>NC_089536.1:10260825-11753063 GCF_963924715.1 Thunnus thynnus | reverse complement strand
GAGTTCCTGCAGTCCTTTGATACTGCCGTCGAGCACAACAAAGTGGTGGAGCCTCTGCTGACACGGGCGCAGGTGAACTTTGTACACTCTTTTACATGGTGTTATTTAAAGGTGCAATATATGACATTTAGCCCCACTAGATGTTAGCAAACAACTATTTGCTATGTAAAGATATAGTGGAGTAAATGCCTCCTGAGCAGAGAATGAAGTCACACTCCCTCTGAGTATCTTGTAATCTCAGCTTCTCTGTTCTTTGTTTTGGAAGCCTGTCTTGGCGCACATGCATGTTAGTGCATGTGAGCGTGAATGTTAGTGCATGGGGGTCCCTCCCTGTCCTTCCCGTGTCCGTCTTCAACATGGTGGCCGGGTCACATGCTTTCTCATACTGCAGCTAGATAGTACACTGAAATATGTTTCTGAAAACATCTGAGGTGAGAAATAGGCAAAGCAGTAACAGAATCTTGATTCGTATTTGATCAGCTCTGCCTAATTTGACAATTTGATCTGAGTTTCATGAGCCTGGTGTGTTGAGCTGTGTGTTCAGCTGCTGCTTTTTTTTATTTATTTATTTTTTTACAACTTTAAATAAAATTTGTAAATTTGTTTTGGTCTGAGATGCTGGTGCTCTAATGCAACAGCTAGTGGGGCTGAATGTTGTGTATTGTTGTCATGATGCGGTATGGCCAGTGACGAACTTCCTAGTATAAAAAGCTTGGCTGGGTATTGAAATACTTTTGATTACCATATTGTAGAAAAACATGATGTTAGTCTTCAAACTAAAGTATGAAAATAAGTATTATTATTGTACAGTTTCACAGCCTTAGGCGAAGGCCCTGGTATATTTTGCCTCACAGTTCATTATCAATTCCTCTCTAGGAAAACCTGAACCCTTTGGTGGCGCTGAACCTCTTCAAGAGGATTCCCCAAGAAGACATTCCCCTGCTGCTGATGAACCCTGAAGCAGGGAAACCTGCAGACCTCATCCTCACCCGCCTCCTGGTGCCTCCTGTCTGCATACGACCCTCTGTGGTCAGCGACCTGAAGTCAGGCACCAATGAGGATGACCTCACCATGAAGCTCACAGAGATAATCTTCCTCAACGATGTCATCAAAAAGGTTGGTATTTATCATCTTCTATCCAGTACGAAGTAGCTGGGTATCTGCAGGACCTAATCAGACTTGTGCTTCTAGTTTGAGGACAGTAAACTTCAGTGTTTTTTAGCAGCACAAATGTTTTGTTCACAGCATTTGATTAAAAGGTGGAACTAATGAAATAATGATCTGTGGTGAGTCATCTGTCCATAAGCAATTCATATGATGAACCTTAAGCAATGGAAAATAACATTATTTCAGATTCCAGCAGCCTCCAGATAGAATAAATCACATTTTCTGAGCGTACAGCTTCTTAACAATACAGTTAGAGGGCCAAATCTGGATCCTCTATCATCTTAAAAATGATTAAATCTCTCCCCTTCACCTTCAAACTGGCTCATTTCGGTCTCTGAAGTGGCACTCAAACACTACACTGACTTATTATTAGACAATTGTTGATTATTTTAAAGTTAATCATCAGCTTAAAGAATAAGTCAATTTTATTTATATAGCACCAAATCACAACAGATGTTATCTCAGGGCACTTTTTATATAGAGCAGGTCTAGACCGTACTCTAGAGACCCAAAATTCCTCCATGAGCAAACACTTGGTGACAGTGGCAAGGAAAGGGAAGAAAGCAACAGGAGGAGAGATGAATGATCACAAAAATGCTGGAGAGAGAAGATGCTGAGTTAGTAACATGCATTAATGTGACATGAATGCATACAGATAGAGAGGGAGAGGAGGAGAGAAGCTCAGTGCATCATGGGAAGTCCCCTGGCAGTCTAGGCCTATAGCAGCATAACTAGGGGATGGTCCAAGGCAAGCCTGAGTCAGCCCTGACTATAAGCTTTATTAAAAGGAAAGTTTTAAGCCTACTCTTAAACAGAGTAACAACTATGACATTTCTTGAATGCAGTCATCAGATATTTCATGAAGACAGCCTACACTAACAAACTCTTTTGCCATCCAGCATCGTATGACAGGGGCTAAGACCCAGATGATCATGGAGGACTGGGACTTCCTCCAGCTACAGTGTGCCCTTTACATCAACAGCGAGCTCTCTGGCATCCCCCTCAACATGGCACCTAAGAAATGGACAAGAGGCTTTGTGCAGAGACTCAAGGGGAAGCAAGGTATAGTGTATATTTAAACCTGGGATGTCTAATTTTGTCAATATTCAAATTTTTGTTTTGTTTTTATTTTATTTTTCATTCATTTTGACACAGTGCACAATTATCTCTGTGACCTTAAATGACAACAGGTAGTTTAGATTTAGATACTAATTTCATACTTACTCACTCATACACTGTATTAGAATGTTACCGGCCTGTGTGAGCTGTGATATCAATTGATTTATCTGTCAAAGACAGAGGTAGACTGATTAATCTACTGTGATAACTCAGGTCGATTCAGAGGAAACCTCTCAGGGAAAAGAGTGGACTTCTCAGGCAGAACTGTCATCTCTCCTGACCCAAACTTGAGGATCGACGAGGTTGCTGTCCCTGTGCACGTAGCCAAAATCCTGACTTACCCAGAGAGGGTAAGCACCGTTCAGTGGCTACAACAAATACACTTAACAACCATTTCCATGCAAGTACTGAAGTTACACTGTCTCAATTTGGTACTATGTTCCAGGTTAACAAAGCCAATCTCGAACTAATGAGGAAACTTGTGCGCAACGGTCCTGACGTTCACCCTGGTGCCAACTTTATCCAGAATCGTCACACACAGATGAAAAGGTGATGCTCGTTGCTTCTAAGGAAAATTAAAACAAGTGCTTGTGTGATGTGGTTCACCACCTAAAAATGAATCCTCTCTCTCTGTCAGGTTTTTAAAATATGGAAACCGTGAGAAGATTGCTCAGGAGCTGAGGTTTGGTGATGTGGTAGAGAGGCACCTGATAGACGGAGATATTGTCCTATTCAATCGACAACCCTCTCTGCACAAACTCAGCATCATGGCCCACATTGTAAGTTGTTTTTTTATTTTAACACCTATATAAACCTTAGTAGAAACTTGAAATCTGTCATTTCTTTCAAAAAGACATGCTTATAAGCAAAGGACATATGGTTTTGACAATGTTTTGGTAACTTCTCACCCTACAATGTTAAAGATTGTAATTTTATGCACCACAAAAAATGTCTTTATTATTTGCCATAGCTTTCTTTTTCTGGTGTGCATACCAACACAGGAACAACGAATGCATATGAATTTTGATAATCTAGGATGTTAACAATATGTTGTTATGCCAAAATAGTTTTGGTTTTGCATGTTTTCTTAAATTGTTTCACATCTCATTATTACTTGTAATGAATCCTCCACAGTTTGCTCGCAAAAGCAATTTTCAGGCTCAGTGCAGAGTACAAAAGTCACTGCTTTGTTGAACAGGAAAGATGTAAAGAGGTTTCTAATAGGGCTGAAAAACTGAAGAAATCAAAGCAAAAGTAAAATTGGTATGCTCTTTTATGCTCCCATGATAATTTGAATTACCCACTGAACAAGAGTAGATATCTGTTTAACTCTAAACAGGCACAGGTACCGTACAGAGATCCGTGACAGATTTGAACAAAATAGATAATTAAAGTTATTATCTGTGCATCAAACTACTTTCATCTGTACCTATAAACCAAACTAAATGAGTTAATGTTACGGGGTTTGAATAAACTGTGAAAGCACTGGAACAAGTTGATTTATTGTTGTTCATGTTAGACATCTAGTCGCTTCTTGATGTATGACATTGATTTTTCACAGGCCAGAGTCAAACCTCACAGGACATTTCGGTTCAACGAGTGTGTGTGCACCCCCTACAACGCCGACTTTGACGGTGATGAAATGAATCTCCATTTACCTCAGACTGAAGAAGCCAAAGCTGAAGCCCTGGTCCTGATGGGTGTATGTATCATCACAGCACAAAGGGTCCATACAGCGTACACACACCTTCAGGCATTCAGCAATGAAAAGCTGTCTGCAGGAAATAAATTGTTTATAAGAAATTGACAACAGATTGACACAAATCATTATCTTTTCTTCCAGACAAAAGCTAACCTTGTCACTCCAAGAAATGGCGAGCCTCTGATTGCTGCTATTCAGGACTTTCTGACAGGTCAGTGCAGTGGTGTGTGACAGCCAATTGTAGTGCTCTGTTTTTGTATGATGTGAGGACCCTTGTGCTTTGAGTTACAGTTTATCATTGATAAAAGGGAAAATTGTAATTTCCAGCACATGCATATTCCTTGAAAAGCATATATGATGTATAATGTGGAGGAGAGCTCAGTGATGGTACAATAAAATGTTCATGAATTCATTCGTTTTCCACCTGATGGGGGCGCACTTCACCTATATTTGAAATAGCCAATATATTTCATTTCCATTAACTTTATAGCATATTTCTACCTTCTAGCGGCCTACCTCTTGACCCTGAAGGACACCTTCTTTGACAGAGCAAAGGCCTGTCAGATAGTGGCGTCAATCCTTGTGGGCAAAGATGAAAAAATCAGGATCTCTCTCCCCCGCCCAGCTATAATGAAGGTACTTCATTGTGGTGAGCTTGATACTTAACTCTGTATTTGTGTCCTGCCACTAATATTTTGCTGTTTATCCATCAGCCCATGGCTCTGTGGACGGGCAAACAGATATTCAGCGTCATTCTGAAGCCAAGTAAGGAATGTCCAGTCAAGGCAAACCTGCGGACCAAGGGCAAACAGTACTGTGGCAAGGGAGAGGATCTCTGTCACAATGACTCATGTGAGTTTCTTTTGTATAAATGTCTACTGCAGTATACATGCAAAATGAAAAGATGTTATTCGATTGAGTCATAAAGTTTAATGTTATTACAACCTTAATTTAATCAGGTAATCTCGTTGTGGAGATATCTTATGCAAGAAAGACTAGAGTACAGCAGCAGAAAAATATAGAGGGGAAAAAAACCTTTTTATGCCTTTCATAGTCAGAAGTTTTAAAAAGGTAAATGACACATTTTAAGGTGTTTTTTTTATTACACTTGGTTTTGAATCATCAACTTGGACAGTGATTATTTTAATCAAAGCCGTGTGTCATTCACCTTTGTTGTGTTTCTATTCTGGGACCTGATGGCGTCATTTCTTCTCACATTTTCCTGTCACGTTCCCAGTCGTGGTGATTCACAACAGTGAGCTGATGTGTGGAAGCATGGACAAGGGCACCTTGGGATCTGGGTCCAAGAACAACATCTTCTACATCTTGCTGAGAGACTGGGGACAGCTGGAGGCTGCCAACGCCATGTCCCGCCTTGCAAGACTCGCTCCGGTGTATCTTTGTAGGTGATCTCCAGGGTTTTAACAACATATTGAGTGTCTTACAATGCCCTCAAGATTTAGATATCTGTCAGTCTTAACAGAAATGTGCCCAGAAAATTCTGACACTAGTATTTTAGTACACATTAGGTCATTTTAAATCCTTGGTCAGCAGTAAACAATTCTATTTAATTTTTTTTTTACCCTAAACTTTCAGCCAATCGGGGCTTTTCCATTGGCATTGGAGACGTGACACCTGGCCAAGGTCTGCTGAAGGCCAAACAGGACCTGCTGGATGACGGTTACCAGAAGTGTGATGAATACATTGAAGCTCTGAAGACTGGCAAACTGCAGCAGCAGCCCGGCTGCACGGCAGAGGAGACCCTGGAGGTGGGCGTGATATATTCACACATGAAAAACATGAACATACATGAGAATTTACGTTCGTCACCTGGATCCTCATTTAGTTAGCCACGTGCACACCACACTAGGCATAAGCTTTTTCATTTAATCTCTTTATTTTAAACTGACACCTTCCTACGACAAGTACTGAAAATTCACACCAGTGGTGACTCATTGGTGGTGTGACTGACTCTGACATCAATTGCAAATTTAGAAGAGGCGAAAGAACTGGTAAAAGATCTTGAAAATGAATGGAAATCAATTAGTCGGTGAGCTTAATTTCCTTTCAGCAGTAGCTGAGCAGAGCTGTGAAGCTAAAAGAACAGATTGGCTGATATAGAAATACTACCAAAGACCAGCTGCCTTGAGCTTGAGTAGAGCCTGACTGAGATAGATTGCCATCAACGTTTATATCAGCTGATAAGTAACAAAAAATTGCAGTAAAGAAATGCAAAAGACATGTTTAACTATGACTGTTACATAGTTTGTTCACCAGAGAGGACGGACAGGTGGATTTTGCAACCAAATATGCAATGCAGAGTAAAAAAACTCAATTTTGATAGACCCTTAGACGTATTTTCACCTGTTAATCACCAAAATCACCCTTACTGGGCTGCACCGTCATCAGCTGCTTTAAAATAAAATCCTCATGTTCTCGTTTATGATGAGAATCACTGCATAGTTATGTGTCCTGGTCACAAAGAAGAGAATTTTAACCTTACATCTTCATATGTTTCAAATGTTAATTAAATACAATTTTTTCTGATCACAATCCAAGAAATGATAGATTGAAAGTTTATTGATTTATTATCATTAACGGGCAAATTCTTCACATACTGCAGTGCAGGCGAGGGCTGAATTACCACACAGCACTTTTGAAGTCAGACAAAAGTGGTATGTAAATTCTCCCAAAGCTTATGACATAACCAATTTCAGAACATCTTCATTCATAATCTCTACCGTCATCCATCAGAGGGAGTGATTGACAACAATCATCAATTCAAACATTGGTGTTTTCACAGTCGGTGAAAAGTGAAAAGTACATGGTTAATATCCTGTTTTTTGTTCAGTGTTTTCCATCCTTTTTTAGTCCAAGGTAGTGTTATATGAATGGTTGGCAATGACATTTATGCTGTACTATGTGCATAAGAAAAGAAAAAGCTTTCAGAGGGATTGCAGAAGGGTGTGGATTGAATGACTTGTAGAAGGATAAGCAAAGCTGTTTCAAAACACTTGCAGAAGATCACAGTTTGTGCATTTGCGGTTTGACCTTTGCAAACTACGTTTGTGTGTCAGGATGCAAGATTTAATTTTGTGTGTGTTTGTCAATAGGCTCTCATCTTGAGAGAATTGTCAGTCATCAGAGACCGAGCTGGCAGTGCCTGCCTCAGGGAGCTCGACAAGAGCAACAGCCCACTGATCATGGCTCTTTGTGGCTCCAAAGGTAAGCGAGCTGGACAGGAAACTTGACAAATAATGAAATCGTTATTTGGTTCCATATATTCTTGAATATAAGATATTGCTGTGAATGATGCAAAGTTATTATGTCAGGATAAACACCTTGAGATGTATCATTTAGTTTTGGAGGCAGTAGTCGAAACTATCATTTTAGGATTATCCTTTTATCCTTAAGACTTTGTAACTCTGAAAGCAACCTCCAAACAGAAGTAGGAGGTTGTCACCTCAGCCACTTAAGTAAGTGCACGCTGGTATTCAAAATAGATTTATTTGGAGAAATAATCAAAGGGACATTGGGGGTATGACCTCTATTAAAATCTCTGGAACAGGCCCCACCTTTGACTGTGGTCTGTACAGTGTGTTCAATACAAAGACCTGCGTGGTAATGAAAGGTGTAGCTCTGTGGATGCTGCTTAGAAAAAATAGTAATATGAAGAGTCCTCCATGAGTGAAAATAGACCTAAGAGTATGGCCCTCACTGCAGTCTACCAATATTCACATGTTAGGAAGTGCCTGGATTTTTCTAGCACTTTGTAGTCCTGTGATATAAACAAACAAGTGATTAATCAAGAGCTTCAGAGAAAAAAAGGGTGTGAGATAAGAAACAGAAAGGATGTAAGGACATAAGCCTGACTACACAATCAGATAACATTAGGGCAGTCAAACTTTGTCAGGCCTACGAGCACCTTCAGCTTAAATACTTTGATAGTGAAAGAACAAAATTTCTCCCAAAAAAGTGTGGTTAAAGATATATACAGAAATCTTTGGATAGGACAAGTCTAAGAGATCGGTGTCAGTTTAGCTGAGCGTGCGAAAGACAACACAAATTATAAATACTTAACTTGTAACCCCTGCTCCCTGACAACATGAGTGTGGTGTCTCACAACGGGGAACGTTCATTGTGAGACGCCAAAACAAATGTTTTAAAGAGAACAGCAATTCATTGTTGCCTCAGACAGTCAGTCAGGACTCCTTTTACAGATAGAACAATAGTTAACAAGGTATTAAAGGAAGGGTCATCAGCAGCTGCCAGGATAAAAAGACTTCTCTTCCTGAATATAAGGCAACCAATGATAAGTTTCAACTTGAGTGGCCAGAGTCATCGTAATGATTTAGTTGTTTAGATGAGTGTTCAGCTCTCCACAAAACGACAAAAAACAAAATGGAATAACACATTAAATATCTAGTGGTTTCAACTAACTTTGACAAACCGTGCAACTCAATGGCGTGTATAACATTAACCTAAATGCCAGCCCTTGATAATACATCATCGTTATCTTTGAAGCTGTCACATGACTGTCTTACACCATGAAGTAGGGCTCTTTATTTTTACTTACTTACTTTATTTTTATTTTTCACTCTAAAAAAAAAATCTTCAGCTGCAAATAATTATTTCCATTCTTGATTAATCAGTTGATTAGTTTTTCAATTAAGTCTATAAAGTGTCAGGAAATATGTCCATCACAACTTCCCAGAGCCCAAGGTTACTTATTCAAATGACTTGTTTTGTCCGAATAGTCCAAAACATAAAAATGTTCAGTTTATGTCATCCTGGTAGCCAGGTGGTTAAGACACATAACATATAATCGCAACGGTGGACCTTTGTTGCTCGTCATTTCCCTCTCTCTCTCCTCTGTTTCCTGTCTGACTCTACTATCACTGTCAATACAGGCTTAAAGGCCCAAAAAATCTTTAAAGAAAAAAAGGGAAAGAATTGTAGGAAATATAAAATTCTTTACATGAGAGGAAGTGAAAATAGTGAAGGCTCAGCTTTCTTTATCGGCTGATCATCCCAGCACTTTTGCAGGGATCTTTGCGCATACTGTTTCTTGTATTTTCATAATTATTCATTTTTTTGTTTATGCACCTTCTCTCACTTTTTCATTTGTCTCCTCTGTATACAAACAGGATCCTTCATTAATATCTCTCAGATGATTGCCTGTGTGGGCCAGCAGGCCATAAGTGGCTCTCGAGTACCCGATGGTTTTGAAAATCGCTCCTTGCCTCACTTTGACAAGCACTCAAAAGTAAGATGCAGTTTATTTATTAGGGCCTGAGCACCGAATGGTGCAAAGGCTCAATTGTATCTGAAGGAATTATTATTATTAGAGCCCAAGCACTGAGTGGTGTGAAGGCCCTCTTGTAATTGAAGGAATTATTATTCTCTATTATTATTCTTCCAAAAGAAATGCATTTTTTAGGGGCTAAACATGCTCAAAAACGTATGAAACTTTGAACGTATGTCAGAAGTTGTAAATAATTTCAAATTTGAAGCCCCTCCCTCAAATTTGACGTACCTGAACAAAATTTGGTAGGGACATGTATCAATCCTCTTGGAACCTTAAATCCAACAGGATTTGAATTTAATTTGTGATTCTTGTGCAGATTTTGCCATTTGCAGGTGTTGTTCTAACAAACTCCTGCTAGAGATTAAACCCGACAGACTTGAAATTTGGTCAATGTCAAGTTATCAAAATCTTGAGTTTTCATTGAACGCTTTTGATGAAATTTACATGCTGTGGTCTACACATGATATACAGGGATATGACGTATAATTGTGGGTGCTCTCTAGCACCACATAGTGGACACAGGAAATGACATTTAACTCCTCGCGCAATGTCCGATAAGAGCCCAGTCCTTAACACATCTGCATGCCTGCAATAAAAGCACCCCGAATTTCACAAAGGTGCAAGGGCCCGATCATCGCTGCTTGCAACTTTAATTTTAATTATTTTGCAATATATTCCTCAAAGGGATCATACACAATGGTTCATTTTTAAATAAATTACTCTTATTTGAGCTCTTATAAATGACAGTAACATACTACATGGCCGATGCTTCCTATTTTTATTGAATTATCAGTATTTTGAGATGTGATGTGGTTGTGTTTTAAATGCATTGACTGATTATTTTCAATAGGTCCTCTTAATGTTAACTCAGCCTCTTATTTAGTAATTCAAAAAGCTTCAGTGCATTCCAAGACTGTTTTGAGTCTGTTCATATTTCTGATTCTTCAAAGATCATATATTGGATAATAACAAATGAAATGGGGTTATAATATTGAAACTGGGTAAAATCATTCATGTTTTCTGCACACACACATTTCTAGCGTACGAAACCTTCTTAATGGCTCAACAATGATTTTTCTACAGCTGCCTGCTGCTAAAGGCTTTGTGGCCGACAGCTTCTATTCTGGCCTGACGCCCACAGAGTTCTTCTTTCACACCATGGCTGGTCGGGAGGGTCTGGTGGACACTGCTGTGAAAACCGCAGAGACTGGATACATGCAGGTAATGACCCTACGGTTCACACCTGTTGCAAAGCTGATATCACATGGCTGAATGAAAGTGTGTTCTTATCTGAATGGAATTTGCTAATACCAAAAAGTGTCCTTGTCAAATAAAATGAGATAGGCTGCAATTAATGATCACTTTCATTATGAATTATTCTGGCATTTACTTTTTCAATTATTCCATTAATTGGTTCATGTATAAAATAATGAAATAATGACAAATGGTGGAAAGTGACCATCACAAGTTCCCAGAGCCCAAAGTTGATTCAAATTACTTCTTTTGTCTGACAAACAAAATCCTATTTCAATTTAGTTTAAAATAGTATAAAACATGAAAGCAACAAATCCTCACATTTGAGATGCTGAAACCAGTGAATTAGGCTTTAGGCATTTTTGCTCGATAAATTACTTAAATGAGAAATTAATTATCAAAACTTTTGTCAATTTATAATCATTTTAGCTCTACATGGGGATGTATGCAAATAAAATATATGCAAGTTGGAATACTGGAACATTTGTTTAAATGGTCGGAGGTCAGATTTCAGATAAACATAGACACTGAATATCCACTCACTGTTATATACCGGTATGTCACCCATGATATTATTTGTGTTCCTACACGTGTTTGGACAGAGGCGTCTGGTAAAGTCCCTGGAGGATTTGTGCTCCCAGTACGACCTGACAGTGCGAAGCTCCACTGGCGACATCATTCAGTTCATTTATGGCGGTGATGGTCTGGACCCTGCTGCGATGGAGGGAAAGGATGAGCCGCTGGAGTTTAAGAGAGTCCTAGACAACATCCGGGTGAGTTAAATCGGGAGCGGACAGTTTATGGACTTGTTTGGCCTCCCATTTTGTTTTTTTTCCCTTCACCCCTTTACACATGAACAGAGACACATCCCTGCCTCCCTGCACACACACCCACAAATACATCAATACACGTACAAACCAGAAGAATAGTTTATTTATCTCAACTCTGCTCTCATATAAGCTTTACATAAGCCCTCTTGTTACTACACTCATATTCAACCATAGTAATTGTCATTCATGTATGTATGTTTATATTTGGTCTCTTACGTCACTATCTCAACTTTCATGGACAATTTGTACTGCACACTACTTAGCATTCGGTATGTTAATGTTTTGTCTTTGAATAAAAGAAAAACAGATCTGGAGAGGTAACCAGAAAGTCATTGATTCATTTCCCAGATTGATTTTGTTTGTTCCACTTCATTAATGCAGGTTCAGCCAAACAAGACTGGATGAATAAAGCTTTAAAAAAAATCCATCTGCCCAGTTGTTGGTTAGGCTGGAAGATGAGCAAGAATTACTAGGAAAAAAAACATGAACCTATTGTTCAAATGGATGTTTAACTCTCATCTATGGCAATCTGCTTTTCCTCAATGAGGTGATAATATGTTTTTAACCAAGTATACAGATGAATTCACTGTTTATGTAAACAGTGAATAGGTTGTGATTATCTTTATCTGAATCTTTTTACTCTAAAATATCATCTTAGTGTTACCTGGGCTCTAATCGGTTCCAAAAAGTTCACCCCCTCCAAATGTGTCCGACCATTAAAAAGGACAAAGGATGGATGTGTCATTAGCCCTGTATAAAAAAATGGACATTCATGGAAAAAGCCAAGTTTCTCTGTCTAATTGCATCGGCTCAGTGTAGCCTAAGGGAAGCCTTTTAAATGTGTGTGGCACTTCATATATGCCAAAGCTCTGGGAGAACAAAAACCAGTAAGAATATTGTCCTACTGTGAGAAGCCAACTGCCAGCCAGAGGGGCAGATCATTAGCAGAGAAACTCTACATGTAGAAACACAGGAGCTAAATATCTGTTAGGCTTGTGGTGTTGATCATGAACAAAATGTGTTGCCGTGTGTTAACTTTGTACAATAGTAAGCGTGTTATCAATGCTTAGTCGGATGACGGACGCTAAAATTCTGGGAACAGAAAGTGTCTGCTAGCAGAGTGAGACTTCTGTCCTCTCTCTCTGTTTCTCTCCCTCTCTCTCTTTTACAGCAGTAAAACAAACCTGTACCTTCAATTATGATCAGTTGACAAACACAGGATGCTGATTTTTTTTTTTTTTTGAATTAACGTCCTCATGTATGTTTATTAATAATAAGGCAGAAATGTATAGGGGAACACAACTGTAAAAACTGAGGCTTTCATAACTCTAATCAAGAAAGGATTGACTGTATTCTCCAGGTGTTTCTGTATTTTATTGTTTTTATAAGCAGTCCGTCACTGGTGTAAAATGCCACCTGTGTTTACTATAGTGAGCATGGTTTCCACAGCAGAGAGCAGGACGGAGGACAGATGTCTCACTCCACTACTCTGTGCTACTCTCTGCTGCAGACAGTCACGGAGCAGACACCTTCAGTTAATAATTGTAGCGTCCGACTAAGTATTGATAACATGCATAGTATTTTACAAATTAGAGTTGTTTTATTTGATGAACATGGGGCGGTGATACACCTGAATGGGTTTTATTTACATTTTAAAAAGAAAAGCAACATGATGGTGTATAATCACTGTGTATCATCAATCACACCTTGGAAACCCTGAGTGACTGTGGTTATTGATAACAGAAGCATGTTTACAAGAGCAGATTGATCCCAGAGGTGGTGAGCTCCGCAGGAAAACCCTCTGCTGCATGCCAATTTGTTATAGGTTTGGCAAAGAAAGATGAAGGTCGGCACACTGTAGCTCCCTTAGATGCAGTGTATTAAGACATCCACCAGTTCAGACTAAACAAAATATATACAGTTACCATCTTAAATAGATCATAAGCTCCAGTGACATCATACTTTTAATATGGCTAGACTTAAAAAATCTTCTAAAAAGATGTCCCTCATTGTTAAATAGGAGTCTATAATATTCAACCCTCAGGTGTTTGCCCAAATATGAAAAATAGGACAGGGTATAACCATGTCATACATGAAATAATGCAGATATTAATAAACAGCACAGGAATGAATTCATACCTGGAGAGAACATGGCAACAATAAATAATCACAGGAATGGTCTGATATTAAAGTCCTCATTCAGACTCCTTGGTGTGAGAGTATCCAGTGTATAAATTCTGGAGTAGAGAGTCAGTCTCACCTCGTCTACCAGGGCATTTAATAGCTTCGATACCGATGTATCTGAGAGTGGATAAGCTGTGCTTGGCTTTTTTAAAATTATTGGTTTGGCAAGGAATTTTAATTTATACAGCACATTTCATACACAATTGCAAGTTAAGATGCTCATACTGGGACAGTAATACATGTATTGGTCTGTTTGTGTTTGTGTGTCTGTGCTCCATCTTTATCAAATGATAGTAAGGCAACTACCATCCATCTACCAAGAGGTCTGATTACTTGTACTGGCAAATTTAGTGATTTACAGTATATGTTAACAAAAGTGCTGGCCAGTGAAGGGACATCAGAATAAGTATAATGAGATTAATGTTCCTGTTCTTGTAAATAGGTAATTTTCATACTGTGTTTAGGATGGGATAGTTTCACATGCATTTAGGATCAGCTATCGGAAGCTGTTAACCCTTGTGTGAGGGAACTGTTGACCTGTGAGTGAGTGCTTCAGCCGCATTACCTCCTATTTATCTGCTTTTTATTCTCTCCATTCCCCCAGGCGGTCTACACGTGTCCAGACGAGCCTGCACTCAGTCAAAACGAGCTGGTCCTCACTGCAGATGCCATCATGAAGAGAGCTGACTTCTTGTGTTGCAGAGACAGCTTCTTGGAGGTAACCTCACCAAAGTACTATCTGTACTGTATAGTACTGTATATTATAGGATCCTTAAAAAGCCCTAAATGGCCTTAAATTTGATTTTTGTCTTAAAAGGTCTTCTTTTTTTTTTCTTTTTTTTAATTATGAAGGGTGTTTTCATGATTTTGAGATGGCTACATATTTAAATATCAAATCTGTAGTTCTCATGTCTCAACCAATATACTTGGTTTTCCAAAGGCTGACACAGGCTCTTGCGATTTTCCCCGAAGGTATCAGAATTAAGGAAGTAAATAAGTCATTTACTGATGACGCTAAGCTAAAGACAGCCCCAGGGGCCTTCAGGGAAGAAGAGGTCTTATTATCTCTGTGTGATATTTTCTAGAAGCTGGATGGTACTATTTGTCCCTGTTTTTTGTGCGGACTCACAATGACATACATGCGACACACATCGACTGAGAGAAGTGGTGACTGCTTCAACAGGGTTCTCCTAGAAATTTGATGGATGGATGGATTGGGGCAGTGGTGGACTAAAGGTTAGAGAAGCGAGCTTGTGACCGAAGGGTCGCTGGTTCAATCCCCAGGACTGGCAGAATAAATCTGGTTGGGGAAAGTGAAGAAGCAGTTCTTGCCCTTCCCTCATTACCACCACTGAGGTGCCCCTGAGTATGGCCCTTAACCCCAACTGCTCCAGTGGAGCTGCTCAGTGGCCAGCAGATCAGACTGTGGTCGTACTGGGCAGCTTCCAGGTATGAATGTGTAACTGTGTGAATGTGGTCAGGGCTTTTCTGAAAAAGAGAGCATTGCTCTCAGAGAAATCCTGTAAATAAATAAAGGTTAAAAAAAACAGAGACAATCAATAATGTTTTGATGCGAAATGCTCTCAACTGTTGTAGTTTGGTAGATACAGTATGTATATGTGTTGCATACTGTAAGCATTTATGCTCTAATGCCTCAGTCTAAGAAATGTCACATGAAGTCCAACCAATTAGTCAAAGTTAAATTTATCATTTCTGTTCATGAGTTGCTGACTGCAACATGTATTTGGAGGAAGATTATCAGACTTTTTTTGCTAGCAGAGCTACATCATCAATAAATGATGTACTTCTGAAAACATACTTCAGATGCGTTCTTCAGAAAAGACTACACCACTGATGAGTTCCCAATCATGAATGTTAAAAACCATTGTGTTGTCTGAAGTGCTTCTGAAGGTTATCTCATATTTATCTCAGAAAAAACAATAAGAAAGTACTCTATGCTGGTTAAAGCTTAGTCTCGTAATATGAGTTTTTGTTTAGTTTTTGTTGACTTGTTTCCAATCCAATTTTCAAGAGAGACCTGGTCAAGAGGGCAGCATAACCAATTTATGTGCATCAGAGCTGGTCAGTAATATTGTATTGCATATTTCTTTATCATTTCACACATTTCTGTTGTTTCAATGAAGGATTTCGAGCAGACTACTTAAAAGCGAACTAAAATTTAAAATGAAGGTTTTATTTAAGACATAATAAAGCTGTGGATATACATTTTATATCATGATTGATTTCAAGCATGTCAACTATCCTTAATGTGCATTCATTCTGCTGTGGAATGTGAATGAATTTTTTTTGGCTTCCCATTTTTGAGGCTATAAAAATGAAATAATATCAAGGGCTGAAAAAATATGAAAACATAGGATTTTAACAGAAATATTTTTACAGGCCTTGGTTTTGGGACCCATTCATGATATAGACAAAGTTTGAACAAAATCTGAGACGATGCTGCAACAACCTTGTCTGATTTGACACTCAGTGACCCCTATGAAAACTCGTGTTAAGGTTTTGAAAGTTAGTTCTATTTTAATAGTGCTGCAACTGTCAGCTCATATGCTATTAAGTTTTTTTTTGTTTTTTCACTGTGTCAAGAAACTTTTTAATTTATTTCAAAAACAGCATTTTCCATTTGTGGGCTGACGGTGCAGTAACAGTCAGCTTAATGGTGCAGAGAGAAAATCTTTACATCTCTAATGGTCGTGGTGCACCGCTACCACATTCCATGTAGAAAGAAAGATTTTAAGTGTATGTTTTGACATGATGTGTAGTGGGTTTCTAAAAAATAATTAGGCTTAATTTAGAAAAAACTGTTGAAAATACTGTATGAACTGAAAGCCAGTTACATGCAGTTAATTGTTGTGCTGGCAGTAATACCTGTGACCCTCTCCCCCTTTTGTGAAGGAGTTAACTGATACAGGCTCAGAGAAGTACCTGGAGGTATAGTGACCAAGCATGCTGGGTTGTGGTTTTGAGAATGGTGTGCCAGTGAGATGTGGAACCGATTAATGATTATTAATGAAGATCAATTAATTGAGACAATGTTGTCCTATTACAATAAAACAGCCTTTGTCACTGTGCTTAAATTCACGCTCTGACATCTGACTGCTCTGCTGATTGGTTGCATTCTCCAGACCTTATCTGTGATGTCTTAACAACTGCATGACAGTGTGTCATGTGTCAAACAGTTTGATCACACTTCACTTTTTGTTCTGAAAGATGTCAATGTGCCTTTGAACTCAACCTTTGAAATAATTAAATTCTTTCTCATCAACTGTAGGAGATAAAGAAATTTATTAAGAGCGTCTCAGAAAGAATCAAGAAGACCAGAGACAAGTATGGTATCAACGACAACGGTACCAGCGAGGTAAACAACACACACCTTGGATTAATGTGCTAAACCCAGAAATGTCTTCGGCTATGTTAATTAAAACTTAATTCCTCGTTTCTCTACTTTGCATTACAGCCAAAAGTTCTCTATCAGCTGGATCGCATAACCCCCAAACAGCTGGAGAAGTTCCTTGAAACCTGCAGAGACAAATACATGAGGTAAAAGACTCCCTGCTGTGTTTTGTTCTGAGGCTCATAAATGGTAGCTTTTAAAAGGAACAGATGGGTTTTAACCTAATTTCACATTGATTCTATGTCTCTGCACACCCAAAAAGTTGTGTTTCCTGCTGCATGTAGACATCGATCATTGAAGTTAATAGTAAACTACATCGTTTTGCACTGTAGGTAGCTGAAAATGTGCCTCTGGTAATAGAAAGTCAAGAGAAAAATGGAAGAAAACACAAATGAGCTGCTAATTTTGTGCCAGAGTCCCATTAAGTTGATGCTATATTCTGTATTTCTTTACATTTTGTTTTGTTGTGGTTATGTCCTTCTGTACTGTTCTCGCTGATTCTGTCAGGTGTAGGAGATTTATATTGAGTGATTGACTTGTTTTGTTCTCACATGAACGCTTATCTATACTGTTGGCTGTTGACAAGATGGTAATTTTTGTATGATGACCGCCAAGTCAGCTCAGAGACTGTTTATCATTTGTTGATTCGTACAGAGCTCAGATGGAGCCGGGCTCTGCGGTAGGGGCTCTGTGTGCCCAGAGTATCGGAGAGCCTGGTACTCAGATGACCCTGAAAACTTTCCACTTTGCCGGCGTGGCGTCCATGAACATCACTCTCGGTGTGCCTCGCATTAAAGAGATCATCAATGCCTCCAAGAACATCAGGTGAGGTCAAGATCTGATGTGATATATAATTACAGAGATGTTTTTGTCTGTCATATGAGCAGAGGAGAAAAAGAAGAGGCTGTTTCATCCTTCAAAGGGGGCTACAGGCTTTGTCTTGATGTCTCTGGGGATTCATTGGATATTATTGCTGCAAGAACTGATTCATTCACTGATTCACTCTCACCTTGGTTGAATGGAAGCAATTGTCAGCTTTGACATTTGCCGCCCAATATCACTTTTGTCTTCTTTTTTTTAGGGAGGTTTGCAGCTCAAAAGGGCCTTAAGCCATTGTCATTGAAGCATAATGCTTGCCTGAGTCCATGGCTTAGACAGTGAATTAGTGCATTTAGCAAACATTGTCTTTGTATCACAGTAATTAATACATCCCTAATTTGTTTGAATAATCTAAAAGTACTCTACTCACCACTCAGCACTCCTATAATCACTGCTCATTTGGATGTGGAGGATGACGCTGACTTTGCCAGGCTGGTGAAGGGGAGGATCGAGAAAACTCTCCTGGGAGAGGTACTCATACCTTTAGACACCTGTCTTTTTTCCCTTTATAAATAAATCAGTGCCTTTAGATATAAGCATTTGTCGAAGAACACCAATAATTACAAAAGAGGAACTGTGTCAGACATGAACAAGTTGAAGTACTGAGCTGTGATAAACGCAAGGTCTCATGTTGTCCTCCACAGATTTCCGAGTACATAGAAGAGGTTTTTCTACCAGATGACTGTTTTATCCTGGTGAAATTGTCACTGGAAAGGATAAGGCTGCTGCGACTGGAGGTACCACAGTTTTCTTATTTTTACTGGCACAATGTATGAATCTCTCAATAGTAATTCTGCTTTGTTACAATTTGGGTCTTTGTAATTTTCTTCATTGAATTCAATACACTTCTTTTTACCCAAATATTAGCAATTAACTTGGTGAGTACAATGTTATTATTACTAATAGGAAAGATACCCAAATCTACAAAAGTTATAATTAACCCTAAATTACCCTTTAAAATTACACCATGTACATTTTGAGAGAGGAAATAACATGTTCTTCCTCTTACAAATTAAAAGTTCAAATCATAAAGCAATAAAACACACCCTTGTTAAATACAATGCACTCAGGAGTTTTGCTGCTACAGCCTTACTTGGTCTGTTAAGACCAATAATTTATGGCGGCTAATGTTAGCAAACTTAACATAAATATTGTTGCATAACTGACATTACTGAGTCAGTTTTTGACTCATCTCTACGTGTGTTTAATATAAAACAGACAAACATTTTAATGGCTTTATCACAGAAGTAAAATGAGATAAATGAGCTGGTGAGGTACAGATTCCTGTGTAATGGTGCCATGCTGCTCACTCACAGTCAGGTCACCTAATGGTGATGTCTTTAAAGCAACTGACTCGAGAGAATCTCGAAGTGAGATGAGGGGAAATTCCAAGTAACATTATCCTGCTATCCTGTTCACCAACATAGTCTGGCTTTAATGTATGGTTAGAAAGAACATTCCTGTAGAGGATATATGGAAGCATGGGGGAAAAATACATTTTAATTGGGATTCTTTTGCCATGTTTACAAATGTACCATGAATAGACATCCCTGTCCAGCTGTGGACAGGGATGTCTATGTCCACAGCTGGACAGACATCCCTGTGCAGCTACAGCATGCCCTCACAGTTTAAATGATAGAAAATGATAGATTAACAACAATTATTAACTATAATTATATCTAAATTCTAGAGTTGTGCTTATGTGTAGCAGGGTAGGAATAACAATGGAAGCTTTGCCTCTGATTTCTTTTTTTTTTTTTTTTGTCTTTCAGGTAAACGCAGAAACGGTGCGTTACTCCATCTGCATGTCTAAACTGCGAGTGAAACCGGGAGACATCGCCGTGCACGGTGAGGCTGTGGTGTGTGTGTCTCCGCGAGAGAACAACAAAAGCTCCATGTACTACGTTCTGCAGTCGTTAAAAGAAGAGCTTCCTAAGGTGAGAATCTGGTGTGTGAGTTGGTGAAAAACTGTCTGTGAAAACACTTAAGGGCCTGATTTATTAAGAACTCAGCAGTTCAGAGCATTTAGAGGCGAAGATGGTGTTGATCTGGATGTAAATACTGAGGTAAATGCAGCAAAACACATACTTATATGTCACAAATTGCGTGATGTTAGTAAATCCAGCGGAATACATAATCAGTCTCTGTTTATATGTATTCTATTATTTGCTAAATCCTCCCTTAAATGCTTATACAACAAGGAGAGAGGTGCACGTTGCAGGCACTTGCACAAATGACACACAAACTGCGACTCCAGCCTGGAGCCCGTTTCACCAAATATGCAAACTGCAACTTGCAATGTGAGATCATTTCCTCCTGCATTGAATTTAACACATTTAACTTTATCAAAAGAAACATCATACTTGCGACTCACGTGTGAGCAATATAGAGGACTGTGGGATTCTTCATTTGTGAATTAGGGCACTGGCACCATTTGCAATCTGTGTGTAAGAAGTGCTCGCAAATTGCTTTTGTGAAGCAAGCTCCTGGTGTGTCTGCTTGATGAATGCACCACATGTGTTTGGGGCAGAATGCATCACATCTGTGCCTGAAAAACAGGTGCTAAAGCTTCAGTAAATCTGGCCCTGAGTTTGTTTTGTACATACAAGATTTACCAAATTGATGAGATATTTGAAATTTACCTACAAGGCTGCTGACTTCTGGAAAAAGTCAGCTTTTAAAATATAACCCACACCCACCCTCTTTTTTTTTTGCTCTCTGTCTGACGTTGTATATGTTACACCATATACATATTTCAACAGCACAGCGAGTAAGGGAAAATAAATAAACAAAATTTTACTAAGCGATACTGTGCCGCTTGGTCCCATCATGGGGTAAGCTTTGTAGTCTAGACTTATCTGGCAAAAAGTATATAAAGCGAGATGTGAAGGAAAGGAAATGTATGAACATATGAATAAGTAATAGAGATCCCTCTGTAGCTGTTCTGAATGAATAAGACAACAAAAACATAATTTCAAGAAAAATGTAGGACCAGACATTTGTTGGTTCCCACTTCTCTCTTCTGTTTTTTTAATTTATGGTTTAATCAAGAGTAATATTGGTAATGAAAATAATTGTTCGTTTCAGCCCGAGGAAAATGTCTTTTCCTAAAGCCTTGATTATTAACACTAGTAAGATGGAAACTATGAATATCTTGTGCTTTATGTTGATTTAAGAGGTGTTCCTAAATTTGAAGGGTTCCAAAAATGTAAAACTGGAGCCCTGTGTTAGTTTCTTCTTTCAACTATTGACATGTTTCTTTTCTCATCTCTCACTTGGAAGGTGGTGGTTCAAGGAATACCTGAGGTTGCCAGAGCTGTCATTCACATTGACGAACAGAGTGGCAAGAGCAAGTACAAACTCCTGGTGGAGGGGGACAACCTGAGAGCTGTCATGGCAACGCATGGAGTGAATGGAAGCAGGACCACTTCCAACAATACTTACGAGGTATGAGTCAAGGGTGATTTAAAGCCAGTGGCACTGTAACTTGGCTTGGAGCCCTGCATTCGTCCTTATTTTTCGGCACTGCATCTGCTCTACATCTGTCACATGAATTTTAAGACAGAGTTGATAGCCTGGACAGATTCTCCTCTGCAGGCTGACCTGCTCTACATGGCCTGATATCTTAACCAAGGAAGAGAATTCAGGTCAAGGCAATTTGTGTGAGAAATGGTTCAAGTAGTAGCCTACTGTCTGGCTACTTTCATCAAGAATAAATGGACATATGGACATGCATGCTCACGTCAGTCATGCAGGTGTATTGTGTTTGTTTCTACACACATTAAACTGAGGTGTTTTCATTATCAGTCGTTGTTGGGTAGACAAAATATGAGAAACTATTGTCAGCTGAGCTGTTTTAATCATTTGGACCGAATCGAAGTCAAGTCTCAAGTCTTAGAGATGTGATTTGCAAGTCAAAAAGCAAGTTTATCATTGCTTAGTGTGCCAATTACACTAGTACAATGGCCAAAATCACATCTAAAATCACTCTCTGAGCACTACTCTAATAGCAATCGGTTTTTGTTTTTTGTTTTTCTAAATGGACACTGTGAATTAAACGTCCAGTTGCAAGTAGTGAATCAAAGCACCTCTATGTATGTGCCAAATAATACAATTCAAACAACAAAACAACTCTCAAAGCGAAGGTTAAAGTAAGTTTAATGGTGCAAAAAGCCTCATGGTGAGTTTCTGTCTGTTTGGGATACAGAAGTGTTTTCTTTTTTACACATCACTGCCTCATTTTTGATCTGAACACATCTGTACTTTGTCATGAAAACCAGGATCAGTGATCCTGGATGTTGCTACTAACATCTCAAGCAAACTCCATAATGATTAGGCAGTGGAGGGATCAGAAACTGCTTTACCGGTGAAGAAATATTAAATATAAAACTTCATTTTAAATTCAATTGACTCGCTACTGTTTGTTTAGAGGGGAACTCCACCCCGATTTTACAAATTAAAGTCTGAGCTGCTAGCCTCATCTCTGCTTGACGCTAGCTGCTCTTCAGTAAACAAAATTGCTCCCAGCAGTCATCATCTGGTAAGAAATGATGATAAACACTGGACTGTCCACGTGTTCTCAGGAGCAGCTTTCTGTTGCTTCTGACTTTCTCTGATCTCTGTGTGATTTATTTACTGTTTCAGTATGGGCTCATTGACATTTCTGTCTTTCTCCGTATCTGCAGAGACTCTTAATCCAACCAGTACTTGATGCTTACAAGCCTTTCTGTGTATTTCCAGGTTGAGAAGACCTTGGGTATTGAGGCTGCTAGATCGACCATCATCAATGAGATTCAATATACAATGGTGAACCATGGAATGAGCATTGACCGGCGGCATGTCATGCTTCTAGCAGATCTTATGTCCTATAAGGTATGACTTGTAAAAAAAAAAACATTCATACAGTGGATTCAGAAAGTATTCAGGCTCCCTCACTTTTTACACACTTAATTGTGTTGTAGATTTCATTTTAAATGTATACAACTGCCATTTTTGCACATCAATCTACACTCTACAACCCATAATGACAAAGTGAAATTTTTTTAGAAATTATTGCAATTTGATTTTTCATAAATTTGCACAAAAAAAAAAATTAAAAACATGTTTTCACTTTGTCATTATGGGTTATTGAGTGTAGATTGATGGGCATAAATGGCAATTTAATCCATTTAAAATTTAAAAAACAACCTGTGCAAGAAGTGAAGAGGTCTGAATACTGAATCCACTGTATATGTCCTCAAAGTGTTTCTGTTTTTGTAGTAAAAAAGTGTTTTTTGCTTTATTGCTTTAATACATACTGTATTCTGTCCATAAAGGGGGAGATACTTGGAATCACCAGATTTGGTTTAGCCAAAATGAAGGAGAGCGTCCTCATGCTGGCCTCCTTCGAGAAAACAGCTGACCATCTCTTCGATGCCGCGTACTTTGGACAGAAGGACTCAGTCTGTGGTAAATGGATGCTCTCTCTCTGTAATGAAATTGAACTTTACTCTTCATGACTTAAGTGGATCATAACATTTTCCTGTGCTCCTGTTTCAGGTGTGTCTGAGTGCATCATTATGGGGATTCCAATGAATATCGGAACAGGACTGTTTAAACTCCTACACAAGGCTGATAAGGATCCCTCTCCAGTCAAAAGGCCTCTCCTCTTTGATAACGCAGACTTCCATATACCTCTGATCACATAGCATCGAGGAAATAAACGGGGAGGGGGGGGTGTTTGAAGTAGTTTTTTTTTTTGGTTTTTTTTTCCAGAGCCACCTATCTACAGATACCTTGAGATTATCTTCAGCAAATACAGAAGTGCCTGCCAAAGTGTCAGATAATTTCCTTTTGGGGGATCTAACAGAAAATAGGATTGTGTCTTCTTTTTTGGCGTGACACCTCGTGCTGATGCCACAGACTGTGAAAGAACACTGCGTTTAATTTAACTAACTTCTCAGCATGTAACAGATGGTAGAGTTGCTTATTTCAGTTTAAACATATTAGGGTGATACAGAAAACTTTATATGCTTTAAACATTTATTATCTACTGCTCTTCTAGCTTTTTTACTTGTTTGTAAAGCAGTGTGTTTCCTCTGTTAAGACATTACATAATCTTCTGTTCCTTCAGTGTAATGGCACTGATCACTGTGTGAATGCTAAGTTTTTGGCAGTGTTTTCTATGTATATCATGTCTATGTTATATAAACAAGTGTACATCAGACTGAAGAAAGATTACCTCTTAATCACGAAGCTGACTTGCTCTCTTCTTTGGTCTCTAAACACTGTTTTGCATTATAATTTGAATTGCTTGTTCTTCAGCAAAGGAGCCTCCGTTCGCCAAGACCATAAGACTGTTTTTCATTCACACTGCAAAAGCCACTTGAGGATATAAATCCAGTTTGTCATTTCTTAAAAGGATTTGTTTTCATACAAGAATATGATCATCAGGAGTCCCTGTATGAAGGCTATTCATATAATAATGTAATAAATATGTATATAATAAAATAAATGATCCTGACAGCAATGGGAAAACAAAACTCTACAAAACTCACCCTGTTGACCAATCATCACATTTGAAAGGCAGGAACAAATTCCTGCCCCCCTCAGGATGATTTGCAGTTTAGTTTTGGTGATCCCTTAACTAAATGCCCACAAAACTAATGACACTCCCATCAGTCTCAGATGTACTTTGTGCTTATTGGCAAATGTTTGCATGCTAACATGCTAAACTAAGATGATCAACATGGTAAACATTACTGTACACCTGCTAACTATGTTAGGAGTGTCATTGTGAGCATGCAGCATCACAGAGCCACTAGAGTGTGTGGAGATTGATGGGCATAAATGGTGTGAACTTCAGATGGTCCAGGATGGTTACTGGCTAAAATGGCTGATAAATTAACATTTATCTCCCATGTCTAGTTATGTGAAGGGTTTGAGAAGTTTGTGTGGACATTTTAATGGTGAGTATTTGATACTCAAAAGATATATTTAGGTCTATCCCTTTAAAATATACTTTCAAACATGTACATATGTACTTAATTATACTAATTGTTGAGTGTTTAAAGGGTAGGTTCACAATTTTTCAAGTCTGTCTTAAAATAATAGTCAGTTGCCTGTATGAACATTGAAACAGGTTTTGCTTGCTGTAATCATTCTCGCCATTAAAAGATCCCTTCCAGATGTGCTTACAATCTAAGTGATGGTGGGACAAAATACACAGTCCTTGTTTTGAGCAAAATATGTTCAAAAGTTTATATGAAGCTTATATGATGCTTCAGCTGCCTGATTTAGTCAAATAAAGTGGATATCCTCCACAGTCCACATCTTCCTCTTTTTACTGAAAAATGATCTCTTTATCCGTCTTGACGGACCGTGTTTTCCTGTTTAGCTGCAGAGGAAGGATCATAACCAAAAAATTTTAAAAAATATTGATTTGACTAATTTGGACAGCTGAAGCCTCATATTGCCTTCAAATAAACTTTTGAACACAGTTTTGCACAGAAGGAAGACTGTGGATTTTGTCCTCCATCATTAACATTGTAAGTGCATCATGAAGGGTTCTTCTAATGGCCAGTATGAACAGACGGAATGATTAAAGCAAGAAAAATATGTCCATATTCATTTAGGCATCTGGCTATTGTTTTAGGACAGAAAAATTGTGAACTTATCCTTCAAGGCCTGCAGACATTTGATAGACAGTATTTCATTCATTGATGAACCCCACAGATACTGGCACAGCTTGTGTTTAATGCACCTTTCCATATTTAAACATGTGACAGTTCAAGAGTTTTGAGGAAATCCTTTACTGACTAAATGGAATCGGGAAATTTGAGTTTTCAATTTTGCTAAACTACAGTAATCTGCTGCTAAATGCAGCAAAGCTGATGTGGCAGCCAAACAATATAGAGTACATGTCATCTTTCGTTACTGAAAATAAAGCTTTTCTTATTAGGCTGTAGAAAAGTTATGTTCAATCTGGCAATAAATTATCACATGAAATGATAAGAGTTTACAAAATTCAAATATCAAATGGCTACATGATGCCCAGATCAAAAGGTTTCCATAAAATAATAAAAAAAATCAGTGAAAAATATTTGTCAAATAATGGAATAAAAATGTGTAAATTTTAGCCCTAACCCTTCCTTACCGGACACAAAACTGAGTTTATCAGGTGTTACTATTATTTTTTGAGTGAATGAGTCTCATTTCTAGGGTCTAAGGTCCCATCTCTCTTTAACTCAATATATACTGAAAACAAAGAAACAGGTTATAATATATAGTTTTATTCAATCTAAAATTGAATATTTCAACAAGATTATGACCTCATTTGTTGCAAAATCCTGTTCTCCTGTATGACAAAAAAAACAGTCTTTAAGAAATGCCATTGACAGTCGTCAAAGGACAAAACCTGTGCAACACAAGCCGAAATTAAAGCCTAGCGTTCTGATCCAGAGATCTGGATTAACAAAAAGAAAGAAAGAAATGTGTTTTAAATGAAAGATGATTTGATTTTCAATGCAACATCTTTAAAATCAACAATCTGCACAGAAGAGAGAATAAAGCTCTAGAGCTGTAGTTACCAAACATATCATTACAGAACATGTAACTAACTTCATATATACACCAAAATGGTAACGTTCACTTGTCGCATTTAGACAAAAACATTACGGAAATTTTCCACAGCACTATTAAGCAAACACATTAATACTGAACCCAATTTTGTCCCTTGTGTTATTCTGTGTGTGACGTCATAGGCCATATTTATCTCTAAAGGAAGGTAACTCTGTGCATCTGTCCATCCCACAGGCTCATGCTGCCTCAACATCTAAATTTTGTTACTCGTGTGAAATGGCTGGCTATCAATTTACTATAGCAGTATAATAAAAATTCTTTGATTCATCGTTATGATTAAATGACTGAATGAACATAAAAAAAAGCTTCTTTAGTTCATTGCAAATGAGAATGAATCCAATTTTTTTTCTTCAATAAAGCAATAGACTGTAAAAATCAAAAAAGTGAATGATAATGAATATCTTGTATGTCATTGGGTTTCTTCTAAAAAGATCCTGTGTGGTGAGACATGAGGGCATGTGGTCCTTTATTTCAGCCTTAAAACTACAAAGGCTGTGTCTGCAGGGCCATCTTCTTTGTTGAGCAATCAATGTCAAAATCATTATGAAATTCAATACTAAAATAGTTTAACTGAAAGAAAAGTGCAGAGTGTGCTCCTCTGACAAAAAGGGATGTTTGAAATCAGTTTTGAGTTTTATGAAGAGGTGATCCCTGATCTCCACAGGATTTCACAAGCAGTTAAAATGTCTACAAAGACACACATTAAAGGAATTTGCGTCATCTTGTTAAAATAAAGGTTTAGAACTGAATTAACCTCAACTGAATTGATTCGTGCTGAAGAGCTAATTTGGATTAATGAAAATAAAGCAGTGCAATAAAAGCTGAGGCGTTGCCCTTGGTCATCCTTTGTTGCTAAAAGCATGGCTTAGTAAAGTCAATGTCTATTGTCAGGTCCAAACAGTGGTAAAAGTTTTTGTTCTTTTGGGATGACTTTGAACATCGTTCCCTCCAACACATCATTTAACACTCACTGAGAGAGGTTGAATGCCCTGCAGATTTCAGAGACATCTCAACAGAAATGATTTCTTGATTCAGATAATTGATTGATTGGTGACTCCCAGGGTGGTCTTTATAGTAAAACTACCTCTTTTTGGGATTCCTTCATTTCCATCCTGCTGTACTCCTGAACAGAATTTTAAAAACTCTCTTGCTTCTGGTGCTGCAGAGATATATTTTCGAGCGTTTGAGTCTTTGAACCGCAACTGTGAGACTTCAAATCACATCTGTTGTTGGGTGCCAGTGACTGACAGCAAACATGAGGGTCGAGTTCAACTGCTTAACACCTGAACATTGAGCCAGTCCCTCCTCATTTGACTTGAGAGGAGCTGTTTGCAGGGAGCTCTGTTTGGATGGTGGAGATTTTTTCACCCATTATTTCCAGGGAGCTCTCTCCATGCGATGAACTTGAAGGGCCTCTCTCCGCTGAGTGCTGCTTCGAGCTGTTGCCTTCATCTGATTCCAGGAAGGCTTCTCTGCTTTGGGGTTTAATGAACTGTACGCTCAGTTTGGGCGCCACCACGGCACCGCTCTGCTGGTTTGGTTTTCTGATGCAGTGGGACAGGGTGGAGATGCAGCTTTTCTTGAAGTTCTCATTCATGAAGGCATACACGATAGGATTGTTGAAGCTGTTGAAGAACCCGATGGCCTGAACAATGGCGATGATCATGTTAAGTGTCACCCCGTCGTATTTCTTCTCCAGGTCATCTGGACAATTACACACAAAGACAAGGTCACAACTTACTCTGATACACAGAGACGATAAATGGCAATATGCACTTAAGCTACTGTATGTCTAGGTATTGTTCTTATTTCCATTTCACATTAAAATTCAGATCAACTCTATGACTCTTTTATGCATTCAGCAATACTTACAATATTCAAAGAGCATGTGGACTGTGTGAAATGGTGCCCAGCAAATGGTGAACAGCAGAACAATGGTGATCATCATTTTAACAGCTCTCTTCTTTTTCCTGTAGAAGGATAAAACAAAAACAAACTAGTATAAGTAAAAGAGACTCTCACGACAAGTAAAACATGCCTTACTTCAGGCATGTTGACTTGTTATAGCATCAAAGGAACAGGTGCAACTAATATCACTAATGATGGTACTCTTCCATTAAGGTAATTGTGCCAAAGAGCAACAACATTGAGTCAGCATGAAAGAAATATCAGGGCTCTGGCACTCATATACCTGAATGGAGGCCATTTTTTCCCAATTTGGAAGGGCCAGCACCCTTGTACTGCAGCCCTAACTCCCACTGTTGTCCAGGGGAGGATAAGGACAGCCACGTGTCTCCTCTGAAACAAGACTGTCCTCACCAATGTGATGTGGCTGACTCAGGAGGTAAAGTGGGTTGTTCACTAATCAGAAATTCAGTGGTTTGATCCCCGTCTCCTCCTGTCCACATAGCGTCCTCGGGCAAGATACTGAACCCCAAATTGCTCCTGATGGTTGAACCAGCACCCTGCGTGGTAGCTTGCCGCCATCGGTGTGTCAGTGTGTGTGTGAAAGGGTGAGTCAGCAGTAGAAACATTGTAAAGCACTTTGGATAAAAGCATTATATAAGCAGCCATTTACCAAAAGAAAAACAATGCAGCATTGGTTGTTTGTAGGACCAGTTTGAAATTACTTATATTCAAGTATTCCTGACAAGTGACTCAGGTTGGTTATTGTTTGCAGCTTCAAATTCTTGGCATGTTCTTTGAGAAAAAAAAAGAACCAAAACGTTCTGAAAGCAAAACAACTTCAATTTCAACAGATTCAGAGTGCCATGAAAAGGTTTTGTGATATTAAATCTGTGATTTTCCTCATTTCCCCTCTAAGCACCCAATAATCAGACAATTTTAACAGAGGTAGCAATCTAGCTGTTCTCTCATCCACTGTGCTAAGAGCTGTAACAAATGCAGTTTAAGATTCTGTGCATTCAAACAGAACAGCCCATCACACTGGCCATGTTGACTGCCATAGCATACATCAAACGTGTCATACAAAAGAAGCAATCAAGATATAGTGGCTGGGATTTGCTGATCGGGGGAGCAATTGTGATAAAATTACTGCTTTCCTGAAGAGCTGATGTGCTTCAGTGCTAAGATGCCGCCACTGTGTGGGCTTACTTATGAAACAATGGCTGCAGGTGTTCTGCCACATATAAAACCCCACTAACATTAACACAATAACATCTACCAGGTTCAAACTTTGCTTTCATTTATTGATATGTACAATTAAGAAACATATTTCTAGACAGAAGTTCTCAAATTTGGAACCAGCTCTAATTCAGCATCTCGTGCCTTGTCTTCTGTCCTCTCCTGAAAGCATTGGCATTTGTTCAAACTGCTTAAAATGGCCATTGCTTTCATTCAGTAGTAGAGCAGGAAGAAGAACAAAGGAGGCTAGGGTGGTTGGATCAACGTTCAAATCATCTATGTTTGATAAAGGAGACAGCTTTTGCATCCTGTTGCCTAACAACAGTAAATGTTGGTTTCTCTTTGACCATGACAACAGTTTTCCCCTGCTGCAAATATAACCATTACCTATTTAGCATTGGGACAATCATTCCCTACTTTTGGTTGCCGAAACGTGATGTAAATGTTCAGGGACCAACATTAACTGATGGTAAATATTTCATGCAGGAGTCCTGGCACACCAGTAGGAGTTGCTAGTGCAACTACAATGACATGTTCTTGTGATCCCACGTTCATCACCTTTCCACCCCCAAGCCAACAACACCACTAGCAGGTAGATATTTTATCCACACTACCAGGAGATGTGTTGCTTGAGATATGTTTTTCTGTGGTAAAAATACATCGATATGAACACTCCAGGAGACATCTCTGCTGTCAAACCTACCTTGAGATCTTATTGATTTCCCTGTGGTTCATGGTGTTGAGGACTGAGGAGTCGCCCACCCTCTTGCGGATCCACAACTCAATGCCAATACGAGTGTAGAGGAACAGCATGGCTGCCAAAGGGAGCAGGAAAAGAGCCACCATGATGAAGGTGGTGTATGCCTGCCTGTGAGTCAGAGAGTGCCAACTCTCCTGACAGCACACGTGATAGTGATCATATAAGAAGTCGTACTTCACCTGGGAGAGGGGGGTAGAAAAGCTTTAAGTCATGAAAGAACGATCAAGACAGATAAAGTAGCTCTAGCTGACAGGTGACACATTTGATGTAATTAAAGCTACTGCAGTAGGCTATATGTAATACTCCTCCTGCTGGCCTAGGGAGAGCAGCAGACAGACACATGACATGGCAGCCGCTTTGATGAGCTTCACCAGGAGGGCATAACAAGACTCACACTCGATCTCCAGTGCCATCTCCGACAACCAGTAGCAGTCGCTAGTACAGTGACAATGGCGAGAACCCTCACTGGCTTCCAAATCATGAACATGGCCAGTCAGAGGTTCATAAAGACAGTTGGACATCATCTGCAGATGTGTCCCCAAAGCTGTTCCACAGTGCACCAACACATCATCTCTTATCATTTCCAAAAGACAGGCAGCCCCAATATTAGAGTTTCCTCACAAAGACACAAATACATGACAGCACTGGGTACATGCCAGCTCAAACAGCTATGAAATCAAAAAGTTGGCTGTGTTTCATGCAGTCTATGTCAAAACTTTGATTAAAGATTAAATACAAAATATAAAAATGCTGGATTGCAATGCATTTCAAGCTTGGTGCTCTTCCTCAGGCAATATCCCTGCTTGAAATGTTGCAATCTGGAGTAGCTGCTGATACATGCACATACTGAGCATATTCAATTCTCTCACTTTTTTTGCATTTGACGGCTCCCTTCCTTTTTGCTGAGTATTTTCACTGACCTGTGTGGGAAGCCTTTTATCACTCTTTTCCTTTGGATTCCTTGATTAAAAAAGCAGGTCACAATAAACACACATTTTTGCATAAAGTTTGAGGTGTTTGCTCTCCGGGGCAAGCTTAAAGCACTGAAAGTAAACAAGATAATATCGAACTATCTTTCTGAACCTCTGCCATTCAGTGGAACACATGAGCTGGAAGTACCCCTACTAGGAATCAAATCTCAGGAATCAATCCTTGAATTCCTCTGGTTCACGAATATGTCTGATGGCCTTCGTGTCTAATTACTTGCTGGTATCAGTATTGATATTAACCATAAAGCTATATTCTTCAAAGCTGAATCAATTATTTGACATTCAGATGTACAACATGAGTATGATCTTGCCTGCAGCTTAAATTAAGCTTGTTGTCACAGTTAAACAAAGCTAATGGAGGGATTTTTGTGGTGAGTTGCTTTGAAGGGCACCACTTACCTCTAGCTGTTGCACAAATAGCATTGGTGAACCCACTATCACAGAAGCAATCCATACAAGCCCTGCAGGATGCGAAGAGATATGTTATGCATACAGATACAGCCAACAGATAAGACTCTCGGTTCAAATACAGTCCATGTGCAATGCAGGACGTGCAGTGTGATACAGTAACTGCCAAGGAAATTCAAGGAGAGCAACCTGGGTGTGACTAATGCCAAACCGTAGTCACAGCAGCTGCACAATTCAATTCTTCTCTAACGTAATTAACAAGCTGCCAATCATGTCAAGTCTCTGCATGGTTCCACAGCAATTCTTTGTTTTCATCGCCATGAGTGAGAGACCTCAGTACTCTGATTTACCACGGCATGCTACATGACCTCAAGTTTATTCACTTGATTAGACATAGTTTCAGTGCCTTAGTCATTTATTACCTGAAATATTTGCACTTGGTAATCTTTTCACTTACTAAGGTTTTGACACACAAAATTCAAATGGGGAAACATTGGCATTCAGTCTGTTGTGAAGCTCGATAAGTAGAATTTGGTTTTGTTTTCTCACTTTTAACTAGAGCCTTAAGACTAATGATATTTTAAAAGATTTTTTAAAAAGCCAATAACAAACACTTGACATGAACTTTTTTGGCAAGGAACCCTAAAGTTAAGTTGTTAAAGAGTTATACACATATATGCACTGTGGTGGTTTGTTTAGATTTTGGTTGTTTGCTTTTACAGTTGAGCAATAAACCTTATTATCCAAGATTATAGTGACAGTAAATACTATATGACAGTAAAAAGAAATAAGTGTGAAACCTTTATAAAATGCAACCTATAGCATATATATACATATATGTATTGCCTTTCTCTTTGCATATGTGATACCAATACATCTACTGTATGATAAGCCAGTATCAGCCGATAATATCAACTTGCTGATACTGTATATCATTCAGGCTCAACTTTTAAAAGGCTTGAGATATATTTGCATTTTATCAATTTGCATGCATATATAGACAGCTACGACACATGCAGAATTCTTGCTTGTGCACTTTGTGTGATCCTTGAGCATTAAAAATTATGTCCACAATGGTGCAGATCAAGGTTGGCCAACACAAAAATGTATCCTTAAGAACTTCCAGTTTTGCACAACATCAACATAACAAAATGTGACAACACTCAAAGTGATTATTCCATAGGCAATAATGAATCTGCAGCTGCAAAAGTGGCAGCAGCACTATCAGAATACTTTCTGTCATTGTTGTCATTTGTTGTCTGACCTTGCTGCACATCCATACTGTATATACTGCTGTTCAAGGGCTTAAGGCTGGAATATGCTTCTCTGTCTTCATGTAGGTAAATGTGCACAAGTGTTTGCATGGCTGTTTTTGTAGTTTAAAGCAAATTCATATATAAAAAGTCTTTTTGGTAAAGCTTATAGTTAGGGCCAGCCGAGACTTGCCTGCCAGCCCCTAATTATGCTGCTATAGGCTTAGATTGTCGGGGGACTTCCCATGATGCACTGACCTCCTCTCTCCTCCTCCTCCTCTCCATCTGTACACATTCATGTACCATCAATGCATGTTACTAACTTGGCTTCTTCCCCGGAGTTTTTGTGCTTTCCCATCTCACAGGTTCTTATGGATCATCGTTGTGGACTGCCTAGTTATGGATTGTGGGCTTCTGTGGGTTATGGTTGCGGAACCCGTTTTGCCATGGTCCTACTTGACACCCACATCTGCTATTATTATAATTAGTCATATTTCTATTGTTATTATTGTTGTTATTGTACTTCTGTGTGTCTCTCTCTCCTCTCTCCCACTCCTTCTTTCTCTCTAAACCCAACCGGTCAAGGCAGATGGCCGCCCATCAAGAGCCCGGTTCTGCTTGAGGTTTCTTCCCATTGAAGGGGAGTTTTTCCTTGCCACTGTTGCCAAGTACTTGCTCATGGGGGAATGTTTGGACTCTGTAAATTAAAGAGTACAGTCTAGACCACCTCTATGTGAAAAGTGCCCTGAGAGAACCTCTGTTGTCATTTGGTGTCATAAAAATAAAATTGAATTTAACTGAAAAAGCTTATTTCCTTTTAATGAATCAGTGCAGCTGTAACTTGTTCACAGAACACAGGTTTCCTTGAACTCATAAATACATCCACTCCTAAGAGCACAATATAAGCCACTTGTGAAAACATAAAATACCTAGCATCTTGTATGCTCTTTTCGATGAGTACTGCCTCCTCATTTTCAGTGGGAAGACAATGCCCTGGTATCTCTCAATGGCGATGCAGGTCATTGTGAGGATGCCTGTCACTATGGCTGTGGTCTGTACAAATGGAACTGTCTTGCAAACCAGAACACCTACAGAAAAAAAACAGAGGAATGAAAAATGAGGTACAGAGAAACAGCAGAACACATGTTTTTCTATTCAAGTTCGCATGACACCTATTGTGTGATCAGAGACTGGAAACAGAGGAGAGCTGCTCCTCATCCTTTTCATCTTCTTGTGGGGTTATTTGAAATGAAAAAAACAAAAATCTCTGATTACACTTGAACACAGTGATCTTGGCTTATGACGCTCAGAGCTGAAACCCAGGTGATAACATACACTGTTGGTAAGAGACACATGTCAGGTCAACCCTGATTTACCCAGAACAAATTGTGAGTGTATTTTAATAGAAGTACATGCTTTGAGCTGGCCTTCTATTGCTATGATACATTGAATGTCAGTGTCCTTGATGATCATCAAACATGCTCAGTGTTGTGATCTGTGAAATATAATTAAATCCACTACAATAGCCATCTGTAATATTCCATCTGTAAAGCTAATAATGCTTGGTGTATATTGACACTTAGTCAAAGAGGTGGTGATTCAGCTCTTTGGTGCTTTTTGGAAGTTGGAGTGAAGCTGTTGTGTTTTGCCAAGTGCCCACCTGGCAGACACAATGGCAGACAAGCCTTCAAATGTAACACAATGCAATAATTTACAAAAGTTAACATCTGTAAGGTGACAGCACCTCGAATTAGAGCCTCAAAAACTACAATAGAGTTGAATCAACACCAATGAGGAGCATTGCATTGCATTGCATTTGGCTATAATTGTACAAGTGTTCATCATATTGAATCCAACCTCTGAAAAGTCTGACATGAGCTTCACAAACTCTGTGACACATTAATTTGTTGTGAAGATTCTGTTGACTACTGCAAATGCTAGAACTGCAAAAGAAAAAAACCCAAAACAGACTGTACAGTCCAATACCAAAGAGTTACATTGTGCATGTGGCATTTATATTGTGTGTGAAGTATTATCCTTTTCTTTAAATATATTCTCAACTTCATTTCCTCTCCTCACAGTTAAGGCTAAACATGATCAGCTGGCAGGTTAGCAAGTGGCAGGTCAGCTCTCAGTCCCTTCTGAGTTGTGACTCAAAATAAGTAGCCAGTTTTTTTAAATTTTTATATATATATATATATATATATATATATATATATATATATATATATATATATATATATATATATATATATATACTGAACCCTTGAGAGGACACGGGGGGCTCTGTCTGTCATTTCAAAGAATTATCTCCTGCTGCAGCTATCTGGGCTTCTCCTTAAAGTTCATTCCTGGAAGAGATTTAAAATTTAAGTATTTAGATGTTATTATTTATCAGAACTTGTCATTCAAATCACACATTGAAAACCTTGTTTCCAAGCTGAAACTTAAATTAAGTTTCTTTTTTAGGACTAAATCCTGTTTCTCCCTCCAGGCAAGGAAACACTTGATTTTGGTAACTTTTTTTGCTTTTATTGGACTGCAGCGATCTGCTCTTTATGAATGCACCTGACCAGTGCCTAAAGGAGTTGTACACTGTATACTACTGTGCTGTACATTGTATTACTTGCTGTGGCAATCTTGCATACCACTGTACTCTGCATGCTGCTGCTAAGTGGCCATCTCTGTATGTCCGCAGACTTTCGCATTGGTTGGCTTTTATATATTTTCTCTCTTTAGGCCCTTATCTGTGTACATACATATGTAAAAAACAAAATCAATACCTCATGATATTCCACAGATGTTGGTCTCCAGAGTTAGAACAGAATTAGGCAAAAAAAGCTTTTAAATATGCTGCCCCTTCTTCCTGGGATAATGTACAGAAGGACCTGGAATTGTCAGTGCTGATGGGGGGATTTGAGTCAATTTTAAAGGATCAAGAAAACAGTATTCTTGGTAAATGTGATTGCTCCTAAATTTTCACTGAAAATCGTTTTAGAAAACTGCACCTGTTTATGCATCATAACTGGATTTCTGTCCTTGACCTTGTATTGCATATTTACTGGATCCATTTGTATTTGTCTGTTTGTATTGTTTATGTTCATTGGTGTAAAAATGTTTACGCTGCTCTCTAGGCCAGGTCTCTCTCAGAAAAAAGATTTTAATCTCAGTGAGACTTTTACCTGGTTAAATAAAGGGTATATATCTTTTATTTGCTTGCTGGCCGACATAATTAGAGCTGCCTGATGTGTGGCTCTGCTTGTTTGGCTTAATAATCTGTAGTTTGCACTGGTCTGGCAGTGTTTGGTTTCATTGATTATTCCTCTAATTTGCAGTATAGTTGTTGTGCTGCTTAGGTTTTAATATTTTGAGTACATTGTCAACTCATATCTGATGATTTCATACCTTGCATCATTATTAGTTAGGCTGCATACTCCTTATATTCCTTAGGCTATTTGCTCAGTTAAATTGATGCATTTTTACATTTGATGTATTTGTAAAACTGTGCAACGGTACATTTTATTTTTCATTATTGTTTTCCTCACTGTTGAACATAGTTTGGTGAGGTTGTAGTTGAATGTGATTCTGTCCAACACATCACAGCAGTTTGCCAAATTTTCAATATTCAAATCCTGTCGAGGTCATTCATGACATGCTCCTTGGGATAATGAAGTATAACTCTAAAGGTTTGAAACTCACCTCCGAACCATTCAGACGAGATATTCTGCAGCAAAGTAAAAGGGATGCAGAAGAAAGTGATGAGCAGGTCGCTGACCGCCAGGGAGCAAATAAAAATATCTGTTGCCGTCTGTATCGCTCGTTTCTTCAAAACTATGTAGATCACCAAACTATTTCCAGCAAGAGCCAGGACGAAAATAACCAAGTACATGATCACGAAGGTGGTCTTTGCACTGTACGGTAACTCGGGGATGTAGACGAGCGGCTGGATGTTGTAAGTGTTGATGAACTCCTGGCGGCTCAGGTTGTAGTACTGGAGCATCTCCTGCAGCACTTCAGGAGTTATTTTGGTGGACCCCTGCGCCGAGTCTGTCGAGGCTGCCGCCATCCTGACACGCGTCTTCAATCCTGAGCCCAAGTTGCTTGCAGACAGAAAGAAAGAAAAATAGAGCTGGAACCTTCTCTTCTTCTTTAAGCCACTAGTGCATCTGGATGTTGCGCTGCCTCCGTCACTCATCAGACCCTGCTGCTGTCGCTGCAGCAACTGTTGCTCTGTGTGTGTGTGTGTGTGTGTGTGTGTGTATAATAAGATACAGTATATCGATCTGATGTGTGAATATTTTATCCCATATGCTCAATAGCTTAATTCTGTAGGATTTTAAATAAATCTATGTATACAGAAACTAAACACACATAATGCAAATCATTACAATTATATCTTACTAACACATTTTTATTGTAGAGCTAATTGAGGAAATCAATTTGACCACACATACTGCAGTCTAGATCAGTGGTTTCAAACCTTTTTGGCAGTTGTGACCCCTTAAAAGTCAAGACAATTTTTATTTATTTAGCCCAGTTTCACATCCAGATTGTGAAGCATCAGGGGATTTCACAATCTGTACAGCAATGCAACGTGAGAGAGGCCAGGATCCTCCTAGTGGCACTGGCAGGTAGTGGCACCTCAGTGGCAGCCTGTGGCACCTCAGTGGCAGCTTCAGTTGCAGGATGTGGCATCTCAGTGGAGGCCTGTGGCACCTCAGTGGCAGCCTGTGGCACCTCAGTGGCAACTTTGGCGGCAGTCTGTGGCACCTCAGTGGCAGCCTGTGGCACTCTGTCAGCAGTTGAAAAACTTGCTGTCAACTAGGGCAGGGCCAAATATCCTGGTTTGTTTTCACGACAGGTCAGCAGCAGTAAGTCTGTTTTAGGATGGTTGTTGAGCAACCACTTTCTACTTTTTTGTTTTTCATTCTTTTTATGTAATTACTTCTGCCAAGGAGGTTATGATTTCACCTGTTTTGAAATAAAAATAAAAAACACAAATACAATCTTTACAAATAATTAGTTTTGCAGACATTTATAACAATCAGCTACAATAATGAAAAACAAATTCTGGTATCAGGTATTCCAGCTAGTGGGCACTGTTCAGGCAGCTGGTAGCTCATGGGGTGGAGAAAACAGGGAGGAAGACAAAAGAAAGGAAGAGCGGGGTATGTAGGGAGAGAGTGAGTAGAGGTTTGATGAATTCACTAACTAGATGCCAAAGGGTTGCCCCTAGCTGCCACAGGGGTGCCACTAGATTCCACAGGAGTACAGCCAGCTGCCACAGAAGTGCCACTAGATGCCAAAGGTGTGCCATTAGATGCCACAGAGGTGCCACTAGCTACTACAGGAGTGCCACTAGATGCCACAGGAGTGCCACTAGCTGCCACAGGAGTGCCATTAGATGCCACGAGAGTGCTATTAGATGCCAGAGGAGTGCCACTAGCTGCCACAGGAGTGCCACTAGATGCCACAGGAGTGCCACTAGATGCCACGGGAGTGCCACTAGATTACAGCACTCCTTTGGCAGCTGGTGGCATTTCTTTGGCTTCAAGTCCTAATCTATATTCAATCCATGAGTTGACAGGGTTCTCAGATGGTGGATGCAATAGTGTTCCCTCCTGGAAAGTAAAACATCAAAATTACCTCCTCTTGGTGGGGAGTGATACCTTCACCCATCATATCTTGGAGGAAATTGGATGAATAAATGCAATAAAATGTTCTATTACTGGATAATTCATATTTTTGCATCTAATAGTGCTTGTCTGTTCAGCAGTACAAGTTTCAGTGCTCTACTCATCTTTCCAACATATGACTTACCACAAGATATGATACATCTTATCACTTGCCCTTGTGGTATCTTATCACTACTGGATCCACCGTCTGAGAACCCTGTCACCTCATGGATTGAATATAGATTATGACTTGAGGTGTTTTCTGTAATGTACTTCCATTTATTGGATATTTAGATTAGGTTGTTTATGATGTTCAGCTAGAGAGATTTAACTTTTTCTGTATATCTATTAGAAATCTATTCAAAATAAATGTATTTTTTAACATTTTTGAATATACTTAACCAAAGAATTGTGATGTAAAATTTCAAATTAAGAAAGGAAAAATAAAAATAATGATTTGTAGTAATCAAAATCAAGATATTTAATGAATACCTGAAATATCAAATTATAAAATACATTTATTTCAAAATATATAGCAAAGAAACACTCAGCCATGTATGAAATAACATAATGAATGAATACAGGTCAGCAAGAAATATTTTGTTCTGGAAATATTCTTAGAATGTTACTTGTAATGTTCTGATAATGTTTTCAGTGGGAAGTTTTCCTTTGGTTCCGAGCGTTCTAGGATAACGTTCTCTAAACACATCCAAAAAATGTTTATTGATAACATTGTTAGAACATTATGCCCAAACATTCCTTAAAACATCTTCAGCAGGAATGCTCTAGGACAATGTTCTCTAAAAACATCCAGAAAATGTGTGATGACAACCCTCTTAAATTGTTGAGTGATAACATTGTTAGAACATTATGCCCTAACATTCTAAAACATTTTCTAAAAGTTGCAGTGAGAATGTTCTTCCTTTGTTATCATATAACATTATGGGAATGTTTTATAAAAGACCATTCTATAATATGTTACCTCAACAATGTCCTCAAAGCATCCTCAGAAGAGGAGTTAAAACATTATGTCATTAAACCTTATAGGAACATTATTTGAAATGAAAAACATTTTCTTTAAAACATTATTAGAACTTGTAGGTAATATATCCAATGTTGTGGGAATGTTTCCTTCTAGCTGGATATGTTGTGCATTAGAAGGGTAGTGAAACGAAAATGATTTTTATTCAAAAAGTAAGTAATTTATTGCAAAGATATAGAAAAGAAAAAATCAGTCAGGTCATTTTTGACCCATGTTGTGCATCAAAGGGTTAAGAGTTTTGATTCACTGAAGGTGTCTTGATTGTTTTTCTCACCCTAATGGTTGAACATGACTGTCTAATCACCATAGGGTGTGGCCTACACAACATGCCAGTGCCTGTGTCTTACTATTATTGTTGATCTTGTAGAAGGCCTGGGTATATTCCAGAGAGCAGATTTAGTGTAAACTCAGAGATGAGGGAAACTCTGAGTTTTCAGTTCCAGAAAGAGAGATTACTTAAACTCAGGGTCAGTTCCTGCAGTAACTGACTCTGTGAACCCAACCTGCTCATTTGCAGGTTTTCTGGAACATACCGAGTTTCTCTCTGTCTCCTCTCTCATAAAGAGCTTAATCTCCTCATTCATTCAGTCCATATAAAGCACCTGCACTTGTCGCAGCACTTTCATTAGTGGAGGTTTACTGTCTGTCAGAATCTAAAGCCTGGATATTAGTTTACTACTCAAGGGCTATCTAAGAGTACCCCTTTTATGTGCACCAGTCATTTCTTTGAACAGCAGTTTTTGCTCTCATATTCAAATATTACACAGCGTGAATTCACCCTCAGCTCAAAACCTCTGCATGTCCTTTTATAACACTGCGCACACAAGACAGCTACACTCAAATGTTTATTGCACATAATATGTAATCTGAGTTTAAATTTTAAAAATCGGTATGAAGTTGTAAACACATACTGTAGGTAGGGTCAATGAATGATTATCTCTATCATGATGTGATTGGTTGCACTAATGGAACATAATTCCTATAATAATGTAGATTATTTATAGAGTTACTATTTATGAGTGGGCAGGAAGGAGCAGCATTACTGAATGCTGTTGAGCCAAGATACAAATATTCAATTCAATTCAAACTTTATCAAGAACACAGCTCATGGGGGGTCCATATCACAATAAAATACAAAGAAAAAGAAAAAAAATATCTAAAAAAGAAAAAAAAACAAAAACAAAAGGCATTTCACAATGATCAGACATTTGCATTCAGGCTGTAATGCCAATGGTTCCATATTCTAGACGAGAAACTGATGGAACTCAGTTCAGATATCTAAAAGTTTATTTTAACCTTGACACCTTTTCAAAGGCAAATCACCGAACATATTTTTACTGGATCAGACTCTGAGCTTACAGTCATGTCTCTATGTCTTTGATCTATATATATATCTTTAACTTTTTTCATCTTCAGTTGCTGCCTCCTGTGTTTTGTCTCCGTCAGGTTAAAGTTGAACAAATATATTTAAAATGAAGGCTACAGCCTGATACAGTCAGATTCCACTTTATCGTCATTAAGGGAATGTAAGTCTGGTAAATGATGAATTAATGGACAACACTGAATAAAACTTAATTGTGTTAACTTATTGACACTCTTCCCCACTCTGACTCAGGCTCTTTTTTTAATGATAAATGTGCACCATCAGCATACACGTGCATTAATATCTCTACGTCCACTGGATTAAAATTGAGGCTCTGCCTTTTATTTACCTGTTGCCAAGGTGAACCATAGTATTGGAGCTCTATTGATGATGGCTTTTTATTGTTGTCACAAACCAACCTAACCCAGAGTGAACATACTCAGTGTCGATTGACCTGACTGATCAGTTGGTCTGGAACCAAAAACTCTGAGTTTCCTATTTTGGGGTCAATCACCAGAGTTCAGGCTTAGACTCAGAGTTTGTTGAACCTGCTTTCTAGAATAGGCCCTTGAGGGCTGAAACATCATCATCTAAATAGAGAGATAAAAATAAAAAACCTGTGTTTACGCAATTATGTTTACATAACACAGTTTCAGTTTTACAATAATAAAGCAGATGATTTGTTTCTCATTATTGTTGCTGATTGTTATAAATGACCATAAAAGTAATTATTAGTCATGAATGTATTTTTGTTCGTTTTTATTTCAAAATCATAACCTCCTTGGTGGATAAAATGAATGAAAAACAAAAAAGTAGAACATGGTTGCTCAGAAACCATCATAAAACAGACTTATGGCTGCTGACCTGTCATGAAAACAAACCAGAAAATTTGACCCCGCCCTAGTTGACAGCAAGTCTTTCAACTGCCAACAGAGTGCCACAGGCTGCCTCTGAGGTACCACAGGCTGCCTCTGAGATGCCACAGGCTGCCTCTGAGGTGCCACAGGCTGCCACTGAGATGCCACAGGCTGCGTCTGAGGTGCCACAGGCTGCAGCTGAGGTGTCAAAGATTGCCACTGAGGTACCACAGGCTGCCTCTCAGGTGCCACAGGCTACCACTGAGGTGTCACAGGTTGCCACTGAGGTACCACAGGCTGCCTCTCAGGTGCCACAGGCTACCACTGAGGTGTCACAGGCTGCCTCTGAGGTGTCACAGGTTGCCACTGACGTACCACAGGCTGCCTCTGAGGTGCCACAGGCTGTCACCAAAGTGCCACAGGCTGCCACCGAGGTGCCACTACCTTCCAGTATCACTAGGAGGATCCCAGCCTTGCTGTTCAACATCTTCTATCCTTAGACCCTTGATCTGTATAAAGAAAAACTCCCCTAAAAAACCTCTGGGAGAGGAACAGAGGAGGGTTCCCTCTTCCAGGATGAACAGACATGCAATAGATGTTGTGTGTACAGAATAGACCCGGATAACAAAATTACAGAAATACAGCACGGACAAACAGGATGCCAAAAGTATAGATGGACTGATAACACATATAAAGAATCTGATCAGAATAATCTGACATGACACTTGTGACCCCTCATTACAGATTGCCCTTAATATTACAGACTAAGTTCAACCAAAGAGTTGATTTTTTAAAATTAGAATTAGGACTTGAAGATATAAAATTTCCTAAGAAGTTTCCTGGAAAGAGCCATGTAATTTGGCACTAGCAGGTAAAATAGAGATGGGGTTCACTTGTTCAACTTACAATTAATTAATTCCAATTGTTTGCTTAGATAATGTAGCCTAGAGCCTTTTTGTCAGTGCACAGCAGGTCAACTAAAGAGGCACAATTGTGGAATTGTCTACAGGCAATAAAAATTCAGTATGAAGAATGAAATTGTCCATGATAAATAAATGATGTTAAAGGTCCAGTGTGTAATATGTGTGGGATTTAGCGACCTCTAACAGTGAGGTTCTAGATTGAAGCACTCTGTCGCTCACCCCTCCCCTTCCTAAGACTTCGGAGAGGGTCCAGAAGCTACGGTGGCCTTCAAGGACAGGAAGCTATTTGCTAAAGATGTCATTGTCCACGACAGCTCCGAGCATTTCTAACAAGTCAAGCGATGAGGTGAATATGTATTTAGCTATTTAGTCTATAGTACTATAGGTTATAGCTCACAAGTAAGATAACAATTATGAGTGTTTTATTGTTTTGGTAATACAAGCTAACATTAGCAACGTCATGCTTAACAAAACTGACGTTATTTTATTCTAATGTTAGACATTATTGATAGCGAGATAGCGTTGGTAGGATAATGTTACATTTTTTATTATCCGTTTGCAGAGTTAAGTACCGGAGGTCAGGGGGAGAGGAAGAGGGCGAGTTAGTGGTGCTGCTGCAGGCAGGGCCAAGCGAGGGAGGAGAGCAAACACCGGCATTGCAGAAGCAAGGGAAGAGGCTGGAAACCCCCCAAAGGGACCGAAGCAACTGAGGTTTGTGACGTTATTTATACAATTATTTTATCATATTCCTGCCCGTTCTGCACGATATTAAAAATGCCAATACAACACAAAGTTGTATTTACATAGCAGCTCTGTGCTTTACATTACTGTAGTCTGTATAGTTTGATGTATTATCAGTGTACTGTGAGTCAGTAGCCCCTTTTACACAGCCCATTCAAGGCGGGAATACTGCGCCTGTAATCTGCCTCGCTGTTCTGTTTAGCCCGTATTCAGACCAAATCAGGAGGGGCAGCGTACAGCTGCAGGGTTGAAGAGGTGTGTGGGTGTGTTTGTGCTTTAGAAGCTAACCGCTGTGAAACAATCAGAAAATAACGTTTATTGATCTGATTCACCGGCTTCCTCACTACCAGCGATCACCCTCTAGCTCACTCGACCATTTGTTACATTTCTGATATTTTATTTATTTTATACTTGTTCTATACATTTTCTATATTTATATATTTTCTGGATAATTATTAAACTTTTTGTTCATATATTCACATTTGTTCAGCTTAAATGTGCAAGTTTACCAAATAAAAGATATTCATCAGATGTGCTGTGGTAATTGCAATGATAAACATATTAATATATACTTATACAATGACAGTATTTCCCTGCAGTCAGTATCTTGTCATTACCACTTCCACCATTAATTTATATTGTCATTATTTACATTTATAAAGCAACATAAAACAGTAGTGAAGTTGGAATACCAATGATCCTCAGAACAGGGCATTGTAGTACATGTTATGGATTAATTTTCATTGCCACTTCAGGTTATGTAAACTGTAATTCACTAGTTTGAACAACAAAATAAAAATATAAAAACACTAAGAATAATGACATTTGTAATAAAAATATCTTTTATTTAACAGAAACATTTTTGGACATCCTTTTCAATCTGGACAATAAAAGGATAACATAAACATGCAGCTTTTACTGTTCAAACACAAACATTTTGACAGCTTATTCTGTGTTCTTCAGAGTTGACTGATAAAGACAGAATAATCTATCAAATCATTAGTCTGTTTGAACACTAAAAGCAGTGTGATTAAACTTATCCTATCACCTTCCAGCAGTCAAATTGCTGCACATATAATAGCTGACAAGGGTCAGACCAATACCACACCAAAGGTATTCAATTTACTGTTCTGGATGAAGATGCTCTCATGGCAGGAACAACACCCATGATTCACTGGCACTGCTGTTCCTCATCTGCTCCAGGAGCTGTGTGTAGAGCAGCAGCTGCAGGGAAAACTGCTTCTGTGGAAGACAGTACCATTACACATAGAGTTAATTTACTATTTCATACAGTTTATACAGTTGTACATGTAAAAATAGTGCTATTTAACCAAGAGTAGGACTTACAGGGTAAGTTAATATGCTACATAGGCAAACAAATGTGTATTACTTACCTAGACCTCTCCTGACTAGGTCTGCAATACTTCCGATATGGCGGGTGTGAATGTCACAGACATGGTGAATAATGCCAACCCATAGTGCCTGAGAAAAATAAAACAGCACAAATGAATGAACTTACTATTATAAATCATCTATCTATCTATCTATCTATCTATCTATCTATCTATCCAATGTGCTCACCAAAAACTGTTCAACCTTATTCCATGCAGATTTTCATCCCAACAACAGACTAGATCAGATATTTTAATTGATTAACACACTTTCAGCCAGAGAGAAGTAGCTATTCAGTGAAACCAACTTTTGTTGTCTTTGGTTGTAATGAAAACTGGAGGCATACTTCCAGCCATCAATGGCACATGGTGAAATACCCCTGACCTATTACACAGTCACTTTAGGATGAAGATAAAGGCAATACCATGCATCGATGCTATAGGACCTCTCTCATAGCTGGAGAAACAACAGCAACATCAAGAAAATAAGAGCTTTATGACACAGTCACAAACCCCTGTAATACATTATATTACGTCCTAAGATGTTGGGAGCCTTGGCTGGCCTGGATAAACACACCAAAATAAATAACAGAAAAATTCTACTTCTGACTGATAAATGCAAAATTAAAACTCTGGTAGCAATTACATGTTTTTCAACATTGAAACAGGGAAAACGTTACTTGTGTTGGACTATAAACTAACTTTGCCCCCCAATGTGTACATGTGCTCCTAAATGACAAATTAGGAGCAAACAATGAAATTACGGAGCACTGTGAAAAGACTTCTCCTCAGTTTATCTTTCACACTAACTCATTACTCTGACTTACTGTCTTTAGCACATCACCAGCGCTAAATATCTTAGTTATCAGTCAATGTGTTGTCTTACTGCCACAGAAAATGAATAAATCTTTGGGTTATTTGCACGACATCGCCTCCCTGTTGTCTCTTGTCAGACCACCAGCTCCGTGAGAAGCACAAACTGAGGCCAAAGTGTGTTTATTTAACGTTACGTGGCAGAGTTTCTTTTCAGGGAAACTAATGTACTACTAATAAACATTGTACATCATCTAGGTTTTGAACCATTACCAGCGGGGCAAAATAAATATACATTACACTCTTACCTGTCCAGCAGTAAATAGGAAACTTCGGCGTTAGTCTGCAAACATTTCTCTCATCAGGGATTTCCATCTGGGTTTATCCTCGTTTTATGCCGTTGCTTGTCCCGATTTCGTTTAGCTTCTTCGTGTTTTCGTTTCTTTGACGATGACAATTCACGCTGCTGTGATTTTCTAAATAAGTATGATCCTCCATTTATCAGATTTTGGTTTCAAAAACTTCTCACAATACAAAATGTTTGGATCGTTCTTCTACTTTGTTTTAAAACCGGTGCATTTCCGGAAGTCGCCCACTGAATCTAAAACGCGTAAGGCCCTCACTGCAGCCAGTGTTAGGTTTGTCCGTTCTGCGCTACTGTAGAAACATGGTGATGCAACATGCCACCGTGGAGGGGGACCCGCTCCAATGTAGATATAAAGGGCTTATTTCTAAGGTAACGAAAACACGACAATTATTATTTTCAGCTGATTAGACACTAATTAAGATATACTTATAAATAATCTATTCAATTTTTACCAAGTCTGTTCTTTTAGGTGTTACTAAATACTACACACTGAACATTTATCTAGAGCTGCTCACAAACTCAACACAACTAACTCCATTAACTGTCTCACAACTTTGTCTCACTTTTCCATGTAATTAGTATCAAATTACATAGTTCTCTCCAGGAAACTTTGAGGAAATGATTCTGAAATTACTGGCAAAGAGCAAACCTGTGAAACAAAATTTAAGTTATTCAATAAAGATTTGCAAAAAGTCAGTAAAAAGAAATGTAACTTCTGCTTTCCAGTTAATCATCTCAAGACCCCTAAGATGTATTTTGTGATCCCTTGGGGCTCCAGGTTTGGTACTGCTGTGATTTTAATTCTCAGGGCCAGCCCAAGACCCCCCCCCCCCCCCCCCCCCCTCTACAAGAAAACAAAAAGAACCCCTGATAAAACCTCAAAGTTATTTAAGTTATTTTTTAGAGAGGCAGTGTAAATTTACACATTAAAACTTTAAAATACAACGCATGATTTAATAAAGCACCACCGAATCCCAAAATGTCCTGTGGATGAATTTTTAAAATTCAGTCAATCAGGAAGATCAATCAAGAAGTTCAGTGCAGGAATAAATACTTCAGCAGAGTTAAAATTTGTCTGGTGTAAAAATCTGTAACATGATTTCTGAACTGCAATTTGCTTCAATCCTGTCACAGGTGAGCATTGTCATTACTGTCCACTTTCATGTGAGACACGAAATGGGACTTTTAAGAACTGTTGTGTGAAACAACCCAGTCATTTTGACAGGGTGAGAATTTAAGTTAAAGGGAAGTGCAAACTCCTGAGTGACTGCATTAACATATTTCAGTAAAGTACACTCTTCAACATTCATCAGATGCTCTTTGCAAAGTTGATGTTTCAGGATAAAAATCCACAAGAAGTCTCCACAAGAAGTTTCTGAGTACAAACATGTCTAATCAGGCAACAACATACAGGGAAGAGAAGCTGACCTGAGTTTAACCCTGGACCATGTCATTCCCTAAACGCTGACTGGAAAAGTGAACTGTCATGTTTGAAACCTTCGTATTATGCTGCAATTGCATCTTTTAAGTTGAAGAAAACCACACTTTGTCTTCTCTTTTGTTCCATTAAATTGCATGGCATTGACTTTTTAGAGCTTATACATAAAATGATGGTGTTATGAATCACTTTATCTAAAAGACGCATTTATGCTGCTTCTGATTTCAGTTAGCTGCGCATCAAGCTGTATAAACATCTTAAATTCGAAGTGGTGGGTCATCTCCTTCAAGGTGGTGTGTCATGGCAATAACCACTCAGTCCTCATCTGCCCCCCCACCACCAGCCCCCCCCGCCCTGTCTCTTGTTGTATCTGATTAATCTGCATAATGACCTTTCCTAACATTTCAGAGCTGTCATTCATCACCTGCCCCCCAGCTGTCACTGAGTTTTCTTGCTCCTGCTTGTCACTTGAAATAGACATGTGCACACCTTGTTGCTCCTCATTTGCAGTTGACCTCAATGTATATATGCAGAGGACACAATGTTATTTTATGTTGCCTTAGTGTTCCAGACTTTGTTATGACCTCCTTCCTGTTTGTCTCAGCCCTGTGGATCTGTTTTTCTGTTCTGACTTCCTTCTGCCATGCTGACAAGCCTCCCTCTTGACCAATTTAAGAAAGTTTTACTACACTTGTTTTGACACCTGAGTCTGTCACAAAATTCTGTCCTAGACTGCTAAAAACTGTTTAAAAATGCGGGTTGAAATTCTCTTGTGGGAGAATAATCCATACTGACTGATGGAGAGATGGCATTCTCAGCATTTATGCAGCTGCAGGTGTAGTTTCTTGTAGTCCCCCTTGGTCAAAAAGACTATGTGAAATCATTATAGCTGTCAAGAGCTTTTCCAAGCTGTAATCCACAGTGTTAATGCACTTTCGAGAAAAATTGTTCCACAATCTCACTCTCTACATCTTCTTTCATTTTCAGGTTTTGTACATTTACATAACCCAGATTGTCCATTTTTTCCCATTTCACTATGATATAGTCCAATGCATGGACAAACTAAATGCAATGCAAAATAAATGCAAATTGCATACAAATAAATAATGAAACCACTAAAAGAAAACACAATGGAACTGAACTAACATCACAACCAAGAAGGTCAGTGAAGTTAAGATGACTAAATATTAACTCAACTCAACTTTATTTATATAGCACTTTTCAAACATCTTGCTATGTGAAGCCCAAAGTGCTTGAGAGCCCAGAGTGTTTCATTAGAGCCCTGTACGAACTCTCAGAGCACTATGAATTTGGTGCAACCAAGGACAAAAATATCTGCGACCGTATTGTTGTTGGGATACTGGACAAAGAATTCACATGCAGGCTACAGCTAATGGCAGACCTAATGCTGTTGCAATACACACCGTTAGACAACCAGAGGAGGTTGCCACACAAGTAAGCATGCAGGGAGAGACAGTGGGAACAGTGCAAGAGGTTGCATACAAATGCAGTAAAAACTGGAAACCACAAGGAAAGCCAGAACACAGACAATGGGGAGGAAATGAAAGAAAATGTGGTAAATGTGAAAAAAGCCAGAGTGGCCAGAGTGTGCCACAAGAGCAAATCAGTGAATGAGGTCACAGAGCAGGCAGACCAGCCACCTTATTTCCTAGGCTCAGTGTGTAATGCAGACAAGATAAGTGAACAGTGTACTGTGTTGGTGCGTGTGGATTCCTCTGCAGTGGAATTTAAAATTGACACGGGCAGATGTTAACATCATCTGTGAGGACACATTCCACACATTCACTCCAGAGAGAACACTGGAACCAGCACACATTCCACTGGACAGACCAAGAAGTGACCTGCTGTTTCTTGGCATGTTCAAGGCTACCGTTAACTACAAGGAAAAGTCCTACTGAATCACGGGTTATGTCGTCTGTGGACGCACAGTTAATAAATTACTCAGATGGTTCCTATCCATGAGATTGAACCTGGTAAGGAGAGTAGATGAAGTGACACACACACCAGTTGACATCAACAGGCCTATGGTGAGCGTGGGACACTAAAAACTGAACCTCTGAAAACACAGTTAAAGAATGATGCTCAGCCATATGCTGTACACAGTACACGCCGAGTGCCTCATCCAGTGCTGCAGAAAGTTGAAAATGAACTGCAAAGAATGGAGAACAATGGTGTCATTGAGCAGGTGACGCAGACTGGTGTGCGCCGATGGTGCCAGTTCTGAAGAAGAACACAAGCAAACTCAGGATTTGCATCTACCTGAAGAAGCTGAATGAATCAATGAAAAGAAAGCAGTATATCCTACCTACCTCAGATGAAATAACTGCTAAGCTAAGTGGCACGACCGTGTTCTCCTCTCTCAATGCTGCCGGTGGCTTCTGGCAAATTCTATTTTATCCTGACAGCTGTAAGCTGACAACATTCATAACGCCGTTTGGCAGATACTGTTTCAAATGGCTACCTCTCAGGATTTTCAGCACACCTGAAATCTTCAAGAGGAAGATGATGAAGACTCTGCAGTTGCTGGAAGGTGTGGAGGTCTTTATGGATGACATCTTAGTCTATGGGACTTGATGGAGTTACACAACACCCGGCTGGAGAATGTAATGCAGTGCATCGAGTCTGCTGGCTTGAAACTCAACAAAGAGAAATGCTCCCTCAGGCCAGTGATTGAGCCAGCTGCAGTTCCTGGGTCATCTCATCGACGAGTCAGGGGTCAGGCCTGACTCTGACAAGGTAGAGGCCATTTGCAATCTTTCACAACCAGTAAATGTTCAGGAACAGAAAAGAGTCCTGGGCATGGCGAACTACCTGGGGTGGTACATCACCAGCCACTCAACAATAAGTCAATCACTGTATGAACTTCTGAAAGGCAAAGAATGGACTTGGGGCCACTCACAACAATCTGCCTTCAAACACATTTAAGTGCTGCTGAGAAATGCACCAGTTTTCGCCTATTATTATTTCAGCAGACCCACAACTGTCTCAGCTGACACCAGCAGTTATGGACTGGGAGGTGTGCTCCTCCAGGTCCAGGATAGGGAATGGAAGCCAGTAGCATACTGTTCCAGGCATCTCACAGAAGCTGAAACATGTTATGCTCAGATAGTGGTGCAGTGGTGTAGGGTATTAAGTGAAAAGATAAAAACTACACTGAAAAAGCCTAGCAAGAGAAAAACTCTGTCTATTTAAATTTTTATTAATAAAAACAGTAAATAATATAAAGTAGAAGAAAGTGTGTGTGTGTATGTGTGTGTGTAAGCGACCTGGCCATGCTCTTGTAGCTGCAGCATGCGGGCAGGCGGGAGTGAGGGGAAGAGGGTTTGGGGCCAGAACAGCAACAGTTAAATTTTGGCATCAAAAATAAAATTTGGCATTGAAAACAAAACCTGAACTGAAAAAGGAAACTTTGGCATTGAAACACTGGAAAAAGTTGTATTGGCACTGAAACATGTATTGGCACTGAAAACAATTCCACTGAAAAATAAATGTATTGCATGTATTATACAACACTCAGTGTGCAATAACTAGATAAAAAGTGTCCTGTGATGATGAACAATGTCCCTTGCTGTGATGTTTCTTCTTGTCCCTGGTTCGATAATGACACTATTATCAAACCTCTAAAAGCTGTCCCAGAACCTTGATTTTGCTTGCTCCATTCTTGTGAGACCAACTCTTGCAGTTGGAGTTCAAACAGGCTCTTCTCTTAGAACCAGTCTCGCTCAGACTCTTACATTCGTTGGGAGAAAAAGAGCGTCCCTTAGTTACGGATTCACACTGAATGCATAACAGGAGTTATATAGAAGCACCTGAAACTAAAGAGAGGCTGTGACAAAAAGGTTAATTAATTACAGCATCTTGTTTTTGCTGGAACATTTGTGCATTGTGTATTGAACAGTTAAAGAGAGACACTGATATTACATAATATGATATGGTTTCAATTAAGGTCATTGCATAGAGCTCTCTGAAAGAAAATAGTTAAGTTTTATTGACACTTGCAATTGAGTTTACAGAAAGAATGTGTTTACAAAAGAAGAAAGCTAAATGTTTACAGATCACATATTTAAGTTTAAAGGGAAGGCCTAATGTAAATTAGTGTCATTTTGGTTAGTACTAGTATATTGTTGCAGTCTGCTGTTTAGGGGGAAAATGTGTTGTTCCCTAAGTAACTAAAAAAAAAAGAAGGGGAGCTGTCATATATAGCCTCCTCTATGCTACACACAGACATTGCATGAATAACACAAAGAAATTAAACTAAAAACAATAAAAAATTAAATAGGAAAACAAATAGAACAAAGTCATGTTAATGTATTTAAAAAACTACAAAGACCCATTCTTCTCATTTTGTGTTAATTACACGTTTTCTACTTTGAATTCTAGTTTCTATGCAAAATACAATGATTTGCAAAACTTCCATACAGTATATTTGATTAATTCTTTCACCAGAACATCTGTTTAAATGTGTCACAAGGAAATGAAGACCCTTGTAAGACGAATAAACCTGCTGGTGGTGGAATAAATCAGCAACGGTATACGTAGCATCTGGGGACACAAAGACAGGCAGAGACCTACAGTTTGTCACACACAAGTAAGACAAAATTCCACCAAGGTGGAAATCATTTAACTGAGAAGACATAACAATTCCCCTCAGCAAACTTTAACAAATTTCAATTTCAATTTGAAAAAAAGGAGGAAGAAAATATTCATTATTTAGTCTAGACAGGTCTAGTCTGTCTCTGTCGTGTAAGAGAAGATATAAAGAAGAAGAGAAGATAAACAAAACACTTAAATTATCATATGAGTTTTCTGTTTTTAGATTCAAACAAGACAGGGGTAAAATAAACACTGATAAAATTATAGTCTTGGGAAAACATATCATCACCTGTAAGCACCCCTGATTGTTTTGAAATATGCTGACAGAATTTTAATCATTCCAGCAAATGGAAATATGCTTTACTGGATGCCATTGCAAAGGTTATTCACTCATGGCAACCACACTGTCTGATTTTGCTGAAATATAGTCTAAATCCACCCCTTGCTTACTTTGTGTTTTTTCACCTGTTTTTGCACAGTCTGAAAATTTCAAATTCCCTATGCCCTCACAGTCCTGACCTGTACTGTTGGCCTGTGGAGAGCTGCAGACAGAAACATGCTATATCCATGACACACAATGTCACCAGCCACTTCTTTTCACCTTCCAGAATTGAGCTTCGCCTGGGCATAACAGCCCATATTGCCAAACATCATCATAATTTTTAACTGCTGTCACTCTGTCAGTCTATCAGTCAGTCTCACCGAAGTATCTCAACAACTATTCAGGTTCACCAGAATCCTAATCACATTGGTGATCCTGTGACTTTTCCTTCGTCTAGAGCTACCACAATGTTTATATTTGTGACTTTTAGTGAGATGTCTCAACAACTATTGGATGTATTATTATGAAATTTGTTTAATATTTTGGTTCATGAAATATCTACAAAACTAGACATTCCTATCAGCCTCAGTTGTGCTAATAAGTGCATGTTAACATGCTAAACTAAGATGGCGAACATGGTGAACATTATACCTGCTTAACATCAGCATGTTAGCATTGCAAATGTGAGCATATTAACATGCTGACATTAGCACTTAAAGCACCACTGTGCCTAAGTGGACCAGGGGTCCTTGAGGGGGTTCCAGGGTGTCCCAAGCAAAACGGGGAATAATTAATTTTTACTATAATTCCGTCCATAAGTAAAACAATGACAGAATGTATGACTGTTTTGGTCTTGGGTTTCATACACTTTCTGTAATAAAACATCTAAAAGCAAAAATCTTATCAGATGGGGGACCCTGGGACAAAATCTTATCAAAAGTTTAGGGGTCCTTGATGTGAAAAAGTTTGAGAACCACTGACCTCAGTACAGCCTCAGTGTTGCTAGCATGGCGTTAGAATTTTGTTAAACATTAAGTGCCAGCTTTTAAAAAATACATTTCTCACTGATATATGTGCATGCTATGTTATTATTAAAGTTCAGGAAAGGGTGTTGTTGTGGCAAATAAACTATGGTTAAGATATGGTTATGGTTAGGCAACTAACTTCAGGTCACAGATAGATGGTTGTGGTCAAAAAGTGTTGGATTATTTCAGATGTGGATGTGCTAAAACTGGCCACACTAGGGACAAGACAGCCCAGACCATGTTGGTGCCCTAGGCAGGGTTTTAAATTGAATTTTCATCTAAATTTTAAAAAGCTATTATAAATGTCATTAGTGTGATTGACCCTGCTGAAAGAAAATTGTATTGTCAGACCTAAATATTGACAGATATGTTTTTATTTTAAACAGAAAACAAAACGTCCCACTCACTTGGCACCTTAGGCCACTGCCTATGTGACCTATGCCACAGGCCGCCCCTGTGACAACATGATCCCTCACCAGCTTCCCACCAGAAAATACGGCTTTCTTAGTCCCTAGCCCGACCGAAACAGAGGCACTGCTGCCAGGAATCACTGTGATTATTTTTTTTGTAATAGCAGTAATAGTGTTTCAATGGAGACTTTGACAATTAAAAGAAATTTTTGTAATTCTTTGTTTTAAAGGGGGAAAAATCCATTTCAATTTTGTTGAGAAAATAAGGCACAATAATTATGGTCATTGGAATATATGGCCAAGCCCGAGTTACTGGATGCAGGAATTTAAATGGTCTTTGCAGTGGTTGATGGAAAATGTACACCTACACATGCCTAAATATTTAAAAATTGAATTATAGTGCCCCTAATAGAGACCATTAATATGGACTTTTTTCAAAAACACTTATGCTGAGTATAAAAATATGCAAAGTTTTAAGTCACTGATTTACTGCCTCGCAGGAAATTGAGGACATACTGTATACCTCAACAACAAAATGTGTAGTTGTGAGAGGTAATTAGGGGGAACTAAGCAAAAAGACATCAAGCAAACACTGCACACAGGTTCTACAAAGACTCTTCCCCACTGTGTAATTTTGATCATGATTGGAGAAAGCATTGTGAAGATGTGACCCACTTCCTTAATGCATGTTTTCTGCCAATTCAGTCACAGCCAAATAGTCTGGTGTTCCAGACAGATCTGCAGGAATATCGAAACTATTCGACTCACTACAAAAACAAACTGATAAGCCCATTCAGCTGTGTTTGTGACTAATGGCCAAGTTTATTACCATAAATGGATGCACTCTTATAAACATGCTTTTGTCATCTATTAATTTAATCTCGGGATAATACGTCCTGCACACAGTATTATTTGGTTTTTTTTTTAACACATCAGTGTCCTAGGAAACCCATTTAGCCAGAAACATATTTTACAGGGATTCAGGCTACATTGTCAAAAGCTACCAAGCTTAATGTTACTAACGGCCCAAAATAATGAATCATTACATAAATCATGATAAAATCCTTTTTTTTTTAGAATACATCCAGAATCTACTTTAATATCACTACAATGTGTGCACTGATCATAATGTTGCTACTTGTCTGCATTGCTCATATTTTACTGCTAATTTTTTAGGGTTTATTTAATTTTATTTTAATTGGACTTTGGCTTGTTTATTGGCAAGTAGCACTACCCTGGCTCACACTAGCAAGCTACAGTAGATTTGTCAAACCTCTCAACCAATTAAAAAAGGGTATTCCACTTCTAGCTGATCTTTTGAGCTTGAGGAATGGCAGTATTTTGGCAAAAATACAACAGTTTGGTTGACAGCAGAGAGGTGGATTATGCTGCATTAGTAATTTAAGACATTTTTATAAGTATATCTGCGGTGAAAGTTGGAGTCCATTGTAATAACTGACTGAATTCAAACTGATCCTGGACTTCCTGACAGGCCGACATCAAGTAGTGAGTCAGCAGACACACACACACAGCACACATATACATTATGTACATACACATAAACACACACTCTCATACATAAGCACATATATTTGTACATATACATATAATATACACATATAGATATTTATTTATATATTACAGGTAGGACATATGCACACCACACTTAAAATACATACATACGCTCATATGTTTTATACTCTATCACTATTGCTTTTACTATTTTAAATATTTGTTTTTCCCCTTACTGTATGATCAATGCATTACTGCATTACTCTCTTATATTTGTGTAATGAGATGTTACTATAAAGACCTTGAAACTTGAAACTGGCATTCTGCATAAAGGTAGAGACATGGTTATGTAAACAGCATTCATTTGCAAGCCTTTCACTGTAAATATTTCATTAACAATACCCGATCAAAGATTGCACCTGACTCACAGTGACTTAAACATCCCACCCGACCCATTCACTCTTGAAAATGAAAGCAGAGACCTGCGCCCACTGTAGTTTGATGTTGAAGTTGACCCTGAGAAACAAATGAGTGAAAATGAGTAAAATCTTTTATAAACTTTATTGAAAAGCTGCTAATGCGGAACGCTTCATGTATTGAACAGGGCAAGAATAAAAAGAAAAGTGCTCTACTATGAAGTCAGATACAATTATGGATGTTGTTTTATCATGTTTCCCTTATCAGCCCTTAATGAATGGATCCGCATACTGATCACTTTATAAATGGGTCATTCCTGATTATCTCTGACTCAGGTAAATGTCACAGTAATTAGTAAACACTTCCTCATTACGTACATATTACATTGTTTTGTAAAGCATCACCCTTCTAGACTGAAAAATGTCAACTGAGCTTTAACAAAGAACCATGGATGACACAAGCCAGATGGAGCAGGATCCTTAAAAGATTATTCATTCTGGTTCAGAGTTACATTAATATTCACATCCATATGCCACCATAGACGCTGAGGCACCTTGGTAAACTATTACATATTGTGGTGAGGTGAAAGGTGCGTCACTCACAGATGTTCATATAGACTTCTTTCTCTCTTCCCTCAACTTCATTTCAAGCTTTTCAAAAATGAGAATGGCTGCTGCTCACAAATGGAAACTAGTTTTACACTTGACTGATTCATAGTCGAGTTCTTTAATTTAACATCATAGAATAGTTCAATTATAGCAGCGTGGCATGTGCAAATCATGTCTAAATGAACTGGTTGTGCACAGATGCCATTGTGTCTTGTTTAGTTCGGGTTTCTTAGCAACAAAGGAAACACAGAGCATTAAGCACCAACGGTTTTGAGCTGGAGGCTGTTTTCAGAGGTAAAGTGGTTCTTTAGTTGTTTTTCTTTGAGACTAAACTTATTTTTCTTGTAGATTTTTTTTCTAGGTAGAACACAATTACATTTCTTGATCAAATCTAAAATGCAGAGTTATCTTTGGAGTAAATCAAATCTGAGTGGTCTCTGTCTTGCTCCTTATTATGTTTTAGTTGAAGTGTTTTTTTAGCATGTGTTGTCACAACTCTGCCATCACAACATATTAAAGTGTCTGTATTTCTATCACATCACTTAATAAAGGGACTTAACTTTACAGTCTTTTATTCCTTCAGATTTAGACAAAACCTCCAGCTGTCACTCCAAGATATGTCGGTAGCACAGAGTCCAGACTGCCGTGGGACGACAGGAGAGAGGAGCTACAGTCAAATGAATCAAGTGCCATTCACCCCTGAATTTACCAAGATGCTGACAAAAAACAGTCCGCGCTTTGGTAGCTTGAGTCACCACTCATTCTTCTCCAGGCACAACCCTCATCCACACAGAGTGAGGCATATTCAAGGTGAGAGAGCAGTCACAGCACTCTGGGCAGCAGAAGAATTTCATGTGCTTTTTTTCCCCACATGTTGAATTGAAACTTGAATTACGTCCTGCAATATGTTTCCTTAAATTACAATAAATTCATGTGTTTTGTCTTCCATTTATACAGTACAGATGTCAGCAGTTGTTTTGAGCCTTTATTTATGATTTCCCAAACTACATGACTTCAGTAAATGAGGAGTATTCTGATGAAATGAAGTCTGCAGAAATCTCTGGTTCCCATCTAGGTTCTCAAAATTGCTTTCAAATAATTACATGAGAGATAGAAAATTTTGTTGGAGCTCAATGTGAGCTTTCAGTTTACTTTTCTTGTGCTGCTGGATGGAGCAATTAGTATTTATCAAATTATACCATCTATGATTGTGTATTATTTATATTTTATATTACTGCTCTATGATGTGGAGCATGGTTAAATATACATATAATATTTTTTTTCTAAAAACAAATCTGTAGGTGGTTGCTTCAGCTGTTTGTATTTACAACTTGTTACAATGTAAGTGTTTATAAGTATATTAAAACACCTTATTATTATTATTATTATTATTATTATTATTATTATTATAATCATTATTATTATTATTATTATTATTATTATTATTATTATTGTAAAACACGGTTGCGCCACACAAATGGACGTAGAGATTAGTTGTTATTAAATATTTACACCTACTAACTTGTGTAAGCCAGGTGAATGAACCAACTGACAAAGCTAACTTTTGCTTGCTAATATCTGACCTGACAAGTTGCATTTCACAGAAAAAAAAACACTGGACTAAGAGCATTTTAGTGTTTTTCTGCTCATTGTTTTGGCCCCATTTTGGTTCACTCTCACTGCTTTTATCAGTGTTGAAAAATTAGCCACAAAAAGAGGAACATTTAATATTTTTCTCAGGAGGTGATGAGACCCAAACAGAGCTCAAAGGAGAGTTAATAGTGGACTCCAAATGATTGCTAATGTTGTTTCATATCGGCTGAATGTGTTAATAGGGAACTGTTCTCTAACATGACATTGACAATATCTCAATGCTATGTTTACAGCTTGTTCAGCTGCCCCAAGTGGCCAGAAAATATCAGTTAATATGAATTTTAAGTACAAAATTACCAAATTAAATTGCTTAAAACATTTTAAATAGTTGTCTACTGCCCACCTCAGATGATCTTTCTATCTCTGTTCTGGGGCTAGGCCAGTGAACCCAAGTGCAGAACTCTGAGCCAGGAGGCAGTGAGTAGTTTTGGAAGATTGTTTATTGCAAGGTGGTAGCTGGGAGGCTGGGGCAAGGGCTTGGGCAGGAGCTGGAACCGGGGGCTGAGACTTTGGCATGAAGCTGGGCAGAGGGAATGCTGAGGGGAGCCAGGCAGAGGGATTCCCCGAGAGCAGGGTGTTGTGCTGCACCAACGAGGCAGGAAAGCTGGAGACAGGAGTCAGAGTCAGGCGGAGGCAAAACTGCAGGCACAGAGAAAAAAGGGTATTATCAATGTTGATTAGCAACAGAGCTGTAGTTAGGCTTGAAGGGCTAGAAGTGTGACTGACTGTGGTAACAGAGTCTACGATCTGGTGATGAAATGGCGGCTGAACCAGATATTTATGCAGGACTAATGATGGATAGCAGCTGGTTGCCTGACTCCTGCACACCTGTTTCCACGCCTGCAATTAAGTACAGACACAAGGAAGGGGAGAGAGATAGAGAGAGAGAGAGAGAGAGAGAGAGAGACACATTGCAGGCTAGGAGGAGGAGGAGGCAGCAGTGGAGGGCATGACAATCTCACTCGTAGTTTTCTCATTACCACATTTTACCAGTGTCTTATTGGGACACACAAGAGTCTATTTATGCACTAATTAATTCTGACTGCATCTAATGAGTTAATTTAGATTAAATGTCTTACTAACTTTGCTTTAAAAATAATGTCCTTATTTTGCCATTTCTGCAGAACCGTCCCTTCCTGAGATGAGTAATTATTCAGAAGTTACCTTGAATATTTAACAAGCAGCTGTATGGGCACCTAGAATAGCAATATGGAACATGAAAGAAACGGCTGCGTTATTGGCAGAAAAAGTAGGTTTCATCCCTGAGAAGTCACCTTTAGTCTCAGCAGGGATTTTACAGGCTTTATTTCTTCAGGGCATTCCTTTGATTGTCCCATACTTCTGAAGCACTTCACTTCATGTATTTGAACTACTGTATGAATAGTGTGACTTACTCTCTCCCACAGGACTTAATGGTAGGCCTGTTTGCATGGTGAGAGATGATTGGTTTGTCACCTCATCATTATTTCCTCATCCACTTCTCAAGAGCCACGTCCACAGAAAAGCCACTGATTCATCTTTTGCTTTTCCGCTGGCTCAGAATCATTATGGAGTCAGCGGTAACAAACACAAATCAGGTATACTTTCATACACACATAGCGACTAAATTTCTTCTTTACTTTTCCAAAATTCTGCCTTCGAAGAATCCCATTAAGCCTCAAGCATTTTTCTCCTTATTTCACAGCTCTGTTTTCTGAAGCCTGGAGAGATGAACTTAAAGAACTGGCTGCCAAAGTCAGTTTGTCTTCTCAAGCACAAAAGGACAAAAAAGAGGTAGTTGTATTGCTGTAATTGCTGTGATTTGAAACATATCTAGAGTAACCTAATGGCGCAGTAATCTTCACCCTTAGCTTTCTTAACGATTTCATACAACTTTAAAAAAAAATTAAAATAGCAATAAATTAATACTTACCCATTTATGAGTTTGCCTGAAACTGCATTTTCAATTATATTCAGCAAATTTTGGGACAAATAATATCAGTATAAGTATTTCAAAATAGCAATGCTGGACATGTAGTCAACAAAACCTGGTAAAAACAATAATAAACCACAGCATTTATATTATACTCTGCCTGCATTCACCCTCTTTGCATAGATGATGATTTACCTGAAAATTAAGATATGCCGTGGTGGCAAAAATTACCCATGGGCTTGCAGACACCTCTTGAAGACATTTTCTGAGGTATGAAATTAAAGAACTAAATAAGATTAACAATCCACTTATCCACTATGCCTAAAGGAAAATGTTTTAGTATTAGCTTTATCACAATTTACCGGGTAGAGTCTATGAAAAGGAGGTGATTGAGAGGTGATTGCATCTATGATTTTCACAGTAATGTCATGTTTCCTGACATCTGTTTTTAATTAATTGCCTTGATTTTAGCCACACTGGCAGTGTGGCTCAAGTGATGGCAATGTTGGTCTATTGGTCAGTTGATCTACCACTTATCCCATGACTGAAAAACCTCAAAAACTATTAAATGGATTGCCATGACATTTTGCACAGACATCCATGGTCCCAACGTACTGAATTTAGTGATACTTTGACTTTTCCTTTTGCGCCACTGTGAGGCTAATATTTGTGGTTTTGAGTAAAATTTCTCGACTACTATTGGATGGACTGCCATTAAATTTGGTACAGGCATTCATGTTACACTAGTAATTCATTGTAATAACAAAATTTAATAATACATTTTGAATCTGTCCAGTACTTTGGTTCAAAACTATACATACCTAAATACCTGATATTCTGATCAGCCTCAGCTTTGTGTTCACTGCTAATCAACAATTGTGAACAAGTTAACATGCTCAACTAAGATGGTGGAAATGGTAAACGTTATATCTTCTAAAAATCAGCATGTTGGCATTGTCATTTTGAACATGTTAACATGTTGGACTGATTTTAGCATTTAGCTCAAAGTACAGCCTGGTTGTAGGCTCTTGTTAATTTATAACTTTGTCAATATATTCCAGGACCAAACTGAGGAAGAATTTGTCCGTCGAAAGACCCAATATTCAGCTGTAACTGGGAGAATCATCCCTCCATCCACCAAGTCTTACCAGCGCAGATCCCATTCCCAGTGCCTGGGGTATCCTCAACTCTTCCATGATCAAGAACTCATGGTGAAATACTCCTCCAATGATCTTGAGCTCTTCTACAGGCACAGAAATGTCATTTGGGGTAGTTTGGGGTTGAAATTAGGCACAGCTATGTAATATTTTATTTCAGAGAAGAAGGGTTACTGGCAGATCAAAAAGAAATTTCCATCGCTGCAGGGATTCTCCAGAGTGCACAGCTTCAGCCAGAGGTTATGCAGCATTTGCTTTTTGGTTGATGGAAATTACCCCCCAGCACAGCTGTCACCGTGTGTCTTGAGAAATTCACTAATAAGTTAAAGATGATTGTATGTGGTTTGGAAGTTAATGTTATCATGGTCCTACTCTCTTGACAGGTATTGGAGCTACTTTGTCAGATCCTGCAGACAGATTCCCTGTCCACAGTCCAGCAGTGGCTTCTGCTTGCAGGACAAAGAGGTAAAATGTTTTTTGTTACCCCCATTTCACATAAATAGTTACTTTATGCATAAAAACAGCAGATTTGGAAATTTTAGATGCTACATGCAAAAAGGTAGTATCAGTAATTTTGAGATATCTGTGCATTAGTGTTATAATTACATAGATAAGAATAAGAATTATTCAGAAGGTTAGCAGGAGACTGTCAGTTCAAGCATGTCTTGAATCATTACCTCTGTTAGCAAGCTTATATTTCAATACAGGGTTAGGGGTGTTTAACGGTAAAACATCACACATGTTGCATTAAAGGGACACTCCATAGATTTAGTATAAGTGGGTACAAGTCTTCGGGTTAGATGTTAACTGCTACTCTCAAGGTGCATTTCATCAAGAAACATCAAAACACTAAGCTTAAAGTTCTGTTACTTGCGTGGCTAACAGCGGGTAGAAACTACAATGTTGAGAAAACAATCTGCAGATTAAATCGATTCACTTTTAAATTCTGGTTCAATTGTGGGTAAAGAAGAAAACTATGTCATTGTGTTTTGTTCTCAACTACAACAATGAAGCATTTTGAATTTGTTATGACTCAAATTCACGCCTCTGATTAGCCTCCCCTCCATGGCAACAGCAGCAGAGGCTCATGGGTATTGTAGTATTAAGACCTGTCCACCATGCCAAAATGACAAATGAGAAACCAAGTTGAAATAATTAAAACTGCTGGCCATAATAAAGTCTTACATCATCCGGGAGAGTCCCAAGTTTCTACGTTAAGTAACAATAAAGATATCATCTAAAGAATTGATTGAAATGGGAATATATAATGGTAAAAAACACTTCCAAAACCAGCTGCCACTCAGACTTCACAACTCTATTGTGACTTCACTTGGATGTTTGAGGTTCACTGTGCATAATGATGTATGTGCAGAGTTTGACACTAGAAGACTGTGTTCAAATTCATCTGCTGATGACTGAAAATGTCTCTGGGCATCACAATCCACTATGCAACTTACACAAGTGTTATGTGAAAACTTGAAGCCTCCAGAATGCAATGCACTCAGTTAATTAGGTGAGTGGTTAATTAAATTAACATTGAAATACTGCCACTGAAAAAACTGGTAAAGTGTTTACAAAAAAGATCATTATCTGTGCCATAATTATATCATTTTTCACTTTTTAGATAATGAATGAATTTAAGAACCTCTGAACTGATTTGCTAAATACTTCTGAAGAGTTTTTAAAATTTTACTTTTGTTGTTGTGTCTTCATATTCCATCTCATAATTCATTCATCTACTGCTTTAACATATTCAGTTTTCAAATGTTAAAGCATACATTTAATTACTTTATAGTTTGCTTTTTAATTGCATCAGTCAATACATTTATTTAAATTAAAAACTGCAAAAGCATTTAATCACTGTGGTGGAAGGCTGCACCGCTGCTGATGATAAGAATCACTGAACTCTTCTCTTGGTATTATGTCATGTGATGTACCCTCAGAGAAAGACCTGGTGATGGGGATGATCAAACATGCTCTGGATGGTGTGGACCTCTCAGGCCATCATCAGCAGAACTTCCAGCAGCTTCAGGCTTTTCATCCTGGTGCATCTCCACCGGCTTACGGTCCACCATTCAACCAGCTGTGGAGAAAACCACAGAGAACGAGGTCTGGGTGATCTCTCGAATTTTCATTTGCTTTTTTTTCTGTTCAGAAAATGTTCAAGCTCAATGTGTTTAACATTATTTACTCCATTTATCTCCATAGCTCACACAGAGTGACCCAAACTTTCAGCATTGACAAACCAGGTAACTAAATGTACTATTTCTCCTCTTCTTAATGCACTCTTGCCCTTCATTATTGTACCAGAACATGTTTTTCCTTTTGCTTCCCTTTTAATGCAGGCATCCTCCCATGGTCTTCACATTTCACTTAAGCTAAATTAATTAAATATATATACAGTATAGACTCTTTTCATTTGACATCTTGCCATCTCCTGTTTTTGTCAAATTTAGTTTTTCCCTTTTGAAATGTGCTTTCTCTATAGTGAATTTGTTTTGGATTATCCTTCATGACTGGATGTCTTTCAATTATTCTTTTTCACAAAAGCTGTACTCTACATTATTGAAAGCAGATACTATAGAGGGAGAAAATGAAAGCTATTGGGTATTTTTATATTCCATAGTATTGGAATATGAATTCAGCTTTGGCTTTGTTAAATGTTGTTATGTATTCCTGTTATAGTGTATTCCTGATGTGCATTTTACAATTATGACACTGCACTGGGGTGGCTGTGGCTCAGGAGGTAGAGTGGATCGTCCACTAATTGTAAGATTGGTGGTTCGATTCCCGGCTCCTCCTGTCCACATGTCAGAGTGTTCTTGGGCAAGATACTGAACCCCTGTTCCATCAGTGTGTGAATGATTAGATTCCTCTGATTGGCAGGTTGGGACCTTGCATGGTAGCCCCTGTACCCATTCAGCGTATGAATGTGTGTGAATGCGTGAATGTGACTCGTAGTGTAAAAAGCGCTTTGAGTGGTCGAAAGACTGGAAAGGCACTATACAAATACAGTCCATTTACTTAAAGCTGTGATTTTACATGGCCTTCCTGCAGCAGAGTCTGACGTTTTCTGTATTATATATTCATGGATAACCAAATGTGGACAAAATGTCACCTCTGTTGTGGAAATAAGCCATACAATAGGAAAAGGTTTGTCTATTGTCAAATAATCTATATTTATGTCAAGCAGGATGCTGCCAGAAAGAGCGGTTTTCACAATAGATATAAGAATGAACCACAATATTCAGAGGAAACAATTACATAAGCTTCTTACATAACAAGTTTTCATTTTCAGTTTTTCTGAATAAAGCTGATGGAACCGTGGCAAACGTAAAATGACTGGCTTTGTATGACTCTGACATGAGTGCTCTCTTGCAGAGAGGATTGGAGAAGCAGAGGTCCTTGAAATCCATGCAGGAGAACAGAAGCATCTTCAAGATCATCCAATTCAGCACACAGAGAGTGTGTAGAGTTCCCTGATTTTGATCACGGTGACAACTGTATTATGGTTTCCTTATTATGTGCATGTACTCGCTCCTATGTTTATTGGTCCCATGATATATTATATTGCAGGTTCTCTATTGAATATTTGTTTTGTAGATGTTTACTAGTAGCACAAGCCAATTTAATGAGAGGAGTTCGCAACTGAGATTCCATTTGCATTTTGATAACAATGTACTGTAGGTATGATAGTGTTACATGACACTGTGGATTAGTATGTTGCATAACATGTCAGCAGTCTGATGGATCATGTTTTGAAACTGTGAAAAGCAGTGTGACCATATTCAATAAGCATAACCTCCTGTTTTTCAGGCAAATAAAACATTTTCAAAGATATCTTCATGTATGATATGTTAAAATCGTTTCAAAACTATTCAGTCTGATTGCTGATGTATGAAAAAGACAATCTGACTTTTTTGGGTACCTGAATAAAATGTAAAACTGAGGCTAAAATCTGGGACAGTTAGTTTTTTTGTGACTTAGCCATGCTAGAAACATAAGTCTAGGGATCATGTTCATCTGTCTCTTGACTGATCCACCACTTTGGTCCAGACCAGAGCCACATAGGAGAGAGTTTAGCGACAAGTCAAAAACATAGCAAGTCACATGACTCATTAAGCTTTGAATAGTTCCAAAAGGGTGATTCAGATTGATTGTTGTCCATAGGGAACATCCAGATTTACCAACAAAAAATTACTTTTCATGACTTGTACAGTCTTAAACTGGTAGATGGTAAGGACATGATGTAAAACATATTACTAATATCCTGTGATAATCCTGCTGCTACTCCCTGCCAGTATTTGCAACTAATCAACCTCTCCCTGGTCAGCCATTACTGAAAGAACACCCTTACAGAGTCAATGGAGATGTTGCCACTCTGTTATAATAAATCTGGTCCAGATTGAAATATTTTAGATGATTCCCACAACATTTTACAGTGTACAGAAAGTCCAGGTGATCCCCTGACTTTTCATCTAGCGCCACCATGGAGTTGACATTTATATTTTCAAATATAAATTTCTCAATAATTATTGGGTGGATTGCAATGAAATTGGGTACTTTTCGTCTATGGTTTATGAGTAAATACCTGCAAAACATTCCCACTAGCCTCAGCCTTACTTTTTGTTGAATACTTATTGGCAAATATTAGCACACTAACACGCTAAACTGAAATGTTGAACATGATAAATATTGTATTTGCTAAACTTCAGCATTTTAGCATTGTCACTGTGAGCATGTTAGCGAACTGACTGACTCACAGAACTGCTAGTATGGCTGCATACTGTAAAGTCTCATTTTAACACAATGCACAATGACTTTGTTAAATTTGTTTCCAGATTTAGAGGCTTTGGCCCCGTTTTGTGGCCTTGCTTCTCAAATAAGACAAACAAGAAATGAGGTGACCCTCTCCAACCCGGGTGAAACAATTCAATTCAATTCAATTCAATTCAATTCGAAGGACAATGTGAATGAGTTGCATGTATTTAATGACAAAGTGGCACTTTTGATACCAGCCAGTGCTATTGGCAGTGTGGCACACTTCCTGCTGACTGCACATAATCGGCACTAGACCAGATGAGGTTCTTTACTTTGAGACGAGACAATGACATCAGTGCCCATGGGCATACTTACTTGAGTTGAAGGAAATGGTTGGCCTGCAAAATTGGTCATTTGAGTTTGAATTCATAAATAATGCTTGCCCCATTTTAGTACCACTTTATATGATGGAGATACTATTTCTTCTCTCTTTGTCTCTATCCCTTCTGTGAATAAAAGTTTTAAAGAAAACGCACAAGAATATATTACATTGCAGATCAGACTGGATTTGGCACAATATTATCACAATCAGGCTGACCTAATCATGTAGTTGACAATGAAATGTCACAGTATCAGTGATTATTTACAAAACTGACTCAGACATCATGTTAGTGCATGCGTGTTCCTTTTAAACAAGGTAAATGCCAAAGAAAAACACTTTTAGCCCACTATTAGCTTCGTAATACGAAGTTAGCACCAGTGGCTGTAGTGAATGGATGTTGTGATATGACTAATATGATTTGAGAAAACAGATTTTGAAGATGGCAACAGTCAGTTTCAGGTGCTGACATGTTTCAAAAGTCAGTTTCAAAGCCAGATCAATGCACAGCAGAGCAAACAGGCAGAGAGAAGTGAAATCAGTGACGGGATATCCGATAAAACTGGAGAGACAAACCGTCAGCGTATAGAGAAGGTGCATAAAATGTCATAAAAAGTGAGACATTCCCCTGGATATCTTTCTCTGTAGCAAAGTGCATTCATGCAATCTGACAGTTTCATTAAAGTGACAACATCAAAGCAAATGACTTCTTCTTTGACAAAAAGAAAAGCTTGACACTAAATTGAAATATAGAAAAGTCCCACCGAGTGTGTGTGTAAATGCATGTGTGTATTCATGTTTGTAGTGGTTAGGGAGTGGGGATGAGGGGTGTATGTGAATGAATGTAATAGTAAGAATGTGGATGGATGTGCTTGGATGTGTGAATGTACATTTATGACTTGTGTATGTGAATTTATGTATGTTTTATGTAAACCCTATGGGATTTTAGTAGTACGTATTTTTGTTCATAATAAAATGAGCATTATTTGTGGTAAATTGACCCACTCGACCTCTCTCTGGCCTTGTCTATTGCTGTAATGCTGCAATGCTGCATTAACTTTACAAACATGCTCTACTTAGGCCAGCTCTACAACTTCACGCTGACAGATCCTGAGTAACACTTGACGAATTCATAAAATTAGACAAATGACCATTGTGTACCTGTCAAGTTAACATGACTGAAATCTATGAGGTCAGTGATTGAAATTCGTGAGCCACCCCCCACTGCATGAAAAAAGACAACACGTCCAAGCAAGGGTACTTGGTTACGTATTAAAATGCGGGAGCAAACTTGGAAAGATATATAAATGGCGGAGGATCTGGGGGTTCTCTCCCAGAAAAAAAATTGTAATTTAAAACAAATTTCCTGCATCTCTACACCACCTCTTGGATTAAGTCATGAAACAGCCACCTGCAATATTCGAGATTAGTGAAATTGAGGTTATTCTATGAAAACCAAGAATGCATCAAGAACAGTATTGGGTGGATGAGGATAGCAAATGATTATTAGAAGAATGGCTATTTCATATTTGAAATTATACTCATAAAAACATTATGTAGCCTAAAATGGTAGTAGGTTACCTCACAGACTGGACTGTATCTTAGTAACTGAAACTTGGCTTGATCAAATTGGTAACAAAGCGCTCATTGAAACATCACCAGCCAATTACACTTCTGCATTCAGGTTAGCAGGAGGTGTGGAACCGTTGCAGCTATTTATAACATCCATCTATCCATTTTCTTTACCGCTTATCCTCTAGAGGGTCATGCGTAGCTGGAGCCAATCTCAGCTGACATTGAGCAAGAGGCGGGGTACATCCTGAATAGGTCGATGGTGAATCATAGGGCTAACATATATAATAGAGAAAGACAAGCATTCACACTCGCATTCACACCTACGGGCAATTTAAAGTCACCAATTAACCTAACTATTTATAGCATGTTATTTTAAAAATGTTTCTGAAGAATTTGGCTATTGCCATCCAAAATCACCTTGGACTTTGATAACATAGTAATATCTGGTGACTTTAATATTCATGTTGATATCAGCACTAACTCAGATACAATACAGTTCAACAGTCTGTTACAATCATTTGAGTTTAAATAGCATGTTACTGTTCCCAAGACTAAACAAGAAGTGTTACATTCATGCAAATGCTAATATGTTTATCAATTACTATTGACCATGTTGTTCTGACCAAAATGTAACAGTCTATCACCTAAAGCAATGAAACTGTGAAATTGTGAGCATAATGAAAATAATCTGCTGGAGGACAGAACACACTTTATCATTATAACAGTGAAATGAAATCTTCCAGATAGTCCATACATTTCTCAACTAATTGCAAATAACCAAAGTTATTTCATTTCATTTCTTTCTTCTACAATCAACAAACTGATTAATCTATCTATCAAATCAATCCGAGTGAATTTCATTCTGCAGTAGAATGTGACAAGCTTTTGAATTTCTTGTACACCAAAGTGTCAACCATTAGATAATATTACAATATTCAACAATAATGCCTCCAACTGGTCCTCTCCTGCTCTCTTGACTCCATCCCACTGCATTGTTGTGTTTGTCTTTCCATGTCTTTCAAATGAGATACTGAGCATTATCAAGCATGCTCAAATTTTCCCTTTCTCAGCAAAATACTAGAAAAACTTACTTATACCCAAACAACTGGATAAATACTGTTCCACCCACAGTGTTTATGATGTGTTGCAGTCAGGTTTCAGATCTAATCACAACACTGACACAGCCTTTATCAGAGTAATTAATGACCTTAAGATTAACAATGATTTAAAAGTTAAAAACTTTCTATTTTAGTTTTGCTTGATCTCAGTACTGCCTTTCATACTGTTTATCATAATATTTTCATCAATAGACTTCAATATTCAGTTAATCTAACAGGTCCTGTTCTTAACTGGTTTTCTCTCCAACCTCAAATCTGCTGAAACTAAGGTTTTCGCAGGGGTTCCACAAGGTTCAATTCTTGCACCTTTGCTTTTTAATTTGTACATGCTCCCACTTGGCAACAGTATAAAGAAATGTAATATATCCTATCACTCATATGTGGAATATACACAGCTGTACATTTCTTTGTCTTCTCGTGAAACAAACTGGTGAACTGTATTGTTGATATAAACTATTGGATGTCAAGATTTTTTTACACCTGGATAACGACTATCCTGAGATACTTGTAGTAGGTTTGAAAATTTATTCACACCTGGAGTCACTTTCTCTGGACAGTGACTCAAGTCACAGTCAAGACAGTGACCAAGTCAGGACCCTCTGAGTTATTTTGGACTGTAACTTAAGTTATGTTGACTGTCAGTAACTTAACTAGGACAGCAGGAATTAAATCTCAAGCTGACTCTGAGAAGCTGGTTCCTAGTCTTCCAACCACTCAAAGCCCTTTTACACTACATGCCACATTGACCCATTCACACACATATTCATGTGCTGATGTCAGAGGCTGCCATCCAAGGTGCCTGCTAATCAAGAGGAGTTGCTAATCATTCACACTCACTCACACACTGATGGCACAGCCTTCAGGAGCAATTTGGGGTTCAGTATCTTGCCCAAGGACACCTCGACATGTGGACTGGAGGAGCCGAGGATCTAACTGATCTTCGGATCAGTGGACGACCCGCTCTACCTCCTGAGCCATAGCCGCCCCATCTCAACCAGGTTAGATAACTGCAATGCTCTCTTTGCTAGATTATCCAAACAAACAATAAGAACGCTCCAACTCATGCAGACGTCACAGGTACACTCAAAAACAAACACATACTTAAATCATCTTTAAAGCAGTTAATGGTTTTCCTCCCCCAGTACATTTCTGAACAGCTCACTGAATAAATGTCCATTCAAGTCTCTGAGATCATCAAGTGGTGGTTTTCTAACTGCATCAAGAATAAGATCCAGATCTGATGAAGGTGCTTTTAGCTATTTTGGTCCTGTTATCTGGAACAAACTGCCTGATGACCGAAGACCTCGCACAACTGTGTCCACATCCAAAAGTAAACTGAAAACATTTCCATTTTCTGAAATTTATGATTAGTTATTATTTTTCCGTGTCTCTGTGGGATGGTTATGTTGTTTGTCTTTTGGAGGGTAGGTGGATGTCAGTGTTTTTTGTTCTTGTATTTTATTTAAATATCCCCTCCAGACATGTTTTAAAATATATAAAAATACTTGGCTTTGAATAGTACTTTGTCTGTTATGGTTTTTCCATATAGAAGTTGAGTTACCTGATTAGATATTCTAAAAAAGACATCTACAACATCTCCCTCAGTCAAGAGTCTATGAATATGCAAATATTGTTCATTTCAAAAGTTTAACTGCTGAATACAAGATGTCTCCTACTTCACTGAGAAGGTAATTTTCAGTATATGTGCACTGAAGGCTTCAAGTTTCCACATTACACTTATGTAAGTTGCATATGGACCACAAAGTAATAAGGCACAGTGAAACTTGAACATCAAATCAGGGATAGGATGAAACACAATTGTACCTTCTGTATGCGGAGGTATGCTTGGAATATAAATAAACCCCTTTACAGTTTCAGTAAAGTGGTAGTGGGTGGTAGTTAGAATTATTTAATATGTTAATTCACATACTTGGCAATGTACTACTGAACATGACCTATCATCTAGACCATTATCTTTTAAAGTTTTCACACTGCTGTAGTTACATATTGGTAACGTGCTGATACCTTTTTTTAATTCAATAAACTTTGACAATGCAAATTGAGGCTGTAAACAAGACAGATGTGGAGTCTTTGACCTCACCTACAGGCCCCTGCAGGGATGATCTAAAACTGGCAGCAATATAGGATCACAGTCCAAACTTTGGGAAACAGGATGGAGCCTGAATGTAGCTGACAGGTAGTGAGTGTCAGAAAAATTGATCAGCCTCCCAAAACATAAACCACTTCCAGCTGCAGCAGTGCAATTAAAGCAGTGCAATAAGCTACCATGAGTGAGATTACAGAGCAGGCAAATGCCATCACATCAGAAAACTACACTTGTCCAATGTTTAATTTATATAGTCTGATGAAAATTCTCCTCACAGACAACCAATGCAATATCAAGGACACATCAGAAAGCAAAAATGATAATTGTTAGTTTGCTCTCCTAAATTGATTAGCGCATCAGTGCCATAGTTGATCCATGTGTTTGGTCCCCATCAATAATCAAGATGGGGACTGTCTCTTCATGCACAATCCTGAGACCATTCAGTGTTCAGATGCTCCAGGAATTATGGCTTTTATATGATACTAAAGTTTTGAGTGCAACACAGAGATGGGGTCAACAAAATTCTTCCAATTGATGACACTAAAGTTTAGCTTGTGCAGTTGATGGTGTAGATTCAAGGGTAAGACCGGCGTTATTCTATATTTTTCTTATAAATCTCATAAAAAATAACCCAAAACCAATAATTTGTTAGTCTGTCTCTCAATACTCTCTGACTTCTCTACCCTGTCTGTAACACTCAGCCCCAAGCCCATTTGTTTATACTGAAGACATGAATTTGATTAGTGCACAGAAATACTTGACATCACCTTTTTTTCCCAGCAGAGCACTGCCCATTTCAAGCCAGTGAGAAAAGCAAGGACAAAAACACAAATGCAGAAATCTCTCAAACGTTCTGATTTTGATAATAAGTTGTCAAGGTAACTGACAGTCAAAGTAATTTCCAAGAATAGCTGGGCACTGTACTGTAGTTTTATTAAATGTTACTCAAACAGGATTAAATACATGTTACCCAGAGGAGAAAGCTGTATCAGGCTTTGACTACATAAATAATATCTGTTGGTAATCTTTGTTTGTACTGTACTGTTTGTATTGCACTGCATTGTTTTTCATATCTTCCTGCCCAGGGACCACAGATAAATTAGCTATATAGCTACTGTAACTCTGGCCCAATGGTTGTGTTGTGCAAGGCCCCCATTAAATAAACGAATAAACTAAACTAACTCTCAAACAGAGAGGGAAGCTGGTTATATCAGTTCAGATTGAGACATCTGGGTATCTATCACAGGCAACATCACAGTTATGAAAGGGAAGGACAGCAGTGTGGGTAAATACTGTATATCTACAACACTAGATGAGAGCATTGTAAATGGCACCATTACAGACATGCTTAAAAGCAAAAATAACCTTGGTCATGCTATAATTGCCCGTATTTTTCTACTGTCCATAAATAGTGTGAAATGGTGAAGGACAATGCAATTAGCTTCGGTAGCATTCACATACAATATGAGCAGACTATGAACAGAATATCAATCTGCTCTAAACAGCTTCCTGTTCTCCAGATTTAAGGATAGCAGAGTGAGTGTAAACATAGCTACCAACAAAATAACTGAAGAGTTCACAGAAATGTGAACCAAAACTCATTCTGGGAAAATAAAAGTAAACAATGCATAAAATAAAAACAATATATTTAAACAAGAAAACTGACAAAAAAGTGTAAGGACTGGATTAAATGGTATTTGTTTGCTGGTATGATAGCCCATCTAATTAGTTTACCGTAATAACCTAATACAGTGTTACTTCTAAGGCCAAAGAGCATTCATTAGCTAACTGCACTTTGTTAGTGAAAACAAACAAACACATAATAAAAACCCTTCACAATAGCACATCTACTATGAGATAACTTGCCCTGGATGTGTATGTATCAGAGTGTAGGCTAACTAAAGCAGCGTACCTGCTCTGTCCTGCTCTTTATTGGAATTTGGGAGGTTTACGTTCCAGCAACTCCAGCCAAACTTATTATCCAAGATAGCATTACATTTGCTAATCACACTAGTTAGTCCTCATCCTACAAACCTTTTATCTTGTAATGTTAAAAGTGAAAAATACTGTTTACAAAAAGGAACAATAAAGCATAAATCTACCTCGGTCACCAAGAATGATGATTACCTTTTCCTTTATATTTATAACACTAGGACTAACTATCTAAATTGAGGGCTGCTTCTGGCTACCTCTGCCTGAAATTAATGACCCATTATTTCAAAAAATACTAAGAATTATGATGGTTAATCTGCCACCATTATAATTGTAAACAATATGTGTCATGCAAGAAAGTTTGATAGGCAAAATAACTGCACACTACCCAATGCCCAATCCTTACTCACTGAAGAGCTGAAAGAAAATTAAACTGAGGGAAATAAATAATCAACTCACTGGTTCAGCAGTAAACAGAGATGATGAAACAGCAGCTTAAAGCTGACAGAAGCATCCTCAAACTGTGTAGGCTGTAAGAGTGTAGGCTACTTCACTGAGATATAGAATATCATCTAAAAGTGGGTACCATATCAACCGCAGAAGTTACAAAGGGATCTGCGTCATAAGCAAGACATTCTTGGGCAGCCTTCAATGCCAGAACACTTAATTTGTGAATTAGTTTAATTAGTAAAGATTAAAGGACATACTTCTCCTCAGTGTTCAGATGGAAGAGCAAACACACTGACATTGTATCGCTATAATAGATTTAATGATAATTACTGGTGTAAATTAGAGTTGAGATCACAGTACCCTTGAATTACTAAAAGAGATTATCCTCAACAGGAATTACTGTCATTATGATAAGATGAGGCTAAAGCAGCATCATTGTATTAAAGGAACATGTTACTGTACCCAGAGGAGTAAGCTGTATCAAGCTTTGACTAGATAAACAATACCTGTTAGAATTGTAATACTTTGTTGTTGGTTTTGGCCTTTTTATGGGCTTTGTTGACCTTAAGAATAATATAGAATATTGCAAGCCATATCCTTTAAAGATCCCTTCTAGTCATGTTTCAAAGCATATAAAAATCCTCTGCTTGGAATAATTCATTGTCTGTTATGGTTCTTTAACAAAAAAAGTTTAATTACTATGTAAAAAAAATCCTTAAAATGACATCTCCGCCCTTTCGCTTACTGACAAATCCAGAATCTATGAATACGCAAATGTTGTTTATTTCAAAAGTTTAACTGCTGGACACAAGATGTGTCTGGCTTCACTGATAAGTCCACTCTCAGTTTATGTGCACTAGAGGCTTCAAGTTTTTACATCACACTTGCGTAAGTTACATACCGGACCCTAGGTCAAATGCTCATTAGTGTACCCATTTAACTCAGATTTTTGAGTGAGTACAGAGAAACTCTCGTGAAAATAATCTTCTAGGCCACATTTACACCTGGTTTTAACATGTGATCTGTCTCTAGATACATTATCTGATCCCAGGTCAAGGAAACTGCTGCCGCGGATGGATTCCTTCATTTCTAAATCATGTTTTGTGAAGGATGACTCCTAGCTACTGCTATGTGTGTAGCTTATGCAGGGCTTGCTTAAGCTGGCAGGAAGAGGTGGAGCTGGGTGACGTTTCAAATTACTGAGATGATTTTTTTCTTGTGAATGCTGTACACATTGCGTTTACAATATTGGCTGAGATCCCTTCACAATGCAAGCCTGACTACCGCCAAATGTGGTCTGGCAGATCCGAATGCATTCTGATCACAATGCATTCTGAGTGCATTTTTTCCTTATCCAGTATTCAGATACATATTGCATTTTAATGCCAGGGGAAATGTGGCCCTGGTATCATACTCTGCACATACATCATTCTGCACAGTGAAGCTCAAACATCCAACTGAATGATAACAATAAGAAAAACATATTTTTGACTGGAGGGGGACTTTAAGTGAGCGTGTCTGTGCATGGGAAGCCAATTAAATAATAAGAGTAAAACCAATGAAGATGCAGCCCTACAGGGCATGAATCCAATAATAAGAAACTGTGTGAGCTCTTGTAGTCCCTCCTGAAATGAGTATTATTCAATTATCTGAATGACAAGACAGTTCCTCTAGTCAAGTTAAGTGCCAGCGTATAAACGTAGAAAGATGGGAGGAGGAGGGAGCGTAACAAACTAGCAGGAACTTTGAGAAGTTGAGAACTCTGATGTCATTTGTTGCCACAGAGACCAAACCAAGTCTCAAATGTGGATACATAAGAATGTTAATCACAGCTATTTCTACACTGAAAATTCAAGATTTTATTTGTCACATGCATAATTGTACACAACATTGGTGGAATGAAATTGCAACAACTTCAACAACTGTGCAAATGCGAACATAAAGCTATATAGCAGTACAAAAATAAAAATATAAAGCTACATATATGGAAAAGTAATGGAATATTAATATAATAATAATAATATAAATCTATATACAGGGATAAATGATGGAATTTCACAATATATATGTACATAATAAAAATAAGGTAAAAATGAAATAAGTAAGAAATAGGTGGCAAGTTATAAACAATTTTCAGGGTGTAGGGATCAGTGGGCAAAACGCAAATGTAAATGGTGAAGTATGAAAGGTGCTGAGCTGCAAAAAGATGCAGAATGCAAAATAGGTGCAGAATGTGTGTGTTTATGGTCCATATGGCCTGAGGGAAGAAGTTCCTTCTCAGCCTCTCAGTCTTGGCCTTGATGGAGTGAAGACACTTGCCAGAGGGCAGCCACTGAAACAGTTGGTTGGGGTGGTGAATGTCCTTAATGACCTGCACCACCTGGTGTAGATGTCCTGGAGGCAGGACAGTGCCGTCCTGGTGATGCCTTTACTTGAAGAGTTTACCAACTTTTATGTAAACAGTGTCACGGCTCTTGTCAATCAGATGTAATTGTCTTTTTACAATTACATCTGTGATGGGCTTTGCTATCCTGAGAGCTGCAATTTCCATACCAGCAGTGATGTTTCCAGAGAGCACAGACCCTACTGTGGCAGTGTAGAAGAAGAAGAAGATCTTGAATTTCCTCAGCTGCTTGAGGTGATACAAGTGCTGCCTTGCTTTCTTCATCAGGGTGGTGATGTGTGTAGACTTGTGACATAACACTTCATTGATATAAAACATAACCTCAGCTGGGCACCACCTCCTCGAAGTAACCTTTAATGTCCAGAGGAAACATTAAAGTTGGAATTTAATTCTCATTGTGGTCAATCAATCAATGAATCAGTCTCATAACAAAGTGTGTGACTCAATGCTGACGTATTGCAGCGAGGGAATGCAATGCTAAGAGAAAACTAGTTCAACTTCTCTAAATAAATTATTTTTTTAAATTTTAATGTTATTTGAGATCAACCCTTGATCACAAAGCCATGTTATGCCTTAATGTTGACGAGTTTTGTTGTTGTAGGGACGTCAGGTCCAGCATTGTTTTGGTAGTTGGCTGCAAGTTACAGCTTGGTAGAACCATGTGGTCCATGTTACAGATGAGTCTTCAGAGGTGCGGGGGTGTTGAACACCGGTGGAAAAGAGTCATGTAGTTTCAGGCTGCTCGGGAATGAATCTTTGAGTTGGCTTAACTCTCATTTGCTGTACTGCTCTCAGAAAGCAGACAGGGATCCAGTTAAAGCGTAATTTTCTTCTTCAGGCATTTAAGTTTGGATTCAGGCTTTGGTTGGCTTGTAGTAACCTGAGTTTAATGCCGAATAAAGTTTAATAAAGTTTAATAAGTTTACAATCAAATCTTCAGGGGTGTTCACTTCAAAAATAAAATACTGTACGTGGAAATACAATACAAATAAAAACAAAAAAACAAACTAAACTTGTTAAAAGATAAAATACGCATATACTTGGTGGAACAACAAATGAAACAGACGTATTAAGAATTTTTCTTTAGTTCTGGAGGCCAGCTCATCTGACCTCAGTTAAGCTTTCCTTTTTTTATAATTTTGATCAAAGCAGGCAGAGTTTTGGATGTGTTTTAAAGGTTTTCGTGCTGAGTTGTTGATGAACATTCAATTCCTTTGTTCTAGACTTTTAAGGAGCGGTTTGACCTCGACTTGAGATGGCAAAAAAACACGAGGGAATTAAGTTTTAGTTTTAAACGCAAATTCACACTTCAGAGTCGCTAGGTCTGAACATTTCATATCACCTTTTATCTTATATTGTGAAGCCATTCAAGAAAGAGTTAAGTGTTACACATTCATTTCATAATAAGTCAGTTTTTCTATTAACATATGAAACAGTAACCTTCATGTTAACACTTCATGATGTCTAGACATCAAACCTTCATTGATTCAACTTTCTTAAATCACCTACACATCTCAAACCATCTACACTGAATTTAAGTTTAATACTATAGTGAAATGAAATAAAGTCAAGCAACACTTATGTGATTAGATTACTCTCAGAAACATATTCAAATATAAATTCAATACAACTCTTACTTCATAATATAAGACATTCAATATGACTATTGTTTAATAATAAAAGAAAACTTCAAACTGAAATCCTTCAAACATTATATCTTTACTCTAGAGTGAGGAGCTCAGCCCCAGGTCCATGAGCTTTGTGACCAATCTGAGGGGAACTATAGTGTTGAACGCTGAACTGTAATCAATGAACAGCAGGTGCTCATCATTCCCCTTTCTGCTGTCCAGGTAAGAGAGAATGGAGTGGAGAACATGGGAGATGGTGTCATTAGTACTTCTATTGAAGTGATAGGTGAACTGAAGGGGGTCTAATGAGACGGGCAGAGATGAGCGGATGAAGTCTTTGATGAGTCTCTCAAAGTGTTTCTTCACCACAGAGGTCAGTGCTACAGGGCAGTAGTCATTTAAGCAGGTTGGGTTGGTCTTCTTGGGGATAATGGCGGATGTTTTTAAGCATGTAGGAATGACAGAATGGGCCAGGGACCGGTTAAAAATAGGGGTGAACATTGGGGCTAGCTGGTCAGCCCGTGATTTTAGCATCTGCCCTGGGATGGCGTCTGGGCTTCCTGCTGTTCACTTGTCTCAGAGCTCTCGTCATGTCATGCTCTGAGACAGACCCAGATAGCAAAATTGCTGTTGCCCAGACCTGGCCCACACCCGACACTTTCAGTACTTTCATGTAGCCCACATACAGCGTGGATTGATAGCACTTGGGCAGTCTGCTCCTGTTATCCGGATCTGGGCCACAAGCAAGCCGTATGTCAACCAAGAACAAACCAGATAAACCAGAGCTGGCCCACATCCAGAATACACATACCTGATCTTTACCGCATCTTTACCAAAAAAGGCCCACATTTGATTTGGGATATTTGAGCCATATTTGCTATTTTACATGTGGACTACTTCAGGCTCGCATCATTGCCTGAAATGGCCTGCTTCCATATGCTATCTGAGGATAGTGAGCGGTCCTCATCCGTCAGATCACCTGCTTCAGTTACCCTAGCACATGTCCTGTTGGAAGTGGATCCAGGCCCTGATGTCATCCAGCTTGTTATCCATGAATTGAACATTTGTAAGCAGGATAATGGGCAGGGGTGTACGACGTGCTCCCGCACGCAGTCTGTTTTGGACCCTAGAACGTTTCCCTTGGTGTTCCACTGGTCTTCCTGCTTCTCCGCAGAGGCTTGTTTCCATTGTTAGGATCCGCGTCCCGGAGGGTCTTTTGGTAAAGTGGAGTTATCATGTGTAACTTAAAAAAAAAAAAAAAGGTACATAGTTATAGTGGCAATATTCAGAAGTGTGCTGAGGTTGTAGGTTATTAGTGCAGATGACAGGGAGGTGAAGAACACAAAAAAAAACTACATAAGTAATAAACAAAAAGCAACAGAGCAACAGGAGAGGAGGGCTATTAACATTAACAAAGTGAAATTGAGCATCTTTGATACAAACCTCAAGGACAAAGCCCTGAGCTGAGAGACATACAAACTGAAAGCACAATGCACACCTGAAAATTAGACACAAGGCTGAGAGATACAGTTCAGATCTGTGTCAGACATTCTTGGGAAAGCGTAATGCCAGAACACTTGCATTTGTAACTTAGTTTAATTAGTGAAGATTAAAGGACATGCTTCTCCTCAGTATTCAGATGGAAGAGCAAGCACGCTGACATTGTATCGCTATAATGGATTTAATGATAATTACTGGTGTAAATTAGAGGTGAGAACACAGTGCCCCTAAACTACTGAACTACTGAGAGAGATTATCCTCAACAGGAATCCTCAACAGGAAATACTGTAATTACGGTACAACAGAGGAGGCAGTACACCAGTGTACGTGATTACAGGTATGGACCTGGCCTCTTTCAGTGCTTTTACAGTCAGGCCCCTGACCACAGAAACATCATACAGTCAAAAAGACAGATAACTCCAAACCTACTTATAAGTCCTGTCATTTATATCACTCAATAAATGTAATGTAATAATGTAATTAGGAAAAGATAGTGGTTTTGTTTTTTGTCTGTTTTTTGTTTGTTTTTTATTGTGTGTATCCTTTAGGTGTAACAAACCATATGGTAACTTTAACCATGATCTTTCCCTGACCTTAACTGAATACTGTGAGTGTCTATAAAAGCTTTAGTTGCTTCAAGCAGATACTGTATTGCAATAGCAGATATTGTAGGAAAACAAGTTAATTACCTATTCAGTTTTTGCTACTTGGCAGAAAAATTGATCAACAACGTGTCTTCATTATATTGCATTATGTTTATAAATGTAATACAGACAGCACTGCTTTTCCCTCAAAACACATTTTCTCTTACAAATTAGAATCAAGCACATTACCACAAAAAAGAACTCCAAGTTAGTCCACAGTATTGAAGGTAATTTGAATTATAATAATAACATCTAAGACGTGTAAACAGCATTAGATTATGGACTCCTAACACTCCTCCTCAGGAATCACTTGAACACACTCTCACTCACATCTTAAGAGATATATCTCAAGATATAGATAGAGATATGAATTCTTCACTTCAAAGGACTGTTTGAAACACAAACAACATGAGCTTTTAAAAATTGCTAGATATAATCAATCACAGCCCACTAGATTTTTCCATCATGAAACTAGAGCTACATGCAAACAAACAAGGCCCTTAATGGACAGAAAGGGCTTTTGATTCTGATGACATATTGAACAAAATGCTAAAATATAGATCAAGGAAATGTATTTGAATTTTAAAACAGTTTGGTAACACAGTTTAACCTGATTCTCAATATAGGTTATTTCCCTGAGAACAAAGACATTATTTTAACCTTGGCAAGCTGCTGCAGCCTAGTCAACTTATGTCGAGTCATTAAACAATAAAGGTTGAAATCATAATTTTGTCTCAGAGGACTTAACAATCTGCACACACCATCTATCCTTACACCAAATTCGGATTGGGTTTATGCCAAATTGTCTTACCACAGACCGCTGTGAACTTTAAATGACATTTATGTTAATGAAATCAAATGTGAAACACACCCCTGCTTTGTCTACCTCCCAAAAGCCTTTGACTCAATGTGTCAAAGTAACAAAAAGTGGTATTGTGGTAAAAATGATCATGAATATGCAGTGTCAATTGGACAGAAAAGCAAGGCTCAGCCCCACGTTATTGAATATAGCAAATTAACTTTCCCATAATTTAGGATATAATGAACCGGGTCCCAAGCCTTTAGACAAGAAGACAAAATTGCAGACGATGTAGTTCTGCTGTCAACCTCCAAACATGGCTTACAAGTAAAGTTTTAAAATCTTACAACAAGCGTTCAGATGGGCTCTGAACAAACCTGAAGACAGCAAAAATAAAAATATTCCAGAAAAGGTCCCACATCCAAGGAATATAAATTTGTTTAAGGGGACACAATAATTGAACCTGACCCAACACTACAATTACCTGAGAATTAGATTTAGCTCTTGGTGGGGCCAAACAGGAAGAGAAGGGCACTTTTTGTTATTTAAAGCCAAATTTGGGCAAACTTCCTGCTGAGCCCCTACACAGAGGATTCTGCCAATTAAAGTTTTTTGATTTTTAAGCTGGAAGCAATGTTGGTTGGTCCACCTCTTAAGTCCAGACAGAAATATCTCAACAACTACTAGATGGATTGCCAAATTCATTCATGATGTTCACGGTCCCCAGAGGATGAAGCCTACACTGATTTTAGTGATCGCATGACCTTTCCTTTTGCCCCACCATGTGGTTAACATTTTGTTTTTTTAGTAAAATATCTAATAGCTATTGGACTGCCATGGAATTTGTACAAGTGTTAATGGTGCCAAGAAGATTAATCCTTCCTCTTTGGTGATCCCCTGACCTTTCTTTTAGAGCTATTATGAAGTTAATATATTTGGAGTTGAAATGAGTTGAAATGGCTCAACAACTCCAGGATGGATTTCCATGAAATTGGGTTCAGACGTTTATGTTCCCCTCGGGATAAATTGTAATTAAGTTTTAATTGTCCAATGTTTTATGACCAAATACCTGTCAAACTAATTACATTCCTACCAGTCTCACCTGCACTTTGTATTTAGTGCTAAAGAGCAAATGTTAGCATGCTAATATGTTAATGGTTTGTTAGATGGTGAACATGTTAATCATTAAATCAGCATGCAGATGTTAATATTAAGCTCAAAGCACCACCAGCCTCACAAAGATATAAAAAACTAAATTGATCTGTAGTCATGGAAAAGGTAATTGATAATATTCTTGTAATAAACAGAACTGCATCGCTAATATGTAGCATACATTTTCAACATTAAACAGTGAGCAGCAAGAAGTGTCCTCCTTAGTTAATGTAACCCAAACAACCAAACATACTTACCAGAGTAATGTGATTTGTCCCCCAACTAAGTTTGAAACTTCTTTCACTCTGCATAGACAGTAGATAATTGTTAGCTGTCTACTGTGACAGAGCCTCACTTGAAAAAACCTTCACAAGATCCAGACTCAGAGTGAACACATGTGTGACAGTAGAAAAGGGCTGACACATACAGACCTCTTGCCCAGAGAGGACACACTGCGTTCACTCTGGAGACCAAATGCATTTCCTTTCACACTTTGCAGTATTCCAAACACCTATTCTTTATCTTTTCGCTGTCCTCACAACTCTAAAAAGCTTTCCTCAAATACAAATACCCATATTACTTGAGAGGGTGACAAGAAAGGGAGCATGCCAAGTTATCGCTGCTCAAAACCTCTCTCTATGTCATTATTTTATTAGTACTTTTATTGAAGCTCTTCTGTAGCCTACCTTTTTTCTTTGTGCCTCTATTTCCCTACTGTAACTGCTCTGACTTTGCATCTATACTTTCCTCAACAGTTTTATATTCTCTGTTTTACTTGCGTGTCCTTATTGTAAAGCATTAGCTTCATTCTTTGTATGAACTGTACAATGAAAAAATATATACTATTATATTATGTAGATAATTTTAACATTATGTGACCACCAGCAAGAGAAAAAACACAACTGATGCCATCAGGTCTCCAAATATGTCTTCATCACCATCAGTAATTTTCTTTCAATTATTTACCAAACTGCCTGCAAAACACAGGAGTAACAGCAAAATAGCAATAAAGATGCATGTGTGGGAGACAGCAGGGAAATGGAAATTTTAAAACAGACCATGTTTAAACAAGACTAAAAGTCTACAACCACAGCAGCTGTGAGGCTGTACTCATTAGCACAATGCTAATGTCAATAATAACCCTAACACACTCACAATAATGATGCTAACATGTTGTAAAAATGATGTAAATCATGTACATTTACATAAATTATTTATTTCAGCTTTTTATAGAGAGATTTATTTATAGAGCTCTCTTTTTATATACTTATCTGTGTTTTTTATGGTACCATGCTCGTAATTTCGTTCTGCTTTGCATCACTGATGTTTTGCTGAATGACAATAATAGGATCTTGAATCTTGAATCTTGTATAATGTTTACCATGTTCATCATCTTCGATGTTCATCTTCATGCTAACACTTACTAATGAGCACTTTTTTGTCATAAGGCAAGTAATTGGACAAGTGATTATAGTTCATCATCTGTAGGTGACGTGTTTACCATTGTCATAGCAATCCATCTAACAGTTGTTAAGATATTTTTAAAAGAAAAAAAATGTCAGTTTTATGGTGGTGCTCAATGAACCAAATTACTAAAGTCATTAGGGTTTGTTTTCCGGGAATCATGAAATGATCTTGAAAGTCATTTGGATGCATCCTTTGGGTACCATGGATATTTACACCTATAATTTCATAGTAATTCACAGTTGTCTAGATAAAAAAAATTTTAACCAGCTGGTGGCACTTGACAAAAAGTCAGGAGTTCATCTTTTGAATGTCAGAATTTCATGCCAGTCCTCTCAGTAGTTGTTGAGATATTTCAGTCAGGACCAAAAAATGCATTTGCTTTGTAATATATAGCATCTACACTAGCCTTTACACCTTTACATTTATGTTGTTTTGTCGTAAAATGGTTTATTTCCTATGTTTTTGGTGGTGTGTCTAACTTATTGCTGTTAGTAAGAGAATCTCTCAACAAAATAGGAATATATACTGTATGTATTAAATTAGCAGCTATGGCATGTGCATAAAAAATAAAAAAAAATTAAAAAACAGCACAGATGATCAAATCTATGTCTTGTTCCAAGCTCTCAATAAACTGAAGGCAAACTACAGTCTGGCTTTCAGCATTTATTCTCAATCCTTTAAATTACATATATTATCCAGTTTATACATTTCATTATGAAGCAACAAATGCTTAATGATGTGTTAAACTATGTGCAACATATGATACAGCATTTCTGCACTTTCCTGCTATTAAATAAGGATATAACTGCAAAACCTGTGTGTGGTATGTTGCCAAGAACTAAACCCAAATCAGAAATCTTGGTGTAGTTATGGATTCAGAACTACAGCCACATCAGGTCTTTACTTTTAGTAGGTTGGAGGGGGGCTTTTCTCAGGTTTTTAAAAAGGCTCTCGGAAAGCTGCACCTCAAGCCCTAATAACATCTAAAGTGCTGCTAAATAATGCTACTTGTTCATGCCTTCACAGAACACGATCTTAGTGGTCTGTGTACTCATTCCTTTCCTCTAAGAAGTTTTCTGTTTATTTGCATTTTATGTATTACACTGATGAACTCATCAGTTCTTACACGTTTGGTTTATCTGATGTTTTTAACTCCACAATGAGATTGGTTCCACAATGGTCTTTAGAGGTGAAATGAAGGTTGATGATGACTCATTGGTGCAGGACAAAAATACATCCCTTAATCTCTTCTGCTTTATCAGCCCTCTTGACCTCTGAGGTCAGCACTGGTCTGCTGATTGCTCCCAGAATTAATTTCAAACATGGAGAAGATGCGTTCAGTTACCATGCTGCAAGGATCTGCAAAAAAATTCCAGAAGATCTGAGATGTGTCCTCGCTATTTTTGCTTTTAATTAAACTTTATTCTGTTTTTAGATTCCCAGTATATTATTTCATTCCTTTGCTTGTTATGCATTTTTATTTTTTTGTTGTTTATTCTGTTATTCTGAACCACTTTGAATGATCTGTGTGAAAAGTGCAATACCAAAAAAATGCCTTGCCTTGAGCACAAAAAGGATTTGTCTGGCAGAAAATATACAGTATGTCTGATGTCACAAGATGCTCAGTAAGTGTCATAGTTCATGCCACAGAGGGCATTTTGTATTATACAATGAAGAAAACTGAACCTGCAGTACTGTGATGCTTGCTGAATCATTCAAGCCACAAAATGTGTTTTGCTACACTTCACCAGCATTTCATGGACAAATGCACTTTAATGTCACTTTTGTAGATGAGACACACTTTGGTGCCACATGGTGTCCTGAAAGAGAGCCAACATTTTGTGCTCAAAATAAACTTCATCACACAAATTGTAATTAAGGCCCATTTTATGAGTAATTTGCCTGTTCATACTTTACATCCCCTTCGGGGGCAACTGACACCTCGTTGCTATTCATAAACAAGTCCTTGCTGCAAGAGGCTTCTTCCCTGGTGGCGTGACCGCAGTTTGAGGTCAGCTGGCCTGATCAGCAGGTGAAGTTCAGCATTCACGTCATGAAGCCTTCTCGCAAGGACACCTGTTGACTCTGGGCGATAAGAGGCAGCTGTTTCCTGGTGTTCTATCAGCAACGCTGCTGCAAGGCAGCTTTCAGAGGAAAGGGTGGCACTGGGCCCTGTACCAAAAATTTTACAGATATGATAGTAACCCTGCTTCACACACACAAACACACAGACCTTACTTATGTAACTCACTTAACTATGAGTAGAGACAGGTAGAGCCCCCACAAAGAGAGAGGTGGGGATTGTACAGTAAGTAGATCTGTTTTCCCCCCTCATTTTAGAAATATACAAGTCAGATCAAAGAGAGATTCTCAATTTACCCTGTAAAGGAATTCAAAAATAAATTAAAAACATAAATCATCATATCTGGAATCCTAATTCACATAGAGATGGTAACTACTGTAGTGACTACCGTGAAAAGGAGTTGGTACAGATGAGTGAATGAAGAAATGAATAACTGAATGAATGAATGAATGAATGAATGAATGAATAAAACAGAATATTAAACCATTGCAGAATCAGTGGATCTTAATTTATACAGACATGGTAACTGGCCACTAAGATAACACCTCTGTTTCAAGATTAATTAATTAATGAGTGAGTGACTGAGTGAATGAATGAATAAATGAATGAATGAAGAGTCAATAAATTGTTAAATTAAATTAGAAGATAAACTATTCTTTCCAGGGGGTCATACACACAGATATGGTAACAAGATGAAAGAATGAAAAGAACATTAACCATATTGTAATATCTGGAATTGGTATTCACTCAGATGAGGTAACTAGCAACTGCCATGAATTGGAGTTGGTACAGATGAATGAATGGACAAATCAATAAGTGAATGAATGAGTGAATGAATTAAACCATAAATTATTTTAATAATTGTGTCTAGAAATTATAATTCACAAAGATATGATATCTTGTGACTGCGATGAAAAGGAGTCGGTACAGATGATGCATTTATCACCATGAATGAATGGATGAAATAGTGAATGGGTGAATGAGTGATTATTGTGTGTACAGATCAAATTAAAAACATTGATGATTATTTGGTCGAGAGATGAAAATCCACAGAGACACCACCAGGAAAAGGGATCAGTACAGATGACGCATTCATCACCATGAATAAGTGAATGGGTGAATGAATGATTATTGTGTGTAGGGATTAAAATCAAATACATTAGTAATTATAATTATGTGCTCTAAAAAGCAGAATCCACAAAGACATGGCAGCTAACCACAAGGAGTCAGTACAGAGACAAATTAATTAATGAAATTAAATGACAAACCGTAATTGTGTCTTTATTTAGACATGGTTATTGGCTTTTATTGAGAGGTGGATGGAAGGAAAGAACATCAAGAATGCAGCGTTGGAGGATTAACAACCCATCCCCTGCTGTCCCTCACTACCTTCTTATTTCCTTTGTGTGTAGTATGCAGTCACAAGTGTGTGAGTGGTGCAGCCTACGTGACATTTATCATCTCGGTCTACAACCTTTCTGACATCTGATTACCATTTGGCCTTCTTGGTGCACAGAGATTTCCTTTGTTCATGGAGTGAGCAGAAATCATCAGCTACAGTATGTTTTCTCTGTCATATAAACCCCATAATTATCATTGAGGACTCTGTGGGTCATGAGGATAATTATTAATAATGACCTGTAAAACCATATAAATGAAAATAATCATTTTTTTTAAATCAGCATACAATGTGTCATAATTCAATCTGTTCATTTTTACCCCACAACCTATGACTCTGGTGGTTGATTAGACCATTGTGAAGCAGCACAAAAAATTAGTAGGCTGGCATCTTTTCACTGCTGGTTTATCAGTGTGATACTTGTCCTTACAAAGCTGCTCCAGTCTTTTCTGTCTTTCATGGTCACATCTCAGGGCTCTGACAAAATGAACTGAAATCTCTTGAATTCCCTCTGATCTCCAAAGACCTACAACCTCTCAAGCATCCTCCACAACTGGCTTCCACCAATCTGTGAGTGTTGTCTCAATTGAATTAATGAGCTGAATATATTTTTGCCACTTAGTGTCTTTGCCTGTAATGATTACCTCTGTTGAGGAAGTTATTTTTTTTGCCTGTCTGTGTGGTTTAGTTAGCGGTATACCTTGAAAGCTAAATTAATAATTTGGTGGAAAATTTGTGGCCAGAGAAGATTGCACCACACTTTCCATCATAGCTCCTGAGCTGCAAGGTTTTGAAACAAGATTAAGTTTTCCTTAGATTCCTTGGTCCACTTGCCATGTAGTATTTTTGATATTATTATGAAAATTATACTTTTCCTACTACAATGAAGAAGAATCCACTAGCCATTTACTGAAGAGTAAATTAATTCACCTGCTGATTTTTGTGTTGTGCTCTTTAGAGACACCACCATTACTGCAGTGGCAGAAGTACAATGAATGCTTTCACATAGTGAAGGCAGAGATGTTTGAGTTGATTGCAGTCTACAGTTGGCCCCTCCGACACATGAAATTAGCCCATGTAAATGTGGCTGTTTTTCAGTCTGATAATACTAGTTTGAAATGGGTTATGACAACTTTGGGAAAAACATTTACATTTCCGTCTGACCTCTACAGGCTGGATGTGAAACTTCTGTGTAGTATTGCTTGCTAGTTTATGATAATAAAACAAACTTGCAATCCATGATTTCTTGCATTGTTATCAGATGATTTAATAAAAACTGTAAACATATGAAACTGAAAGTAGTAACCTTGCAAGCAAGAGATCAACGGCACACTGAAGACAGACACTGGTCTTATGCAGTCAGTCTGTTGAATGCAAACTAGAGGATCTAATGGAGATTAATTAAAACACAATTCATGTCATGTTGCAGAGGCTTGTGAATTTTGTCTTAGCTGCTGACAGCAGCTGACAGAGGCAGTTATGGCTCAGTAGGCACAGCTGGTCGTCCACTAATCAGGAGATTGGAAGTTCAATTCCCGGCTTCTCCAGCGTGTGAATGTGGCTTGTAGTGTAAAAGTACTTTTAGTAGTCGGAAGACTAGAAAGGTATTTTGTAAGTGCAGTCCATTTACTATTTAGCACAGCCCAGTAAATGTGTGACTGACATATGAAAACCATTAGACCATTAAGTGTTAAATGGCCTTTTTCAGTGACCATATTTTCAACATGTAACAGGTTCTCCTGGTCATATTTCATGGCAAAAGTGGGTAAAAAATTAGATGCTACTGCAGTAATGGCGCCTTGTTTACTGCTGCCCTTAACCCAGATTTTTCAATTGGACACATGCTTCTGCCAACATGAAATTGATGTTTTTTGCAAAACATTTTTTAATCATCCCAAAACTAGCACCTGGTTTTGTGATAGCACCTGATATTCTGAAAAACCTCATTTCAGGAAGAATTCAGGATTCAGGATTGGATGTGGTCCTTCACTTACACATGCACACAAACACTAACACTAACACAGAGAAATCTTAATCTCACTTTCTCCCTATTAAGATACAGTTACTTTCTAGAGCTTTTATTTTGAAACAACCGCTTCATCCTGAGTTTCAATTGACAATACAATTTCTGTATGGGGCTTTTATTTTGGAAAAAAACTAGGTCCATCACGAATTTCCTGTTAACATACAGTGACCGTTGGGGGCTTTTATTTTGAAAAACAAGCCTTGTCCTGAGTTCCCTGTTAAGATGCAGTTACCTTCTGAGGCTTTTGTTTTGAAAATCCTGGATCATCCTGATTTTCCTGTTATGATAAAGTTACCATCTCGAGCTTTTATTTTGAAAATCGGAAATGACACTGTGTGTTTGTGTGTGTGTGTGTGTGTGTGTGTATGTGTGTGTGTGTGCAGTGTGTGTGCAGTGTGTGTGCAGTGTGTGTGCAGTGTGTAGACTGAGAATTTACCATCAAATTTGCCAATCACAGACTAATCTTGGGATACCACACAACCGAAGATCTCTGCCTACCGAAGTTTGGGGATTTCTAAAAGCAAGGTAGTTGCTTAAATAGCAGTGAGAACAGCTGCCAACAAACCTACGCCCCTTACATTTTGTCAAGGACACACCTTACTGGAAATTATGCTTTCCCCCCATTCTACTCAGTAGTGAACTGTATGTCACCACCCCAATATGAAGGACGGCCTTAAAGACTTTGGATTGGTTCTGTAATGCAGGGTTTTTTTAAACTCTCTAATTGTTTCCACCCAGTTTTAACAATGAAATCTGGGAGTTTGTCCTTAATCTCTAAGAGAGAAATGTTCAGAGACTGACCTGTGAGTCTAATCACAGACATGTGTGTCAGTTTCTGCCCAGAGACTGAGTCCCAGGTTGCTATGGAGACAGTGCCCCCAATGGTAGGGTTGAAACAAGCACTGACATTCATATCCGTTAAAATATTTCAGCCCTTAAGCCAATCTTAGACATCGAACAACTTATAACTCACATCAAAAAACAAATTTAAATTTGAGCGACCCGAGAGTTCACTGGCTATACTGATGTATGATATGTAATGAAGGTGATAAGTTATATATCACCTTCATTTCCATTTTTTAAAGGAGCTTCAGAGCTTAGATAATATGGGAGTCAATGAGATTTTTAGACGGCACTCTCTGCCCTCTTGGGCAATTTATTCAAAAACCATGAGTCCTATTTCAATGGAAGTAACATTGGAGGGGGGAGGACAAATTTGTCTATATTTTGATGTATAAGTTATGCTTGTAGAGTGGAGGCTGTGAGAGTAAGATGATAATTTGTTGAAGATTTTTGATAAAATTTGAAGGCCTGAATTACTCAGGGTCTGAACATTCTGCGCAAAAGACACCTATTATAAAATCTGAAATATTCCACTGTGTCTGTGCTTGGCAACCATTCTGCTAAATGTCACTGAAGAACTACATTGTTTGGCAGAAAAGTGATTTGTTATCAATAAATTATTGTAGTTATTGTTGCTGTGTGTTTAATTTATGAAACCTTGCCAGGTTTATGTAGTAACTGTTTTATAAAAGCAATGAGCCATGCGAGGCCATGGTTTACAGTGATTTTTTTTTACAGCTAGCTGTTCTATCACTCAATCACTGTACTCACACTATCAATTACTGTAAACCACAGCCTCTTGTGGCTTATTGCTTTAGCATACCATTTCCATTCAAAGCGCACGTTTTGTTGTATTTTTTGTGTATGTGCTGGCAATGCTGTGAGACTAGTTACATGCCAAAGTTTTATACAGAAGATGAAGAATAAGAATAAGTATGGAATATAATATAAGTGTGCCTTTGCAGTATAAAGCAGGCCAGGCACACTAACTAATCATTAGGTACTAAATTAACCGATAGCAGTCTGTTCTCAAGTAGATTATCATTATCTACTTTATATAGTCTTTGATTCAGAGCTGTTCAGAAAGTAGATGATTATTACTCATTAGATCACACATGGTATACAATTAAATAACTAAAATAGGATTGCTTCCCTTGTGATTGTGATGTGGTTTTTAAATTGTGATTTAAAATTCACACAAATGCACTAAGAAATCACAGTTCTTATGATAGATTTTCTTCTTTGCCTTGCACCCAATGCTCTGTTTAAGTTAATAAAAGTCTTGTCATGTGTGGCCTTCAGAAGAGAATTCAGAACAGGTCCTATCTTCTTCATTAGCCCTTATCTCAATAAAGCGTCCTTCACAGGCCGTATAAAGACCAGAGACACACTCTGTTACTTTGCTGTCACTGCCAAAGACAGACAATATGCTGCCTGCTGTTGTTAAGCTCTGTTGTGGAATCTCCTACCCACATCTGAGGAGTATGGCAGGTAAACACTCTCCACAATTTGAGGAAGGAGTTCTCTTTTTATTCCTTTATTGTCAGTCACCATGCAAATGTTGGATTCTGGGTAAAACTTCTGAGCTGTTTTTCTTTTCTTTTTTCTCTCAACTGTTCATTCATGCAGGACTTCAACGCACAGTGGTGGCAGTGATAGGCCAGGAGATCACTCACCTGCAGCGATCGGAACAGATCCAACATTACATGAGAAAGCTTGTTGGTTTAAACTATTATGGTAAAAAATCAACAACGTTATTTTGTTGGTTTCATGCAATTTTAAGGTATCATTGTTGAAATAACAAAACAAAATCTTTTACAGAGCCCAAACCAGAAGATGTAAAGTCTGTGCCAGCGAAAGAAGATCAGCTGTTCTATATACAACAAGGCCAAGAAGGAATGAGGAAGGCTCTCAATATATTGGAGGAGAAAGATGGATGGAAGATCGAGATCACACAGGTAACTTCCCATTGATTAAAATGCCATCCTGACTGACTTAAAGTGTCTTTTTCCAAAGTTCATTTGAAATAACTTGAACCGGGTGACCATTGTCTTGCCATTGTGTTATACCTCCGCTTGTTTGTTGTACCATTTTAGAGCAATGGGGATGTGATCAGTAGCAAAGTGATGCCGGGGGCCAGAAAGGTCTTCAGGTTGGAGGCAGTTCTGGAGGCCAGCCCGGACGAACTTTACAACCTCCTGTTCGTCAGACTGGAGGAGATGCCCCAGTGGAACCCGAGCATCCAGCATATCAAAGTGAGCCGCTGACCTTTCAACAACTAACACAAGGCTGCTGTTGATAATTGGATATTTCATCAACTCTGAAACTATAACCTATAAAAATATCACAGGTTATACAAACAGAGAAGATCTTTTTTGACAAGGTTTCCTAACTATATGTTCAGTTAAGACTTCTCTTTAACTCGATGAAGGTCCAGTTGTCTAGCACATTTCTGTTTATAGCCACATTTCACAGACATCATGATATATTTGCAGCAAGTTATCTATTCTTGAACTGCTAGACCTTTCATCAAGTACTCAAAATAATTCAGTTCATGACATGTTTTCAAACCAAATGGGTTATTTGTGTGTCTTTGTTGTAGGTTCTTAAGCATGTTGGACCTGAAACGATTGTCACTCACGAGGTTTCATCAGAGACGGCAGGAAATCTGATTGGCCAAAGAGATTTTCTGAGTGTCAGACACAGTTCCAAACAAAAGTCCTGCATTTATCTTGGAGGAGCAACAATTCAGCTGGAGTCCTTCCCACCTCAGGCAGGCTTTGTGAGGTAGGCAGACATCTGCAGACAAGACACAACTCCGTTTCAACTGGGCATAAATCATCATGTGTTAAAATATATTTCAGAGCTTCATTAAACTTTCTCTCATAATGTACAATGTCTGATTAGAGTAATCTCAGCCACCCAGGAGTTAAAATGTCAGAACAAAATGGAAAAACATCTTCGATTCTACAGAAACAAATCAAACGGCGTGTTTTCCCTCAGCTCCAGCTAATATCAGTGGCCTTAAAGTCTACATTCATATCTCATGCATGTGAGATAAAAATGTTTTATTACTGCAGATGAATGTCAGAGGATTTTGAAGAATGTGAGGACAGGAGCCATAGAATAACAGATGGAAACAAAAGCACATTTTTAAAGCCATTATAATTTAAGCGATACTTTGAGTAAATGTTGCAATTTCTGCAGTTTTGCCTATAAAAATGATCTTCCAATGATGGATATGACATCAAAGCCCAGTAAATTTTGATGTACTGATAAAAACGCAACATTTGAGAACAGTTTGAAGATGTTCTAGTTTGGAAATAAAAATATACATTATGGACTTGCACATGATTCATAATAAACCTCGGTTGAATACTAATGATCTAATGTGTTTGCATGTGAATAGAGCTGAGGATGGACCAACCTGCATCATCATAAAACCTCTTGACAAGAATTCAAGAAGAAGCCACATCACATGGCTTCTTAATATGGATGTAAAGGTAAATTCATGAGTATTGTTTTTTTTTTCCATTTTGTGCATGATAACAGGAAAAGCAGCTGCAGACTCCAGTATGTGCAATACTCATTTATTGCATCAAATGTGTTCACAGATGGGAGCGTGCAGAGTGTTTTTCTATTACTGTACATTGTTTCTTGTCTCCACCACTTTTGCCAGACTTTTATCTGGAGAGCAGTGAATTTCTTGTGTTGGCCCTTTTCTGCTGCGCAAAAAAAATAATTAACTTTAAAAAGAAAACAATACCACGCACAATCGATCTGCAGGTGTCAACCTGGGGCAAGCATCATGGAATTGCAATAATAGCTGTAGAAATGCTTGCAGCCATTTGTATTCCAGGTCAGGATCTACTCTTAAAGATGCTCTCAATACATGTGGCGCATCATGCTCATATTCTCCCAGGATTAACAAAACAGAGCCCAGCAGACACAAATCACTGTGATATGGAATACACAATTATGAGATAAGGGGTACAGAAAGAGAATACACAATCACAATTAAGTATGCTGGCGACAGAGATAAGGAACCAGACCTGAGGGGGCTGGGGTGGTGGAGGAGAGAATAAACAGCACAATCAGTCAACAGCAGCATGACATGAGATAAATGAGGAGCTGATGGATCATAGTAAATAAACTGCAGAGCCAGATGTAGCTGCTGTTGAGTGGATGCATGCAACTAACAGGTGCTGTCTGTCTTTGCGCTTCATTTGGAACAGATTATACCAAACTGCATAGAAATTATGTATAATGTCTATATGTACATATATCATGTCTGATGTACAGTACTACATTTACTGCTACATTTACTTCTACATGAAATTCTTCATTCTTGTCTTGAAAATGGAAGTTTTCACCAAATTGATTTTATTAATGAAATTCAGTTTACTCATGATGAGAAGTACAACTCAGCATGTGGAAACAGTTGTAAATGTAATTAACGGCTCTGGCGGGAGATTTTCAAAGTTTGAAAAAATGAAGTCAAATCAAGGTCCATTTACTAGCTTCTCTCAGAGCTGTCAACTGCATCTCACTATCTTCCTAAGCTGATTCTTAAACTTGAGTTAATATTATGTTGTCAAACTAATATTTTCCTTACTCTCATTATTAATTTCCTTCCATTTTCAACAGTTTTGTTCTCAGATTACTTTTATGTAAATATATGTATTAGGAAAATAGGAAATTAGGAAAAATGCTATTTAATAAATTATATTGAATAAAATAATACTGCATACCAATTTGCCTGCATATGCATATTTTCTATAGGAAACCATATTTGCATATGAACAGTGCATATTTATTGTACAGAGAACTCTCTTTTGTTTACCAAGACTGACAGTCACAAAAATACAATTCAGGGTTCTAACAAAGATAACATTGTTCTCAGGGCTGGCTGCCAAAGTCCATTGTCAATCAGGCTTTGCCCCAAGCACAGCTGGATTTCACCAGACACCTCCGCAGACGCCTCACAGCGAGCGCCACCCTGGGTTGACTAAGTCTGTGTGACACCAACACCGCAGCAGCACCTTGTCATCGCTCGCAGGGGAAGTCTGGGAGATGGTGTCTGGCTGCTCGGAGGAACGCTGCCCTTTCAGCGAGAGCAGAAAGGCTGCCTGGAGGAGACGCTCAGCTCTAACACTCTGCAAAGCAGAACTGGCACAGACCAGTGTCAGCAGCCAAATGTCAGCATGGCAGAAGGAAGCTGGCTCATAATAGGAATTAATGTCACAGTGTGCCACTCAAACCTCATTAGGATTTCCTGATTAGGAATCATCATTTGTCTCTTGATAGAAGGCTAACTGCATGAGTCCCTGCATATGATTGAAACAATATTAAAGTGCTTGAATGTGCCTACTCTGCCTGTTTCATTTTCATCCATCACAAAATACAAATGATGTGAATACCGCATTAATAGCAACACTACATAACAGATGTCTCATCTTGATTTAAGCACAGTTCAATTCAGACTGAACAAATAAGTGAATGCAAGGTCTTGATCTGAGGTCTGTAAAAAAAGAAGAATAATTCAAGGACACTCGATTACAGTAGCTATTACAAATGTTTCATCATGTACTCTTGCAGGTCCACCTCTAGACAAAAGCTGTGAGAAAAGCTAAATACTGTATAAAAAGAGTAAATGGAGGCTAAATTGAGGAAAGTGAAACAACAAGAATCTCAGTTCTTTTAAACGTGTTTTACTTTGTTCTCCTTACCACTTAAAAATTCAATAAATATTAACATTTAAAGCTTTCATTCACGTACGTATATACAAGAACTATACAATAAACATAATGATGTTATGAACTGCAATGCAGGAATGGTGTAACAGTATGACCAACCACAGTCTGTAGACTTACAGCGTTGCCCGTATTTTCCAGTTTGCATCATACCTTCCGTTCTACTCTTGCTTGTTAATTTCTTTTCATAACTTGAAATTTACACTATATACATTATTATCTGAAAAATATATCAGTTACAAAAAATATCATAATGTGTTTTTCTTACATTTTTTTTTTGTTTCTTTGTTGTTAAAGCATAAGTGACTGACTTCCACAAAGGCAGACTGAGGGCATGCTACAGTGGGGTTGGCTTGCAAACAATCATGATTCTTGACCAGTGAGGAGAATCACTAGTATGTTGGATTTGGACAACAACAACAAAAAAAAAAAAGCACCAGGGACAGAGAAGCCATGAAGCTCCCTGCCAGGAGTAATGACTATGGAGTCCTGGGGTGTGCCATTTGAATAATTATTGACTTACTGGTCTTTAGTTCTAATCCATTAATAAACTTATAAATTCTAAAATCACCAATGTAAATTTATTAATTATATTTGCATTTAACTGATGCATTAAACACAGAAAAGTAAAAAAAAGATAAAATGATCACCTAAGGAACAGTTTGAAGCTTATTGGCTGTCTTGCAGAGAGTTATATCCTCATATCTGTGCATTAGCTATGAAGCTAAAGGAGACAACGAACTGTTAGATGAAATGTAACAGGCACATTAGAAAAGGAATAAGAAGAAATGAAATTTTAAATCCAATTATAAATCATAACTCATAATACATAACAGCTTTTTTTTTTTATTATAAAAGTCTATAATTATCCTGTTGGCACACTCTAGACTCCACAGCTGACACATGCACCTCCAAAATCATGGACTTTGACCTCTTCTCACATGTTCACAATACAAGTTCAATAGTAGTTCTAATGCACTTAAAAAAAAACAGGCTTACACAACTGTACACAGATAAAAACATGAATGTAGCAATGCAGTCATCACATTTTGAACACGTCTTGTAGTCGTTTTAGTTTACAGCACCTTCGTTTTGACAACATTTTTTCTTCCGTTTCTTCTTTGAAGCACAGAGGACAGAGCGATGCAGCGTCGCTCTGGAGTTTTGATGAGGTAACCATCACTGGTCTGGTCTAAGTTCACTGGCATGGAAAAAAAAAATCTTTGTAAAAAAGAAAGTAATATCTGCAGCATGACTGCGAGTCTATCAGACGCTGCAATGGATGAGCTGATGTATGAGACCGTCTCACAAAGCAGCACGATCACAACATCGCTCACTGTTCATTTCTGAGCTGACAGGGTTCTGTGACTTGAGTCCCTCTCGGATCCTAAATTGTCCCTTCTTGACCTGGCAGCGACTGGGCCTAAAGTGCTGTTTGGACTGTGCTCTTTAGAGGCATCTCCACTGGAGTCTGCTGTTGGCCGTGGCGGCCCTGGAGGTAGAAGAGGCCCTGGGTCTGAGTCGGCGGTGGGACCCTGGGGCAGAGCAGCACCCGTGGATGCCGAGGCTTCAGCAGCGGCGGTGGTTGGCGCCTGGGCAGTGGAGCGAGGTCGTCTGCTGATGGCTTTAGTGGTTTGTGGTGGGTTCTGGGTCGTAGTGGGTAGAGGAACCTTGGGTGATGCAGAGTGAGAAGAAACAGAGGTCTCAGGTTCAACCGAGGCCTCTGGGGTGTTTGGGAGGTCAGGAGCATGTGTGGCAAGGCTTTCTTTCTTGTTGCAAGACTCACAACAAAGCTTATTATATCCAGGGATGGAACAATAACGGGCAAGAACCTCCATTTGACAGAAAATCGATTTATCCCTCAGGCATGGCTCATCTAGTAATAACAGGAGAGAGAACGTCACTAAGAGCAAAATTGAAAAAAAAAAAAGATTTCTACTGTACACATTCAAGTTCAGATCAAAGTGATAGATCTTTGAGAAAAATGACACTGACTTACTTGAAGAGATTTTGAGGACAGGGTTTTCAGGAACCCTTTGTTGTACAGCTTCATCTGTTATTGTAGAATTTTCCATGGTTTCAATGGTGAGAGAAGACACTGGCTGTCCTGAATACAATAGCAAAGACAGGACAAAATGTTGCTAAAACTTTGGTAAACATCCCTAAATGGGACTTTAAGCAGAAGCCACAAGACCCAAGAAAAGCTCTTGACAACCTCCAAAAGAAAATAAAGCTGTGTTGTTAGAAACCTATAATAAAGCCTGGTGCTATTTACAGAACACAGGGCCCAACCTGGACTTCTTCTTCATGTTTTTGACAAAAACCACACCATTTTCCGCTCTCTGCCCACTCAGGGAAACAGAAAAAATTGATAGCTCCTGGTTCTTTGAAGAGGAAGCAGTATGAGAAAGGCTGTAGGAGAGCATTAGTGCAGAAATGTTTTGACATAGAAGCTGAAAGATGTTCTTTATCCCACAAATAACTTAAGGGCCATGCAGTTAGAACAGCTGGTGTGATCCATCATACAAACCAAAAAATACATTATATAGTCTATCATATATTTATGTTAATAGAATCCCAGGGTGAGGGGAAAATGTTTTTGCCAATTTGGGCCTGTTGTGCCAATTTTGATTTGATTCTTCCACTGTTCTTTAACTCTTAAATATGATAAATTTGCAATTCTAGCTCTTGGCACTGACTAAATACTTCTCATGTTCATGAGGCAATTATTATGTAAGATGACCAAACCACATGTTGAGTTTAATACTTCTGAGCCAGAAGAAAATCATATACTATGAGATGTCCTTATTTGTCCTTGCTTAAATCTGCTGTCAGATGATTATGCATGATGCAGCAGACATAAAACATCCACAGGTTTTTAGAAAGAAGAAAAGAAATATGACTTGTTCATGCAGAGGCAGTTTCCCTCTAACAGAGTATGTAAGACAAGCAGCAAACTAACTGGTAAATTGGTAAATTCTGGTCTCTAATGACACATATTTTGATCTTACCTGGACAAGAACTTAGTTTGCAAATGAGGACTGTTTCCGGCTTCTCGCCCTCACACTCTCCAATGGTGTTGTCGCTTTCCTTGCAAACCACCTGCCTTTGCTGAATCCCTTCGCCACAGGTCACCGAGCACTACCGTACAAACAACACAAATACACGAACATATGTTAAAGGTACATGAAACTTTAATTAAACTGTTATTACAGTTATATTTATTAAGCTTCCAATCTCTATCACTGCAGTTAGGTTTGAGAGTTGTCAGAGCTCTTGACAACCACTGTCATGATCCACCCACATATGACAGTTATATCTTAACAGTTCATTTGTTTTTGATCATGAAGGCAGCCGTGACATGTTCATGACAAGATACATCAGTGTTGACATGATGAGTGGGCAGGTTTGCCCTAAAAGTGGCATTACTACAGTGACAACAGTCCTTTTCTGTAATTCACGTTTATGTCAGTTTTCATTTATGCCAGAATATGAACAACCCTACAAACATATTAAAATCCTTCTGTATTTTAATGGCTTGGCATAAATAAGAATATATAGATATAGATCTTCACTCTGACTTTATGCACCCAAATGTAGTGTTTTCTGCTGAAAGAAGACACAAGTGTCCCTCAAAGCGGAGAAATAAGAAAAGGTAAAATCACACATCGCAGAATTATTTTAATTTCAGGTGTTAATTTTTACTGGAGATAGTAAGGATTTAACACAAAAACAACAAGAATTATAGTGAAAGTTGGCTCTATTCGTAAGTGTGATTCTTTTGTATAAATACAGACCCAGGTCCCCCTCCGGCTCACCTGAGACCACGCCCCTGTCCTCCACTGGGCAGGGCATGTGGTGTGGTTACAGGCTCTCCTCGTCTCCGGACGATCCTCGGTGCAGTGTTTGCTGTGGACGGGCCTGTTGGTGCCGTTGTGGAGCGCCTGCATGCATTGCACCACCCTGGTCTGGTAGCCGAGCTTCCCGCACGTCTTACTACAGGGACTCCACTCTTCCATCACCCACCTGTAAGTACAGCAGGCTCTTTGAAAAGGCTTTCCATGACACATTTCAATTACATTTATTTCTCATAGTACTTATTCCGTCTAAAATGCATACATCATGACAGGATGACAAACAGTATGGAAGCAAAGCCATTATTACCACTTTTAATGCTGCATTAGCTATTGAAATATAAATACATGGATATACGATATGTATAGTAGTTGAAAGTCACTTACAAAGGTTGGCTGCACTCTTGAACGTTGCAGCGTTTGCGGATGGGTTTAGGCTTTTTGCTAGTTTCACAAAAGTTGCGATGCACTAAACGGCTGTCACTTTTCCTCCTGCATCCATATTTTGTGTACTGTATGCCTGAAGGATGGAAATACAGACATATAGCATAAATTACATTAAATAGACAAATCTGGACTCCACCTTAAGTGCAAACTGTGATCTATGTTCCCAGGGTGGCGATTGGCACTTATAAACATATGAATTGGGAGTGTCTTCCTGTATATATGTTCTGGAAAACAGCAGTGTGCATCCTATCTAAGCTGACAAAGAAAATTATTCCTTTGTATCCTAAGTTGTTGTTGTTGATTGATGACTTGGATGTGACTTGAATAGAGCACAGCACACTAACACTACCAGCAGCGGAGAAACTACTTGTTCAAAGATGGATTCTGTCACACAATCTTTCCATTAAAAAAGTGATTACAGGACTTTCAAGATGTCATCATGATGGATCTGTCCACAGCCAGACTACACAGACCAAAGACTTCAACTATTGAACTTTCAGCAGGACATTATTTATCATGTCAACAATGTGGATAATACTCGTTAACCCCCTCTGGATCTTTTTGAATTTTCTGTTTTTGGAAATCTCTTTGTTTTATTACGGGGGGGGGGGGGGGGGGGGGGGGGGGGGGTATGGTTGGACAATTTTTTGTTTATTTGTTTAAAAATATGTTAATTTTCAATAAAAAGTTGTTAAAAAATTCATTCATATCGTTGCTCTTTCTGCAATCCATAGATCTTGACTGCTGGTATGTCATTGCCAATCTCATGTATTTCATCAAGGGCTACAATTTAAGATTATTTTCACTATTGATTAGTCTAGTCTATTATATTTATTTTATTCATCAATTATTTATCTTATAATTCCAGATTCCCACAAATCAACTTAATCAATAAATGACATAAATCATTAATCGATAATCAAAATCGTTGTCAATTAATTTTCTGTCATTCGAAAAAAACTGATGATAATAACTGACTAATAATTTCAAGCATTCAACAACAACAACAGGTGAAAAAAACACCAGACTAGATGCATCTTTTGCTGTCATCTGAACACATTGTTTGCTATTTATTTTACACATACACACTCACTGACCTCCCCCACAGGGTTTAGAGCACTGAGACCAGCTCTTCAATGCCCACTCATAAGTGTCCAGTTCAGCCAGAAGCACATTGTTGTTGGTAATGAGCGGTAACAGGTCCTCATGTATAATATACTTATATGTTAAGCTGATCTTTGCGTCTTCTTCCTGGGGAACGACCTGCAACAGAGGAGACTTCATTAGAAAACTCGGTACTATAAATAATGAAAAAAAGCAATTATCCACTTCCATCCTCACTCACCAGCACTACAATGCCTTCGTGCAGAGGACCAGGTGTTTTTAGCGTCTCCTTCTCACCATCGATGGAATACTCCCACTGTAAACCGTTTTCGATGAAGGTCTTTGACTCAGCTTCTTCACTTTTTGCATTCAATATGAAGTTTCCAGTAACTTGATTCTTCACAGCTGTCAGTGAGGAGAAAAAAAATATATATTATGCATGTTTGGTAAGAAGGAATACATGCCCATCACATTGTTTTTAGTAGCAAAAAACTTTTTCATTCATTAAAAGTCTGAAAAATTGAACAGATATTTGGGATCAACCCTCCCTTGCCAAAGAATTCTGAGAGTTTCCTTTGAGCAGGGAACGTGTCAGTATGTATTTTGAGATGTCTGGCATTGTGGCCAGACAGCAGTAAATCCTCCAAGTTGTGTGTCATCTCTTCTTCCCATGAGCTAATAAAAGCCAGAAAGTAAAACAGAAGAGGGAGAGTTTCCTGACTCACCCTCTACAGTCGCACAGAGAACTATTGTAAGCTGGAAGATACGAGTCTGTCACACCTTCTTATACCTAAAGACATTTTAGAGCTCCAGTCTCATTACTTTTGACACACCACTTTGTAATGCAAATTGAATTTATTGTACAGATAAAGCTGTCATGAGTGCATTGTGTTCCACCTACTTAGCCACATTCAGCTCCAATTGAAAGTCATTAGTGCGGCAATGTTGCTTAAATAAAAAAATATTTTTCATTCACATTATCACAATAGAACCTGTGACTCATCAGCAGTGTTAATTGCACTGACACCCATAATATTCCCCAAGGACAAATAGTACAGACTTCAGGCTCCTCCGGAAAATTCCCACATTGATGTTTGTTAGTTTGTCAAGCAGATAGAATATAAGACAACTCTTTGCCTCGGGCATACTGGATGAAACATTTTCAAACTGAATGAGAAAACACTGGCACGAAGCACAGGCCATAACTGACATCTGCAGACATTTCTCCCCAGAAACCTTACCTGAAACTGATCTGGATGAAAGTGTGTTTTTGAGAACATTTCTGTGCAAAGTCTGTAACATGAAACCCCACAGGAAGCATGCCTGTGGCTACACGTATGTTAATTATGTAAAGCCTTGTATCCTGCGCCTTAATCACATTCCTTTTAATCTCTTAAAGCAATACTCCACAAAAAAATCTACTTTTTCAATATGAAATATGCTCTTTAAACTTGAAATGTGGATCTAAAAGGTTTGCAGTTTTCTCCTTCATACAGGACAGCAGCTGTAGTCAGCTTGGATTCACACCAGCATCTCCATTGCGACAGAGAGTCAACAGGCCTTATGCAAGAACATTTTCATTCTTATCCTAAATCTCTCTTGTTTTCCCCGAACCCTCTTAACTGTATAAACACGTCGTAAGCCGCTCGTTTTAACCTGATGAATGCCATCTTTTCACAGAAAAGATCATTAGCATAATTTCATTCCCAAGTTTAATTTACAAAGTTACCCAAGGGTAAAATGAAGACAAACAATTTCACACCACAGTGCCTGCTGTCAGAAATCAGCAGCTGACAAAAAACATAACAAATTTATCAGAAATGGTGTTAGAAGCAAAACAATTAGAAAATATTGATAGAACAGCTGTTGATGATATATCATCAGAGCGGAGCTGTTACATGACAGAAATATGCTGAAAAATAACAAAGCAGTCCATGACTTACAGTAAATAGTGAGTAGTCAAGAGGGTGTGACAGCCAATGATAGAATATTATACAGATGGTGATGTCACATCGTTGGGTGATAGCCATCACACTGATATGGTGAACAGAATATTAATTTTGTATTAAGTCTCGTACAGTTACTTCATTTTAGTTTTTTAAGTCAAATAAGTGTCTTTTTCCACTCTGAAGAAAGACAGACTTGTGAATTTTGTTCGTATCTAAGATAAAATTCTGAGTACAAAAATTGATGAATGTGACAAGTTTCCTTAAATCATTCATTTGTGCCACTTAAGAATAAGTCTGTTAGTATGTGGTTCTTGCATAAGGCTCAAAGTTACTGAAAACATTTGTTGCAGTTAAATTTTTTCAGTTTTTTTAATCCACAAGTGATATTTCCATTCAGGTCCATTGTATTCAAATGGTGATAAAAAATTATTATCTCAGGATCTGGACAAATAAAAGCAAATCTGTTTATTTTTATGTGTCTGTTTTTGGTGAACTGACTCTTTAATGTGCTGCTTTATTGCATAAAGAAGTTGAACTTGATGAACTTGCATTCTGTGTCTGTAACAGTCAACAGTCAATATCCAACTAGTCTCACAAGGTAAATAACCCCCCAGCTACAGTAATGTGAGAAAACATCAAGGTTTTGTAACATTTGGTAAAATTGGTCTTGTGTTTGCTTCTTCTACACACAAACCAATTCTGCTACTTAGCACCGATAGCATAATGTGCTCCACAGTTGGACAAGAAGGTAAGACACACTTACCAATTATATGAGGGGAGGTCTCGTTCTCTTCGATAACAATGTGGCGAGCTCCTATTGGGATGTCGAACATTTTCAGCATCCCTAACAAGACAAAGAGACACAGCATGATACAGCTGGGAGCCTTAAACAGCAGGCACTTATTCTGGGCTGTAATAACAGCCATTTATTTCTGAATCAAGACATGGAGACAAAAAGTTTAGTCCTTTGTTTGATGATAGTGTGGGATAGAGGCTGTGGTCAGACACAGAAGATTGGGAAGACCTCTGAATTAGTGATTTTGAGCTTAAACGATGACAGTTATCTCATATAATGACTCAGCTGAGGCAAAGTTGCTAATTTCAGCGCTGGCCTGTCCACACAGTTGATCATTACCGTTCTTTTTGGGCGTCTTGGTGAGAGTGAGCTTCACCGTGCGACAGTGGGAGTTGTCCCCCTCGCACACTCCGCATTTGTCCTCTTGCTTGTATGAACCGACCTCCTTGTCGCAGCCCACATGCTGTGAAGTAGGAAGGACAGAGACAGTCAATCAACTCAGGGGAACGCTGACTTCTATACAGACTGAGATTACTCCTCTGGGAAAATGACGCCGTGGGATTATATATTATCTGGTTAGAGCCCCTGCTGCCTGCTTTAAAACGATGCACATTGGAAACACATTCAGACATGGTACAAAGCAGCGGTGCACACAGCTCCAAATCTCAGGAGAGTATCGGGTGCATGTTTGTGGTAAAGATGAAACAAACAAAACAAAACACCGGCGCTCACTGATCCATCTTCTCATGTTTTTTTTGTTGTGGACAGAAATGGACTCATTTCAGCGCGAAGCCTTCATCAGCGCTGATGATAACACACTCAGACATAACAGGAATGTAGCCAAAACACTGAGCGGCTGGCCTGCAACAATAAAAGTCTCAACCTTCCTTATTGCCAATTTGAAGACTGAGACAAAATAATGACTACGTGTGTTTGTGTTAGAACAGAGTGCTGTATTTCCTTTACAATTACAGTATTTACAGTCTAGTTGTCAAACGTCTTCATAATTCTTCCTAAGGGCACTATTTTCAACATCAAAATACACTCTAGCGGAGGTTAAGGTACTCTGGGAAAATGACGTTTCCAAGCTCAGCTCAGTAGAGTGCCCCTGAGGAATATCCAAACTGAGCTCCTTGTCAGATGATAAATATCACCTGACAAGGAGCTCAGTTTGGATATTGCTCAGGGGAACTCCGCTGCATATGGGTGCTGATCTCTGGCATAAAACTTACTAACTAAAAATATTTCACATGGATATCATCTTTATTTTGTTGTGTTTTGAAATCATCTAAAAAGAAGCGGAACTTTAAAAAAAGGTCATATAACTTTTCATTTGTAACTTTTTGTTGTTATCTTAGGGAGTACAACTGCATATGTGAAAAAAAGTTGTATGAAGCCTTTTGTGGTTCCAGAGGAAACGTCACTTGGGGCAGAAGACTACAAGGTCGGAAATGGAAAAAATCTGGAGGTGTAGAGTTAGAAAGAAGTGAGGTTACCAGACCTCTGTTGCTGCTCGTTTCTGCTTAGCTGCAGTTAGCATAACACACCGCAATCTCCGACTGAACTGTCGGCGGGCGAATGGTATTGTGGATAATGGTGGCACCAGGTTTTGACAAGGAGGAATATTTTATTTATTTATTTATTTATTTTTTAATCATTGTAAGTGAGACGATTTTAAATTGGAGTAATGTTCTTTTAAGTTTGTATATGTTTTGGTTTTTTTTTATCTACAAAATGCCAGTCTACCCGGAGATGAAAATTACAATTATGTGTGATACATTCATCACCTGACAGAAAAAGAGAATCTGCAGAGACAGAATATAATGTGATATTTAAAATCAGGAGAATTAATCACATTTTTCCGAAGCTACCACCGTTGAGACCTACCAGACACTCTCCTCGAGCGCACACACTGAAGGGGTCTGTGTAGCTGCAGCGGGTCCCATCATGCATCACCTGGTTCATGAAAACCACCTCCCCTGTTTCCTTCGACTTACAGCTCAGCTCACACTTACGGCCCTCTGAAAACACAAAAACACCCACCCATCCACCAACGCACACACACACACACACATACACACGCGCCTTGGTTCATCCAAGTACCTTCAGAATCTGATTAAGACATCAGCAGGACACAGAGGACAGATAACACCCACCTGAATGTATATACATGTGAGCAGCTGCTCCTGCAAATGTAATCTGTTCACTTGTTGATCTGCAAGAAACTTTTAACTCTTGAAAGAGACTTTGCTTTGCTCTTTACAGACTTACCATCTGGATGCTCATACGGTAGCCAGGTGTGCTTGATGTTGTTGTGGTATTTGTTGCTCCTCTGGACGCACTGCTGAGCACGGAAGTCCTCATAAGGACCTGCACACTCCTCTGTGTTGCACATCTGGTAGTCAAAAGCAGACCCGGGGCAATCTCGACCACCATAGGCAGGCCTGATAAAAAACAAAAACAAAATTTTTTCTATAGAGGCTGTTTTCCAGGTGTAAATCCAGTAGGTTTTGATGGAAATCTATTTAATACAAATACTACTTTTGGACACCATTAAGTATATTACTAAAGCTCCTCTTACTTAGTGTATTTAGTTTCTTTAAGCTGGAACCTCAAGAAAGAAAAAATAAATATTAACAAGTAAAACTGTATTTAATTTGTACTGTATAAGATGCTGAAATTGACATAAAACATGTTGAAAAAGGTTTCATCTACCACAAGTTTGAGCAGCTGATTTTACAGGCTTGTAGTTACTTAAAAACTTACTTCATTTGGCACAATAGTGACACGCTGGGCAGGTTTTAATAACATTATTTAACATTTCTCAGGCCAGATATTTTGTCTTGTTATAACAGGAAAAGCTCAGATGTAATTAATACCATTAACGATGGCTTCATTCCTTTTGAGTGTCCCAGTAAGCCAGCAGGCCCAGTACCAAAGATGTGTCCCAGTTCCAGACTACATACTAATTGTACATGGTATGAAAATATACTAATTGTCTAAAAAGTTGTTTTTTCAGTTTGTATACTGGAAATTAATGAACTTAACTGATTTGTGCAAATGGAAAATATAAAACATGTGGTGATAGATTTACTAAAATTTACTCAAGAGAAAACAAAATGTTTTTCAAAGATGGAACTGTCTCTCCACCATTCACAATGTGTTTTAATTTTTTGCAGCTGTGAGTGGTTCCTCCATTTCCCTGGTAATAATGTCCATCAACAGCACACTGAAAAATTAAGTTTTTGGTTTTCATACAAACTTTTTAATGCTTAATTTTGTGACTGTGTCAGTAACTGTGTCCCATTTCCCCCACACTATATACTAATCTTTACAGTATACTGTTTATTGTCTTCAACATGTTTACCCATTCTATACTACCAGGAAATGTTGAGATACATGTACCATCACATGTCAATCATAAAGCAACTTTAGAAAACCTGCCAGTTAAAACTTCACAAATATAAAGCAGAATGTTTTTCCAAAAATGTGATAGTTATTATTTATTTCCTGAGCTGGTTGTGGGTTTTTAATTTTTTCCAGCTGTGAGCAGCTCCTCCATTTTATTCTGCATACTGACTACTTTCTATACTTTGAGTGCACTTCACTTTATCAGTGTGAAGACACCACATACACAAAACCTGTCCAGACTTTTTATGTAATATACAGTCGGTACACTGTAGCAGTACCTCTAACTGGATCACCTGAGTGAAATTCAGCCTTTGATGCTATTAAATACACCTGTAGTCCTCTTACTAAAGGTACAGTCACATTAGCCTTCTGCTCAACAAAACTGCCCCGCACTCAAGCCCAAAAACAGTATGTGATGTCACAACTCCAATATGGGTAAAGCGATCCTAAACTGAAAAGTCTGGTAGTGTAATGCTCATGATACAGCCCTATAATAATAATAATGTCTTCACCATTTCCAAAAACGGTGCATCAGTGTTTCTATTCTCTATAACTGTGCACATCCAACTGGTTTAATGGTATAACTTTGTGCCTGCAGTACACCATAGATCATTAAATCCAGTAGAAGTCAACTAAATAACTAGAAAAAAATGCCAAATTAAGCAAACATAGAGACATACTGTACAGTAGCTCATACTGTTGAACTCTTTGAGGTCAAGTTTCTGCAAAGCCAGTGCTGGATCAAAAACCAGCTCTGCTAGCCAGCTTTGCATTCACACGTTTACAGTATGTCATCATCTGTTGGATGAACACACAGATCATATAAAATATTTGGCCACTGAACAAGTAGCTGCTTTTGTTTCCATGTGTTTTCTTTTTCACTTTTTTTTCTCTTTTTTTTGCCACTAAGAATCAGTTTCCTCGCTGCCACAGCACTCACGGTGGGTTGTTGCACTGTCTGTTGCGGGAACGAATTCCACCTCCACACGTTCTGGAGCAAGAGCCAAACTTTGACCATGAGCCCCAACTCCCATCATGACCCTGAGGCTGCTGGCTGGATCTCCAGATGCAATGGCCCTTGAAGCACCACTAAAATATGACAAGGAATAAAAGGCAGAAAAGAAGAAAAAAGAAAAAAAAAAGTTCAGACAAATGACAGTAAACTACTTTAAAACCATTTAATCTCTACTTTATCTTTTCTGAGAGCTCCATTTATTGCACAAAACTAATATAATTAAAAGTTGATTTGGATGCGTTTCCTACCTTTCCTGGTGCACACTCTGTTCCATCCACCGGAGGACCTTTTTTGGTCTTACAGAAGTACTGGTTGTCAGGGTGACTGCACCACAGTTGCTTGCAGGGGTCGTAGGTTCGAAACTAAATGAGGAACAACAAATTTAAGCTTCAGTTATTCTTTTGGAGATGTAGATGAGTATACAAACTAATCAATTCAGTTTTTTCATGCTGTAGGAAAACATACAGGGTGAAAATCCACCCTTGCTGCACATCACAGGTCCATTTCTCCCAGCTAACTTTAAGATGTTTTCATTTTTTAAACTCCCATGGGAGCCAGAGTCTTGACTTTCTACAGGAGCATGTGCTTTAGTATCTCTCAAAAGAACCTTGATGCAGTATTTCCAAGGAATCTGATGTGTTGAGACCATAATTTTTAATGATTTGTCTTTAATGTGTTATTATATGTATCTACTGTATATCTATTATATTGTTATCCCTTGTAACTGGGAACATCGGGAGTTTCGTCAGTCATGTAATAAATATGTTTCTATGTAAAAGAACCTCAGGATTTCTGCTGACTCAAAGGGTATAAATAAATAACTCAAATCAATATTCTGGGAATTACACAGGTGTGAAGAACTTACAGCAGTGCACATTTTATAACCAACACCAAAATCAAAGCGGCACTGCTCGTCCATGGAATAATTTATTCCAGGTAGCTCGGGAAGTTTGGGCCACTTGTGTTCAAAGGGATCATCCAACAGGCAGTCATATGAGCTGAGAAGATGAGAATAAATAGAGTCATTAATGCGAAGATGAGATCTTTGGAAAACAGAAAAGGCCAGATAAGAGAAAGTTCTAAGAAAATCAATAGCATATTGAGTCGCTTCGCACATAAGCTGTGCAACAATGCACCCATATGGGGTGAAGAGAAAATGAGAAATAATGGAGTGAGAGACACTGAACGCACTGGATATATCGATTGAGCTCCTGCTTGCTGCAACGTGACCAGTGATAGCGATGGAAAGCTGCTTGGACAAGGGGTGCCATGATGCTGCCCATACTGGTCTCATCAGCGCAGCGATTCCCCTGGCCGTCATGCTCCATTCCTAACCTGATAGAAAACAACAAAACAGTTTATTGAGCAGCAGGTGCATGCTTTGATGATGACCAGCAAAGTCACAGGAAACAACAAATCTTACTTCTTCCATGTTGTTAAGTTAAAAAGTTTTATGCTGTAGGAGAAGGTGAGGCTTGATACAGACCAAAATGTGTCCATGCAATATACAATATATAACAAAACTGAGGGCACGCTTGTGCAATATCACTAAAATGTTAAATGATTCAAAATTGTATCATCAATACAACAATAACTGTAGTATTTTTAGGGTGAAGTGTAGGGTATTTGATTTTATTTATAATTAAAAACAAACAGTTTAGATAGACTATATTGAAAATACAGGCCTCAAAGTTCAACCTCAGTGCAACAAAAGTGATTACACCTGTGACTTCCAATAAAGACTAATTGCCTGAACAAGAAGCCAATTGTGAGACTTCATAAAGATGGGAGGGGGTACAAGATCATCAATAGGCTACTGAACAGACACCAAAATACAGCTGCATCAATGGTTAGGGGGACCTATACTACCAATAACAGGAGTTGCAGTGGCCGTCCTTGAAAAATGATGACATGCACAATTCGCTATTTATGCAACCTTGCATTGAAAAATAGACAGGCAAGTGCTTCTGACTCGGCACAAGGATTATCTGTAGAAATTGGTGTGTCAGTGACTGCTCAGACAGTATGAAGGACATTGTATGAAGTTAACCTCTATGAACGACATCAAAGAAGAAAACCATTGCTTACAAAATGGCAAAAAATGCGAGATTAATCCTTGCCAGAGACCATGAAAAGAAGCCTGAAGCCTGGTGGCACATTGTTTGAAACCAAAATAAATTTGTTTGGATCAGATGGGTCCAGCATGTTTGGCGTGGACCTGGCCAGGACTACCACAGTGACTGCATTGTGAAACATGGATGTAGGAGTGTGCTGATATGGGGCTGCATGAGTGCAAAAGGTATAGAGGAGATGACATTTAAAGATGGCACTAAGAATGTACGTTTGTATACCCAAATACTGAATGAAAAGATGACTCCCACTCTCAAGAAGGTTGGCAGGAGAGAGATTTTCAAACATTACAATGATCCCAAACACACTGGAAAAATCACATTAGAGTTTTTAAAGAAGAAAAAGGTTTTAGTGATGTTGAACAGTGGTGTACTCAGTTTTGTTATATACTGTATATAACAGAATCTAAAGTTGACATTGGTTGGTCAAATTCTTAACCTTGACTTATACTTTGATAAGATCTTTCCTCATCTAAATTCATAACTTTTATTTCTTTTTTTATTGGAAGCAGTAGCAAATATATGCATTAGCACACACCCAAATGAAATATCAAAAGTAGTAGTACTTTTTACGTTTGGGTATCAAACCTCAATACATTAGAGTGTAGCAATGTGTAGCATTGATTATCCTAAAACTAAAACTGGCAAAAGTTGGTACTGGATGCTTGGTCATATTCTTAGTCTTGTTTACTCATTCATGGATCAAATATTTCTGATCTAAATCAGAACATTAGGACACTTAAGTTTAGACTATATTAGGTTAAGTTCTGGCACAGCTGCTTACGTTAAGACAATATTAAATACTGATGTAATGAGGCGTTGAAGAAAAAGCCCATGGTGAAACGTGGCCAAGTATCTAATAGCTGAAAATTCCCCATCTCACTGTTAGATCACATTTTGGGCACACCAAAGCACTCTAAGTGCATGCACCCTTTGCTTCACTACTGGTGTATTGTGCATGGGTGCAATGATCATCTTCTGGGTCCACAGAATTCACACAAGAAACATTCATTTTTCAATTAAAATCTCACATGCAGGTGATTAATTAACAAAGATTAGAGAAAAACAAATGTATAATGTTGGGGCAAATCATTTTGGGATAATGAACATTGATTCAGGGATGACCTATTAATGACTCTCCCCAATATGATAGTGAATAAGTTGCTTTTAATAATAAAATGTATTGGTATTGGTCATTCTGGCCCTGAAATTACTTCGTATTGGATAAAAAGCCCAAACATTTGGTGGTATTGCCAACCTACAGTATGTTTCTCAATCCACCATGACCTGCAGTGGCTGCCAAGTTGTCACACAGAGCTATTAAGAGCAAAAAATCAGAGTTAACCTCTAAAGTGGCACTCAAGTTGATGGACATAATAAGCCACTCCTGCTCATACAGTGCAGAAGAAAGAAAACCTCATTCACATCACTAAAAATACAGCCCTAGAACTTAACCTTACTAAAGATTGTGTGTTTGTACACTAATCTTAAAACTGAACTGACTATACTGAATCGCCATTATAACTGACTAAGGGAGCTCCCCTCAGTGATGATTGAAGGCACCATTGTTAGCCCAGTTATGGCACAAAGTGCTGTAAAGTACTTCCTGGTTAAAAGCTTATTCAAAGAAAAAGCCACAGAGCAACCATGATGTGATTACTCTGTTGCAGTTGGCTGCTGGGCTATTCACCTTATAAACAGTGCTTATATGAGCCTCGTTTTGTACTGAACTGAACATAAAAGAGTGAGTGCACTACTGAACTGAAGAAGCACTGAGCATTGCAACAGAATGAACGGTAATGCATTCACTTACTGCTGTACATACTGAAGTGAATATTGATGCGATTGCTTAGCATGGGAAAAACAAACTACAAAGTCAGTGACAACAAATCTTTGAACTGAACTGCATGACATCATTTGTATGTCCTGTGGTTCACTGAATTTGTCTACAAAGGAAGGGCAAATTTTTTTTAAATGATGACAGCTCAAGGTTTAACAGTCAAAGAGCTGGAGAGATGACATTGGAAGAGTGGAGGTAAACATAATGAATAAAGGAGAGCCAATTATGAAGACTTACAACATCCACTCTGGCGTGCTGGGAGACTTTAATGAGATCATTGTTGTTTAACTGTTCAAAGGGTTCTAAGGCTTTTTCTTATTGGTAGTAAACCACAGGAACACCTCTTCAGGAAGACAGACCCCCAATGAGACATTGCACTGAGTACAAAAGCCAGTGGAACAGGGCAGGGGGTCCCATTTTGGCTCTGTATGGTGCTACTAGCATCTGTCATATCTTTGTACTGAATTAAAGTGAAATGTTTTCTTCAAAGGGTTAGGATATAATCTGAGCTCTCTGTTAACTATAAGGCTTCAACCACTAACAGCTCCATTGGCTAAAGCACCCTTAACATGATGAAATTTGCAATCAAACACACACATTGAGGTATAACAATATATCTCATTAGCCAATGGCTCATTTCTTTCTTTGTTGAAATGATGATGTGTTCAAATCTTACTAGCCTTTATACGTTACTCATGTATTTAACAATATACTCTATGGACAGAATACCCAAGGACCATGCTTCAGCTTTGCAGCAAGACTGATAAAAGAAATCCTCGATGAGAAACCCCACTGAAAAGCTAATGGAATTGGACAGGGGGCAGGAATCAGGCACTCTATGATGCAGATGCCATCTTTAATTTGTTTTTGAAAATGAATGGAAATGTTTTCTATAGGGGGTTCGGAAATAACATGTTCAGTAATCAGCCATGCCTTGTCCCAGTGGGATGTAGTAACAGTAAATGAGTTCAATGTAAAGAACAATTGAAGCCTGTTACACAGACATTTAGTGCTGGTTTATGAGGGTTTTTTTTTTTTACTTTTCTTGTTGGGGTTCTTTTACTTGTACTTGTCATATTCACTTCTGAGTGAATATGACTGAGTGAAAAAAAGTGAAAGTAAAAAAAAGTGTTAGCTGCTTTCTCTTCTGCAATTTCGGCTTAGCTTGAAGGGTCTTGAAGCAGGTTCTTACGTAAGATGAAGCATCTATCAGTACACATGGTGATATGTGAGAAAAGTTGGGTTCCTATGGAAGTCCAGTACTAATGTTAAATGGTGTTTTGACATTTAGTTAGGTACCTAACCCTGACCTAACATACCTTTAAACTGCCTTTGAATCCCACTCTTGCCCAAGCAAAGAGCAGATAGTGCTCAGATACTGTTTAGGCTAAAGATGTCATTAGCCTGTGCAACAATTGTGTATGTTTATTGGATGTAACATTGTTTGAGAAGCCTGCGATAAAATCTTGGTCGCAATCTGTGTCAGACTGTAGGATATGAATATGAGGCATGTCAGAGTGTGCTGAATGCATGGTGAATCTTAGTGCTACAATGTAAATAGAAAAATAGATATGAAAGCAGAAGCATGTTGTCAGCTCACATCATCCATCTGCATCGCTCTGATGTTTTGAAAATGTAGCAAAGTCACACAAACTTCTTTTTCATTTCACCTGCATCGTTTGTTTTTTGTGTGCTATGGAGGTATTAAGGAGAACAAGTTTTTTTGTGTTTTCTCCCTAAACTTAATTCAAAAGACTGCACTTACGAAATGTCACGCCGGCCAGTGTATTCTATGTCATTTCATGTCTTATTCTCATTGGTTTGTTTGTAGACAGGTCATAGTAGCAGTCACATTGTGAACATTTGGTCTTAAATTTCTGACACGGTCAGAATTTTGCCTGAAGCTGTCTCTGGTCGCAAAAGCTCTTAATCAGTTGTTGGTGCACGTGTCTCACAGTGCAATCTAGAACCACCGTTTTGGACCGAGGACCAAAGATTTTACTCACGATTGTCAACTTTTGCCTCAGACAGCCCAAAATCGCAGTGTAAAGGGGCCTTAAACTACAGTACCATTAGCTTGATAGACAATTTCATTGGCACAAATTAGCAACCCTCCAGTAACAGAAACGTTTTCATGCATGGACCACGTCCCTCAACCTGAGAAAAAAGAAAAAGAACAAAAAAAAAATGGTTTCAATTTGAAATTGTGTGTCAGTGTAAGAGTGTAGGCAAGTCTACAGGGTCATCAGGTGGGCATGTCTCACTAACTGATGTTTTGCTAATGTTTTGTGACCCAGAACCACCTCCCTCCTTACCTGCACACTCACACTCAACATTTTCTATTACATGTTCATTCAGTGCATGATTACAGATGTAATGCGGTGATATAAATTCTCATACGTGTGATTGAAGCACTTCTTGGTTCTCTTATTTTGTAATTATGTAGCTATAATAATAAAGTCTTTTTCAGAATTTGTCCTTTAGAGATCCAGCCTTTGAGGAACAATCCCTTCCCTTTCTTGTGGACAACATAATTACTATAATATATCCATCCATCAAACTTCTATACTCCCTTACCCTGCTCAGGGTCACGACAGGCCGAAGCTTATCCCAGCATGCAGCGGGCAAGAGGCAGAGAATACCGTGAAGAAGTTACCAAGTCAAGTCAAGTCAAGTCAGTTTTATTTATATAGCGCCAAATCACAACAGAAGTTATCTTAGGGCACTTTTCACATAGAGCAGGTCTAAACCATACTCTTTAATTTACAGAGACCCAACATTCCCCCATGAGCAAACACTTGGCGACAGCAGCAAGGAAAAACTCCCCTTTAACAGGAAGAAACCTCAAGCAGAACCGGTCTCTAGGTGGGCGGCCATGTGCCTCGATCGGTTGGGTTTAGAGAGAAAGAGAGAGGGGGAGAGGGGAGTCTATCACAGAGCAAAAACATGTGGAAGAACATATTCAGACCTATTGGGAATTTATGGCAGTTTTCCTTTCATTTATCTTGCATGTGTTTTGGCTGAGAAACCCAGAGGACTCAGAGGAAACTCACACAGACACAAGGAGACACATAGGACACAGCTGGTCAGGTCTGCAGGACAGCTGCTGCGAAGGGACAGCTGTTCAAATTACTGCTCTCATAAGTAATGAAACTTATATTATGATTTAAAAAATTGAATAACGTACAATTTAACAAGTTAACAAGGCAAATTCTGACTCTGCAGTTTCAAACCAGCCACAATTGTAAGCAAGAACAGAATTTTTCATATACATAATATAGGAAAGGCTTAGGGTTTGTGTGATTTATTGACCCGTGGAGTAAAATTCACACCTCATGTGGCTGGGGGATTTTTGAAATTGAATTTCAGATGAACAGCTGCTCAGATCTTGAGGCAATCAAAAATGTCTAATGATTTTCAGATTCCACAGGTGTTTTCTCCTTCTTTTCTTTTCTCAAGTTAAAAAAGTGCTTTACTTGCACTATATTTCACATACTGGAGAATAAGGCTTTATTCTGCTATTTATATAAATCTCCTGTCTGGTGTGTTCAACAAGGGATTATCTTGATTTTAGCATTACTCTTAATTCAAAAGACCAAATTGATGATGGTGTGCTGTATAAAATACGTTTTTTCTGCACATTATAAAATATCTGTCAATTCTTAGTCATTTTTTCTACTTTGATTGAGGCAGGTTACATTGTGATCACATTAAAAGAGTGTTGGAGGATCATAGATAGATAGATAGACAGTAAGTTTCCACTGCACTACACTGTACTTCACGGGCTCCTATACTCCAATACCAAATTTAATGATTACAGAAGAAAAATAATTCCGTTCACCTTTGATTTCAGTTTTTACCAATATCTAAAGGAAAACATCCATGTTTTTAAAAAGAGTGGATCACTTTAAACTGATTTTCACCCTGTTTTTTGTTCACATACTGTACATCATAAAGTCCTGTTTCTTACTGCAAGAGGACACTTTGCTGCAAGGACAGTTCATCATATGCCTCTTGTAATACAAAAGTGAAGAAAAAAAACGGGATGAAGACACAAAAGATGGTTAAGCTGCTGATTGTATTTTGATCCAATCTGATTTTTTTAATATTCAAAAAAAAAAAGTCTAAAACCAGATAAAATTCTTGGATTCCTGGATTTTATCAGGTGTTACTAACCAAAGTTTTGGGCATTTTCAAGGTGGCCTTGGCAGTGATGCATATGTACATTTCAACAGCAAGTCCCTGTCAATCCCTCAGTCTGTGGGAAATATTCAGTGTTACAGGCTGCATCACCTGTGCAGACACTGACAATTCACTCACCCTAGAAAACAATTTAAAAAGCACTCACTTAGTCATGCTTTTTGACCAGGGCGCTAAGCACTGACAGGCATAGCACATAGTCTGCCGTCTTTCCACTGTTAGTGGATGAAGAGGTTAGTGACCTGTTCTTCTGTTCTTTTGTGTGATGGGAGAGTCAATCAGGTCTGTCTGGCCAGTTTGCGATGTTTGTGCTGCAGAAGGGGGCGGAGTTCACAGAGGCTACCTCCAAAGCCTTCAGATCCCCATTAGAGGAGAAGAAGTGTGTGTGAAATGGAGCAGTAGTTATATATGATAACGCTGGTTTATGACCATGGGCAAAAGGTGCTAATGAGTCATACAGCAGCTCCACAAGCTGATATACCGAAGGGATGCAGCCTGTTGCTACACTAGCCTTCAATAATGATTAAACATGCCTTATTTCTCAATACGTCAGTGTTTACCGTACAAGAAATAAATGTCTAAATGAAATACCATTGAAAATTAGCAAAGTTTACTAATCTAAATCAGGAAACACCTGTTGTAGGAACAAGTAGACAAGACTAAGACTATGACCATGCATTGGATGCCAATTTCAGTTCAGACAATACTCATAATGTATAGACATTTGATACCCATCCCCAATGAGTACTTCTACTTTTTATTTGGGTATTTGGCTACATGTTACTGCTAATACTTATCTACTTACTTAAGTGTAATTGCAGGACTTTTTAAGGAGTATTTTCACATTGTGGTATCTTTTTATGAATCAATATTTGTGATTTCAGTTCATTTTCAATAATCCACAAAAATAACATAATGTAAAATTGTGACACCCTGTTATAAGTAGTAATATTTTTCTAGTAATATTCTGCAAGTAATGAATGTATCGAATATATGCATATACAATACATATATATTCTAATGCATGTGGTTTGTATTGATACATTTACTTGCTTGCAGGAGTTGTTTTTCAACAATACAGCTGAATAAGCTCATCTTGCCTGGCTGAGTACCTGCATGCACATGCTGAAGCAACTAGATGCTTTATTTGTTAAGACAACAGAGCCCCGTTAAAGGGCTCTGCCTTTGATTACAGACTACAGTTACCATGCAAGACTATCGGCTTAATTGGATGCAGCACAATCCTACGAGACTCTGCTGGTCCTTTCATCATCATGCCATTACTCACACATGGCCGGTTTCATGAGCAACCACAAAGGCGGAGGAGAAGCCGTCCTCATGGTTCAGAGTGCAGCTTCTCAGTGGGTGGCACATCCCAGTCACTGGAGCGTAACCTGGGCAACAGAAAAGACCACACAGCCCTAATAATCAAGTACCAAGATGAAAGTCGTGACATTCTCATGCAGTGCTGATGATCAGGGTGGAAAATTATCTCTTGATGTGACATTATTGAACTTAGCTATATATGATGTAATTGCAGTCATTGTGAAGGTCTCAATCTTTTCTTGGTGTGCAGCTGGTTGTCAGACTCTGGAGTTAAGATTAGAGCATTTGAAAAATAACATTTTAAATTGATTTGAAGAGTGCTTGTCACTCTCTTTCAGTGAACTCACATACTGTATCTATATGTATGTATTGTTTTCACAACTAAACCAAACCTCTCAAGGTGAACGAAAAGGAAGGGAAATGTTTCATGGAAGTAAATAATATATCACTTAAACATGTTGAATTAGTGTACTGTAGTGTTGGTGATGTCTGCATTCAGAGCCAGATGGCATTCACTGATTACAAAGTACATCTATGGTCTTTGCCTAACCAAGGACATGCCGAATTCAAATACTGAAGCCTTTACGTCTACAACAAAACATCTTGAAAGCCGGAAATGCTTAACGCTAATAAGACACTATAGAGACTTTTATCAAGTGGAGGGGGAGTGACGGAGATCCTATGTGATAGAAGATGTACCGAATATCTCCTCTCTAAAGAAAGTCCTGAAGTAAACAGCAAGCTTGGAAGCCTGTCATAATTTCCCCAGCAGACACCCGCCCGGCAAAACAACATTTCACACAGTTCACCAGGACAACAAACTTTTAAGCAAAGCACGAACATTAAACATAACTCGATCAAGAGGTGTGCAGCGATTCAGCTTAGCGTGTTTGGTTGGGTTCAGAAGCACGCTCTTCTGGCCTTCTTTTGGTGGCTTTCAGATAACTTTCATGCTTTCTGACCTTCAGAAGACCTTTTTGGCATGCAGGTAAAAAAGCAGAAAATGCAGCAGGCAGACAGCCGATGATAAAGACTCTTGAAAAGCATGTATATCAGGTTATTTTAGAGGTGTTGAAAAAGAGAAACATCTGCAGCAGTTATGTCATAGCAGAGTGTTTTTTTTTTTTTTGTTGTTGTTGCTACAGTGTGATCATGTCTGTGCTTTAACAAGGCCAGTTTTTGATCCAGATGGTTGATGGTTTTTTTCATAAATGACAACAAATTAGATGGATTTAGTGTTGCGAGTGAAATAGTGAGACATGAAAGAAGTTGTGGAGCATGACCCTTTATCTGAAAGGCAGATAAAAGGGATTCAGGAGAATGCAGATTACATTCCCATGAAGAGACAACTGGAAACTTTGCACATTGAAGCAAAATGGTGCAGCAGCAGCAGCTGGGGTCAAAATTTTGGCTCTGTACTGCTGATGTCATGAGCGAGGAGATAAGTGGACTCTATCATCTGGTTGATAAACTCAAACAGTGAACAAAGTGCACGGGAAACAAGCCAGTAAACATGGAGAGCAAATCAAAAACACTTGAAATCATTCACAGGATTTGCTTTTGCAAATGTGACGAACTCACTATCAGTTAACAACATCATGTGAGATTCATACAGTTGTTTCATCTCCATTTGCTTCTCACCATAAACTGAATGGATTTTCCTCTATTTACCCCACAACCCAATATCTATATTTGGATATAGAATCTACCATCTCACAGCTAAACTTTGACAAGAGAGTGCGATGCCTGCTCGTGACCCCGAGACTCAGCACCAGGTCCAGCCCAACACAGTGCAGGACGCCATAGAAACTGGGCTTGTTATGAACACAACACAACCGCAGCTATGGCAACATCCGGAGGTGTGACAAGCAAACCAGGTAGCCTCAGGTCGTCCTCTAAACATGACACGTGCGCTTTAAAGGTAAAAATATACACAGGTCAATGCAAGATATTGAACTTGAGCAAAGAGAATTTTTGTTCATTCTGGACCCGGTTTCTCTGGCGCCTAGGTTGCTCACTTCAATTTTGTGAAAGATCATCTCACTGTTGAAGTGCTGAAAAGAAGAAGTACAGCATGAGACAAATGCTAAACTGACAGAACATGTATGCTATGAAACTCCTAATCATTACATACATGTATTATTAGGACTGAGAACCATCTATTGATTATTTATGAGTGAGATTCAAGTTAAGTTCTGTTAACAAAACAGACTTAATGAAGAATTTTAAAAAACTACAGTTCGTTTACATAATTGACAAACTAACAAACATTTCTGTTTTTTCTCTACATGCCAAAAACTTTCTTCAACAATCAATCTCAATTTTTCATATCCAGGGTGGCATCAATGTCAAGTCAGCAAGGTTTTGGAAAGCTATTCAGTAATTTTCCTGTGAGGTCGCTGTTGGCAGAATTGGATTCGTGACCTCAGCCGTGGCCTCCACTTTTAAGTTTCCATCGACCTTACCTGGGCAAGACTTGAAGCCAACCCCTTGTGAATGGAAGCAGATATCAGCACTCAGTCTGCACAGGCCTCGATCGAGAAAAATACAGTACCTTGCATACCTGCGGGACCAAAATCTTGCCTTGTGAGGAAGATGGCGTGGTCGTGGTATTCGGCGTGGTCGGGGTCACGACGCTGCTGCGTGTTGGCCCACCGACACACCTGCTCCAGGCTGCGGGATGGGTTGCCACGCTCGATCAGGCTTATAGACTGCAGAGACACAAGGACCAGGAGAATGTTTTTACCACTCAAACTGTGAACAGAAAAGTAATTGCTCACTTTATCAATTCCCTCTAAAGGAAACTGCTCTGGAAAGAAAAATACTTCTCACTATAACACCTTCACTTTAGGTGTGCATGTACTTTCACATTCAAAATCCTGAAAGGAGATAACGTTTAGATTAATTTCCCTCGAAAAGTCACAGAGTGGGAACATCTGCGCAGCCAAAAATAGAGATTACATTTATTACATTGCATTATGTTATGCCACCTGTCTACCAACTGTCAAAACTTAATTTATAAGTTCACGTGTGCCTCTATACCTCCTGTATAGATGTAAAAGTATTCAAAAGTTAAAGCAGACATAGTCAAATAAAGTGGATACCTTCCACAGTTGCAATCTTTTTAGTCCCTTCCTTTCCCTCTTTGTGTCTAGATGGACAGTGTTTTCCTGTTGAGCTACAGTGGAAGGATTGTGACAAAAATAGGGAATTTGGCACTAAAAAGACTGTAACTTTGAAAGATATTGACTTTATTTGACGAATTTAGATGGCTCAAGTTTTGTATTAGCTTCAAATAAATGTTTAAATACATATAAGGAGGACTGTGGCTTTTGTCCCCCATCACTTACACTGAAAGTACATTATGAAGGGATCTTCTCTGGCCAGTATGAACAGGAGGGATGATTACAGCAAGAAAAACGTGTCAATGTCCATTTGGGCACCTGACTGTTGTTTTATGACAGACTTGAAAAATTGTGAACCTGCCTTTTAAACTCCTTCTCTTTAAAGGCTCAGGTGCCTGACAGATGTCATGATGCTGCTATTATGCAGCACCATAAGAAGTTAAATAAAGTTCAAATTTCAGTTTGAATGGTGCCTTATGCAGATATGTGTGTAAATAAATTAGATTCCTAAAGGACATAGAGGACAGATCTTGTTTCCACTTAGTTCATTGTGTCTCCAGAAGGGCTAGATTTAATTGGTGAACACAAAAACCGGTCATGTGTTTTTTCTCAAACTGGCAAGGAGTGTCAAAATTGATTAACAACTGCAGAGACAGTTTCCAAGTGGGAACAAACATTAAGTGGAAACAGTAATGTATTCTTTTGTTTTGTCTGTCATATCTCAAAAATCCATCTAAATCAACAACAAAGTTCTGTCGAGGATGAAACTGGTAATTGACAACAACACTGTTTATGCACAGTATGTGGGGGCCAGGAAAAATGAAAGTGTCCAGAGGAGCTGGTAAACATTTTATAAGTTCTTATGTAATATGGGTTATTTCAAGTAGCATCTATTTTTGAATATTTCAACCATAATAAAAGCCAGATGGGAGTATTTTAGTATGTTTGTGCTCTGCCTTGTATACGTATAATTTATCTGTTACATAAACAAAATATGATAATGACTGATAATTAATACACAGTGTGCAATGCTGAGCAGTGTTATCATTAATCACTGAAATCATGTGTTATGCACTTCTCGACTCAAGATAATTTAACAGCTCATTTGGTTTAAATATGTTTAAATTTTTACACACAATCTCTTGTGCTAAGTATTATTGCTGCAGTGATTTAACAGTGGTCACAAAGGAGCACCTGTCAATCAAACAGTGAGTGTAGCACAGAGTCTGCCTGAGGCGTAATCAAATCACACACTGCTAAGGGCCCCTAACCAGCCAGAGGCCCCCAAAAACATTGAAAATGATTAATTTGCAGGCACTACACTTAAATCAATTAGTACGCAGGAAATCAGAGCAGCAGATTTCACAATGTGTCTGAATTTTACAAACAAAACAAACAGTTTTAGTCATGACTTTGAAATAAATTATTGTGAATACAAGGAGAGGATGTAATAATCGTTTCTTTTCACCCTGCCGTTCTACTGCCAAAGTGATACCACTCTCATATCAGTACGGTAGCTGGAGCCGGTTAGCTCATGGTTCTCATGTTCAGAAAATAAATTTAAACGTTAGCACTGAAATAAAGTTGTTTCTGTGATATGCACTAGGCTTTTTATTGAAGTAAGTGATTACATATGACTCTTCATTCGTAGTAGTTTTTTTTAAAAATCACATTATTTTCCTTTGCTTATAGGTTTTCCCAATTCCCGCAATTTTACCACAATAAGAGCACATAAATCATCACACATTGTGTTGCAATTTTTGACAAAAGCTGCTACAAAATCAAGCATTTTTGGCCACGATAATAACAAAACTCCATGAAATCCTGGAGGGACTGGTTTATATGAATTACAATACACTGTACAAAACAAATATTGTTTATTTCAGTATTGTATAGTTTAGTGTATTATTCTTTTTCTTTGAGTGATTTTAATCGTCAGAAATTGTAGTTAGTGCTGTCAACATTTGAATCTTTTATTTTGGGGGGATGGAGTATTATCAAATCTTGCTTTGTGCCACAAAAATACCTGGGCCTGGGTTCATTGTAATGACGTCTTTTTCATTGGATGTTGATGTATTGTCTGGAAAAAATGTAGCTGCCATTCTATTGTTTTGACTATTGAGTCATGGTGGTGAGCACAGTCCCTCTTGTTTTCATTCCACACTAAATGTTAAATATACTGTATCATTTCCTGTAGGCTATAACAGCAATATGATACTAGGTTTAAATTACTGTTGTGTTATCATTCAGCAGGACCGCCAACAGAGATTCATTTATATGAAAATTTGTCAGGTTTCAAACCCAGTCCTGCACCAAATGTCTTCGCCTTGAAAGCTGTGTGAAATGTGCATATATAAAATAGCAACAATGTATGACATAGCTTACCTGTCGATACCCGACCATTATCATGCGGACAAGGACAATGTTGATGTTGGTTCCCAAAGATTCATCATGGTAGATTTCATCAACCTGAAAGCAACAAAGAAATCAGTCACTGCTCTGAAGGATGAAAAGAACACAGTGTTTTTGATGAAGGTGATTGAGAATGTCTTACGATACTGAGCCTGCAGAACACATACAATATAAGAGTATGTTACATCCAATAAGACCATCAATCATATAGCTGTCCTTGAGGCAGAGTATTAATACTAATGCACAGCATATATTGTCAGATATCAATCTGTGGGAAGGGAAATAAACTGATTCAGCTCAGGTCAAAAACCTAAACCCAGTGTGTGCAAGATTTTCAACTCACAATTGCAAAACCACAGTATGGGTCCATGGGTTTATCTCCAATCGATACAATATGGCCAATAAAACTGAGGGTGTTAATTAGTAAGTAGGTACTGAAAAAGGACCTGGTATGTTAATTACAGCACTCTAACTAGGCACCTCGGAGGCTTCAAGTGGCACCAAAACGTTTGAAAAAATGACATTTGTACTCCTTGGAGTTTTTATCAGTAACACAGAATCAAGTCAATTAATTCACCTCTCTCTTGAAATCAATTTGCTTTATCTAAAATCAGTTGAAGCAAGTAAACATTTATTTGAAACTGCGCTGATTGTGAGTGCAACAACACTTGATCATGTTTGTACAGTATGTTGCTGCCTCCACAGATTTTTATTTCTGAGGTCCCAGCAGTCTGACCATGGGGGAGTTGTTGTTTTTTCATCTCTTACAACAACCTTGGAATTGTAATGAAATATTGTGTTAATACACTGGCAATCATCCAATAAAACCAGTGTTGTTATGCAATGGGAAAGAAGCCTGACCCAGAAATGTGTCAACTGCTGTTTGGCTTTATAATAATGCTGTGGTATGTAGATGCTTAACCAAGGGCCAAGCTAGGATCCCATTCAAATCCCATTGAAATTTCCACTTGAGCGTGTTTTATTTTCATCAAAATGGTCACTGTATAAATGTCAGCACTCCTCTGGGACCCTATAAAGCCAACGAACTGCCTCGCTTTGTGGTTGATAACTAAAAGTTCAGAGGAAAATAAGGGGTGGATATTTCTTTTTCCATAAATCAGTAAGTCATTTAGTTGGGGCATGTTGGTTATGGATTGTAATTAACAACAAGCCAAACAAACTGGCAACTCTCAACTGGTAAACATGGAGTAATTTAGCCTCACAAAGCACCCTCACATTTCTCCGTGTGACTTCTGAACTTGTTTCTGAGAGGAAACATATGTTTTACAGCTGGCATTTTAAGGCACGTGGGTTCACACTGCATGTGGCAGAGTCATATATTTAAACTGATATATTATGTTCCAAGTTTAGAAAATAATTTATGCAACATCTGTGCATAATTTATCATCATCATCATTATCTGAAGATGAAAGCAATATTTTATTTCCTTCCCATCAGTTTTTATTGAGAATGGTCACACTTATCAAATCAGCTTAGCTACTCCTGCAACTTCCGACCAAATTAAAACTATTATTAAAGCATCAGTTAACTAAATTCACAAAAAAGTATATAGTACTTAATTTCTGAATTGTGAAGTGGGGCTATTTGGGCCCCCTGATTCTGAAAATAAACACCCCATTCAGTTTCCCAATGTTACATGGCTCACAGCTGAAACATCTCCAAGGCTGGGATGGATATGAAACTCTACAGGGAGAATCATCAGTACAAAAGGTAAACAACTGCGTAAGAACATATTTTCTGTGATGAAAAGTTGCAGATACAACCAAATTCCTTAAAGAGGTCCCTTCTACCCTGGGCCTTGACCTACTCTCCATTATTAATCTCTCCCTCACCTCTGGCTGTGTTCCTGATTATTTTAAGATGGCAAGCATCCAGAATATTTTAAAAAACCTGCCCTTGATCCAACCCAACAAAATAACTACAGACCTATTTCGAAATGACCATTAATCTTCAAAATTCTTGAAAAAATCATTTCATAGCAGCTTCTTGAGGTCATTGAAGGACATGATATTTTCAATAAATTCCAATCTGGCTTTCATCACCAACGTAGTACAGAAACAGGCCTACTAAGAGTGACAAACGACATCCTCATGCAGGCTGACGATGGCAAACATTCTATCCTGGTCCTGCTTGACTTAACTGCTGCTTTTGATACTATTGATCACTCCATCTTGGTTGACTGTTTAAATAAGTGGGTAGGTATCTCAGGCTCTGCTCTCAATTGGCTCTTGTCCTGTCTCTCAAACAGGAAGTTTCAGTTTGTCATAGACAACTTTGTGTCTTCAACTGCTCCTATAGTCTGTAGAGTTCTGCAGGGTTCAATCCTTGGTTCCTTTTCTCACTTTATATGTTACCTTTAGGCAACGTGGTTAGCCAGTTCAATTGCATCTCTTACCACTGCTATGCTGATGACCTGCTGCTGTATTTTTCAGGTAAGCCCAACGGTACAGCTAATATTGGTACCCTCCATGACTGCCTGGCTGCTATTAAGTATGGATGTCACTCAATTTATTTCAGCTATATTGAGACAAAATTGAGGTTCTCCTCATTGGTCCTAATAAGTTTGTCTCTGAAGTGAAACCCTGTTATCAGCCCTCTGGCCTCAAGTGTTAAGCCCTTCTCTAGAAACCTGGGTGTAATCTTTGACCAAAATCTGAACTTTGACCCAAGCTTCAACAAGCCTGCACAAACCTGCTTTTTCCAACTCTGGAACATCACAAAAATGAAATCAATGCTATTAACCTGAGATCTAGAATTACTAATACATAACCTAATTTTTTCACACCTTGACTACTGCAATGCTTTTTTCCTGTCTCAGCCAAGCAAACGGCTTTAAAAACTTCTCAAAACCCATCTCTACCGACTTGCCTTCTCTGTAAAGGGGTTGTAATTTATTTAATTTATTTTTCTGTACATAACTGTAGATGTATGTTGTTTATTTTTCTGTATCTATAGCGTGTGCAGTACTTTGTAACTTTGTTTTAAAAAGATGTCTCCTCCTTCTGGCAGTGAGAGTAATTACAAAAACACTGTGCTTACATAGGCTCCCTCATAGCCTACTCTATCGCTACTGTTGCAGCTGTAAAACAGTGGATAAATTGTTTTGAGCATCACACAACCCCCATGAAAGGACTCAGAATTTGATCCATTTGCTCCGATAACATTTGGAAAGTCTAGAAGAGCTCCACGATTAAATTAGTTTACTCCTATTCAAGTTAGCAGAGGGCTAACCAGAAGTATGCCAGCTAGGCCCGCAGAAATCTGCAGTCATGCATTCATCCAGCCAGGGCGAGAATGTCAAACCTGACACCAAATTAAAAACTCCAGTATACTGCAAAATACAGAGAGATTTACCTTGCGGTGATAGGCTTAATCAGCAGTGTATGAACACGTTTGGGAAAGGCTTGAATGTAATGGAAGCTCATTTATATGTAAAACTCCTATATATTTAAGTAAATTATTGCAAAAAAGCATAATATTGGATTTTTTAGCACTAGAACCGCCAGGGGTCGCTAATACTAAAATATGTACTCTGTCATTGCATTAAGGAATTGTCTTCACAAAGGAATGTCTAATGTCATGAAATGAGTTTGTTTAATCATCACCTGTGTTTTGGTCCTGTTTTTTTTATAATCTAAGAACTCTAATCGCTTTGCATGGCCATCAGTATAAATCAGTCTAAAATGACACTGAAAGTGGGTAGCCTATTAATATATTAATATATTAATATTTGCATGTTTGGTTGGTGTGATATTATTATAAAACAACATTCATCACATAATGAGAAAATAATGAGCCATAATAATAAAAATAAACAACCACCGCACTTACTGTAATGTTGATTTAATGTCACAACAAAATCGACATGACAAAGTCTTTAATAGGTAACTATTAAAGCTTTTTTTAATTTATAACATCATAATGCAAATATATATTTACCTTGATTATGAAGTTTCCACAGACAGCTTTCCTGCACTTCAGGCACTTAGCAAAGGTTTTATTGCAGGTTACTCTCCTCTGCTCTTTTTATAATTTAACTGTGACTTTGTTGTCGGATCACACACTCCAACTAATACCGTCGCCTAGCAACTTAGACTGTTTAAACATGAACTGCCTGGAAATAAATACATTCATATACGGGTGGTGGTTATAGCTATAAATATAAATGTATTTAATCTGGATTCATCTTCACTATTTAAAAAATAGGCGTTGCTACACAATATTATTTTCGGAAAAGTCAAAGACCAGGGGACATGAATATTTTATTAAAACATAGTAACGTTCAATTACCCGTGGCGGTTCTGGAGTTAATACTTTCAACAAACTAGTTAATCATTCCCCTCTGCAGCTTGGGACTCTCAGCCATCTGTCTCCTTCTAATCTCAACTCTCTACCATCCAAATTCTTTAAAGAGTTTTTAGCCCATGAGCTTCCTGTCAGTGTTAATGAGTCTCTCTTGGTTTGGCCTGTGATAGGCATGTATCTACTTAAGAAACCAACACTTTGCCTTGACTCTCACCCTATCTCCAAATAGCAAATAGCTTCAAAAAAAGGCAGTTGCCAAGCAACTGTTAGAAACAGTTGAAGGGAACAATATCTTTGACAAATTTCCATCTCACATCCACTGCAAGTCACAAATGATATCTTGTGAGTGCAGACTGTTTGTCACACCATTATAAGTGCAGCCTTTGATACCCCTGATGATGCCATTTTTCTGGAGAGATTCAGGCACTGGGTGGGCATACAGTAAGTAGAACTACTCTAAAGTGGTTTTCTTCCTTTTTATTCAACAAGGTGTTTAAAGTGGTTACTGGCAATTCTGTCTATTCCTTTGCTCATTTTGTGTGGGGTCCCACAAGGCTCAATACTTGATGCTATTCTATTCCGTATATGCTCCCCCTCGGTCACTACCATTATGCTGATGACACTTGAGGTCTTTACAATAAATCTGGTGTGTCACTATCAATGTGTGGATGGCTTCTAACTTAAAAAAAATACTGACAAACGCTCTGGTAAAAGGTCCTGTAGTATCTCTTGGGCAACAAGCTGTTTTTAATCCATGTGCCTAAACGTCAATCACCACATCAAAGGACTAGTTTGACTTTTTGCAAAATACACTTATTCACTTTCTTGACTAATTTGGGTTGAGAAGATTGATACCCTTCTCTGTGCTCTAATTATGAGGCTGGTACCAGGAGATGGTTAGCCTAGCTTAGCATAGACTAGAAGCAGGGGGAAAACGTTACCCAGGCGTTGTCCAAAGCTAAAAAAAAATTTTTTTTTAAATTCAACAACCAGCACCTTTAAAGATCATTAATCAACACGTCATATATTGTTTGTTTGTTTGGGTACAACAAACTAGATGTAAAGATGATTTCTTGGAGCCAGGTTAGCTGTTTCCTTGTTAAACTATTCCTTTGTCAGTCTTGTCTCAATTATAGTTTCTACAGATCAGAAATGTTGTCAAAATCAGATAACTGAAGCTAAGAACCATAGTTGAGCAAATCATCTATACCTTTGTCTCCACTTAAACAAAAACAACTCTTTATTTACCTTGTCCAGCAACTGCATGTCTGCAACTGAGGCAAAATGCAGCCACAAGTGTTCTGACTACCACTTAGAACAGAAAGCATCTCTCTCTCGCTCTACAGTTCTGTCTCTCAGTTAGTTTTAGAATTCAGTTTAAGGCGCTTTAAATTACTTACAAAACTTTGTATGATTTGTCTCCATCATCTATTATATTTAACCACAAATTCTGGCTATTCAGCTCTGATGAGCAAAACCTTCAAAATGTATTTGCTACAGGCTCAATGCTTTTATTGAAGTAGCTACAACACTATGAGCAGCCTCCCCCTCAGTGTAATATCAGCAGTCAATGCCACGATTTTAGAATACCTTTTATACTCTGATATTTACACAATGTAGATCTCCAAATGTGTTATGTTGACTTTATATTATTTTTTTATATGTATTCATGTAGCACTTTGTAAGCACTGTTCTGGAAGGTACTGTGGAAATAAAGGTTTTCTTTGTTGTAAAAAGATACAAAAAAGAACGGGGAAGCCTTACATTGCTTTTGAAAAGTTCATGAACTGCTTTTAGTAGTTGTCTGTTGATCAACTCTCAGCCTGTCAATAACATGCAACACTGATCTGACGAAGGTCATCGATCAATTAGTGACATTGCACTCGCTGTGAAATCCACAAGAGCCCTGAGGTAAAGTCCAATGTTTTCATTAATTCTACAGCAGAGGCGCCAAACATCAGTGATGTTATTTCTGTCCATAAACTTTAATCTCCTGTTATTGATGATGAAAGCATATGCAAAGTAATCCTTTAGGTTTTGCTGTGCTTCATGAAAATTACAAGACAGAGTATAAATATCCACACAATTACATGGCAAAACTGATATATAAACAAACAAATAACTAGAAAGAACTCAGAGGAGGCAGACTTCCACCAAGGTTGTTTTCATTGCCAAAGAAGCAGCTCGGGTTTCTTTTTCTTTTTTTATTGAAGTTTCATATCATGAAATCTCTGGTTTTTGTTTTCTTGATTTAAGTAGAGGTGTTACAGCTAAAGATCCAGCATCTAAATCCAGTTTTAGTGTTGTTTTTTTTTCATTAATGTGCACAGTGATGTTGTCCAATCTCAAAACCAAGATGCATCTTGTGTCCTCTTCCAGGCTTTGTCAGTAATCTATCCTCGTGCAGGCTCATAAAGACAGAAATGTCTAGGGATTCAGATATGCCAAACAGAATAACAGAGCGCTACTCCTTTGCTGAAACACCAACAGTGTGTGTCAGTTTGCTTTCTCTGGGTAAAAATTACGACCGTGCAGAACAAAAGCTCTGTCACTGACGAAAGGCTATCTTGGCCTAAGTCCAAATTTGCTCTGGGACGCAGGGCTACACCCAAGGCATTTAAGCAAATATTCCATTCACAGAAGCCTATTCAGGTCAATAAATGCTGTAAAGAACACTGGAATGACCCCAAATTCTCCCAGATTTGTTACAAACTCAAATTCCTAGACTGGTCTATACTGACCTATATAGGTGTGTTTTTGTTGGACACGAAACAGAGAAGCTGTTGAAAAATTAAGACAACATCAAAATATAGCATCCTAAAAGTTCTATGATGACTTTTGTGAACACTGAAGTTGCATATTTTTCCTGACAAGACTCAAGTCAATTCATTCAAAACTTTTTGGTGTGTCCTTCTGAGGGATGGGCCGACCCCATGCATACTGGGATAATTACAAAGCCAGGAGGAGCGCACAGAGGGCTGGAATCTGACTGTTGTGACTGAAAATGAGAGTAGCAGCTGTAGGCTACAGGCGCTAGGTGTCCCTGGCTTGTGTACAGCATCACATCGACGTGGACAAAACCTGGTCCGTGCTCAAACAACACAGCCATTGTGCGGCAGGCACCTCAGCAGTCACCTTGGCTTCGCGCAGACAGGATGTTCAGTAATCAATCCCTCAGGGAGAGTTTCTCCAGGTGGTACTACACATTCTGCAGCCACGGAGCAGGGATTCAGAGGGATTTGAGTGGGCAGAGCTCTTTCAGACACAGCAAGCCTGTGGCTTACAAGTGGAACTAAGGAGTTTTGACCCTCGTTTGTTTAAACTGCTTCTTTCTCTCCGGAGGTTGTACAATTTCCTGTCAAATTTGACTCAGCATGAAGGGAAATATATGGTCAATTGTTAGAACTTTGCTTGATTTCACTCTATAGTTCAGACAATTTTAACCCTAAGGACTTCCTCAAATTCACTTTTTTCTGTCAGTGATCTGAAATACTCATAAATGCATATCAGAAAGCTCTATACACTGAGGACTGACAATTACAGAACACCCTCTCACAGCCACTTCACAGTATCAGCCAAGGTCATTAAAATCAGACATTTCTCCCTGTTGAAGATATCCTAATTAAATAAACACATCATTCCTTGTAAGCAGAACTGGGCAGTGTGAGAGGACTTCTGGCACTGGTTTCCATGACTGTCCCACACAGCTCCCAGTCAACTTTCTAATTGGTCTAGTGCAGCTAATCAGACCACCATGCAGGGTCCAAATGGTAACTGTTACAGAGTGAAACCAGCACCCTGTGAAAATCTGACTTGGGGGATTTGGGTCCTGTAAGTAGATTATGGTGGTAGGAGCTGGTGGAGCCCGTAATGAATGAGCTGAGAGTTTCTTTTTTTTTACCTCTTCAGTAATCCATAAACAGCTAGAGAAAGTGGGGGTCTGGAGACAAGTGTGGCAATGTCTGATGTCAGAGAGGACAAGGAGGAAAAAATATAGATCATGATATAATATCTTATGTTGGGATTTTACATATAGAGAACTCAACGACCCTGCCATAAAAGAAAGGAGAGAATTTGATGAGCATTATATAAAGAATCAGAATAGAACTTACTATGTTCATGAGCGTGAGAACATAATTCTGCACATGCTCCTTGCCATGGAAGCGCACCACTGAATCGTCCACAGCGAGGAGCACCTCGATGTTATAGTCGTCTTTCTTTGCGTGCCTCCGTTTGCGCTCAGACTCAGACAGTTTATGTTCGACGAGATCCAGAGCCGCTGGGAGGTCTGCGATCCCGAAGTCTGCCACTGCAAAATACGACCAGCACATAAACAAGTCAATGAACAGACGGTGGGAATCTGATACATGTATGATATTTCTTCTCTTATTTCAGCGTCTGTGAAGTGATATACTGCTGTGTCAAAGCCGACATAAAACAAAGTTCTGTCTTTGAGTCTCGGGATGAGCAGGAGGAATCCTTTGGGATTATTGACGGGGCTGTGGACTCTATATATTTTAAGTCACTCGATCACAAATACTCCCCTGAGACTCATAAATCATTGGCCTACAGAGTCAGAAGTGTATTTCCTCTCTGCCCCACATTCAGCCTAACTATAATATGTGCATTCAGAGCATGAATCCCAGCTGAGTCACACCAATTCCAAAGATCATTCATCCATGTCATAAAGCTCTAAAGCAGCTTTTTGCAAGTGTGATATTCATGTGCAATATATCTTCTATCAAAAATTGTCTTTTGACACTCATTTAGAGGTATAAATTGTGTGAATTTGGATTTTACAGATTCAGGCCATGACAGAAACTGTGAGATGAAACAGCTCTGGTGTGCTGAGATGTCAGATTAAAAAAAAAAAAGAAAAAAAAACTGATACAGTGATCCACAGGTGTAGAACATATTTGTGATTAACTGAAAATTGAATTGCTTCATTGTGACACAAACACAACAGATGCAATAAATCAAAAAGCACTCAGGGAGAGCATATTACTGCCATGGCTGCACCTAATCACAAAATGTTTAGTCATTTTTATTCTCCATCTGGATCTGCATGAAAAGACGTGTAGTAAGAGACAATTATGAGATACATGCATCAATTATTTTCAGCAGCAGTTCATTAGAAAATAGCAAACATGCCTTACCAAATTTCATTGAACTTCATTACAAATGCAGGATGTTCTGCCAACTAAACAGGCAAAAAGAATAAACAAACCGATAAAGAGCATAGAGGTAATAAAATAGAATTTGTTGAACACGTCTGGCATAAATTGCCTTCTTCTAACATTCATGTATCTCAAAAGATTGGTATGTTGCTTGAAGCTATGAATTATTGCAATCAAGTGCAAACCACTCCACATAATTTCACATTTGAGACGGTTGTTATTAAAGCCCGCCAGATACAAATGGAGACATGACACATTATCTTGTGTATACTATAAAATCCATTGGATAAGGTATTATCAATCACAGCATAATGCAGAACAATGAAGGATAAATGCGGTGTTCTGCAGAACTCATTCAAACAGCTGGCTCCAGGCAAATATCCTAAAAAGCAATTTATTATAAATATAAATATAAATAACAAAGCATAACAGATAAACAAATAAATGTATCACAGATGACAACTTATTTGCAACAGTTGCAGCACAGTAAATTAAAATAAATATGTCAAACAACTGCAAAAATTAGACTGTTAAATAAGCAGGAAATAGGACAACTGTTATTAATTAATACCAAGATTAGGCATGGATAGAGACACTAAATGAGAGTGAGTGTAAACACTATTTCAGTTCAGGTGAAGTTTTGACTGCTGTGGTTAAACTGGTGCTTTAGGGATTATTATTGTGGAGTCTATTAAAGACCTCATCACCTGTTTTAAGGGGTGTTGGCTCTCCCAGAGGAACGTGACAGCACTATAAAGGTCAAAAATGAGGAGTAACACCATGGAAAAGTTTTCACAACAGTTAAGTGTAAGATTAGTCTTTGTGAGAGTTGATACCTCACGGTATTTTGCGTAGGTTCAAAAACAGTAATAGAAAAGGTAAACAACAGCAACAATATTCAAAGAAGTTCCCCAGCTGGATGCAAATCCAACATCAGACAGTTGCATCACTTATAGAAGAATATAGCTGTAAAGACAAAAGAATTAACATGGGACTGTGGTAAAAACAGTAAAGACTAAAAACAAGGCTTGGAAAACATGAATGATTGACTTGATTAAAATTGTTTCTCAGGATATATGAGCTGCAGAGCTGTGGAGTAACATGAAAAGGCCCATACGTCAGTTTTACAGCAATACACAATGGGAAATGGAGTGGATTAGTGAGTATAGTGAGTCTTTCACCAGATGCTCAAGCTATTGTTGTAGCAAGGAAGGAATAAAAAAAGGAATTCATGATGGTGTTGGGTCACTTAATTGCCAAGGAATGGTCACCAGCTCTCCTCCCCTGTCGCCTCTACTACCACAGGAGCCCAGCATTCCTCACTTTACCAGCTGCTTTGGTGAACACTGCCTCTGCTCTTTAGCTCAATACTACAGAGTAGCAATAGGTGTTTAAAAGAGAAAAAGAGTCCATACCAAAGGACCATACCAATTTGTTTTCAGGTTTTTGTATGTACTTTTCTAACCATTAGTTTCCATTAATTTCAGTTAAGTATGTAAATCAATCAGCAGGATTTTAAAACTTGTGCAGTCAGGGCTTATTATTGGTACCAATCGAAATGTACTTGTAGCATCTGGTCAAGTACTGAAAATTAGAGTTGAAAGTCTGGTCAGATTTGTAATCTTGTTTACTTATTATTTGATCAGAGTTCCTCATTTAAGGCAAACTTTAGCTTACTTTAGGCTAATCTAGGCAAACTCATACTGCTGCTTGTGTTGTGAAAATTGCCGTCTTTACAGCTCCATTAATTGATGTTTTTTCCCCTTTTTTTGCAACATTGACCTTATGAAGTTGATGTAAAGTTGCCTATTAACACAGCTAGCATTCACAAAGCAACTTTAGCTTATTTGGAGTGGTGTTCCTGGCCACCTGTGAGACTTACTCAGTCTCATTTTAGCTCTACTTTGGTCTCCACCAGCTCCTGAGAAAAATATCTGGCCTTTTAACTTATTTTTTCCACTACTGTTTTATCCACTACAAAAAACAATAACAATAACAGAAAAATGAACACAAATATGAGATTTCAGGTTACCTCCAATAATAGCCAAAACAGTTTAATGAGCTCAGAGAGAGTTCAAGATGGCTCTGTGGGGAAAAGTTGTTGTCTGGGAGGCAAAAATATACAGTAGGCCAACCCCAAAATATTAATATATTGCAGTAGTCTATATAAACAGTATATCAGTATCTGTAATGCTACAAACATGAGTTAAAATATTAACATACAGTTTTCCAAATGATTATACGACATCCCAAATATGCTTTACAGGGTGTATGATGTTGAATTTATATTTCAGGAGAGATGGACACTTTTGTTTGTGTGTGAATTATGTGTATAAAGTTATCTTTGAATCCAAGCAGTGCTGCATCCAAAAACGTATTTCCATCACTACTCTCTGTTCCCTTTTGTTAATTGCTTAATTAAAAAGGTGGCATTGCTCATATCAGGCTATAAGCGTGCAAAGCAACCAGCCACTTACATAAACTGAGAACTCCCTCCTGATTTTGGAGACGAGGCAAAGCGAGGTTTCTTTATGTGAAAATATTTGCTGTATTACAAATCTCACTGTTTACACTTGAAATATGTGTGAGATAGCTCACAAGTGTGAAGGAAAAAGCACAGGGGGGCCATTACAGATTCTAGTGCCATGTCGAAACATTCAAATAATTAATGAAGGTACGCGCTGCGTGATCCCTGTGTAAAGTTACGCAAGTTACATCAAAGACGGAGGCTGCATGTTCCTGCTGCTGATGGTGGCCACAAGTATTCAACTAAAAACGAACTTAACATTTTAAAACAGGTTTGAGTGACATTATTATAGAGGCAAAACTCAACTGAAAGGGTATTTTTTTGTTGTATAACTTTTTAAAATCCCAGGTTTCAATGTCAACTACTCATAGCAAGCACTGCAGTGGATGCTGATTTCTCTTAGAATCAGAGCTGCAACGACAAGTCGATTTATCAATTAGTTGACAGAAAATTCATCAACAACTATTTTGATAATCAGATAATCATTTTAGTCATTTTTTAAAAGCAAATATGCCAAAAAGTTGATGGTTAAACTTCTCATATGTGATGATTTAATGCTTTTCTTTGTCATACCTAATAGTAAAGTGAATATTTTTGGGTTTTGGACTGTTGGTTGGACATTTAATGACGAAACCATTGACTCTGGGAAATTATAACAAGCATTTTCGCTATTTTCTGACATTTTATAGACAAAACGATTATTCGATTAATTGAGAAAATAATGAGGAGATGAAGTAATAATGAAAATAATTGTGAGTTGCAGCCCTACTTAGAATATGGAGGAAGATGCTTCATTTTCTCAGAAAGACAGATGAAAAAAATTCTCAATGAGAGATTGCTTTTAGTTATAGAAGCTAGTGGAACAGAGGCTACTCCCAGATGTGACGTAATGACTTCAGCTCTCTATTACCTCACGACTATTACAGACTTGATGTTCACTCTAGTGAATTACACAAGTCAAGCAGATTTTTAAGGGTGTACTAGTAGGTTTTCATTTCATACAGACATTAATGGAGATCAATGGCAGCAAGAAAAAAAAAACATTTTCATTTCTAAAACAGCAGCATTTTTTGCTAAATGGTTAGCTATGATTTTAAGTAAATCTGAACTGTAGCATAAAACATGGGAAACCAATGGTGCTTTAAATATAGTTTAGCAGCAACTACTGCCTGTATTATATTTATTTATTCATCTAGTCCTGGTGTTCTGTAATTATTCTCTGTTGTTCTGTTTGTTACACGCTCTTGTGTCTATTTAATGTGTTGGTGACCTGAAGACAATTGTTCACCCAAGTGAACAATGATGCTGCACTCTATTTTATTCTATAAGGTTCAATCATGCTGTCCTTGTTATTATGAAGTTCCAGTGCACTTAATCACACGTGTACACCCATGTACTCACACCCAGTCAAAACACACATACACACACACACACACGCACAGTGCTTTTTGTTTCCACTGACATCATGCTTCCTCTCTCTGCCTACCTTCATTGTGGAGGTCCTCCCTGCGCTGGCCCGTTTCCCGCTTGATGGCTGACCTGCGGTAGACCACGTGGACACGCCCCTTCACTTCCACGTCCTGTTGGCCCTTCTCGAGGGGCTCAATGAAAAACTCCCCATTATCAGTCCGGATCAGACCTGACTGGAAAAAGAGGGCTTCAAATTAGTGCACCCCTCCGCCTTCAAAGGACGGTAATTCCACTGGAGCCAGTAATTATAGTGTGCCTGATCAATTGGAAGCCTTAGTGGAGGGAAGAGGTCTGGATGTGTGGAATGACACAGGTAGACACAATTTGGGGCCTTCCAAGCATTTCGCCAAGATTTATTGAGTGTCACCATGATTTCACCCTGAACGAGATGAGTAGCAACGTCTCAATTCAGCTGTATGTTTCCATGTGCTTTATGTTTTTAATGTATTCACTGTTGGATACTCTTACAAGCTTCGATACCGATCTGTGATGTTCAAAGAATTCAAAGCCTGTGTTGAGGTTTGAAAATTTACTTTTTGATGTTCTCGCTTTCCCTCATCCTCCCCGATGTGCTCCACTAAAATTAGCAATTTCTGACACTTCCTAGATTCCACTTTAAATTGCCTGCAGACAGCAGCTGTGATCTTGATGCTTTCATTCAAAGGTAAGTATACGGCAAAAGGAATTATTAGGTGCACGACAAGTTTGTGCACAGTGGGATAGGCGTGTTGCCACTCTGTCGCTCATCAAAACTCATATTTTCTTTTAACTGCATTAAATTATGGGTTAGGAAAAATTGTCATGTCTGCCTCTTCTAGGATGGATTTCTTCCTGTCTGATTGTTGAAAAATGGCCCCATGGAAAGAAGACCAAGCTTTTTGATTCAGAGGACAGTCGTCATAAACTGACATTTACTGCTGATTTGCATAACTGCTGTAGCTGCACTGGAAATATTATGAAAATGTGTTTCACCATCAATGAAAAATACACCATAAATCACCATAATGTCACCATAAATGCAAGAAACATAACAGTTCAAATATATATTTTTCCATTTAGAGAGCGTAAGAGTGTGTGGTTTGTCACTTTAAATTGCATGTGACAGAAGAGAAGAGGAGCTTAATTTCCGTGCGGAGAACGAAAAACCAAAGAGATGTCTGTGCAGGATGAGTTGACAGCACACATTGATGTCTGGTCCATCAATACTGTAGCAGTGAGACTGAACATCATCTCTTTCCCTGCATCCACGCTTAAGTGATAATGCAGCTTCCTGATTGGCATTGGCACAGCATGTAAGAGTACGCATACATTTGCACATACTGATTTCCATAAAGTAAACATCGTCTGTTGAAGGTCTCTTTGGTGTATATCTAATGTGACTGAAGGTAAATATTTACATGGAGCACACAGGAAGCCAAAGTCCAGCTCTAATACACTATTACACTGCAAAATCACAATACAAGCATGTGTCACCACTCCAGTTTAAGGTATTAAAGATTAAAGTGTTATTTATTCCTCACTGTTTTTGGTGTAATTGAAGTGATATTGTAGTTGTTATGATTAAAACATTACACCAATCCGCATTCATTCAGTACAGACACAAGTGTGTTTTGGAAAGTCCTCAATATGAGAACTGTGTGTACAAAACCAACATGTTGTTTGCAGTCCTTCTTTGGTAATTCTAAAGAGCCCAACGGATGCTGTTATTAGTAATCAAGTTATTAGGTTAAGTGGAGTTTTTCTGAGTGCTGGCCATTTACTTTCTAAATTACCTCACACACGTTTTGGGGGATTTTTTTCCCCTACAGTTTCTTTCTACATACCTGGAAACATGTTTGCAGATAACCAACTGCCTGTGGTGCATATCTGTGGCCTACATACTGGTCAGTTATCGCAACACAACATGAGTTAGTTTGCTAGTAAACCTATTGGTTAATGTTGCACTATGAGTCATTTATAGTGAGCAGCAGTTATGGTCTTTGGTCAGTGAGTTAAGTGAGGGTGTCTTGTGGGAAATGTGTCTTCAGCCTGCAATTATTGATTTTTTGGCCACTTGGACGCAGTGCAAATTTGTTTGCAAACAGTTATTAATTTACACATCCAGCAGAAACTGAGCAGCATTATCATTCATTTGGAGTCATGTTTCTGGCCACCTGACATATGTAAATCCAATACTCTCTTTTTAGTCTCCACCAACTCCTGAGGGAAATATCTGGCTCTTCAGTTGCTAACTTTGTCTTTGTCTGTCCCTTTTTTAGCTTTTTTGATGTAAACAGCAGCACGTTGTGGCCAAAAATGAATCGAAACAGTGAATCTGCCAAAGCTGAAAGACGCCATAAAGTTCCGTAGAGCTGAGGAGAAGTGCAGAGCCGGGTGATAAATCTCCGTGGGTTCATCACTACAAGCAACTCCTTTCTCATACACTTAGTATGAAATATATTGCTTTGAGTAATTACTTACAATTGTGAGTATACGTTCTTGTACAGTATTCTTTTTCCTCCTAAGTGTCCATGTAGATGTCCAACACAATCTACTCACTGGATATAAAATCTCTCTGATTTGTGCCAATAGATCCCTCATGCCATCAAACTGTGAGTAAACAAAGGAGAGTTCTTGTTTAAATCCACCCTGGCTCTCTGTTAGAGCCTGGTGTATCAATATCACCATTTGCACAAAGCCTCTACCTCCATCCATTATCTTTACCAACGCTTGCGGGGTCACGGACGAGATGACAGGTCAGCTCTTTATCATATGGCTGACACATAGACATTTCACATTCATATCTATGAGCAATTTCAAGTCACCAGTTAACCTAACTGGCGTGTCTCTGGACTGTGGGAGGACAGTCCAAAGACACGCAAGAAGAAACCCACATTTGCTAAAAATGTATCTGTTGGGCATCTTAGTGGACAAGTGGCGTGTCACTGCCACATCATTTGTTCAAATTCATCCAGGGAGCTTTGTTTTATGTCGTGCGGCTCTTTCTTTCTCTCTCCCTTCATGCCTTGATCCAATTCAGACAAAATGTACCAAAAAAGAAAATGTAGCAGTTGACTTGCTTCTAAAGTACAATTGTTCATTAAGACAGAACACCTGACATAATGAGACCTAAATGAAGCAAAAGCCATGTTGCATCTTCTAAAAACCGACCAAACAAGTCTGAAATGAACGCATTCCTTCTTTCTTCGTGGCCATGTTGTTTCTATTAAGCTTAATCAACAAACTGTGCTGTTTCAATACACTACACAATACACAAATTGCATTTCTCATACTTCTATTCCCTACTGAAAAAAAAAAATCTATCCAGCCTATCATTATACTCATGAAGAGGGCACACCAACAAGATTCTGGCAAGAATGTGTGTATTTACAGCTACAAAAAGAAATCTAAATACAGTGCAGCAAAGAGAACATTTTGCCTAAAAAAACTCATCTCAAAATCCTCAGCATAACATCGCTAGGGCCTAACAACACAAATGCTCTGAACCTATGGGTGGACGTGTGACAGTAAGGGCAAAGAGGAGTGAAAGAATCTGTCAAGCCCTGACCAGGAAATGCCAAGTAAGACATGCTCGAATACTTCCTCTGTGGTCTCTTATTTCAGCAAAGTGAAGCCGGGTCTGTGAGGGGAGAGAGCAGCAGCATCTGGAAGGGCCTACAGAGGAACCAAGTGTAAACATATGTACACTGTATGGGGAAGTCTGGGAGAGGGCGTAGGTTTGCAGTCAGTAGTAGGGAAGGGACACAGAGGCACGGGATTTTCAAAAAATGCTGTCTGTATTGTCAACAACTTTACCCACTGAAATTACATTTAGATTCACTGACAGAGACCTGAAAACAATCATGTATTTACAGGCCGTAACTAACTGCGCACCTGCTATTTTGGTTCATCTATGTGCATCAGCTCAAAGCTGAAAAGGGCTGTGCGAGGGTGACTATAGATCAGAGGGATTAATGAGCCTTGATTTTCCAACGTCTGCACATAGACAGAAGGCAGAATAACGAGTTATAACTGACAAGTCTGACGTGTGTTGAGATGTGTGTAGTTATTTTGTGGCAGCCTGGTGTCGTTTTCAGGCAATTTAATCAAGGTAAACACAGAGATCGGCTGTGCGTAAAAGCGCTGCACTCAGTCACGGCACTTCTCAAATCAGAGGCTTCAGATTTATCAACATATCTGTCCTGCTGCCTTTAGATATTGCAGGGATTTAAGGTACTGAATATGTTTTCACACAGTAGGCAGCTGTGGATAACAGATTCAGTAAGAATAAGCTATATTCATTTACTGACATTCCTGCTTTAACCACATTCAACGTAATTTTAATGCTGATTGAAAGGCATCCACTGGCTGGAGAGTGTTTAATTTAAAATACTTTATTTATATTTTAAGCATTAATCTGTTATTGCTGTGTATTTGCATGTTGATAAAATCACCAAAGTGACAGCGGAGTGATGTCGTGTCGGACGCAGTCATGGTTCTGAGACTTCCATTCTACTCTCAGCGCAATATCTAGGACCCAATTTCCACCAAAATACCCACAACTCCTTTTTGTGCCTCTCCTCCCACCTGTGCACTGTACTGGGCTCAGTTTCAAGGTCAGGACAATACCAAATTGTTGGAGCACTGGTTGTTATGCCTCCATGAAAATAGGGCCCTAGTGGAATTCTTCATTATTATTATTTATCAGGGAAAATTGCCAAATATTCACTTGTTCCAGGCTCTCAAATCTGAGGATTTGCTGCTTTCGTCTGTTTATTATGATTGTAGATTGAAAATCTTTGGGTTTTGGACTGGCAAAGCGAACAATTGACAATGCCATCTTGTGCTGAGAATTTTAACTGGCCTTTTTTAATACTATTTTCTGGCATTTTATAGCCTAAATGATTGATTGATTAATCAAAAACAGTCTCTTTTAGGGAAAATACTGCAATTAGACATTGTAACCTGTGAATCAAAACATTTTTCCAACATTGTAGAGTAGGTATTTTCACCCTTGAGAAGTGTGCACAGAGCTTGCTGTCAGGCTATGTAAAGATAAGCTCCACCAGTTAGATGGTGAAATATGTGTAACCTGAGAGGCAAATCCCAGGGCAAGAAAAAGTCTGTAATGCAGTTGAAGACAATGTCCAGTTGATAAACATATCTATATTTTTCAGCCATGCTATCAGCAGGGATGGCAATGTCGGTGAGACACTTTGCCACATTGGTCCACACTGAAACTGTTGGATGATGGATTGCCATGAAATTTGATACATTCATGTTCCCCACACGATGAACTGCAACAACTTTGGTGATTCCCTGACTCTTCATCACTCTTTATATCTAATATTTCAGTGGAAGGACTCAACTGGGGGGATAAAACTGGGATTTTCAACAGTGAGGACGGATTCCTAAGCCTTTCTTTCTGTTTTCGGATCTTATTTGTGTTTTTCACACTGCTATAATTGGTGAGGAATTGAGTTTTGGAATTGCAACACTCTTACACTCAGTGTGAGTGTTACTAATTAGCATGTGAAAATAACATCATCATCATTCCCACACATATGCAAGACAAATCAGACGGGTGACAAATCAAAGGAAAAACCAACATAAAGTGTCTTAGTAAGGTGTTACGTCACCATGTGCAACCAGAACAGCTTCAATGCGCCTTGGCATTGATTCTCTGATCTCTTCTGGAGGGATGAACACCATTCTTCAAAAAGATATTGCTTCGTTTGGTGTTTTGATGATGGTGGTGGAGAGCGCTGTCTAACACGTCAGTCCAAAATCTCCCTTAAGTGTTCGATTGGATTGAGATCTGGTGACTGTGAAGGCTGTAGCATATGATTCACATCATTGTCATACTCATCAAACCATTCAGTGACCCCTCATGCCCTATGGATGGGGGCACTGTTATCCCTATCAGGATAGAAATGTTTCATCATAGGAAAAAGGTGATGACTCAGAACAACTTTGTATTGATTTGCAGTGACCCAAAACCATGACAGCAAAATGCCAAAAGCATTCAGACCTGTACCAGTTTTTCCTTTAATTTGTCAACCATCTGCATATTAAAATTGTGAAATGAATTGTCATTGTTTTCACATTTGTCACATTTGCGGGTTTTTCAGACGTCACACAGTAATGCTAAAATTCAGGGAGATTAGCTTTTTCTAGATCAAGAGAGGTTAAGTGATGTGGTCATCAGGTTGCTCCACGTGATGTGAGAGCACATAGAACTGGGATTATTATGAGAACTGCAGCGCTCGGCGAAGAATACAATTTATATCAGGGTGGTTCAGCCAGCTCTGCACTGAAAAACGCTCTGAAGCCAGGGCTGTGAGTGGTGCTGACTGACACCGTACAAAAAGGTAAATATAGCTAAGGTTTAAGCTCACCAGTACACTAAATTCCACACATTGGTAAGAGCAACTTTGAAGGTGGATATTTACTATATGTAATTTCAGAGCGACTTCTTTCTGCTCTGCAAACTACCAGTTGGAGTCTGTCACCTGCTCAGTGCAGCATACATATCAAGGCAAGGAACAAATGAGGTGAGAGCCTGTAAAATCACTTCTTTGTTGGAAACTTGTCTAGTTTAATAAATAGTTCTTTCATGCATAAGCTTACGGAGATCACAAGTCTTTTTCTTTACATCACTACATGTAAGTGACAGAATATAACCTGCAGGCAGTAAACATACATCAAACATATTTGTCTTTTTACATCATATATTGAAGTAATCTGACAGGGACATCCCCTAAGGTGCATGGCGAACAAACACAATCTAAAAATGGAACAAATGCCACAGGCTATAGATGCTTGAGCTGCAACGTGCAACAAAATCAAAGTCCAGCCGTCATTCCAGGAGCTTAACCTGTAATTTGTGGCAGATTGTTTAGAAACATGTAATTTCAATTCCAGGCACGCTCTGTGTTGATCCACAAACAAGAGACAGCGAGGGAGAGAGTTAAAAGGTAATCCACTGTCAACTGCTCAGATCAAGTTATGCGCTCTAATTTCTGCGAGGTCACCATTAATCGTATGAACTTTAGTCAAAAGATCTCTAACAAATCTGACCTATATTGGAGAGGAAGTAATGACACTTCTGACTCAATATTCCCAAGATACTAGTAGCATCTGACATGATGGTGATGTTGGATAAAAGCTTTTGTGGTAAAACCAGGAAGATCAATAAGCCGGGGAGTAAATCATGGCTGAGTGGTGCTGGACTCAGCAGAGTCGCGGGTTTGAAATAATCGTATGAGACAGGTTGTGGGAGCAGGGGATTACTACTTGATTCCTTTTTATCAGCTTTCACATCTCACTGTGCTGGGCCACAAAGGGCATGCATAGCTGGTGATCAAGATCAGGATTATAGAGAGAAAATTGCGTTTATAATCATCGGTACCCATCTGCATCAGACTAATATCAAAGGGGAGAAAAATAATAATCATCTAGCCATTAAGTTGAGCATTTAATTGAAGTAGATTATGAGGTTACTATCAATGGCTAATTGGTTTTAAATTAAAGCTGGTCTGTTACATAAGATTAATACTTAATTTACTATTAATATAAACATCATTATTATCATTATTAGAGAAAACACTGCTGGTCGAAGTCATGGTAGAAGTAGTAGTAGTAGTGTAGAAGAAGTAGCAGTAGGAGTACTAGTAGTAAAAGAATTTATAATAGTAGTATAAATGGTGGTGGTAGTAGTAGAAGTAGTAGTAGTGTTGTAGATGAAGTAAATGTAGGAGTAATAGTAATAGTAGAAGTGATAGCAGTGGTAGTAAGTGTTGCAGTAATAGTAGTAATATAAACAGCAGTACCAAAGGTTAGTAGTAGAGAAAGACATAGTTGTAGTAGTGATAGGAGTAGTAGCAGTAGTAGAAAAATAAGTAGTAGTGGTAATAGTGGCAGTACCAGTACAAGTAGAAGTACTGGTAGTAGTTTCTAGTAGAAAAAGTAGTTGTTGTAGTAGTAGCATTAATAATAGAAGTAATTGGGGGTGGTGGTAGTCGTAGAAGTAGCAGTAGTAGTAGAAGAAATACTAGTAGTAGTAGTGGTATCAGTATATAGTAATATGTTGAGACATGATTCTCATTATCATTGTAACATTCTCTGGTATCTGTGTGTGTGTGTGTGTCTGTGTGCGTGCATGCGTGTGTGTGTGTGTGTGTGTGTGTGTGTTGTGTGTGTGCGTGTGCGTGCATGCGTGTGTGTGCACGTGTGTGTTTGTGTGTGTGTGTGTGTGTGTGTGTGTGTGTGTGTGTGTGTGTGTGTGTGTGTGTGCGTGTCTGTGTGCGTGCATGCGTGTGTTTGTGTGTGTGTGTGTGTGTGTGTGTGTGTGTTTGCAGATATGTGTGTCCTGTGTATTTGCATGTTTAGACAGATATACTGTAGCTGCTGTAATTAAGGATTTGACTGGGAAGCAATAAATCTAATTGTTGGCTGAGATGTCGGTGCCTCCGCTGATGGAACTCCTAATTTAGTGACTTCACCTTTGTGCCAGCAGAGTACTGGAACATCGGAGGAGGATACTGGAATACTGGACTGAGACCAGCGCTGCACAGAATTCCTTCAAACATTTATGAATAGAACAATTTATGCAAACATTTTCCATCTCCAATGGATGGAAACCCCCCCATCCCCCAAAAAATAGTAAGCGGACTGACTGCAGACTGTTGCTAGGTCTCTCTCTCTCTTTTTAACCAATGGACACATAAATAGCGCTCTTCCGACTGCGGTTATCCGGCACTCATGTTTCCATCACACATGTAATTCAATCGGCCCGTCATCTGCGCTAATTCCCAACACATGAGCAGCACCGGTATAATCATAGCCATCACTCATCGCTCTGCAACAATAGTTCATGCATGTCTGGAGCGCACAGCTGTTGCCATCTAACAGGAGTTACAGTCAGAGAGAGAGAGATATTGCACGCGCTGACATGCAGATTAATCAAACAGAAACTAATAACTATATCAAAATGAAACTGAAAGTGCAGGTCTGTTTAAGAACACCAACAGTCATTTAAAAGTCCCTTTTTGAGAAACTTCAGGTGACAGTCTGCCTGCACTGCAAGGCCAAATATATCCAAAAAATACCAGATTAATAGCAGTTTAACTGTATGCATGTCTTATCTGTCATGAGCCTGGAATGCTATAAATCTTGCCCCTCAGGCACATGGCAGGAGACCAAGTTAGCGTAATCTGTTACTAGTGATGTCATGCCTCACTATTTGGGACTCATCTCTGTGGGAGCGGCCTCACTGCAGAGGACACGCTGATAGAAGAGCTTATCATCAAGACTCAGGCGCACAAAAAAGGGTAGAATAACTAAATAACTTCAGGGTTAGGAGATGTGATGACTGCGGGTGTGTTCGCACTTTGTGTCCGGGAATGCACATGCTATGGGAAAAGAAAAACAAATGTATCTATGCAACTGTGATACGTATCTCACAAAAATATACTGTATGTCTCTTCTCTATAAGGGATCCCATCAAAAGAACTTTTTAAGATGCAGCGCTGGTGGTACTTGACATGTAAAGACATACAGTACATCTCCAAGATTTTGCCCGCATTCGGTGACCTTGGCGCATGACTCACGTTTTAAGTCCTTTCAAACTCCGTCCTTTCATCAGACGTGATCTCCTCTGCGTCCCTCCACATCAAGCAGACACTTCAGACTAAATAATTTCGCCTGTGAGCTGTCTGTGCACCTTTAAAAGCTCCCCGAACATCCCTGCATGCACAGACAGGTCCATGTTTATGTTGGCTTTGATGCAAGGAAACACACGGACGATACTCCTAAGAGTCTGACTGCGGCCTTTAAAGCGTTTGTTTGCCCAAATCTCACACACACACGCACATCTTTTTTTCCATGTACCATGCAGATAGGTTCGGTTTTGTTTGCCTAAGTTTGGAGATATCAGCTGCTGAGATTTCATCCGCCGCCACAATACAGAGGAGGTGAATGCAATGTTGTTTATGATGCTTAAAGTTTTAAAAAAAAAAGTCAACAGCAACATGTCTCTCGACACAATGACCCAGATACTCTGCATAATACACTGACCTCATTTTCAGCAATTTTAAAATAGAAATATTTTCCACTTAAGAGTAAAAAGTGGTGAAAAGTGTCTACAACAAATACACTTTTTTTGTGATTTCTGTGAACAGACCTTTTATAGAAATAAATATTGTATCATCCTGACAAACTTGAAGGTGTAACATAAAAGACACAACACACTGAGCACCGTACGAGAGAGAAAATCTCCAGAACTGTCAGCTTACATATGTTTCAAGGGAAGCACATACTTGCTAGCTTGGGTCTTGGATCTTCAATACACATTTATTGATATCCTTGCCTATATCGTGGCCCTTCTGCCACATTGATTCTAGACAAACATGCCAAATTAACAGTAAAGGACAAGAATAGGCATTTACTGGGATGTGACTTCCTACAAGAGCCTGCTGTGACAACATTTGTTGCCTGCATTCAGATGTTTGACTGGTCATTGATCGACTGTCTCAGAAATACTCTTTGCTTCCTTTCTTTCGCCACAAATTGGGCCACTGAATGAACCCAGAATGATTGGTCAGTTTCAGTAACCAATTGTGTAGAGGGAAATCATGGCAGGAGATTAGTGGTGGCGGATTTCTTTTAAAAACAAAGGTTAATAGATTGGAAAAGGGAACTGGGCAGCAGTATTTTAAATTAAACAATTTGCATTTTCTTACATTAAAACCTCAATACTTCTCAGTGAAGCAACTCTGAATTCTCCTGAATAATTTAACACTACTTACAAGAGGGTTATGCTATCTTATACACTTTTTCCACAGTTACTGGCTCTAAATTCTACAGTACCCATGAGCCATTCAAGTCATATTGGGGTTACAGTAATTACCAGTTTCCAACTTGTAAATAGTGTCCACGTTAACATCCAAGTCATATTTACGACTAGGAAACTCCGATTTTTCTGAAAGCTCCTGTATTGTACATCCAATTTGATGCAAAATAATACATAAGTGCCCAAAAGCCAAACAAACACCAAAGCTTCACATCAGTGAAAGTCCATCATTAAAGATGAATAAACCTTTATTGTCATGCACAGTATTTTTAACTCTAACACGACCCAGTCTGCATTGAGTTTTGTAATAACTTTAATGTTCGACCCAACCAAAGTCTCCTTTCAATGCTAAATTATACTGGATAGTAAAGTTTGAATATGCTGTCATTTTAGTAAAGGTAAAAGAACGTTTATTTTGTTAGCATTCAACAATAACATATCCCATGAGTCTTATTCCGGGTTCACATTATATGAGATACATTGTAGAGATTTACATGTTTTTGACTTGTGAGTGCTCACGTTATTGGACAACTCACGACTGTTTTAGTTGGTCATGTGAGTTGGTCATGTGAGTATGACCAACTAACTAACTGTGCCTTGACAATATAGCACTCCATTAAATTTACGTATAATCAACAACATACTTTGGCTGATGTGAAGCATCCATATTTGTTTTTTTTTTTCACTTCTGTATTATTAAGTGCAAAGTCGAATATATCAGACGTTTCAGAATCAGATCTGACATGAAGTTGGAAACTGGTAATTACAGTAATTCTGATATTGCAAGAATGCATCTTAATCACAGAAGTACCCTCAAAACCCTAATAGGAGCTGTTGTTGTTGTATGAAGAGTATCACATTTCAGCTTTTCAGAAAGAGTGAGAAAAGGTGTCATTCATGAGAAGTTAAACTGAGCAACAAAAGCTAACAGAACATAAGCTAACGCTGCTAACTGTAGGATTCCTCCTTGGCTTCTCCACTCTGTAGCTCCTAACTACTTGACTACTATATAGCTGCTTTGTGCATTAGGCCTTGTTTAATATGGAAAAACAATGTGATATAGATCTTTTGTGCTATTAAGTTTGTAACAAACATTGCATATAAATCTTTCACATCATGTTTGTAGAGTGAATACAGCATTGTGCTGCCTAAGGCGACTGCCTTGAGTCACTGAAGGGCACATAGAGTGGCCTTTCAGGAAATTACTTTGTGATTAGAGAACACAGCATGGCATTGTCCACACACTGCTCACTGTTATTATATTAAGAAAAAAAGAAATGACTCTGTGAACTCTGTCTTTACTGAGGAAGAAAAGCTTTCTCAGCTCTGGCCTGGTTTGTTGTACTGATACATGAGAGAAACAATGAGAGAACGGAAAAGTGTAGTGATGATGAGAAACAATACAAGTGTTAAGAGACGCTCATTGTTTCTTTGTGTTGTGCTGCTGCAACATAACAAGCTCAACTGCCCCAACAAACACATCAAGAAGACAAGAGATGAAATGGTGTGCTTGTGAAAATTCTGGCCAAAAAAAGTGTTAATTGCTGCTAATGGCTTGATTCAAAGACTTAAGTTTTCTCACTTGAAATGTCAGTGTGTGTGATCATTTAATAAAAAAAGGACTATTGGATAATTGAAAGTGTGTTTTTCGGTCTCATTTGGAGAGTTTTAAAAGTTCCAAGGTCAAGAGGTTATCTTCACTCCCATTCCACATGTTATTTCTGTCAGTACACTTCAGAGAGCTGCCTAAGAAAAGCTAAAGAGTAGCCTCGGCTCGGTCAACCTGCCACACGCACATTTGAAAATTCACTCTAATTTGCTTGACTGCAAACATCCATTAGTGGCTCGGCTCACCTCCCATTGCTCTGCTCTATCACAGCGAATTGCAGCTTTAAAGGCCATGATGACACTGAATGACTGCATTAGAGCAGGATAATTAAATAGATTGGTGTTAATGCAAGAAGAACAGGCCTGCTGAGATTGTGGCCTTTCATTTTGAATTGATTTTATCTCAAAGACCTCAAAATAAGCCGTGACTAAGCAGCTGTTTATAGTGATATGCCACCCAAAACCTATCTCTTTTTATCACTTGCTTCCTGTAGGATTGAAAGATGGCTGTAAAAAGTTTGCAGTTTTGCTTCTTGACTTGATGTCAGCTGGGATTCAAGATGTTTTTTATTACTTCAAAAAGTATCAAAATGTTTATAGGAACTTCTCAAATCACTCCTGTAATCCACATCTGTTCACCCCTGCGCTCATATGTTCCAAACACTCATATTTTGGCTAAATACACAGTGTCTTAGGGATGGATTCCAATAACTGTTTCCATTTTGGATCCGATTCCAGGATGGCAAAATACTTGGATTTGATGGGTACAAAAGACACCAAGTCTGTTATTGAATCTTTTAACTCTTCACTCTTTTCTATTAGCAAAGAGCAATGTACAAAACATTCATATAGAAAGTCCTAGATTTTCAGTCAACGTTGACTCTGATGTCTCTTTCACTGGTTGAAATGACCACCACTGCCAGTGGCAGAATCTATCACTTCATTAAAGCTGCACTAATCAATATTTTTTACACTAACAATGGATTAAATGCCTATGTGTAACATGAAAAGGGTTGCTTATGGTGATGAACCCGCAGAGAATTATCACCTGACTCCGCAGTTCCCCTCAGAGCTCTTTAGTGTCTTTCAGCTCATTGTTTTGGTTTTACTGCCTGCAACTTTATGGTTTTCATTCAGTCTCATTGTGTCAGCTCAGATGCAGCCTGCAGCAGCTTTCAGCAAAAAAGGGTCTGATAAACCAACTGTGCGACCTGCCCAGCACCGAACGACAGCTAGTCACTAATGTAAGACAACGTTAGCGACTACACGAGTAAGATATTTCCCTCAGGAGTTAGTGGAGACTAAAAACAGAGCTAAAAAGAGAGTGAATATTGGACTTACATTTGCCAGGTGGCCAAATACACAACCCCAAATCCATGCTCCGCACATTCACCACATAAAGTGATGGTGGTCAATATTGTGTTGACAGCTTGTTGCACTGCCCGCTAGTGGCCAAAAATATCTATTAATAAAATTAAACTCTGCTATTGTCTCGCTATATGCTCAGCACATGCCGATAAGTCTTTACTCAGTCAAAGATGGTTTATAGATAGAAAAAGAAACATGGAAGCATTCAGATTTGATTCGATAGTGGATTCATATTCAATACTCCAACCCTACTGCCTCTGTCCGTGTACAACCTGTCAAGCTTTTGAGCAGGTGTGAGTTTGAATTCTTGCTGCCTGCTACTTCACCGGTCAGACCTGCTATATTCTAGCTCACTCACTCTCTGGCTGCCTGAAGAAGTACTGACAAATGGAGGAGCAGGATATGGAAACTGCTGCATGTGCCGGCTAGTGTATAGAGGAATATTTTGGCAAAAATATGAGGTTTTTTTTCTCATGTTTAATTCCAGCAGCAGCCATTTGTTTCATGTCTATCCCCATTTTTCTCTCTCCCTCCCCTTGTTTCCTGTCATCTCTCTGCTGCGGCAATCTCATAAAGGCATAAAATGTCCCAAAAGTATTTAAGAAATAAATATATAGGTGTGTTTGGAAGATAGAATACAGATGCTGCAGGATTGGTTCAATAAGTCTCTGTGGAAGTTTTGCTACTTTTGAATACAGTGAAAACTGGTCACATTTAAAATCCATGGTAACCAACATGACAACGGCCACTGTTCTCAGCAAATTAACAAACTACAAACTTTTTAGAGCCGAAACAGAGATGAATGTTTGATAGATAGATTTCAGATGTATTGCTTTAATGTATGTCTCACAGAAGTGTATGTTGCACATGGAAGCTAAGGTCAGAAAATATGTTAAGTGGTCAATGTGAGGGACTTTCTGAAGATGAATAAATGCAGGCCAACCCCATAATACTCCACAATCTGTCTGACACTGTGCCAAAGAGGGAAAGGCATCTTTTCCTCCCAGTACCTCCCTCTCAAGTGAGCCAATGTTTTAAGTGTGCATTGGTAACTTACCAGTCCATCACAGTTGCTGATAGCCACAGAGGCCTCCGGCATGTCAGTCACATCCCCAGTGAAAACACAGTTCCCGTAGATGCGTTCCTTGGCCTTTTCCTCAAAGTCCTCCTGCCATTCCACAAAAGCCCCTGGGGCCACCAGCCTCCTGTTGGCTCTCAAGCGGAGGTGCAGTTCTTTCCCAAACACAGTGACATTGAAAAACAAGTGCTGAGCCGAGGCAGAGGTGACCGAGGGCAACTCGGGGGCACCGCGGGCCACCCTTCTTCTGCTGCCAAGGGCTGAGGCGGCATCGGCAGCAGCAGCAGCACCTTTACTTCCACTTCCAGCAGAGACCACGTGAGAAATGTACCGGCCATGGGAGTCTGTGCTGAATGGCACGATAAGACCATATTCACTTAACTTTCCAGAGAGTTTTTCTGATGGGACAGATAGTGTCAAGTGAGAATCACATTCACAGAGCTATAGCAACTTCCTATGGGAAAAGACTAAAAAGCAAAGTGAGCTGACTGATTATAAAGACATGCTGTATCACTGAGAACAGAACTAAACTTTGTCAGACATATGATTGTATAAAGCATATAAAGGTAGCTCAGTATGAATGCTCTCTTTATGATACAAGCGTATTGTATGTAAAAAAAAAAAAATACTGTGGACATAAAGGGAAACCCAGCAGTTCAACACACTGTATTGATTTTGTTCAGCTAGAACAGTAAAGCTGTCAGACTCATTTTGACCTATCAATAAAAATAGTCCATCTTTTTTTTTTTTTTATCATTATTCCCCCACTTTTAGAAGTCAGAGTGCATTTGTCCTTAATACAAAAGCCCAGCAAAAAAAAGAAAACAAACTGACTCACCATGTGTTTCTGCAGCGACAATATGATCCAAAAATACTTGACTGAGTGAAAAGCACATGAATAAATACATACAATCCATAGCGAGGCTATAGTGTGAGAGCTGCCACTTCAGCGTTGAGTTTTCCTTTCTGTTGTAAACTTTGAGCAGAGTCCTTCCTCCTGAAAAAAACGCACAAATGCAGGAGAAAAGTCCTCAAAGTTGAGCTCCAGCGAGGCAGCCGGGCATTTCTGAGCGTTTCCCTCTAGACGCCAAACTGACGGATATTCACAAGTTGTTTCCAATCTTTTGGCCTGTGCTGAACTGCATAGACCGAGACTGCCCCATCCATTTAGGGAGCTGGGGGTGGGGGGTATCTGGGGTGCTGATGACGACAACTCCCCGGTAAAAACCGGGACGGTTTGAAGAGGTAGCCCAATTTTTTTTTTTCCTTCTTCTTCTTCTACTTTTCCTTCCTCAGATAACTTTTTAAAAAGCCGTAGAGCAAGTTAACGCACGCCTACACTGAGGAGAAGAGGAAAAAAAGTCGGAAGAGTTCAGATAAAGTGTGCAGAGACAGAGTGTCCCGGTGGTGAAACATCTGCCGTCCAGTCGTGCGCCATTACGCACCAATGGTTCTGCTGCGGGACTCACAAGTGCTCAACTTGAAGCCACTACCAGCCAACAGTGGGAGCGCCTTCTCTCCACTAGACAACCACATATTTAGCCAAGCGATTTTTTTTTTCAACCCAAAAAAACCCAAAAAACTGGAGAGCTGTTACTGCAAGAAAAATGTCTCTAAAATCTACAGCTAATATTCCGTCTTATAATTTATTTTTCTTTCTTACAGATGGTGAAAATGTGTGCCAGATGCGAGGTAATAACTCATATGTGTTTACATTAGTCCACAAACACATGTCAGTGGTAACATGGCCGTAAATCAGGGGTGGCAGGAGAGAGAAGTTTCCAATGCACATGCCTGAAGAAAAGTGGGATTCTGACTTTTATTGGCGAAAAATCAAGTTCAACTTCATCATCATCCCCAATTTTTAAATTTGGTTTACACCCAGATCACAAAAATGCACCCATGGCAAAAACCAACAACAATGTACATAGAAGAAAAATGACCGTTTAAGATTAAAGGACATGTTCACATTTTTTAAAGTCTATTGGACAACAATACTCACATGTCCAGATGTATATTGAAACAGCATTTTTGGTTGATGTAATAGTTCTTCCTTTCTATACTGGCCCTGAAGACATCCCTGCTTTATACAACTCCGATGTAAGTTATTGGGAACTAAATCCACAGATCTCATTCTGTGCAAAAATGCATTATGAAATTCAGCCAAAGTTTATATGAGGCTGCAGGATTCAGAGTTCAGAGCCAAATCAAGTCTGTATCTTCCAAAGTTACAGTCTTTGTAGTACAAAATTTCCCTCTCTGTGTTACTTACTTCACCTTCTAATGTGAATCAGCAAGCATACTCTCTCTGGGGAAACATAAAGAGGGAATGTCACACTAAAAAGACTGTAATTTTGGAAGATACCCAAATTGAAATTATGTTAGGGAGGGATCTCAGGGATTCAGAGCCAGTATGGGCAGGAGGACTACTTGCAGCGACCAAAACCAATGGACATATGGACATGTGGCTATTGTTTTATGACAGACTTGAAAGATAAACCTATCATTTAAATATAGAGTCAAATAAAGTGCATTTCAAGGTTAAGTAAAGTGCTGGTGTGCGATTAAATAGGAATAAAATTACTCTAATTCAACTACAAATATTCCAGGTCTAGCAAATCCAGTTGTAGTAACCCAAAAAATCAAACTTTTCATTATCAGATTTAATGACCTCCTGCAGTTTGTATCGTAACTTTTTTATAATCTGGGGTAATCCTGCAGATGTCACTGTGAGCATATGTTCCATTTGCAAACGGGGAACAAATCCAACACCGTCATTAACGGCTTAGAAGGTGTGAAAACTGTACAGTAGATTTCGTCAGTGGAATGACAGCCTGTTAAAACTCTGGATGACTGCTCAAGCAACCAGGATTTTTTGGCCCCGGCTCACCCCACTGGAGTCCAGACTTAGTCAGACATGACCACGCAGAGACTGAACCAACAACTCTGGAATCCTTCTCAGAGGAAGAGAAAAGGGGGGTTGGGTGAAATGAGTTTCAACTTCAGGTACTTTTTTTGAGAATAAGGTGTCTAGACTGGACATTCTTTTCCACCAACATTTCTCCAAACAGTTCCTTGACTGTGTCTGCTGCTCTGTTGGTCTGGGCGACCTCCCCCATGCAGCGCCTATACTCTCACTCTGTGGCTTAATTACCTCCATGCTCCCAGGATGGTCAATGTAGAGCAGGTGTGGGTTTTACACAGTCATCCTCCCAGGGTGGCAATGAGAGGATTGGACGGTGATCCAGAGTTCTGCATTAATAAGAGATGGAAACTAACCGCAGCATTAAGAGATGGAAACCATTAACTGCCTTGTAAGAAGTTTTATGCTCTTTTTCCATCCATACTGTTTGGAGTTTTTTCATGTGTGTCCCAAAAGCCAGGATGGCATTCCACAATATAGCATAGTATTCAATTAGAAGCCTTGTTTTTCCCCCTCTGAAATGAATAGCTCCACTCATAGTCTGTGGTTAAGTCCACACACCAGAACAATTTTCTACTACAGTGCTCGCATTAGAACACTCTGTCCTTCACAACAGGAGTGTAAGAGCGAAACTTAAACACGCTTTTGTCTCAAATCAAAACTGACTCTTGAGTATTTTAGCAACAAAGCCACAGATATTCATGTCAGACAGCTTTTCCTCTTCAAAAATGCAATTTATTGAAGTATAAACACTTGAAAATATGAGTGTCTTTGTTCTGTTCCAGCTCATATGTGGGAGAAGTGTTTCAAAGTCAAACAAGAGGAGAGAAACAAGAGAAACTTTACTTTAAAAACTTAATCTGAATCAGTTAGACACACTGTAATCTGCACAGTAGTCTGTGAGGGTGGAGCTGGGAAGAATCAAGCTTCTTCCACTGGATTTCCAGCAATGGGGAGAAGTTACAGTACAGTGTGCGGGGCTGCAGATGCCTCAGTGTGTGCTGTAATGTGGTCTAGCCATGCCAGCGTGCTGAGAAAATATGTGACTTTTCATCTCAGAGATGGAGGGAGATGCAAAGCAGCTGCTAGTCTGCCCAGCAGCTTGAGGGAAGAGGGTGTCTGCGTTTGCCAAGTTACAAACCAGTGACTCGAAGAAGTTGTTATTATGGTCCTCTGCCCTGTGTGGATGGAAGGATTTGGGACTGAGAGGCTGAGAACGAGCATTGAGTTTTGACCCTGGTCAGACGCAATGAGTTTCATTTGACCTTCTTTAAGAAAATGTGATTAGACTGTAATGAGTGTGGGAGTCTTCTGTATAAGTGCAGCTGAGACAGTACTCCTATGTGTGTAACTGTATTTATGTCAAAGGTCTTACTTTCCTTATTTCCACTGAGGAAGTTTTCTGTCCCGTTTTATTGTTGGATGGATATCTCAAAAACTACCACTAATTAAAAACAATAAAAAACAGTTTTTAATACAAGTTGGTGGAAAGTTAAAGGAATACAGTGGTTCTGTGAAATACATGTTTTTACTTTCTTGCTGAGAGGTTGATGTAAGTCTTATCATCCTCCATGAGTTTGCTGAGTAACCAGCGAGATTCCAGGAAGTCACTGCTCCTAGCCAAGAAATAGTCAGACATGTAACCCCCTGTGTAAACACAGCTTGTTGTTTTTGGACAGATTAAACAATTCATGTTGTCATGTTCATTAGTGAGCTTTAAAATTGCTGGTTGGCAGATTTTTTTATTTTTTTTTTTACCTTTGGCTGTTTCCCCCTGTTTCTGGTCTTTACGCTGAGCTAAGTTAACTGTTTACTGACTGTAACTTCATGTGTAATGGACAGACATGAAAACGACATCTATCTATCCACTAACCTCCTAAATATCAAGCTTATACTTCTTGGGCCCAAGGCTGGATTACAAACTAGGTATGTCAATGGTTTTGGTAATTTTATTAATTGCAACACTTAAACAATTTTCTACTACATTGTAAATTGTAAATTTCTCAAAGAACTTTAGTACAAAGTCAAGAGGTTGTGATATGTAGCACAACAGGCTAGCAAAGCTCTGTAAACAGAACCGTGTTCCTGTGTGTGCGTACACAGAACTACTCTCCAGAGACTGAAAACATGATCGCTAAAACTCTTGATAATGAAGGAACATGTCACCCAGTTCAGTGGTGTGACTCATTCACATGTTTTTAATAGTTTTTGGACAACAGCGGAGGTCTACGTCACAGAAAGATAAAATATCAGGATACGCACACAATACTTGTAGGTCGTTGCTGGTTTGGTTCTGCACATGAGATTTGTTGACTATAAGAAAAATATAGAAAATCGCCAGCCTTATCCTCTAAATCTAATAACTTGCTAATTACATTCCACATTATTACTTTATCTTACGGCCTCTGGTTTAAGATTTAAGATTGAAATGCCATTGCTGACTTTGGAAACAGCAGTCGACACAGCGATCTCACCACAAGGTCTATTTCGTAGCTGTTCTGGAGTATTTAATCTTATCTTCTTCAGTAGATGGAGTTTGTCACCAGGGCACCTTGTGGTGAGATTGTTTTATCAACTAGTTTTAAGAGCTTTGTTATTTTAGTTCATATTGTGTTCACATGGTGCATTTTCCCACACATTAAGTTGTGCTTAATCCAATTACCCCACAACACAGAAACCCGGATGTCATGTAGTATTCCAAGACAGGGTGCTGGTTGGTCTCTGGGTGTATAATGAAGCTGCCATCACTGCACTACATGGGAACTTGAAGGCAATAGGATGTATAGGTTACGGTACGCAACTGGGGGTCAATAGTGATCTAAGAACACATTTTTGCACTGCTATGCTTGTGCCAAGAAACAAACCATGTGATCGTTTATTTTTAAAAAAAACTTTATATTTGCTTCATTACTCAAATGTCAAATATGTCAGTACAGGCTGTGGCCATTTCCAACCATGATGGCATGGGTGGCTTTACAACAAAATGATAACTTTAAATTTGAGCATTTTTGCAATGTCACTGAGAACGTGCTAGCATTCTGGTGTTAGCATTTAGTTCAAAGCATTGCAGAACTGCTAGCATAGCTGCAGACTCTTACATGTAACATTTAAAAATGCAAAGCCTGTGGACATGAAAGACCTGTTTTTCTTAATTTCTCTTACTGATTTGTTTGTCTTATGTGATTCTACAGGGTCAAAACTTGAGACTGATTTTTTTTCCTCTCAAGTGTCAACTCATTTAAAGTGTTTAGTCAAGCAGTCATGTCCAAATCAAATCCTCATTTTTGTTACTCAAGTCTGACTCAAGTCCAGGTCTCCAGTTTTATGTCTACAGCTGTGGTCTGAGTCACCTGTGCACAATCCATCTTTGTACAAAGCTCTAATATTCCCAGACAGGATTTACACGAGTATTCTGTATAAATCATGGTCACCACCAGCCTCAATGCCTGACACAATGTGTATCACCTTTCAGATGCAGATTATGGCTCTTTTGATTATGTCCCATTATTAAAAGAGCACATTTCTACAACTGTGGAGCCTTATTGAAAGTATTTCTACTTTTATGACACTGTTACAAGCAGCTCAAGGACTTTGCTATGTACCCAATATATTCCAGACTGCACACAATAAAAAATAAACCACTTATACTTGGATCCAGGGTGTCTAAATAATTCACCAAAACCTTAGTTGATAGTAGATATTACAAAAGATCAGTATTTTTTATCCTGCCAGCTGAGACTTTTCATTACCTTGCTCAGTGGGGTGTGTAGCCTATCAGGGATTGTGTATTATTGCCCAGGTAAATTAAGGCCTATTTGCCAACTTATATTTAAGAACATTGTGTTATTAGTGATCAAATCCCTGAGAGGCCTGACAGCACACTTGAGTCTGTGAGGTGTTTGTAATGCTGCCTTTATCCACAGAAGAACAATCAAAGAGGACGGCGGTGTACCCATACACCCCTACACCGGCACCATGCCTCCTCTCCTGAGCAGCTCTCTCATCTGCAGAGGGAAGCTTTTCACATGAAGTTCATTACATCCCCTCTCGCTGCTCACCTCTCAATGCTGCTCTTTGTCCGGCGTAATCTCAGGATCCTTCAGAACCGCTAGCTTCAGTTTCACATTGGGGAGTATCTCAATGAGTCTGGAAAGGATTTCAAAGGCGAGGGGCCGCTATATCATCCAAGCATGGTCTTCATGTCCTGGGCTTATCTTGACCCGGTGTCAAGTTGGCCACATGCTGCAACTGAATAGCCCCTCTCCATATCCGCATGTTGTTTTAACCGATTTGTCTCTGCTAGTAGAGTTAAGAGAAATTCAGAAACAGACACTGCACTATATAAACGGACGGCCATGTGTTTGTGTTACTGTAAATTTATCTAATATATCTCCCAGACGCTCCCCTAACAAAGAGGGATAATAAACTGAGATGATGTAGAAAGGAAACAAGTCCAACAAACTATAAAGAGTTTTTCAATCTGGACCACTTGGTTTCCATTTACAATAATCCAGGATAGGCTGTGGTGTGATAAAATCCTAACAACTTCCGTACTCCCAAAGATAAGCCTGCTATGCACTTACAAGACGGGAAGTGATCTGGGATATCAGCCTTTCAAAGCAGGCCAGCAAAGCCAAGTGAGCTTCACTGATGTGCCGGCCAGTAGCTTTTAATCCCCACACAGCCCTCCATTCTTGAGAGAGTGACCATATTTTTTTTTAATTAAGACCTTACCTGTCCACATCAAAAGGCAACTCAGATTAGTCTTTTGATCCGCCTAAGCTCTTTATTAGTGTATATGGAATATGTTAAGATTTCAGCCCAACAATGAATCATCTGTTTTGTGTAAATGTACGCTGCTCCATGTTCATAACCTGCTGTGCACTCTCAAGTTGGCATTGACACAAGACAAAGAGGCCGTCCGGATATACGAGTGGGTTCTTAGCGGTGCGTATCTAGAGGAAAAGATGATGCCGAGATAAGGAGGAGAAAAGAAAGGAAGCTGAGGAGGGAAGAGACAATTATTTGGCTCTGTCGCTGGATCGGAAACTTCAGTGAAACAATGCACAGCGGAAAGGTGTGTGCAAAATATCCATGGTCCCCACACTTTTAAATCCTTAACACAGAAGGATCAGTTTTATTCTTATCCTTGGAAAGACTGACATGATGAAGTGATACCAAAAGCAGACACAGGTTGTCAAATCTGTTTGAATTATTTATTTTAGCCCCCAAAAGAAAGTAAAAAATAAGACACACACAGTAAATAAAAGATTATATATTGCCTGTTTCAAAAAAATAATTAAGAGCATTACAATGTCGTTAGGGTGTTATTACAATCTGCACATGTCATACAAGGATGATATAAATTTCCCTTACCATTTCATTTGCAATCATCACAATCTTTTTGCTCAATGAGTCTGGATGTGTTATATACAGTGCAAATGTTTAGATACGTTAACAGATAAGAACAAATAGGAGAGGCATCGGCAGGAAGGATTTTTTTTTTCTGGCTTATCTTTCTGGTTTTAAGGCAGGATTGATGGGTTTCTAAAGCACACATTAAGCTACAAGTTACTTTACAACTAAACCACATATTAGCAAATTAAAGAACAACAAAAAACTGTAAAAGAAACGCTGTACATTAAGAATTACTCTTGGCGAAACAATAATTGCCATGTGTTAAAGAAAAACAAAGGTCTAATTGTTGCCCTGTTTGGCTGACAATGCAATTATAAATTGTTGTCCTGAACAGTGAATCATGCAGCCTTTGTCTCTTTCCGTCATTGCCACCAACATGAGCTGCAGTTGTTAAAGGGTATATTTATCCTTCCATCAATTGATACCGAGTGTTTTTTTATCCCAAGTTGCACCAAGTATTTGCAGGCCTGGCTGTTTCCAACCATAAATTTTACAGTCAGACATATAATTTGATTCCTGCTGACGGACCGGTGATGTCACAGAAATTGTAACCGTTTACTGGCAGGGGTCATGAAGTCTGTGAGCCGAGCGGGTGGGTTTAAGACAAAAAAACACATTGTCACGACTCCACAGCTGAGCCGACCGCTGCCAAATACTCGAATTGTTAACAAAACACTTAAAGAACCATACCAGTGAGTTAGTAAGTTGTAGCTCCCTAAATACAAATCATGTATACTTTATAGAGTATCTATGGTGATTTGTGGTTTTCAAATGCATGCTATATAATTCTAGATATGTCGATGTGCTTTTCCAATGTCCTGGGCATCCATTGGTTTCTTTTTATTTCCTTACAGTATGAAATCAATTAGCAGACTCTTGAAACATACTTGACCTGTGTAATCTACTGAGAAAATTCAAGTTATGATGTCACCTCTTGGCTAGCTGCTGTTCAACAAGTTTGTGTAAATCAATACTCTCCACATTCTTAGATGAATGAGTATCTACTACAGCATTCAAACCCATGATTTTAACAAAGTTCAACGACAAGGATTTTGTTAAGTGTACAAAACACTACAGCTCAGTAATTGCAGCTGTTGGTTTCTCCCTTATCGCTCTCTTCTAATGTCATCACCATCTTTCAGATGTAATCTCTGCTTTTTTAAAAAACATGTACGCCGTTTGGCACTTCCTGTCTTGCTACAGTCATTTCTGGACTTGCTACTGGACTTGCTTCTTCTGTTGAGCCAGTGACATGTAAACCACAAAGGTCATGGGCTTGAGAGAAATGGCGTAAACCACAAGACAAACTGTTGAGCGAGGTTATTTTCCAGGGCTGGATTTTTAGTAATTTGTGTTATTACAAACGTCAATGTGATTTTAAAAGAGGTTTTCTTACTGGAAGTGCTTCTCTATGGTTGTGTTGTAATGCAGTTGTAAATGTCTGCACTGCATCACAATAATTAAGTAACTTTAAAAAAACTGACACAGACTTGATGTTCGCTGTGATGATTAAAAGAATCAAGTTTCGAGAACGTGCCAACTGATCTTCACATTGCACAGAAATGAATGGAAACATAGTAGTAGCATGGTCTGCAAAATGGCTCACAATAATATAAAGTATACATGATTTATGGTAAATGGGCTACAACATGCAAAACCACAGGTATGGTCTCATGAAATTCATTCACCATCCAGTGGTGATGTCATGCAACCCTAAAGGATGTGACTTAAAAAGTGATCCCTCATTGTCTTATGTGCCATCCCAACTCCCCGTTTCAAAAAGAAATTCATCACATGAAGGAAGTAATGATTTATGGGACTTTTGAAATTATACATTTTCAATTTTTAGGCAACTTTGCTCCAATTTTTTAAAAACACAAATACAAAAACACATTTTACAACTTTAAAATAAAACCTAAATAACATTAAAAAAAAAAAATCCTGACATGCTGTGCTGTTAGTACCTGTATCATGACACCTGTCAGTAAAAAGAAACAGGCAGAACTGAAGGACACATTATTGTTGTTACAGCTAAATAAACTCTAACAGTTTCTTGCTACACTCCTCTCAAAAACATCCACTCTGATCAGCTTTTGAAAACTCATTAACATTTAAATAAAGGGTCAACAGCTTTCATACTGTATTTACAAAGGGAATCTTCTCAAAATTAGAAACCTCAAGTCGAACAAATGCACAGCCACTGATGACAGCTGTGCTGAGAAGAAAAGGACAGGGCTCAAGAAAAATATCAGGTAACACTACAGCAAACAGTTGTGACATACAACCAAAATTGTTGGCTGACAACAGAGTGGAATTTGCTTCTTTCTTCCATGACAACATTTAAGTCTGACCTTATTGTAACAGAAGTTTTCTCCACCAGTAAAGAAAGAACTGTTTTTTTTTATCTTGATTGTAAAAAAAGTAACATACCTATTAGTACATTGAAACTCTAATTCTAGTATTAATTAGAAAAGGCAAAGGCACAAATATCAACTTCTAATATAGGAGCAACATTCTGCTAAGACTCAACATTAAAACAACTACCAAATGTTAACCAGTGAGTTTAAAAGAAAAAAAAAAAGAGAAAGTATATCAGGAGTATCAATACATGATGTGAGGATATGCATCATACAGGGGTAAATATAGAAGGCATAACATTGTTACTGTAAATGTCTGCTATTCTGAAAAGCACAGTACTGTTTTGGTGCGTTCACAGTGATCTTCTCTCAGATGAACTCCCCTCGGAAAGGAAGTGACTGAATGTTCTGCTGTTGCCAGCGGCAGCGCAGCCGGGCCAGCGGCGTGTCCCTCAGGTTTTCAAACTCGGAGAAGCCCAGCTGGTTGAGGATGTCATAAACTCCGGCTCTGGCAGCCACCTACCACAGAAACACACGAAATGTTAATGAGCAGGCAACACAGCCGGTGGGGCTTTCTAAAAAAAAAAAAAGTGTCCATCATGACCACAAGCATGCTTGGACCGCCACTTTTTCAGAGTTTAAGCATGATATGACATTTTTTTGTACATGTGCAGCTGTTTCATGGGAACAATTAGTGTCTGCTGTGGTGGAAGACAAATTTAGGTCATTTATTTAAGCTAAAATAGCAACACCACAATGTTGAAATATGCCATTAAAAGCATAATTCCTGAAATCAAAGGTTAAGTTAAAGGGGCATGCCACCAATTTTACAAATCAAGTTCAGTTTATTCATCACAAAGGGCACTATTCAGTCTGTGAAAATGGTTCTTCTGTAGCTGTGGAGGAAGTGTTCCAGTCCAAAAAAAGCCAAACTAACCCTAATGATGTCATAGTGATGTCATCAGGGCTATTGAGTTGCTTGATTGTTTACTGATTGATTGTGGGAAATGTAGGATACAGTGTTCTGGGGCCTGGTTACTTGGAACTTGGAACATCCATTAATTGTTTAGTCTATGAAATGTCAAAAAATAGTGAAAAACAGCCCTCACAAGTTCCCAGAGTGACTTTGTGAAATTGACTGTTATTTTATGACCAACAGTCCAAAACCGAAGACATTACAACAACTTAAAAGTGAGAAGAGCTGCAAATCCAGAAATCTGAGAAGCCTGGACTAGCAAATATTTGGATTTTTCCCTTTATAGATTCCCCTTAATTGACTTAATTAACAAAATGCTTGAAAATTTATTGAGGTGAGGTGATTTGAGGTGGAGCAAATTCTACTTTATATATTGTTTTCTGATTTTATAAACTGGTTGTGACTTTTGTGCGTAAAATCTTAAATCTGCAAACTAGTTATCACAGCAGTGAAAAGGAAAATACTTCCAAAAAAGAAGAGTGGTTTATTGCAACATTCACAAAGATATATTTGAAGGTGCTGCTGAAATCAGGAGTGATATTATGACAAATAAAAAGTTAAAAGGTGCTATGTGGAATTTTCAGAAATTCTTACTGACACCGGTGGTGAACAGCAGTCAGCGTCCGACTATCATCCAGTACAAGACTATTGTGGTTTGGGGTTTTGTTTTGCTGTGACTGTGACTGAGCTGAGGTGTGTAGCTTGTACTCTGTGGGAATCATGGAAAAGTGAGCACAGACAGCCACATTCCTCCTCTTCCACCTGCGACTGTACTCTGTGTTGTGGTGGTTGTTGTGGAGCGTGCATAAAGGTCACATCCTTTGGATTTTCCCAACAAAACCATCCTGAATCCTTTACATAGAAATCAGTCCACAGGCTGTTACAGTCAATCGAGAGGGGAAGGTCTCATTTTTTAAAGTTACGTTACAATCCATTCACACATTGGCAATAGAAAGCTATTAATACAGGTAAATTGCTTCACAATTCTTACATATAGCACCTTTAATCATCCCACAAAAGGAGGCATATATAAATATTCTCCAGTAGTTCATGTTTATTATTTAATAAGTATACTTAAAAAGGAAACCGGATGAAGCTAAGCGCTAATGACAGGACTGGTATTCTGTCCACATGTTTCAGTGTCCTTAAGCAAGACACTGAGCCTCAGTAGCTCCCACTTGTTAGATCAGTGCCTTGCATGGTAGCTCACTGCCATTGTTGTTTGTGTGAATGAGAGGCAAATTGTAAAACATGTTGGATAAAGGGGCTTTATAAAGGCAGTCCATATTTTCCATTCAAGCCTCCTGGTGTGTGATGATTCACTTTCAGATTTTATAAAATGCAAAAGTTTACAGCTGAAATGTAGTGGAAGACAAGTAACATAAAATTGGAATACTTTACTATTGTACTTCAATACAGTAATGGGACTGTTTTGGAACAACACCATGGAAACAGTATATATTAGTCAGTTTCTTGGGCTCTGAGTCATTAGTGAATGAATGAGGACAGAGAGGAACGAGCACTCTCGGGCGATTTCCCTCGAGAGTGTGTTCAGTGACCATGTTAAGCAGCAGGTCACGCTGACTCATGGTCTGATGTAGCTGTCAAACACCATAGGAGGACTGATGGGAAACACCATGGACAACCAGAAACATCTGGCCATAAAGTCAAACAATACAAACAAATACAAACACCGACTGCCTCGCAAAAACTTTTTAAGATTGAACACCCCATTAGAGGTGTCACAGCTTGCCCAATTTACTCTGCAAGGGAAGCTTCAAGTAACTGTGCTGGACTGTGATGTTCACTACATTCAATTTGAAAAAAAAAAAGCTTATGAGAGTCTAAGAAAGTCAAATCCTGTTAACAGAGGATTCTCTATCGATCCGTATATCGGTTTTCTCATCACAGGCCATTTAACAGATTCCACCTTATTTTTTCACATCACAGGCCATTTAGAAGGATTCCAGTTTATTTTTTCACATCACAGGCCATTTAAAAGGATTCCAGCTTATTTTTGGGGCGCACAAGCATGCAGGAAAGTCATCGTCTTGCAGTTTACAGCATCAGCTTGGAATCAATACAGGATACGGTTAAATCACCAGCTGTTCGCGAGTTTATAAGACCCTAGAAGACGCTGAATGAATAACACGGCCCAAAATACCTTGCCAATTTAGCCTCTCCCTCGTTTCCTCAGACAGTCAAGGAGAAAGTTGGAGTGGAGAGGAATGTGCCAGAGGAGAAATGTTTAAACATGGAGATAAATAACAGCATCATTTATGCATGAATACTTTCATTATACAGATTATCTGGTTCCAAAAGTGAAGAGTATGACTGTGGTTATGTTCTTGAGGCCTTGAGGTAATCCAATATATGAAGTGCTGCTCGGGATACTTTGAAAACGCACTGTCAGGTTAAAGACATAATGGAACAATGAACAGGAATAATAGTATCACAATATCCCTTTCTCTAACAATGATTATAGCTTAGCTGGCCAGCTTTGTGCAGAAATAAACACAAGACACCACAGAGTGTGGTCTAGATTACCTACTTGCTGACGACGCAAAATCAAATCTTACAATAGATATCATGTAACTCTAAAACTTATGCTTTGTTGAGTCGACGCTGACTCTAACTTTACAACCTTTCCCTCAGTCCTGTGAGCTGTCTCACTATGAATAAATGTTCATGCAGCTGCTACTGTCTTGTTAAAATGCTACTTTTTATAGCAAATACACGCACTCGTGTAGCTTTCAGTGCAAATTTTCCAGTTATTACTGAAATGTAAGCAGTTTAAGTCCAGTGAATAACCTTTAATGGTACAAAGGAAAGCGGTAAACTGCCAGAGGTAAAAAAAAAAAAAAAAAGTGTGTTACCAAAACTAAAAATAATGTTAATTTTATAGTTATAAAAAGGCCTTTTTCCAGGTAGTAATAGGAAACAACTCACAGCTTTTCTGCAGCAATGGAAGTAAATGAAACCTTGAAAGTTGATGCAAACAGTTCCTACAGGAGTTGAACTTTAGTTGACTTCTAAACCCTCTGTCTTTATAAAAGCCTGGACGAAGAAGCATGATTGTCTGTGGTTCTTTTGCTGGATCCAGAGTAGGTGACTTGCACAGTGACTGGCAACCTGGACTACAATGATGACCAAAGCATCATGCAGAGCCATGAAGAGCCCTCTGGTCTAGTTGATCAGGGGTTCATCCTGCAGCAAGATAATGATCCAAAACATGTCTACGTACTACCATAGAAAAAAAGAACAAGATGGAAGGCTTCAAGTCATGGAACAGCCAGCACAATGGGCATCGGGCCGGTTTGGGCTGAACTGAACGGAAAGGTGAAAGCAAAGCAGCCTGACAGTGCAACACTTTTAACTTCTGCAGTGTTGGGAAGAACTTTCGGAACAATATTGGATTTCCATTGTAGAAAGAATGCCACAAGTGTGTTCAGCTGTTATATTAGTTATTAAAAAAATAGATAAAATTTTATCAAACAAATACTGAAATTATTATTAATCTCCAATTGTTTATTGGTTCTATGCTTTAATTTCAGAATACATTGAGATATTTAACTATGTAACTTTTAATAAAAACTGGAAAACAAGTGTTCTAAAATCTTGACCAGTTGCGTACATTTGTGTTTAATGTGTTCCTGGACGGCTGCCAGCCTGACTGCTGTATGAGCTCTTTGGTGGGAACAAATGAGTGGGTGCAGCGGAACCATTAGTCAGTGGATTGACTCCCTTGAGAAACTCAGGATTTGAGCTGTTAACTTAACCGGATACTTAACCGGACTCATGACTCATCTACTCCACAGCACAGCTGTCTAAATAGCGGATGTGTGAAAAAGCCTGAAGTGGCAAAAAGTCGTGTTGGAGAGGCCCATCTGCTCATGGTGAAATTGGGGGTCTCAAGATTTCCCTAATGAAGATGTTGGGGGGGGGCTGATATGGAAAGGATCAAGAGTGACCGCATGAAATCTCTGCGGGTCAGAGCAGATGGCATTGACATTCAGACACCTCTATTCTTCTCAAACAAAAGAATATTCCACCAACAATCTATCTTTTGTATATCAAATATTCATCCTTCAAACGCGGCTCTGAAAAATTTTGTTTCCTGCTCCGTCGCAGAGGACACCGACTGCAGTCAGGTTGAATTCACAGCAGTAACGGATTTTAATGCTGACGCAGAGTCATGGGAAAAAAGGGTATCAAAACTTCCATAGATAGAAACTTCTCACATTACTCCTGCAACAAAATCCACTCCACAACAGAACGAAATACACTACTTCTGTATCCCCATCTTGTAGCTTCAAAGCTCAGCTGGAAGTAATGTATTTAGCGATTTTGAATGTTTGGGGCATACGGGTCAGCAGTGAAGAGGATTATACAACAAAAAAGGTTTTTAGAAGTCTGTATGGATGTTCTAATACACTCTGACATGACTGATTTTTGGAGGAGCAATCCTTTAAACTGTGGTATTCCTTCAAAGTCTATGTCTTTTTTTTTTCTTTTTTTTCCAGCACAGACCACCAAGACCAAGCTGTTTCCAGTGTGGAACAATTAGCTTCCCCTCTCCATTAAAAAAAAATAAACAAACTTCAATCTTCTGTCTGATTGTATTCTATTTTGTTTGGTCTGTTTTAGCATTTCTTCTATTTACTGTGATAAAACCTTCATCTTTGTTTGCTCTGACTGAACTGTCTATTTCAGACTGTGTGCACCTGCACTTGCACACTTACATGCCTGAAAACATGTGACGTTACCCTGACAACCTGCTAATGTTAGCTATCATGTCCTCGCCGACACATTTTAACAGGGATTTTTCTTTTTTTTTTAACCAGTTTTAAATGAGTTAATTTAGCCTTGTTTTTATACATGAGTAAACAAAATGAAAATATTGTGACACCATTGGCAAGCTCATGAAAAAGCAGCAAGTCGTTACATCTGCACACAGCAAAACACCGTTAAAAACAAATCAAACCAGATTTGATCTTTTGTTGTAAATTGCAGCAACTTGGCGTAGATTCCCAAGTAGCCTTCCTTGTTGCGGTCGGCTTGTAAGGAAGCCTTGAAATTGTCTGCATGTTTCGGGGTGACAGTAAGCAGAGCTGTCGGAAAGATGTCTTTCATGCTGCATTGAAGAGTTCACAAACGCCAATACTCATTAGGCGGGCTGGAGCGGTGAGAGGGGGCAGAGCAGCGAGGAGGCGCTGGTCTTTCCCACAGTCGGCTATCTCAAAGGCTGCACATACCAAGCCGGTGCAGGGGGACAGGGAGGCCTCTGTGCCACACATCAAAACAGCTGGAGTGACTGATAGGGTACCTCTCCTGCAGGCATCCCTGGTATGCACTGTACACAAGTCCTGCCATTGTGTAAAAGACCGCGTTTTGGATTAGCAAACATGGATTTCAATTCCAATAACTCCTCTGATGTTTCTGCTCTGATCTCACTACATGGCCACGAGGCAACATGGGCTAATGACGCTCGGGACAATATTTGTCCAGTGTGCACACAATGTGGCAGTAAGCCCAAATACATACATATCATATATATATATATATATATATATATATATATATACATATATGTAGCAATTAGCGTCTTTGATCCCTTTCTGTGCCCTGACAATCTGCCTGGACAAAAGCAACAAGACCAAAAAGATCAGAGACTCCATATCAGCTGGCACAGGATGCTGCCCTGTATGACTGGGAACACTGTGCTCCTGCTTTTAGATGTTGAGATCAAATTAGTCCATGCACACACACATGTGTACGCACTGATGCAGAACAGACTGTACCACTCAGATCTGGCAGGTTGTGTAACTGTGGCTTTGGATGCATGGCCAGTGATGGTGAGGACCCCCTGACCACCGCCTCTGGCATCACAGTTTGTCATTAATGATCCCGCCACGGTCACTGGTGATAGGCTAATGATCGTGCCTTGGGGTTGGTTGGGTCAGATTGGCTGGACGAGCGCCAGATTGTGCTGCAACTGGGCCACTAAACGCATCACAATACTGATGGTGATGGGAGAAAAACATATCCGGTATGTCACAAGACTTCCCTGCACAATATTTGTGTTGAGTAATTTTTTTTTTAAGAACACACTTTTTGATTAAATGTTTTTAAAAACAGAAACTTGTGTTTCAAAGTATGAAAGGTTTTTTTTTTTAATTTTTTATCTAGCCTTGGAATGGTGAGGTCAGGCCATGTCGCAAGCTATTTTTGGAAGAACATTCTGAGAGCTGACCTTATTTAAATTCTGTTGTACTAACGATTTTGCTACAGGCCAGCAGCTATCTCGTCATGAATCATTCATTTTGAGAATAGAGTTGGAATGATCTGGGTGAGATTCAGGTCCTTGCATTGTCACTTCCACATAATCCAGTGAAAGCAAAGGATGCGAAGGAAACAATATAGACAGAGTGAACAGCAAAATGTGCAGCAAACAAACACACAGAACAGAACAAACATGAGTTTAGACAAGATTTTGGATGTAAGAATGCCCATGTGACATCTGTCACAGCTTACATCTTTTTTGTCCTTTGTGTAAGTCTCTTATGGGCTAAGAAATCAATTGGAATAAAGACTGCTTTAAGATGACACCTAATCCTAACCCTAATGCCAAAAAGACTGGTTGCCAGAGTAACCGGCTTACCTCAGAGAGCCTGACTGGTTCAAATCAATTCCTACCTTTTGTAGGTTCAGTGTAACTTCTATTCAATCAAAACAAGTCATTGCTGCTGGAAAGAACAAAAAGAAAAACACACTGAAGAATAGGCATTACTGGATATGCTTTCCTGCATGTCATTGTCATTTCAGCAGTGTGCACTTTGGTTACTTTCATCAAGAAAACTAGTATTGGTTTGAATCGAACCGGAGACCTTTGTCACCTGTCATATCACCTCCCTGTTTCATGCTACTGCCTCACTGTCAACTACATACTGTACTGTAATTATATGCAGCATAGAAATATAAACAGCAGAGAGACAGGGACCTAGAAAAAGTGTACAGCAAGAAACGATCGATGATGTCAGTGCTGTAAGATCAGACCTCTAACTTCAGGTGCAGTTAGTCAGTAGCTACGGGTGGGGAAAGATCACAGTCAAGATGATTACGCTGTCAGATGTCCAGTCATCAAGGAAATTGGATTGAATTCATGTAGCAGCTCCATCCAATGGTAAGCTCAGACTGCAGCCAGGACAGTAATTTCATTTTGATGAGTTATTCACAGGAGTTTCAGCCTGCAGTGATTGAGCAGCATAGATTTTCAGCACATTTACACTCTGTGGCTGATGGTGGAGATGTGATCCCTCCTGAAGGCTCTGAGGGTTTGTCGGAAGTGTCATCGGCTACAGCGTGTGATCATGGCAGAGCCTCTGTCACCTGACTAGTAAGCCATTGATTAGACTTCCATTCAGTCAGCAGAGAAAGTCACTTATTCATATGCCACAAGTCCCCAGCAGCTCAAAAAGTAGAACCAAGTTTTGGGCTGTGGCTCCCTTGTGGTCACAGAAAAACCTTTATCTGAAGTTCAGGCAATAGTGCTTTGAATGCTCTAGTGAAAACTAGGGAGAACTCTTGATTTCTGTCTGTTCCGCTGCAGAAAATAACTTTTGATATATTCTGGTGCCATCTGAATGATCTTCTTCGGGGAGTTGATGAATGGCTGTTAGATATTATTCTGGTTACATAATTCCCTCCAGACCTTGCCAGTGACCAGGGAGGTGACAGCAGACTGCACGGGCACATCTTAACGGACATGCTGGGTCATTTTTTTCCTCCTGTTCAGACACAGCTCCAGTTTCCTCTGGGAGATGCAGCAGAGTTGCCAGAAATTGAGAGATGAAAATGCATCACAACCAACACCTGTGAGGTGTTAACACTGCTCCAGCCACAATAAATTCAAATTTGGGGTAACTCCATAATGTAGCTGTAAACAGATATAAGTCTTTATTGATGTTGTTTACAATTATAATTGCTCCTGCTGGCATCGATAAGTGAAGGTTGATGTAAAAACAGTTAATGATTAACAATAAGAATAACAGTAAAACACAGATGTAATAATATAAAATATGTCTTCATACTGTAAGAGTAGTTATAATTGAATTAGTAAATACTTAAAAATGTCATATCTGTGGATTGATTATGGTGCCCCTTGATTATAAAAAAAAACACTTTCTGGTGAGAAAAGACAGGATGAACACCAACACGTGTTAGTACTGAGATTAGGAAACTGGCTTTTAAATATTATGCTCCACACAACTAGAACAACTTGCAGAAGATAGTAAAATTAGACAAGCTAATCCCATTTAAATCATTTATCATTTAAACCTCTTTTAGCTGACATGGGGCAGTGTGAATGTATGTGTTTTAATTGAGCTTTAACTTTTATGTGCATATATTGCTTTTTATTACCTTAATATGTTTTCCTATTATGTGTTTTATTGCTTTTATTGTTTCTTATATTTTGTATTGCTTATTTGTTCATATTTGCTTTTTATATTTTTCGATTATGTTTATTGTTCCTTATATGTTATATTCATAATGTATTCAGGGTGTCCTTGTAAAAGAGAGCTCGCTCTCTGTGGCCTCCCTGTCTAAATGTACATTTGAGTGAATGAAGAGGAACCTTGTGTTTATCAAAGAAGTTAAAAGGTTATGGGTTGGAGTTTTCAGCAGTTCCAGCTATACACTAAAATGTGCATGACTTAAAGGGCAGAACAAGCACAATAAAAACAATTTAGTACAGAATATATTACTTCCAGAACATCTGGAATAAAATTTCTGTCAAGGACACTTCTTTTATAAACTGCTTTCAGGCGGCCTAAACATGTCCCCTTCCTTCAATGTGTTTGTATCAAAGTTTCAAAAAGGTCAGGGAGGTTCTTGCTTGTGAAAAAAGCAATTGAGTTGCATGATTTGTATGAGGTCTTAGATAAGAAGGAAAATGTGACAGTTGCCTTTTCGGTTTAAATTGCCTTTACGGTCAGAGTTTCTTCAAGTCAATTATCAAAACAAATAGAAGAATTACTGTTTCAGGTTTACCAATGTTATGCAGACGTTTTGTGAAATTTAAAAACAAACTATGGAAGAGCTGAAGGTTTTAATACAAATTTTCCATACTGTGATATCAGAATGATTGGCTTTTTCCACTTGGTTGCAGACTGAAATTCTCCTAAATTTGGTCTACAATCAAATCCATAGCACACACAGCTGATTTTTAATGACTATTCATACTTTCAGCTTTAGACAGTCGCTATCACACCGTCATCAGGAGAAGTGTTCCCATACTGTGACCAGACCAGGCTGATGTACAAAATTAAGTGGAGTTTTTATTCACAGGAAGGCAGTTTTATAGAAAGGAGGAAGGAAGAAAGAAATAGGCTACCTTGATATATCCAGAAATATCCAGAGAATGACAGTTTGATGTTATGTTTTGATGGCAAGTGTTTTCTGTTGCCTGCTTTACAGCAGGGTGTTCCTGTCCCATGTGTGCACGCCTGTATTTTCTCATGGCATAACTGGGCCATTAGAGTCACTCTGATGCACCACATATATTTGCTATTCATAACAGGAAGAATATGCCCCGATTGACCGCACATATTTCTGTGACAATTGTTTTCACAGCGATTGTTCCAGTCTATTTTGGAATTTCACGTTTTTTCTTTGAGTTTATTCCACCTCAATAAGGACAAAGAAGTAAGAGATTTTCATTCAGCGATTTTCAAACATTCCAGGTTCTTGGCTATGTGTCTCTAGGCCGTCTGCTCGCAAACAAGAATAGAAAATGGCTGCGATATTGCAGGCTCAAGTCCAAATCATGACCAAGGCCTGTATGTTTACTTTCACACACATATACAAAACTCCACATTTGGCCAAAAGAAAGAAAAAAAACATACTGTAAAACTGCTGCTGATGCTTGATCTGTGGTGAAATTATGCTACTTCTATCAAAAACAGATTTAAGAGGTTTTGCGGAGCCTCCATGCAAAAGCAGGGACAACCACAAGACAGCTAACACATTTTAATTAATACCAAATGCACAGAAATTTTAATGAAACCACATAATGCAGATTCACGGTATTTATTAGGGTTCAAACCCTGAAGGGGTTAGAATCCTTCTGTGTTTGTGCCAGTTTATTATTATTACATGTCGTCTTCTGCCGCGGCTCACATTGCCGTGAGCTGAAATGAGCTAATACCATGGAACCTGGTCCAATAACTGATGTGCATGTGCTTCACAAGAAATAGGAGGAGGAATGTTACATCTACTTTTGGGATTTTTACTCAATTAAAACCAAATTTGGTATACCGCCTTGGGGGATGGAGATACAAATTTCCATTGTAAATGAGCAATATTGGTCAAAAAACATGGCCGCCATCAACCAAAATATCTTCGCAAAGGGCGGGGCTTATTAAATATTGGCCACAACTCATTACTCATTTGTCCAATCATCATAAATTTTGGTACAAAATGTGAGTCTGTGATTGTGAATAGGTCTACCAAAGCATTTTGCGCCAAACCCATAGCACCACAAATGACAAAAATGTGTATCTGGAAACTCAGGGAACAGAACTTTACCAAAATTGGTGTGCATGCTCTTGGTGCAAGCATTAACCAAAATCTGAAGTGCCATATTGATTGGTGCAAGTAGGTGTGGCCTATCACATATTTGCTCATAACTCAAGATGCCTTTGAGCAATCCTGATTAAACTCATTGGAGACATCCAGCACAATATCCTGAACATACACACCAAGTTTCATTCAAATCCAATGTAGGGGGGATGAATGATGGAACTTTGAGTGCGCAATTATTGAACTGCTCCATGCATTATAATGATGAAGCAAGCATGTTCTTGGTCTCATAAATTCTTTAAGCAAAATTAAACTAGCTGGAGTGATTTTGGTCAACTTTGTCAATCCTGAAACCCGACTGTTTTGCTTGCAGCTTTAGTTTTGACCAATTGAGCTGCTTCCGTCTGTTTAGCGTAAAAAGTTGATTGCCGCTTGTGGCTTTATTTTACATTTAAAATCCACTCTTTACCACACTGAAATATGTTTGTCAACCTGCCAAACTGCTCATTTTTTACCACCATGTGATTTTAACATCTTGCAACATACATTTTAATTGCAGTGTGTGTGTGTGTGTGTGTGTGTGTGTGTGTGTGTGTGTGTGTGTTGGGTACCACTTATACACTACTCATTTGTTTGGAATGCACATAAATTCTCGACTTTACTGTAGGGACACAGCTGGCCAAACGATTAATGTACCAACAAAAACACAGAGCCGAGACATTATGAAGTTCAGTGTGTGAAGAACCAGGCCACAATAGAACCAGAACCAGCTTGTAAATTCCTGGAGGAAAATCCAAATGCAACTCGGGTAACCGGTTCACAATGTGCACAAACTGAGCAAAGGTATAGAGAAAGAAAAACTCTCCATCATTTTATCTTTCCATTTTTTATCCGCCAAGCTAGTGACACGTAGCATTTTGGGTAAAAGATGTGTTTCCGTGCCACGATTATGATGAAACTGAGAAAACCAGTGTATAGCAGCAAGTGACAAAGTGCAAATTAGTCTCAAAGGCCACCAGCGGACCTTTTCACCCTCCTGTAGTGCCTTAAGGCAATAGAGCACAGATCCAACATGCAGATGGCACTGCTGGCCTTGCTTTTTCTGGGGGCAATGCAAGGAAAGGTTCATTACCAACAGCATTAACTTGACATTGCATTAACCTGACATTTCCATCTAATGGAATTCTAATAGTGAAACAAGCAAATTCAATAAGTGGTTTAACAGAACATGTGTTCTGATTTTCTCTTGTGGTTGACTCCTGCCTTGTTATAAATCACATTCCATGTTGTTTATATGTGTATTTTCATTTGCAAGGAATTCAAATTCACATATACAAATATCAAGGTGAGACATGTACCTGTTCCATCCAGACAGTGAAGGAGCGCTGCCAAGAGTCCTTCTTCTCTAGATGCAGGTATGTGTTGAAGAGGATGAGGTAAATGTAGCGCTCCAGGTACTGCAGGCTCCTCAGCAGCAGCTGCTGACACTCCTTCTCCGTCTTACCACTTTTGATCTAAGAAAAGAGGCAAACAAAGGTCTCCTGGTCTATCAAGTGGGCACAACACAGTTTTCTTCATACAGCAACAACTGTAGTCAAGGGCGTACCTTTTTCAAAATCTTACTCTAGAAAATGTTGTTAGCATTTGGACCAGCATTAAAAAAAAGTGACAACCAAGAGAAAATAGTGCCACATTTGCTCCATTCAGGTTAAGTGCAGCAATTCACAGAAAAATCATTGATGTTCAATAGTGAATAGTGCAATTTCACTGAAAGGAGTTGATCCTGCTAATGAACTAACATACAAACTGGTCCAATAACTTAAGAGACAGGAGCTAAAACAGCCTGTTTCAGACAGAGGCTTAACTGAGGGGCTGCATAAAGAGCCAGTATAAGATAAATAATAATAAATAAGGAGTTTTTTTAAACTGTAAATCATGCAAAGATATTCCAATAGAGACCCAGAATATAAATATAGACCTGGAGATGTGCCTGATATGCCCCCATTTAAGTGTCATTACCTTATAAGGTACAGTAAGGTTAAGTCCCCCCTCCCAGTGAGCCCACTCTGTTCTGATTGGCCAGCTTTAAAAAGCTGCGTCTTGGCCGAATTCCAGCAGCTAGGAAGGCAATGTAAACAAACTAGGATTTCACTTATTTTCCTTGCCCTTTACTCGAAATGGAAACTTCTCAGATACGTTAAAATGCTCGAGCCTAAATCCGATCTGAAATATATGAGTAGACAACGTGAACAACTCACAGAACAACAAACGTATGTGTGAATAATCTGATGTCATCACGAGGAGGAAGTAGATGTAACGTTACAAAAGAATCATTGAGAGTGGGCTGAAGCCCTGGCTTTTGACTTTCCGGTAGCATTTTGTACATACGTTCACCTCAACATCACATTAGGGAAATCATTTGGATTTATGTTTCTTCCCATCTGATAAATATATAGTATTTACAGTATAATATCGTAGCTCCAGTTTGGTTTCCATCCAGTTTTGCTAGATATTTTACTTTCTTCACTTCTCTCTTTGCTTTTACTCTCTCACATTTTTTGCTTGGCAGGTAGATATATTCTTTCTTGTCCGCTAAAAACAGCTGCTAACAGTTTAATATTCAACGTCAAGCTTAAAGCTGTATAAAGCTGCAGAGTTGGATTGAACATTTCACCAGTAATTACATTTTGTGTTAACATAAATGTTTTAACTTAATACAGGTTTATGTGGTAATATGAACGCAGCTAAGTGTAGGAAAATATAAGCTTCAACAGTGTCACTTGTTTAAATCGCATGTTATGATGGATTATTGTTCTTTTCTACCTTCTACCACCCACTATTTCAGCCTGTAAGAGACCTTCCAATACCTTGTGATTTAAACATCGTAGGTGATCACAGTTATCACAGCTATGTAAAGTAAAGTGCTTTTGTCTAGACAACTTCAAACTGTGTATGATATGGCTGACCATCATCTCCCATCACATTCTGTCATCTCCTTTCCCCTTTTTATCTACTGTAGAAACCCTTTGGCAGATTTGACATTTGGCAGAAGGAGTTAGCAAGCCATCCAAGCTGTCACCCACAGTACACCCTAGTACTGATAATGGTTGTTTACTCCCTGTGCTTCCAAAGACCCTTAAACTCCACTTTATCAATAAACACTGTAGTTGTTCTTATGATAATTACCAAATAATTTACTATTTCATAGCGAAACCCTGTGGTCAGGAACACTAGAACAGTGCAATTATCCTAACTATGAGATTTTCCTATAATTCCCTCAATTGGTATTCAAGAGACAAGATAATGGTACTCTCACAGTACTAATTCACTGTCTAAAGGAGGCAGAGGAAAAAGTCAGTTTTGGACAAAAGATAATTAAAAAATTCTTGCAAAATATCAGACCAGCAAAGCCACTTCTAAAAAAGTTGGTAATTGGGTTGCTCTTCAATTACAGGCTGTGACAACACTGACAGTGTAGAGTTGGTGTCAAGATGTTTTCCCTTTTTTTTCCCCTCGTCTTTTTTTTTTTTCTTCTTTGCTTTTCTTTTTCTGATTGCTTAGAGCCTCAAGCACTTCCAGGCATCAAGTGGCAAGGTCTGCCATCCAGCTGTGTCTGTGTGGTGGAATGTGAGGTGTGTGCTGGATTGGATAACATGTCAATTGGGGTTAAGAGAAAGTAACAAGTGGGGACGAGGTGTAGTATAGCTCAATGAACTGTCAGCAGACACTTTCTTCCGGCAGATTATTGTCTGCATCATAATGAGCATTTTGACTGCTTGTAGTCTTTGTTTTTGATGGTTAATGCAGGGTAAAAATCTTATCAGCTCACGGTTCGCAGCAAATTAGGGAAGTATATTAAAGACATTTTGGGGCTGCACAGAAAATAATGAAAGTTTACCAAGTAGGTGGGCTAGTACTCAGGGTAATTTGAAAAGTGCACAGCACACCATAATACGATCATTCCAGAGCTGAATGACGCAACAGAGAGAGAGAGAGAGAGAGGGGGAATGAGTAGGGTTTCCTGTCCGTTCCCAAACAGCCGTGGTTGGATCTGAGTTATCCAAGCATCTGCCACTGAGCGGAGGAGAAACTACACCTAGGCAAAGAAACGATGTGCTGTCTGTTGTCTATCAACTGTCAGAGAACACAGATGAACAAAGAAAGCACACATGCACCTCACTTTCTCCTAATCTTTCTAAGTTAACATGGACTACAGTGGGAGAGCAGGTGAATCCTGTTGAACCCGATTACCCTGTGCGCCCTGCACCCCCAGGGGGCTTTCAGCATTTCATTTCTTATCCTGAAACTCCACAGTGCCAAAGCCTGGCAGCTATCCATGCACAAGCCACGGCCAAATACTCATAATATATACACACACATACACACACACACACGCACACACACACTCAGATTACATAATTCACACCTCTACAATCTGCAGAGACCTAAGTCTGTGTCTGCCATCTGTCTGTCTACATCAACTGAGCCATATGTGTGGTTGGGCGGCCTTTCGTGCACCCTCAGAAATTCCTTCAGAAAACAATGTTGGGGAAGATGTGGTGAAGAAAGAGTAAATTTCTTCCATTCCATGTAAAGGAGACAGCCTTGAAAGTTTTGTATTTACAAAGATTACATTTTTAGGGTCTTGGATGATCCTGTGCTGTGCTGATAATCATATCCACTTCTCTGTTTTATTTCGACAAGCTAAAAGGTCTTGAACATGTTATAAAAACCTATTTCTTACTTGCTCTACTGAGATGAAACAATAATTCTGTCGGACTCAACAGGCTTCATACATTTTTAAAAATAAATAGGAAACATTTCTACTAAAGCAATGAAAAGGAAGAGAGGAAAAAAAAGTGGAAACTGCAACATCCTGCCATTTGCCTGGTCTTTCAGAACAAAGGAGGTGACTGGTCAGTTGCTATCAAGGCAGAAAGCCATATTTCAGCCAGCTGCTGAGGTGTGATAATGTATGTCCTCAGCTCTGCTGTGTGAGATGGGAGGCTGGCCAAACACAGACCACATACCATTGTTGAGAGAGTCCAGGAATGCTGGTTGGCTGAGCAGTGCTCAAAATGAGGACAATGTGAAAGTGAGAGAAAAGTTTAAAAAGAAGTGGAGCCAGAGTATGTTATCGCTGCACAAACACTCACGAGAGCAGAGACATCTTTCTGTTAAATGTGCGACTTACTGACAGCTCCTTAATACAAGTACTACAGATCAGTAACGTTTTACCGTCTTCTGGTAAGTTTACAGTATTCAAGTTGTTTTCAGACCTACACATACATATCCAATGCAAAGGTCATTAAACCAACCTTTTAAGGAAATTACTCATCAATACATTGAGCCATCTAAAGCACATATTAACAGATGTGTTCAGAGTCTGACATCAGAACCCACAAATTCACTGTATGGAGAAAGACAACATACAAACGTACACATAAACACAAAATAAATTAAAAATTGTGTATGTATCATGAATCAAGTTTCAGATCATTCTGTCATGTCTACTGCCATTTTAGCCCATGTCCTACAGGAACATGAGCATCTCACTCGTGGCCACGGGTCTATTTTTTATCCCGTAGCATCTTGCGTCTATGAAGCATGAAATTCACTTGTGAGTATATTAAAATGCCCACATTTACTAATAATTCACCTGCAATTTATATTTAATGATGCGTTTAATTTGTTACTGCCTGGACAGATATACAGTGAAACTAGTTTGTAAGTAAGTAGCCATAGAGAGAGAAAAAGTGAAAGAGGAAATACAGATACAAGACATAATGGGGTTGTACAGTAATTAAAGGGGATGTATCATGCACATTTCCATATTCCAAAATGTCCATATTTATACTCTGGGGGTCATCTGATATATTCTTGTGTGGTTTACAGTTTAAAAAAACCTCTTATCTATCTTAGACTGGTCCTTTATGCAGCTCCTCAGTTCAGCCTCTGTCTGAAACAGGCTGTTTTAGCTCCTGTCTCTTTAAGGACCGCCCTCCCGATGAGCCCACTCTGTTCTAATTGGTTAGCTACTGGAAGCTGCATCTCAGCAGACTTCCAGCAGCTCAGGAGTAGAATTTCACTTCTTTTTCTTCACTCTTTACTCGAAATGGAAACTTCTCAATGTACATGTTGAAGCCTGAATCTGATCCGAAATATGCAGGTTGACAAGACTTTTTAGGGAGCATTTTTACATACATTCACCTCAAGTTTGGGAGATTTGACCATGTTTAACACAGACATCTGACATTATAACATTTTAAAAATGACAGGAAATCACAAAAAACATGACATTTCCTCTTTATACTGGGTCAAGTACAGCCACAAAGCATCTACTGTATGTCTATATCTAAATGAACCACAAGCCTGTATTCCATATGCTTGTAAAGCAAGAAAATTGTTGGCAAAACAACTCTCAACAATACTGGAAATTGGAGGGATGTTCCACTTCCAGCTGACATTGGAACTGCAATGGAGCATGCAAACGACATCTGGGATAAGATGCTTTTTTTAAAATGGCAAATAGTTTAAGAGCAGTGCTCAGGTTTTCAATTTCATTCAGTGACACAGTTTTATAAGTGGATTTAGTGGTACATTAAAATATTCCCTGCATTTTATAATGCCTGTTTGTTTGTGAGTCATATCAACATTGAACTAATCACACTTGTATGAAGGGCTGATGTGTATTACATTAGATTTAAGCTCTACTCTGTCTCCTGTGTTAACCTTATCCTTTTTGAAGGTAAAAGTGCTGCAGGCAATCACAGCTTTAGTTCTCTATAACAATCTCTTTCCATGAAACAAAATCTTATTTGCATTATCCAAAATATAAATGCACTTTGCAGGAACAAAATAAATACACTTGCTATCTGTTTGTGAGGGATTTAATACTACCCTAGGCAACTGTTTCATTCTGTCTTTTTTATGCAAACAACTCAGACCAGTTTCAGAACAATCCCTGAATAACATATGTGAAATGTTGCCCACGTCTTGTGTAAAAAGGGATACTGCATGTCATCAGGTTTGGTATAAAAAGATGCCACACTGGTATGCGGCATGTTGAGTAATCGCAGGTCCTTCGCAGTTGATCTTGCAGTACAATCTTATCCTGTTGTAACTGATTGCACTTAAAGACAAGGCAACAATAATGCGTGCTCAGCATTCATGCAAAAAGGCTTATTAAAAAATGATGTGAACCCCAACGCCCCCTCCCTCTACACACATACTGTACTCACAGGAATGTCAGTCAATTGCCAGCGAGCTTGTGCTATTGATTTATCAAATCACATTTCACTTACCAGAGTGTCTGAGGGTACTAGCGATTTCTGTCCATCTCTTGCTGTGAATCTCTCTGAAGCTGTGTTTTAAATGTGTGCAACAAGTATTATATTAATCATGTAATGAACACACCAAGTCAACTGTCTGCCATCGGCCTTTGCAGGACTGTTATTAGAGTGTTGTTCGGTGTCTGTGTCCATCCATTGCCCTTGTTTTTGCGGTGTGTTCAGCGCCGTTGGCACTAATCTACTCTTTACTGGTGGCTGTTCAGCTGACTGAGCATGTTGAATAAGTGGAAAAGGCAGCCGAGAAAAGAGGGATTTCTCATTGGTTTTGGTAAGTAAATGAGAGGAGAAACAAAAGTGTAATATGCAAGTATACAACAAATAGGAACAAATTTGGCTAATCTGCCAAAGTTATTGAAGAAATACAAGAATATTTTCACAAGTTTCCAACTAGCGTGAAAACAAGAAGCTACAGTAGTTTGTACTAATTTGTCTTTTTGCAAAGCAGGGACTTCTGGTTATACTTTCTTCACTATGAATACAGACGACTGCCACCTAGAGAAACTGGATTTTAAAAATAAAATTTTACCACAACCTCTCTGTGCTTTAACATTGTTTTGATGTTTGTACTCAAGAGTGACACTGGTGCATTCATATTTGAGTTTCCTTCTCTTTTTCTCTTCACCCTTAGAAGATATTTTGTGCTGTGGTTTTTAATGCAGTTGCATGGGGACATAAAATCTGAAAATCATTTTAAGCAGTGGCCTCCAAGTGGACCTCAACATAAATTATAAAAACTACAATTCTTTTGTACTAATGATGTAAAACCACTACCATGCTGGCATTTTTAAAAAATGTATCAAGGCTCATGGCTCATCTGTAAAGAAACGTATCATAGAGCTTCTGCAGGGAGCACCACAGTCTGATCCTTGAACGCTGGCAGACAAGCGCTGAGGGTCGACCTTTCTGTGGGCTCTTGTGGGTGAGGACTGAACTGAGAAGTGCACATTATGGAGAGGTCTGTCTGCCTGACATATGGTGCCAATTACCAGCTGATGGGGTTGCCGAGGTAAAGAGGCCAATCCATATTGGCCCTTCCCACCCAGGTTAGCACAAGCAGCCATTCATCAGATCCTGCAGAACACCTCCCACCCAAATCCTAAACCAAACCCCAACCTGTCTAGAGTGGACAGGCAGCCTACACATGGCTCCTTGACTCAATGTACAGACAACTCAAAGTCAAGTACACACACTGATTTTCAGGTAGGTTCATTAAGTGGACCCAAACCAGGGTCCAGCTGCAATTTCTGGATATACTCTCCGTCCAGGCTGACTTTCGGTTGCCAAAGGTGACAGTTGCCATTTCAACTGAATGATAATGGGACAGTGTGTCAGATATTTACATCAAACCGAAATAAAGGATGCTTCAAGATAAAACTTAACTGTTTTTTCCTCTCTGTCCATGTGTTGTACATATTAAATGGATTTCACATGTCACTCATCTTCACTAAAATGTATAACTGACCTTTCTGCTGGCACCAACATGTCACTCCATGACTCAGAAAAGTTAATCATTTGTACAATTCCCATTTTAGGACATCTCAGACAGATCTACATCATCAAACTTCGCAAGATGTTCATCAGTTTAAGCCTTACTTGGACTTTGACTAAGTTGTGGTTTGCACTGAATGCTCAAAAGTGTGAATAAGTAACATGCATGTTCGTGTTACCATGCTCACAAGGCTATAATTAGCATCTTTAGTTGCATGTTTAACAGCTATTGGAGCTTAACCTGTTAAAATGTGGCATTTAGCAATTTATGATGGTAATATGATTAGATTGTTTGAACATGACAGACAAAGGAAATTGAAATACAAACTACACTCAAAATATTACAGATCCAGGCAACTATCACATGAAACATTTGATAATTTGTTCACACAAATTAGCAGTCAATACCCTTGAATTAATTGTTTGTGTGCACAGATTACACACAAATGATTCATTTCTACTCTGAAAGTACTTAATACATTCTCTCTGATGTGCAAACATAGCCTGACATGTCATTTAAATATTTTTCCATTCCCGTTCTGAATATGAAAAGAATGATTGTTGCACACATTCTGGTGGCTGCCACATAATAATGTGAACCTATGACCTCACTTCAATCTGGGTAATAACATTCATTACCACATTACTATTTACATAAAAATCCAATAGTCTTCAGACAGATCAAAACACACCTTAGCGCCTACACACAGCCGTCAAACAGAAGAATTATCTTTTAAAAAAATGCTCATGCTTCTAATGTAACTTCAAATTGTTTCTAAAGCAGTTAATTCATTTTTTCTACTGGCCATTATTTGTGTTGTGTTACCAAGAAACATACTGAGGCAAAACATTGTTTACCATCATCTTATAAATAACAGGGCTGTTATGTCCCTGTGTCAATTATAGACTTGCATCATTGAGGTTTCTGCTCTCTTGGCTAAAACTCCCATCTTCTTTTTACAAGTGATTACTCCTAACATCACTCTTCCTTTTTGGTCAGTATACTTCTATAAAACTGCGTATTTCAAATTAGCTTCTGTTGAAGTCTTTGTAGCTTTCCAACTTTGATTAGAGAGGGGCAACATATTATTATTATGAATAATACTAGTACTATTAAAACCTTTTTCCTAGTCTGCTGATCCCCCAGATGCTGCAATGCATAAAACTGAGAGAAGTATACTTTCAACATACTTCTTACATCATACATACTTAAATATTTCTCCAGGTTGCATGCACCCACCCAGCATGTGTATGTTTTTTTTTCACATGCACTCCCATTTTTCTGAAAACCCGACCATCCACCCACCCAGTCTGTCTGCCGCCTGCCAGGTTGGCCAGTAGCTAAGCAATCAAAGTTATACATCATCTGGCTTCAAGCTGCAGAACTGATCTTTATGGATCAAGATGGTGCCCAAAACTCTCCTTTTAAAAAGGAACAGAGAAGCCATGTAGCAGCCAGTGAGAGGAGGGGACGGAGATGCCTTTATGTTAATGGTTTCTACAGATTCCAATCCTCTGTCTGTCTTTTTCCAGTTGCTCAGCCACACTACACTGATTAAATCATGAAGTTGAGGTTGAGGTGGATTTTAGGGGCAAGCTGTGTCAATCCACATACTGTATATATGCAGATTTGCCATCAACCAATCTGTCCATCTTGCATCCAACGGCTTAAAAATGAATGTGAAAATGTAATTTGTGGTTAAAACATTTCAGATTCTTTGTCATGACATCACAAGTAAAGTCTTGTGGATTATGGTCTCTATCAGAATATAGATTTAGCCTTTCTTTAGCATTTAAACTGAATATCTCTCAGCTCTAATCAACAATAAAACAAATAGGATCTAAGGATAGGATTAACAAAACATGGAGAACTAATGAAGGAATGTATTGTGCAATGAATACAAGCAAAAATACATAATGTCTGTTGAGCAGAGATTACAAAAGCCGCAGGAGGAGACAGGGCTCATCAACTTAGCCTACACAGAGACTGGAATATCTGCCCACATTAACCACACGCATTATGGTACATTCTGTACGTGCACATGCCTGGAAACAGAGCACATGGAGACTCCCACTGTGAATCAATCATTTATTGAGCTTTCAAAATATCTTGTGCATGCAAACCCAAATTTGGGCATTAAACTGGTATGTCTGCGAGCTACAACTAATCAGACATTTAAAACCCACTGAGTTCTTCTAATCAAATTTTTATTCTTGGCCACAAGTGACATTTTGTATTGATGCTGGTGGTTAATAGAAAGCAAATGTATTGATGGTTGATTTTTTTCTTGTGAGGAAGCCACAAAGCTGCTGTGAAGAACATGTTGTTTGTCAGCCACAGTACAGTACAGCGTGGATGAACACTTTGGACCTGAGGGACATTTTTAACTAATTATGGATGGACTGCCATTAAATTTTGTACAGATATTCATGGATCCCAGTGAAAAATGTCCTAAAGAATTTGGTGATTCCACCTAGCGCCACCAACAGGTCAAAATTTTCATTTTCAGACAGAATGCAATGCAAATTTTAGATGTGGCATGATTACATACAAAGTCAACTATACGCAAATTCGCCCAGGGCAGCACAAATTGACGTGAATATAAGTCTGCTTAAGTTGAAAATGTTTCAACTTGAGTGAAAAATTTGGGTGTATCCCGGGAAGCTTTATGAATGTACTTCAAAAACATACCGCGACAAGAGGGGAACGTTTGCTAATTTTACATAATCATTTACTCGCAATCGTTGTAATTATTACAAGCTAAAAACAAACAAACATGCATCTTAACACCATAACCATACAGTGTATTAACCAGCTAACACCAAACTTCAAACTTCAAAGTTAGCACTTAGATCAACAGGCTAAGCTTAACATGCTAAAATTGTCACTGTACAGAAGATAAATATTTTGGGGGTAGTTTACAACAGTAAAGATGGTATGATTAATGAGATTCTTCTCTTGCTAGTTTGCTAAGGTCAGCTAAGAGGGAAAAAAGAGATACTGGTGGACCAAGATAAGCTAATAGAGCACAAAGTTGTGTAAGCAAGGCTAAGCTAACAAATATGCAATGTTAGCTAGTATGCAAAACACCAATCTTGTTTATATTAAAACCTGCAGTAACTTATTTTTTGACAGTTTGGGGCAGTGGGAACAAGCTGCGAACACAACTATGAGAATTGGCCACGGCCTCTCTCTCCAGTTCGCCAGCCCTCTCCCACCATTAAATGGGTGCTGGAGACGGGAGACTGTCATGTCTTCACACAGACAGCTACTCTGTTGACTTCCCCCTGTCCTGTGCATGAGCACTAATGCCCCCTGCTGCCAGAGTAACGTTGTGTTTACAGAGCACAGTGCTGTGTATGACCACCCGAGTTTTTTTTAGTGCATACGCAGAACGGACAGCTAGCGGATATATTCGCTGAATTTGACAAAAAGTGTCTTGGATTAGAATATTGACTTTACCTTTAATTATTCAATCTGACATTGTGTTTATGTTTGCCATTTTCTGTTTGAGAAAAAAAGATTACATTTTCCCCCAGTGGTGACTGATATATCTGCACTGTCAACGTCATTCTTTCGTTGACTAGGAAGCTGCAGTAGTGTTTGCTAGAAGCATTTAATTTGATGTTTTTCACAAAAATGATATGTGCCAATATATATGCCAATGTGCCAATTTAAGAATTATTACTGTAAATGATTTACAACAACCTATACAGCCAGGTTGATGATGGCAAATTTTCTGTCTGCATTTTCCAGGCCGTGGCACAGAATATTAATTCCGCCATCAAAGTTGTCATCGGCTAGGTTGTTTTTCCAACCAGAGAGGCAGCCATCAACAAGCCCAATACCGGACCTATTTGAATCGTTGAAAAAGGAGATGTGGGCAGCAATTCAGAGGTCTGGACCCAGGCTATTCTGGCGCCACCCCCAGACAAAACTTTGCTTCTTTAAGACCCATATGACTAATGAGGCAAAAAATATAAAGATTTTTGTCTTCTGTGTAACGATCATTATTTCCTCATTAGGCTGGTGGCCCAGCTATAGACTTTTCTTCTATTTTGTTTAATTTGAGCAGCTGCTGCTGTCAACCCATAGATTGTGTTCATGCACCTATTATATATTCACTAATTGCTCATGTAAAATGCATTTTCACCAGCATTTAAGTGCCCATATGTGTCAAATCTGTCATTATAATGATTACGTCCAAGAATAAAAGAATGCAGAAAGAACACACATTGCCCCCTACTGTGAGCAGTCTCTGTGGGAACGAAAAAGCCATTTGACAAGGCAAGTTTGAATGTTCCTTGCTGACTGTGTGAGTTGTTGGCACTATGGGAGTAGTTATAGCGTCGTTAACACAGGATTCATCTGTTGCTCAACTGTCCTCACGTATGAAACATAGCTTCCCCATTGGGGCATTGTGAAAGTGCAATTCCTGGAGCAACTCAACCCAGTCACGACTTACTGCATATCCCACATGGTTGGCATTTAAGTCACTTCACCATTGGGGTTGTATTCCTGTAGGTATTTGTTCAGTGCCAGTAGTTAGCTGGTGTGAAAGCTTAGACAAAAAAGGTAGACCCTTTCCTGGTGAAATGATTTGGGGCTTAGCAGGATCTGTCAGATACCATGACCACAGCTACTGGGGGCATGCTTAAACACTCATGCATGGTTTTGGAGGTAGTTATTCCTGGTCTGTGGGCCTGGGGCAATGACAGGTTTAGTGTGCGGGGGCAGGAAATAGCAACCCTTCTGAGTGCCCAGCAAGGTCTGAAACGCTGTCCTGGGGCCAGTGGTTGAAAAAGGGGGTGGGGGACATGAGGAAGGTCAGGGCAAAGGGCAGGCCAGGGCAGTTCAGTTATTCAGGGTAAAAGGAGATAGACTACAAGGCAAACATGACGATTTCTAAAGTGGTCAGCATGTAGAGAGTAAGTCAGAGCATGAGAGCAGGAGAGCTTGATCTCTCGCAGGGAGAGTGAACACACAAAATTATAATAACTGCAGAGGCCTTGGCAGTAGCTGCAGGATCATAAAAGCAAATTAAAACACAGATTAGTGTGTTATAGGTCTAATGAAAGAACAACGTAATGATGCAATGCCGTAATATGCCAATTAAGAAAGACTAAGAGATTTTTGATCTGTTCTATATGTTTCTTGCAGACTTTTGTGATTTCCTCTTTCAGTTTGTGTTATTTCTTAAGTAGACTACATAACTTTAGCAATGGTCTTGCAATTAAGAGGCTGATCTAAACATGTTTATAAAGTATGCTAAAAAGGTTGCTAATAAGCTCATGCTCCTTGAAGCTGTAGTAGACGATACTTTTGATAATAACTTAATTAAATGACTCCCCTGCAGCCCTCAACTGCTTTCAGCTCACTGTTTGTGTTAGCTGGACTAACAAAAACACAGAGACAATGCTGGTTCATGTAAAACTAAGGGCAGCTGCTTCAGAACTCACACAGCTCCTACAACACTACCTGCAGTGTGAAATGGCAGCTGAAGTAAACAGGTGGCTGGTGAGAAAAATAAAATATCTGACCATACAAAGCGTACAGCACATGTCGGTTATATAATTTGCACAGGAATATTTCCATGTTTGTATATTATGCCTATGGATCCTTTCACATATATTTAATACCAAACTAACACAGTTAAACACAGCAGTCCTACAATAAATCCTACTTTCATGAAGCTTTTAATGTCAAGTTTTTTTTCCACACCATTTATATCAATGAGGGTAATGTTTTACTTATTGTTAACCTCAAGAACATATACTTCATATTTTATGTAAGACATATGATGTATACAGGTTTAAGGCTATAACTAAATCACCAAAAGGGAAAATCAGAAACCAGATGAATGCAGTTCTGACTGTAGAGCGTTATTATGTTAAAAATAACATTTTAAATCACTTCAGTTCAGCTGCTGGAGATCCTGCTGACATCGAATCACAGTGAATCACAGTGCAGCAAAATGTTGAAGTGGAGCTACACAGTATAAAATGACTTAGCAATTAAACTTTGAACATGGCCATGGTGGTAGCAGAAGTTAGAATAATAAGCAGTCAGAAAATTATTATAATCCAGAGTTTTGAATCGTTTGCCATGAAAACCGAGTTTATTTGCCTGTGTTTGTTCCAACGACATGGACCACCAGGTGATTTCACTGATCACCACGTTTTCAGCCAAAGAAGAGGAACTACTCCGTGAAATGACCTGGCGCTACATAAGGCTGGAACAAAAACCTGCATACATCGCCCTTATAGCCTAAATTATAATTTAAAGGGCATGTGATTGGCCCACTGACAGAGGGAAGGAAACATGGAACCCGATCATTTAAATATGCAATCAGTCAACTCCGAGCTGTCAACGTCGCATGTAGTTTTTTTTCCCAAGTGCTTAAGGATACAAGTGCAGGAAACAAGTACACCTCTTTTATTTTATCTTAAGAGTTACTAATGAAGACACATAACTCCTCAACCGTAGAAATAAATCAACAGCATCAATGTTACAATGCAGCAGCCCTCTAATGGATCGTATCATATTAGACATCAGTGAGCACTATAAACACTAACTAGATGTATTAGAGTATCATTTGAAGTCATTTACAGCTGTGGAAACTCCCTTAATAGCTCCTGAATAGCAACTGACTGGTAGCAGCTGTGTATAACCCCCCCATAGCTCACCAAACCTCTCTGGAAAGTCCCAGGAGACACTTTATTTACCTCTATGTATATGTATAAAACCTCATCACAAGGTTGGAGAAGGTGTTATCCATGTCCAAATACCTCAGCTGGTTGCACCTGTTCAAATGGAATTCAGTCAAAATAAGTCATTTTGTAGACAGCTGCAGCAAATACTGCTATTGGCATGTGAGAGGCTGGAAATTATGAATAAAAACAACAACAACAACGTCTGGCTCTACCACTTTTCCCTCTCCCACCCAGCGATGGATCTAAATAAGAGCCTCTTTTCAGGAGCTGTGAGTCAATGCACACCTCAGGCGAGAAGAAGAACTTGTCTCTGGTTCAGGTGGGCTCATTTTCCTGCCAATATTTCCTTTGGCCTTCACCAACTCCACCTTGTAATTGGCCCACTTATGTCAAGTGGTCATCCTAATTGAGACGAAAACTGTTAACACAAAGACTCCTGAGCTGAAGGAGTATTAGAGATAGCTGAGGTTAAAGTGCAAAGCTGCAAAATACTAGTTTCAAAAGTGGACAGAGTGGATCGTTAACCTAACCCCCGCGTCTAGACAGCAAACGTAGCGTGAGCAGCATGTCAACAGAGCGGCAGCGGCAGCGAATGCTCCGTCTGTGTGTCTACACTGGAGGCGCTCAGGTACGGCGTTGAGCATAGGTCACCCGTGTGTTGGAATCACTCAGAGCCCAATGCGCACAACCGCGGTGACACACGTAAAACGGAGGAAAATAGACTTGAAGCGTAAATGGCTGAGAGGCGAGCCTGCACGGAGCCGGTGCAGACAGCTGCATAGATTAAAATGGGAGCGTATCTGTTATGTGTGACGTGCGCGTGAAAAACGTGTCTGAAACGCTTGCTGTCTAGACACAAGGTTACAGTGTGACTGCCTCTTACTTTCTCACCTCACCTACTTTTCTCCCTCTTTCCATTCTTTCTTTCTAATCCCTCGTTCTTCTTTCTCATCGCACAAATTTTCTCCTGTGCACCATGCTTTAGTCACTGAACATTTTTTGGCTATCTCGCCTTCAACAGGGTGGTATCTGAGGCTTTTTGATTTATCATGTGACCAACAAATTACTTGTCATAAACTGTTCTTCAAAATTACTGAATCAAAAATTGATAAAAATAATTATAAGAGAAATATTGATGACCATTAATCCAGAACATATAATCTTTTAACAATATTCTCTAGAAAATGTACTATTTCATCTTATGCCATTAATGATCAAATTTTTCAATTCAGGCAAATTGAACTGGAGCTCACACTGGTCTACTCCTTGCTGTGTGTGCATTCTCAAAGCAAAAAAAAAAAAATCTGGCTGTCAGTGCTGCAGCGGTCCCCTCAACCTCTGCAAACTTCTGAGCATTTGGCCCCAGTTCCTCTAACTTCTTCTTTCCTAAAGACGTCCACTACCTTTCCTCAGAAAAAAAAACCCGCTCGCAGCATTCTCCCCTTTCTGAAAATATTTTTCCACTGCCCCGTCCAAACCATGAGGGCCTTTCTTTGGACACACACAGCATGATTTGCGCTCATTCACTCTCAATCCATGCGTTTCAGTTTTCTCACCACCTGGGTGAAAAAGCATTCCATTTTTGGGGAAAAAAAAAAGGTGATAGGGGGAAAAAAAGTGCTGCAAGTCTCGCCCAACAAAAAGGATTAGGAGTTGGGTTTAGGAGATTTGACAATCTCCATTTCTGCAACTCTGCTCGCTTTGCTTTAATAGCCTCTTGAAAGACTGGGTAGAAGACAGCGATCTTCAGTGATCACATTCTCTGTACATGCAGTGAGAAATCTCTGTAAGCTGCTTAGACAAGGCAATGCGTGCATCCCCATGCCTGATGGTCTAAAATGCTAAACAAAACTCAACATACTGGACAAACAGAGAAATATGATTGTTCGTGGAAATGGCATATACTGCTATGAAATTAGGATGATGTGAGTTGATGATAAAAATAAAGAAAGATAAGAGAAGGCTGCAACCGTGGGAAGACAGATGGAAATTTGAAGATTGTGAAGATGTTGGTTTATGTGGGCAGAATATGTTTTGACATTTTGCATTATCAGATTCTCTGCCCATCTGCAAATCATCTCTGATAATCATCCAATAAATCCAGCCTGAGTGTCATACTAAATATAACACACCTGTTAACACAACAAAGCTCCACACTGAAAGAGGACAATATCAAAGTAAACTGTAGTAGGCACAGATCACTCAAGGCGATTTTCTACGTCAAGCTGGCTCGACAATGGAAAGAAAGGCCCCTGCAGCTGATTCCTGTGCAGGAGACGGAGGAAGTAAACTGTAGTGAGCATAGATCACTCGAGGCGATTTTCTACCTCAAACTGGCTTGACAATGGAAAGAAAGGCCCCTGCAGCTGATCCCTGTGCAGGAGACGGAGGAGGAGAAGGGAGGAGGAGGAGGTAGAGGAGGAGAGGAAGCAGCCTCTCTTCTGCATTGGCCCCGACGTTGGAGGATGCATCTGCAACGTGGGGTCACGCCTGGTCGGCAGCAGGGATTTACAGGCCCTTCAAGAAGACCCCCCCCCCCTCCAAAAAACCTCACTCGCCCTGCTCCCCTCCCTTCCCCCTTTTCCCTGGCCCCTCTGGGAGCTGGCGGACGGTTCGGGTCCCAGTGTAAATATATTTTTTTCTCTATCAAAGACACATTTTCCAACCACTGTCAAAGTGGAGGAGGGTGCATTGGAGGGGTGAGGAGGGGGAGGGCTACAAGAGAGAAGAGAGAGTGGGAGAGAGAGAGAGAGAGAGAAAGAGACAGAGAGTGGGGGTGAAATTTTTTCCCTCTTCTTACCCCCTTTTCTCCCCTCTCTCTCTCTCTCGTCTGCTGCTGCCTGCCGGGTTCTAGCAACATCTGGCACTGTTTATCACCTGGCCTGCTGGTTCAGGCAAGAGGGGAAAGGCTGAAAGGGGAACACAGTGCCAACCTGAGGTCCGCAAGGGCAAGGTTAAAGGACAAAGCTGCTTAATTTCAACTTGGGTCTGATTTTTATAGTTTTGGCTATTATTTCTATCAGTTACGGTGACATTGTACTCACCAAAGTAAGTGCTCAGATCTGGAAACACAGTGACTCCCATAAGAATAAGTCTGATGAGGCAAATAAGGAGAGGTGTGCAGATCAAGTACAGTATGTCACAAACCAACCAGGGAGCTGGTCTGTCAGTCCCTATCTGAAAGTTTGGGTAATAACGTTATAGTACTGCTTTTTAAAGCTGGATTTATAGTGACAGTTTTTCTGGGAATTTTTGGGTCCACCCTCGCGTGTTAAGGGGTTACAGCATAGCTTAAAAGTCTATGTACATAACAGCTGATGCTACGCCATAGCTGACTTGCACTTCCTCAAACAGGGGTACTGAGTGGACCTGTAAGACCAGTGACTGGATGCTTGTGTTTTCTCCAACAACTCTCCGATGCCTGTGATTTCAGTGGAAATTGTTGTGAGTGAAGTAAACATGAAGTTGAAAAATGATAAGCTCACTTATCTTCTCCTTTTCAGTAACAAACATCTAGGAAAGCCATCTCCTATGCAAACCTTCAACCCCCTATCACAGTGAATGAAACAACATAAACACAGAATAGTAACATATTCACTCACATAACAAGGCCCACCATCGCCCGTATCACAGAGTGAATGAAAGAACGTCAGCGGTTAATGTGGGGAATATTACTAAAAGCACGATAGCACGACTAATGCTATAGTGGTCATATCAGCGGGAGAGATCTGGCGTTGGAACTATAAATCAAAACACACACCATGAGTATCTACAGCGGGAGACACGTTAACCCCTTGCGCTGACCATAAATCCGGCTTAGAATTGGCTAATCAGGCCGTTTGATCAAAACATATATGATTCCATGACTGCTCATGTTTCATGCCCTATCTGGCGTCTTTTTAGTGATATAGCTGGATTCTGAGATATCATCAATCAACCTGGTGAGTACAAAATTAATTACAGCAATAGGAATGACGCCTAAAACTAAGTGCCAAGTTGAACCAAACTGGAATTATTCTTTAAACTCTGGGGAAAAGGTGAGGTCAGTGCAAGTTTACCTCACAATATTTAAAATACAAATATCCCTGACAGCTGATAGCGAGCCTTTTCCTGGAGCCTGGCATCAGAGAGTGACAGACGGAGAGAGAATATAGGCGAAAGACAGAGTTCATAGGACAATGAGGCCCATTGATACGTTGGAGACAGGACCGGGTGCCTCCAGCTTTCTGAGAACGGCTGACGGTGCACAGAGGCGCAATGATTACAGTCTGCATTACAAATGGCTAAAACAGAGCCTTGGTCCTGCAGAGGACACAGCATTAAGAGACCCTGTCCAGACAGGTCTCAAAAACCCCACTACAGACTACTTTTGTCCAATTTCAGCCTTGTTTATTGCACAAAATGTCCAACAAATGAAGAACATCTTGCAGAGCTTGGAGTCTGTGTCCATGCTTTTCTTTCAAAATTTTAAGATTCAAAATATTTTGCTACCTCATCTGCTTCTTCTTATCTGCATTTCATCCTTGTGGTTAGACTGTGTTTGGTAAATGAATAATAAAATCATCATTCAGTGGACTTGACATGAGATGTTGGTGATTCTGAAATCTGGTGCACTCCATGCATGTAGCAAACAAAACAACCGACACTAATGTGATATGGTATTTAATACAACTTGGACAAACAGCATAGAGAGTTCAAGCCTCAAAATCCCACAAGTAATCATTTCTTTTCCTACCCTTATTCCCTCTCACTCTTTTTTCCATTTAAACCCAAATGAATTCCATTGAGTTTTAGAGATAACTTATTGCACCACAGTAATGTTTCCACGCTGTGCAGTTTGTGCTTACAGAGCAGTGGATCCCTCTCACTCTTGTCTCTGGGATCTAAGCTGTGGCTTTAAAAAAAAAACCTTAAAACAAGTTCTTGACGCCATCTATGGGGCTCATGTGGAAGTGCACCAAAATTCATAACAACATGTTGATTGTCTCTCAGCATGAGAGAGACAGATTCATAAGTAATCAGTATTTGTTATTTTTCTGAAACGTAGCAATTCATGCAGCATCCAGGAAGGTCAGAGGAATGTGTGATGATTTTTTTGCTTTTGAACACAGAGGTGTCTGTCCTTAATTTGCAATATATAATCAACACAAGTTAAGAATACTTATCTGGACTGACTTTGCATCTAATGAGAACATTTGTGTTCTTCTTGTTATTCTTGTGAGGACCCTCGATGACACAATGCATTCCCCTTCTCATCTTAAACACCACAACTACATCCCTAACCCCAACTTTAACCTGATTATAACCTTTATCCTAAAAACAAAGCATCAAAACAACCCACTGATGAAGTGAGGACTGGACAAAACATCCCCACTTTCAAGGTATGACACTAAAATTTGTCCTCACAAAGATACAAGGTACAAGAACACAGAAGTGTGTCTGCAGTTTCATTTTGTTTTTGTAGCTATTTACACCCTTCCTTTGTTGTTTGCTCTCAGAATGAGACCGTCCACCAGTTTTATTTCAAATAAATTGGATGTCCTGTATCTTAGGGGTTGGTTAACGAATACGCCAGCAAGGTGTGTACCTGTCTGTACGTGCAGATGATGATCTCTCTCAGATGATAATGCATGGGGGTCATGGTCTCACTGACGGAGTCCAGGGCCATGTCCACCTCCCTCTTCATCCGGTGGCCGTCGGGGAGCAGACGCACCAGCTGCATCACGACCTGAACACCAGAGACAACACGCGCTTGTAATGTTTCCATCTAAAAGTTTCAAGAATGTTTCAAAAGCTGTTACAAAACTGCCAAAACACCACAATCTTTGTTACACCTGCCTCGATGACTTTACGTTATTTTATCGACTGAGAGCATCTCCTGTGTATGGAGCGTGGGTGGAATGGAGACCTGTAACAGTGAGCGGCAGGAAGATGCAGATTCTGCAGGAGCAGGCCCCACAACATCATCATTTGCTCAAAAAATGTGTAAAAACTGTCTTTTTTCACATTTCTGGCATATAAACATACTTTTTTTGCTCAGTAAAACAAGTGGATGGAGATGTACTGAAGCTACAATTTCTCTGCTTTAAACTTTTAAACTTCTTTTTAAATAGTTGACAAAATGAGCTTTCAAACTCATCTTTTATAATATTTGTTGTCCCTTTAATCCTCCTTCATACAAATAATATGAAAACTGATTAAAAAAAACAAAACAACCAGTCCACCGTGGGAGGCTTGTTGATAACGGTTCTTGTCAGCTGAGGCAGACAAACTGATAAGAAGAGCACTGCCTGTCACTCCTGACCTATTTGAAATATTGGTGCAAGTGTGTGTCAGCATGTTCATTTACAGCGTCGTTGACCTAGCTTGGAGAGGAATGTTTCCATCAGCACGTCTGTATGATGTAAAACCACAACTCTGTATAGAAGTCAGCTGCAACTTGGTTTACTAACCTCGTTGGTGGCCCCACTACAGCTGGTTGACTTCCCTCATTTCAGATACTAATGAAATCACCGATAATAATAACAAGAAACAGGAGGCAGGGAGCGGGAAAGGCAAAGAGCGGGATCAGAGAACAGAACAGGCCTGCAGGCAAAAACCCTATTTTCTCATTCAGTCTGTGTGTGAGACCAGCAACATCAGCATGCAGCCTGACCACTGTCAAATCTGTGCCAGGTTGCATAAAATGATTACATGTTTCTCTTTAGGATTTCTCTTAATGTGTTATTATCTCTTACCTATAGTGCATTCTACTGAAAGTCTCAGTGATGCTTTATTTTTCAGCAGCCTTAATATTATGCAAATTACTTGGAAATGTGCTATGTAATTTGCAAGCATTGAATGGTAATTTTTACATAAAGGGTGGTGCAATTTGGTACAAATTATAAGAAAAAAAGGAAAAAAGTTGGTTTAGTTGGTAAGTACCCCCTAATTATATTTACATATGAAGTTGCTTATTTGCATTATTATCCAAGTCATTCATGCTCTCTGGTTTAAATGGCTTTTTTTATAAAATGAGTAAAACAGGCCTGTATTACGAATGATCATTATTAATAGTTAAGACATTTTTCACATCTATAACTCACTTATTATGTATCTGTATGCACTTTAAGATGTGGTCAAAAATTACAGATTAAAACATTTAACTAATGGAAAATATATTCTGATAAACATGAGGATAAAAAACTATTTATTTACGGATGTTTTTGAGTTAAGCTCAAGTCGTTAAGCTCCTTTTTTAAGAAAATCTTCACAGAACTACTGAGGGCATTATATTTTCTTAAGATGCTGTGTACACCTGAGCATTGATTATCAGAGGATTACCTCACACTACCAGTTTCTATATCACACCAGGAGAGGATTATTTAACACCATACCAGTTCCTCTGTCATGTAATGCTTTGGACCTCACAGCCATAGCAACACCTTTTTTTTTTTTTTGGCAGACAAAGCAATGGGGATGGCAACATCACACATCCTTCAGAGGCTGAATTGGAGGCAGACGAGGTTACCGTGGTGACCGCTCTGTGTATCCCAGAAACTCCTCTGGCCGCGCTGTTGTGATTGGCATGCGGCATTGTGTGCCTGCAGAGCGCGGCCTCTTTCTGTGTGGCCATGTTTACAGTGCAGAGGACACGGCCAGCAGGTTCCAACCAACGATTCATTGTCACAACTCTGAATCAAGAAAACACCCAGCGGCTCCAATTCACAGCCACTATTCAGACCAGAGGAGAAAAGCTCTGGCTTTTGGCTTTGTTTGGCTAAAGCTTTCAATCACAGGTGCAGAGTTAGAGGTCAGAAAACTAAAAAAAGGCTGTACTGTTCCCCTTTAATATACAATTTTATAGCATTCATTGTTTGTTTGGAGGAACTGGTGATGTGATTCATTAAAGAGGTCGCACAAATCTGGTTGTAGCGGACGTCAACAATAAACTTTATAGTAGCTGCCCTACTAAAAATACTGAGAAGCAAATACGATTTCAATTTAAGTACAATGTCAAGATTTTGACACTCTGTCCTGCTTTCACTGACTCACATTTACTGAGTGGATTGAATCTTTAAAAGTTGCTGTTTTAAGCACTCAGAAGTGTGCACGAAAGGTTAAAGCATTTTCACAGCAGCAGCAATAGCAATCATAGTTGAACAAATAAAAAGATTAAGTGCCACCTACAGAATTTCAAGCTTAATCAATAGAGAAAAGGTTTTGAAGGTCACGGTACTGGCTGTGCTCTTTGACTGTGAAGTAACTTGTGGTGAATGCAATGCAACAATACAACAGCAATACTAACTCGACACCAAATAAAAACAAATACAGACATGACATTACAACTTAAACAACAAAACAGAGAGAATGTGGAATGTTACAAAGTGAGAAGCTCTATAGTTTTGAGAAATATATTTATACATATATATTTATTAGTTTGATATGTAATAGTATCAATTTACTTTCTCTAACTCAAACTAAAATGTGTTGCTGTTCATACAACTGTTCAATTAACTTAAGTGATGATACTTTGTTAGCTTATTAGCCTCCACTTCTGAGCATTCAACTTTCGAGAAAACCTTCTTTTACTACTTTTGACTACAGTGACAAGATGCAGACTTGATGAGTCAGTTGATGCGTCTTTAGGTTTTTTTTTTCCTCACATCGAAATAAAAAGTAAAACTAATCATGATGAAGATTAGAATCCGCGTCAATCTCCACTCCCACGTTGTTGTTTTTTAATGCGCTCAAGAGAGGCGTCCAAAGATCATATCTCAGTCAAAACACCGATATGAAATGTTAAAAACTGTGCTAGGAAATGACTGTGAGATTGAAAGGAACTGACAAGGAACTCTAATCGGTAACCTTTGACATACTGACTAAATGGTTGTTGACTGTTCTTATGTTAAGTTCCCTGAATATTTTCTTTTCCTCTAATCTGTACTAAATTAAATGCTTTACTTTAAATGATGTATACTCTACATAACCCTGCAGTTGATTCATCTCAAAAAAGAAAATATTAAGTGTTACTAAATCTTTACGAGTAGGAGAAAGACATTTGCTTTTAAAGCATACACACCTCAAATTCTCCTTTTGTGTACTTGGCGTCAGGAACACTCACAATCTCATCATCAGCAAATTCTGGGAAACCCTGCAAGTACAAAACACCAGGTTTTATGTTACATCGTGGCCACATCTAATCATTTTTCAGTAAAATGGTGTTCGGATATTTAAGGCCTTAATGAACATACAGTACAGGACATTCCAGGCTGTGTCTTACATTAAAGTGCCAGAGAGTAAGAACAGAGACAACCATGCCCGTCGTGGTCCTGCCTTTGCCGTTGGAGCAGTTGAAAACGAAGGCTGAGTGGGAGTCCTCAGCCAAGGAACTCTTCATGGCCTCCAACAGCTTATCAAAGTCCTGAGGACAAAAACACACATGCCAAGTTCATGTATAAATACATACACACACATCTCTACCATAGTATCTCTTCCCTTTTACACATAATCTTAATTGACAACAATTTCATATGAACATATAAATATTAAATGAAATACATTAAAATGGTAATTTGTTGCTAAATTCAATTGCTTTAAAAAGATCAATAACTATTGTTTCATATTTTTACATGAATTTTGACAGAAATTCAGAAATAAATGTACAAAAAAATATCAGTGAACCAGCAAAGATAGTGTCTTACGCAACAAAGATTAAGAAGATGATAAAGTACAATGTTGGTGGTTGTGGTTGAGTGCCCAACAGTAAAAATGTTCACTAAGACAGTAATGGTCCTAACCACTAGAGGGAGCACTATGCTCACTCATTTTCAACCTTCTGCAATACACCTCTGCACTTCTTGCCTGCCTGCACTAGTACATACAAATCATTACCTCCTCCCTGGGTGCGCTGCAGTCCGGCAGAGGGATGCGTTTGTAGACGAGGCCCTGGTGGGAGCTTTTGTGCTGGTTGAAGATCTCCTGGACCGTCAGGCAGCTTTTAAACATCTTCATCTGTTTCTCCTGCTCCAGCGTCACCTCCAGCCACTTCTGGGTTTTCAAGATCTCCTCCTTCAGAGACATCTCCAATTTCTGCAGGCCAGAGGGGACATGAACACCCTTTCACTTCAAAACAATTGACGCTAGAGCACTCTAAAGCTTGTAACTGGAAAACTAGTCACTCTTGGGTCATTTATTTTATTGTAACAGCTCTAATATTTATAAGAACTAAACATCAATAACTTTACCTCTATTTGCTGAGGGTCTGATGATGGGATAGAAACATGCTGATCCAAGCACGAGGGCTCCCTTGGCACGAAAATCTGGCCATTCCCTTCTAATACCAGCTCCTCCTGCAGGTTGACCCACAACACGTGGCTGTGCTTCCTCTTTTCATCCGTCAAATGGGCCAGCACTGCTCCGGTAGCCTGCACACAGCGAGTTTACAATTAGACGGCACAGAGCTGGAAGTCTGTCTCCAGCATCCTGTGGTGGGCGAGCAAGTCTCTGCGAAATCATTATGAGTCATTCCTAAATCTATTTGTACTCTTATGAATAGTCAGGACTGTGTGAGTGCAAATTGATGATGAATATATAAAATTTACATACAATTTTCTGAGATAACATTGAAGAAAATTTGAGACATTCCTGCTTCTGTGTGCATTTGGTTACCATCAACTTCTTAAGGACACATAAGTACAAGTGGTTCCTCTCTAAATGGAAACTGTAGTCCATAACATAAACAATCACCAGAGAGGTTTTATTTCAACTCAGTCCTCCAAAATTATGGTTAAGACTTATGTGATTCATTATTCTCTCACTGACAGAGTAAATACATGCTTCTGTATTCATTTGATGATAGTGTGTGGCACCTCTGATGTTGGCTGAGCCATTCCATAAACAGGCATCTTGGGCACTCGTCTGAAGTTGACTGCCTTCATCTCCTTCACTGTGCTGAGCACGTCAGGAGCCAAATACTCATCAGCAACCTGCGCAAACACATGCAGTTACATATTACTCATAACATATAATATATAGTGCGTTTGAGGATACAGATGACTGTGTGAGAAAAGATTCATATCATGTGGCGAGCTTTATCTGTATAAAAAAAAATGGCAGAGGGATTTGCACGCAACATTGAGCTTGTATAAGAATGTATTTGTATGCGGATTGATGCTGAAATTAATCAACACCAATGTGGTTTTGGTTTTAAATATCAGACACAGATGTAATCGAAATTCAAGTGGCCACGGCATCATGAGAGAAAGAAAAACTTACCAGGACGCGGGCTCCTTTGGTGACCAGCTCGGACGGGGCTGACAGCTCCGACAGGTCCATGCAGGCCAGTAACCTGTACAGCCACGTGTGGCAGCACATCCACTGGCTGAAGTTGGACACAAAGGCGAGAGGATACTGCAAGATGCAACACAGAGATACAACTCAGATTATTTTCATGGCTTTGTAATATATTTCTGATGAATATTCACTTAGCAAAAAAAAAAATTTTACCTGTTCATGAAGGTATGCATTAAATACAATCAAGTAGAAGTAGCGCTCCAAGCTCTGCTTCGTTCTGTTGAGAAAGTAGTCTTTGGTACTGCTTCCCTAAAAGAAAAACAAAAGCTTCAATATCTGTTCAAATTGGAGTTTCTTTACGTCTTTAGTGACACACTTCAACTAAACACGCATTTAAGATCCCACTGATTTCCTGACAGAGATTACGTCATAAATTCAGCTCTTTAAACTTCTCAGTTACTCAAGTTCTCCATGAGCTCTTTAAGGCAGTTGATAAGGACTTTTGATGACTCATCATCATTCTTTGATTGCCGTGTCACTGTTGCTCTATTTAGCAGAACATAACTTCAGCAGCAGACATCGCTGGAAATCAAGAGTCATTTATGTCACAAGGTGCTGCTTCTGGAGAGAAATTACAAGTTGCTACGTCACTGCAAACGTAAGAAATATCACCAACCTGAATTTGATAATCATCTCCAATCCCTTCCAGCTTACTCTTGTTCTCATATATTGCTTCTTTTATGTTGTGCATTTCTGAACACAGAGTAATAGCCTGGTCAACCTGTTAGATTAAGAAAAGACATAATCAACTTGTTATATTTACATTTTTGGTCCCCTAGAATGAAATATAAAACCATTCTGACCATGTTTTAAACAATATAAATGAAGGTTGCAATGGTGTAAATTATCTACTTTACCTCTTCCATGACCTGCTGTCCATTAGGCAGCTTGTTAATCAGAGACTGGATGACCCGGAACAGTGGTTTGGGCTCTGAAGCTGCTGCCTCCTCAACTCTGCAAGGAAAAGGTTAAATGAGAAAAGAAACTTCAAAGCTACATCTTTAGACTGTGTGATTAAACGTGTAATGAAGTTTCATGTGACGCTTTTCTCTCTCCGTTTTCCAGATGTGTTCGGTGCAGAGTTCTTACTGAGGTGGCGGTTGTGAGTCACCCCTCAAGCGATTCATGACCAGTGTGCCCAGGATCATGGCGAGGTTGGTGCGGCCAACGCCCACCTGGCAGCTGAAGAGCAGAGCGGGCAGCGGCCGCGACGCATCGTGTCCCAGAGACAAGCTAGGGCTCTCCTGGAAGAGCAAGCATATATAGAGGAGACTGTAAAGCATCTATCAGAGGTGAACGGTGTTGTATAATTAAGGTGGTAATGACATGTTTTTATTATGATAGCAGTGCAAAAGATGGAAATGTTCTCCAGTGAGCATGGTTTTGGTGATTGAAGTCAAGCCAAATTGAGCAGTTTTAACCAAGACACATAAATATCTTTCTACCTGCAAATCACAACGTCATCATTTAGTCATTATGTGTATCATTTTAGAAATATCTGCGTTGTGATGAGGAAACATTGGTATTAAAGCCTGTTTTAACCACATGAATGGGAGGTGAGGGAACATCCATGAAGGAATAATTGCACCGGTAAATATGAAGGAAGGAAGCATCTCTCGAGTAAGACAATAGAAAGACAATGGCTCAAGTGAGGATGACAAAAAGAAAAGAGTATGGAAGGACTCAGTAAAGCTCTGATCCACACACTGTTTGAAAAAAAAAGGAGCCACTTTCCAACCACAGGGAACTGGACCGGCTGCTGCAAGTCAGTCCAAAAAAGGGAAAAACAAGAAGAAAAGAACATCCTGTGTGAGTGAAGGGCAAGACGGAAACCAGACAGAGCGGATGACCAAAGAGCGGATAAAAAGTAAGTACAGAGTGCAGGTTTTCCGCCATTTTTAATAACTATCACTCTTATTAGTGATATATAGCACAAAGAGTCAAAAGGCTATATGAGGATTAAAAAAAAAAAAAAAGCTACTTTGACCTTGTGTCTACCTCAGTGACAAAGTCCAGATGTCCTCAGTATTCCAGCCATGAATTACTTTAATAGCACACCAAAACAAAAATCACAGTATATGTGACAACTGTGTAAATATATTCTCACTGACAAAAAAAAGAATACCAAAAAAGGACAGTTTGATGGGTGGACTTGTACCATGATTGGCGTTTTTACATGAGCTTACCCTGAGTATGTTAACAAACGCGTCAAAGTCTTCTTCTAATGGCGCTCCCTCCATCGGCAGTGGTAATCTGTAGTACCTGCAATACAACAAGATTGTTACCGACAACTGAACCCTTGGCTGTGTTGTGTCAATATCGTCTTTATGTAGGTCACATCACACTGCACATAAAGTAAGACTCGACAGCTGAGCTCTCTCATGTTGTGTTTACTAATCTCATGAGTCTCGGATACAAACTTCGCCTCCTCCGACAAGGGTCAATGGGAGAGATCAGAATTATGAGACACTGCTGCTTGATCACTAATAATCTATGATCTCAAAAATGATCTCACTTAAAAATACACCACCTGGAATGTCAAACTATCAGTAATAAAACATCCTGCCGCTTTCTTCTGACTACAAATCTTCAGTCAGAGAAAAGGCTTATGAAACATTATCAGGGGAATAATATATTATCTTGCCCTGGAAATGTCGCCAGCAGCTCATGACATCTCAATAAACCTGACTCTGCTGATCTGATTGCAAACAGGATGCTGCAGTCTTTAGCTTTTACACCCCCTTTATTCTGAAAAAAGCAGGGCATCCAGCCTTTGCACAAACAAGCGTCACTATTTATAACCTGCCCTGCATATTCTGCGACTAGGCGGACACACGTCGTTGCTGTCTTAACCGCTGGTAGAGTGGAGGAGCTAGGGTCAATAAAAGAACAATGTAAACAACCTGTAGGCAGGCATGGTGAACATGGGCCTCTTATAGACCTCTTCAGTCACGTGGATGTCCTCCTCACACTTGATAGTGATCTTCTGTGGCTCATCTTTGAAGTACTCAATGTCGTTGTAGACGTAGAATACGTTTTCATTGAGCTTGGCGAAGTCGTGCAGCTGTGAAGGAAGGAGGACGGAGGCGGGGGGTTTAATTCCTCTAAACACTGTTATGTGCTGAAACACATGGTAGGTGCTGAGTAACTGCATGTTCATCACCTCCTTCCTGATGGTGAGCTCCAGGCTCTCCACCAGCTCCTCTTTTTCCAGGCCGTGAAGGTTCTCATGTAGGTTTTCCTTCCTCCTGGGGGTGTACGGCACAAAGTTGTCATCCTTGTGCAGGAAAACCACCGGCTCCTCTCTCACACAGAAGAATATAACCTCCTACAAAAACACAGCAAGATAGCAATCAAATAATAGGGTTTTAAAGTAAATGGTTGCTGGCTGCCTTTAGCAACTACACCACTTCCAAGAGCAACTGGAAACAATCTGTCGTCATATAACATACAGTGCATGAGTAAGGAATTTAGAGAGGCCTGATGTATAATTTTGTCAATTTCTTTTCAATTACGGTCAGTTTCTAGCTGCTGTAAGCAGAGAGATTCATTTTCCACTGGTACACACGACCGCAACTTTCTGTTTGCTCAGTTCTACAATTCAGCCACAGCCTCGACTGAGCACTTGACTCCTCAAATATTTACTGACAACATGGCTAGAAAGAGGCCGGGCAAAGCTACACAGGCAGCGACACAGGGAAATAAAATCTAACAGTCAACTTATATGAGCTTGTGTGTATTGATTCAAAATGCTACATGTGTATATAGAACATGACGGTGACCTCGTGTCCTTGTGCCTGGAGCCTCTGGAGGACCTGTTTGAAGCCGTTCAGGCTTGGCTGACCCATCCCATACAGTGGGTAGGATCCCTTGACTTGGCGGAAGTTTGGCGCACCGTAGCTGCCTGTGGTATTAAGAACGTCTGCTTTGCCGTACACGTCCTGGACCATGAAGTACTCCCCCTGGAAAGCAATGCAGATGAATTTATCTGAAAGCGTGACCCTGACATATGTTAAAACATTTCCCCAGCTTCCCCTCACGGATTTGTGAATTCTGTAGAGAAAATAGGTCCTGTCAACACTAACGCGGTCAGATAAATCTGAAAATGGCGTTCAGTTGTGAAAATTAGTTTTTAGTTAAGGTTTCTGTTCTTTTATTTACTTTTCAGTTCTTCACCCACACTGAAACACCAAAACAATTGGATAATCTCTACATCTTTTCCTTTTCCTCCTCTTTCTGTTGCCAAATAACAAACTTGTTCATGAATGCGACAGGAAGTCTGGTTACTCTGTTGTCTCAACAGGTTAAATCCCTGCTCTGTCACCTCCTTATATTGTGCTTCAGTAGAGTCGAATCTGTCGAAATCGGTCAAATCATTGACATTTGTTACTGTTTACATTGTCAGAAAACTGAACAAGTACACAAAAAAGTAGTGATGAGATTGAAGTTCATGGAGGTGAACAATAATTCCAACACTGCTGCACATTTATTATCAATCAAATCACTCCGTTGTTATTCAAAATTGTCTGACTATATAAACATACACATCACTGATAACACCTTTAGAGCTGCAATAATTAGTTGATCGACACAAAATGAACTGTCTGCTCGTTGGGACAAAACAAGACATTTCAGTTTGTATCTTGAGCTTTGTAAAACTGACATTTTTTGCCAGTTTCTGATATTTTATAGACCAAACGACTAAGCAATTAATTGACAGATTAATCAAATAAACATTAGTTGCAACCCTAAACACTTGTATTGTGTGATCAGCTATACTGGCATTCAAAATGAAGGATCACAGACAGAGGAGTTAAGAGTTAGAGACTTACTTAGGAGTTAGAGACTTAAGGTTGGCTTCCTAATATTTCTGATGTACAACACGGACCTGAGTCTTATTGATAGTATATGTCCACACTCCAACATGAGGCTGAGGTTTTCAGATTTATCCACTCTTGAGAGTGTTTTTGATAAGCAACAAAGAGACTAAAAGAAAGCTTTTTCAAATGGACACAGTCTTTGGTGAAACTGCTGACAAATGTAAACAGAAGCTGTGGGTTACCACCAACAAATCACTGCATGCCTGAACAGTCACAGCAGAGGTGACAGAGCAGATCAAAGCCCTGATAGAAGGGTGACAACATTCCTGTTTCAATAGCTGCCCCAGATCATAAAACAGCGCATGACAATGTTCCTACGCCACTCTGCAATTTGGACATGTGAATGTGAAAAGAGCAGACATAAAGACAGGTGAGATGATTCCACGTCTTTCCGCAACAGTGTAGTGCCCTCTTGCAGCTGAGAGGGTGGTCCTGCATGTCGTCTTTACCTGCACCAGGTAGTGCTCAGGCATAGTGTCTGATATCCGGCCGACTTTGTAGTTGGTCTTGAGGATTTCATCGTGAATCTGGAATTCCTGTCTGCAATTATACCTGCAAAACAAAACAAAACAGTAGGTCTGGATGTTAAAGAGAGGTCAATTCAATTATCAGCTACTATTTGCCAGGCCCGGATTGACAAATGAGATGATAATGGGGGCAAACAATTCGGCTGGAGGGCGGGGGATGTCACTACAGTGATCAAAGAGGATTAACACCCAATTGTGAGAACGCGGATTCGGGGAGGGACTTACGTGATGACGACAGGTGCGACTTTGTTGGTGATAATGGACTTGGCCTTGTTGTTGTGGATGTTGACTGTCTGAAAGGGGCTCATGCTAAGAGACTGCCTGCTGTCGGCCATCCCGTTGCCATGGACGCTTTCAAGTGGCGATGCTACGGAAACAGGCTGTGGCGCGGCACTGGCAGTTGTACCCATGCTCCACAAGCAGCTGTGAATGACATCGCAGCGGACTCAGAAACAGGAAACAAACACACTCACGCAGCTAAATAAAAAGCCTACACACCATGTTAACACATACAGGATATTTGGGGACAGTTTCACACGCACACTGTGAAGTGATTGATATTTTATAAATAACACATGAATGAATAATCAAGTAACATAACAGATGTTTAAAATGTTCACATTTTAACAAATTTTGAAGCATTTTAAAGGAATAATTAAACATTCTGAGATTATGTTTATTTGCTTTCTTGCAAAGAAATGAGAAGATCTATCCCACTTTCATACGTGAATGCTACATCTGAAGCTACAGCCAGCAGCCGATTAGCTTAGCTTATAGACTGGAAACATTGTCTTTACACTTCAGTTTTGTACAAATTACACAAACGAGATATTACATATTAATTAGTGAGCTTTAGAGGTGCTGGTAGGTGGACTTTGTTACCTTTGGACAGAATATAGCTAGCTATTTCCCCCTGTTTCTTGGCTTATTGTTAAGCTAAGCTAAACTAAGCTAATTGTCTGCTGGTTGTAGATTCACATTTAATGGACAGATATGAGAGTGGTATCCACCTTCTCTAAATTATGCAGAGTTATTCCTTTAAATGTGCACTTTATATTATGATTTCATCGTTTTTTGTTATTTGCAATTTGTTATTTTGTGCAGCTGCTGAATCCAAAAACTGTAAATATTACAGTCATTTACACTTGAAGTAATGTCAGCCTGCTATTACTATTATTTATTTATTACATGAAAAAAGTACATATTGAACTTGTTTTGTCTCTCTGTGATTAAAGGTCAATGTAATAAATATAAAAACTGTGAACTAGAGCAGTTAGTGACTTATTTGAGAGAGATACAACATGCAAGAGTTATCTGTCAAGAGCTTATGAAATCCCTCTTTTAGCTTTACTCAGCACTCAAATTACAATCACCATTAATGTCCTATCTCTATGATTTAATCATGGTGGCGGGGGATTACAGCTGAGTGTGACAGTATTTATATTTTAATCATGCAACTTGATATGGAGCACTGAGTCCCCCCCCACACAAGCCAGCCACAGGTTTCAAGCAAAACCTCCTCCCCTCTGAATAAACAGTGAGCTCTGCACGGAGCTCTGCAGATAAACAAACTCGTCTTCCGACAAGCAGTCAGTGTCGGAAACAACACCGCTCCTCAAGCATCACTTGTAACATGTAGATGGTCAGGAACTAGCCGTCTCCCAGAGTACACAAACACAGAAAGACTAGACAAAGACACACAGAAACACATATAAACCCTTAAACAGCACACAGAGAATCACAGTATGTCGCCCGACGCAGAACCACAGATAAACACGCACACATACTGTAACACCGGTGCTGCACTGTGTAGAGCAAGAGTACAGAATCAATCCAACATCAAAATCTATTTGATGTGACACAGATGAGGGGTATGGCAGGGCTGTCTGCTGCGGCCTGAGCTTAAAGCACCTCTGTGTGATCTCCAGCTTCGAAAAGAGCGGATTCTCATTCTGCACAGAGGCTCTGTGGAGAGAGAAGTGCCGGGTGAGTCACCGCTACTCTCCTCTTTGTTGCGTCTGGAGCTGAGTGGGCAGGTCATCCTTGTACAGAAAGACCTTTTGATTCAGTAGAGAGAGATTCTCTTCTCACAAACAACAGGTAAGATCACAACACACTGATTTGTTTTTTTACTTTGTCTTGTGGTATGCTTAACAAAAAAACAACTCAGAAATAAAGTCTAAAATGTTTTTACAGCTTGAATAATTGTTTGATTTTAGGTAGGTAGGGATGAAGAGTGAACAGAGGCAGAACCTCTTCCCAAGTTCCATAAAAGGAAGCTCGATTTTCAAGGATACTGTGCTCCCACTGCCCAAATCTATTTAGAGTCCTCACCACATACAAAAAGCATCTCCGTTGCCATGATTTTCTGACTACCACAAAAACAACAAAAACCCTCCAACACTGCAACAATCCACTAAAATCCGACATCTTACGCATGAGATGAGGAGCGATTTGTTGTACTCCCAGACCCCTTTCTGTGCTGCTTGTTGTCCGCCATGGTCCAAAAGGAGTGTGAGAACTTGGCATCACATCCAAAAAGAAATCTTCCTCTTTTGAATCTCTTCGCCCACCCACCCCCTCCAGTTGGTGGGAAACACCCCTTGCCAAAGCTCGAAGTGCCTAGTCGCTTGGCATTGGGCAAAAAAAAAACTTCTGGAGTTCAAGCTTTAAGGCAGCGTCCTCCTCGCTCTCTCGTTCCTATCTCCTGTCTGGTGTTAGAGAGTAGAATCATGCGAGAGACTCAAGTCTCTACGGAGGGGACCGGGGGAAGTAGTGGTACATCTGGCAGCCAGATGGCTAAAGTTCAGCTGCCTTTCACAGGGACAGGCTGTGCACAAAGACGACACAGTTGACTCTTGTACTGTACAGCAAGAGGTACAAAGGAACATGCTGGAATGATAACTCAATTAATCGATCAAGAGTAAATATGATTAAGTCATTCACTAGTTCCAGCTTCTCAAATGTATTTTCTCTGTTTTATAAAACTGAAAATCTAATATTTGGGGGGTTTTCTGCTGATCAAACATAAAAAAAAGCAATTGTAAGACCTTAACTTGTAATGGTTGTTTTTTACAACTCAACATAGTCATTCTGTTTCTCAATGACGCAAGGACAATAAACAGTTGCATCCCTAGTGTAATGTCATCTGCTCGAGTGAAACAAAGTTTAGTCTACAGTAGGTAAAATATGACACATGTAAGATATAAAAAGTCTTCTGCGTCTCCTTGGTTTCCTATTTGGACTGAAAGTACAGCTTACAGTCCAAGCATTCCTCACAGTAAAGGGCATTTACATGGCAAACCCTTTTTAATCTCTGTCACTTTAAGGACATGTAATCAGTAGGTTTCCTTTACCCACCACCACAGTCATGCATGATAATATGCATGTTCCTATGCGGCTCAGTCGAAGGCCATAAACTACTGACAACGGATTCTTTCATTATCCTCTTCCAGACACTAGAACTTCCTCTACCTTATCCCATGTGGTGTTGTTATTTGTAAAATGAGACTAACTGACATTTCCTGGCAGACGCTTGTAGGCCTCCAAAGGAAATGTGACATTATTGATACTACAGCACATACTGCTGCTTGCTCACTGAAACTGACACATCAGAAAAAAAAACTTCCTCTGTCTTACCTTACAGGCTGTCACCTCTGCTGCAAGACCATAGTGCACAGACACATTCACACGGATGTCTCTGCTACACACTCAGTGCATCAGCCACACTGATTTCAGCATGGCAAGGCCTGGTCTAGCGGGCAGGCAGCCGGGGCGGAGGCCTGAGTAGAAATAGCCCTCAGTCATAAACATCCTCCTGGAGAACCAATCAAGGCAACTCATCAGAGAGGCTGTTTATCCCACATGTCAGCCAGAGTAGTGTCACACTGCTCATGAGGCCAATAAAATCACAACACAAACTCGGATTTCCTCTGACAATGTGGGGCAAGATTCAACTAAACTATTCCTGTCAAATTAAATGATCAAAAGAAAATAAAGATGTTCCTGAGTTCACCTTTGTCTGTTTGTTTGTGACACTACCACCAAGGCCGTAAACAGCCAGCCGAAGTGTGCAAAAGACCCTAATATTCAAATTCACTAATGGCGCAGTAAGACCATGGAAACTGGAACCTCCTGCCAGCCTATCAGCATTGCTCCATTCAGGGCTGCCCCATTTAAATTCAGCCGGTGTCCCAACTTTGCTGTAGCAACGTCTTCAGACAAAAGGGTCCGAGTGCAGACAGGAAGGAGCGTGCAGCTGCAGGATGCATCTGTTGGTGGCCCGAGGAAGGATGCAGAGCGTTCTTCATTCACAAGAGATGCAGGGGTTCAAAAGGGATGGGTATCAGTTTGTAACGCTTGGGAGATCTTTCAACGCAACTTCCCTTATCGAGGCCGAGAGGAGAGCCGCAAGCGTGGCAGCGAGGACCGCAGAAAAATACCAAATTTGGAGCAATTTGCATATTTAACATTGGTGACATTACTCAGTTTAGACAAGGATCCTGGGAATTTCTGGGCTCCACAGAGACCACTCATTCAGTCTGACAATGTGAAGTCTGAAAGCCTCTTTGGCTTCTCAAAGCCAAATAAAACAACAGAATTATACAAATATAACATCAGCTGTGGTTGCATGATGCACTCAAGTTTTCAATTCCAAAACGGCACCAAATTCATTGCTACTTTTTGTTGATTTTGACTATAATCTGACTATATTATAAGATTTGGAGAAAATCAATCCCTGTCTTATTTACTACAATGACAGTGTCTCTCACTTATCACAGGATACTAAAACCACCAAACCAATGAACACAAGACAGTCACACACGCCCTCAGGCAGAGGAAGTGTAAGCACACCTTTACAGGAAATTCTTAGTTGTACTCTCTGAAACTTCCTCCGTGCAGCTGTACACATATTTCACCAATGAGGTTAAGGGTTACATACAGGCGTGACTCCACAGGACATTGCTAGTTCCTGAACTAAATATCAGTGCTGTGCGGAAATGAGCTCAGTGCTTCCTCTGCAGAAAATCTTTTTTGTTTCCCCAAAAACTGTTCCAAAGATCTCATTGTGAATTTGTGTCAGCTTACGCTTCTGATGTTTGCTTTTGCTCAAAATAAAATCACTAACAGCCTGTTTAGAAAGAGACTGTGGCAAAAAGGAAGCCATGCGATGCATTGTTCAAGGATGCAATTTCCAAATCTGATCAAGCTGCCTGAAATAGCGTTTGCGCTGCAAGTAAGATGGTCCAGATTAAAAGACAAAATACACAAAATGACTGGAAAACAACTGACTGAATGGCTTTTTTTTTTTCCTAGTACAAGCAGCAAATCAACTGGGACGTAATGAGTGCAAAAAAACAAACTATGCGACTAGGATGAATATGACATAAATCATGTGAATAACCTTTAGCCTTCTACATTCTTGCTTTCATCACAGCTCGACATTGAGCTGCTAAAAAGGGTGTGTGAATCTATTTTTAAAGCCCCTGCCTGTAATTTATTTCATTTCAAGATGGCAATTTTATCCCCCTATGATTTCAAGGCTGCAGTAATGTGGCTTTCATTTTTTCTCAACCCCAGCGTCTGACCACAATATTCTGTCGGCACTGCCAGGCCAACTGACAGCATTTTCATTTGTCAACGCCTTCAGGAACTTCTGCACGGGCACATTTCACATTTGTTAACACGGTTTAGTTTTGCTTGCCTCTCAGACTGAAGTCGTAAACTTGTGTATATGCAAACAAGTCCTGTTTAGCAGCTACAGTCTCTAAGTTGGAGAAGGATGCCTGAATCATTCAGGCGCCGGTCCTCTGGTGAAAGAATGAGAGCTGATAAACACTTCAGAGGAGAGCCTAGGCATCACATGCCATGAAGAATGTAATCCATTTTGCTATTTGAATACCAAACATGACGGGTTATTATAAAAGGCTATGTTAAACCAGCGCATATCTCTACTATCACAGTCTTTAGGGACATACCGATAGCGACCACAAGCCTGCAGCAGGAGTCGAGTATCATAACAGAGAGAACGTAAAGTATCACAACTGTACCTGACATTCAGCTGTGCAGTCCACCATCCGATAGGTGCTCGAGTCTCTAAGGAATACAATGAAAAACCAAAAAAATAAAAAAAATAAAAAAATTGTGGATTTAAAAATAGCCCAAATGACAGTTCTCCGGCAGGCAGCGGCACCGGTCTCAGTCAGACATCCTTGCTGGCATCCCTCTGCGATCTGTGAGGCAATCTGTCTCTGCCCGTGGATCACACTACGTCTCGCATCATCAACGCGTCCTTATAAAGCAAGTCAATGAACGTGTCCTTCAGTGAGGACAGATCCCAAACAGGCACCCCAGCAGGAGAAGGGAGAAAGCAGGGGTGAGGAGTGGGGAGTGAGGCTTAGATGGGTGACAGCATACTCCCTTGTTGGCTTTTTGTTACTTTTTTGTATGCAGCCCCTGTGCATGAGGTGCGAGGCTGGTCGCACATGCCGGTATTTGTGTGTGTGTGTGTGTGTGTGTATGTGTATGTGTGTGGGGATGTGTAAAGAGGATGTGGAGGCGGACCAAGAGAGGCTTACTCATCATCCAGTTCACTATCCAATCACTATCAGAGCCTCCTGGCAGCACAATGCCTCCCACACATGGCAAACACTTTAACAAATGTCTCAAACATATAAATTAAACCATCAGTTATCGAAACTTCTTACAATCAGCTGCAGCTCTCGCTGACACAGCCTGATGTTGACCTGCCAGTAGGCTGACAATCAGTAAGAGGGTAACAACTGCACACAGATGACATCACGTAAGCCTAATTCACTACGATGCTCTAATTACTCCATTCATTAGCGGTTAACACATGCCATGTCGAAGGCAAACAGGCTTACAGCTGGGCAAATACTTAGATTTAAGCTTGAGATTCAGCTGCGAAGGGCTGTGTGCTCTACCTCTTGTAGTCGTAACCCTGAGGTCAGACCAACATCATGTGCTGAGTGTCTCATTTCATCCTGTAGGCTATATGAAGCAAGAACAAAGCCAACAACATCCAGTGATGTTATACCTACTATAAAGGCATAAACTTACACAAAAAACCCCACTAATTCTGCCAAACATACATCTTTTACAGCTAAAAGAAGAGAACAAAACAATCAAAAACATTGGGTTTATCTTCTAAGCAGCTGCCTGTGGGAATATTTTCTTGTAAAACTATGCGTAATCAACAGTCTGTCACACAGCATAATGTCCTAATTAAGCTTATTTGCACAAGTGGCGAGTTTCGAGATATGGATGTAAAATCTAGTGCTGCCACACCTGTTCCTTCCTTCCTGCAGCACAGCAGGCCAAGACTCTGATGTTCTCGTATCGCCCTAACTGTGAAACAACACCCTCCCATCAAGCTTCATAACATGAATGAATCAGTGAGATGAGTAAATCATATTAAAATGTTTTCCCAAGTGATTTTGAAAGATCAGAATCAAATATCAACAGGCAAGAAGTGGTCCTGAAGAAGTCAGTAAAAGACGGTTAAAATGAAATTAAGTGCTAAAAAAAGATGGTTACTCTGAAGTAACTCTCAAGTCCTTCATTTCCTTCCATTTTATGGCCATAAAACAGAGCACAGGTCTGAGAAAGAGCATGAAGAGGATATGTCCTGTGACATATTGAGAGAAACATCCTTTCCGTTAAATGTCCCAAATGTGAAGAGGAGCGCACGGCTAATATCACTTGTCTCGTCCATATCCTTTCTCTGGCCTGGTGTCTGTCTTACCCCTGAAAAGCCCATATGCTAAAAGCCTTATAACAGCAACAGGAAAGGCAAAGATAATAAAGGAAAATACTTCACCTGAGCCAGAGTTAAGCTCCCACAAGTAGTATGAGCATAATAGTGAAATGCATTAAAAGCACCCAGAGGAGCACGTTTGGGGAGAAATATTCAGTTGAGACCAAATATGACACCTTGTGGTAAAATGTATCCATTGCACTCAGACGTGTACACAAAACTTCTATGGGACACACATGTTCATTATCTCATAACTATTTCAACTCCAAACAGGTGTTCATGACAATTACACTTTCAAAATCTGTTATGAAAGAAAATCAACTATTCATTATGTTTTCTAAAGCACCCCTGGGTGTTGAGTAGGGGTTCAACTTGCTCAAAGAAACTCCAAACCAATATCAATATCCCCTACCACCCATGAATACTTTATAATAAAGCAAGGACTCTGACAACGTTTCACAACAGAAAATTAGCAACTTTTTAAAGTTAAGCCTGGGAGGAGTAATGTTTCTGTTCAAGATAACCCAAGAATAAATAGCTCAATCAATTTCGTGCTTTCACGATTGATTAACTATGATGTTCACGGTGTGATCTGTGCTCTCAGTTGTCAAGAACCAGTTTCTGTCTTCCCGCAGGTTGTAAGAAAAGTGATATGAACAGAGGAGACTGATCCCAGCTGGACGGGCTAAAGCAAACAAAAGCCAGGATACAATACATCAAAGGGCATCATGTGCTTTGTCTTACTGCACTATTTTATAATTTGTATTACAACTTATGACAGGAATGAACATGTCTTGGTACATTTTATAAGTGTTGATCATGAATATGGGCATTCTTGACTATGAGAAAATACTTTTACACTAACTGATTATATTCAGTGACATACTTTGATGATTTTTTTTTTTTTTTGCATTCAAAATGAGCTGATGACATAAAACATAACCGACACTGTATATTTCAGCATTGAAGTTAATTCTTGACCTTTAAGAACTGTGCGTGCGACATAATAATCTAAGTTCAAAGGCCCATTAACTTGCTTTTGAGAGCTTTCAACCACATCTTATGGTGTACTTTACAGAAGAAACTAGTGAGAGGACTTTTTTGAGCTGTTATGAAATAAGGAAGCTCTCAAAAAACAAAGATTTCCACAAATTGATAACATTATTGGCAAATACATAATTTAGTTGCTTAAATGCATTTTGTATACTGCAGTCTTTCCTATTTTCTGAGAGCTACTGCATCTCAAAAAATCTTCTCATTATTAGTAATACATTCATTGTTTGCAGAAGATGAAGCAAATGTTGAGAATGCTGAGAAGTGTTGAAGTGTGACCTTAATCATGTAGCACAATCTGATTTCACTCATTTATATTGAGAGTGAGTGAGAGTGTTTATGGCTGCAGGCTATAGATCACAGAAAATGAAAACATTTTACATAGATGTTTTTTTAAAAGGAAATAGAGGCATAAATGATAGGCTAATTTTCTGAAAATGTGCTTGTTTCTGTGTGTTTGCCTAATGATGAGCATCAACTGGAGGTCATAGTTCACCCAACTTTTTGTTTTTCATCACCGCCTGCAACCATATCACAGTGAACAAAACAGTGCACTGCATGAAGTGTAGCCTACCTCAAATTCCAATTGGCTATACTAAAACTCTTTAACATCGCCCTTAGCTTTGGGATCTTCCCCAATGTTCAAGAAATGATAATATCCCTCCACAAAAGTGGAGACAAATTCAACTCCAATAACTACCGTGGGATCTGTGTCAGCAACCTCGGGAAAATCCTCTTTATAGTCATAAACCACAGACTCCTACAACTCCTAAAAATAATGTCCTGAGCAAATCCCAAATTGGCTTTTTACCAGATTATCATACAACAAACCATATCTTCACCCTCAGCACCCTAACTGACAACCAAATAAGCAAAAACAAATGTAAATTATTCTCCTGCTTTGTTGATTTCAAAAAAGCCTTCGATTCAATTTAGTGTGAGCATCTGCTGTTATCAGCTCTTAGAAAGTGGTGTTGGGGGAAAACCTATGACATCATTAACTCGGTGTACAAAAACAACAAGCGCTCTGTCGAGATTGGCAAAAAACACACAGACTTCTTTCCCCAAAGCCAGGGGGGTCAGACAAGGATGCAGCTTGAGTCTGACCCTCTTCAACATACTAGTGAGGGCACAAGAACAGTCTGCAGTGCCTGATATGAGTCTAGCAGACATAGAGGTCAAATGCCTACTGTTTTCATATGATCTGGTGCTCCCGTCTCCAACCAAAGAGCTACAACAGAACCTTGATCTTCTGCACCAATTCTCCCAGACCTGGGCCTTGACAGTGAATGTCACTAAGACAAAATTATGATATTCCAAAAAAGACCCAGCCTCCAAAACCACAAATATAAATTCTTTCTAGATACCACTGCTCTGGAACATACAAAAAACTAGGCTATACCTACCTCGACCTAAACATCAGCACCACAGGTAACTTCAACAAAGCTGTGAATGACCTGAGAGACGAGGCAAGAAGGAACATCAAGTTAGAAGTCCCAATTTAAATCTGGTTTAAAATATTGGACTCCGTTATAGAACCTACTTCCTCTTATGGTTGTGAGGTCTGGGGTCCACTTGCCAACCAAGATTTTACACTGTGGGACAGACACCAAATTGAGACTCTGCATGCAGAATTATGCAAATCCATTCTCCGCATCCAATGACAAACTTCGGACGATACCCACTAATTATAAAAATTCAAAAGACAGCATTTAAATTTTATAATCACCTGAAAGAAAGTGACCCTGACACGCTCCATAACAGAGCCTTCACCTACAGAGAGACCCTAGAGAGACCTTCTGAGACTCTGTTCATAAACACAAGAAGAGCCCCCAGACAGAAACCCTGTTAGACTAAACCAAATTATAAGAAAACAAAAAGAAAACTGTTTGACACATTGTAAAGAATCAACCAAAAACCAGAGCAAACTGGAATACTATTTGGCCCTAAGCAGAGAATACTCAGCGGCAGATTACCTGACCACTGTGACTGATCCAATACTAAAAGGAAATCCTTGACCATGTACAGACTCAGTGAGCGCAGCCTTGCCGTGGAAAGAGGCCGCCACAGGCAGACCTGGCTCCCCACAGAAGACAGACTGTACACCCACTGCACACAGCAGGAGGTGGAAACCCAGCTGCACTTTTTAACCACCTGCCAGCTGTACCAAGACATCAGAGACATACTGTATACTACGCTCAGATTACAACCACCCAAAAAGACTTTGAAAACATAGCTAATAATAACAAAACTTCCATATCTGCTGGTCAAAATCTGATTCTGTTTATGTATATTTATTTTTTTTGTTGTTTTTATTTCACACTTGCTTTGGCAATGTAAACGTCTGTTTCCCATGCCAATAAAGCCCCTTTGAATTGAATTGAATTGAATGTCAATTTCCTTTAATGTTGTCAGCTACTTGTTAAACATGAAAGGGGGTGGGTGAGGGTATATAAGACACCCCTAATCTCCCAGTAGAGGAATTTGTCATTACCCAGCCTAAGCACCCCTGGGTGTTGAGTGGGGGGTTCAACTTGCTCAAAGAAACCCCAAACCTTAATAGCACCCATGTTTTAAGTTTATCAATATCCCCTACCACCCATGAATACTTATAATAAAGCAAGGACTCTGACAACATTTCACAACAGAAAATTAGCAGCTTTTTTAAGTTAAGCCTGGGAGGAGTAATGTTTCTGTTCAAGATAACCCAAGAATAAATAGCTCAATCAATTTATGATCTGGGTGTCCATTCATCGAAGAGTTTCGTGCTCTCACGATTGATTAACTATGATGTTCACGGTGTGATCTGTGCTCTCAGTTGTCAAGAGCCAGTTTCTGTCTTCCCCCAGGTTGTAAGAAAAGTGATATGAACAGAGGAGACTGATCCCAGCTGGACGGGCTAAAGCAAACAAAAGCCAGGATACAATACATCAAAGGGCATCATGTGCTTTGTCTTACTGCGCTATTTTATACTTTGTATTACAACTTATGACAGGAATGAACATGTCTTGGTTTGTTTTTTAAGTGTTGTTCATGGATATGGGCATTCTGGACAAGGAGGAAATACTTTTGCACTAACTGATTATATTCAGTGAAATACTTAAATGACTCCAAGTGCACAAAACTTGGCCGGAAACATATTTGTTTTGTATTGAAAATGAGCTGATGACAACATACTACATGATATCCAAAACTGTGTATTTGAGCAAGGAAGTTAATTCTTGACCTTTGAGAACTGTATGTTTGACAAAATAATCTAAGTTAAAAGGTCCACTTACTAGCTTTTGAGAGCTTTCAACCTCATCTTACTGCTTACTGCATCATACTACTTCACAGAAGAAACTAGTGAGAGGACTAGTTTCTTCTGAGAAAAAAGGAAGCTCTCAAAAAACAGGAAAACTATCCAAAACAAAGACTTCCACAAATTGGAAACATTATCGGCAAATACATAATTTAGCTGCTTGAATGCATTTTGTATACTGCAGTCTTTCCTATTTTCTGTGTGACTTTGATATGTAGTACACTCTGATTACACTAATTTATATTATGTGAATAACTTATAGCTGCAGGCCATAGATCACAGAAAATGCAAATGTGTTATATGGATTTTTTAAAAAAGAAAACAGAAGCATAAAATATTATTTTCTGAAAAATGTGCTTGTTTCTGTGTGTTTGCCTAATGATGAGCATCAACTGGAGGTCAGAGTTCACACAACTTTTTGTTTTTCATCACCGCCTGCGACCATATCACTGACTCAATGCAGTGCACAAAACAGTGCAGGCATGGAGAGTTGGGGGTGCCAAGCACATGTATGCCCCATTATCCACACACACACACTCACACACACATACACACTCACACACACACTTTGCATCATCAAAACATCCTTAACTGTTTCAGTATTGTCAGACTGCTCTGCTGTAGATCATTACAATGCATCATTAATTAATGAAGGTATTCAGAAACTGCGAGACTCTTTGCATCCTAAATGGGCACGGATGTTAACTTTTAGGCTGCCGTGGCTCGTGCAACAACAGCCGTAAACTTTAAAGCTACTCACCATTTCAGCACACGGTAGGTGAAAAAGCGTCAATCTGTGAAGTAAACATGTTTTCACAGTTCGGTTTGTCCGGTGAACGGGATGTAGCCGAGGTGCACTGCTTTCTGTTTAAACCCTTGCAAAAACATCCATTGATTTTTTTTGTCCTTTCTCGGGAAATTTACGAGGAAAAGGATTTCGCCATGCGAATACAGACAGACAGCGCATGCGCAGCCTTGCGGTCCACCTCGGATGCTCTCTGCAAGTCCTTAATCATAATATTAGACTATTAACTTTTAAAATATTAATTATTGAGCTTCATGACATAGTGTGAGATGTAAGTTAATGATATTCTACAGCATAAATATAAAAAAAACTGTAAAAATACAGTAATTTTTAAACAGTTTATGTTATTCAAATTATCAGTCACTCAAAGCTTATGGGAACATTAATATTACTGGAATAATCGTGTAAAAATCCACTTTAAAAGTAAGGTAAAGTCACTGAATACTTATTTATTGACCACAGACATGCTGCGCAGTCCTATAAGCTGTAATATTATGCAATATTAAGTGAACCTCAGGAAGTTATAATATGATGAAGGGCGATAAGGTGACTGTTTCCTGTTTAATTCTGTTTAATTCTATTTATAGTGTGTTTAAGGTGAATATTAAGTTTTTATTGACCATATATTATTTTGTGGGAGACCTCATTTTATCAGTTTTTATCTTTTATCATAATATCCTTGTGTGAACTATAGACCCCTTAAATTAATATTTTACAACATAAGTTTAAAAATACATAGGAGATCAATTGCAACAAGGTCATATGAGGAGATATATTATACTAGATATTATTTATAATGCTGATAATAGTGAATGTTGTCTATGTGTTTTATGTTAATAAAGCTTGTAGTGTTTAATTAGTCTGTGTCTAATAAGCACAGTAGCCCAATGGGTCTCCCTATTGTCCATTTCAGATGGCATTTAGTAGACTACATTACACTATGGGAAAGCCTAACAATTAGTGTAAGCCAAATAGCTGAAACAATTAGTCCACGGATGGGGAATCAGGCTGCAGAAGCCCAAAGAACATGGCGCAAACAAAAAAAAAAAAGTTGCGCTCCTTGTAAACACGCACCCAGGCGCCTCATTACCAACTGAATGAATGATGAGCTGTCAGGTAACAAGTCTTGAGGACGCATGTCAATTTCCTTTAATGTTCTCAGCTACTTGTTAAACATGAAAGGGGGTGGGTGAGGGTATATAAGACACCCCTAATCTCCCAGTAGAGGAATTTGTCATTAACCGGCCTAAAACATGCACTCATTGGGAGCTCTGAGTGTTGCGCTGCACGCATCTCTGCTGGTGCTGCTGGCTCAGGGGATTCATAAAGCCAGAGATGGAGTTTATATGAGGTCGCTGCATCGTTTTTCCCTGATGGACAGATCAACCGGGTATCACCTGCCAACCTATATGGTGCATCTCTACAGGAATTTCAAGTCAAATTTTTCCAGACCTGCGGATATTATGGAGCAAGATGCCGCAAAGCAAGCAGACACCGTGAAGAGTGTGATGGCTAAAAGTAAGATTTTGGTTTATTCTTCTCCAAAAAAAATAGGCCTGCTGGAATTATGATTGAGATGATGGCAGATGGAAACGACAGGGAGAAAGGTGTATATGTTATTTAAGGTTTTGAAGCTCAGGTCAGGAGTTTTATTGAAAGGCTCTCTGAAATGTTAAGTTTTTTCTGGGGCTCAAGTGTTGTCCTGTCAAAGCTGCGTGCCAGACGACCTCAGAGGGTTTCAATCCACATCCCGCTCAGGGGGTGAATAACCATGCAGGATCAGCGTGTGAAAAGGCCGGATTTCTGTCTAATTCTCAAAGCAAACCTCTTTTTTCTTAAATAGGTGATGTTGATTAGATATCTCGCCAGACATCCCCCTATACAAATCTCTTGTCAAGTCAAATCAACAACTTCCCTTAGTTCTTTTTTCACACTTGGCTTGATTAGATTAGAGCTCGGGATTTAATGGTGGCACAAGTAGCCAACAGAGGACATCCCTCCCTGCTGCTGGACCCAATTTCACATCGCTGCTAGGTGTTAGAGTTATTACCTATTTGTTTGACTGAGGATATGCAGAAGCCAAGAAGAAGCAAAGATGTGTTAAATGATTGGTTTCGGCCTGGGTGTCTGGTTTGAGTGGATTAATAGCGAGGATAGTTTTGCATTTTTGATCAACAGTCAAGCTAAATAGGCCGATGCACTGGACAATGCAGATGTTAAATGTTTAACATGCTTTAATCCTTTAGATTAATTTGAACCACACCTGTTCATTGACTCACAATTGCCCCCATTCACAGCTGTGGGTGCAGCCCCAGTTGTCCCGCACTGTAACAAATCTGACTGGATTATTTTTTAAGAGCCTTATATGCTGCTTTGATTGCTGAAATCTCCATCATTACAAGCGTCAATCATAAATTTATATTAATGGTTGTCAAAAAAAAATATGTTTCTCCTTTTTTTTTTTTGTCCTTAGACTTGACTTTGCAAAACAAAATGACTAGGCCTACAAGTGACCATTAGCCCACAACTTGCATATATTATAGACATATTCCATTGATGCCATATTTTTTAGATATATTACTTCTGGAGTAGAGATGCACCATATTAACATTTTTTTGATATTTGTTGACTCAAATTTGGTGGCTCCTTTTCAGCCGATAGAATATTTTTGTTTCACTGCAATACCACCGTGTAGGTGAGAAAGATAAAATATTTTATTATGGTATCAGGAATTTTAAAATATATATTAAATAAAGAAAGTATTACATCACTGAGGGAGATGAACTTGAATTACCTCAATTTAAACAATATAACATTTATTTGGTATAACAGTTTCAAACATGTTAGCTGTTATATTTTTTCTACAACAGGTGGATTTTTTCTCTCTGGCACATTAATGTGTCATCACATCACATATTAGTCACGATACAGATCTTGATATATAATACTGATAAGCTGATGCATTGTTTACCCTTGTTTAACAGTTTGCTAAATATCATGAAAATGTTTTTCTTTTCACCATATTAGGTTTGGTGTACAGACATAGGCGCTGGGTGGCGACCTTTGACCTCCACGCCCTGCTGGCTGATAAACAGATCCAGGCAGCAGAGCTGAGAATCAGACTTCCTCGGACATCGAGTGCTTCCAACATCTCCGTGGAGGTCTATCACCAGCATGGCCAGACGTGCCATACGCACAAGAGCTGCCAAGAACAGCAGCTGGTGGGGCTGCTCACTGAATCATCACTGGTCACTTCATCACAGAGTTGGAAAGTGTTCAACATGACAAGTCCTCTCTTGAGCTGGCTCAGGGAGAGATCGACGGCGAGAATCCGACACAAGAGAGTGTCGAGAAGAAGGAAAGCGACGAAGACAAAGAGAGGCCTGTCGCTTCCTGATCAGCCTATCCATGCGGCGAGCTCGAGAAGGGAGCAGGATGTGAGTGACCGGGCCTTGTTGGTTGTCTTCTCGCATACTGGCTCTGATGAAAACTCAAAGGCCAAAGCAAGCTTACTTCATACAGCTGAACAATCCAAGTTCTTGTCCCCCGCCGAAATCAAAAAGACCCACTGGCCAAAGAGGCGCAGGAGCAAACGGGGTCAGAGAGAGCAAACAGCGAGAAGCCCGCACGTGTCCAGAAGAGGGAGTGAAAAACCTCTCTGTCGCAGAGTCGACCTGCATGTAGACTTTAATCAAATCGGCTGGGGGTCTTGGATCATCTTTCCTAAAAGATATAATGCCTACCGCTGTGAAGGGTCCTGCCCCGGTCCTCTGGGAGAAGACCTAAATCCAACAAATCATGCTTATATGCAGGTAAATGATGCAGCCTGTTCATACATGTAGTGGAAAATGTGTGATGGCTGTTTCATAAGTACAGTTGTTGAGATATTTGCAAACATGATACACACAATCTGGAACTGTTTAACTTGTTTGGGTGCCTTTACATCCAAAATAGTCTCCCTCTTATGAATTTAAATCAGCCTCAATGGTCTACAGCAGACGTTACACCTTTATAATTAAGTACAAAAAAAACAAACAAACAAAAACAATTAAAATTAAAGATACACACACGGAACATAATTGGCTTTGTTTACAGAGAAATTGTATTTTGAGACTGGAATTATCTGTCATTCTACTGCAATCTAACAAAAATCCTCTGTTTTGTCTTTTCTTTTTCCAGAGTTTACTGAAACATTACCACCCTGACAGAGTGGCATCGCCCTGCTGTGCCCCTACCAAAATGAGCCCATTAAGCATGTTGTACTATGAGAACGGAGAAATGCTACTTCAACATCACGAAGACATGATTGTGGATGAGTGCGGCTGCCAGTGAGAGCTACAACCACCCCCGAGTGGCCTGTGTCGCTGTACAACAGCACAAAAAACGCTGCACAGAGGCAACCAATTTCTGAAAAAAACAAAACAAATGAATACACTTAGCCAGACGGGAAAAAAAAGCTCTTTGATATTTGTCGCTGTGCACTGTAAGATTGTAGCTGATCTGTGTGCAGAGATAGGATTTGAATTTGTGATGTGAGCTCTGGTTTGTAAGGAGAACATTGTTATTTGAAGATGTGCTGAAATACAAACTCAACAATAGCATCCAGTGCTCCAGCTGTGTGCAGTTTTCACGATCGAATGTACAAGTTTATTCCCCTTAACTTATCGATTTAATCAATGTAAACATGAAATGGCAATGTTGTTGAATATTCCAGCACTGTTTTTATTGTACTCTACCAATTGTGTAACTGTAAATTAATGTATATGTATTGTAAATATAAAAAATGTATTTATGTACAATTTGCAAATGGATTATGTATTTTGTTATATGTTTTATATTACTTGTACTTATACAATAGTTGGCTTTTGCATGAGTCCCATCCAAGTTTATCTGACCCTGATGCTACTCAGTACTTTTTTGGTACCTACTGAATTGTGTACATAGCTGTAAGTATCAAAAACTGTACATTCGAAGTACAAAAAGCTTCCTTTAATTCCTTGCTCAGATTTGTAATCTTGCTCACTTATTCACTGATCAAATATTTCCTGACTTAATCCCAAAATTTTGCCAGTTTTAGGCAATTTTATTTAGGAAAAGTTCTTGAACAGCTGCTTGTGGTTAAACAACACTTAATATTTGAGTGTTTGGCTTCTTTTTAAATGAAAAAAACAGGGTTTTGTAGAAAAATATGACTATATTTCTTCAAAAAGTATAAATTTGGTCAGCTATTGTACTGGCACTAGAATAGGAACATTTCCCATAATATCCAGCCTAATAGCAGAGTGTCTGGTATGATTTGGTTTATGCTGTCATACAATTATATCCCACGCTTGCAAACATATGATAAACACACAATACATGTCCCTACTCAAATAATTGGCAAAGTTTACTACTACTGTGTGATACAAAAGAACTGACACACCAGAAGAGGTGGACTTTTCTAGTTTCACTGTTTCAGCCATCAACAAGTGAGTCCTAGCCAAACTCCCCCTCATGTTCACTAATTCAAAATAAAGCATTGCAGAGCGGAGGAATATCTAGCAAATACTGCAAAGTGGCAGCTAGTTGTAACAATGCTAAACTATTCTTCTAAAGCTGGAGAGCTCATTGTATTCAAATCCTTTGAAAAATACACTGACTAACCAGGAATTCACTGCAGTCATAACCATGACAGTAGTCAAACAGTGAGTTAGTTGACCAGCACTGGAAGGTAAGACAACATTTAGCTTCCTCATGTCAATCGAAGGTAAATATACAAAAAAAAGTATTTAATTATAATTTAAAATATATTTAGAGATATTGCTTAAAGTAGAGACGAATATACAAAAAAGTATGCATGTTTTCTGCATATATTTTATAAGGCCTCAATACACAGCAGAATGTACAAATGTATATGTAGATACTCAATAGTGACAAATTGAAATTGTAAGTAATAGTAGGTATTACTACTTGATGATGTGAAGTAATTACTTTGTTACAGCTTATTTGACTTATTTGGTTACTTACATTGAGCTACATCGTCTGCAACTTGGCAGCGCAGGTTTGACACTCATGAATAGCCGGTTAGCTAGCAACAGTTAGCCTAGCTTGTATAGCTCATGCTTTACATGCTGTCGCCAAGCAACAACGAGTTGTACAAAGTGTCGTTGCTATGAGGTGTTTTTAATAGGTCTTACTTTTCTAATGAGCAAGGCAACTTTCAGGCGATTTGCCCTCACTGGGGCTAAAAATACACACACCAAATTTGACTGTGTGTGTGTAGCTAACGTTAGCTAACAGTGACAGCTGCCAGGTCCTGTAACAGTAGCTTCTAGTTTGGGTAAGTGGCTTCTTAGCGTGGTTTTAGTTACATAATGGCTGTATAGCGTTAACTATAGCTCAACGTGCTGCATTTGTATTCGTACATGATTATGGTAGGCCTATTTTATACTAATTCATACTTCTGTGGGCATTTTAGAGGAAGGAAATGTGGTCCTTCCTTGCTGCAGGTCCAAAGCAAATAATATCACGTTAGAGGCATTAACCAGTCTCTTGTTGGTTTAAACTGATACTTTCTGCTTTTATTATATGTCTATAATGACTGTATTGACCAGTAGCTTCAGATTTGTCAATAGATTTCAGGAAACTGTCTTATATTAGAGTATTACAAAGTACTACTTTGTAATTTAACTTACCTGAAAGCATAAAAAACAGCATTTTTGGGAACTATTAGGTTATATCATTGGGTACGAGTTACTTATTGTTGAGATTCACTAGTTATTCCTAATTTGGGTTGTTCTCATTATTTAATTATTTCTAGTTGTACAAGTAATTCCTCAAAATGAGTACTTAAGTACTTTTACTTCTGATACTTGAGTCCAGCATACAATACTGCATACCTGTGTTTTTTCTTTTTATTTGAAAACCTTATCAACCTTAGGGGGTAATTTTTTGCATTGTTGTATTGCTATTGTACTGATCATTAAAAGATCCCTCCACAATGCACTTATAATGTAAATCTACAAGCCTCCTCCTGTGCAAAAATCTATTTAAAAGTTTATCTGAAGCTATTATGAAGTTTCAGTCATCCAAATTAGTCAAATCAACTAGAGATCTTTCAACGTTACTGTCTGTTTAGTGCCAAAGTCCCTCTGTTTGTTACTATACTTCCACTGCAGCTCAACAGGGAAAAACTATCCAGGGAAACAGAAAGAGGGAATTTGATGCTAAAAAGACTGTAAATGTGGCAGATATCCACTTGATATGACTAACTCAGACTGCTGAAGCCTCATATAGGCTTCACATCAACTTTTAAATGCACAAAATGACTGTACGGACACACTTTTGGCCCCCATCACTTACACTGAAGGTGCATTTGAAGAGGATCTTTTAATGGCCAGTATGAACAGGAGGAATGATTACAGCAAGGAAAACGTCTTTCAGTGTTGATATGGACACCTGACTGTTTTTTTAAGACTGACTTGATCACCATCCTGTCTTGCTGCTAGGTGGACATAACCAGCCATAAAGGACATTCAATACATGTTTTATTCTGTCACATATGATGTGGATGACATAAAAAAAGCTCCAAGAGCACAGATAGTACCAATTTAATATTCACTCTCTGTAGTGAGTGTGTTAACTGCATGACACTGTACCTTTGTAATAATATTAGTTGCTGTGATTGTTGTTTGTCTGTCATACATCTAAGTGTAATGTTGCATGACATACTCGTAGGAAAAGTTACAGCAGAAAAAATGGCTGAGGCAGTCGCAAATGTGGCCCGAAGGATCAATGCGACCGTGGAGGAGGGGAAAGATACTTTGGGTAAGACTCCCTTCATATATTTCTCTCTCTGTCTCTCACTCTCTTTCAACAGTTTTTCCAGCATATGAATGAATAGCACTGATTCAATAGCCTGGTTGATGCTATTTCAGATTTCACCAGCAGGTGGTGACAGAGGCTTAAATTTGTTTGCTTAAGTAACTATAACATGAAATCCACCAAGTGTTTGTATATATATATATTTTTTTTTTTCTCAACATTCCCTGCTGTGTTAATGCTTGTTAATCTCATAATCATGTTCTTCTTCTCTGCAGACCTGTCAAATTGCAAGCTCATTTCTTTCCCAGAAGGCGTATTCAAGGTCTTGAGGAATGTTTCACAAAATATCCGTCTTATCACGTTGGCTGACAATGAGATGAAGGCCGTTTCCAGCAAATTCTTTTCAACCTTCACTCAGCTGAGAGGTAGTGGATAATACACTGCAGCTAGTTGACTCATGGACTCAATCTTCAAGAAAATATTGTGTGCTAATTTCTATGTTGTTGTATGCTGTTTACCTCACAACAGATAAGCAACCCTTTGATTTACTTGTGTTTTGAAATACTTTGCAGAACTTGACCTGCAAGGGAATGTTCTCACCAAACTGCCTGACTCCGTGGAAGAAATGCAGCATCTGATCAGCATCAATCTGGCTAATAACAACTTTTCCAGCTTTCCTGAGAAGCTTACTGAAATAGCCACACTAGAGAGGATTGACCTGGAGGGAAATAGCATCACTGGTAATACTGACATATGAATGCATGCTGTATGTGTCTTATATGACCTGGTTTGAGCTTTCGGTGACTTTTTTAAAAATATTTTAACCCACAGAAATACCAGTGGAGAAGCTGTCTGCCATGCCTGCACTGAAGTGGCTGAACATGAAGTCAAACCCTTTGGCCACAGATACCCAATGTGCTCTGAAATCTCCCCTTAAATTTGACGTTTTGTCTACAATGGAGTCCTAATGCCCTAAAACAGTATTTCACCACCTATAGACTGCATGCTGTGTGCCTTGAACTACTTCCATTGGATACTTTTGCGTGCCTGAGAGATGACAATACTGTAGAGAATACTTGAAGATAGCACAATGTTGTACAAGAATCAAGAAAACAGAGGCATTTAAAGATGGCGTCCTACAGCTGGTGACCACACCCTGTGGCTCCTACTTTGTCGTCTCTGTATGAATTACAAAGAGCTGAAATTTATTTGAATGTGATGCATCTTTGGACATGAAAACAATTCATCTTTATACACCATTTGACATGTTTTTTTTCCTCAACAGAGATATTTGTAATGACTTATTTATTACTTTGATAGTATAAAGTTTTTTCAATTTAAAAATGATACTGTCAACTACACTGTCTCGTGTCATTATTATTCACTGGTTGTCAGATCCATTTCTGGCACCAAAGACACATGATGTCTCATAGAAGTGTGCACTGAAGCAAAATTCAGTAAAAAAGTGTATTTAGGACTGCAACTGAATATTATTTTCATTATAGATGAGTCTGAAAATTATCCTTTTCCAATTATTGTCAATAAAATGTTAGAAAATGGTCATCACAAGCCCAAAATGTTTAATTTGGTCCAACCAACAGTCTGAAACAGCCCAAAATATTCAATTTACAATTGTAAATATAAAACAGAAAAGCAGTATAACCTCCCATTTGAGATGCTGGAACAGGGGAATGTTTGCTTGATAAATGACTTAAATGATTAATTGGTTATTAAATAGTTGCCAATGAATGTTCCTTTTTGATTAATCCACTAATTGTTTCGGCTCTAGTTATCATGGTTCACATTCACAGCAAGAAAATAACAAACATTGTTTTACAAATAAATAAGAAGGTGGCTGCGATGTAGATCCCAGTTACATTTGGCCAATGAGCAGGAAGAAAAACTATTAGAACAGTATGTTCTCCTGTAGTTCACTGTCAGGCTTCTGCACAGGGATCTATAGTTGGGCTCACACTAAAGTAAGCGAAATCCATTCTATTTAGTCACCAGTTGTGAGTTGGAGGCAAAGCAGAGGCTTGATTTAGTAGGTGATAGAGGAAGCACACACAGCAGCATAGACAATGATCAAGCTTTTAAACCCTCCATCTGTCATCTAGAGGCTGCAGATGACAGAGACTAGTCCACAGGAGAACCATTCAAAGTATTTTGCTTAGGCTTTTTGAGAATTCTTTAAATAGCAACACTGTTCAGTCTGGATTACCTAAAGCTGATGTTTGGGCTCACTGTTGCGATTCCATGGCATAGACACAGAAGGATATGATATATGGGGCATTCAATAATTCACCAGATCATTTTATATTGCTTTTCTGTATAAGACTTTTTTAAAAAATCCTATTTTATACGAGGGTGGTGTCATTGGTGTTATTCTACAGTTCTATGCCAGACTCTTACAACATCTACAAGTCGGCTAAAGGAGAATCTCTCCTGGCCAAGAGAAATATTTAGCAAGACTGCAGGCTTACAGCGTCACGTGACTGCTCTGCTGCCCAGGCGGTGACCTTTCATTGTGCATCTTGCTGCCCTCTGAATCACCGTGCTCTCATCATCTATATAACAGAGTAAAACTACAGACATTAAGGGCAATAGGCATTTGCTGTAAACTAGATTGTTCTATGCTAAATATGGCACCATTTCTCTGAGTAACCAGTACCTTGTACCGTGGTAAATGTGACATGTGTTTTAATTAGCAGTCTAGTTCCCACACCTGCTAACATGATTAGCAGTTTGTGCAGCCTTCCTGCAATATGGTGAATTTGTCACTCATTTAAATGTGTTACTTCCACACATTGAAGCTAGTGCGCTTATATTTTTCTTCTTTTGCATACTTGAGATGCATTTACTTGTAGCCTAGATCTGTATTAGTGCAAATAATGGTGTAAATTAGCATCTGTATTAGCTACATTATATCATAAATTAAATGTATGTCAATCAGTGCAATATTATTCTCCTTCATAACTTACTTTGACATAAAAAATCTGATTAACAACAAAAAACCTTTGTACCTTTGTTACTATAACATGTCATTACCTTTAATATGCCATGCTACCTGTTTCTTAAAGGGATGGATTTAAAAAAAGAGATGAGTAAAATATTTTTACACATACTGTTTCTAAAAATAGGTCCATAAGTATGTTATCAAATGATTACAGTGAAACTCCAGAGGCAAGAAGTCAACATTAGCACACCACCTAATCCTACCTGTTAATTGGTTTACAGCTAACGCCAGCTCCATCTGTTTTTGTCTGAAAAGAGCTCTTGAGAGCCCCAGCTTACAAGTGGGAAATGGAAAACAAATCACTGAACACGCAAAGACAGTAGAAACTTCAGATCCATGCCATGTGGCAGCTGTGGGAAAGTGGCAATGAGGAAGGATTAGCTGGTGATTGCTATTCTGAGAAATTCTGCTTCTCTCATTTGTTTCTTTACTCACTTCTTAGCTACAGATGCCAATATTTGATGTGATTAAAATTTAGTAACCATAGAGGAAATGACATACAGAAGCCAGCATGGTGTCATCTGGCTTTTACACACTTTGTACAGAAGACTTGCTGTCACATGCAGGCAGCTGTCAGGTAACCTCGGCTTAAGCAGTGCGCATGTCTGCTCCTCTTTCTCAGTGGCTACCTGTCAGTTAGTCCTCCTGAATTAGTGCACACAGACCACAGTGGGAGAGTTGTACACGGGACAGACATGAGCTTTACCATCGAGGAAAGGGGCAGGCCGAACACCCAGGAGTACAGGGTGTTTTTCAGTAAGCACATCTCTTTGAATGAACTTGTTTGAATCTTTCCTGGATTATGCACAGTTGCTGTACTAGCCTGTAGAAACAGCTTTTGTTCATGCTGTATTGGCTACTAGACTTAAAAATTTTATGACCTCACACTTTTATTATTCCTTTTCATAGAAAACTCTGAGGGCAAATACATCTCTCCATTCCATGATATACCGATCTACGCAAATGAGGCAGAGGTGAGCATCATGTGTCACTGTTAATGCTGCAGATTATTACACCTTCTGTTAAAAAAGTAAACCTGAATTTGTTCCTTTTGGAGTGCAAAAGCTTGTTGTTGGGGCTGTACTGTATACAAGTACATTAAAATACCTTTTCTTGCATGTCAGTTTTTATATACCTGTAGTTTATAGCTACAAATGATGTACTCTAAGGGACTAAACTGTGCCACAATATTGAGAAAATATATACTGCCCTTTCTTTCTTTTTTTTCTTCCATTGTTGCATTTTCCCTTTTAATCCCTCCACCCTACTGTCCTTGCTGCTGTTTTGGTTTTAGGAGCATGTAGACAGACCAATCAGTCTCCAACACTAGTGCAAGTTGTTGTGTTGTAGTGGTGGACAGATGCTTTTCTCTTAGCACCAACTGGGTGCCTCAATGTCTGTGCTACTGTGCTTTAAGTGACTGTATACTTTTAGTATAGGCTGAAATTGTCACTGTAAAACTACATGTCAGTTATTACATTTTGCCTTTATGGTGCAAGAAATGGTTCACAATCGGTCTTAAGGGACCCCATTTTGTGCCTATTATGGATTATATATATGAAAAATAGTTTTCAGTACAAAAATATGCTGCTCCTGTCCGTCCATTTTTTAGTATTCTGTTGGCAATGAGTCATTTATCATTGGCTCACTCACTTTTCTAGGAACACTATCGCTCACTTAATAAATGGATGTCCAGTTGTTTGAGCACATACTGTACACTGGATACACCTACTATTTCTTTCAAGTGTGTGGAGTTTGCATATAGTACTGAAAAGCTTTGGCCTGTCTTTCAGCCTATAATCACTATTATGTAGGTTTTAGTGAGATAAGTTTCATAGAAATTCATCCTCAGGGTAACAAAGCTATGTTTATGATCATCTTGCAGAATATTTTTCACGCCGTTGTGGAGGTTCCAAGATGGACAAATGCAAAGATGGAGGTATATATACATATTTTTGAAAGCTATTAATGTATTAATTGAATATTATGTCCTAATACTCAGCCCATAAATGTGTACATCTTATAAATTAAGATGAAGGTTCATATTCTTACTTTTGCCACTGACATGGTTTACATTTGTCTATATTTGTTACAGTGCATGTAAGTATGATAAATCTCAAATTTAAGGACATTATTCCTATTTTTTTTTTGTTTTTACATATCTGAGTTTAATATATCAGGTGTCAGTCTCTTCTGTTTTCATCTTTGTGTTTTTTCTGTATGTTTTCCCAGATTGCCACCAAAGATCCCCTCAACCCACTGAAGCAAGATATAAAAAAGGGGAATCTTCGTTATGTAGCGAATGTGTTTCCCCACAAAGGTTATATCTGGAATTACGGAGCTATTCCACAGGTAAGTCCTTCTCACACCATATTCAAACAACAGGAAACCCAGTAATGTCTCTGCTCCATCAAAGACGTGCTCTCCCTTTTGACAGACGTGGGAAGACCCCAACCACAAGGACGGCGACACAGGATGCTGTGGAGACAATGATCCCATTGATATATGTGACATAGGAAATAAGGTGTGTGAACAAGTCGAACTTAGATAACTAGAAACATGAATTCAACTGTTTGCTGCTTTTTCAAAAGTCCGCCATCATTATTTCTCAGGTGTGCTCTCGAGGAGAAATAATCAAAGTCAAGGTGTTGGGAACTCTGGCTCTGATAGATGAGGGTGAAACAGACTGGAAGGTCATTGTGATCAATACTGAGGACCCTGAAGCTGGGGACTTTAACAGTAGGAGTAACCTGCAATGACATTTTTTCAACACTGCCAGACATTATTCCATTAGTTAAATTTCAGTTTATGCTGATCTGCTTTGTTGTTGATTTCTGCAGATATCGATGATGTTAGAAGACTCAAGCCTGGATACCTGGAAGCGACTTTCGACTGGTTCAAAAGATACAAAGTCCCAGATGGGAAACCTGAAAACCAGTTTGCTTTCGATGGACAGTTCAAGGACAGGGTGAGCCTGTTTTTGTTGTTATTGTTGATGTTTTGAAAATTTTATACATACTCAGATGTATTTTTCAAACTTAAGTGATAGATAATGGAAAGGGACGTGTATCTTTAATCAGGACTTTGTATCTCATCTGTTCTATGAAAAAAATATGCATCTGACAAATTAAAAAATCAATTTATATTAAGGTAAATATTTTAAGAGGGAAAAGGACATATGTTCTATCATTTTCTTATCTACTTTATTGTTATAAATATATATTGATGCTTTTTTTTTGGAAGATCAAAATGAGGAAAATGTGTTGTGTTTTCCAGGACTTTGCTATTGAAACAGTGAAGAGCACTCATGAGTTTTGGAAAGCACTGATCTCTCAGAAAACCAACGCTGGTGAACTAAATTGGTGAGAAATTCATCCTCTTAATTCCATTATGCAAAGAGTATATGACAGTGTATGTGACAAGCGCTATTAGTGATATTTCCTGCATTCACAAGCGGGAGATAAGTATCTCTCACTTTGTGAATGTGGACCGAACACTTGACAAGAAAGTGAGAATCAACCGAATCGTAATCCTGTTAAATTATAGAACATACAGCTGCTTGATTAATGGACTGTAAAATATCTTCTTACCCAGAACACTTCACAAGCCGGTGAGTAAGAGCAGAAAACTAAGGACACTCAGACTGCTGATAAATTAGTGATAAGTTAATAAATGCATTTCTAGATCTTTCTCGAAAGTTTTCTAGCCGTATCAAACACTCAATAAAAAGAGATTGTCCAAAATCATCAGCTCTCTCCTCCTATCAATTGAGACACTGTATGCATAGTCAATCAAATAGTCAGGTAAAATGATATCTGACCTATTCCATCTCTGCTCACTATCTAGTTCAATCTCTGTCCTCTGGGAGGTGCTGCAGCTCTTTGTCTACCAAAACAACTCAATATAAGAACAGTTTTTTATCCAGTTGCAATAAGGACTCTAAACCTCTAATCCCATCTTGCATTGTGATACATACAGCTCCACACTGTATAGGAATATTGCATATCCAAATATATATGATTTTTATTTATTGTTTAATATGTCTGCCTGTATGTTAAACTTCTGGCACTGTGTACTGAGCATTTTTCCATGCTGTAAATAAAACATTATTCCACCGACTCACGTGGCCATTAAAGTGAAGTGAAGTTCTGTAGGGTCAGAATATTGTTTTAATATAAGCTGATATTGTTTCCTTTGTTTTGTCCATTTCTTGTGTCAGCATGAACACCAGCGTCTCCGATAGTCCGTTCTGCACCTCTGCTGGGGACGCTGAGACTGTGGTTAATTCTGTAAGTTCTTTTTAATTTTAAAAATTCATGTTTAGTGGTCTGACAATCTATCCCTTCCTACTCTGAAGTATACACCAAAGTGATACCAAAAAAAAGAAGTAATAGAATAGAGATGATAAACATAGCAGCATGATGCATAGCCTTCAGAAAAAAGGAAAGGATCATTAGTGACTGAAGACAGAGAAAAAAATGCCAAAGGCCGTTTCTTTCGCTTCACTCCAGCTGATTCACTTGGCAACTTAAGGGTGTGGGTTTTTAGTTCAAACGGAGACCAGCATCTCATGACTTTTACAAAAAAGAAAACAGACCCCCAAGATACAACATGCTCTCTCACAGCTCATAATGAGGTCCAAATATCGTAGCTTTACACCTTCAAAGTGCATTTGTTGTGCAAAAGTAACACCATTTAATGATTTCATTAACTCTTTACAGGCATCTGCTTTTGGAGCTGAAGATCCCATTCCAAGTTCAGGTGCGTGTGTGTGTGTTAGAGAGAGATAGAGAAAGAGAGAGAGAGAGAGAGAGATAAAGTGCATTTCTCTGTTTTATTAAGTTAACAACAAAATTCCATTTACTAAGAATTTTGTTGACACTTTATGACAATCTGCTTGATCTTTTTTCAGTTGACAAATGGTTCTACTATGAGAAGTAAGAAGAAAATCCTGGGCAGAAAACCATCCCTGCCTTCACTTCTTTCTTCTTTCAGCTGATTTCACCACCATCTAAGCAGCACATGAACTTGACAGATCGGATGTACATTTTATGTCACATTTCACATGTTTCTTCCTTCAAACTTGGGTGTCAAAACTGCTCATTGTGTGATTATGGTACATAATAAACTTCAGATCCTGTGAAAGCATTTTTATGCTGTTTCATCATTCATGTGGCTGGATGGTAACCTATTTCATGCTTTTAAGAACACTGCAATAAAACAAACTAAATCCCACAGTATTATGTGTTGTATTGACATAATTGACAGTATTACATACTGTATTGTCATTACCTCATAGACCTGATCTTACTCACAGATTTATATGGTGTCCAAATAGGGAAAAAAACCCTGTAATCTTTGACAAGCAGCACATACACCAGTTTCTGTGCAGTCTTCCATCCAATAATTCATGTGTACATACAACATATTGCACTCTAGCCTATCGCAATTCCAATAAATGATGTATTTAATTTTCCTGATATGTAATAGCTACTTAACAGTACAAATTACTGGCTATTAAAGTCCTTAACTGTAATTGGATGAAGCCTGTGGGATGCTTCTGTAGGCTGCAATTACACAGTATGCTTCAATAAGCACCGCTGGCCTTTACAGTGTGGCTAGACACTGAGGTTACAAGAGTTAAGAGGTGTTCTTATGCACCTATAGGATAAAAAAATGTATGATGGATTATAATGTGCTGAGTGGACATCATATTTTTTGTTGTGTGCTTAAAAAGTAATATAGTTTATTCTATCAAGTGGAATAAAAATGTTGATAGAATGAGCTAATTTTAAGCAATTTTAAATAATTTTTAATAGCCTATTTATTTATTTGCCTATTTTGTATATAGATATTTTTACATACAATGGAACAATTAGTATCATGTTGAAATGATATTTGACAATATAATATTGTAGAAATGTGTGAAGAGGAAGAAAAAGCCAGAGGTATGCATGGCTGGATTAACCTCCTATACGGCCCTGGGGCAAAAGTTTGTTGTTGGACCCCTGTTGACCCCCACTATACGTGATAATACTCTGCAGATGAAATGATTAATTGTTTAAGCCATTTTTTACACAAAAATGCCCCAAATTCTCTGATTTCACCTTCTCAAATGTGAATATTTGCTAGTTTTACCAGTTTTCTGTGATGGTAAACTCAATCTATGAGTTTTTGACTGTTGGTCAGATAGTTCAAGTCATCTGAATCTGTTAATTTGGGCTTCAGGGAATAATGATCGTCATTTTTCACTATCTTCTGACATTTTATACATTGCACAATCAATGGATTATTAAAGAAAATATAGTTGGTTGCAGCCTTACAGTACTTGTATGATATAATACTACCTTGCTAGCAGTTTTTTGTGTGCAGTTTAATGAAACACAACTTTACAACAAAAAAGCAAAGCTCAATATAAACTAAAACTATTTAAGTCTTACATGTGGCAAATTTATAACAAATGTGCAATTAATTAGAGTATGTACACCCAAATGATATGCAGTAAAGCAGGGGCTTTTGGGGCCCTTGGGCAGTGCCCAGTTGGTAATCCAGCCTCGTATTTATGCATTTGGCAAACTCTTAATTTATAAAATGAGATGTCTAAACAAAAAGCCAAACTTGAGACGTTCTCTTACCTGTTAAAAAATGTAAACAAAAAGCTAAATGCAAGAGACACTTATCTGAATGTGGGATACTGTCATCCATGCTGTGCACTAGTTGACTTGATAATGAGCAGCAGCCCATTTAAAAACAGCTGCTAGAGTATATTTCTGTCCTCCACAGTAATGGTTACCTCATATTTATTCCATTGGAGGCTCAACCTGATAAAACAGCTCTTATTTCTGGAGCACCGTGCAGGAGGAATTATCTCTCATCAACCAAACCTCAAGAGGAGGGGAGGGGGTGGGGGCGCTAAAGTGACAGTCTGGATACCGAGTGCTTAATTGTAGAAGAAGAAGACGTGGAGGACCTCTGATTGACTGTTTCCAAGGAGACCACCGATACTATCAAGTGCTGGGCTGCTGCTGGTCAGTGCCGAAGGGTAAGTCAGCTAGCTAGGATGCACATTTTTTGACATAACAACATAATATAACTATATTATGTGCCGTTGACATCTCGCAAAAAATGATTTTGCGTACAGGCACGTTGTCGTGACCCAAATAAGGCAAGAGAAAGTACCAGAGGTTTAGCTGGTATGCTAATGCTAATTAGCTACACAGCATTAGCAGCGTTATATAGTTAGCTGCCGTTATGTCGGTTTAAATAGCACACGAAGCGCACTGAAACCAGCCAAATAGCAACCAAAACATGGCTCAGAAATGTTGCAGTGCGTGTGATGGTTGGAGCATTGACCTACACTGTTGATAATTGTAATAGTCATCTTACAATTTAGCGATTAACAGCTGAAAGGAGAGCTATTAAAATAAAGAATGTCATCGGTAAAGCTAGCTGATTAGTTAATCATTTCATCAGTCACCTGTTTAGTCCTTTGAGATGGACTTTTATCATCACACCTGATAATGAATACAGGTGTTAGGACACGCTAAGGTTGCTACTCCAGGTGAACATTACATTTTGCTTAAAGGTAACGTTAACGTTACCGTTAGCCACCTGCCACACTATATGTTATGTCACATATCTGTAGACCAGGATACTAAAAAACACCTGTATGACGTAATGACATGCAATAATAGCTCTGCAACAATACGACTTTATTAAATTTTTGTACAAACTATTAATATACTACTGGATTACAGTGTGTTGAGCCAAGTCTGTTGTATGTTGATAGGTTTTTCTGGTATTTCGTTAACCTTATTTAAATGAAGGAGCCAATATACATATATAAAACACCTTATGCATGCATATATATATATATATAATACAATCCAATAATAATGCCTTCAAAAATGAAAAAATCACAAAATTAGTGACAGGCATTTTAATTTTTCTGGTCACTCAGAGCAGTATTCTATAATAGTAATGTGATGTTTTTTCTGTTTCAGGTAAAGATTGTCAAGATGTCATTTTTATTTGACTGGATCTACAGGGGATTTAGTAGCGTTCTACAGTTCTTAGGTAAGCACAGATTTTCAAGTATGTCGTAAAACAATAGTCAGGTACCCATATGGAACTGGTTTTGCATACTGGTCATACTGGCCATGAAGAAGAATCGCCTTCCTAATGCACCTCTAATGTGAGTGATGGGGGACAAATTGTCATTCTGTGCAAAAGTGTAGTACAAAGTTTATCTGAATTTAATATGAGGCTTCAGCAGTGATGACAAATCCAAAGTTACAGTGTTTTTAGTACAAATTCCTGCTTTATGTTACTATCCTTGCACCATAGCTCAGCAAAGAAACACTGTCTTAAGAAACACAAAGAGGGAATTTTGTACTAAAAAGGCCAGAACTTTGGAAAATCCCCACTTGATCAATTTAGGCTACTGAAGCCTCACATTAAGCCTCAGATAAACTTTGGAATATATTTTTACACGGAACAAGGACCGTGGATTTTGTCCCCTATCACTTACTCCTTTCTCCCCCTCCCTTTAAAAGTATTTTTTTGGTCATTTTATGGCTTCATTAGAAATTTGACAGTAGAGAGATGACAGCAAATGAGGGGAGACATAGAGATGGGCACAAACCAGGGATGTCATAGTTCACAGGCACCTGGGGCACCCCAATAGTGGATCATTTCTGACTATTTGACTATCTTCCCTCCAGGTCTGTACAAAAAGACGGGGAAGCTGGTTTTCCTGGGCCTGGACAACGCCGGTAAAACAACACTACTGCACATGTTGAAAGATGACCGACTTGGCCAACACGTACCCACACTACATCCAAGTAAGGAGAGATTCAGATGTGTGCCATTCTAGGTTGAAGTGTCTGAACATGGATGGGTCAGCTTTACTCAGAATATAGTTCACATTTTACCACTGTGTATAATAGTACAGGTTACATGTGGGTTTTACAGAAACCTTGTGCATACTGTAACTTTGTGCATTTACTTATAAGCAATAATGATTCCAACCCATATTTGGCTCTAAAAAGATGTTTTTCTGTAGGGGTGATTAATATTTACATATAGTGATTTTCTCTAGTGATGTTTAATCAGTGCATTAGCACCAGTATGGTTATTTCTTGTGTTACCATACTCTCCTGTTTTCTGGCAGTTCACACATTCATGTTTTTTTTCAGTATTCTGTATTAAGGCTGAAGTCTCTGTGCACTTAATTGCACGCTGTGTTTTATTAGTTTGTTGTGAAGATCTCTGAAACTGAAAGCTCCTCTTAATGCGGTGAATAAACACAGCATAAATCATTCCTGCATTTTTTAAAAAAATGTTAATTTGGAGTTCATCATCAGTTACATTAATATAGTTATTTATTGTGATGAATTTCTTGCAATATGCAGCATATTGCAGATTTTCCTGTATGGTCATACCATCATTAATGTGGTCAAATTGTGATAGATTTGTATTGTGAGTTACACTGTGATTCCTAGATCCTGCTGTTGGCCAAAAAAAGCACTTGTATGAAAAGGACTTTCATCATCATTTTCTTTTTCTCAAAGCTTCTGAAGAGCTGTCAATTGGCGGCATGACATTTACTACATTTGATCTGGGAGGACACGTACAAGGTGAGATCTTTCTCCATTTACATACAGAAGTAAGTAGGTGTCACTGTTTTTTTTTTTTTTTTCTTGTGCTGCCAAAACATTGTAAAGCAGGACTTCTCTGCCAAATATCTCTGAAGGTTGTTTAAAATTCAGCGTAGCATTTAACCTGTAGATTGTCATTTGGGCCATCTCAACACTACATTGATGTATCATACATCATTAGGTTGACTCACTCATTCACAGTAGAAGTAGTCGTTCAGATTATTTCATTTGTTTTGTGATAGAGAACAAAATTTGCAGGGAGGACAGGCTTAGTACTGGAAATAGGTTTGTTAGATCACAAAATACAGACATGTCACTTGTTGTCAGTTGTCAGTTGAAAAGCAGAACATTACTGAGCTTTCTTCAACTTTCTCCATGTTGTCTTCACTATCAGCAATTTCTAATGTCATCAGACACCATAAACTGTATCGGTAGTATCTGTATCAGACACCTGTGGAGGCAAGTTGACCATCAGTTCTTGTATCTGCCAAATGGTGTGTCTGTATCCTCTGTATACACTACTACTGTAAGATACTGAGTTTAAATTATTGAGCACTTTGAATGGAAATTTAAAGGCAGAAAGTAACTGCATACAGAGGTCGTCCTAGTGCTTCAGAAGACATATGTGGAAAAGTAAAATACTATCCCAATACAGAAAGATGTGTGTGGATAAGATAATTTTGAATAACTATCACAGTATTGTAAATCTTATTGTACAAAGGTGAACTCTGTAGAGTTATTAGTAATTGAAAACACCATCATACCCCAATATGAAAATTCTGTTTCTGTATGATTTTACACAGAGACAATAAATGCTATGATAGGAGTTCACTATCATCTTGAATCGTTACAAGGACAGCTTATTCACTGTTTTTCCTGTGTTGATAGCTCGAAGAGTTTGGAAGAACTACCTGCCAGCTGTGAATGGAGTCGTCTTTCTTGTAGACTGTGCAGATCACGACAGACTCACAGAATCCAAGACTGAGCTCGATGTAAGATTAATAACATCACTGTTACAAGCTGTTTCCACACGTGTCTCGAAACAGTAAATTGCTGCTGACTGTTGCTGCTCATCTATTTGTAGGCTCTCCTAGCAGATGAAACCATAGTGAATGTACCGGTGTTGGTTTTGGGGAATAAAATTGACCGTCCTGAGGCCATCAGTGAAGGTGGACTGAGAGGAGCTTTTGCTCTTGACGGGCAAGTTACTGGAAAGGTAGGCAAGTCCGAAATATTCTCTCTCTCTCTGTGAGCATATGTCCCAGTGCCTGATGACTGCTTTCTTAAATTATGAATACTGACTCCTGTTGCCCTCATTTACCCTTATTGTAATCAACAGGGAAATGTCTCTCTGAAGGAGCTGAACGCCCGACCGCTGGAGATTTTCATGTGCAGCGTTTTGAAAAAACAAGGCTACGGGGAAGGTTTCAGATGGCTATCACAGTACATCGACTGACACGCAGGACTCAACCCTCACCAGAGGGGATTTTCTCAACACATTTTCGTCAAGCATGACAAAGAATTTGCCTCATGTTGATCATCCCAAATTTCCAATCATATTGTTAAGATCATATCCTTTTTAATACCCAAAGCATTTAGTGAGTGTTTCTATGCAAACTTGTAAAAGTGGTTCATGGTGAACTGTCCTACGTGTTTTATTAATGTGAGAGTTAACTAAATTGTCTAAGTGCATGGCATGTCAATAGGGTTACATCATACCTGATTACAATACATGAGCAGCCATACATTATGCAAAAATGTAGATATGTGCACATCAGTGTTGCATTTATTATTATGAAATAGATCAACTGCTTGAGTTGGAATTTATTAGTGAGTGAGTGATGGAAAATTAAGGACTCGTTGTGATTGTGGTGGGTAGTTTAATGCTTGTCTGACATCAGATTGGTTGGGTTTACATTTTAAAACGATTAATGAGACAAATAACTCCTCACAAAAGACACCAAAAAAAAAAAAAAACAACCTCCAAAAGATTCATTATAGTTAATTTAATCTGATGATACGCAGTTTCTGCCTTCAAAGCATATAGCCAAAGATGTACGTTAATGACTTCAGGATTAGCAGGGAGAGAGATTTGGACTTCAACAAAAGAGCTAAAATATCATCAAATCTCCTTGAGAAGCCAAAAAAAGACGGCACATCCCATGAATGATGGAGTCAACTGAGTCAAACTGCACAGCTCACTGATGACTGTGCTGTGAATAATGTGCTGCTGTCTTTATGTAATTGGTTGGTTTATTTTTGTTATAAAAACAACATCATTTCCTGTATTTGTTGACCTAAAGTGATGTTACATGTTGCGCTGAAGGCAGCTAATTTGAAGATGTGTTTAGTATGGACTGAAACAAGTTAAAAGATGTCTTCGTTGTCTTTGACTTTGTGATGTTCAGTACAGAACTCAAAGATAAAATGTTAATACAGAAGTTGTATTACTTTCAATGGCTGTCCATGAAGGCAGCAATAATGCATTGCCCTTAAAATGTCAGGAAGCAATAAAGTAGAATAACCAAGTGTATGTAGCAGAGACAATCTCACTCGACTGCATTTCAGAGTAGGAAAGAATACACATACATAATCTGAGTCTATTTATTGAAATCTGTTCACTTTGAAGCATCAATATTTTAAATAGGAGAATAAAATGAATAGTTAATTTAATTTTTTAGTTTATAATAGAGCCTGATCCATATATTGGCATGTAATTAGCATGTAAACTGTGCAGGTGCTGCAGGTAATGTACTTTTTGACTATCTGTAAAGATATGAGAGTGCTCTTGTACCACTTAATGCATCATATTTTTTGAGCCGATGCATGTATGTGCACAGTATATCCTCATTATGAGAAACTGTGAAACAGAAAATGGGGAACAGAAACATGTGATCACTGTATTCCATTTAGTTTTTCTTGCATCCCATGTTTACAGGGTCATATTTGGAATATTCTATTAATTAATATATGCAGGGCTATTTGTGGCATATAGAGATATAAAGATACATATGAAAGATTTTATACAGGGAGTCTTGAGTGTTTACTGAAGTATATTATGCATGTCAACAAACTGCTTTTTCTTTGAACAGTGTTCTGCACTGGCCGCTGAACTCCTGTAAATTATGTATAATACAGATGTAAATGTTTGTACAGTAACTGCCCTTTCACTGACACCATAAACCACTGGAGGTATTTATAAATAACAGACTGTATTCATGTGAGCAACTTGAATGAGTATTTACAGCAAAATAGTTTCAACTTGGATGACAACATCCACACAGAAATATGAGGAGGGTTCAAATGCTGTAATAAAATCAGCCTTTTTTAGACTCAACTGGGCATGTGTTTTTGTTTTTAACCTCAATAGCAGTCACATGATCATATTCCTTGTTCAGACAGAACTAGTGAAGCATATAAGTTCTAGGGAGCAAGCTTGTTCTTCCTCTGTGGCTTTACAGAAACTGTACTAAGGTGGCACTTTGAGCCTGTACATTATTTAAGGCTTGTCACATCAGATCTTTTGCTCAGGATCTGCTACAAGTTTTGAGCCTGACAGAAAAAAATCAAGTGTGAGTGACACTGACAGGAGAGTTATCTCAAGATAAACCGCCTGACAGACAGTACAGAGATCAAAAATGAAGAGCGACTCGTACTTTGTTTTCTCTTTTGTGGCTGGAGGAGCCTCCTCTTCTAGTAGTACCCCAAGGCTCTATTATGGGTCCCATATTATTCTGTTTATTTGGAGCAGATCATCTGCAAACAGAAAAAAATAAATAAAGCTTTGTGTTACAGACTTCATTATGTCTTGTCTCTCTGATAATAAGTGCTGGATATGTAGAACAAATCTCTCCAGTTGGATCATTACAGGTCAGGGATCCTTATAATTACTCCTCCCAGCTTCAGTACAACTATTAATTAGAGTCTTTAAGGTTAATTACTGCCTATCGGACATTTTTATTGCAGTTACACAGAAACTTTACATCAATTATTTTGTATATTAATTTGTTTTCACTTGGACATTATCTATGAAAAACCCACTCTCATTTAATGTGATAAAAAAAACATGGAAGGTCCAGTGTGGTGAATACTTTTATAAGCAGCACTGTATCTTATGTGTAGTCTTAATAGCCTACCTATGTACAAATGTGATGCCAGAAGGCTGCCATCAGTAGATACTCATGTAGTAACTCAAGTAGTGCATTCATGTTTTGTTCAAATGTTCAAGATGATAAGATGCTTTTATCTCTAGGCTTAATTATTGTAATATGCCGTATTGTAGTATCAGCCAATGGCAGCTCAGAGATTTACTGCCAGGCTTTTAACCCTCTCCAAGAGAAGGGACCAGATTATTATTCCTTGCTGCCCTTCACCGTCAGTTTTAGAGAATATCTTAAGATTTTACTGCTGATTTGTAAAGCTATGTCTACTGTATGATGGCAGCCTGAGAACTGTTGTTGTCCAGACCTCTCAGTATCTGGAACTCCCTGCATGAAGATCTCAGACATGCAAAGTGTCCACTTTTAAATCTAATGATAAATTATTATGATTTTTCTACTTTACCATTGTATTATATTTCCATTGTAACCATCTCTTGCTATTTTAATATTCTAAATCATAATGCCATATAAATTAACTTTAGTATACAGTTTTTAGGTCTTAATTTACTTCACTGTCTCCATTTCGGTAGATATTTTAGTTTTCTTACACCACATTTCAGAGTTAAATATTGTACCTTTTTATATCTCAATAAATGGCTGGTAAAATATGGCTGTTGTTGGGTAGGAATCTTGTATCTGTACAATGTCAGCCTTTCTAGGGACACGTCTTGTTTCAGCTCGATGACACAATGCATTTTAGGCTTTTCTGAAGAGTTATTATTTATTCAAAGTGTAGAGGAGCATGTAATCTTTCATCTGATCTGACAGATGAAAAACCTTGTATTTTTCAATTATGCTATAATGTGTTCAAGGTGGATGTTAATGCATTGGTAATTTAACACTTAACTAACTTAAGCAAGAATTTTAACCCATGACTTTGTAATACTGCTAATTTTACTTAAGTAAAGGATTCGACTGGTACAGATCCATTCAGAATTATATTTTCCTCAGTCAAATTGCAGATTTTATCATCCATATGCCTTCTGACAGTGCTGTTTTATCCATTGTGGTCACTGTGGTACGCCATTTGGCAGCCAACTGCTGCTGTAATTTGTTCTTCTAACATGAGTTGTCAGCTGAGCATTAAAATATCCCAGCAATCATCCCTATTTGCTTGTAAGAGACCCAACCGAGAGGAGACTCTGCAGCTTGTTTTTATTCAACAGAAGTTCTGTGATTGTGGATGATGATGAAATCGTATTTAGTTAATGCCTTGTTAAACACAATCAGGTGTGATGGTGGCTGTAATGGGCCTTAGCTATAACAACATTCAGTAATCAGTGCTTCATGCACCAGGTGGGGGACCCAAAGGTCATGAGAAAATAATGCCGTGCTCCAAAAATATTCATATTTACATGCCTAGCTTATGTTTTACAAGCAGCACAGTCCTCGTAAGGTAGGACGGGGTGTTACTGAAAACAGGGTCAGCTCATTTATGTTCATTTTAGCTCCCAAGCTAAATTTGAAAATATGGATCAGCTGAGGTAACAAGCTGAGCACTGCTTCCCACAGAGAGTAAAAACAACCTGCCATTATCCTACAAATTCATTTAACTTCCCCACAGGCACCTCAGCACAGTGTTCCTTTAATTATCTAGCAGGATCACTGCAAAAATACTCATCATTAAATATAGTAGAAGATGGAGGGTGACTTGGTGGCACAGTGTCCACAAATCCAACCTAATTTCTCCCCGGATGATCCCTGAAATAGTTGGAAAAGATGGACGGCAGCATACAGCTTGGCTCCAGTGCCTTTATTAGTAAAGTGCTCAGCCTAGAAGTACATTCTTATTTACTAACATGCAATACTAAAAACAACCAAATGTCTGGTCTACCAATAGCATGAATGAAGACGTGGCAACAATATTCTCATAGAAAAAAAATTACAATGTGATTTCAAGTATACACACAGAACTTCAAGTAATGCACACATTTTTTATATATATATATATATATAAACACAAAATACATTTTTTTTTCAAGTTGCAAACTCAGAATAAAACATAGTTGTGGCACATTCTTTGACATGAATTCAGAGTTAGCAGAGGGGAGCGACTAGTGGTTTCTACTGTAGGTGCAGTTCGGGTCATTAAAGTACATTCTACAAGTTTTCAATAAAAGTAATCAAACTGGAGGTCCTGTATAGTCACGTCTATCCTTGTAAGACTTAAAAACTGCTAGGAGCTGGGGTACACCTTTATCATAAAGGTAGCTTTAAACCTGAAATTCTCTAAGATCATTTACACTGGATTTATGTACAGAATCAGTTTTGAAATAATTAACCACATTGCACTGAACTGCTTTAAAGGAATAGTTCGACATTTTGGGAATTATGCTTATTTGCAATCTTGCTGAGAGTCAGAGTGGTATCAATCTTCTCATCTGACTCTCGGCAAGAAAGGGAATAAGCTCCCAAAATGTCAAACTATTCCTTTAAATTTGGATCTCTAGTCATTCCAGTGGGACGGCGGCTCTAATACTCAAGCAATTTTTCACGATACAAAATTACCAGTAATCTCTATATGCATAGATGGCGGTCAGACAAGATAGGAATTCTGATGGACTTTAGCTACCTATGGCGCAGTAGTCAGTGGGTCCTGCTTTCCAGGACGGCAAAACAAAAGCTCTGTTGCTCAAAAAACAGAGACAAGAATGAAGCAATTACACATATCTAAGACAAAAACTGGTCATCGTCTCATCACCGGACCTGCCCAGCACCATATCCCAACAGGATGATACACAATTCCATGCCTCCCCAGCCTGATCCCAAAATCTTTTGCTGTTAGGAGAGAGCCATCCCTGTAGATTTTCAGGCCAGCAGCTGTGATTCGGCTCTCCTCGTGGGGTCAGACAGTTCTACCAAATGTATCCCCCGTCGTCTGCCTCGCCCTCCTCTTCTTCCTCCTCTTCTGCCTCCTCCCCGTTGTCCTCTGCTTCCTTCTCCTCTTCATCCTCCCAGCCCACTCCGCTCCCGAAATCTCCGGAATATCCCGCCACTTCATCTGGGTAAGGATAAAAACACAAGGAATTATTTTTAATTAAAGTGCCTAGACAGAAAATTAATTAAAAACAAGTTTGATAGTGAATTGCTTTGGTAATTTATCAAGCAAAGTGCCAATCATGAATTGTTTCCAGCTTCTCAAACGTGAAGTTTTGCTGCTTTTCTTTGTTTCACATTATTGTTGGTTCATTATCTTTGGTCAGATTAAAAAAAGCAATATGAAAATGGCATCTTGGGTTCTGGAAAACTTTTGTTGAGCATGTTTCACTATTTTTGGACATTTTATAGAATAAGCAATTAATTGATTACTCAAAAGAACAATTAAGATTAGTTTCTCAATCCATTAATCTTCTAAAATCATTCCTGTCTATATCTGAGTCCCAAAAACTTTTAAAACTATCGTAAAACGAGTGAAAAACCCGCAAATTAAGTAAGAATATTACAACCAGTTTCCCATAAAAATCAGCTTGTTTAAAGATCCTCCAGACATGTATGTAGACATAAAAATACTCTGCTTGGAACAATAATATGTGCCTGATTTTTTTTTCCCACAAAAAAGTATAATTACCTTCTGTCCTTAAAATGACATCTACTCTTTCTCCCTCATTAAATATTCCAAAATCTATATAAATGCAAATATTGTTCATTTCAAAAGTTTAACTGTTAAACGAGATGTCTCCTACTTGAAAAATCCATTCTCAGTGTTTGGGCACTGCAGGCTTCAAGTTTCAATATCACACTTGTTGTTGAATATTGGACCACAATTGGCTTTCAAACTAGTAGTGATGTCACAAATCATGCTCTTTTCAAAAAGCTCAGAGAAACTTTCCACTTTCAGCAGACGAAATGTGAAAACAGCCTTCTAGTGTCGAACTCTGTGATTACCATCCTGCACAGTAAAGCTCAAACATTCAATTGTAGGAACAAGAAGAAAAACACATTTTTGAGTGGAGAGGAACTTTCAAGAAGTTTCAAGAAATCAGTGTCTGTACCTTGAAATAAGAAAGAATAAGGCCACTCAGTGCACTAAGATCAAGAAAAATGCTTACCTTGATTTTAAAAAATACATGAAACAAGTTAATTTGCATTTGAAACACACACACACTGGCAGATTTTTTCATCGTTTGAGAAAATACAGCTTCAAGGACTCAATTACAGACAAAAATGACCTCATAAGAAGGAGACTTTCTTGCGGTGCTCAGCGTGACAAATATCTTACCGCAGTCAGGGTTGCCATGGATTCTGGTGCCCATCATCTCTCCACCATGCTGGTCGACGCACCAGCACTCACCTCGGCTCTGGTCACACTGCACTTTCCTGTAGTAGCCGTCCTCATCGCAGCTGGGAATGTACATACCTGCGAGGATGCACACAAACACATACGCATATCTAGTTGTTAAATATTTATACCCTCAGCACACATTGTCGAATCATGCTGATACCTGAGATGAGTGCCACATAAACGAGAATGCCAGCACGCCTTAGTGAACCTGTGATAAGACCATCAGTCAGGATAGAGAGGCAGCTTTCTGGCAGAGAAAACCACAGAGACCAAGAGCTTTCCTTATTTGCTTTACACAACCATGCATATGCCGGTGGATGTGATTTCACACAGTTATGTTGGCGTAGTGTGTTTCTTTATGCTGTGAGAGTGGCATGTAAAAATGTAGTGACAGCCTCGGTGACAGCACTCCACTGTTCCAGCCTCCCTGAGGACACTCTTGTCAAACCCGACTGCAACTTAGCATTCATTGTGAAGCAAAGTTCTCTAACAAGCAACAACCCCCACCATGAAAACTAAAGAAAACACCACGAATGAGACAAGTGGGCTTCAAGAATGAAAGAACATATCACTGGGTTTGGAGCTGATGAGAGAAAAGCAGCATGTTGAGCATGCTGGATAGATAGTGTGGGGTTTCTCAGGGAGCCAAACGGACACGTTAGCCTTGCTCTTTCCCAAAGCCAGCGCTGCCCCCTAATCCCCCCCAGCCTGATTAGGGCCTAATCCTAGCCGTGTGCTTGTGATCTCTTTAATGAGCCTCCTCTAGATTCTCGCCTGCTGCTCCAGGCACCTTGTAACATAATTACACCCGGAGCGAGTGCGGGGGCACTCGCCACAGAGAAAGTGCAGCTCATGGCTAACTACGTGGCATGGTGTGGCTTTAAAAGGATCTGAAGTGAGTCAGTGGCACTTTCCTGCCCAAAAGGTGTTTCTGCACTTCCACGTATGTCAGGTGTAGGTGAATGAAAGAAAAATCTTCAGTTGAATTTATCTTGAATTCTACAGTTGTGTTGTGACAAATGTATTTACCAGGCTTCTTCTTGGCCACCTCCTGCACTTGGATCCTCTCCAGCTCGGCGAGGCATGGCGGCTCTGTGAAGAATCAAACAAGAAAAGTGATGACAGGCAGTACTTTAAACCCGGGCTCCCCAAACTTTATCTCAATCAATGCTCTTCATAATTACACTTTTTTTTGCCCGTATTGATTTGTTTAAGTCTTATATTTCATTCCCTCAGGGCCTGATCGATTGTCAAGAGCTTGGGTGAAAGAACATATGGATGTAGTCTGAGAACGACAAGGAAACAGGCTGAATCTCTAGAAGAGATAGAAATAGAAACCAAGAAGAGAAAGACATTTTGTCTTGGCCCTTAAGGCCATAAACCTTCCCCAGTATTTATAGATTGTCACAAAAATATGTCCAACTAGATGAATTCACGGGGTATTTTCAGTTCTCTAGACTTCATTGTGAGGTCACAAAGGGAAAAAATTACACTTAAGAGTTTGTAATTATTTCTACAGTATGTATCCAAATCATTTTCATGATACTATTATTATTTAATGGCTCAGTGTGGGGTAGTTTATACATCTCGCCAGCTAGTAATGAAAAATTGATTAGGCAGTCGGTGTAATCTATTGCATGCAGGTTAAATGCCTGATCAATGGGATAATCAGCGTGCAAATGAGGTTACTGCCAGGAAAGTCCTGTATTTGTTTAGTAAAGGTCAAATGGTGCACATGTGCAAAACATCCATGGAGACACCAGATCATTTTACATTTTACAACACCTTAACCACACTCCATGCATTATCTGACATTTCTCTTACCTAACTGAGGAATTTCTAGTTGTGGAAATCCTCTGTGACACCATGTAATTTATCCGCCTTCAGTTTTACGCACCCAACAAATGGCACAGGCATTTAATTTTGTTCTTCAAAAAATAGAACTACAGTATGTTCTCAGTGTCAAAATAATCAAAACAAGCCAGATCTTAACCTATATTTCAACATTCAGTTAAACATCTCCAGCACAAAGATGTAGGAATATTGTATGAGCTCATAAAAAAATGCAAAGCACTAGTAAAGGGAGTGTGCAAAGGTCCTACAGAGGGCGCCACCTCTCCTGGGAGACACCTGAAGGGGGTGACTGCTTGATTTGTCCCTGAGTATTGATTTGGTATTGGACTTCTGTGCTACTCATGGATTGTTCATAACAAACACCATGTTTGAGTATAAGGTAGTCCATGAATGTACCTGGTACCAGAACACCAAAGACCAATGATCAGTGAACGAATTCAAAGCCATCAGCTGTGAGTTGGGTGGTGAATGTGTCGACGGGCAGACCAAGTAAACCAAAGCATGCAGTGAGGGTGGTCTGTCGAGGTTCCTGTCCGTAAGTTTTCCCGCATCCTGGTTGGGGTTCATTGTGCAGTTGTGACCAAAAGACTTTTGGTGTTTTGTTCTAATCAGGTAATGACTGTGTTTTCTGTGGACGTGAAATGAAAAACTAGGTGTGGGCAGAGTTCAGGACTTTCAATTTGGTCAGAAAGAGATTCTGGCAAACTGTCAGATGAGTCAATTAAAAGATTTCTCACCCAGATTGCTCTCAACAGAGCAGGAGAACTGTTAATCATTGTTTGGGATTACTCTATATATATTGGACCTGGATAAGTGATGGAGAGTGGATGAATGGAGGATTCTAGCAATTCAAGGTTGTACAGACTACTGAAGCCTTAAGTAAAGAGAACCACCATATAATCCTCCAATTTTGATTGGGCAGCAAATCCTGCTTTAAAATAGGTGTTTGTTGGCTGTCAGACTTACTTAAAGGAATAGTTTGACATTTTGACACATTTGACGCTGTGCACTTTCTTGCGGGGAGGTTAGAAGATCAATAGCACCCTCATATCTCACTGTCCTAGCTCTGTCCTCAGACAGTGGTATAAAATGACGTCAATGCATACCCTCTATTTCTCTGTGATGTAATCTTGATATTATTTATTATTAGTCTCAAAATAGACTCTTTCAGCTCTCCACGCAGCTCCTTTCACTCACTTTCTCTCCAGAAGCAGAGGCACCATTCTGCCGTCGAGACCTTCCCATCCTTGTAGCTATCGCAGGAGTTGAAGAAGGGCCGGATGCAGACTTCATACTTGTCCAGGTTAATAGCAGCCAGCTCAGCGTGGTCCAGATACAGGTCACTGTTGGTGTCCAGTTTTGAGAACATCCAGCCAATGGAGTCCTTGCAGCTGGCTACCAGGCTCTTGTCCAGTGCTGTCAGGAATAATTTGCAAGGTACTTTAGTTTCTTTCTTTTTCATGTTTAATGCATTTGCGGTTTGTACTACATTTCTTTGCATGGACAATCGAGTTGTAAGTGTGAATGCAGCGGAGAATAAAGCCGCTTTGTGAGTTTCGAACCTGAAGCGGTGCCAGATCCGAGCTTGCCAGAGTTATTCTGCTTTGCGTTTCCATGAAGGAGTTGGAACCAGTCTCTAAGGCGGTCGCCCAGGTCTGCCAGGTCCTGGCCGGTGCAGCTCTCTGAGGGAGCAAAAAGGGAATCCCAGCATTCAAAAAGCCCTGGCAGAAACTTAACAGCAATCTGACTCACCCTCCTAAAAGGCAGGCAGGGGCTCAACGCTGCTTGATATTGCTCTTATTGATGTACAGTAAGCAGAATGAAAGGCACAGGTTTCCCTTGCTGTAAAGCTGCTGAGGTGAACTGGGTTTTCATACTGTGATTTATAAGTGTATGATCTGGTAATCAAAGAAAACATTATTTTGCAATTAACTCTACCACAGCAAATTGCTGTTATCCAATAGAAATCCACTTTCAGTTCCAGGCTGAGCACTTATCCCACGCTACAGATGAAAAACAGGAGTAACATTTCATCCCTTTGATCAATTGGCATTTTCACGTGCCCGAGAGCCTGCACAATCAATACTGTTTGGCTGCAATGATAGATAGTGTACACTCTAAATAATTAATTACTACATGATTGAAAGAGCAGTTTAACCACATGGGGGTTATTTGGGTAACAGTAATCTCTGAAATTGGTGAGTATTGATCCCAAATGTTGAGCACTTTGTTGATAGGTTCTGTGAGAAAACTGCAGTCCTAACTGCAGCGTAACTTTTTTCTTTTCTTTTTGAAACCTTGACTCATAAAAAGGATGACAGTCATGCAGAAGAGGAGGTGTGAATCCCAAAATTAAAGTGAGGAAAAGGCACTTGCCACGTTTTGCATCAGTATTTGTGACTGTAATGGAGGCTGTGGCACAGGGGCAAAATCCAGCGCACATGACACTCAATTCTTTGCCTGCGAGGCAGGCCTGCTGCTCCAGCTTACACTGTAAGGAGAAAGAGAGAGAGAGAAAGGCACGTATGCAGTTAAAATATTTATGGGGGTGACCGCAGGAAGAAGAGATTGCTCATTCAGATGAGACACGGCACTTAGAGAAAGGCAGCAAGAATGAGCTGTCATTTTCCGCTGTCTTCTCATGCAAGGTCAAAATTAAAAACTATACATAAATCAATAAGGAGTCCTGGCAGTGGCCGGTGTACGGTGATGCAGCTCAAAACAACGTCAGTCATTAATCATACGGCCACATCAGGCCAGTGCACTTGTCCTCAGTGATGAACTGTGATGTCCATGTATATGTCAGCGCAGCAGGAAACAGCACTTGACTAGACTCCTCTCATTATTTAAAACGATGACACGGGCAGTTTTCCCTTTTCTTTTCAGGGTTTTTATGGTGGCGAAATCCAGTCATAAAGCAAAAGAAAATGTATCTAGGTAAAAAAGTAGGCTGAATGTTTTCAAAGAGAGATGCTGGTGTAGAATATTTATCTTTTACCTCAGAGGCATAGTTGTGTCCATCAGAGCCACATACAGGTGAGGAGGCAGCCACAGGACAAGGCTTGCAGCTGCTGTCATGGGTCTCCAGCTGCCCTGACTGTTTGACTCTGAACATGAAAAAAAAAAAGAGTTAGAAAAACATTTTCTCACTTACTGCTACCTCTAGTAGTATCTAGCCATGCAGATACTTACATTTCCTCACAGTTCGAGATATCTCTCTCTCTCTGATGTCTGTTGCCACCCCAATACAAAGGAGCTGAATGGAATTCTTTGTGGCGCTCACAGCATTGAAAATTACATGCTACACACAGTCAACAGTATCCATAGGAACTATTTCTTTGGTAGAAAGTAATTCTAGAGAAAAATGTTGACAGAGAGGTCTTTGGATTATCCAGAGTAAAAGCTAAATGCCTGTTTGCACCTTGCAATGGTGAAACGAACTGCTTACTGAAGCCAGGACAGCAGAGTCGCTGCACATTTTCTGCTGCTGGCTGAAATCTCACCTTTTCAGACTACGTTTAAACACCCAGACTTTATGTCTCATTTCTTAAAGCAAACCTTGTACTGTAGCACTGAGCATGCTTTTAGTTGTTTATTTAAGTGAGATGCACCTCCAAGTTTTGGTGACAGCTAGCTCTTGTTCCTATCAAGTTTAAATGCACTCAATGTAAGTCACTTTGGATGAAAGTGTCTGTAAAATGAATGTAGTGTAATATAATGGGACACATTGTTTTCAGGAGGACTCGCTTATGTTGAATTTTTTAAATCTTATTTTTCAGTGCTGGGAGCACTTCATTGTGTTGGGATGACAACATAAATATCAGAGGCAGATATCTAACATCCTGAGTCAATAAAACCAAAACTATCTGCATGGCTATAAACCGCTAGAGGTAAGTGAGAAGATATGTTTTGTAATTTGAGCAAACTGGCCCAAAAAGGTCAGACACAGAGCTACAAATCCTGTAACAAGATGTTTTTATTACAACTCTGTATCATTTATATCAGTCTCTTGTATATCCGTGCAACAAAACAGGACAATTCTAATCACAATTACCATAAAGCCATAATCTGCCTGCTAATATCTGGATGCACTGCTTCATAAAATTCTCCGTGCTTGCTTTCCTCTTGCATGGTGATTGACTTCATGTTCAGTGAACACAAGCATTAAGGCTCTGCAGTACGACTTCTGAGGCTTCTACATAATGATGCTAGGATGGTTTAGTGTGGTTGCGGCCGTGCTTATTACCCATTATTCGGCACAGTCTCTCTCATCTCTGGAGTGACTGTAAATGAAGCACTTTATTGAAAAAGATAAATACCTGTCACTGCAGATAGACTTTGCACGTAGTAATAATTCACTCCATTAATTCTTTTCAGACTGCAACCCTGCTCATTTGTTTTTCAGTCAAAGTGGGATGAATGGGTGAGGGAATAGATAAATGTTTTTCATTGAGGTTTACCAGAGAAAACTAAAAGGCCTTTGTGAAAGGAGGAGCATTGCAACACGAGCATAAACCACTGTATTACACTGTATTAAATAGCCAAAATAATTTACTTTATGCTGTTGTCTTGGTTTTCAACCCACTCTCCTACCTCGTCTGCTTCCACTTCCTCTGATTAGCCTGTACCATGTTTTCTAAAGCTGCCTCATTATCAGTATAGGAAGTAGAGTGAAGTATCGTTTTTGACATGGGAAGTCAAGTAAGGTAATGCAAAGCCATTTTATTTATATAGCACATTTCATTACAGGCAAACTCAGTAGGTTTTACATTAAAGTGCATACAGCAACAAGTGACGCGAGACAATATTAAAGTCTCCCTCCACTCAAAAATGTGTTTTGCTTATTGTTCCTTCACTTGGCTGTTTCAGCTGTGCAGAGTTTGATACTTGAAGGATGTTTTCACAGTAATCTGCCTGAGGAGGAATGTTTCTGTGCTCACCAAAAATCTGAGTTACAGGATAAAGCTGGTGATTTTTTTATATGTTTCTACTTTGCTACATGTGCTACATTAGACATTTCTCAAAGAACATCAGTACAAAGTCAAGAGGTTGTGATATGCACATGAAGCTAGCGAAGCCGTGTAAACAGAACTGTACACAGTGGCGCCTGCCGCACAAGGAATATCTCTCCTGAGACTGAAAATGTAATCGCTGCTATTATGTTATTGCCTTCAGGGCCAAGGAACATGTCTCCCGGTGCAGCTATGTGGCTCAGTGACGTGTTTTTGACTACGGCACAGAGGAATACAATATATCAGACTTTGGATTCACATACAATACTTGTAAGAAGGATCAAGTCATTGTTGGTTTGGCTCTGCACATGAGATTTGTTGACAATTAGAAAAATATAGAAAATCGCCAGCCGTATCCTTTAAACCATTTGAGCAACAACCATTTTTGCATGTACCATGTGAGGACTGAATGAGCTGGAGTCTTCTTATTGTTTGTTTGCAGTAATCTAACCTGGTTGAGATGAATCCATGAAACAGCTTCTCAGAGTCATCTTGAGATTTAATTCCTCTGACTTTTGATGTTTTTCAAAAGATAAAAAGTTGGCCTGGTTAGTTACTGACATGACTTTCAAAGCTAAGAGAGTCCAAAATAACTCCTGACTTGCTCACTGTGCTCCAGAGAAAGTGACTCTGGGTGTGAATAAATTTCCTATTTTTGTTTTTTGAACCTACTACAAGTATCTCAGACTGGTCTTTATTTAGCTGTAAGCATTTTTTTTTGACATCCAGTAGTTGATATTATGCTCCTTTAGAAGACAGAGCAGTTGTGTATCATCCCTTGTGGAACCCCTGAGAAAACCTTAGTTTCAGCAGATTTGAGGTTGGAGGAAAACCAGTTAAGAACAGGACCTTTTAGATCAAACGAATCTTGAAGTCTCTTAATTAACATATCATGATCAACAGTATCAAAGGTAGCATAAGAGAAATTCTATTTGAATGCTAGTTTATTTACTTGAACCACAGTGATGATTTGCAGGCATTTTGGCACCGGTTTGTTGACACTTCTGCAGTTCTTCTTGCCAAGTGGGAGATAACACGGCTGTCCAAAATTCTCCATATCTCAAATAGAAGTCTAACATGACTGGTTTTTCCTTTTCATGTGCTTGTATTTACAATGTGTACAATAAGACATGAACACAGCATAAGCCTCGATTTGACCAAACCCTTTACTCAGGTTATGCGTGAATACGTGAAAGTCCAAATGCACACATCAATACACACTACAGCCGAGGAAGCTGATCAAAGCCTCTTCAGCCAGTTTCCTACTATATGTTGTGCACAAACATAAGAATCTGGTGCTATTTCGCTTTTGGAAAAAGAAATATCAAATGCACTTAGCTGAGAAAACTTTGTCTGCTTTTACCAGTTTTCAGCTAATTTGATCACATTTTAGTCTAGTTTAACTACATATATGTATGAGTTCACAAACTGATGATCCATGTAGTTTTAAGTAATTAAACTGACTAATAGTGGCTTCATTATTAATTAATACTGAGTCACAGCAGTTCATGATACATCATGCATTAGACGATGGTGAGTCATGTATTAGTTATGCATTAATTAATCATGAGATATGTACCCTTGACATTAAGCATTTTCCATTCCACTTGCATCTCTTACTTATGTGTGTGATTGTAGCATGACTGTTATGATCTCAAGTGCAATCATGTATAAGAACGGTCTCTGTTGGGTTTTACCACCTTCCATCCACACAGTTAATTAGTCATTGCACAGCGTGAGTGTTGCAGCTGAAATGATATCACTCCTGGCTCATGACACTCTCTGGCCCTGTTATTGAGTCTAATCAATAGCTCTCCAACCAGACACTGAAAGGCTTTTAACTGGCACACAGCTAACAGCTATTGACATGAGCGTCACAGAAATGTCTGTCCTGTCTGTGTAAAAATTTTCTAAACAGGGGTAACCTGCCTTGCAAACATAAGGCAAGGCTCCCTCTGATTTCAGGACTAAAAACTCCGCCTACCTGTGCTCCAGTTTCTTGCGATTGACACACATGGCCCTCTGGTAGCCCTGAGCGACGCACACCTTATGGCGGCTGCACTTCACATTCTGGCACGGGTCCTTTGTGGTGTCCACGGCTGCAGACAGAAAACAAGAACACAGAAAATCCAGAGGTGTCAATCACAGTTGAGGTGTTTTGCTTTAATTCTCTATTTTTGCCACCTCCATGAGAAAAAAAGAACAGAGCTTCAGGCTGTTTTTTTATTCTTTTGACATGGAGCATGTGTTTAACAGATTGATAGCATGCACTGCCAAAAATAAAAAAGAGCAAGGCAGCTATTTTACATGCTGTATAATCAAGTTATTTACATCATTTAAAATTATCTTTTACACAGACGCATGCAATAAAAATCATGGTATGTGTCATGAAAAATATTCTAGCAGTGTGCACAAATGAGTCCATTGATTTTATAGTCAGCACAGCTGAAAACATAGACGCCTAGCTGTCATTAGTGAGGCAGCCCATCGTAGTACTGCCGGCAGTCTCTAACGGCTGTCTCTGATTGCAAGAAAACCTGACAGCACTGATTGAGCATCTCTTTCTCTCGGCTTGTCACATCTCACTTCCCCCATGTCAACTTATCACTGTCTCTCCCCGGCATGCCTTTTCTCTCTCACACACAAACACAGACACTCAATCTTTGTCTCCCATGTTCCCATCTCTCCCCCTGCCCCAGTATTTCTCTCCATCTTCAGTGAGTTGAATGGTTCAATGCCAACCTCTTTTCCACTGATAGACTGAGATGGAAATAGCACTGTGTCCTCCACCTTCTTCAGCCTGTGGTCAATGCCATCCGAAACTGTCACACTGTCCCAGTCCATTTACCGCCTTGTCGGAAAGGCCTCTGAAAACTTACAGGCTCAATTTTTAAAATTTAAGAGCAAGTAGCAAGCGGTGGTCGCTGAGAGAAATTTAAGCTGTGAAATCCTGAGTCAGCTTTGAGCGGCTGCTTTGTAGTCAACACGGTCAGCAGACGAGGTGGCTGCCAGCCAGATCCCTACAAATCCGGCGACTAGGTGATACTTTGATGCTTCAGGAGGGAAGTATGAGGGAACAGTGGACTTTTGTGGAATGTGTGGATGACAAGACAACTCTGAGGAAATACAAAAACAATAATCGGAGGCTTTGTGCCTGTGGCGTTTTTGTACTTTGATAAAAACAAGTAAGAGACTGCTCAACTTCCAAGCTAGCTTGCGTTCCACCAGCCTTTTTGTCCACAATGCTATAAAGGAGGTTACATCTATGGTCCTGATGATTTATCCTTAGGATAGCAAAGGCATCTCCATATGTTGCTCCCTGATTTGACCACATAGATTTCTCTATGTAAACCATAGGGGAAGTCAAAATTTCACTCTTTTCACTGTTATCACTACATCACTTCAGCACTAGTTGTAAGGGCAAGCAGGATTATTAGACTGGGTGCAGTTACTCTTAAAAATCACCAGACTTTTTAACATTTCCAAAATTTTCTCATAAAGATTTTAAAACATTTTCTATTATTACAATAATACATTCAAAGGACTGTTCAACCTTCTTTCTAGTTGTATTCAGGGTTCACTGCCTCCTTTGTGACACACTTTGTGCTATTGGTCTTTCAAAACATTCTTTACTTTGGTTCAATTCATATCTTCACTACGAATGTCAGTGTGTCTTTTATCAGGGCAATCAGTCAGATTTTATGATTATGAAAAAAGGTGTACCTCAAGGTTAATCTCTAAGGCCGTTGCTGTTCTCCATTTTTATTAATAATCTCCCACAAATCTGTTCTGATTCTGTTCATATTTGATTATATGCAGATGATACTGTGATTTACGCTCCCAAGCCTGACATCTCACAAATTCAATGTACATTACAGTCTGATTTTGATGCCACTGAAAACTGGTTATTATTACTTCTTTCAACAAACTTCTACTGAATAAGAAGAAGTCTTATAGTATGTTGTTTGGCACTAGACCTAATTCTTTGCATTTAACCAATAATTAGTTGATTCATTTTTTGGATGGGACACCACTGAGAAAGTGGAGGAATTTAAATATTTGGTTATCTGGCTTGATTATCAACTTTCGTTTAAGCCTCATATTGATTCGGTGATAAAGAAAATAATTTGAGAATTTTTTATGTTCTATCAACTGTTTCACTTTACAGGTCAGGAAAAGAAGTTGCTATTACCAATACCAGACTATGCTGACATTTTCTATCAGAATACCTCAGAAGCAAATCTTAATCCACTCAATGTAGTTTATAATAGTCTCTGTATATTTGTTTTGAGGTGTCCTTATAGAACATCACTGTTTTATGAGTCACTGTATTGGTTAACACCTAAATCAATTTTCCCTGGTTGCAATTCATTTTTAAAAGCATTTTCATTAACTATCCTTCTTACTTGAAACAATTCTTAATTCCACATTGATCATTGTATGGTCTAAGGCATACTGAGTATAATGTTTTTAACAACCTGCCTAGTTCAGTTAGATCTATTAGCTTTTTTCATTTCATCTCTGTTTACTTATCTTCAAACAACCTGCTCTTGCTTCTAATTAAATTTAAGATACGGAAATAATTTATTTCTAATATGTAGGTGCATGTAAATGTTTGTATATAGCTTTGTATGGGTATGTGTACATTTACTGTATGTAGTTTGGCATTTTGGGGGGAATCAGTGGGTGTGAGAGTGGCTAGGCCTGGCCTGAGCTTTTGTCTGTGTATGTGTGAGTGTATTTGTGTTGTTTTGCTTTATGTACTGTATTTTCTGTATATTTGTGTTAAGGACCCCCTTGAAAACAAGATGATTCATCTCAAAGGGTTTATCCCTCTGATAAAATGTATGAACAAAAAAATCTCATGTTTTGTCTTCACAGCAGGACAGAAGAAAGAAACCCTCTGCTGTTTGTAAAGTACATTGAGCAACAAGGGTTCAGAAATCAGACACTAACCCTGAAGTAAACCAGGACTTCAGTTGTATTGGTGTAAAAATAAGCCAGCAGCTCCCAGAAATGTTTGACCCACATCAGAGGCAACAACTGGTAAACAGTCAGAAGCAAAAGGCATTAGGATAAGTGAGATAAAACTGGCATAATGCCATCTTAATTGAATTACAAATCAGTTTATCTTACACTTCTTGCTGGGGTAGAAACTCATAAAAATACAAGACGTAGCATTTAGGCTCAGCAGAGAATCTAAAAGACTGATAGCTGGATTCTGGCGGTGTTGATAGCTCATAAACTGGAAACAGTCATTCCATAAGATTTTGTGACCACTTGACTTTTATTCCCTTCATCTGTTCCAAAAGGTATTATGTTCTGTCATGATTTAACCCCGGTGGCTGAACAATATCAACACTCTACCGCTGATGATACATTTGTCTATGCTCCTTTTTTGATTGAAGACATTAACTGTCACCATACATATCATTTTGACTATTTCTCGACAATAAAGAAAGTGAAGATATTTCATATTTTCAGTCTGCCTCAATGGATCACAGTTATCTTCAGCGAAACACATCATTCAGGTTTTTCCTCTGGCTTTCTTCAGGTTTATGTTACAGAGACTGTCACTGTATATTTTGTTGGTGGTTGCTATCAGAGTATGAGGTTTAATATTTCATTTTGTTAATGCAGGTTCAAGTCAAGGACTATAAATTTTTATGCTTTTTTGTGTGGTGTAATTCCCCATCTTTCTTCTGTGCCATTTTATTATTTTTTGGCCACTGAGCAGTCACTACCTGCCGTTCACTCACACAGAAGCACAGCTACAGGAGGTGCAGTGAGCCATGCAGTGAGCTGAGCAGTGAGCTGTGCATATATAAGAGGAAGAATCAAATAAAACTAGACAGTATTCAGAAAGCACACACCTCCACCAAGGCTCTACAATCCTCTTTATATCTTAGTTCAATAATAGAACATTTTTATTAGCTGCTGGTGAATTTTTGAGAGAATTCCAAGAAAAATTGGAATAGCAAAAGACAATCTAAATATGTTATATCTTCATTTAATGAAGAGTGGATACAATTTGTAGTATTGAAAGACTGTTTCTTTTTGGTTCGTAAAAAATTTGTCAAAGGAATAGTTCCACATTTTTGGGAAATACATTTTTTGGCTTTCTTGCTTTCTAAGAGTTAGACAAGAAGATTGATAACACTCTCATACCTTCCCCCTAATTATTTAAGTAGCTAAAATAGCTTAGCATAAAGACTGAAAGCAGGATGAAACAGCTAGCCTGGCACTGTCTAAAGGTAAAAAACAAAATCTCCTAAATCTTACATTACATCTCATTTGTTTAAACCGTACAAAATTCGAAATGTTGAAACATTTTATGGAGAGTTACGTGCTGTAATTAACAGTTACACAGCAGCTACTTTTAAGAAATTATTGTAAAAATCTAGTATGCATATGCTATAAGTATTTTCTGTCATTTAAAGAATTGTTGAAAGTCAAATTTATTAAGAATTTTGCAAATTAACAACTATTTATGAACCCAAATGCAACAAGGTACTCACCAACTAATACTACTACTGCTACTTGTTTCTTATAACTTGTACCAAATTGCCCCACCTTGTGTAAAATGTCCTAAAAATGCACCGTTAAATTTCTAGGAAATTAGTGTGGAATTAAGTATCTGTGGACCTGTAAAATAAAACATTACCATCTTGTCCTTTTTCTACCTTTAGGCTCAGCCAGGTTTGCTGTTTCCTTTGCTTCCGGTCTTCAGGCTCAGCTAAGCTAATAGCCTCCTAACTCTAGCCTCTTATTTAGTGGACAGACATGAAAGAAGTATTGATAAACTCATCTGACTCTGGGTAATAAAGCAAATACGCATATTTCCAAAAAATAGCCATTTCTGATACTAACAGATTAATCTTAAAGGAATCCAGGCAACAAAAGGATATTCCTACTACACCTCTCTGTTCAGGAGTTTTGAGTCAAAACCTAAAAATAAAAATTTGTTAATTGGTCCATGATTAAACCTTACCATATCTGGTAGTTTTTTTTAAATCCTGCTGAATGACACACAACATTACTATACTGTTTGTCCCCATAGAAACACAGCTCTGTGTTGCAGTATAGTTTTAGACGGTGACGTGGAGCTCTCTCACTGCTCTCATGTACAATATTTACGAGCATCTTCAAGTCTGCCTCCAAGCAACAGCTTAAAACCTTCACACAGTGCTCTTATCCTACACCTACATACTGGAAATAAAATCCAAACACAAGATTTAATTTGCAATAAAGATCGAGTGGGTTATCAAGCGTGCCTGCTCTCCTGGTTGTTGTTTACATATTGATGCTTTGAGAATTCAGTGCAGGACTGCTATGTGCAGAGGCCATTATGGGTTTTAAATCTCCCTGTAATCATGTCAGCAAAGGCGATGTGACTGCACCGAGGCAGTGTCCATTTTCTAAGAGATTATTATTATTATTACGCCACGATCAAAAACACATGAGAACATGGCTGCTTTCTCATCCACGAGCTGCAGTCTGTACTCTCATCAGAGCTCTGAATTCTCTACTGAACATGAAGCCTTGCAGATGGACAGGATCCTCCATCAAAAGCTTTCAACCATTTGCTTTAAAGTCAAATTGTCAGAGTATGCATTTGATAAAAAGTATTTAGAAGCTATGAACAAAAAAAAGTTATTGGGCTGCCAAGAATTACAGTAGCACCGGTCTGAAACCAAAAGATTTATCTGTGATAAACATTAAAAGCATGAGAGAGAGAGGCTCATTTGACAGCTTTAAGTGAATTAGTTTGAACTGGATTTGCAATTACTGTCATCTTGGAAGTCTCTTTTATACCCTTCAATTTAATTGGCGGTCACTGAGTTGAAGCAGCCTTCAGCTTTTATTCAAATTCATTGGAGCTATGAAATTATTTACTTATAATTAGTAAAGATGCAACACACATTCAGCTCTAATTCTTTTTTTTATAGCACATTGTTTGAATAATTTTCTGAAGTCAGTTGTTTTCTTTTTTATCCAATTAGTACAATATTTCTTATTCTACGGGTCAAACATGACAGTTCCTCTATTAATTCTGAGCAGTGGGCACCTTATTGTTTTGAAATGACCCTCAAACATAGAGCAGATTCCGGGGCTGAGCTGATGTCTTAATCACCTCACTTAAAAAAAAAAGCATCGGTGGTGTCTGAAGTCTCTTGTTAGGTCCTTTGTTGTATCCGGGGCTTGCAGGTACACCTTGCCGGAGTTTCTGCTGTCTCGTTGAATTTGCAATGAAGAGGACCCTGATCAATTAGGTCTGCAGAATTAGTCCCAGTGGGAGCTGGGACGGGGATGAAATCAATGGTATTCAAATGAACATCGCCCACACTACAGCAAGCGAGGCGTTTTCTTGAGATTACATTAGTTATTCCCCCTGTTGTAAGAACAGATGACTGGGATAACGTCTGGAACTGCTTGTTCTTACATCTTCCTCCTTTGAGTCAAGTGTCTTTTAAGTGAGGCAGTGTGGGTGTGGTGCTATACCCGACCTCCCACACTCACCTCGCAGCAGGAACACACTGGTAACCCTAAGGGGCCTGCTAAATTGGCTACACTATGTATGAAACGTACTTTCTAGTCTGACCTGTAAAACGATTCATACTTCACTTCACTACCTCCACCAAAGAAGGGTTAGTATCAGCAGTTCAGTTAAAGCAGGTACTTCCTGGGGTTCAGCCAACAGCTGCATGCTAGGATCAGTGTTTCTATGATTAAAAATGCACAGGCTGAACTGCAGCTGAACCAGATGTACTATGGAGTTATCTTAAAATCTGCCAAGCACAGGAGATTAATGGCAACATGACACACCAGTTACCTATACTGGTGTCATGGGAAATTGGTTGTTTAGAGAACCTACTATTTCATTAATTTCTCGGAAAATAATTATGATTACATATATTATGATCACTTTTGATTATACAACACTAATTATTACTCTTTTACTCATATTATGAAATAATTTGCCCCTACAAGTGCTAAATAGGTTAAAAAAATTCCGTCTCATCATAATTTACTGATAGCATCAATTAATTAGCCTATGTAAAAGACCTGCAGTTGAAGTTAATCTTATAATATACCTACAATATTTTTTTCTTTGTAACTGTTATTTATAGCTTCAGGTGTATAGATAACTATATACTTGCCTATGTCAGCTAATTCATGGTGTGCTGAATTTTCCTACTGCCATGAAATATATTAATTCTTAGAAATATTCAAATGATCTGGACAGTCAAAACATCCCCTTATGTACACTTACATTTCATTCTATGACTATAAACTTCAATTAAAGCTGCACAGTTGCATCTTAAATCTCAGAGAAAGTGACCTCGAGTGGCAGTTGATTGTACATGACAAGGCGGCTAAACCACAGCTGGACTTTAAACTTCAGCTTCTGAGGTTACAGCAATCAGATTTCAGATCATCAGCAGCTATATATTTGTGACCAAATGAAAAAAAAAAAAAAACTACTAACAACTAGAGTAACCAAGACCTTGTCTCTAGAAAGATGGCACGGCTGATGAATTTTGCAAAAGCTTGGCTCCATACAACTCATTAATTTTTTCAGGATTTGGGTAATTATTGGAAGATAGTGCAACTTCTGCAGAGGTATGCATTCTCTAAGTGATTTCTAATTACATCAGTTTCATTTCTGTTCAATACAAAAAGACCGTTTGACTGAAATAACGCACAACTGTTCTCTATGTTCAAATAGTTTCCATTCCTCCTCCACAGCTGATTTTCTAAATGTAAGATTTTTTTTCCAGCTGAGAACAGACCCAATGGAGGTAAATGGAGCCTGGTGGGAGTTTCGAGTTGAGCCCTCAGCAACAAAGGCAATTATAGCAGGCTTTTCAAACTAATGGATCCGACTGAAGGCTCAGTCTTTCCTTTCCTGAATCACAACTGCGTCCTCACCCTCCACAAGCTCTGACACCCTGGACCAGTGCTCACCACGGGCTGGATGACCTCAGGCAACTGCTGCAATTAAAAGAAGTCGGCACTTCGATAATGTGCACCATGCTATTTCATTGTCTACAGCAGATTTATAAAGGTGGACAGCACTTAGCATTGATTATGCTGGTAGAGTCTGAACTGCAGTAGCTTTTTTTCCTTTACAGTGGAACCAGCCATTTAAGTAAATCCATTTAAATATTAAGCTGCATATAGTACAGTTCCATGCACTCAGGCTGTAAGTGGAAAACACACAAAACTTCACAAGAAACAACACATCCATCCTAAAACGTCCTCCACACGTGTAAGTGCCACAGAAAATCTTTTTTTTCTGACTTACTTTCATCAGAACCTGTGTTCTCCTCCATGTTTTTAAGGTAGTCATCCTGGAAAGAAAACATATTTGCATTAATGGATTTAATAATTCATGTTAGGCAACACAGTGGAGGAAGCATGCTCTTGCACTCGTGCTTAATGAGAATTCAGAGGAGCATAAATAATGAAGGAACATAACAGTCATGCAAAATGATGTGGAAACTTTGCTTCACATCATGAATGACATTTTAAATCTGGATGTGATTTTAGCAATTCAAATGCACTCAGCTCCGATGATGAAGAGATGGCAGCAAGTGAGCAAAAAGCAAATTATCATAAGACATAAGATTTTAAGATTTTTTAAAAATCCAAGGTTATTTCAGTTCCATTAAATTCTGGGAGAATCTTTATGCACTGCATATACAGTCAGTTTGATGGGTCAATCTTTATTTATTTTAAATTACATAATAACAGTGAAAATAGAAATTAACCAAGTGCTAACACAGCAACAAAATAATGTATAAATGTCAAAAAAGGATTACAGCATCCAATCAAGCATGTCATTTATCAAGTTTTACTATTAAATGTCGCTCTTTTGCTGATGACATTCAATTATACTTCAGTAAAATCTTAAATGATTTCAAGTGGTGAATGGATAAAAGTTTCAGTCAGGATAACATATACATCCAGTAAAACACTGCCCTTCCTTGGTCAACTAAATCAATATATTATTTTGACTTATTCGTATCTGTATATAACTTTCATTTATGTTGTAGTTCTACCTGTTTTTTTTCCAACTTTTATATCTTTATCTGGCTGTTTCTTGTGATGCTGTAACACCTAATTTCCCCCCCTGTGGGGATCAATAAAATGGCATCTTATCTTTGTTTCAAAATTAAGTTGTTTTGGAACAGCACACAAAAAATAGCATCCTTGTTTGTTTATCTCCTAATTAAAACAAAAATTAGACCTTCCATAGATTTTTCAGACGAACAGATAATTTATGCATTAATTTCTTCTCCTGAGAATTAAATAGTTCTCATTTTAAAAAAAAAAACAAAACAAACCCAAACAAACATATGGTTCATTTATGGACATATTTTAACCTTTAACTGATTGGTCTGGTGCATGGCTACATTTCAGACCTGCTGTCATCATATGAGTCAGAGAGCAGCTTGAGATCATCAGACTGGACTATCCCGGCTGTTTCCCCCCTAAAGGATTTGTTGTAGAGGTGACTTTGGCTCTGAAGGCCCCCAGACTCAGTGTGAATGTCCTGAGGATATCAGGCTGAATGACTCAGTGTTTTCTTAAAAATCACTTTTGAAACGTTTGGGTTATTACAATGTATTGCTGCTGTCCAGTGAAAACTGTGTCTTTCCAAATTTGGAGGTTTAAAATTAAGCATTGCTTTTGGGAATGAGAACATTTTTCTACATCTTCAGCAAAATAAACTATTTAAAAACCCATCAGAATATCAGAAAAATTACTGGTCACAAAGCTGACCAGTAATTTTTTACTAGGTCAGTTTTTCTCAGCTCATGAAAAGTTAAAACAATAATAATTTTCTTGACAAGACAATCTCATCTCAAGGTCCACTTACTTGCTTGTAATCATCAGAATCACGAAGAATTGAACTCCTACAGATCTGTGGCACTGATGAAGACCATGTGGTATGGTCAAAGGCTCCAGAACAAGCGAGTGAGTGGACCTGGAGTTTAGGTTGCTTTGTCTGAAAAACTTCTGTTTCCAAGGCCAAGAGTGAACCATCAAACTCGACCATAATGTCTTTGTGGCACTCTTATTAAGGACTCTGCAGCTCTTGTTTTAAAAGGTCTGTATAAACACCATTATTATTATTTATTTATTAATTATTTATTCACTACTGACAGTAGTTGTTGTAGATGTAGCTTCTAACATCAAGTAAACAGCCAAGGCAAGAGTTTAAATGCATCTTATAAGGATCCTTGGACTATTTTAGCTCCTGCACTGTTGCAGAGGGAATATTTGCAAACTAACTGTTTTTTAGATTGTGTCCCTTGCGGTGTTGCGCTGGAACGATGATAAAAATTCAGCGTCCCCCTGCTGTATCCATTCTGACCCATTTCTCTCTGTGTCAGGACAGAGAGGATCAACTATAAAGCGGTTACTACTCGGCACCAGGCCCAGAGAGGACCCTAAGGATCAGGTCTGTTCAGTTTAGCTCGGTCTTATTCGGCTCAAGGGACACGAAGACTGAGCTCTCAAGTCAAGCTGAAAGAGTATAGCCGAAGGCATCTTAAATACTGTGCACAGGATACAGAGTTAAAGAGGTAGTTTTTGTGTTGATACTTTTGTTTTTCTGGATTGAAATGAAGAACACACATCCATTTATGAGTCATACCACATAAAATTTACAGTTGTGTTTGTTTTTTTTTCATTATTAACGATATTTCTACTTCTTTTCTAGGAAGCAGTATGCATATAGCTGTACATGCAGATTTGATGTTATTTATGTTTTAAATGTTATTGCTTCTAATGTTCTTTATCTATTTTTTTTGCAGTGTTTTTCACCTCTGAGTTGTAGTTAAAGGCAAATTTCCACTACAGCGGACAATGATGTATTTTTTGTGCTCTAGCCAAGATGAGCTTTTACTCATAGGGCAGGTGACACCTACAGCCTAAAAGAGATGTCAAAAAAGACAGAAAATGCTTTGTACACATTCACAAAAGAGCCACTAACCTCGACTTCCTGTAGCAATGACAAGCAGCAGTGGGGGGAGAGAGAAAGAGAGAGAGCCATTGTTAGAGATAAAATAACACTTTGCAGTTTTCATTTTGCTTCCATTCAGCATGCAAACAGTGGGTTGGTTTATTACAGTTATGGCAGCAGTTAAACTGTCAGCCCTTAATGCACTCTGATTGCAAATACATGCCTTAGTCTCGCTCCTCTCGGGGGACAACATAAGACATTCACAGAGGATTATGAGCGCCTATTAACCGAGGATGATCAGCTGCCACTTCTGTGAGCTGGCAGGGGTCCCGATCACTAAGGGCTCATTCTCTGGCTGTGTTTACAAGCGACTGCCAAACGCCAGCCTCCTGCCAACTCGGAAGTTGTGGATAAGCCATGACATACCGCATCGGCCTTGGGAATATACAGGCAAATTGGTGGGAATCTTCAAAGTCAACAGGCAGATGTGATTTAGATGTTTTTTATAGTTGCGGCAGACACGTAGTACACATTTACTAAGCATAGCATTGACAACACAGACAGATATAGCTCCTGTAAAGTACAACCTTGAGTTAACAGGGGAGTGACTGCTTTCCTTTCATTCCATTTCACCGTCTAGGCTTCGATCCAAGGGCATTACACATCAATACCCACCACAGCCTCTCCCTGTGTGTTTCATCATTCAATGCTCCGGTGTGTTTGGGAGAAATATAGCACTGCATGGTTTATTTCAGCCTGTGGTGGATGAAGTATTTGAAAGCCGCACTTGAGTAGAAGTACAGATATCTTACCACAAAATGACTTTGGTAGAAGTTAAAGTCACCAGCATTTTGAGAATTATGAAGTTTATTCTTTTGAGCATGAACACCACTTTAAAAACGGAGCCTATGTTACACTTGAAGAAAAACAAGGTTTTCACAACTTAAAGAATTTAAAGAACAAAATCCAGTTTTTCCTTCTTGTTGCACACATTGAAGGAACTGACTGTGATTACATGTGACAAATAAAGATTGATTGATTGCTTGATTAATTTATTGATTGACTGACTGATTTAACCACTGAATTTTGACAGAATTAATTCAAAGCAAAACTCAAGAGTTTAACATATGGCATTTTTGAAATCCTGAACACTCTTCTGTAACCTGCCACTACCACACATATTTCCTCCACTGGTGTAAAATACAAGTAACCTGAGGAAATATTCAGCCGGTAGGTTATACCGTTAAGAGTGTTTAAGGATTATGGACATGTCTTCAAGAGTTTTGCGTTGAATTAATTACGACAATATTCAGTGGTAAACGTTATATCTGTGATTTGAATGTAATCAGCAACGTTAGCTAGCCATCATGTTAAACCAGATATCTGAACAGGCTTAAAGGACCAGTGTGAAGGATTTAGTGGCATCTAGCTGTGAGGTTGACCAACTGACCTAGCCCTCACCTCCTCCTCCCCTTCCAAGCGTGTAGGAGAACCTACGGTGGCCGTGAAACTTGTGAAAAAGCCTGAAAGGCCCTCTCTAGAGCCAGTGTTTGGTTTGTCTGTTCTGGGCTACTGTAGAAACATGGCGGAACAACATGGCGGGCTCCATGGAGGAGGACCCGCTCCCTCTGTAGATATAAAGGGCTCATTCTAAGGTAACGAAAACACAACAATTCTTAGTCTCAGGTGATAATACACTAATGAAAACATACTTATGAATATTATATTCCATTTCTGCCAAGTCAGTTCCACTACATTCCCCTAAATTCTACACACTGCACCTTTAACACTAATTATGATAATTAAAGAACATTAACGTTGTGGCTTCACGGGATTAATCTTAATTTACTTCAATGTGTTTCTTGAGGTTGGATCGAGTTTTTAAATGCCAATATTTCCGTGTCATTGGGTAAGCATAAAAGGCATTTCATCCGGTAAGAAGAATCTTTCACTCCAACATGAGACATTTCTCGCAAATATGGGTGTTCATCTACGTAACCACCATTGTTTGTGGTTGAAACTTAACGCGGCTTTGAGAGCACTTGCTTGCACTTGCCCATTAACGTGATAAACCAGTGATTTAACTTGCAAGCTAGGACCACTGATTCACAAAACCTGCTTGCTTGTTCCAACATCATTAGGCTACCAAATTTCTTCTGATTTGTTTTTTATGCTTAGGGGCAATGTATCAGAGTAAGAGTATACATTTTTTTAGGAGGGGTAGAACAGAAAACAAGTGAAAGTTGACAGAAATATAAAATCTCACAAAGTACAGATACTCCCAAAAAATACTTAAGTACTTTAACAAAGTATTATTATTTTTAAACACACACACACACACACAATCAGGTTTCCATCACTTCAGAGGACATTACATTGACTTAACTATAACCACTACTTGCCTAATCCTAACACTTACCCTCATCTTAACCTAACCCTAAGTTTACCTTATCCTTAAACGAAGTCTTAACTGTAAAATTAATGATTATCATTAAGGGGACTTGCTTTTCGTCCCCATTAGGGAGGCGAGTCCCCATAACATGACTGTGTAAACAGATTTATGTCCCCACAACATGAGGAATACCTGGTGTACACACACACACACACACACACACACACACACACACACACACACACACACACTCACACCTGTCTACTTAACAGTGCTGTGACAGCATCTTAATATATAACTATGAACAATTTACAGGCGGCACAAGGACGAGCCAAAAAGCCAGCGGAAGGCTTTAAAAGACTGAGGCAAGTATTTATCACCAAGATGCAGCAGGACTTTAGATTTCACCTTGGAGACTGTTTCTTAGAGGTAAATATTTTCTCTGTAGCAGTTAAAATGTTCTGGAGCTACATATACGAGGGGCAATATCACTGTTTGCTATCTTAGAAATCTTCCAAACCAGCTGGAGTCATATGAAAGGAGAAGGAGAAAAAAACCTTTTAACAGGTCATATGAAATGTAAACACCACCACCGCTGAATAAAATTGCCTTTTCTTTTCAGATCTGCATCTTTACATGGCATTTTAAAGGTTATAGCTATAACACTGAACTTTCAGGGTGATGGTGCAGTATATAGAGAAATTATTGCTAAGCCAACCTTAAATCTCAGAATGTGCTTTAGCAAGCACTGGAAAAATTGTAGAGTACCATAAAATCCCACAAAACGGCCGCTCTCATCATCAAAGACATGACTGCCGTAGCATGTCGCACGTCAGATGTAACGATTACTTAATTAATTATTCGCAGTGCTTCTGCAATTACACAGCTCCCAGTGCTGCAGGGACCGATGGGAGCCCCACAGCGTGTCCTAAAGGCAGGAGTGCTTATCTTCTCCCAGCAGCAGTGTGACAGCAAGGACACCAGGCTGAGGCTGCATTTAGTCCTTCACCAAGGTTGAGAGCTAATGCTGTCCCACTGAATCCCAGCCAGGCTGCTGCTACAGTATGCAGCAAGCCTAGACAAGAGGGAGGGAGGGAGAGAGGAAGGGAAAGATCAGGGAGCAAGGAGGTATATATTCATGGTGGAGGTCCCCTGAGTTATGTGATTCATATCACACACACCACCTCTTCTGCCATTTGTCAACAAGGCTGTAATGCAGCCAGTGTAAAACAGAGCCGGGAGGCTAATGGAGCTTGACTATCCAGATGCTGCGACTGCTCCTCCTGGACCGCTCACCGGCATTAGGCTGACAGCGTTTGGCCGCAAGCCTGACTGCGCTCCTCTGAGTTAACGTCTATCTCACCTCCACCAAGCCCCCGTCTGCAGGTGACATAAATACCACTGATAACCCTGAACCGGCCAACCTTAACGTCACCCCCCTGCTGCACACACGCACACACCTGTCCTTAGCAGTGACCAAAATGTTCATACACATCCCAGCTCTGCATGACAACCACAGGGGTAAGCTGAACCTTTTAGTCTTAAAGCAGTTAAGTGCGTGTTTGTTTCTCAGTGAATAAATTGCTCAGCTTGGCTTGTGAGCTAGCCAGTTATGCACCAATCTGATACTCACTATTGGTCTGACACAAGCCAAACACTGGATCAGCTGCCAGAAGAAAATGTCATTAGAGAAGTCATTAAGGTAAACAAAGTGGGGATGTTACGTTCAGTGTTCAGCAGTTCACATTACAGTCATTTGATTAATTTTTCAGTAACAAGTAGTGTAAAATTTGTGAAATTCAGTAATTATGTTACAGTTATTAATCCCAGTAATGTTCCATTATTTAGACAATTTGAGGGTCAACTTGTTTGCTGTCTTACTGGTAGTTTGCTGGAGGGTTGATATCAATTTGGTCTCTGTGTGTTCAGTGGACAGGCTGCCCGGGTACGTGCTAGCTTGGGGCTGGCATCAAAGAGGAGAAATGTGACTCCAGGTAAATCCAAAGTTGTCTTATTTTCATGTAGTGTCTTCTTAACTGGCTTGCTAAGATTACCCACTGGTAAGGCTACATTCAGGTTTAGATTGTCCGAAAAAAAAGTCACACTTCGATTATAACCATTGAACAAATATACCCAAAAAAGTTGTACAGCAACACTTTGTAGCAACATGTCATGTGATAACAGCAGCAGTCACTATAGTGAGAACTCCAGGATGGTGTTATCATACTTTACACTAAAAGAGGAAAACAGCCAAATGGCAGACTTCAAACTTTTGCAATACTAACGTTTTCATGAACAGAATTAGAACAGGAACACTGCAACCGTGCAAAAGCATTGTGAAAAGGAATATGACAAAGTGGTACAAGCAACAAGTATTGAGAAGAAAAGTGTCACCGGAACAAGAAACATTGTTGGAAACAGTGAAGAGTGAGAAACTCCCTCTAGACAGCAACCATAGCTGAAAAGCTGAGAAAAGCGTGGGACTTATTTTAAGCTAGGACCAACCTTTTTCCATATTTGAAAACATCTTACCACAAACCCTTGTTACACGCTGCCGAACCAACGTTTCTTCTCTGAATTGGTGGTCCAAGCAAGTTTAGAAATTTCCTTTAGAAACTCTTGGAAAATACTTCGGCAAAGACTTTTATAGCTGACATTTGGTGCTAAAACCTGTGTCTGATGGCTTTACTTAGTTGCATTGCAAAAAGCGGCGCTCCATGCTAACAAGTATTGAGTCATGTTCATGTTGTGTACATTCACATGAGATTTAAGATAGCTATCTTCAGAAAAGTAGAGGTCATCATTCATAAACATCTTAGTAGAAGAAGAAAAAATAAGTAGTGGATTAATATCTATCCACCCATACTCAGTGTTGTGTAATTGGTATCTAAAACAGTGGTGTTAAGCCATCAGTAATGTTTAGCCATGTTTATCTACAGCTTAAATGTTAGACGTCAAGTGCAATTAACAGGCGATACCCTTAATCCTTGACACCTCTAATACAAACTATGTTTTAATCTAAAAATAAAGGGAGTATCTATGTTTTTGTCTCCAAAGAGATTATTCAAAAAACTGCACGGCAGAATTGTCGAAGAGGAGCTTGTGGGCTCCAAGTGTTCGAGCTGAGAGCTGCCAGAGCACGACCTCACTTCAGCTCCTCAGAGAAATGCTTGCGCTGTAAAAGAAATGTCACAGTGAAAATCTGCATCTCCTCGCCTTGCTGCAATGATCCATCACGTGCATTCAGCCCGCTTGCTTGCTCCATCACTGCAGCTCATCTGTCCCTGTAATGTGACAGGGTCGGTACAGTCTGGGCTCTAAAGGACACACAGACACACAAAGCTAAACTTCAGCACACACACACACACACACACACCTTCAACACTTGTCTGCTGTAGTGAATGTGCTGGAAATGGTGGAGACATTTGGAATCAAACAAAGGTGGGTGTCAAAAAATTCTTAAAAGCACAGAACATTTTACGAACCACAACACCTCCATCTATTCTACACGAATATTATATATCAGATAATGATCAGAGTTATCTCATCCAGATAAGCTGCTCTCTGACCACCGCAGAACATCATATTCCCTAATCTAATTCAGAAATATCATATTTTTCTTGATTGATTCTTATCTAGAGATAATGTATCCAAACAGCCTCTAATGTATAGATCATCCTGACTTACCTCCACCAAAGGAGGTTATGTTTTCAGTCCTGTATGTTTGTTTAACAAGATATCTTAAAGGAATAGTTTGACATTAGATAGTTAGATCAATACCTTCCTCATGTCTGTATGTTAAAAATGAAGCTGGCTCCAGGAGGTGATTAGCTTAGCTTAGCATAAAGACTGCTTATTCAATACAACAAAACTCTAGGAGGTCACTGCACCCGGCCAAGAAAGTTACGCACATAAACCCCGCATAAAACCACAGGCCATTGTTTCCACAGTTAGATTTTTGTATGGATTAAACAAACAAGATATGACATGTTAATTTCATCCAGTCTCTACCAAACGTCTTACATAACACATTTGGATGAACCCGATAAAATAAACAGACATTACCAGCCATTTTCCAAAAATTGGCTTCTTATTTTTATGGCCTATTTGACATAATCTGCTTTGAACCAATTATGCTAATGCAACCAAATTTAGATGACAAACGCACAACTTAGTGATCCTGCAAAACCTAATGGCATTTTGCTTTTAGGTGGCACATCAGCAACATGATGAATTTAAATGTTCATTACTCTTCTTTTTGCAAAGCCCTCTTCTCTAAAAACTCAATCAACATATTTATCTATCTCTATGTTTACTTTAATGTTGGATCCTTATGATTTCTCAACGGATTTCTAAACAGCCCCCACACCACACAAGTGTTGATGCTGCCTTCAAAAACCCATATTACTGAAGTCACACATACACTCTTGATATATCAAGAGTTTTATTTCAGAGACTCTGCCTCTCAGCGCAGTAACTGTGTGCTTCATCCTCCACAATACTCCTTATTGATATTCCAGAGATGATATTTGCAGTGAAGATATCACTTAAGCAGCAGAATATGAGTTAGAGGCTAAATGATGATCTAGACATTCTGCATTTCCTCCAGTTGTCATTTATCCAGCTTCATGAAGTCATTTACTCTGGCGGTGACTGGATAAACAGCAGCTGATGGATGGACTTGTGATCCAGGTCATGTCTGTAATTAATGGAAACCTGAGAGAGGCGTTCCTCAGCTGAATGCTCAGCTCTGGGCTGGGGCCGTGTCATCCTATCAGATCACCGAGGTGTGTCTGACTCTCTGACTGGCGGGACATTGTCAGCTCATCATTACTCCGGCCGTCATTTGCACAGTAATGTGCTTTGCCTGATTAATGTGGCCGAATTAGCTACGTCTCCCTGCCTACTTTAAATCGCTGCAAAAGGGCACACAGGCGGAGGCTGTCTTGAATCTACATTCCGCTCTCCATGTCTCTGTAGTTACCAGGGAGCAGTGGGAGTGCATCTTGCCTTTGCCATGACATTATGGTGCTCTGATTCAGCATGCTGGGGCCTGAGTAGTGGAGGTAATGTCTCACTCAGTTTGTACCCCGCCGTCTTTGAAAACGACAGAGAAATGGGAGAGACACTAATGGCGCGGACCCACCACAGATTGAACCACTTAGAAATGCATTAGAGTGTTCCAAAATGAGGCTGTGTGTCTTTCGGCCTGAACCCACTGGCTTTAGAGTGGCAAAACATTGCAATTTCACTTGAACATGAGGCAGAAATCACACAGAAACTGCTAAGGACACATTTTCACATCTCCTTTGATTCCGCATACCAATCTATGTGGTATAAAGAAACCAATCCTTGGGTCATTCCTTCTCTTATTAAACCATGACAGGTCTAAGATTTCTTCACCATATTCACTCTGACAGATGCTGCCATGAACTATGATTGTATTACAGGTTGTTAAAGGTGATTACACACGGTGTACATGAAAGGTGCATGAGATTTTTCATCACACTCCAAAGACAAAAAATAAGCAACCCACGGGGAAAAATGAGGGTGTCTCGATTGCAACAAAACACCAGAGCATTATGGGATTAAGTCGCAGCCCAGCAACACAGAGCTGGATCAAATTGATCATTTGAGCCGGAGTGCTCGGGGGGCCTGCAGGCGAAGGACGCATGTTGTTTCACAAGGTAAGACTCTTGCCTGCAATGCAGTACAGGTCGAAGCACAATCTGCAGCCATCTCTGCACACTGAAGGGCACGTCGCTCTTCCTGAGCCACGAAGTGGTGGACTGTCAAGCGTGCATCCATCTGAAACATTTGCACTGTGCTGAAATGCAGAAATAATCAGGCTGACTGGGGAATTTGGTTTAGCTCTTGCCTAAGAATGCAGAAGATTTAACTAACTGGCCATAACACTTTGTATCCAGTCACAGGCTGGTTTATGTGTAGTTAACATAAATGAGGCTCTTTCCAACCTGAGAAAAGTCTGAAAACATTAAGACCTTCAACAGGCTTTTCTTCTGAGCTGCAGCCATTGGCTAACAAGACCTAATTTCAAGAAGTTGCATCACAAAAATTAACCTCTTCCATTCTCATGATTCTTTTAGCTGTGGTCTCAAAAACCACTGATGAAGTGACACATCAAACAGTGGCCGGGCTCAATTCACTGTAGCAGACTCCACCGCTGAATGAAGGCATTGCATGCTCTGAGAGGTGCAGTAATTGGAGAGGAGGAGGACGGCGTTGCAGAAAAATGGATTCTGTTGGACCCTGCTGCTGAGCCAAGCAGAACCCTGGAACGGCGGAGACTCTGCAGCATCTTATCGCTCCCTCCCCCCATTTGCAAAACAAAGAAGCAGAAAGAGAGGAGGCGAGCCTTCAGGTTGAGCTCCACACAGATGCCCCAGGGAGCTCGCAGCTTATGCAGGGCCGTCTTTACTGTGCTGAGCCACGCTGCTTCTGCATACAATATTAGCAAGGGGGGAAAAAAAGCCATACTAAAGACAAGCTGAAGCATGTGGCTCCACAGAAACAAAAGCACCTGATGCCTGTGTGCTATTTTCACTTTATAGTAGCTAGACTCATCAGTATTGATCTGCTAACACAAAAAGTTATCAGTATACATACATAGAAAAATGAGTTTAAATCTTGTTTGGTGTTGGCATACTCTTCTAATCCAGGAAACTTAAATCAATATTGAATGTGGTGGTTGCTAAGAAAATAAATTCCACTCCAATAGACTCTAACAAACTGACTTTGTGTCCCCAGAGAAAAACAAGACCAGCAGGGTTTTTACTACTTAAAATACAAGCTGTCTTCATGAATTGGTTATCACAGACTTCTGATTGATTTGGAATTTTTTTAGGGTTTTAGCATACATATGATGGCCAGATTCAAGTGTGCCTCTTTTCCCCAATCTTAATTTAATTTATGGAAATCTGTAAAAACACAGCAAGAAATGAAAAAAAAACAATCGATTTTATAGTTTGCTTTACTCATTTAACTGTCATAGCATGGGCTTGTTATTTGTACTGTTTGTTACCGAGTGACTGCTGTAAGATATTTTTGAGTGTTGACATGTAATTATCCTAATTATCGCTTGGAAGAAGAACAGTAAATGTAATCAAGGGGGAAAACAGTATTCATGTAGACAAATACAGTATTTCTTTACATCATGTTGTCAGTCTTTAAGTGTCAATCTCAGCTTGCTTGAAAAGATTTCTTTATTCCAAAATCCATGGTGTATTAAACCCCTTTTTTTTCCCAAATTGTGTATTCATATTTCCTCTTGTTACTTAAAAGACTATGCAAAACGTAGTGGAGAAAGGTGAGTGAGTAATGCTTCCCTTTTTTAAAAATGAGTCCGACTTGATCCTAAGTGAGAGACACAAATCTCTTAAAGGATAAGGATGGAGATATTCTGTATTTTTATCATCAACAAATCCCATGAAAAGCCCAAAACCAACAATGAATGGATCCTTCTAACAAGTAATATCCGTGCAGCCGATGCCTGATTCCTCTGTGCCATAGACCTCCATTATTGCACAAAAACTGTTTGAAATACATCAGTTTTACACTGGTTGACATGTTCCTTCATTACGATCCTCAATCCCACATAAAGCTAAAATCACAGTGAATTGCCATTTTGTTTCACTTCATTCATTCATTCATGTTGATTTCTGAATGAGAGGGTGTATGTTCTGCCCTAACCAACCAGAAGCAAGTGATAAATCTATCTCCAGCCTACTAAATTTTCAGTTAATGTTTTTCAAGATATCTGGTTTCTAGCAGGAGCTTCATATTTAGAAGCTACATGACAGTGGTATCAAATTAACCTTCTTATCTAATTCTCAGCAAAAAACAAATAAGTGCATTTCCCAAAAGAGTTGTTACTTCTGTAAGTTGACTTACAACAAACTGCAACAACCATTTCATCCACCCTGGTCGCCGTTTTTGTGGCCATTATTCTGTGGCTTTATTTCATGTGTATAGCTATGTAGGACGATGACCTCAACACACACAATCACACCTACAAAGCTCTTATTGGTCAGCTGTCTTGTCGCCAGACAAAAACATCCAACTGTCAGTGAGTACAACACCAAAACCAATGTGAAGGAGGTCTGGAACAAGGCTTACATACTTTGTCCTGCTGCCGTAAATTCTCACTGAAAGACCAAATGTGAATCATCTGCAGCTAAAAATTGTCCCCAACAAATCAACTATTTACTCCTACTTGATTAAAGTTATACACAACAGTGCCCAGCTATGTCAGGATATTACTGAGAACTTGTGTGCTTGGGGCTGAGTGCCATAGACAGGGAAGGGAAGTCAGACAGTATTGAGATGCAGACTAATGCATTGTTGGTTTTGGTCTTTTTGTGGCATTAATAGACAATACAAAAAATACAGAATCTGATCTGCTCAGCAGCCAAAATCCTGTGTGAACACTTTGGCTGTACTGAGCAGCTGTGCAACCATTTGAGCGTGCTGTAGAGAACTGTCAGCATGTGTATTCAGCAAAACCTCCAAAAACTTATGATTACAATATCACTTCACTATCTGCGCCTGTGATTATTATTTTATTTGCCATTTCCAATTTTTTAACAGCTACGCCTGCTGTTTAAATTAATTAGGCTCCATGACAAGTCCATTGAAGCTATAGAGCTCCTTTACAACTGTCAGACATATGAGTTTAGAAACCAGCGGCATGGTTAAGAGAAGATAATGATGATAACCATCCCAGTTGAAATGCCACAGGGATCTGCATGACACAGCTCACAGGGGTAGCTAAGTTAAATATGCTAGCTGGCTGATTACATTTAATTCCCCCTGTCTGCCATGGCAATGAGAACAAATTGGGTTGTTGTGGCTGCTGATAATGCTAATCTCCTGCAGTGGCAGCGGGATATTACAGTAAAACAGGGAGCCACATTGAGATGTCACGTTATGGCTTGAGGAAGGACTACATCACGCATAAATGAGATTCTGTCGGATTCTTTCAACTGAGAAAAAAGCTATTAGCGCTTTAGCTCTGCACCCTACCCTGCTATACGATTTGCTTAAGGTCATTTCAATATGACTTTGTAGTGTGTATCCATTACCCTGCCAACTCCACAAATTAATAGTCTCTGTCTCTCTCTCCCACACATGCAAACACACATATCCACCACATGCCACACATACTAAATACAGCTTGTACACAGACAGGATCGCAGTCCCTTCCAAGCATGTCCTTGACACCTCTCTCTTCCTCTGACAGTTAATACTGAGAGGAGGCTCAGCTCTCTCTGCTCCTCCATATGCAGCTCTGGGACAGTTGAGCTCAACACGGCCAGACACCTGTCTCGTCCAATGTGAAAATCAAACATACAGAAGAGGGCTGATTCACCTCAGGCAAGAGCATGTCCTTAAAGTTTTCATATAGCTGCCTGGCCTAATTGTACAGTACTTGCCCTGCTGTTTCAACAGTGAGTGATTTGTGGCCTAAAGCAAAGAATCTATCAATGCCAGGTTGAACCTGAGCACCTTGCATTATTACACCTATTATTACTGAACATAAGCGATATGGCTGTGTTTGCTCAGACCACGTGTTTAGTGCAGCTCAGTCCTCTGCGATTCATAACAATAATGGTGGCCCTAAACACACATCTATCAAAAACATAAAGACACCTGAAGCAGACCTGAATATATTCAGGACAGCACTTTTCTGCTGCCTCAGTATATTTACTACGTGGCTATTATATGCACAGCTATGTTTGCATGTTGGGTTATATATATAGTGGATATATATATATATATATATATATATCCACTGAAATAACAGGTCCCATGACTAGGCCCTTACTGGAGAGTGATTTCAGCAGGTGAAGCCTATTTACCCAGTGAAGGGTAAACTGAGGTTTCTGCCTCGTGTCTGTGTGTGATAACAATAAAGGTCATTGCAGATAAACAGATAGGGATGTCACTGCAGTCAAGTAGTATATGGATTTCCAGGTGGTAATAAATACAGTTGGATTTCTTATTATATGTCTGTAATCATGCACGTGATATTTTATATTTCTGAGGGAAGAGCTAGTTTTAGTGAATCTTAATCTTGCAAAGAAAGCCAAAAGGGTCAATTATCTCTTCTCAAACCTAAAATTATTTGAGGAACACAGTTCTATACAGAACCTCTCCAGATTAGAACGTCTTACCGACTCACATCAAATATATGACATATATAAGGAGTTTCAAACTCTAAGTGAAATACATTTTAAAGATGTACTTAATCTTATTAGGAATGCTAAGAACGGTCGATTATCTATCTCCAGGCCTACATCAAATTATCTGAAAGATGACACTCTAAAGAGGCTCTTCAGATTCAAACCTGTTTTCACTCACATAAATTACTGTATTTTACAAATATAATCAGCATGAATTAATTGTTGTGTTAACTTCTTTTTTCCTTTCATTTTTCCTACATTTTTTATTTGTCTTGCTGCTTTTTAGCCAGGCTAGCAGCGATGGCTGTAGGGATGGTAATATCATCGTTAAGTCCACTACTTTGGTCCAAACAATAATATCTCAGTAACTGTTGGATTGATTGTGTGAGGTGCCCTGAGGATGAAGCCTACTGACTTTAATTATCTCCTGACTTTTCCTCTAGTGCCAGCAGCAGGTTGAAATTTGTGGTTTTTAGTCAAATGTTTCGACAACTATCATTTCGATTGCGGTGCAATTTGGGCATTCAAGTTCCACTTAGGACTAGATGTTAATTTGTCCAGTACTTTGGATCATGACAAAATACCTACACAATTAATTACACCCCATAATCCTCAACTGTGCTTTGTGTTTGGTGCTAATTAGCAAATGTTAGCATGCTAACATGCTAAACTAAGATGGTGAACATATTCCTGCCAAACATCAGCATGTTAGCATTGTCATTGTGAGCATGTTAGCAAGCTGATGTTAGCATTGAGCTCAAAGAACCACTGTAGTATGTAAAGCTCTCAGTCTTATTGTTTAGTTTTTACTTTTATGCAATTATATACAGCTGTTAGTGTCTATATTTTTTGTTTCTTGTCTAATATTATGTTTGTGTATTCATGAACCCCGGGAAGCTTTGCAACCACATCCTCCAGTAAACAATGAGAAATAAAGCTGGTGTTCCATCAGTTTCCATTACTGATGCATAGTCAGCAATGATATAGTTCAGTTTGTTTGTTAAAAAGCTGAATCATCACTTGAGTCTTGGGTGTGCCACCATGCCAGCCATGACTTAAGACAGACAAGCAGAGTGGCAGCATAAAATCGCTCTGCCTGCTGCAAGGCATAGAGGAGCTTCACCAGTACAGAGACAACTCTCAGGCAGATGCCACTATAAATAATGCATGAACAATAGAGCCAGAAGAAGAACCTTGGAAAGGCTAATTATTCAGCCCGACATTTCAGCAACTCACAGAGAAGTTAACGGCTAAAAAAGATAGAATTCAGACCGTCTGCTGCTGGTGCATGTGTTAATATACTGATGTAGTAGGTGCAGCCAGGCTCCATTATGAAACACATTAATCTACATGTACTGTGCCACCACAACAAGTTGCTTCCTCGTACTCAGTCATGGTGAAAAGGGGAAAGAGATTTTGTATATTTGGACAATCTGTGGGCTGTGGAACATGGCTTTGCTTATGAGAAAGCTTTCCTTCTGTTCAAGGCAGCCGTTGAGCTTCTCTCACTGTTTCCTTTGCTTTTTTTTTTACAAAGCATAAATTGCTATCTGGCGAGAAGAGCTTTTCCACAGGAGCAACAACACAAAACAGCCTCTCCACTCAATTAAGAGCCACCCACGCTTATGTTGGGAAGCCAACAGGATCTCCTTTCTTCTCTGTTTCTACTGTGAATCGTATCTGCCCAGTCCAAACACTCACAGCAAATCCCCCCTCCCGACATTCACCTCCAGCAAAAGACATGCACGGTAATGACAAAAAGACAAGAAAGCGTCTCTTTCCACTGCTTCTGCCATTTTGATCCTATTAGCGTGCAACGAGCGGAATTCCACAGATAGTTGGTTTGATAGGCTGATCTTCAGATTCAGAAAGCAGAGGAAATACAGATAACTATTAGCTCATTTAACTGTTATGGTTTCTCCCATCTTAATTTTCAACCCCCGCACTGCCATTCACTTTTAATTGGAAATAGGCCTCATTATCATATTTTCTACAATTGCATACTGTCCTCTTACTCTAATTTTTCATATCCGTAATTACACTGGCTGTTAGCACTGGAGCATAAATCCTGTGGGAGGCTAATAAATGGCTGAGGTTGATGACAGGAGCAGAAAAACCCACAGCTGGCAGCGTGTCTTTGAGCTAAGTAAAGGAGCTCAGTGTCACTTAGGATGCAACAGCATCATGTTTGCTCTTCATCTGGAGAAAAACAGAGTGAACCCTGGTCCTGCATTTATCAAAGGGCTCTCACAGAGGAGCTGTTTTTGATGTAGGATCAGTGACCGGGCCATCGCCAACATCTCATTCACAGTAGCACGGATAAATAATGACTCTAGCTGGTTCATAGATGGATGAAGCACCAGGTTGCTTATTAGAGCAGAGAAGAGATTGATTAGTTAATCCATCCTTTGCTGTCTTTATGTAGCCTAAGCACTGCCACATACACTTTCTTATATGTCACTGGGGCTAAAATGTGCTTGAGAGATGAAATGATTTGTTGATAAGTCAAATAACAGAAAATTAATCAAGAATGTTGACGGTTCACCAATCATTTATGTCATGGCAAAAATTCTCTGATTCCAACTTGTCAAATGATTTTCTTCTTTTTTTCCGTTTCTCATTATTGTGAATTGAATATCTTTAGCTGTTTTTAGCCATGCTAGCGGCGTGGCTCTAGGGACGACAATGTCAGCCGGTCTGTCCACCACTCACATATCTCAACAACTATTGGATGGATTAAGATTACATTTGTGTACAGACACTCATCATTCCAGGTCATAGATTCCTTAACTTTTACTCTAGCACCATTATCAGTTCAAATTTTTAATTTGTCCAATACTTTGTTTCATTACCAAATACCTGAAAAACTAGTACGTCATCAGCCTCAGTTATACTTGCTGTTTAGTGCTAATTAGTCAATTCGCTAATGATAATGATAAACATTAAACTTGCTTAGCATCAGCATGCTAGCATTGTCATTGTGAGCATATTTAGCATCCAGATGTTAACATTTAGCTCAAAGCACCACTTGACAGCCTCACAGAGCTGCATGGCTGTAGACTCTTAACTAGCTTACTTAGTTTTTGACATTTTAAAACAAAATAAAAAAAATCAATAGATTAATAATGAATGAAGAATTATTAGTTGCAGTCCTAAAGCTTATACATGTACAGTATATGGAACATTTCAGTTATTTTCTCTTGCTCCCTTTCTCCACATACAGTATATTCCTTCATGAATATTGAGGATGTAGATTTAAGCACACTGAGAGGCTTGGGGGAAATTTAAAGAACTGCTCATTGTTATCTAATTATTGCATTTATCACTGTCTTAAATCGAATTAATTTGTTCGTATGCACCGATAAGGCTAATGATCACTCGTATTTTTGACTCACTCTCTGCTAATCTTAACAACCAAAGACGCCGAGGAAGCCATTTACCTGAAGAAGATGTAACAATTTTCCCTCATTAAAAATGTAGCTGGCAGTAGAGCAGGTGCAAACCTTAAACAGCCCTCTGTGGCTGAAAGGCTGTACAGCTCCTTAATGAGTTCCCTCTTTGCACCGCTCACAGAGCGAGATGGGAGAATCTAATGTGGCCATGAATGAACAGCACAGTATTGTTCACATGAGCGGTGGCCTGAGCTCCTGCTGAGCGGATCCACCCGAACGCACCAGAATGCAAAGTGGTACTTGTGTTAGGATGAAAAATCGCGGATGCATTAAGTAGTCAAAGAGGTTTTAAGAGTGATGAGCAGATTCAGGAAGACACAATCAGCTAATTAATTACTGCCGAGCTTAATTTGTGGATTGTGTAGCCGGCTTTGTGTGGGTGAATTCTGTGCAAACATGAATGCGGGGGAATCTTCATCGGGAGATTTTATGTCTTGACATTGATGCCAGTCATAATGGAGCTTCTATAACACTCTGTAACCTGCTGTGGATTATCCCGACACCTCCTGCCTCTGCAGCTGTTGGTCTTATTGTTCTCCCTTTTAACATTTCCTCATTATGTATCTGTGCTGGATAATCATATGTATACTAGTCCAATTTAAACACCAGTCACATCAATCAAGCTGGCATCACTGTGTTTATAAAGCCCACGTAGTGATTTCATTTTTTTCATGTTTTATTTAGATGCAGTATGAATTTTTCTGCATGCTGTTTTCTCACCACCTGTTTGCCAAGACAGCTAGTAAACAAATATGACCCCTTCACATTTCAGATGGTGCATCTCTCTGCCTGGTACATCAGAGAATAGTCCCATCTGAGCAGAACCGAGCCAGCTCTGCTGTCTGTCTCCCTTCAAGTGCAGTGGTTCAACATTCGCATAGAGTTTTTGATGAGGAGCCTGTAGATTCACATGGAGAGACAGGACTAAGCACCGCTAACCATTCATGATCATTTTATGTGCCTTTTCTCTCAAATTTGAGCAAAATGCTAAAATACAATGGCTAAAAATGTAAAAACAAGAAGCCAAGAACTACAAAACAAAATCATATTTCACACATTAAACATATTTAGAAATATGTTAAATGGCTTTCTTGTTGAGAGTTAAATAGCAAGATCAGCACTCTCATGTCCATGCACCAAATACTCTCTGTAGCTTGAGTGCAGAGGCAGTTAGCGGCTTAGTCATCAATCTCAGCTAACCGTCACTGCAACCGACAGCTAGTCACCATGAAATAGTTACCCGTAAAACCACAATTTATCGTTTTTGTATTTCTGTTTAGTGACGGATTAAACAAATGAGATACAGTGTGTTAATTAATGAGCTTTACAGGTGCTAATAGGAGTATTTTTGAACTTTGGACTCAGCCATGCTAGCTGTTTTCCTGGGCTTCCAGTCTTTATGCTAAGCTAGGCTAATCTCCTGATGCCTTGAGCTTCATATTTATCTTACAGACATGAAAAAAGTTTCTATCTTGATATCTTGCTCTTGTCAAGAAAATGAATAACTGTAATTTCCAAAAGGTCAAACTATTCCATATATAAATAAACAAATGGCCCATTCAGAAAATGAAACTGAAAAACCAGTTATCAAATGGCAAGACAAATGACATTTTACCAATAAAAAAGATAATAGAAAACAATATAATAAATCACAAAATAGAAGTGCACTTCTCAAAACAAATAATTTTAGTGCTTTAGCAGTCTATTTGATTCAATAAAAGTTCTCAATAATCTTCCTCACCGCTGATTGGGAGTGTGTCAAGAAGCCACGTGCTCATGTCACATCTTGGTACAAACCAACATAACTGAGGACATGCCTGCCTATATTTCATGAAAGCATGACTATTCTAGAGCTGCAACAATTAGTCAATTAGTTGTCAACTATTATATTAATCGCCAACTATTTTGATAATAGATTAATCATTTGAGACATTTTTTAAGAACTCTCTGAAGGTCGGTATCCTGGCTAGTAGCCTCTCTGATAACATCCAGTCTGTCACCTGTTATTGGTCTTGTTGATATCATCGGCTGTACATAGGCTTTAACATCATGTTCTGTGTCAGATACACTGTCCCACAGAGTGTCAGCCACGACGAGCTGCTTTTCTGGGACATGGACAACTTCATCATCTCACAGGTGCTTTGTTAAGTTTATATGACTTTATCAGAGGGATAAGCAGTTTATGATCTGTTTGCAAGCAGAACCTTTCCTTGCCTTGTAGGTACTTCACAAACCGCTTGCATGTCCAAACACTTGCAAGGCATTCGTTTTCTATCTGAGAATATCGTTGCTCTGTGTCAGTCAGTGTTTGTGAGCAAAAGGCAACTGGCTGGAGTCCATCTCCCTGCTCCTGATACAGAACACCTCCCAGACTGTAGTTACTTGCATCTGCACTAATCACTGTTGGCTTGGTTGCATCATAATATTCCAAGACTGGTGCAGTGGTCAACATGGCTTTCACTTGTTAAAATGCTTGTTCCTGTTCCTCTCCCCAAATCCATACAGAATCATTTTTTAATAGTTAATGGGGTGCATGATAGATGAAAGGTCAAGGAAAAACTTGCCCAGGTAGTTGATCCCAAAATGCTGGATTTCAGATTTCCCAAACTGACACTTGTCCTTGTTCAGTTTCAGTCCTGAAGCATTAATGGTTTGCATTACTGCTCTGAGGTTGTGGTCATGGTCAGGATATCTTCCTCTCAAAAGGGTGCTCATTTTTTGCTGAAATATTCCCAGGGGAGACGTGATGCTGAAAGGAAGCCTCCAAAAACAGAAATGGCCCACTGGTGTAAAGAAAGTTGTGAGCCTCCTGCTGTTGGCATCAAGTGATATTTGCCAAAATCCACTCGAGGCATCAACAGTGGAGAAAACTGCCAGAGAGCTTTCGTGCAATGTCCTCCAGTGTGGGTAGAATAAATCTCTCCCATTTCACAGCTTTGTTGAGCTTAGTTTGGTCCAGACAGATTCTGGGTTTCTTATTCTTTTTAATCACAGGCACCATAGGAGCACATCAGTCGATGACATCTTTTACCTCCTCAATGATGCCTACTGCATCCATTTCAGTTATTCTTCCACTTGAGGTAGGATAGAGATATGTCGTGGTGTGGTGATACTGTAGGGCTTAGCATCTGGCCGAAGCTCTGTTTTCACTGGATGATAGTTTAATAGTACAATGTCTCCACAAACATCCTCAAATGACTCAAGTCCATCCACTCTGCGTACAAGCCCCATTTTGGTTGCTGTTTTTCGTCCAAGTAACCTAGTGGTAAATTGGCCTTTTATGACATATATACAGAATGTGTATTTCTGTCCATGTCTCACACAGTCAGTCAGAAATTTGTCTTTGCAAACAAGCTTTCCACCAGGACTTGTAAAAACTGCTTTAGAGTTTCTCAGAAGAGGGCACTGGGACAGGCTTATGTATGTGTGTTCTGATATTACTGTAATATCTGCGCCTGTGTCAATTCTATTGCACAGTAGTACCATTAATTAGCAGATCTGTAAACCATTATAGATCTCATCAAGATCTATGTCCTCTGAAATGGCTCCTGTAGTTTCCACTGCCCCTACGAGCTTAGTTTTACACATTATTTATAAGTGGCCAGTCTTATTGCACTTACGGTAGCGTTTTCCTGTTGCAGGACATGCTCCAAGCTCCTGCATCCTCCCACACCTTTAACAGTTCTTGTCATATGTTGCTTTTGATGCTCCTTTAAGTTGTCGATTACCTTTGACTTTAGCATGCCTCTTCTTAAACGGTTTGAATTATTTGAATTTGCATGTAACTGCACTTACTTCACTTTCAGTAGATCTGATGCTGGTATTTTGCACTTTAATGAGTTCAGACTGATAAGCAATGCAAATGGCTTTCTCCAGGGTTAAATCCGGTTCCACTTGTAGTTTCTGAGACATGTTGCTATCTGGGATTCAAATGACAATGCAATCTCTTATCTGTTCGTCCTTAGTTGCTCCAAAATCATAATCTTCTGCCAGTTCGTAACAATGTCTTGCAAACGCCTCCGCACTCTCCCCCTGTTGCTGGTCTGAGTGTCTGTGGAAATATGCGTGCTTGTGTAAAGTGTTCCGCTTGGGCACGAGATGTTCATCAAACTTCTTGATTACTGCCTCGTAATAATCATCATTGTCCTTTTCCACGAACGTGAAGGTGCTAAATATCGGCTCTGCCTCTTTGCCCATAGCATACAAGTCTTTACTGGAATGACATTATCTTCCTGGTTGAGTTTCACTGCGATCCAATAGCGAGAGAAATGATGGCCGATGGCTGGGTGAAGTCAAGTGATTCCAGCGCTTGAAACTTGGCCATTTCGCTGCTCCAAACTTACCTCTTTTCTTATTCAGCCAGAAGGGTCACTTCTGACACCATGTCATAAAGTTCACTGCCTCATGCTGTTGAACTTAACTGTTTATTATGATTCATAGTCATCCATGAACAGACCAGCACATAGCACCTTAGCTGCTGTGACTTAGCTTCTCAAAACACACAACTTCTACCTATAGACTTTATGTAAAGATGGACATTGCAAGGCATAACATCATCCATTGGTTTGCATTGGAGCCAGTTTGAAGCCCAGAGTTGCTGCTTATGGTCAGCACCATCTTTTATGTTTGGAGCCATGAAATAAGGACTGTGGGGTGTTTCCTTTCATGCTCTGGAAACACAACCTGCTACCATGGACTGAAGCTAAGGCTAGCTTAGCAGGAACACCGAGCGATGCAGACTGCTACAGACATTAGCTAACTAACACGGCAAGTATCGTTATCAAGTAATATTATACTTATTGAAATATTGTGTCAGTAGTCCGACTCAGTGTGAATCCCATAGCCGGGGAGCAAACTGTCAATCACAGCTGTCAATCAACACCCCCACGGCAGACATCAAAGCTACTATTCGTCTTTATATCTTATTATCGGAGCAATAATTTCCAAAATGACCACCAGCACACTTATTAGAGGGCCCAAAATTAGAGTTTGAGACCGTAATGACTCGTTAAAAAAATTGATTGAGGGTCAAGCTGTCCACAGTGCTAGCTGCTAGCTTGGTTAGCATGTTGCATTTACAATCTACAGGGCCATAATTTACAAAATGAACATCATGATGCATTGAAGAAGACTTGATTCTAGCGATTGAGAGCATAAACTCATTAGGAAAGTGTTCACTGAGGTAGTAAATCAAGTGAGAAGTAGGGTCATTTTCTCATAGACTTCCATACAACTAGACTTCTTTTTGCAGCCAGTGTAGTCGCTTCCTGCTGGCCATTAGAAATAATGCAGGTTTAAGGCCCTTCCCATTGGCTTCACTTTTCAGACCGGGAGCTACCCACTTGGTTCAGACACAAGCGTATTACTTGAGGCCTGACAAGATGGATTCTTACGTGATCTTGTGATGTTGTGATCTCGCAAATTCAGCTGCCTCGCAAGGTAAGTTTGAGGAAGTCTACAACATACCACTATGCACACACACACACACACACACACACACACAGTGGTTATGAAAAGTATCCACTCCCCCAACTGTGACTTCTTCCATCTTTTGTGGTTTCACAAATGCGAATAACAGCAGATTAATTAAACTTTAATGAAACTAATCATCAGATTTGTTTTCACTTTGACATTTAAGAGTCTTTCTCTAATGATCAGCTGAAGAAAAGATTAATTAATCCACTGGGAGACAAAGAGGTAAAACAATAAATCAAGCAAAAAGTATAGGAGGGTGAAAACTTTTCACTAACACTAGTGGTGAAACAATTTATTGATTAATCAAGTAGTCAGTTGACAGAAAATGATTTATTATAAATTATAAATTAATCTTATAAGTAATTTATTAAGCAAATGTATGATTCTAAATTTAAATTAGATTGGGTTGTTTTTGGACAGATGGTCATTCAAAACAAGCAAATTGAGGATGTCAGGGAGATGTATTGGGAATTTTTTCACATTTTCTTGATGTTTTGTAGCTGATTAATTGATCATTTAACTTGTTTCAACCTTAATAGACAATGTATATACATACAGTATGAACTGTAATCCTGCTACATATTTTGTGGCCCTAGATCAAATGCAGGACCCCAACTTTTAAACCACATTAGTGACAGCACTTTATCCTCTTTTTTATTATTATTATTTCTGGGTTTGTTTTAATCACACAATGACATCATGGCTTCCTCACAACATTTTGCATTTGTCACATTGAGATTCCAGATGCAACTAAACATAAATACATTAAAGACACATCTAATACCCAACCTCTGGAAATCAGTCAAGCCAAGCAATGATCCAATCAGACAGTTCAGTCAAACCAATCCAAACACCAGCAAAGACAATATTCAAATTTGCATGACAGCACAAATTTGCATTTCAAGTACAAATTCTCTAACTGGGCTTTCTTGTTCCCTGAGGGTCCAGGGCTCTAAGATACATTCCTGCAAGCCTCCAAGCACAGTCAAAGGTATTACAGCTTCTCTCTGGCTATCATTGATAAGAATATCTGTCGGAGGTGATATTTTCTCAGCAACAAGATCAAACAACTGTCCGGTTGTCAAGGTAGAGGCTTGGATCTGAGCCGTTGCTAACCAACTCCTCCTCAGAGATCTCTTGCAACCTGATTCATGCCATGTATTCTGTCTTTTGGCACCAGGGAGCCGTCATCACTTTACCGGTGCGGCACACCCAGCATCACAGTCTCCCAACCCCTAACCATGCTCACTACAACCCCCCAATCACCCATGTTATTCCCTGGTTGGTTGGTTTTTTTTTGGATCATGACAGGAGAGTGAAAATAGAGGCTGGATGATATAAAATCTATCAACCCTACTGTATGAATCACAATAAATATAAAAAACACCTCTCAGCAACACCACACACCACAGCATCCAAAACGATCATAAAGTTGAGTCAATGTCTCTTGAAAGTGATTTAAACAAAAACTGCTCATTACTATCTAAATGAAGGCAGGATTTATTGCAGGGCTGTTGTGTTAGACTGCTTTAGTTTAACTTAATAAACTAGAAATTTATTATGTATCAGTGATTGATATTTCCTGATGTTTGCCCTGATTATTTAGGGTATGATGAGTTTACACTTTTGGACTGGACTAGAGCTGCAATGATTAGTCGATTAATGAACAGAAGGACTAACTATTTTGATAATCGTTTTGAGTAATTTTTAAAAAGAAAACATGTCCATCTTTTTCCAGCTTCTTATTTTTTCAAATTTTTGTCTTCTATGACAGTAAACTGAATATCTTTGGGTTAAAGACTGTTAGTTAGGATAAAAGAAGACATTTGAGGACATCACCTTGGGCTTTGGAAAACAGTGATTGACATTTTTCACCATTTTCGGGCATTTTATAGACCAAACAACTAATCCATTAATCCAGAAAATGAATGGTGATGAAAATAATTGTTAGCTACAGACTGGACTGAGGTGGTGTAGATGATATGACGATATAAAACAGAGGTTTGTACTCAGAGTAAAATATTGTCTTTTGAGGTTCACATTCTCTTTATCTCTATTCTTTAGCGATCAAGCACAAACATTTTGGCCAATGCTTTCCTCAGCATGCAGAAGTCAGCATGCAGGAGCCTTCAAAAGACACTTTTTTACTCAGCAAAACAGTTTACCTTCAGTTGGAAATGCAGATTTTGCTGGTTTAAAGACACCAGGTAAGAGCTTTGATCCTTCACTACACTGATACTGTTAATATTTAGGTAGCTTTCATATCTCTAGTTGTATCAGCCCAGTGCTGACTATGTTGCAAAATTAATGAGCAGGACTTCTTTACGAAAACATTGGATTTACAGCATTTTGCACGACCTTGATTTGAGAGGTATTTAATTCAGTGGATTAAAAACTGACATTCCCAACAGGTTATAGTATCTATAAAATGTTTCTCAGATTATATTGCTATCAAGCTGTATTGTTATAAAGGATATTATCCATATCATCCTCAGCTTAAAGATTTCATTTATTTATTGGAAATTCAAATATGAGGAAATTTAAGTTGGTAAGAGATTCATTTTTCTGTATAATGATAAGTTATTTTATCTCTAGTGAATGGTCCTTCTGGCATGGCTGAACAGAATAAACAAATCTGTCCATTTACAGCCTTGAAATCAGTCTGAACAACAGATCCACATGAGAACAAGAAATGTTTTACTCTTACAGGCTACTTGATATTTGTGATTTAGAGAACAGGCAACTGATGTCTTGCTGTGTGGCTTTTTTTATCTGAAAGCTCTGGAAGCCTCCAAACTGTGAGCCTACATTTTATGTGCAATATGGCAGATCAGTGGGTATTGATCAGGGAATACAGACACTGTTCAGAATATCACAGTTTCCCAGAAGGAGCTTGGAAATGGCTTTTGAGACTTGGAGCTAATACCATGGATTTCCTGTGAGTTGTATTTCATTCACTCTCATATGGCAGGTCTGTAGATGAAAAAAACAGTCAATTCAACCAAAAGATTATAAAATTGTAGCCTGTTTGGCATGTCAGTCAATTTGAGGGCAGTCAATGTGTGAAATACCCAGAAAACGCAGAAAAAGGCACGCGCACACGCACGCGCACTCCAATTATTAAACATACTATCCTGTGTTATATGTTCTCCCTCTTTTTTGAAGTATTTCTATCGCACAAACTGCTAATATTGCGTGTATATGTGCACTTCAGAGCGACAGTTAACTGTGCGCAAAATCACCTGAGCAGACAACCCGCGTTGCCTCCACAGGCAGCATCTCAAACACCAGCACAGCACCGGACGAGATATAGAAAGATACGACACGCTGGTCAAATTACACTAAATACACCACTCACGTCTCTGAAGCGATTCCAGTGCTTGATCTTACGGCTGTACTGGGAGATGGTTGACAGCCATTGCTCATCTTCCATGAAATTCCCGGCTTTCCCTGTTTCTTTCCCACTTTTCACGTCCACCTGGAGCGAGAAGCCCACCAGCAGGCACAGGCAGGCGACGACTCTCACAGCGACCATGTTGACTCAGGCAGTTCGGGGGACTGGGATGTATCCTACTGCTTGTCCTCTAGCCAAGGATCCACATACAAGACTGCTGCTGCTGCTGAGGCTGCTGCTGAGGCTGCTGCTGCTTCAACAGACTGAATGGAAATGAGAGAGAGAGAGAGAGAGAGAGAGAGAGAGAGAGAGAGAGAGAGAGAGGGAGAGCGAGAGAGAGAAGTTCAACTCTACACACACAGGATGTACTGTATATATATATACATAAATACATAGATATACTATATATAATTATATATAATGTATACTCTTGATGCTTTTGCAATGTTGTTGTGGCAATCATGCAAATAGAGGGAGAGAGAGTTAAAGGAGAAATTACATCCTGCACTAATCATTTATTTCTGCTTACTTGGTTTCAGTATTTAAGTGTTTTTAGTCTGTCTTTTTTTCTTGTTTAAAATACCAGCCCCCACAAACACACACACACACTCCCTAACACTGCATGAGTGATACAAGTGGAACAGATGTTTATTGTTGTACTGATGATCAATCAGATTTTATTCATTGTTCTTAATAGTTCTTGGCAGAAGGCCAGGGCTTGTCTAATTTTTATGCCAATAAAGTCCCTCTGAATTGAGTTCCAAGCAGACAGTGAAATTGGTGACTCAATTAAACAATTAAGTTGGAAGAAATGCGGGGAAAATTGCAAGCGGCTTAACTATAAAAAAAATGGGCTTCACAGACTACTAAGGGTCACCGAAAGACTCCTGAGGGGCCTGAGGGCAAATTAGTTTCAATTTAGATTAAAATGTGCTCAATTTCACCCATAATTTGTTCATTAGCAGAACTGGGAGAGAATGAGTCAGATCAGAGGTGTCAATAAGGTGTCTGATAAACCTGAATCTCTATCAGATATACCTGGAGCAAACATTTATCACGGCTCTGTGGTCTAAACTTCATAAACGAGCTACTTTTTGTACATGAATTATTTAGGGCACTGTTTTATCTTGTGCTAATTCAGTATTAAAATGCAAACCCAGCATTCTCCCTAAATCCTCTCTACAGTAGTTTCAAAGTTTAACAGCAGTACATCTACAGTATTCTCTCCCTGACTGTTGCAGTACTTTGTAGAAGCACTATCACACACATTATGTGGAGTGAAATAATTACATCCAACCCTCAATTTTGATTTAATCTTTTTTTATTTGAGGTTCTGTTGCATTGATAAGACTTTATTTAAGTCAATCCGAGTACAAAGACAGAACCAGAACTGACACACGACAGCCGCGGGGCTTTGAAAAACCAATAGTCCAGTCCGGAAAGGTCTGCTGCGTATATGACTGGGTGCTGCTATCTTTTTTTGTGATTAATACGTCATTGTGTATTTCAGCAAATAAATAAAACAAAATGAAATACTGTAAAACAAAATATAAGACCAGTTCCATACACTTCTACCACTATATAGGTCACAACACAGCCAGATGAGCTGTTGCTATTAACTGTATGGTAATTTGATATTACACAAATTAACATAGGATCAAGCTAAATTTAAGTACAAACAAAACTGGATTTTGACACAGATTTTGACTCTGTAAAACAAGGCCTCAAGATTATTATAGATAACGAAGCAGGACCCACCTTAAGGGCTTTATCATGCATTGATATTGTGTTTTAGCAGTGCATGTTCTCAAACAACGTTCAATTAAATTAACACAAACCAGTTGACACAGAACAAGCCTGGACTGTTCTGGGACAGTTGCCCGTTTTGCCCAGTTGGTTAATCTAGCGTTGGGTCACAAGACTTGCCTCAAGTCTTTGTAAACATCATTTCAAGGTTGAGGGAAGACACAGGATCCAAGAGAGATACTTATAAACATATATGAATATATCACCGAGGCACATAGTGCAATCAGCAGGCACTGGATACACAGATATACATATACAGCTGCTGGTTGCCACACAGTATCTTGATGAATGTTTTGACATTTTCATACAGAGTGTAGGTCGTTTTCTTCAAAGGTAGGAACATCTTTTAAAAGCCAGTATTTCCGAAAAGGTTACCCTTTTGTATATAACAATAATCAAATCAATTTAGCTGTCTGGGATTTTTTTTATGGCTACATTGGCTGTCTTAACACAAAAGTGTACTTAATATCTAAACCCTGAGACCTTGACTAGAGTCTTTAAAAGAAAATCTTTCTTTGGTTTGAACAATGATGAGGGTGGATCTGTCTGAGGGACTGCAAGACTGAAGAACTAAAAAAAAAAAAGTGATGTGTTCTAGCTGCTACTTTTTCCTTGAGCAAACTCTGACCTACAGAGTTTTGCTGTACCTGCACATCATTTTAAGTCTGCCCACGTTATTCCTGCTGCTGCCTAAACTCTCCATGCCCTCTCTCCCTCTGCTCTCTATTTCATCCCCATGAAGATAAACATAATCCAGCGCTCAGCTCAGAGTCATTTGAGTTTAAGGTTACCAATATTGGCCAAGGCTGAGTAGCCAGGGGGCAGGATCACATTCCTGTGATGCTGCTTAGCTTGCCCTAACTTACTCTGACACTGGCATCAAAAGAGTTGATGTGGCAGATGCAAGCTTTTCCTGAATGTGCAGAGCTCCAGGATTGGGGAAGCAAGGGCGGCAGGAGAAATGTCCCGCAGCGTCAGCCAGCTGTGCACGTCAGAAAGCACGATGCGCTGGACATGATGTGTTAATCAAGAGGTCGTCATCAGTCATGTCATGATCAGGATGTATGTGCTGCAGATTAATGGTCACACAGAGTTGCTCAGAAGCATTTTTAAGACTGTGTTCTGCTCTGCACCATTAGCTTTAAAAGATTGTTTGAGGGCTCAGATGTTATTTGGATGGCTCTCTCTGGACTTTAGCAGAGGACGTCTCCTGAGGGAATCCTACATGTGCAAGAAGAGCAACAGCAAGTGGAAAACATGATTCAGATGGTAGGTTTTGGGGATCAGAAGGCTCAAAGGATTTTTCTAATTGCATAGGGTTTCTTGTATGAGAGCTTGAGACTGCCTCTTCTGCACCATCAATATCACAAGTAGCAGCACTGTGACCAGGAGCCCTGAAGGAATCAGAGCCAGTAATCACAGCAAACCATTTTTATACTTACAGAACATACTGTGAAGTACAGTGGGGGGGGGGAAGACTTTCTAGCATGTTCTTGCTTCACTAGTCTGATTGAATTCTCAAAAGTCGATGTCTCTACCCAGTTTAATCATTTCAGCGGTGATCTTTTCCAGATTACCAAGTGACCATTTGTGCCTCTCCACTGTGATGACAGTCATGGACAACAACCTCTAACGCCAGTTTAGAGGCTCTCGCATTCATGATTGAAATTTTGTCACATTTGAACAAATCAGATTATCTTGTCAGCATTCACAACTGCAGCCCTTATGCTCCCATGAGGCTTTCAACAGCCCCTTTTGTGGCTTGGAGTCATGTGATGTTGTTGTTGAATGATAAAAAGGATGCAAAGACATTACTGTCCAGGACAGTTATTTATCTAGAGATATGCACAGAAAGTTTCAGCTCTTAAAAATGAAGAAAAACAAAACACAGCACACCTGAATGTGACACGTGCATCAAGGGGACAGACAATTTACACAGCATCTACTGTATGTATATGTAACTGTTGTCATGCTTATTCATATACCAGATGAAGGTTGTATATAGAACAATCGACACTGATAAATACATCAAGTTTTTAACTTTTATCCCACTAGGATCTTACAAAAACACTTTTTTCCTTACAGTTAATTGGTCAGGAGTTGGATTTTCCATTTGTTACCATAGCAACATAACTCAGCTTGAACTTGAGCTATCTTCGGGAGCTGAGATCAATCCCAAAGTTTCACAAGACAGATCCTCTTTAACAGGATAAACTCAATAACCAGTTGGCTTTAATGCTCGAGTTGACTTTCATTTCTGTATTTTTATGTCCTTATCAAGGCTGAACACATTCTCACATGATTAACAGCCCTGTAAGGATTGCTTCAAGAATAATGTTTGAGTTTATTTGACCAAAACTTGTACACTAACACACATCCAAGGAACAAATGTGATTTCTTCTATTTTCAACATAGAAGCAGCTCCACAGCTTGTTTAACATCTTCTGCATATCGGAGTCACGCTGTGGAAGAGTGCCTTTAATTGTAAAAAGGATTAACTGATGTCATCAGTTTCCCCCTGTTCCTCTCTAGGCAGATGTTGATAAAACTTATCTATCCTGTTCACCGAGCGCAATCAGTTTACACAAAAGGAGTTGAGGGGAGAAAAGCTTCATTTGAATAACACCAGACAAGACGGTGCAGCAAAATTTGAATTATTGCTTATCTGTAAATGTTTGCCGTCTTCAAATGTAAACACATGGCTTTCTGTCTTACATGAGCGTTGCTGTTTATCGTGGCTTTACATATCCTCATATGACAACTCTTCAACTCTGTGAGGATCGCTTCAGGAATTCCTGGTACAACCATTAATAACAGTCTAAGGGTGGCTGCTTTACACATTTATTTACTTCTCCTTTATTTAAACAGAATGTTAAAATGTAGCAGCACCTGCCACTGAGAGGAAAAACAACACAAGCAAATGTCATTTTTTTCTGTTTTAATTCAGCAAACATTCAGTAAAGATGCTACGGCACTTTGTTGTTAAGTCCATTCATGTTCAACTTGTCCCAATCTGAAGGAAACGGTGCTTTATTGTCATCAGTGTTTTTCTTCATCAGCTGACCACGCTGCAAACTTTTTCATCCTGCTGCCATGTTCACCTGCAACACAAAATCAGTGATCATAATTTGCACTTTACAGCACCCTAGGACTGCAACTATTTTCATCAGTGATTAATCTGTTTCTTTTTTTTAAATTAACTGGTACATTAGTCTGTAAAATGTCAGAAATAGAAATAGAGAAAAATGCCCTTTATGATTTCTGAGAGCCCAAGGGAGTTTGTTCAAAACTGCTTGATTTGTCTGATATAAACCAAAAATAAAGCAGCAAATACTCAGATTTAAGAAGCTGTAAATGCAGGAACAAAAAACATTAAAAGACAGCCTATATATTTTACATTTTCATTTATTATTATAGTCACAATATCAAATCATAAACTAATATGATATAATAAACACATTAAATAAACAAATGTCACTCCTGTATTTTTTCTACAGCAGCCATATTGATGCTTGCTGGTGAAGCAGCAGCTGCCTCTGATAGGTGCTCAGTCGCTGTAAAGTGAACATGCAAAAAAACAAAAACAAAACATGTAGCCTGAAAGCAAATTCCTGGATAGGAGAACCGTCAGAAGAAGTATTTTTGAAAGTTGAGGAGAGAATAAACCACATCGGGAGGCATTTAATAAGTAATCTCAAGTGAGATTAAATGGAGCTGCTATAAATGTGTATAGATTTAATTCAATTGGATTCAAACTGGGTCACACAGCTATTAAAAGTGCCAAGTTGGTTGAGAGCAGTCTGACAGGCAGTTTGCCTGGCGAGTACTGTAGCTGCTGTTTTGCACTGCGGGCAGCTGCTGCAAGGAAGAAAGGGAGTGCAACACCTTTTTCAATTAAATGTACACAATAGAGAGAAGCTAGCTAATATTCTGAACTCTAGACATGCTCCGTCTCGGCAGATGATTTATTTTTAAGGTCTGTTTTATCAAGCTTATACCAACTACTATAAATGACAAATCCCCATCAGTCTCACTCTGCAATCCACCAACAAGAAACAGCGTTAAGTGTATGTATTAAGGGATTTCACACTGCTACACTTTGGAGAGGATGGATAAAACACTTGAAGTCAGGAGGAGGATTTGTTTAACAGTTTATAGCTTCTAATAAAAAGAGACTTTACAGCAGGGAATCTTAACTTCTGCATATTAAACCTGGATGGATCATAGTGTGGGCGTCCTCCAGCGTTGACGCAATCGTTCAATCAACAGACGGTTAATTGACAAATACATGTCACTATGTCATCATTTTAGTTTATAGTGACAAACCCACAGATAATTATCACCGACTATGCAGTTCCCCTCAGTGCTGTGGAGGGTTTCAGCATCGTTCAGTTCATTGTTTCAGTTTTATGGCCCACAACTTGACTGTTTTGGTTCAAACAGGCCGTCATTTCCTAAAAAAAAGCTCTGATGCAACCACTGTACACAAGCTGCCCAGCACCAAACAGCAAAAAAAACAACGTTAGCAACTAGCTGATGAACACAGAAGAGCATTTAGTAACTAACGAGCCACATATTGCACTCAAGAGTTGGTAGAGAACCAAACGGAGACAAAAAGGAGAGTGAATACTGGATATTATAATATTGTTGCTCTGTGTCTGCTGGATGTGTAAATAGGCAAAAGTTGCTGCAACAACTTTATTTGTTAGCTGATAATATATCAATATTGTGTTTACAGCTTGTTCTGCTGCCCCCATGTAGCAAAAAAAAAAAAAAAGTTAATGAATGAATCAGTACAACTTTAATATCCTGACTGACTAAATTCATTTGAAATTGAAAGATCCTCTCCAGACGTGTTTTAAGATATAAATAAATAATAATTGAGTAGTAATTTGTGTCCAATTTGTTTATTTTTCCACAAAAAAAAAAGTTCAAGTACCTCATTAGAATCCTTAGAATAACATCTACTGCTTCTCCCTCATTGAAAAAATCCAGAAACTATGAATGGGTTTAGAAAGGTTTAACTGTTGGTCCGTTCTCAATGTTTGTGCACTGGAGGCTTCAACTTTCCACATCACACTTGTGTAGATTGCATTTTGTACGACGATTGTCTCCAAATTAGTTGTGATGTCACAAATCATGCTTGTGGGTGCACATGTTAAACTCAGATTTAAGGTGAGCACTGATAAACTTTGCACATACATCATTCTGCACAGTGAAGCTCAAATATCTAAGTGAAAATATGTTTTTGAGTGGAGGGGCACTTTAAATAAAGATGTTCATCCTACCTCCATAGTCCTTAATAGTTGTGTGTTTCAGTGCTGATTGATTTCGACAACGATCGCCAAAGATTTTAATAAACGATTAACAAAAATGCCAAACAGCCACTTGTTTCTAATGTGGCGATTTGATGATTTTTTTCTCTTTTATATCCAGAAAATATCCAGCAAATTGGATATTTTGTGGTTTTGGACTGACAAGCATTTTAAAGACTTCACCTTGGCACAAACATTTTAAAAGAGATGAATCCATAATAGAAATAATAATTAGCCGCAGCCCTATTTTAAACTCTTATTGTGCAAAGCGTACACAAAGTCAACAGCAGCTCTGAATCACTACCTGCTGTTCAAACACGCTCGGCTTTGTGCCTCTCCTCTCTGTGTGAATGCCTCCAGCAGTAAACAGACACAGACAGCTGCAGGCAGCCTCCAGACTCAGCACTCTGAATGATAAAGAGCTGCTGCAGGGATCACCTGCCGACTCGCTGGAGACACAGATTAGACATTTCAAATACTCTAGCCTTGGCTGTCCGTCAAGGCCGCTCATGCCCATTAGTGACAGAGTGATTAGTGTGAAATTCAAACAGTGGTGACATTCAACCGGAGAGTCACATCCGACATAAGAGAACAATCCAAGCAAGGCGCGCTGTCATATTTCACCACTAACGATATCCAATTTGAAAGATTCGTCGGCTTTTGTCGAGCAGGATCATTTAGAGAGCCCCTTTCTGGCTACTAGTGGTAAGATGTGTTTGATCAATCAAAAGGCCTTCTTAAAACAATCTTAGGATTCAAGCTTGTTAAGATAAAAAACATGACACTAGGAGTATGAAGCTACCTGCCCGAAATGCCATCTCCGTGCTTCCTTGCTGTCAAGTTCACCCTTTTCCCGTCTATCGGTTAATTGGATTTGGTTTAAAATATTCAATGCGTCGCTCTGCTAAATGAACCTGAACAACATTTGTGCCCTTAGCGTGACCTTAAAAAGTAATTAGAAATTATCAATTTCATGTGTGTTCTTAGCTACTCTGAGCATGCAAATCAAACATATCTACTGTATTAAAAGGTTACGTCTGTCAAACATCATCTTTTTTTTTTTTTTTCTCTCCAGCAGATGTTAACGTCAGCCCTCCTGAATGAAAGCTTAATTTCTAATTACGCTATGAAAAATTGCACAGCGAGGTTCTGAATATCAAAACCTCCAAAATGTGCTAAAAAACTTTGACATTGATCAAGTAAGACCTATTTCAAACAGCCTTTGCATAAAAAAAAAAAGGCTACTTCGAAAAACTGGCATGAAATTAAATATGCAAATTGGATAGAGGCCTAAACAATACTCAGTCGAGATAACACAAGACTTCGGTTACAAAACACGGCATGAATTCTTGTTAATGAAGGGTTCAATGCAAGTTTTTGGAGTGTTTTGGGCTCATCTAAGTGATTGCTTTGCTTTCACTTCTTTTGAAATTCAAAGCGGTTTCTTTCCACACTTTTAACACAGAGAATAAAGACAATTTTATACAGAGAATAGATTGGAAAATAAGTTCTAATCATTTGGTTTTACACTGCAAACGCTTGTTTTTAGTGGCATAGTAAACCAGCTGTCTAAACATACAGCCCATTTGACTCATCACACACACACATGCTTGTAAAGAAAACTAAACTGTTTAACATTTTAATTAAAATTTAGCTCTTGTGTCCTGTTAGATCTTCAGAAATAGGGATGCAGATCCGCGGAGGAAATAGGTATGTGGAGACACAAACTGACACTCGGGTCTCATTTATCAGGCTTATTGAAAGAAACACATGCAAGTCTCGAAATCTCAAGGGTCAGGTTGGATGTTCCCGCAGCAGGAAGCGCAGAGCTGACTAATTAGGGTGAGAGATGTGGCACGGACGTAAAAAAAAAAAAAAAAAAGCTCGCCCCACAGACACGCATCGCTACATGATTTTGTCAGGAGTCAGTCCAAACCCTTTTAAATTGCATTAATGTGGATGTGTAGAAATCAAACAAATATGTACCAGAATGTGACAAAAATGCATCGAATCCAGTGTTTAACTGTGAAAAAAAAAAAAAATTCTGTCATTTATCAACTATAAATGCCAAATATTTGCTAGTTCCAGCTTCTCAAATGTGAGAATATTCTGCTTTTCTCTATTGCGTTCACTATTATATACCGAATATATTTTGGTTTTGAACTGTCGGTCGGATAAAAAAAGGCATTTAAAAAGGTGTCACCTTGGGTTCTGGGAAACTGTGACAAACACTTGTCACTATTTTAAGAGATTTTATGGACGGATTGTTCAATTAATGGAAAAAAATAACACCCACATATGGCCATTTGAATAAACACGTAGTCTCAACATCCACTGAAATCTCTTGACAAATTAAATCTGTCTTCAGTTTCTGAGTCTGCCTGTGGATGACGTATGTTCCTTCATGTGTTTTCAGCACCATCATTACTGAGGACATCTGCCCAACGCATCCTTAATTATGTCCCTGCCAACAGAAACAAGGATGCACAGTCTCAATGAATTTAATTAACTTGCAAATCATCTTCCCCCTCTCTCTCTCTCTCTCTTTTTCTCTTTGTGTTTGTGAGCAATAGCATTGGCACTTCCCAGAATCCTCACCATATCCGTTACCTGAGAGTGGCGTTGAACAGGATGTGTACTCCTGACCCACTAACAAGCATGCTCTCAGCAGACAGGGAGTGGATAATTAGGACCCTTTCCTGGGTCAGAAAAGATAAATTTTATGCCAGAGTCAATGCACGGTCGGCTCGCCCGGGCGGCTGTTGTCCGGTGACGAAATTTGCATGTCCCTGTCTAATGGCGTCTGTTGACAATACTCCGGGAGCACAGGGGGGGGGGAGGAGAAAAAAAAAAAAAAGTCAGGCCACTGCTGAGATGGGAGGGAGGACAGGACAGGATGGCGGAGCTGACAAACAAAAAGCGCCCTCAGTTTCCATCAGTGTAACTTTTGGCTGCTCTGTGATCGCCCTCCTGCATGCAAAGCAGAGAGCATCACCAGCTGAGGGGAGGGCTGAAAAAAAAAAAAAAAAAAAAAGACGGCGAGAGAGCAAGTGGCCAAGCTCTGTGTATGATGTCTGTATTTGCTGACACACTCGACAGACGGGGAGTGGGAACAAGGTTGCGGTCCGTGTGGGAAGGGGGCGGATAAAAGAGATGGAAAAAAAAAAACAACAACCCCTGACTGGTGTAATAGATCATGTCAGTGACGTATTAACACATTCATGAGGCGGTGAGATGAAAGGAAATGGGTAATACTTGGTTTCGACTTCCAGTGGTGTCTGGATGAGAAAAGATTAGTGTGAAACTCAACCGGAATGTTTCAACAGCTACGAATGAAGACGATTTGTTGTTTTTTTTTATTATATACTTGCTCACTCGTTACATATTTAGTCACGCAATCTCTTCGTAAATGTATGAGTATCTCAAAATAGAGCGGCGGGAATCGGAAGCTGAGGTATAGCGAGACCATTTTGATCAGCTATTCCAGCTATCATGCAGGTAAGAGAGAGCAGGAAAACTCCTTAAATAATTCACAACACGCCTGTAACACTTACTTCCTGTATGCACAGCCTAAACATTCATGACACGTGCCAGCTAATCACCTCACAAGAATGACCAGGTTTCTTTTTTTTTGACACCTACAGGGATAACACTTTTCTTTGGATGTATTTTACATCAACAAAATGTCACTTATTATATATTTATTGCATCTCTACAGACGATGCAACCCTAACTCTGCCCTTAACTTGACCCAAGACGATTCCACCTCTTACTCTGCTATAACAGAACCACAAAGTAATAAAGTGACTTCCATCCAATCCTAAAATCTTTCCATAGTGAGCTAAGTTCCCAAACTTTAAATGGTAAACTCATTCCATTCTCAAAATTGACACAGAAGTATTTAAAGGTAAACAGTGAAGTTTTTGATGGAAGTTCTAGCGTTATTTCATGTTTTCTTTTGATTGCCTGCTATATTACAGTGTATTTTGTGTCATTTACTTTGATGTTGTTGATTCAGGTTCCCTAAAGACAACCAATCGCCTGGAGAGTAGAGTACAAAATCACTGCCTAGAGCATTTCAGAATGGATTTGCACGCATGTTTCATCTTTTGAATGAGCCTTAGTCTGAAATTTCAATCATTCTGCACTCTGATCATTTCATTTTTTTTTTCCACATCAACTGTTCCAAAGGGGGCTTTTAAAAACAAAGAATTTGGTTCAGATACAGGCGTATGAGTAGTTATTTGCAATAAAAAAGAAAAGAAAAACGATGCTGCCACCTACTGGACAAAACAATCATGACTGCAGTTAATAATTTCCCAACTCAGAATATGCAGTATTACCTCAACAGAAGTTGATGCTTCCAGCAGAGGTGTAGTAGCCTGTGCAGTCTGTTGAATATCTCTGGGACAGCAAGACAGTATTCAGCTCGAACTCTCCGAAACGATAAGCACCAAATGTCTGTAATGTAAACAGTAAACATCTTAAAATCATGAAACTTTATCATCATTTTTTAGCTTATTTTGAATAACGTCCATTCCAATAATAATGTCATCTAACAATTAAATCATCTAGAAAAGTATCACTATAATTAAAAAGTTGGCACAACTTGTTAAACTGTACGGGGAAAAGAAGATAAGCTGTCACTCACAAACATGGTGTTACCATGGTTACAGGCGACAGAGCGTTTGCTAGGCACCCTTGTTTCATTTTCAGAAAAAAGAATATCAAGGATTTTGTTATTCAAACACAGACTGACTGTGTACCGCAGAGGAAAGGGAGTTGAATTTCAGAGCTTTTTTTTTTTATTTTTATCTGCAATCTGTGTCAATTTGGTGCCACATTTCAGTTGTTATTTACAAAGGAGCAAGAACTGCACATGGAAGATTTTACAGCCTGGCTCTGACAGCCATTTCTTAAAATCAATCAAAGCTCTCCTCTTTGAGCTGGGGTGTATTATTGTTCTTGACTTCAGAACAAGATCCCAAAGAAGTTTAATCAATATACTGTTAAGGAGGCCACTCTAAAACTTTCTAGCTTTTCCTTTCCTCTTAGCATCCTGTATTTGAACATTTTGGGTTAAATGTTGAAATCTTACACAAGCGTTGTGGATAAAATTAAAAGTAAATTAACTGGAAATAATTGATTAAGCACCTGCATTAAACATTTAACTTACAACTGATACCAGGACTGTCTACATGTTGTTCATATCCAGTATGTGCACCAGATCAGTTCTTCTAACATTAAAATGTAATTTCTATGTAACATAATGTTGTCTGTCAGACACTAGACGACTTTGAGAGAACCCTCTAATTCAGTAATGTCATATAAACACATAATAAAGCACACAATAGGCCTTTTTCACAGATTGCATACTGACGTGTCGCTGTAGGAAAAGCACAGGTGTAAATAATTAAATTAATGATGTCTGAAATTCAATTTAGCTGCCTCAGTCTCAGGGTCCTGGTATTGTTCCTGCTGGCTCGCTGTCATGGCCTACTGAGACTCCTGAACAGAACTGAGCCATCGTTAATGTAATTTGTAACACCTGCGCTTTTCCCACCATAATGAGTCAAAATGTCTGCTGTGAAAAAGGCCAATGTAGACATTTTAGCCAAAACAGAACACATAAACAGGGAAAGTCATGAATATTAAACATGTTTGTGATTTGAAATTGGGGCAACTATGACTGGCTCCTAAGTAGAGGCAGGTAAACATTTAATTAGATATTTCACACTACAGCTAATTGGGGAATAAAATCATTTAGTCAGCGAGAGTGGATCAACCCCAAAACTAACCTGATTATTCTCTTTGCTGTTCCACCAAAAGACCCATTAATTGACAAGCTCTCATATCCTAATGGGACTGCAAATGCTTTGGAAATGTCAACCGAAGTTCAACATATCATGCCAGCATTCGTTGTAGAGTGTAATATGCTGCAGGTGCCTCATTGTAATTTCTTATTTCACTAAAAGTATTTCTAATACTTGAGCTTGTTTTCCTGAGATTTAACAAAAACTCTTCCAGGTAGTGCATGCAGGTACATTTTAGAGTGGGCCCGATATTTATGTAAAAACATCAGGTTTTTCATCTGGAATCTAGCAAAACCACACTAAAAAACTTCAGGTGCATTTGTCATCTAGTATTAACAGCTGTCAAGGAGTGAATACAAGTCTGGGTGCTTTGTAATTTAGTGGTATGTAAAGTAGCAGGCAAAGGTACATTTTGTCTAACCTTTAATATTTTCCTGGCATCAAAAGACTCTCTTTCGTTCATGGTTTGTCTTCCTGGGCCGCCCGTGTCTTCAACTGGAAAAACAGTGTAAAAGACAAGCTGAATAACGTCAAACAGAACCAAAAAATACACATATGTTATCTCCTGATGAAATAATCATGTTTACTGGTTGCTATAGTGGGCAACAGTAAGGTGAGAATCAAGGTTATTTAGTTTGTGAAATCAGATCATACAGTTTCATGAAGCCAACAGAAACTAAGGAAGGATTAAAAAAAAAAAAAAACTGAATTTTAATAGGAGCTGTCCACATGCTGGTAAACATGGTCAGCGGTGACACGGCTGCTCCCTTGTGCTGTGTTGTTGGTCAGCCCAGTACAAATTTGAGAACTGGGGCTGGACTTGATCCAGGCCAAAATGAATGAAGCCATTGTCAGAGTACTTGGAAAACACACAGCTTGGTGCACATAAACAGAGCTGTGGCCAAACAGAGAGCTAGCTGCCTGATGCCTCTCTTTAGGAGTTTGTTGTTGGAGCTGTTAAAGACTCAGCTTTGTCGTCACTCCAGCTCCAGTGCAAGCCAAAAGATAATAAGGGGACATTGGCAAATAGGTTCAGGGCAGCGGCTACCAGTGTGATCACAGCGGGTCAATAACTTTCTTTACACAAGCTGCCCGTTAGTCTGTATGTGATGTCCTTACCTGTGGAGTCCTTTCTGAACAGTGTGTTCATCACAGTGCCGTGCAGCTTGACTCTGTCCCACTCTCTGACCATCTGCCCTGCTGACACAAAGTGCTCTACCAGCCGGTCTGCAATCACCTGCAGCCTGAAGAGCAGTGAAAAACTGTTATAAAATATATACTGAAAAGCAGGACATCAAGCAGGACGAAGGTGCAATAAACTTTAAAAAGTGTTTAAAGTGAAGGATTTATCACTGTCCCACTTACTTGTCAGTTCCGTCTTTCACGTTGACTTTGGCATACAAGACATCCACCATGGCTGGGTCATCATTCATATACTCTATACCTGTCACCTCCAAAGGCAGAGGTTTTCCTTCTGTAATATCCCTGATGGAAGACAGCACAAGGCAGATCTCAATGATGCAACACTGACAGCGGGTTTATAGTATAAAGTTGCCTTTAGAGTTCATTTTTATGTTTTATATATGTGACACTGACACTGTTAAGTAATAAAACAGCATGCAATGTACTGAAATGTATACATTTTTTCTTCCATATGTGTGGCACAAGGCAAATTTCAGTGGAATCTGCCAATAAAATGTAATCTTTTTTAATCTACATTACCTAATCTAAATCTAGTCTTGAAAAAGCTACAGTGACATAAATTCATTAGTTACTCAAGGATAAGTCTGGCGATAATCTATATTCCTCTTATTGTAAATAAATCAGTTGAAGTCCATCTCTCAATACTTTCCAGAATCCACAGCCTATATGTGGTCCTCAGTCCAAAGTCCATTTGTTACTATTGATATGTAACAAAAATGGTCACTAATATATACTTTCATTTTAAAAAAGGCTGAATAATTTCCTAAAACAGCAGGGCACTGAAGATTTTAGCAAACATTACCCAAACAGGACTGGAGTGTGTATTTGTTGGGGACTATTTTCAGCCGTTTCTATAAGGTCTTGTTTTTATCTCAAATAATAACAACAGTGTTTTCAGTGACACAGTTCAAATCATAGTATGATATAATAAGCTTGTTTGGCCCCAACCTGATGAAGTTTTGACAGTCCTGGAGGTGTTCACATGCTTTTCTCACTTCCGTGTCATTTAACAGAGCCAGGGTACCGACTGTCAGGTGGAGTTTTGCGGGGTTCTGAAAGATGCTTTCCTCAACTCCGTGGTCCTACACATCAGGTGTGAATTTAATTTGTGAATTAGTATTAATTATGGGTTTAATGAGCAGATCACAAACAACACATAGCTGCTACTGCACCTGTGAACACTGCTCCAAGACGTCATCTTTAAATTTCTGGAATCCCTCTTGAACTTTGGGGTCATTCAGAGGAAATGACAGAAAATGTGTGAAAGGCTGCTTTCTCCGGAAACTGTCAATGAGGACCTCAATGCGCGTGACTGCAGACGAGACCGCAGCTTTGTGGGAACCTGTGATAACTGTCAGGAGAAGGAAGAAAGTTGGGAGAAAATCTTTTGTTTCAGAAAGATCTAGTGTGATGATTTGCTCTTAATCCTCACCAATCTGTCCTTCCACGCCTTGTTTTGGGATGTTGATAGATGTCTTTGTGTCAGACTCCAGGCGTCTGCGTGTTTCTCCTTTTTTCCCAATTATGTATCTGTAAAACAACCAAGACACAAACACAGAGAACAACAGAAACACATCATGTTTCTCAGAAACAAAACGTCTTGTGCTTGTCAAGATGAGGAAGATACAGAACAATTATACTATTAGCATTTCTGAAGATAACTCACTTGTACAGAACACTTGGGACATCAATGGCACAGCGAAAACCTTTATCAGTCTGTTCAATGATGTGGGTATCACAGGTTTCATCTGCTGCAAGCTCTTCGCTCTCTAAGCATGGTCAATCACAAATATACAGACATATCATCAGTTTGTTTCTTTCTTAGCAGTTGTGGCTACAACCTGACAGAACTTTCTGTTGCTCCAAGTAAACAGACTATATTGACAGGTGTCAACTTACCTGGTGGTCCCATGTAGGAGAAATCCTCCTCCTCTTCATAACGTTCTTCTTTAATTACGTTCCTTCGATATATTCTTCCATTTATATTAATAAGTTGTGGACGCAAAACGTCCATAATGTAATAACGTCGACTAAACCTTGGCTAGCCTAGCAAGATAACGCTAAACAAATATCTAGACAGCTCGCTAGCAGCTTAGCTACACGAAAAAATATGTAATTTATCTTATATAGCCTTTTAAACACTACTTAGCAAGCTAACAACCTCGTAAGTTAACGTTCACATATCAACTCTCCTGGTTTACGGCACACAGGAGCAGTTGTAATGTGTTTGAAGATCTAATAATACGGAATTGAACCACCACTCGGTGAAAGAGAATCAGGGCAAACCATCCCCATGACTGTAAGATCTGTGCCGAAAATGCAGTTGCTTCAAACGTAAAGCGTTGCCTTTGTCGTAAACTAGTGGTAAGACAGCTAAACAAACAACAACGTCAACTGTGCGGATTTAAAGTCGTTATAAAATTATCTGGGCATTGACGGTAAGTCAAATTGCTAGAAAATGGGACAGTTAATGCCATTTTGTGGCTAGTAACATTAATGGTGGATGGTTATTGCGTACATTAACGTAATATGGATAGGTGGGGTTTCTTGTTAGCACCTACTAGCTGATAGCTTGTTATCTGAATCTAGCATAACATAACGTTACTGGGTTAACGTTGTTATTGTTGTTTCTAAGGCTTGTTTACCCAAACTTACACTGGACTCAGACTGGTAATCATGGTGACGACAGTTCATGTGATTTTTGTGTGTGTGTTTGTGTGTGTTTTAAAGTTTGCTAAAGCAATGGCAGCGTCTTCCTCGTCTTCTTCTGCGGGAGGTGTGAGCGGCAGCTCCGTCACCGGCTCTGGATTCAGTGCTTCAGAGCTCATCCCTCCTAGAAAAGTCCTGTACACATATCCTAAAGGTGCAGGTGAAATGATGGAAGGTGAGATAAGTAAAAACACACACAGCTAAAGGCATCTGTCTATAACTATCTCTCTCCTCCAATCTGGGCAGGTAACGTGAGAGTAACAAACTAGGCTATGTGCAGTATTTGCAACAGTGGTGGAAAGTAACTAAATACATTTACTCAAGCACTGTACTTAAGTACAATTTTGAGGTACTTGTACTTTACTTGAGTATCTCCATTTAATGCTACTTTATACTTCCTCTCCACTTCATTTCAGAGGGAAATATTGTACTTTATTACTCCGATATATCTACCCTATTTGACAGCTTTAGTTATTTCCAGATGAAGATTTTACACAATGGGTAGTATAACAAGATTTTATGAGTTGTCCTCAGTTCCACCAAATAGTTTCCCTCTAAAATTCTCACATGGTTTCATTTTAAGAAATGTGCAAATGATCCAATATTTCACCAAAAAACAAAGATTTTAGATAAATTCCAAAAACTGAAAACAGATTTGTGTGTCAGAACTTTCTTTTTTCTTCTTTTCTCTCCCATTAAACATCTCACGACCCTTCAGATTTATCTGATGACCCTTTGGAGGGGCCTGACCCTTAGATTGGGAACCACTGGATTAAACTAGTTAACTGTACATAAAGTAGTTCAAACTAGCTCCACCTCCAGCAGCTACAACAGTAACATGCTGCTTACACACTGATGCTTCAGTATTAATAATAAATTATGTCATATGTAATAATATATCAGTCAGGGGGACAAAATAGTACTTTTACTTTAATACAGTGCTTTTACACTGCTGTATTGGTACTTCAGTAAAGGATCTGAGTACTTCTTCCACCAATAATTTGCAATATATTGTTTTGTACTTTGGCTTCAGGTCATCCACATTGAGAACACACTGGGCCAGACAAGTTAGGCCCAGAGGTTTGTGCTCCTCATGTTATCATCAAGTTGAGGCTTGTGCATTGAAGATTACATTGAAGTCACAGAGCCGAGCATCTGTTTTTTTCTGAATGATTCATACAAGCCAAATTTTTAAAAAGGTCGACAACTCTTGCAGCTGTTTTGAAGACATTTCCAGATTCTTCACAGCCCCTTCCATCCAGCCGATACAAAAAGAAATCTATCAGCTGCATGGTCGAGATTAGCAACGATCACAATGTTTAACCCATTTTCCAAGTTGGTCAACCATACAAAGATGGCAGCCAGATGTGATGTACTTTGAAAAAGCTGGATATTTCTTCATAACAGCAGTATGTGTTTAGGCTTGTATTCATCTTTTAGAAAGACAGATGCTTTTCATCAGTGCAAAAGTCTCTAATCTAAAATTGATGATTACATAATTCACACAGATTGTGGATAACATCAAAGTTACATCACAAGGCTTGTGGTTAACCTCTTTTGGTTAGCTAAATTAGATCTGCAACTAATGATTATTTTCATTATTGGTTATTTTCCCACTCTTTTAGTCTATAAAATGTCATAAAAAGCCCAAGGTAGTGATATAAAATTGCTTGTTTTTTTCTGACCATCACTCCAAAACCCAAAGATACTCAGTCTACAGTCACATAAAACAAAGAAAAGCAGCAAATACTCACAATTTACCAGCTGAAACTATACAATGTTTCTCATTTTAGCTTTAAAGATGACTGATTGATTATCAAAACAGTTGCAGATTATTTTTATGTCAATTGACTTATCGATTCATTAACTAATCATTTCACCTCTCACTGAATGCCCACACAGCAGTATAAAATTTCCACTCTGCACATGTATCTGCATTAAATACTGTTAAAGCTTTTTTTCTTTTGTTTAACAATTCAGGGCTTAACCCAAAGCCAGCTGTTAGCCTGAGGCCAGGCACTGGCCCAACCTCTGGCTTTATTCTATAACTCTTCATTACTCTCCACGTAGGATTTGTTTTAGGGAGCAAAAGGTCATCTGGCTCTTTACTCCTACATTGATGCCTGTTAAGCTCAGAACACACTAATGTGGTTAGTTTGGCTTGGGTATAAAAGCACAGAGTGCTGTGAGGTGAAAAAACAGCTAACAAAGTGATGATTGGGACTGCAGTGATGCTGCAGGTCTCTTTGTGTTCCTGTTTTTGTCTCATTAGTATTTGGACTCAAAACTCTGAACAGCACATTTACATAATGATGAAATTTGCATAATATTTAACCTGAAATTTTGTTTCTGGAGTAACTTAAAAGCACCACATTTTTCTATTAGTCCAGTGAATATCATGGCTTCAATCATCTTCACCAACATTTAACTTTACTTTTGTGTTTCTGTTTTTAGATGGCTCTGACAGATTTTTATGCGAGTCTGTATTCAGCTACCAAGTCGCCTCAACACTGAAACAGGTTAAACACGGTAAGCCAGTAACTGTATATGCAAAAAAAGTGTTTGTTTTGCTTAGTCCGTGAAAAAACTGGTAGCCAAATGAAGTAAATTACTGTGTATTCTTTCAGATCAACAAGTGTCTCGAATGGAGAAACTCGCAAGCTTGGTGGAGGAGCTGGAAGCAGATGAGTGGCGATACAAACCAATTGAACAGCTACTGGGATTTACACCGTCTTAAATAAAAAGATCTAAATGCCTTTGGTTAATAAATAAGCCAAATGGAAGGTGAAGGTAAAGGGAAAGGAAATGATTTGTTTCAGTTCATAAATTATATTCCTTCTTTATCATTTTATTCTATATCTTAAGTGTGAAATATTATCGGGAGATACTGAATGTGAGATTTATTTTATCACTGTTACTATTGTATGAGAATGGTTTACTTTTTTTTTTTTTTTTAAACATGTAGTATTTGACAAACATGCTAAAATGAACAACAAATATCCTATCATATACTTATAACTAAACAATTTTGTAATATATTTTTGAACTGGTTTAGACTAATAAAGGTGTTTGCCAGTCCAATCTGTTCTTGGCCTCAATGTTCAAGCAAACAATATCTTTGGTAACACAATAAATCCCTTCAAATGAGGCATTGTGTTTGCACACAGCTGCACTGTAACTCATAAATCTGAAAACCTGCTGCCGGCTCAGTCTCTCCTCCTCTCTCTGTGGGCCCTCATCACTGCTCGCTCTAACAGCACTTGGAGCAAAACAAAGAGAGCCTCTAAATAAAGTCATACTTGGACATTCCTTGGGTCAGTTGCTGTTTGTTTGCTTGCTGTCGAATAGTTTGTCCTGTTGTTGACTGAGCTGAAATCTGAAACTCATTGTTATAATTGGCCCGTGTCACTTTTCTGCTGTGTTGACAGTGAGGAAAACATGCAGTTCTTGGTGTTTTTCATACAAATGAGGGGTGGGAACGAACAGAATGTACTGTTCTGAGTGTAAATGTCTAAGGACGGCCCTGGACATTGCAAGACACACCTCTAGCCGGAGCTTAATTTCCCTTTTGAGAGTTCAAAAGTTTGTTTTATAGCACATTGTGAATGCTTTCAAGGAATTCTCTTTACAAGTTATTTGCTCATAATTCTTCAGAGTTTGAAAGTGTTTTCTATTTTTACATGAGCTCCAGTATCAGTATATAAAAAGAGAACAAACTTTTTTTTTCTTTTCCTGATCTAAACTTTCTGCTGTCTCTTAATTCATAACATCCCTCTCGAGAACATACCGTGCTTGCACGTGTTTACATCTTTCAGTTCCTCTCTGCAATAAAGTACAGTACAGTACATCCACGCCCACTCACGTGTGGTAGAACAGCATATCTGGCTGCTCTCCAAAACTTTTCTTTCAGCAAACATTCTGCTTGCCATGTACAGAACAGTCATGTCACAGCCGGCAGTGGTTTCACCTTTGCTCTAAAATTGTTTTAGTTTTGTTGCAATTTGCTTTGTTTAGCCGTCAAACATACCATAAGTCACAAACACACATTTTTAAAACAGTTTTTCAATTTGATTCTCATGCAATGTTTGTTTTATGCTTTAAAACACTTTGATAGCAGCACCAGAACAGGTTTAGAAGCTTTATGTGACAGCAATGCATTATAGAGAGTGGGGCTGCAACTAATGATTATTTTCATTATCGGTTAGTCTATTAGTTGTTTTGATCTATTAAATGTCAGGAAATGGTGACTCCTTTATAAAGCCCAAGATGCCACCATAAATGTCTTGTTTTATCCTGACTAACAATCAACAACCTTAAGATATTCAGTTTACAATCATGGAGGACTAAAGAAAGCAGAAAATCTACACATTTTACAAGCTGGAGCCAGAGAATTGTGGCATTTTTTCTTAAGAAATGACTCAAAACAACTTACTGATTATTAAAATAGTTGGTGATTAATTCCCTGTTGATTGTCCAATCAATTATTTGTTGCAGCTTTACTAGAGAGAGAATCAGTAGTTATATTAGTATTATATTAGTAGTAATAGTACCCTGTCACCTGAACTATTCCTATTGCTTTGCATGTTTTCATTATTCTACCAAAGACAATATAGTAACATGTGTTACACGTATTCATGAATATAAAACGTTTTTATTAGAATTGCATGATGTACCTAGTGTCCAGTAATGCAGCTGGGTATGTGTTGTTTGCATCGCTGTGTGGCAGATGAAAAACCCTGATGTAATGCTTGGGCAAAACAGGTGACGTAATGTGCATTGCAACACTGAACCAGCTGAGCTTTGTATGCATTGACTTTCTCCAACACTGCCAACACTGTGGATGCACAAACAGCAAAGACATATTATATTAATGCTTATATTAATGGGGGACGTTAAACAAAGAAATACAATATGGTACGTGCAAGCCCAGGCAAGTCCCTGTACATTTCCATAACACTGGGGTCTGCTATTCATCACCACCACCAACCCTCCTCCTCCTCCTCCCCATCCTCCTCCTCCCTCTCCTGTTTGTCTTTCTTCTCTGCTGGCATGTTACCAGGCAAGATACAGCTCCGATGGCGTGCCTCTCTTTTTGATTGGCTGGCTGGAGAGGAGTGGGCGTGGCCTACCAGCCCCTATATAAACATTGTTGCAGGCTCAACCGCAGAGCTTAACAGCTGGTGGGTGAAAGAGGAAACGTCGGGGGAAGAAGTTTCCAGACAGTTGTTTTTGCAGACAATAACCATTCAAAAAAACCGTCTTCAACATCGGAAACGGACTTTAACGCTTTCCCTTTCTATTAAGCTGTGAGTATTATGTTACAATTGCTATTTTTACTTGCTTGAGCAGCTAATATGAACAGTTTTAACAGCTGCTAGGTTAGCTACCTTCAAACAAAGATGTTCTTTCTGCAAAGTTATCCTGTTCATACATTCCCCAGTAAGCTATACTTAAAATGCTTGTTACTTTTATGTTTATTTTAACTGTTAACTACGGTGTTTTATCCTGAATTTGAGTGCTTATACGTTGTTTTGTTTCTTCACAAACAGCTGACCACAGAAGCAGATGATCGACTTTAATACTGCAAAAAGGACAAACATGCCTGCTCTCTCTGCATCCATTGATACTGGCAGCTCACCTCCATCCCCAGTGGACAGCAGTCCCAGAAGGTTGTCCTGGGGCAAACTGGTGCAAAGATTGACTGATTTCAGCACATCTGCCAACAGCAGCAGCATTGAGTCTGTGTCCAACAATGGCAGCAGGAGTGATCTCTCAGACTCAGGTAAACAATGCTGCAAACATGTCTAATCCTTTTTATAGAGGTTAATTGGATTGTCTTCTTAATGCATGGTTCAAGCTCTAAACTCACTGTGTTTCTCCTACAGTGTCAGATATCTCTGGTGACCTGTCTCCCTCTGAAGACCTGTTTTACGACCCAATGGAGGAGACAATCCTGAAAGAAGTAGTGGAGCTTATTGCACGAAGCCTGAGAGAAGCCAAAGACTCAGACTGCGCCTTACGATGTACCAAACTGCTCATCCCCGAGAAACTCCTGGAGCACATTGGCCAGGAGCTCCTTCACCTGGCAGCTAGTGAGCCCTGCGGTTTAAGAGGGGCTCTCATCGACCTTTGCGTGGAGCAAGGGGCCATCTGTGAGAGCATGGGACAGCTATCTGTGGACCCCTACCTTGTCCCCACCTTTCAGCTGACTCTGGTCCTGCGGTTAGAGTCTGACGGGCTGTGGCCTAAAATCCAAGGACTTTTTAGCACAAAGTCTCCTTCTACTCCAGTAGTGAGACAAGCTATTAAACTTAGCACTGGTTTTCGCGTGATCAAAAAGAAACTGTATTGCTCTGAAGAACTGCTCATTGAAGAATGTTGAGAAATGCAAACAGGCTTGCAACAAGGGACAGTCAACATTTTATTGTTTGCAGTTTTGAAATGTCTGGTTGAGCTCACGGAAGGGCCTTATTACTCTAACTACATGTATATGATGCCTTCTGAAGTGTGCGGATGGACTTTGACATGATGTAGCCTATTGTTCCTACTGTAAGGGAGACACAGTTTATGGTACGTGGAGCACGTGATGCTTGCTCCTAACTGACATTCAGATTTTTCAAATGTGTAACCATCATGCTATATCCGGTAAATAGGCATTTTGCAAGCATTTAAAGTGCGTACCTCAGTTTCTATTGAAACCATAAAATGGCAGCTAGCTATATGGTTATAGTCATTGAAGACCATTGTATTCTTTCTTTTTTATACATGGCAATTAATTGAATTGTACACCAAGCGAACAGCTAGGGACCTTAGTGACTGCTTGAATTCAAGAGCAAAGGCCTACCAGTGCTTGCCTTGTGCAGTTATGTGCAAGAAGTCAAATGTAACTTGATCCTGTATCTGTGTGGACCTGTCCTGCTTTCAACTTTATTTATTTGATATTCAAATATTCATAACATTGCACTGTTTTTGTACTCTCATGATTGCAAATAAATTATTTTTTTAACAAGTCTGTTATCTGTTGCTTTTTTTTTTTTTTTCATGAAACTTGTCAGATCATCACCAATCATCCATTTCTAGTTTACATCCTAGTTCAGAGTTCCTCTGTAAATCGGGGAAACTATAGACATAATCAAAATGAGCAGAAGTACTGTGTAAGGAAGTAATGCATGACCACATTAAAGGATAGGTTCACAAGTTTCCGAGTCTGTCTTCAAACAATAGTCAAGTATGAACATTAACACAGGTTTTGCTCGCTGTAACCATTCCTCCTTTTCTCACTGATCATGATGGAGTGCTTTCCTGATCAGCTGTAGAACAAATATTAGTTTAAAGCACACTTTTAAAATACATTTTTGCATGGAAGGAGGGCTGTGGACTTAAATGGCCAGTATGAACAGGAGGAATGATTACAGCAAGAAAAATGCAAAAGAAAATGTTCATTTGGGCAGCTGACTATTGTTTTAGGACAGAGTTGAAAGTTGTGAACTTATCCTTTGATGTAGCTGTATGCCTATTCTTTGACAATCTATAGTCAGAAACCTATTGGAGTGAAGAATAACATGCAATTGTTTAGTGAAACAGATCAGCTGACAGGCACGTCGCACTCGGCTATGTGCAAAGATTCACTTCTAAAGAAAAAGTACGCAATTTGCCAAACCGAAATCTGGTGAGTCAAAATCAGAAAGCATTGACGCAACAGCTGCTGAAAACAGCTGAGTACATTTGCGGTGAAAGGATGTGACGCTGCAGTTCCTGCTGGGCACATGCTGCACGTCCCCCAAAAATGTGAACGTGCACCCAGCCATGTTTCCAGTTCCAACTCTCAGCCAGCCAGGCCAGCCGGCAAATTTTATTTGCTGAATGTGCTGACTGAGCTTTTGTCTCCACATTTTGTTCTGCTCTGAACGATGAGTCACTCCCAACACGTTTAAGCATCCATATTTATTTTCATTCTGGGAGTAAAAACATGGTGGAAAAAGTGAACAAGGTCTGTACCGTTTTCCTAGCCGGATAATCCATTTTTAAATAAATAATACAAATAATTTAACAATAAATAGCATACTATTAACTTAAAAGTGTGACAAAAAAAATTGCTTTTTCCAACAGATAATGTTTATCAGAGACATTACACTCCAAAACTAGAACTTGTTTAAGTCCCACTTTGTGGACAGGCACGTCTCTCATTCCCTTGGCATTTGTTGTGAAGAGCCATCAAGTTACAGTATTACGATTCTACCCTTAATACAGTTAAAGGAGGTAAAGTGAAATGGGACATTTCATAAATATTTTCATACGCACACACACACAGCAAAGAAGACAAATCTCAGGTGTTCAAGTGTCTGACAAGCTCTAGACATGAGTGTATATTCACATTATTCCTGCATAGTTTCAGAAGGTTAGAATGTGCAATTGAAGTCAAACCGCGAAATATCTCTCAAACTTACTGATTTGACTGCATAAAAAAAAAAAAGAGGAAGCGTTCACTGTGGTATCTAATCATCTGCTACATAAATAACATCCGTACAAGTTATATCTATCATCACTACTATTCTGGTTTCATACTGCATTCGTGCAAAAAAACCATGAAGGGGCCTCTGCCAGCTTCCTGGCTCCCAGTCAAAACCGGGGCTTTGAGGTTATCGAAACCCATATCCTGTCTAGAGGACAAGCTATTTAAAATGGCTCTTCTATTTTAAAACAGTATATTAACATTATATTATTAATTCCACATACTAATACTGCAGAAATTATTTCAAATATGTATGTGGTCAGTTTCAGTTTCCCATATTTCCATGTAGGTCGGTGCTGGTTTGTTTGTGTTGCTTGTTGAGTCGTCTTCAGATTGTTAAAGCTCATTTATTTACAGCCAATATTCTTTTGTGGTGATTCTGAACACCTGGAGACAAGAAAGAAACAAAAAAAAAGGGAGAAAACTTTAATTTATTAAATTAAACTAAACATGCAGGTTGATCTATTCATATGTGTTTAGAAATAAGAACATTTTCTTAGTCTGAAGAACTTGCTTTTTTAACTTTGAAAGCAGCCTCAACCATGTAACGAAGCTGTGATCTCAGACAGCTTGACGCAGCTTGGAGTGCGAGCTCGCTGTGCTCTTTGGTATAGATCGGTGTCTCCAAAATAGCGAGCTCTGTACAGCATGCCTTCCTCTGCAAGAAACCAACAGAAACACTTCATGAAATATATATGAGGGCATCAGAATATGTTTTAACTCTTTTCCCAGAACTGTTAATGACATAAATGGTCAATAACAAGAATAATTTGTCTTCCTGGCAAACATACTTTGTTGTTTCTCCTTCCAACAATTGTTGCGAAGGTTGGAAATATAATCATCCTCCACAGTCCGCTCCAAATTCTTCAGATTCACTCCAGTGAACTCTTTGGGAAACTGCTCCCCCACATAATATGGCACCTTCAGGGTCTCAGTCAGCCTCTTCTGAGTGTAACCTGCTGACCTGTCGGGATGATAGGACAAAGTGTGAGAGACATATCATATGACTGAACGCAGCACGAGGATGACAGATCTGGCACCATCCGTCTCTGTTAAAATGACTCATGACCGATAGCGGCTCACAGACGAGGGCAGAAACTGCAGAAGTGTTTCTAAAAACACAAAAGGCAGACATGGAAAGAGAGGGCAGGCACATGGAGCCAGCAATCCTTACAAGTACAGAAGAGGTCTGTGATGATTTGGAACAAAGAGAGGCGGCATTAAAATGTTCTTTTTTAAAAAACAAACAACAAACTGAAAAATCCAAAACAATGGATCTGCCTCAGAGAGCGTTATAACTGCAAATATTATGAAAGAAAATATATTTTTAGCTCAGTTAATCTATAAATCAGTGACAAAAATAGCATGAAAAGATAACAATTAACAATTATGAAATAAACCTGAGCTGGATTATGCTGCCGGTTATGTAACTTGAAGATAATCTTCAATCACAGTCCCTTCGCAAATATGCAAAACAACAGTTAGCCGTGTTATTTTACATCCTTCTTAGGCAGGCGTTCAGAACAGGGATCACACTTACGGCCTGAAGCTGAGGCTGTAGGGGGGACTGTTCACCATTATCTGACTGAGGGCCGACACGATAACCAGGATGAGGATGGGCATGACCTGCACGAAGAGAGCGAGGCCTCCCTGCAAAAAACAAAAAGTATTTCAATCATTCAACGACATTACAGCTGATTCCAAAACATATCTCACTGCTTTTTTGCTTTCAAATTCTCTGAAAAACATTGAATGCAGCTGAATTCAAACATGACTCAATGTCTCCCCCTGCTGTTTAACATAGCAGACTACATTATTTGCAAATCTGCAGTGTGCAGGAGCTCTAATAATAGCATCGAACTTACATCTCGCTGTCGCTCTCTTCTCTCTGGCCTTTGGTAACGCATCCTCCCATTGGTGTATACATTGGCATTGCCTACATAAAACACATGTAGTTAACACTTTATACATAAATCATAACCATGTATAAAGAAACCATGTATTACAATGAAAATACTGCGTCTCACAAGTTTGGTATGAAAAGAGAAAAGAGTGAAACTTACTTGATGGGTAACCTCCTCCAAAGAACATATTAAAGAGGTCTTCAGGTGAGATATCAGGCTCAAAGCTGCCATCGTCTGGTCCGTGCCTTGAAGGATGCCTCCTCTCCTCTCCGCACTGATCATACTGTCTTCTTTTGTTGGTGTTACTCAGAACAGCATACGCATTCCCGATAGCTGTTGGAAATGACAAATTATGAAGTCATGCTATGTTTGAGCATCATAAAGGAGGGCTAAAAGTGTAAACTGAGAAATCTTTGTCATACTATGTACTCATAATTAGCCATAGCCTGTAACGAGTTCATTGAGATTACCTTTAAATGCCTCCGTTGCACCTGGGGCATGATTCTTGTCTGGATGGAATTTCAGAGCAAGTTTTCTATATGATCTTTTGAGTTCGTCCTCAGAGGCGTCTTTCTGTACCCCGAGAATTTCATAGAAGTCTTTACATTGTTTTATCCTGTGCAGAGAGCATACGATTCTCAGTGTCTAGTGATATATCATGGTGCACATCAATAAACCCATAGAATACACAAATTTACACGATTATCAGGCCTAAGTACCTCCTCACAGCATCCAGCTGATCTGCGCTGTAGGATTTTGAGGTTTCTGCAGGCTTTTCTTCAGGTCTGGTGTTCTCACTGGTGGTCTGTCGCTGTCGAGGCCCTGAGACCCCGCTGAAGTCTGAGTGAGCACCTTGTCTGGATGTAAATCCATTCTTTGCTATTAGGTCCAACAATGCTGTGAGAACAAACAATAACAGTGTTGCGATCATCACAAGATATTCAAACAAGCATTCGACATGAAGAGGCACAGCTGAAGGCAGATTTTTCTATTTTTTGACCACGGCTATGAGACATGAGATGATAAAAATTTCTCAACTGCAAGAGATTTTGCAGATACAGCAGTAGCAATATGTTTAGAGTAATATCTCTGTGTGTATATGGACATTGTGGGAAATGCTGCATATCAATGAGCAAGACTACTTCATATTATATAGGATTTTATATGATTTTTGCATTAATGTGATGAAATATCTTAATTGTTCATGTATTTTATTCAAAAGATTAGCCAATGTTGCTCCATGATATATTTATTATATTGTGTGTCTGTCGCATGTTTTAATTGGTACCTGACAATGGAGTATAATGTCCTGTATGATATTTTTACAAAGAATAATATCTCCTCTCTTTTTTATTATTGCTCTGCATGCATATAAATCATCTAAATAACTGTAATTTTTAATTTTATATTGTTTTCAGGGTGACTTTGTAACATCTGTCTAGAGACTACAGATGAAAAATAGCCTCTTGACTAACTCTGGCGCATTTACAGCAATGTTTATTAATGTGCACTATCCCTGTTAAATAAACCACTAAAACAAATAAATAGAATAAATTTAGAATAGAGTAACTAAAGTAGAGCAGTAGTGAAGCCTTTAATATCCCCCCAAAACACATTTGAGCTATGTGTCATAATGCTGCAGTAACAATAACCTCACATGGTAAAAGAAAAATGGAATGACAATATTTTAGGGACAACTGCATGTGCTTTTAAGGAAAAAATACAAATAATACATTTTTGAGACAGAAATTCAGATATAATATAGATAGCTGACTATATCATAGCTCTGCTAAAATAGTAAGAATGTTGTCATTAACTGTAATATAGTCTCGTAAGATCAAACCTCACACCCTTCACCTAATAATCAAAATATCAGCTAGTTTCATATCCAATAATCCTATACAATTACATGTTATACAGTATGTATCATAATATTGATAATACACCATCCATATCAACTGTCAATTGTGGACTCTAACTAAGTAGTACATGTACTCAAGTACTGTACACAAGTACAAATTTGAGGTACTTGTGCTTTTACTTGAGCATTTCCATTTTATGCCACTTTGTACTTCGACTCCATTGCATTTCAGAGGGAAATATTGTAATTTTTTTCACTTCACTACAATTATTTGCCACATATACTCTTCAGATTAACATTTTATATAGATAGATAGATAGTTAGATAGAATAGCCTCACTGTTGTTTAAATTATCAGCTCTTTTCTTTTGTGAAAGGTGCTATATACATAGTGAATATTATTATAATAAAAACATATTACACACTTATATAAAAATGATGCAGCACTATTACTATTAATCTCTCCAAAGTATCTAAAACTGGCTCCACATTGATGAACTACAACATTGCAATGCTCTTACATGTATTTGTTAGTAATAAAAACAACAATATAATATCCTATAATAATATAACACTCTAAAAGAAGACACTCTGCATAATGAGTACTTTTGATACTTTAGGTACATTATGTTGATAATACTTCTGTACTTTTTTAAGTAACATTTTGAATTCTGGACTTTTATTTGCAATGCTATATTTTTAGACGACAGTATTTATACTTTTACTTGAGTATACTTGTCCGTGATGGTGACTGACTTCTAGGCTTAGCTGACAACTGCATCACCGACACCTTTAACCACATCTGTTTTAGGCTGAGCAGAAAAACAGAATATTTAACAGCCACAGCAGGAGTGGTTTGCTGTTATTCTTGTCTTGAAATAACAACATGACTCATGTGAACACAGTAACTGAGCCTGTTTGCTTGTCTGCTATCACAGGCCGCGGCTACATGCGCTGCAGATCTCATCTGGGATGCTGCAGGTGATGCTGCAGGTGATGCTGCTGAGCTGACCTCGGCTAGGCCATCTTTTATGTAACTTACCCTTCGCCTTTTCTGTCGGGAACAGTCTCTGAGCCTTCTCCAGGAACCTCTGCGCCTTCTCCGGCTGCTCGTTGGTTAACGCCGCAGTTGCAATGTCGATGCAGCGCTCCGCTTCGTCCCTGTTTACCTCCATTGCAGCAGGCGGCTAACCACAGGCGGCTAACAGTGAGCTAACTGGACCATAAGTAAATAAAGGCGCCGGCTGATGACGCCACCGGGATGCTGCAAATAGTTGGTGGCGTAAACCACGGATGTATGGCATAAACACGTAACAAATCTCGAGATGTCTGTTTCAAACTTATCCGTCGATGCTATCCAGCAAAACATTATTTGCAAAAAATATTAAATGACATTGATATTAATTGTTCTTTCTGTGGACTTGATAAACAACCATCCACTTGTTTTGGAGATGTCTTTATACTATTATTCTTAGGAAAGAATTTGCCCAATACATTCATTATAACATTTCTGTTCAGTTTTCATTACTTTACAAAGATGTGCTGTTTAGTTTGTGTGACGTCTGCAGTTCAGAACATAAGCAGTAGGGGAGAACGGGGTAACACTTTTTAACCACTTTCAAAAGTGTATTTGTTTCAAATAATAGTTACTATATATACCTCAGGTTGTTGTGTACCCATGGAAATTAAAACAAGTTATCTAATTATTATGGTTTTAGAACAATGACCTATTAAAAAAGTGGCACAACTTGCCCCAAGGAAGGGGTAAAATGAGCATGGGGATGGGGTAAATTGAGTGCTCTAGGTGTAAATAGTGCCACTGTTAAATACTGCTATAAAAATGACACAAAATCAAACAGATAATTTTGAACTTTATTAATGCCATCATTTAACAAAGGCAAAAACTCATACTTTCAAGTAAAACAATATGTTTGTGTCCTATTGTTCAACATGTTACCTAAACATTTTTAGTAAAGATTAAACTGTGATCTTCGTGTTTTTGCTACAGAAAGAATGTGTGTGTAAATGTGCTTTTGTGTTTACAGACAGGTGACAAAAGGAAAAACTGGTACAGGTCTGAATGCTTGACCCCTGCATTGAGGAGATCTGGTGGCTCTGTTATGCTTTGGGGGGCATTTTTCTGGCATGGTTTGGGTCCACTTGTCCCCCTTAGAGGGAAGGATCACTGTTAATCAAAACAAAGTTGTTCTGAGTCATCACCTTTATCCTATGATGAAACACTTCTATCCTGATGGGAGTGGTCTCTTCCAGGATGAAAATGAGTGAGAGCCTATGGGGGATTTTGGACTGACGTGTCAGACAGCACTCTCCACCACCATCATCAAAACACCAAATGAGGAAATATCTTTTTGAAGAATGGTGTTCATCCCTCTAGAAGAGTTCAGAGACAGACAGATTGAAGCTGCTCTGGCAGCATGTGGTGGCCCACCTTACTAAGACACTTTATGTTGGTTTTTCCTTTAATTTGTCACCCATCTGTAGTTCATATACCCCTAAACTCTTGGCATATATGTCTATTGATGTTTAATATTGTTCAGTTATGCAATATAAAAAAATAGTTCAGGTCAAAAAAGTTGGTGGCATAAATTTGTTAGTGTGACTGTCTGATATCTGGAAACTTGACCACACAAACAGCACATTGGAAATAGCAAGAAAATTAAATGCAAAAAACCCCAAAACAATAAAGAGTAAAACTAATGACTAGAAAAACAAATAAAACAACAGAATAGTTAAATAGAGACATAAAAATATACTCATCAACAGTTTTTACAGCCTTCTTTTTAGTGCAAGATTTAATGGTCTGTACGTATTACTCATATTCTTTATGAAAAACAGAGAAGAGTGGAGGTTTTTGTTGGCAAACTTACATTCGTGAATATGAAACCCAGCTAAGATAATAATAAGATTGATTATGTAAGCTTGTTTTCATTCTTTCTGTTGCAACTCAAAAAAACAAACAGAACATGTTTATACAATAAAGCAAAATCAGCCATGAATTAATAAACTTTGAAACCTCTTGCCACAGTCTTTTAGTGTGGTAACAATGCCAGAATAAATGAGGCACAGTTTCAGTGTGTGCAGAGCCAAATGAACACAATATCATTATTGAATCTTTTAAGAAAATGCTTTACAAGGTGTAATTTACGTATAAGCTTAAAGGACACCTCCTTCATCTTATTGATGATGAGTTATTTGTGAGGCAACAGCCAAACCCTCTGCCATGGAGGGTTAGAGAAAGGTAAACTAGCCCTGTTTCCACCATGGCTCCCTGTGCTGCTTCATTTCTCCTCTAGATGAAGACAAATCGTCTGTTTTCAAATGTAGGTCAGGAACAAGGGCCGTCGTCCTGAGTGGAGGAAATTAATTTGCGTCCTGTGAACTATATATCTGCAGCTGTCTCCACAGTTTAACATCACCTCACTGTACAATTAGTCTTTTGACTTTATTTGATTGAACTTAACAGTCCAGAGCCTTTAGATGAAGATTTAAATTCACTAGATGACTGATATATGAACAGCATTCCTGTTCCTATTCAGTTACAAGTTTGTATAATACTACTAATAATAATGCATTTAATTTGTACTGCAGGTTTCATTCACATCGATTCTTAAAGTGCCACAGCATTAAAAAACATATAACATAAAGAAAATAACAAGACTTAAGATGAAAAAGCCTTCCTGAATAAAAACGATGACATAATTGTTCTCTTGTGGTATTTTCCAAATGTGGTATTCCTAAAATATTCCCATATTTGCGGCGGACAACTTTTTTTTGGAATAAATATATTAATTGACAACACAAAATTACAATAAAGGTACAGAGAAAACAGGATAAAAGCTATCTGATTCAGATATGACAAAGAAAAAAAGAAAAAGAAATAAGGTGGTACTTGAGGGTTTAGCTCATATGAGAGACATATAGTTATAGTTCTTATGGCCTGACAGATCTGACTAAGTTTCAGGGTGTCTAAATATATACTAAAAATTTAGCTTTTGTTTTGACAATTTGCTGGTATGAATATAAAATTACCCAAATATCAAGAGGAAGTTTAGGATGTAGGCTATACAACACCACAGTCTTTAAAATACTCTCTTTGCACAAGTGTTTCCTTCAAATCAACAACTATGCTTCCTCTTTAAAGAAAGTTCATGTCAGTCCAAAAGATTTTGGTGTAGGTGTGGCACTCAACAGTGAGTTAAAGGACGTGTTCACAATTTTTCAAGTGTGTCTTGAAACAACAGTCAGGTGCCCAAATGAACATTAAAATAGGTTTTTCTTGCCATAATCATTCCTCCTGTTCACACTGACCATCAGAAGATCCCTACATAATGTACTTATGTAAGTGATAGGGAGCAAGACAGCCCTCTTTCTGTCCAAAAATGTCTTTAAATGTTTATCCGAATTTAATATGAGGCTTCAGCCATCCAAAAGAGTCAAATAAAGTAGATGTCTTTCAATGTTGTTGTCTTTTTAGTGCCAAAGTCCCTATTTTTGTTATTATACTTCTACCACAGCTCAACAGGGAAACACTGTCTGAGGAAACAGAAAGAGGGAATTTGATGCTAAAAAGACTGTAAATGTGGCAGATATCCTCTTTATATGACGAACTCAGACTGCTGAGGACTCATATAAGCTTCAGATCAACTTTTAAATGCATTTTTGCACAAAATGACTGTGGACACACTGTGGATTTTGGCCTCTATCACTTACATTGAAAGCACATTTGAAAGGTAAGTAAGTGAGTAGAACTTTATTTATACAGCACCTTTTATAACACTGGTTACTAAGTGCTTTACACAACATCGGCACAGAAAGTAAAAGAGAACAAGAAAAACAGGGTAAAAAAGAAGAACAATACAGAACAGGAAAAAAAAAATCAAAAATACATACACATAACCCACATACAAACACAGGAAGCGTACATCAATCAGTCACCACCCAGAGCAAACAGTTGAAGTCATCGAATGTTATAGAAAGGCCATCCTAAAAAAGTGGGTTTTTAAATGTTGTTTAAAACAGTCATCAGACTCAGCTGATTTAATTGGAAGAGGGGAGATTGTTCCAAAGTCTGGGTGCCAGGGCAGCAAAAGCACAGTTGCCTTTGGTTTTCAGTTTGGCATGCAGTTTGGCCAACAAAGGATCTTTTAAAAGCCAGTATGAACAAGAATAATGATTACAGCAAGGAAGACTTCTTTCAGTGTTCATTTGGGCACCTGACTGTTGTTTTAAGACACACTTGAAAAATTGTGAACCTGCCCTTTAAGCAGGCCTTACTGACTATTACCTGAATATTTTTTATTATATCCCCTATTTAACGCTGTCATGTGATATTTTTTGGTTTTTTTATTGATATTTTTGGGATGAGGACAGCCTGTATTTTCCCTGTGTGGGCGGGTGGGGGCTCCTCTACCGCTGCATGTGTTTGATGTACAGTTAAGTAACTTTATGTTATTCGCAGTTTCATCTGTATATATTAACACCTCTCCGCTCTGCTCACGTCGCTGCCGATTCCCTTATTAACCCACGCGTGAATGGAAATATATGAGTGCGATTAATTCAATACATGTCTAGACAGCAGCAGCTGCTCTCCAGAGGAGGTAAATATACATCTGGCAGGAGGATGAATAAAAGGTGAACAGCAGATAAACAGGCAGCCAATCAGAGCCCGAGCTTGAGGCGGCATCCGAATGCTGATTGGTCAGCAACTGCCGAGGCACCTCCAGCTCCAGCTGCCATTGATGCGTTCGCTGCAGACTCGACTATCACTCTCCCTTTTTCTGGTAGTTTTGGGTTGAGCAGAGCGGCGACATCACCAGCCTTACACTCCTTTTGCTTTTGTCAGGTGAGTTATCAATATACCGTTCGTTTTCTTCCCCTCCTAACAGCTGTATTTTAAATGTTATGCAACGCGGCGAATGTCGTGTGTCAGCATCATAACGTTATTTACCATCCTCTTCCTCACCAGCAGCGCCAGCTAGCTAACCGGGCTAGCTAGCATTAAAAAAATTAACATATTCACCGTTTGAAGGTGTTTTAGCCTACATGACGTTGGCTCCGGACGAAAAAGACTGACATTAAAGATTTCTTTGTTTTTTAAATTGTTATTATTGCCGGTCAGAGCATCACACAAACCGCAGCCACGATGACGGAGGCGGAGGCGTTGGAGAAGAAGCAGCACAAGCCCAGCAACGGAAATGTTCTTCCAGAGGCCACCAGGGAAGATGCGTTTGATCACACATACAAAGAGAAAGAAGGCCCAAAACCTCCCACGATCATCGTATGGAAAAATGTCATATTGATGACTCTATTGCATATAGGTGCCCTGTACGGCGTATTGCTCATCCCTTCAGCAGCTCCGTTGACCTTGCTTTGGTGTAAGTAAAAAAAAAAAAAAACCTGTTACAGTGTTGATTGAAAGTTGGCATTTTCTGTTAGTGGTAAGCATAAATCACAGCTGTTATGTCATCACGCTCGCCCACATTGGTGTATGGGAAAAAAAAGGTGATTGCTTAAATTTGTGCATGATCCTGCCAGTATTCTGCATGGAGGGGGATTATAGATCATTAGAGATTAGAGATGTCACAGCATGTATTGTCAAACCCGAAAAATGTACAGTGCATGCTTGTCAGAACATGAGTTTTACTTGTGTGGAGTTTTTATTAAATAGCTTTTTAAAAAGTGACTGAAAAGAGAAGCAATATAATTTCTTAATTTGCATAATTCTTCATTACTTTGCACATTTTGCAAGAATTATCTGAGATGTGTATATCTCATTGTTCAAAACCACTTTTGAATAGATTGTAAAGCTTCCAGTCTTATCGTACGAGCAATCATCAAATGGTTTTATGCATCCAGTCAGTCATCATCTGTCATGACGTAATTACATTACCCAGTAAATGTCACAGTTCCGTATAACATGCCTTGCTTCATTCATGGTTATTAAATCTCTTGAAACAAGTAGAGTAGCTCAAACCCATTCAGGCAAAAGCAAATTTTAATCATTTTCAGCTAGAAATGTTGTGCAGGGGAGCTAGTATGATGTATTTTATCATATTGTGAAGGAAATTTTGGAGCTAATTCACAAATATGCTGCCTGCGATGAGAAGAGAAGGCCATACAAACTACAGTGTAGTGAGCAAATGCCGTAGTACATAAATAATTTAATATCACCTGTTGCAGGATTGCCTCCACAGTTGCATTGTAGTGTAGTGTAGAGTATTAGTGCCAGGAGTGCTAGTGACAAGGGTAAATGACCAGAAACTAATTTGTTGATGTATCTCTCCCCACAGCCGTACTTTGTTTTTTGGTAAGTGCTTTAGGAGTTACTGCAGGAGCTCACCGCCTGTGGAGTCACAGATCCTACAAGGCCACATTACCTCTAAGGATCTTTCTTGGTGTTGCTAACTCCATGGCATTTCAGGTACCAAAAAAAGGATCACACACATCTGCAGTCACTCTTGTATACACACAGCACACAAGCACACACCTAAAGCTTAAGTCCTGATAATAGCTGTTTCCATTATCTGTAAGTACCATGTTGAGTCTACAGTGTATGTAACCTCAATCTTAACCTCAACCCGCAGAATGATATCTTTGAATGGGCTCGAGACCACAGGGTTCATCACAAATACTCAGAGACAGATGCTGACCCTCACAACGCCGTCCGGGGCTTCTTCTTTGCTCACATTGGCTGGCTCTTGGTGCGCAAACACCCTGATGTCATTGAGAAAGGACGCAAGCTGGAGCTCAAAGATCTGATGGCTGACAAAGTTGTAATGTTTCAAAGAACGTAAGTAGCTGCAATCAATAATTAATTTTACAATTCATATAAAGTCTAAAGTTTAAAAAAGTGCATTGTACTTGTGGCAGGAAGTGTACATGGTAACCAAGCAGAATTGGGCATCAAAATCTAATTTTCTGATAATATATCAAATACAAATAAAGAGCAAAGAAAGAAAAACTCCTCTCCCTACTATGTCTTACCTACCGTTGCTGCAGAGTTGTCTGCAGTGCAGGTAGTCCTTCTGGTTTAACAAGGTGACAGTTATTAAGATGTCATTCATGCATGTTCAGATTGACATGATGTTGGCCTGAATGAAAACTGTGTCATTTGGAGGAGAATAAGAAAGTGAACAATCTCAGCTCTGACAAGTAGGGCATTTGTGTGTATTTAATGTTAATGTTGTACTAGGTAAACACATTCATTCTTTCTGTTCTCCACCCACTCTGTCTCCTCAACAGGTATTACAAGCCGTCTGTGCTGCTCATGTGTTTCTTCGTCCCCATGTTCGTGCCTTGGTACTTTTGGGGGGAGTCTCTGTGGGTGGCATACTTCATCCCGGCTCTGTTGAGGTACACTTTGGTGCTGAATGCCACCTGGCTGGTCAACAGTGCGGCTCACATGTGGGGTAACAGGCCCTATGACCACAACATCAACCCCAGGGAGAACAAGTTTGTCACGTTCAGCGCTATAGGTACGAAAAAATTGTGCTCTCTTTGAATATACGAAAATATATAGAGAGAATTAGAATAGTAGCTTAGAGCCACAAAGGACAAAGGAGTAATTCAAAAGATAATGCTTTACAGTGTTGATTCTTGTTGTGTTTTTGGGGAATACCTAAATCCTGTCCAGGAGTATTAGAACATGGATGAATTGTGTAAAATTTCCTTTAACTTTTGTGGGATTGACTGGAGTTGATATGGACACATGTTGCCTACATTTGGTTGCATTTGGTTGTAGGTCAAAGTATGAAAGAATTTTGGCAACCAATGGTAGGAAAACGGTATGGAATATCAAAAGCCTGCCATCACAGAGAGGGACAAGATATGATAAATGTTCAAATGGGGAAAGCAGCGTACACACTTTTGAACAATCCTTCCTTGAAGGCCTTCATAATGTTGCACTCATTTATACAGCACATACAAAAAGTGGTAGAAATAGTTATAAATAATGAAAAAAGAGAGTTCAAACCCACATTCTCACCTCTACATACCTGGCCTACTGCTGCGTGAAGAGGGTGTGAAAGTCGGATTGGCGGTTTCAGAAACAGAAACTGTAGGGTTACGTTAAAGGACCAGTGTGTAGAATTTAGTGGCATCTAGTGGTGAGGTTGCAGATTGCAACTAACTGAATACCCCTCCCCTCACCCTCCCCTTCCAAGCGTGTAGGAGAACCTACAGTAGCCGGAAAACTCACGAAAAACATGAAAGGCCCTCTCTAGAGCCATTGTTTGGTTTATCTGTTCAGGGCTACTGTTAAAACCTGGCGGTACAACATAGCGGCCTCCATAGGTAGAGGACCTGCTCCCGTATGTTGATATAAAGGGCTCATTGTAAGGTAACGAAAACACAGCAATTCTTATTTTCAGGTGATTATACACTCATTAAAACATACTTATGAATATTATATTCCATTTCTGCAAGTCTGTTCCTCTAGATGCCACTAAATTCTACACACTGCACTTTTAAGGTGTCAGTATACTTAAGGTGTTGTGCGCCAACCAACCAGTTAGAGTCCCAAATGCAGCCAGTCCCACCCTCAAACACAGCCAATTGTGTTTATTGTGTTTGAATCAAACTCTACAATAGGTCTCATCAGTGGTTGATGGGGACTTCAGTACTATGCTAACCATGAGCCATTATTCAGTTGTTATGGGCCAAAACAAAAAACAAATGGCCACCTATCCAAACCAAAAAATAATCAGGTCTTTCTTGGCCCATGGCTCAACTTTCCGTCAAATTTCTCTGAAATCTGTGCAACAGTTTGGGAGATATCTTGCTAACTAACAGACAAACTGGCAAAGACACAACCTCTTTGGTAGATTTAAGTAGCATGAGAAACTTTTGCAACTTTTGCTGATGTGACATTTCTGATATACCATGCCACATCGGTTTTAGCATGAATCACTGACCACTGTTTCCTGTCCCTTACAGGTGAAGGATTTCACAATTACCACCACACGTTCCCCTATGATTATGCAACCAGCGAGTTTGGCTGCAAGTTGAACCTTACCACTTGTTTCATCGACTTCATGTGCTTCTTGGGCCTGGCCAAGGACTGCAAGAGAGTGTCCCACGAGATGGTCATGGCCCGAATACAACGCACTGGTGATGGCAGCCACCGGAGTGGCTAAGATTGTTAAATCGCGATCAGCTTCAAGGCAAAACGAGTTGAAAAGAAGACGCCTCACAGTCCTTTGACAGCTATACATTTCTCATCCTCTGAGGATAACAGTCCGCTTCATGAGGGCCTTGACCACATTTTGCTTGTTTTTGTGGTTTTTGTAGCTGTAACTAAAGAAATTCTTTAAAGATGGATAAAAAAAAAAAAAACACACACATTTTGCTAAGCTCTTGGCCTTGGTTTCTATTGTTCAGTCAGGCTAAGGTCTTGCAAAGATGTTTTAGATTTTGAAGTAGATTCATTTTAAAAGTCAACTTCATTCTCCGCTGTTTTGCCACTTTGGTGTGCATTCTTCATGCAAGGTCAGTCATGTAGCCAATCATTTTTATGTAAGTATTACTCAATTATTAATCAACAAGTGGAGCACTCAAATATAGAGTGACAATGTTTCAACTGATACGGTCTGATACTGATTGGAGACTGTTGCCTTTATTGCTGATTACAGCAAGATTTTACAGTTCTGATATAAATTAACTTTTTGAGCGCTCTAAGATCTGAAAAATAATAATAATAAAAAAAAAAAACGTGATTTGGCTTTAATGAAATATGGCACATAATGGAGTTGTGAGGGAACCCAGACCATCCTCCTATGACCTGACTATACTGGCAACCAGTTTGCCAAAATTGTACGGAAACCCAGTCGTGCAGTTGTGTGTTTCCGTGTGTAACTTGGTTGTCTTCTGCAGAAAACAAGCATAGAGCTTAACACATACATCTAGTGTGTGTGTGTGATATTTGGATAGAGCTTTCTCAGGACAATATAAGGGACACATTTATCATTAAATCAAAACTGCCATTCAATATTAACCCTAAATGATAAATGTCATTTTAACGTGGAGCAATGCGATGCTTAATTGGCTTTTTTTTGTTGTGTTTTTAATAAATATTTAGTGCCAATTTTGTGACATTTTTATAACCATCTCTACGGTCCACTAGAGCACACTAAGTCGATATATATTGCTTCATGATAGTGGAAGTTTTTTAACATTGTGGCGTCGGTGCGGCTTCGCTTCCTCTTTATGCAACATGTCCCTCTTTTGTCCTGAAACAAAATCTGCAGCAGAGACCACTGGTTGATCTCATTGGCCGGCGCAGCAGCAGCAGCAGCCAGTCACGCGACAGTTCTGGTGTTACAAAACAACACGCCACCCATGCACGATGATATATACCGGAGGTTCCGTAGTGAGGTGTTCTGTCGGGGCAGAACTGCATCTATTTTTGTAACATACTGCAGAGCTGCATTGCTTTTTTGGATCACCAGAACTGTTGCCGTGGTGATTTGGTGGTGAGACAGGGTCTGGTTTCCCTTTGATGTCCTACAAAGCTGATTGTCATTAAAAAAAAATTCAGGTGCATCAATGTTAATGTTCATCTTTCTGGTGTGAGGAATGCTTATATTATTTATGTATTTATTTCTTCTTTTTTTTTTTTCTTATTGACTAAAAAAATATTATTCTAACCAGAACCAGTTTTCTGCATTCCAAGATTTGGTTAACAGTCTCGTAAAATATATCAAAATTGGAGCACCTGTTTATTTTTTTCCTAAGAGTCAGGACACTACCTAATGCCTTATGACTTGAATCCATTCCTGATCTTCTTCACGTCCTGTCAGTTAAGACAAAGAAATGCTCAAGAACCAGAAAACAAATCTGAAATCTGACCGAGGTCCATGTTTACAGGCCGAAGCACCAGGTGGAACATTGTTTTTATTCTTAAACCACACAAGCATTTAATTTAGGCAAAAGGGTAGCATGACAACAATCAAGGTGCTGTAAATGCAAACAGAGGATAGAGGTTTCGTTCCGAAGAATCAGATACAAACTTAACACCTGGCACGAGTGTTCAAACTTGCAAAAATATGAGCCCCGATGGATGTGCCAACTAGTTTTAGCCCATCACCGCATCTCCATCTGAAAAAAAAACCTCCAAACAAAAAGTGCTGTCATGAGGAATGTTCACAGCACTTAACCGAACCCAATGATATCGCAAGCCATGCAAACAACTCCCGCTGTTCAGAGCGCCAAAATCTACATTTTCCTAATGACAAAGGAGGATCAAAAGGTTGTCAGTCTGAATGATTATGTCAAATTTAAACTGTACTCTATTCTGAAATAATATTCACAATATTTTCAATACACTCGTAATTCCATAAACAGTTGTTGCTCTTCTTTTTTTTTTCTCTATTTAATGCACTCTCCTTTCACTTTCTCTTTTTTAAATCTGCACTACACATCTTTGGATTTTCTGAACTGGCTGAAGAGTTTCACACCTCACCATTTCTGCCAGATTGTTATGTTTCCATAAACGACTTTAGCTTTTTAATGTGTTTGGCATCACCGGTGTCTGGCACAAATTTAAACACATTTCTGCCATCTGGACCTCGCTTGTAATTTCATTTTTACCCTAGCTGTCATTGTTCAAAACTGACAGAAGTGAAACAGATTATCCAGCTGCTGCTGGAAACCACCTGCAAACAGGAAGCATTTAATCTTGATTCTGTGAAGATTGAGGCCAGAAGCTGTCAGGGCTTCTAAGTGTTTTAAATGCGGAACAGGGCTTCATCATGTCACATTACTGGAGATGAAACCTGCTGTTTTCTGGCTGAATTTGACTCCAGGTGCAGTGTCAGTACCACGGTGTATTTTAACTTTCACCTTTCACACCACATACAATACACTGAAGACACCACTGTACAAACATGAGTAAGAAAAAGGAAATTAAATGCATTTGAGCAGATGGTTTTAGTCAGAAGTCCATAGTACCTGAGGGCATTTCCTGCAACTTTATATTATACTTCCACTCTTAAGACATTTCAGAGGGAAATTCTGTACTTTATTATTCTGCTGCATTTATTTTATATCTAGAGTCACCAGATTCTATTTAGATGAAGATTTTACATATAACACATATAATCTGTTAATAAAACATGAATAGCTGCAGCTAAGCTCTGCTTTCACCAGCTACATTAAAATCCTACTTACACCTCATGCGTCAGTTATATTGATATGTGTATATATAAGAATATAACACTGTAAAAGGAGCCATTCTGCATAGTGCATGCTTTTATAACTAGGACTGCAACTGACATTTTTTAATCTTTTTTTTTTTTGCTGATTGATGTAATTATTTTCTCAAATAATCATTTTGTCTATAACATGTCAGAAAATAAGGAAGCTGTCGTATTCGAAAATGTCTTGTTTTGTCCAACTAGCAGTCCAACAAAACCCCAAAGATATTATGTAACACTACAAGAAATATTCACATTTGAGAAGCTGGAATCAGTAAATGTTTCAGTGCAGAACTTTTACTTGTAATGGAGTATTTTTACATTGTGGTATTGCAACGTTTACTCAAGTAAATGACCTGAATAAACCCACCAACCGGTGTTGTTTGAAGAAGCAAAGGATGGCAATCTGCAGTTTTCTGGTAGGAATCTAGCTGGGATTTGTCTGAGGGGGGGAGGGGAGGGGGGATTTTCTGTTCCCCTGCTTGGGTTTTTGCCTTCTGTGGTAAAGAAAATGAACACATCCAGTTTTCTGCTGACATAAGTGCTCAAGTCAAATATATCCAAACTATTTAATACTGCAGTTATTAGCTCTTGCCTGCAGATGAATAAAGCACTCTCAAGATGTGTTTAATGGTTTACACAGGGCAGGGAGGAATGTAGGACCAGTGTGTTCACTGGAGACCAGTCATAGGCTATTACATAAGACTTTCTGGTTGAGGAAGATTGATTCCAGCTCCTTTTTTGTACAAAGTTCCCTAACGCTGACACAAATTAGTCCACTAATCAAGTCGTTGATTGTTAAAGTAAAAAATGTCAAACACTCACTGGTTTCAGCTTCTCAAATGTTTGTATTTTCTCTCCTTTTGATTATTAATTGAACATATTATTTTGAACTGTTTTGGTCTGGCAAAAGATGGAATTTGAAGGCATCACTTTGGACTGTGAGATTTTTAAATAGTTATTTGATGAATCAAGACATTTTAACCGATAACGGGAATAATAGTTGCAGCTTTAAGTCCTCACACCTTCTTAGTCACTAACTTTTCAAGTTAGTTGAGTATTTTTTTGGGAAGAATCATCATTTGATAAACCACATGGAGCTGTTGAACATGTCAGAGTTAGTATCAGCACATCGAGCCAACTCCTGTAGCCAGTGTCCCACAGGCAAAGAGCGGAGCATGACTCAGGCTGTGTGGTGTGATGTGTGGTAAAGTTGCATTATATTACCATCAGCCCAGACTGACATGACCGAGGTTACTACAGTTCAAAATGCCCCCAAACATTCACGCCACACAGTTCACAGCGTCTGACTCCAGCCGGCCAATCAGCAGCCGGGACCTGACTTATGATCCTCCTGGACCAATGGAGGAAGGGCGGGCGAGCCACCTGTGCCAGCTTGCAAACTGACAATGCACAGCAGCAATACTGCCTCGGGATTTGACAGTGAATTAAATGAATGAGTTATGAAACGCTCCTCGAAGTCTACAGGAAACTCTGCTGACTTTGGTGCGTTCAAGTGCTTTTGGTGAAAATAGGAAAAATGAAACTACAGGAAAAGTACTTTACCTGTGGGTGTTCTGTATAGAAAACAATATAATTGCCGTTACAGCCTTTGTGTAAGAATTGAACAGTGCCACTGAAAAGATTAGCCAATGCCTGCATGTTAAACAGATGCCATCTACTGATCAAAATGGAAACTGCCTAGAAATAGGATATCCCAAAAAGGATGTCACAAAAAAGTCACAATATGTGATAATACAATGGCTTGCATTCAAAATGTTACTAAAATAAAGAAGTATTATCAGCAAAATCTACTTAAAAATGTTATACACACACATATATATACATTGTTTTATTGGATATTTTTGATGCATTCATGTGTAAGCAGCATTTTAATGTTGGTGGTTGGGATGGTTGTGTTTCTTAAAGTCCCCGACCACTCAAAGTGATGTTATTTGGATGTTTGAGCTTCACTGTGCAGTTTGACACTATATTTTTTCACATTCATCTGCTGAAGGTGGAAAATCTCTCAGTGCTCACCTTACATGACACGACTAGTTTGGAAGCCAATAGTGGTGTGACGTGTGCACTTAAACTGAGAATGGACTTTTTAATAAAGAAGACATCCAGTGGGCTAAACTTTAGAAACAAAATAATATTTGTATTGTCATAGATTCTGGTGGTTTTAGTGAGGGAAGAGAATGTAATTTTAAGATTTTTTAACTAAATAATTGAACTTTTTTTTGGAAAAATCATATCTGGAAGGGCATTTTGTCCTCTACTTACACTGTTGGTTGATTCAACTTTTAAAAATGCATCATAATTTATTATTTGTCGATCATGTTTTTGTGTGTAAAATCTGAATCTGCAAGTGACAACAGCTGTCAAATAAATGTAGTGGAGTTAAAAGCACATTTCCCTCTGCAATTTATTTGAGTATAAGTATAAAGCATAACAATAAATATGGAAATACTCTTCTCCTTCATGAAAGTGGGATTTGCATTTGCATTTGAGCTCAGTGTTCCTGCCTGTGTATTCAATTTTTTGTGAGGTTTAATTGATACATTTGAAGAATTAATCGAGACTGGAAACTTTAGAAGTGAAATTTTATTTGAAAAAAAGATACCGAAATGAGTAAAGTAAGCAACATGGATTGTATAAATATCTGTGCAACCAAAATGAGCACACTGAGGCACTTTACTGCCTTCTGCTGCCATGATACACCAAACTATCCAGCTTTATGTCCAGCTACAAACCTCAGAATATCAGATTTATTCAGTCATCAGTTCATTTAAGTTGGTATAATTGTATGATCTAATCTAAAACAAGTATGACTTTGAAAAACAAAAATGCAATTCCGAGTTAGAAAAGGAGAGGATGCGGCCTGTAAAAGCATCTTTAAACAGAAGGAGAGGGGTTAACACGGAGGATGCAGATTTCAAATAATTTGCAGTTCAACATAAATTAATATAATTTTTGTTTATGAGCTGCCATGTGAGCTCAGCAGTCAGTTTAAGAGTTCACATAAGAAACATGCACACAGAAGCAAGTTTGAAGGTAAAGACTCAGTCATTCACAGTCTCAGTGCTAATCGGGGTTTAACATAAAATGGGGAAGAAAATAAAACAGCAACTTGACAATCACTGTATGACATTCTTCTGCAGTGCTTTGGCCCAAAAACCTTCATGGCACAATTCACTGGACACAATCAGTTACAGCAGGTGAAGAGTACAATTGGTACTTACAGTATGTTACAAATGTTCTCGATGTTTGTCGTGAAATATCAGAGTATCAGTCGGTTTCTCCCTCGATCAAAGTACTCCGACATACAGATGTAAAGTGCACCCCAAATTTTATTCTCACAATTTTTCACCCCTACTTAATATGTAGGAGCTGATAGTCCCAGATGTTTTGTTTCTGCAGTTGGGGTGCTGTTTGTATTAAACCAAAAAAAAAATTCACCTATGGGGGTCGACGTCTGCAGATGTGAGGGGAGAAATACGCAGTAATGACGTAGACTACAAAACTGTACCTACTTGTACGACCGCATGACCTTGATTCAAACTTTGCACCATTTGCTCTTTTTATATTACATCAACTGTTGAATTTACACAGAATCACAACTTTCAGAATACATTCATCTTATCGTAAAATTACCACAGCAACATTGACAAATCTCTACAAAACATCCACCTCGCTGCCCCAAATCAGCCAAATCCTTAGGAAGGAATACGTAAGGAGTGATGAAGACTACAATCTGCAATATCATCTGTAATTATTCTCATTATCAAAGCACGTCATTATGTCAAAAAAAAAAGAGGAAATAAATACATATATAACAATATGATAACACTGAAGTCTGGCGGGCGGTGTCTCCATGGGGGAAGGGGGGGTTTAGACGCCCAGCTTGTTGGCGATGGTCATGACCACTTTGAGGATGGGCATGAAGGCGGAGATCTCGCTGAAGTTGCTGCTGCTGACCACCTGGGTGTGGACCTCCAGACCCCGCTGGTAGTTCTGGTTTGCCACGCAGCGGCCGATCTCGTGGAGCCCGTTCAGGATGTTGTGGGAGAGCTAAAAAAAAAAAAAAAAAAAATTGGCAGAGAAACAATATTAGATGTTATGCGTCATTTGATCTGCCTGCTCTGAAATAGAGCTACCGCAACTAATGATTAGTTTCATCATCTGTTAATCTTTCCATTATTTTTAACGATTTGGTTGATGTATATCACAAATTCTCAGAGTGCTTAGTGTTGTATTCAAATAGTTTGTTTTGTCTAACCAGCTGTCCAAATCTTCTATGTATTCAATTCAATTCAAATTTGTGATTTGTTGACTTCAACCAGCTCAACATACAAAAACTACTATGACTGAAAATCTGTGATGAAGTTTTACAAGGCAACTTCTCTGAATACAAATCTTATTCACTGCTGTTCTACAAATTGTTTTCTCAATTACCTCGACTGGTATATAGTTTCAATTCTATCTGTCCAGGTTTTTAGATATCTGTCGCAGACTTCACCCCAATACATAGAGGCAAATGTTATTTTATGCTTTAAAAAAGTACAGCTGAATTGTGTCTTTACAAAAACAATGTCCTGAATCCTCTGGATAACCCACAGACCTCACTGTCAACTACTTCTATATATAGAATAGAGGGGAAAGTTTTTTTTGTGATTTATGTGAACTGAACATTTCAGTTTTGTCCCTGAGGACAGAAAATATCTCTCCCATGACGTACCTAACTGCAGAATTTCATTTGGACAAACAGGACAAATCTGTGTGGTTTCAATTAGAAGGAATGTGAAACTCTTTTGATTTGTGATTGAAGCTAATGAGTGTCTTTTGATCTGAAGGCACAGTCCCAAGTCCACTTTTAAACTTCAGCACAGGGCTGAGAACATTCAGTTTTATTTTTAATTGTTTTTCTTTATCTGACTGTTAAGAACTGAACTTTGTTTGCATAATAATTCCTTACCGACTGCTCTCTCAGCTTGTCATACAGGAATCCCAAACGTTTGGCTGCATCATCAAGTTTTCTTTTTGTTTGCTGAAAAAGGCAATATTTTTGGTCACTTCATATTTAATAAAACAAAACTTTTTTCCTTCCATCATAACAAGCACAATCTGGATTACGCCACAGACTGTACTGTGAGACTTACTGGGTCTCCTGCTGCTAGCTGGCAGCGCTGCACCAGGCTGTCAAAGGTGGATTTGAGGACCATGTGCTCAGTGGGGATTTCTTTCTGCTCCACCCTCTCTGCTGGCAGCTGCTGAAGGAGCTGAGGAAAACAAGTACACAGACACACGGTTGCTGTTGACATGTTTGCTGTGTGCGTTACTGCTGAGAATAGAGATAACAACCCCTTGTCAAACACTAACCTGCACGCTGGGCTCCTGAGGGGCTCCGGGGGGGACTTGGGCGTGTTCGTGCGTCTGAGGGGCCTCCCCAGCGAATCCCATCACAGGGACAGTGATGGGAGTTGGTGGAGTGTAGTTATCAGGGACCTGTGTACACACAACAGTAACACAAGTACAGTTAATGAGAGGAAGGTTAGAAAACACAGAGACAGAGCGGTGATCAGCAGTTTAGATCTGATTACATTACGTGATTTTTTGGGCCACAGAAACTAGATGTTTGGCTCCAGTTAGCTAGTTGCTAACTTTATTTTAAGAATGATTGAATATGAAATTATTGGACTATGCTCTTGAAGGCTTGACTTCACAGCACTACTGCACAGCAGGGACTGTCTATCCTCTCAGGAGGATATTCAACCATGTCATGTAATGTTTATGTTAAAAGTTCCTACAAGAGTTTGTGATAGAAATGTAAAAACAAGTATTTTCTGCTCATTGTCATGCTCTAAGTTTGATTTAATTCAATCTGTGCCCACAAGAGTTGATTAAGACTGAATCGCTTACACTTGCTGAATGTATTCATTCTAATTTAACATCCTTTAAAAAGGGAATTGGTTGAAGTGGCAAATTATTAAGAAGTCAGGAACTGATTCTTGCTGGAGACTGTTTTTGATAATTAGGGTTAGGTAGGGTTACCTTCTTCTTCCTGGGTCCACCTCGTACTGCTGGTGGGTCATTCCAGCCTTCTTGAGATCCTAAATCAGAAGACAAAGAGTGACAATTAGAATGACTAATGGCATTTTCTACTACTCCTAGTCACACTCACGCGGTGAAAGATTGTCTATGTGAGACAATCTCTTTGAGCCAAGGTTAGTCAACATGGCAAAAATGCTTTAAGTAAGAACTTGCCAGATATGCAACAGATTCTGGCAGTTAATGCAGAAACAAAACCGCAAATATGGCAAAAAGTGTTCAGGCAACATTCTTATATCACTCAACAGCAACAACAGCCCACTGCTGAACATTTATGAGCGCCTCATACATACCTTTTTGATCACAAACATGTATCTATCATTTGCAAATGTTGTAAAACATCTTAATACACTTTCATGACTGTGGATGTTATCTGCAAGGGCCTGACAATGTATGATCCAAAATAAAATAAAAAATACAGTATTTTGTTTCAAGCAGCATAAGCAAACACCACTGAACACACAATAGGTGACCAGAAAAGTATAGAAACGCTGTACACAGGATTACAATCCAATACAACTGATTGAAAAACTACAACTAAAGTAATACTTTCAACAAAAACTCAGGTAGAATTTTATTGCACGGATGTTGTATTGCATTGTATTAAGCTGTACTGGTATTTCTATTTTTATGGTTACTCAGTGTAGGTTTCAGTGAACTCTTATTCCATTGCAACCCTAACCCTGTCACCTTCATATTCACACTGGGAACTCAGCCAGGGAAAGTATCCTGCAAGTCAAATGAGGGGGACAGATGAATACGATTCATCGTTCATGAATATAATTAGACACAGATTCCTGCTAACATCTCTCATGCTGTGTAGACGAGAAATTATTTCATGTAATTGTGCTCTTTTGACTATAAAGTGACCAACATGGCATCTACCTGTAGGAGGAGGAGCGACAGCAGGGGCACTGAAGGGCTTCACAGCAGGAGCTCCAGGGCCTCCCTGTGGATACCCTGAACCGGGAGGAGCATAAGGACCAGGTGCCATGGAGGGTGCAGGCACCTGGTGGCCCCCTGGGTACATGGGAACTGGGGCTCCAGGCTGGGAGCTGGGTGGCATGGGGACTGATGGCAAAGAGGTAGACGGCATGAAGCTTGTCGGTGGAACCCCGGGGCTGGGCATGGGGGGCATGCCTCCGGTAATCGTCGACGAAGGCTGTAGCATAGGTCCAGATAAGTTAGCCGCTGGCATAGCAGGACCTGGAGGAGGGAAGGCTGAGGGTCCGCCGACAGACAAGGGCTGAGGCTGGAATGGTTGATGAGGAAGGAAACCTGGAAAAGGACACAAATATCACTACGTCAAATCAAAGCAGCCTGACATAATCGAAAGTAGAATACAAATAGTCAGCATCAAACCTGGGGCAGGAGCAGGATGTTGGGGGTAGGAAGGCCTCATGGCAGGGCGGGTCACACTGGGCGGCAGTACATGAGAAGAAGGTGGCAGGCCGGGCCCAGTGTTGGCTGGAACACCTTGAGAGTTGAACATTGATGGCAGAGGAGGTGCAACCACCTGAGAAGGAGCAGAAGGCTGGCGCTGACCCTAAGGTTGGGAGGAATAAAAACAAAATCACAAAATGGTTTAAAAGAATTCATAACTGGAAGATAATCTAACAAAATATATGAATGATTTAATGCTTTCAGTTGCTAATAAATTTATACCATAATTTGTGCTTTTGGTGCATTAGGCTGAGCAGCAGGAGTGGGCTTGGAGTTTGGAGGCTGCTGTCCAACGGCAGCCTCTCCCTGAGCATGGAACAGCCTGTTCCTCAACATCGTGATCCCAGGCTGGGGAGACAAAATGGAGCACAAACAAGTGTGTTTATTACAATCCAGAAAGAAAAAAAACTATGAATCTGGTGTTGGAAATGAGGTTGTTTTTTGTTTCTTACTTGGTCTGAGTTCTCAGGCAGGTAGGTCATAGCAGTGGTCAGGCTGCCCTCTGCAGCCAGGATGCCGGCATAGCAAGTTAGCTTCTCAGCCAGGATGGGGCTCTGGACTGCCACCTCGCTGTTGCGGAGGCGTTCAATTGACTTACGTAGCATCATGACTTTCTCAACCAGATCCTGAAAAATAAAAATGGAAACGACAGAACAACACGTCAAATTAAAAAAGTAACAGATCAATTTCTCCAAGGTTATTATTCTACTCTACTATTCAGAAAAATGTTGCAAATAAGCACTCCAAAGAGCTTCTTGATCATTTTTGAGTACATTTCATTTTTATGAGCACATAAGCGCCACATATTTTAATTTTGCTGTTGTGCTAACATGCATGTGCTTGGTGCAACAGGTACAAATGTAGTTAAAAAACAACGCCCAGATTAAAAAAAAGATTATACCTCTAGACCAAGAGGGGAGGAGCAGTCTCTATGCAAGGCCCAGCACTCCACCAGCTTCTCGATGTTCCCAGAACAGATGTAACACAGACAGGCCTGAAGGCAGCGCTTCTCTGTCCCCTCATGCTCCAACCGGCCTCCCAGGGTATCTACCGAGAAGATTTACAGATTTGAAAATGTTGAAAAACAGCAGGAGGGTTAACATGAGAAATGAGCTCAGACAGAAATGTTATTCAGCAAGTAAAACAGGTACTGATAAAAACGGTGCAATTCTCCCGGAAGCGAGGCAAGTCGCAGCATGATCGATGTGCTGCTTCGCTTGTGAGCAACCTACCACACAGACGGGCGAAGTCTTCAGGGTGAGCGTAAGTCAGCAGAGCAGCGAGAGCCTCCTTCCAATTATCCAGCTCACAGCTTTGCACAATGTCCCTCCAGTTCTGGGTCACCACTGATGATATAAGCTAGAGTTGAGGACAAAATAATGAAATAAAGTTATATACAGCTTCAACATTTCCCCCCCTGTGACTGTACCAACCAGACATCAATCAAAGAAATGTAGTAACATCAACTTTCTCACCATTGAAATGCTGTTCTTTTGCTTGCTTAAGTATTTTTGCTGAGTCTTCTTGAGCAGCTCCTCTCCTCCACTGATGGATAGCAGGATTGCTTCAGCGTAGCGACCGTCGTTAAGACACAGATCCACAGCTCCCTCAAAGTTACCGACTAGCAGTGCCTGGCTAATCAAACCATCGGTATCTTCAAAAGAACAACGTGATTAGCCATGAACCCCGAAACGCACAATACAGTTACATTTGCAATAATGACAAACAATGTCAAGGTGTTAAACATGTAAATAGAGCTAATGTGTTTTTAATCACATGATTAAATGTGTTTACCACATGATACAGGGATCTGGAAATTGGAGACTTCTTTTGGTGTCTGACTGAAGAAGTCGGCTGGAGAAACTGAACCTGATGTTCTGGCATCAGCAACTGAAGCTGCTTCATCAGACCTCTGTAAAGACAAAAAAATAGAGTATTTAACATTAATCAGGAGCAGCAAAACCAATGACCAAAAAGATTTAAAAATAAATACTTTGCTTCTGAAGAATAGCTGACCTCAGTGGAGAGTTGAAGCATCTTTTTTGCCAAGTCTTCAGCGTCTACTGCATGTCCATTGGGTTGAAAATTCTTCCCCAGGCATTTTGAAATCTGAAAAAACACAACAGTTTCACAGATAAGACACAGAATGTGATTCAGAGGTACGATACATGCTTACAAATGTTGCTAATAGCTATAATTACAACAGCTTCTCAGAGGAAGAATACCTTTTTGTCCAATTCATCTTTACTGAAACCCAAGAGTCTGAGGAATTTAATGCGAGCTTCATCCTCAAAATTAACCTGTAAAACAGAGACAGTGAATTAGCTTAAAAATACACACTGGGTGACAGATTTAATGTTGTTTCTCCATATCAAGAGGACATGAGGGCCCACCAGAAGGAACTTCCATATATCCTGCTCAGCGTCTGATGTGGCGTTCTGAATCTTGGCCTGGCAGTAATTGTTGAAAGAACCTGACTGCAGCGCCACCTGCAGCTCCCTGGAGCGCTGTAGGAACTCGGTCTCCGTGGTGACCTGGCTCACAAACACCTGCCTGGGGACGGGCTGGGGGCTCTGCACTGGAGGCATCTTGGGATTCTCAAAGGTTATTAGTTTCCCACCAAACTGAAACACAAGAAAACAACAGGTCAGCCATAAATGAAAAGAGTTGGGAAATTTTTAGCAAAGCCCTTTCTATTAAGATGATTGTAGAACGTTTTTAGCCTTGCACTTACAGCAAAGGAAGCCCCCACTGGCCTGCGCACCCACTTAGGTGGCTTCTTCAGAGGGGGAACTATGGTATCCTGCACTGTAGGCTGAGGAACTTGCAGGGGAGGGAGCACCTGCCCTGTACCAAAGGGATCCATTGAATCAAATGAGGAGGATATCTGTTAAATAAAATGTTAAATGTTAAAGCAAGCACAACTCTCTGGACGAAATTCCACACAGTAATTAAACTCTTTTCCAAATTAAATGTACATGTCCAAAAAGTAGTTCACTGTCAATCCCTTCACACAAGCACCACCTTGTGGACAAACTATACAGCTGAGCATACAGCCTTTGGGATTGAATACATCACATAAGACAGAACAGCCGCTACCTTATCAGCTGTGCTTTGCTGCTGAGCCTTCAAGCTCCCTCCCATCACAGAGTAAACAGTGATTTTCCCATCAAACGAGGCGGCTGAAAGCAGAGCTGGATTCCTGGGACACCACTGGACGTCAAAGCACCACTGGTTCGTTGTCGGAAGCTCATAGATGACCTAAAATTAAAATCACTCTTGTAAGGATCAACTGTATTATCGTCAAACCACATTAATGGAGGTGAGGTAATTCAGAGATGACAGAGAAGCAGCAATTAATCTCATATACCTCTCCAGTGTTTGGGTTCCAGCAGAGGATCCGGTTGTCTTTAGCACTACTCAGTAGGAGCTCAGAGTCAGCCTGACTCCAGGATATGGACAGAATTCCCCTGTTAGAAAATAACAACAGAAGGCACATGCTGTATATTCTGCAAGATGACCAAAATACAGAGAATAGTGCGACACACAAACTGCTTAAGTCTTACCTTGTGTGATTCTCAAGGACTTTAAGGGGTGATGTGGCAAAACGGAGGTCCCACATCTGGAGGACTGGCATTCGGTCATCTTCGGAGGCCAACACCAACTGAGTAGCCACATCAGGGTGCCAGAGCATCCCTGAACAGTGCATCTGAACACACAGAACAGATGAGACTTACAATGATTAAAAGGGATTTTCTATACATCAACTTATTCATTTATCTCATTCCTCTATCGGTTCTCACCATTTTCTAATGAGGTAGTGAGACTTTTATAGAGGTAGTAAGTGGTTTAGTAAGTAGCTATAATGAAAAACAGGCCAAGTAAAGTTATTTCAGTTGCTGCAGTTTAGTTTTGCTTGTATGCTTAACCCTCTCTCTTTCTCTCTCACTATTGTCTCTTGCTTATTTTCTAAAGAGAAGTATATGTTGCTTTCATTTTGTAAGAGAGATTGCACCTGAACCAAAACATGTGTGATTTGTGCACAGAAAAACAGACGGCGTCTAGTAAAAGCAGACAGCAGCGTCCATTCCAAGGGATCGTCCCCCAACAGGAGATTAACATTACTGATTGATCAAGGAAGGACAAATTTGCAATTAACTGACAGAAGGTAACTTTGGACTTGCTGTGTTTTGTTTTAAAGCCACCAACCCTGTTGCTGTGGTCACTGATCTTGATGATAGGCTCGTTCTTTCTTAGGTCCCACACAACTGCTTTCCCGCTGGGGTTGGCGGAGGCCAGGATGTGCTGAACCTGTCGGTTCCAGGACACGACACTGATGTCTTCAGCAGGCTGAAAGGAGAGGTAGAGGCTGTTACTGACAAAAAAAAAAAAAATCAAGCAGTGAGTCTGAAACACAAAGATCCCTAATATTCAAATAATGATACATCAGGCCTATGCCATAAAAACAGTGATGGCACCGATTCAAAATTGCCATCCAGATCTAGCTACTAAGAATGAAGTTGGATCAAGGTCAGACTGCATGTGCCAAATCCAGTAGTTGTTACACAGATGTATCAAAAAGGCCATCTTATATGGTCATAATTAAATATTGTATTGATTTTATGAAATTATTCAATTAAATTAAAGAGGATTCATTAAATTCCTTTCAAACATTACAATTTCATAAAATAAAATGTCTAAGTAACAAGTCAGCATCATTTCCATAACCTAAAAGGCAATTACAGCCACCGCACAACAAATGGAAACCATAAACAAATACCTTGTGGCTCATTCTTAACTCAACATGAAACTAACTTAACATGAAACTACAAAGGTTTAGAAACAAGCTGCCTGTTGAAGATTGTGGTTTCTTTTTTATGTTTTTGACTCAAACAGTAAATAGGTCGAGATCAAAACAAGAAGTCAGCTCAGCCCTAAAAACAAACATACGGAAACTTCATAAACCCTGTGATCATTGCATCATGTACCCACCTGTGCCTTTGCTCCTGGTGTCATTGGACTGCTGAAGTTGTTTAGATCCCAGATATATATCTCTGAATCATTCGCTCCTGATGCGAGGAGATTACTCTGAGAGAAATTGAGAAAGATGAATTATGTTAAGTACAGTACAAATAATTCAAATGGATGTGTTTCTGTATTAACTGTCTCTAATCACACGGAAAGATTTGACTGTAGACATTTACCTGAAAAGGGTTGAAATCAAGCGCTCGGACAGGTCCTGTATGTTTGTCAGACTGTCCCACTACTGTCTCAGCTCCAGAGTTCATTATGGCCTCTGGGTTATATACAGTTAATGTGCCATTTTCACTGCCACCAACCAGTCTCCCTCCTGTACCGTCTGCTCCCATTCCAAAATTCACCCACACAATACTGTGCAACCTGTGGAAGAGGAAAAGCATTGTGAGTTTTAAGTATATGACACATATGGCATAGTGACGATCCAACCTGGAGTTCACTGCATCCTTTCTAGCTATGGATTGAATACTGATACAAAAGCTATATGCTTCATCTCTCTAACTCTTTGCCTTTTACACTAACATCAATCATTATTTATTGAAAACAGTGGAAATCAAAGGGGTGCAGGCCAAAAACAGGTAATGTAAAAGAATTCAAAATTAATTTAGAGTGCAAAAAGGCCCTTTACATTTCAAAATCGGCCATAATTTCATACAAATGGTGCGTAAAAGCAAACATATTATATGCTTCTCCCAAATGCTGGAGATTTCTCCTTGGATCTTGATGTGCATAAACAACATAATAATATATATTTGAGGTAAAATTTTACTTGCTACCTTGTAGAAAAATATGTTCAATATACGTACAAACCTTAAATAAAGCTTGTAACATGTAGATATAACCCTGCAATAACACCTACCATTATGAATATTATAATATTCTTTTTTTTTAAACTGTTTTGTGAGGTGTTGTTGATTCTTTATGCTCATTTTGGAAGCTGTAGTTGTGAAAAACTGATTGACTGAAAAGCACTGATTTATTCTGACAGTTCTTTCTAATATCCCATAAAAATCAACAAGGTTAGACTAAATATCGGATACAGTATAACACAATACAAATCAACAGCACAACAGCTTTAACTGACTGTAAAACTGAGCTTGTTAAATCGAAAAGCTAAGCAAAATATCAAAGCACTCACATCCTAACAGTAGCCAATACAGACACTGGTAAAACAATAATGACTTACAATCCTGCCAACAAAATGTATCTTGCAATTGCATCATCTCATATAGTTTACCTGTTTGAGGTGGGTAGTGAGCTAAATATCTAAGCTAAGCAAAATATCAAAGCACTCACATCCTAACAGTAGCCAATACAGACACTGGTAAAACAATAATGACTTACAATCCTGCCAACAAAATGTATCTTGCAATTGCATCATCTCATATAGTTTACCTGTTTGAGGTGGGTAGTGACCCTTTAAGCTGCATGTCCAGAGAGGGATCAGAAAAATCCACCTCAAATATCTCCAGGGCTGCTGTGGTGTTGAAAGAGGCATCCAGCTGTTGTGCTGATGTGCCTATTCAATGATAAGAAGAATCAGACAATGGTGGAATGTAACTAAGTACTTTTATTCAAGTACTGTATGTAAGTACAATTTTAAGGTACTTTTACTTTACTTGAGTATCTTCACTTTATGCTACTTTATACTTCCACTCTGCTACATTTCAGAGGGAAATATTGTACTTTGTACTCCACTACATTTATTTGACTGCTTTAGTTACTTTTCAGATGAATATTTTACATAAAATAACATAATAACACAATTATAAACGACACTGCATTATTAAAGATTAAACCAGTGGTTCACAAACTGTTTGGTAGCGGCCCCTTACAAAATATCAGTGTGCATTTCTGTCTCCTTGTCATGTTTCAGATCTATGAGCTGTGAGACATTTCCCCTCATGGATTCAAATAAATAACTGTTTGAGGCCTATAGAGGTAACACTCTCCCAATATTTCACAAAAATGCAAAGATTAAAGAAAAATTCTGAACAATAAATCCAAATTTATGTAAAACTACATGTTTTTTTTCTTCTTTGCTACACAATCTATCATCTCAACACCCCTCAGATTTATCTTGTGACCCTTACAAAGCAGTTCAAACTATCTCCACCCCAAGCAGCTACAAAAAAATACTACTTATGCATTGACTCATCAGTATTTATAATGTAATTTGCAAAATGTATTTAACATATAAGATACATTATAAAATACATGCTATACACAGCCTGATTTTTGAGTAAAATTAGTACTTTTATTTTAGTACTTGAAGTAATACCTCTATACTTATACTTTAGTATAAGATTTTAAATGCAGGACTTTTACTTGGTATGGAGTATTTCTACATTGTCATATTGATACTTTTATTTAAAGTCCCCCTCCACTTAAAAATATGTTTTTCTTCTTGTTCCTACAGTAGCATGTTTGAGCTGCACTGGAGAATGATGCATGTGTAGAGTTTGACTGGAAGTGAAAACAGTCACATTCATCTGCTGAAAGTGGAAAGTTTCTCTGTGGTCATTGAAAATCCCATTTAGTTTCAAGCCAATTCTGGTCCAATATTCAACCTACACAAGTGTGATGTGTAAACTTGAAGTGCACATACACTGAGAATGAACTACAGTGAAGTAGGAGACATCTTGCGTCTATCAGTTAACTTTGATTTTTTGTGGAAAAAAACTTATCAGACACACATTATTGTGCCAAGCAGTTTATATGTCTTAATAAACATCTGGAGGGGGTCTTTACATAAAGGATCTGTGCGTTTCTTCCATCACTGGAATCAGAACAAGTTAAATCACTCAACCAATGCAACTAAAAGCATATATACATAGAGGAAGATGTGATTTGTAAACAGTCATTTGGTTTAAGGGAGATAGTGAAGAGTGGTTTATTATATCTACCTAAGGCCAGGTAGATAGGATGGTGCCCGGCAGGACTCCACGCCTGGTGGGCAGTCCTCTGGATCTCCTTCAGCCTCATCTTCCTCTACAGGTGTGTACAAGTTTCAAATCCTGGACAAAGGAATTTCAATAATGACACACTGGTTTACTTCTTACAATCACTGTTGTTTGTGACACACAAACCTTCACTTACATCTCAAACATTCATAGTTTCTACCTTGAAACCGGGTGCCACCCATACTGACAGACTGCCTCAGACTATTTCCTGAAATTGCTGGCTAACGTTAACTTACCAAACCGTTCACCCCTAAAGCTTCCACCCGTGTTACAATATATTTACTATGCCAGCATTAACTGTATGATGACGACATCTTAGTGAATTAAACCTACGCACCGGTGACATTATCTACATTGAACCGTAGCCACTTGTAAAATAATTAATCATTAGCCTGGGTTAACTAAAGTGTAGCTAACAGTTTAGCATTTCGCAAACATTATCGCTAGCTTTAACGTTGTAACTCACACCGAAAATCTGGTTGCAGCCATTTTTAGTTTTATTACCCCCACAGTTTGAAGGGAACTGATACTTTTATACTCATATGAGCTATCGATATCAGTTAGTTTTATCTTGCCATCAGTGCCTGGCCGTTTAATCCCAGTACTTAATCACATCCTATGTTTCTGCCAGCTAACAAGCAAGCGAACAGCCACCACCCTTGTAACCTATTTCAACAGAAAAGAGAAGCATTATGTATCAGATACGTTTAAACCCAGCAAAAAAGATGAATATGGTTTAGAAAACAACTCACGTCAACTGTCTATATCACCACCCGACTGCCCGCATTCACAACCCGGACTGCTTGTGTGTTAGCTGCTTATCATCAGCCAAGCTAACAGCTTAGCATTCGGTGGATTCCGACCAAAGTGCTTTGCCGTGTTGTCACTACGCTACGGTAGCCGGCACGGACATTTCTCGTTCGATCGTGGCCTGAGATAACCCCGATGACACAGTAAACCCAATTAATTTTTTACAAGTCTGTCTCAAACCAACAGTCAGATGCCCAAACGAACATTAATATAGTTTTTCTTGCTTTCAATTATTCCTCCTAGAAGATCCATTCATAATGCACTTACAATGCAAGTGATGGGGCCAAAAATCCACAAGCCTCCTTCTGTGCAAAAATGTACTAAAAAGTTTATTTGAAGCTAATATGAAGCTTCAGCCGTCCAATTGAGTCAAATCGAGTAGATATTTGTCAACATTACAGTCTTTTTAGTGCCAAAGTCCCTCTTTTTGTTATGTCTGTGAAGATTCTCAGTAATCAAGATCATGGTTACTTAAGAGCGCTGAACTGAGGGCAGCTGGACTTGGTTGTAGATACTTGAGGACGTCTCACCTCTCATCCAAGGGGCTTCTTCCTTGAAGAGTATCTGCAAATATCAACAACAAGTATCAAGTCCAGTAACCCTCGATTCAAGCCTTTGGTGTTTTGTTACTATACTTCCACAGCAGCTCAACAAGAAAACACTGTCCGAGGAGACACTTTTTATCTGTAAATATCCACTTGATGTGACTAACTCAGACTGCTGAAGCCTCATATAAGCTTCAGATAAACTTTTAAATGTTTTTGTTTTTTTTTACAAACTGACTGTGGACACTGTGGATTTTGGCTTCCATCACTTACATTGGGTACGCTTACATGCACACTAATATTCCACTATTATTCCGAATATGACAATATTCAGAATTTTGATACTTGTCATGTAAACAACATATTCCGTTTGGATATTCCGAAATAGGCTTTATTGCGAATGTAGCATTTACTAATTAAGACATGTGGGATATTATTGTGCTTTTAGGAGCATTGTTTGGTCATGTATACAGCGCATTCATAATCATGTATGCGCCTCAATTGGGGTTTTTACCGCAGTTTGCGAAACACGGCCCTCTTTCCTGTTTACCCCTGCACATGCAAAACGACACATGCTAGAGCGGGAAGGCAGACAGAGGAGAGGAATGAGAGGAGAGTGGAAAGCTGTTCAGGACGGGTTTTCTCCACGACGGGGAAGGAGGGGATTGGTTATCATCCTGACTAACGGTGACGACTCGGTGTGATGCACCAAACACGCTCAGCGGTGTGGTAAACATCACGGGACACCCTAAGTACTGGATGTGCCTGTAACTATAAAGTCATATCAGTCATATCAATATCACTTATAAATATCAGGCAGCAGCTCACTTATATTTTTCATCTCGCTGGTTTACTTCACTGCCTGCGGAGATCTTGTGATTCCGGTTCCTACTGGAGCAGAAACCCTGAAAACCTCCTGCATGTAAACGGGAATATTAGAGGAATATTCATTTTCATTAGCCATGTAAACAGTTTAGTATGAATCTTGCCTTTTTCGGAATAAGGACAAAAACCGGAATATTTTGTGCATGTAAACGTAGTCAGTGATAGCACATTTGAAGGGGATCTTTTAATAGCCATTATGAATGAACAGGAGGAATGATTAAGTTATTACAGTAGGAAAACCTCTTTCAGTGATCATATGGACACCTGACTGTTGTTCCTGTGGCAGGTTGACTTTCATTCAACACACAAAACAGCAACACAGAGGTAACTGTTAACATAAGTTTTTATTCTTGACAGAAATATATATACACAAGTAGAACAGACTGAAGTCTTTAAATTTCATAATGTTTGACTTCCTCAGGTTCTTTTTCAGGATTTCCTCCTTTCTCCAAGTACAGGTTGTTGTAGGGATACTGTTTCTCTGCCTGGAACAGAAACAAAGGCTTTAATGAAAACGTGCATGTTATTAAATGAAAGACATAATCCAAAACATTTTCTGTACAGGTGGCACAGTACTAAACAGAAGTGACATTAAAACATCGGAAAACTGTTAAAGATATTTTCATGGAACTCATATTTTTCTTGACAGTCTTGCTCACATTGTACTTCAATGATTAAAATCATTTATGTAGAATGAGTGAGATTAAGTGATTGCAAAACCAAAGATAGGACAGCCAGAAAACTGCATAATAACAACAACAGGTCCATGAAATTGTTTAATATAAATAACAAGTCATTGTTATTGGTTGTAAATGATCACATACTGAACATTGTACGTCTACTTGGCTGTCCCTTTGTAAAGCTGAGTAACACTTTACACTATAGTAACTCATTTGTGAGGAGTTACAAAAAAGTCTGAAATCAAACCATCACTCACAAATGTGCATTTGTGTCATAAGCAATAGATTACAAGAAAAAAAACATTTTAAAGATATATCTGTTATATGGAGAATATCAATTTGTTAACTGACTTTCTTTCACAGACAGCTGACCTAAGGGCAAGTCTCAAACTAAGTTTACAAGTTACCGAGACAACTAAATAAAGTTAGGTGAAATATATCCTGAGAGTTGATTAGCAGCTTTCTTCAACTTGCATGAATTCAACATTTTCCTAAATTGGTTATTCACATTTTGTTTTTCAGATTCAAATAAACATACAGGTAATAAAGTAAAACACTCAAAGATGTTTGTAAAACATTCTAATTCTACTGAAATACCTGCAGTACTTGAGAAGAAATTTATAATTATATCTTCAGCCTGAATAATCTGTCATATTCTCCTTAAAAACATTTTGGATAAAGGGTCCAGCTGTCATCCCAAACTGATACAAAATACAACAACATAACACTGTTATGCATAATTACACAGCTCATTAGAAGAACTGTGAACCTTTAAAAATGAATTGAATTCATTTCATTCAGTATTTCCACATGTACCTATTAGAGGTTAAACTTATCTCATATATGTCAAATAAGAAAGAGATTTGAGCTACTCTGCCTAACCATATATTACCCAGTTAATGGTGAGGAATAACACAGTAAGCCGACATGCGCTGTGATTACACCTCTTTCTTTCTTTCTTTGGATCCCCATTAGCACCAGCATAAGCATTGGCTATTCTTCCTGGAGTCCACCACACATACAGTGTATGTATATGTATCTAAGGCACAATTCAGCATGGTATAATAACCATTGCACAAAGAGACTCATTAATCACTTGGGGGTTTTGTATCTGGTCCTGACCTTGTGGTAAGTGCAGGGATTATTAGAATAAATTAAGAAAAAATAAAATAATTTCCCAAGCCAGAGTGTTTTAAACAAGTGTGATGACTAGGCCATTTCACACACTTTGAAAACTAGTTTGTAAAATGAACAATGATTTCAAGCCTTGGTCTGTACTTACAACAGGTTGGTAAGCTGGGAATTTCTCCCCAAGGTAGAACATAAACAACATGAACCCGATGAAACCAAACAGTTGTTTGCACATTGAAGACCAGGACACGGGGCTGGGAGATGTATCCACGCGGTTCCTGATGTACATGTCAAAATCCCAGTGCATCTAAAAATAGAAAGAGAACAATCACTGATGAACTGTTGTGAGCAATCTTATACTGTCAGAACGATTTATTTTGTCATTTTAGTCAACTGATGATTGTACAGAGTCACTGCGTCCTGTTGAGAAAGAACTGCAAACAAGCTAATCTGAACACTGTCTACATACCCAACAGTAAGAGACCCTTTAAAGAGGAATAAAACGATGCACTTAAAAAGTAAAGCAACAATGGTCCTTCCAGACACTCTAGACACGATAATGCATGTATGATCTTTATCAGAGATTATACAATGTTATGTCAGTGTTGTGTCTCTTGACTGCAGCAGTAAAACACTATGAATTGTGTAGAAATGTGCAAATGATCTCTGAATGATATGAAGAAAGATAGAAAACTAAAATCTAGACCCCAAGTGATAATAGATTTTTTAGGCTTACATCAAAGGATGCAAAATCTGATATCGTTTATATAAACACATAATATTAACAAACATTCTGATGATGATCTCTTACTTTTTTTTTTTATTAATAGTGACCATCGACCAAGTTTGTACTAAGTGGGATATTTTATAGTTGATAAATTGACCTGTCAGTGCTTGGTGATGGACAAATTATGTACTGTTTCTAAATGACCTCCAATGTATATCTGCATTTCTGTAATGTACACGCCAATACCAATTTATCTGTGACTTATCTAACAAAACAGTAGGAAATATTATCAGCACTATCTTACCGGCTCTCCCCAGTTCCTCCTCAGGTCAGGGTGGTCCCATTGGTACCAGGGGTCCCTCTCATGCTGAGATCTTGCAGGAAGCTTTGGATAATCACCATAGCTACAAAAACACAAAATGATGGCATATGTCATCTATTTAAATACTGTTGCTGGTGATGATGTCAGTACATCCTTTACGTGTGCATCTGGTAAACATAACCATGAGGACGTTGTACTTTTCCGCATCTGTCTTTGCTCTACAAAGAAATGACGTACAGTTTAAACTACTATGAATGTCAGATTCATTCAGAATAAATCTCACCCCTCGCCTTTGTCGGGATATGGTTCATAGTCCTCAACCCTCATGTTGTACTTCTTTGCTGCAGCAGCTCTCTCCTCAGGGGTATTCGGGAACGGACCAGGTAGACTATCCTTTGACGTAGCAGAAGCTGAAACAACAATCGGTGAATATGTGAATAAAACAGGTCACGCATATAAAGAATTTTGGAAAGAAACAACAATGTTATTCTGCTCGCCTTCACCCTCATTCAGAACAACGGTAGCCGCGTAGCTAACGTTAGCATGTCAAGGTTACGTAAATTCGGGGCTTCAAACTTTAAAAATTTGACACGTATCTTCGGAGAGATTCATCAGACAGCTTTGCAAAATGTTATAGTATAACTGACCTGCTCTACTTCCCGACAGAAGGGCTGGAATACCAGACCCTTTGCCTTTAGAAAGGGCTAGGGCCAACCGCCGGAAACCAACACCAGCCATGTTTACTGGCTGCTGCTGTCGGACAGACTAAGAAGTACGCATGCGCAGGGTTGGAAGTACGGGTCGACATTAGGACCAAATTCTTAAATCTACAGTGTACAACACGTCTACATTGATGTTGTAGTAGTGACTGCTGACTGTGCCGACTATTCTCGATTAGTTGTTTAGACAATGAAATGTTAAAAAAAAAAGCAAAAAATGCATTCATAATTTCTCAGAGGCGACGATGAGGTCTTCAAATTGCTTGTTTGTCTGACTAACAGTCCAAAATGTAAGGATATTCAATAAACTGTCATATATGACAAGGAAGAACAGCAACTGTTCACATTTGAGAAGCTGGAACCATCAGGTTTTTGTTATTTATGCTTGAAAAAAGACTATAACGATTATTTGATAATCAAAATAGTTGCAGATTCATTTTCTGTTGATTGACTAATCATTGCAGTTCTACTGCTGACTGACCCATTATGTCTATTAATTAATTATTAACAGTAATATCAAGAGTGATAACAAAAGAAACTATAAATACATGAGGATTTGTTTTATAGTGTTTAATTCATATTTATTTTTCAGGAGCAGACACCATCACATCAGAGAAAAGTGTGAAAGTGACATGAAAACTCCTCCAGTGGCTGAAGGGAACGTGTTCTCAGAGTGAATGCACTGAAGCTCTGAGTCCTGTTCCACTTCCCATCAGATCCAGCTCAGGGGCACGTATGCATTTACTGGGGGATCGTCACTCTGCCACCAGTGATAAATTAAAGAAAGTCCATCAGAGAAGGTCTGCAATGTCCTTCTCTACTTTCTCAATGGGACAGTGGAGTTCATACCTGCAGCATAGAGAAAACATTAGACCCACTGTAATATGTTAGACCTAATGAAGGGCTTTTGAGATTTATAATTTTAGGTCTATGGCATATGACTTTACCTTCTGAAGGGTATGCCATCTGCAGTAATGAGGAACTTCTCAAAATTCCACCGAATATCATTAACTTTGATTGGGGACCAGTAGAATTTCTTTATATCTCCAATAACAGGGTTCACAAATGGCAAAGATTCCTGTGATGAGAAATGACAGTGTCAGCCTACAAGTGATTCATTCATTAATCCTATATGTATATTTAAATCTTATAGACAAAGCACAATACCTTTAGATAGGTGAAAAGCGGCTCTTCATTTAATCCATTCACCTCAACTTTGCTAAAGACAGGAAACTTTGGCACGAACCCTGCACCAGGTCTCACATACTTCAGAATATTTAAAGTTTCATGATTCACCTCTGTAAAAGTATAAGTAAAGAGTTATTCATGATGTATGTGTCATGAAAACCATAATGTGTGTGTTCAGAAATTTGTGGATTTATACTAAATACATTTACAAAAGTACTGTACTTCTGTACAGGTTTGATGTACTTGTACTCAATTTGAGTATTTCCATTTAACTTTACATTTCTACTTATATATCTACTCCATTACATATTTTACTTGTTGTTCCACTACATCCATTCATTTACAAGATACCTTTCATATTCACATTAAGATTTTCCATACAAAACAAAGAAATATGATGCATTGCTATAGATCAAACTGCCCAACAGTATATGAATATGGATATAATCAAATTAGCTTACATGTTCATGCATCAGCAATAATAATCATACAAAAATGTAATCATAAAACACTGAAAAGGGCAATTCTGTATTATGAGTACTGTGCAGTATATGCTACCTCTGTTAAATTACAAAAGCTTTAATGTACCTACCAGGCGACTGAAGACCAAATTGGTTGCAGGGGAATCCTAGGACAGTGAAGTTGAGGTCACCAAACATTTCCATCAGTGCATTCAGTCGGTGGTACTAAGGAGCGAATGAGGGAAAAGAGCTCAAAATCAAATACCTCTAATAAAAAAAAAATGACTGCACTGGTTATGTGTTATGAGATAATGTGGTCTGACTGTAATCAATCAGTGCTTCTGCAGAACATTACCTCCTCTATTGTTGACCCTCAGAAGGTGGCAACGTTGACGACCAGAAGCACCTTACCCCTGAAGTTACTGAGCGGAACCAGCTGTCCGTCCAGGGTCTCAGCAGAGAAATCATAGATTGATTTATTCGCCATGCCTGGACTTTAGCTTGTATATGGGATTGTAGTCAGTCAAGAGTGAGTATTCACTCAGCTATCCTGTTGGCTCGTCTCATTCTCTGAAACATACCTCATGGGTCAGCAATTGTTCAGCATGACTGACTTCATTGTTCTTCTGGGCAGAGGTGAGTTTGCAGAATGTTCATTTGTTCAACAGATGTAACATAGGAAGCGTGGCTGTTAGGACAGTGACAGCTAATTGGGATTCAAATTAAATGAACAAAATTGACATGTATGGGTCTGAAGAACACAGTAATTTCGCAGCATCCTTTCCTCTTTACTACTGACAGTTACAGAAAGTAGTGTAACATTAAGGGGAGAGCTGCATTAAATAAAATACAGGAGTTTTTACACTCTTTTCTCCAGTTTTTGTGTGTTAATAGTTTTATCACAATGAGACAGACTGTTCATTTTGTTTCTGCAAAGTTAAATCTGTGCAGTGTTTTGTTCTTTAACACAACAGTATTGTTCTATTTTTTAAAAAAAATTCTTTCCTGATCAGATCTATGTACAGGTTACTTTGTAACTACTCATTAAATGTAGGAAAAGACTGCTGACATTATTTTGTGCACAAAAGATAAAAAGTCCAACAGGAAACCGAGCAATTCCGGAAAATATATGATTATAAAGTATAGGAGGTCTAAAAAAACATTCAAAAGAGTTGTTTTAAAAATCCTGAAGGCAAACCAATGTGTTTTTTTCCTCCCGCTTTATTGGCCAAATATTGAAATACACAATACACAAAAACAATATACATATACAGGAAAATCATCACAAAAAACTGTTGAACAATTTCAGAAAGGACATAGAAGGGCATTAAAGGCACAGCACCAAAAAAATGGAATCATGTATTTTAAAAAATCCCCAATACAAATAAGAGAACTGAGGAAAATAAATAAGTAAATAAATAAAGATTACAGGTGTGTAAAATGCCTTTATCATGATCTCTGACGTGAACCCGGAAGGTTGACACTGATGCATTCACTTTACTGCCTCGTAAACGCCAACGTCCATCTTTACAGTAGGCAGAAATCTCCAAAATACGACGCCCTCGACATTCATATAGGTATATCTTTGGTAGAAAGAGACAAGAAATTCACTCCTTATTCACAAGGTGGTGATAATTATTGTTTTAGTTAAGTAAAATGGCACAGAATTGGGCTACGTTGTGCTGAAATAACAAAACGAGTGGGAACAAAATAGCCTTCAAAGTGGATAACATTGGTTTTAATCTATGAAAAGAGTTAATACTGTATCACAGTGACCATCACTTCCTAATACTGATTCAGTCTCCATATGTTGAAAAATTCACCCTTGTTTGATAGTTAATGTGCCACCCGATCTTAATGTAATGTAGCTTTTTCCGACAGTAAGCGAAGGCAGCATTGGGCTTGGTTATTCTTCAATTGCTCGCAAAATGCTGAAGGAAAATATATTATTTTGGCATCTTTGTGGAGAACAACACGTCCTTAAAAACTCTGTATAACAAAGCCAAGCCATAATGGATGAAGAGGCAAAAACACGAACGTAAGTGCATCTTAAATACTGAATTTTGTATCTTGAAAGCAGCTGGAGCGGCTGCTATCGAGCTAACGTTAGCTGAGTTAACGTTAACGTTACACAGCTAGCGAGCAACAACGACCAAGTCACTGAGAAATGTAGCTCTATTTATTTATGGCAGCTGACTTCGGTTTAAATATATAGCCTATTATCGTGACAAAGCTGATATAACATTAGTTATTGCTAATGTAATGTTGCTGTCATTATTCTTGCTCTTTAAAGTGTTTAACAGTTACTATGCTCCCGTTTAAACTGCTTTGGCTGCAGTAACAAAGTTCAGCTGTAAACACGGTTTGCGTTTCTTCACCAGATGTCATCTTTTGGATTTGCCCTGGGAGGATGTACTAATTCCTCACATTTTATGCCATTTGCCACTGCAACACATTGTCAGCTTGCAGAGGGTGAGCAAGCAGTTCCATAACCTCATCCAGGTGTATCTAGCCAACTGCAGGACATTTGATCTGTCCCCGGTAAGTCCCGATGAGTGTTGCGTTTCATGTTTCCAGCCTTTAAATATATATTGAGAGGAATTTATCGTTGCAGCACAAGTTCTTGAAGAAGTCTGCTCTCTGTTCTGCTGTGATATGCACAGGTTGGACCATGCATCCCCAAGGAGGCGTTTTGCTCCATGTTAAAGGACAACAAAGTTCTCCAGAGCCTGTCACTTCAGAACTGTTCAGACTGGGTGACAGACCAGGAGCTGCTGCCAGTTATCGGCCAGAACCAGCATCTGCTGAGAGTGGACATGAGCGGGTGTGCTTGGCTCACCCGCCACTCCCTGGTGGCTGTGTCATTGAGCTGCATGCACCTCCAGCACTTGGGCCTGGCACACTGTGAGTGGGTGGACAGCCTGTCCCTGCGCAGCCTGGCTGACCACTGCGGGGGGCTGCAGTCCATCGACCTCACCGCCTGCCGCCAGCTCAAGGACGACGCCATCTGCTACCTGGCCAAGAAGTGTTTGAAGTTGACGTCTCTATCTTTGGCAGTCAATGCCAATGTTACTGACGAGTCGGTGGAGGAGGTGGCCAAGAACTGCAGGGGCCTGGAGCAGCTGGACCTGACAGGTTGCCTGCGGGTCAGGAACCAGTCCATCAGGTATACCATATATTTTTTCTTAGTGTAATCCAACTAACTTTGTGCCACTCTGCCCACATTTGCTTTACCGCACTTGTGCACCCATCTATAAGATCTTTTGCATGCTGTGCTCACAGGACGCTTGCAGAGTACTGCCCGAAGCTGCAGTCCCTGAAGGTGAATCATTGCCACAATGTGACAGAATCAAGCCTCGATCCTCTACGGAAACGCAACGTAGTGATTGATGTTGAGCCACCTTTACAGAGGGCACTGGTACTTCTTCAGGATGTGCTGGGTTTTGCTCCTTTTATCAATCTCCAGATATAGCTAAAGGGCCATCTGTCTGTCCAACAAGTGCACACAGGTAGGTAATATCAGCAGTATATCTACTAATTGAGCTTCTGACATATTTATATTCAAAACTGACTGTCAAAGATCAAAACAGGGCCAAATGTCAACCACAATGAATTTAGTACTTGTCTATTTTGAGTGACAACCAATCATTTACAACATTCACCTTCTTGTATTACAGGTGTCTTCACATCAGAGTCGATCACCATCAACTGCATCACACGGGCATGTGGATTCTTCTGAGAAATGTGAAGACAATCCAAGAAGACATGTATGAGTTGCACTTAAATTCGTGTGCCAAAATAATGTGGACATAAAAAAAAAAACCTCACTTGAATATGATCAAAGATGCTTATTTAAGAAGAAACTGAAAACAATTCTCTTGCATATGACTGATGAAAGCCATGTACTTTTAAGAATTGCTGCGTCATGTTCAAAGGATGTCACTGAACTTTTTCTTAATCTTTCAGTGTTGTGATAAAGTGACTTTTTTGAGGCGCAGTTCGAAGTACAGCATTTTGTTTTGTTGGTTTTTAAACAAGGTTCTTTGTGTATATGACATTGTAAGAAGCAGTTATCTTATGTTTCATTTAGAAACATTTAAAAAATGTTTGAGTTTAATTAAACATTTTATTCTGCATGTATGTGCCAACATCAATATTCTGTCACTTAACACAGGTTGTGTCTGGCCATTGGTTTTATTTGTACAGGTTTTATTGTCTCCACTACTGCTGAGACTTCTGCTGCCACCGCAGTACAATAAAGGTGGATGCAATTGCTTTTGTGCTGTTGATCGTCTGTCTTCCAGAAGCTCCTCGCTCCTCAGGATCATCCACAGACCTCACTGTCATTAAAAATGTTAATTTCTTACTCTACTATTACTCTACTATTACACCAAAACTATGTTCATTGCTGAATCCCGTGAGGGTTAATTGGAAAATTGAATTTTTGTGACGTGAGTGAAGCAACCCTTGCAATCCATATTGTTAATAAATGCATCCTAGTCTTTGAAATAAGTATATGATTTCATTATGACTCTTTCCCGTTATGCCTTTTAAAAGTATCTGTGTGTAGATGATGTTGCCTAGTAATACAGTAAATGCATTATATTAAAAATATTCAATTGTCAAGTACCATCAAAAACGATTGTTGTCACTTCTCTGCTGCCATAAAGAAGCGTACAAATGCATCTGTTAGGATATTTGGGATACTTGTAATGTAGTTTGATGTCATTTTGTTCAAGTGTCCATTGCTGAGTATAGAAGTCAAAGACAAAAAAAGTACTCTTCAGGTATAAGTAACATGGTTTCAGGTAAATCAAGGGACTGTTCTTGACAGATTTAACACAAACAAATGTTCAAAATAATGACCCTTGCCCTTCTTTTTAAAAAAAATCCAGGCCAACAGATTGCTTCTCTGTCAATAAAAAGGAGGTTGCTGTAATTCCCTTGACTGTTAAAAATAAGAGGCCTTTGTCAAAGTGTTGCACTAGTGTGTTCTGAGATGAGGTGACTTAATCTGACACAAGGTGGCAGCAATGAGTCAGGATATTTGTTATTCTGTTCAAGAAGCTGCATGACTTCTAAACTACAGCACATGTTGAAACCATATAGTGATATTTAATGAGAAATATGTCAGGATCCAGGGTCAGGAGTATATAAGAAGGTCAAGACTCCCTTTCTCTATGCTTTAGAGAACAAATCTAAGTGTTTGACTGGTTAGGCATGTAGTGGGAAAAAAAACTTATGATCTTGTTAACACTTGATGCAGTGAATGCACAATAAGAATTAATGCTTCCCCTTGTTGCCACAGCTACGTGCTAAAAATCCCTCTTATAGTTTCCTCTGGTGGTACGATTGGCAGACTATATTGTAACTTGTCTCTGTGACAACACAACAGGTCTATTTTCCACTTGATGGCATGGTTTACCCCATCTGCTGCGTGCTGTCCACAAGCCGAATTTTGCACCAGCAGAGAGTTGTGTTTGCAGGGCTTCAGGGATCGAACAGCATCCTTCTGTTAGCTGTGCTGATCATCATATTGTACCGCCATGCCTCCAAGGAGACATCACAGTGTCATTAGTTATAAAGAAAATCTTGAAATTTCAATTCATGTAGAAACTGATGTGCCATATATATGCAGTAGACACCCTTATTTAACCAAACTGAGCTTAATTTTTTTCCAACTCTGCAAGCCAAGATAAGCAAGAGTCTGGGTGACATCATACAGTTTTCCCCTCAAAATAACAAATGATGCAAAATAGATAACACTCTTGTGTCATACCGAATGGAAAAGGAATTTAGATTAACTGCAAGACATTTACTGGAACAAAAAATAACTTCTGCAACTATAACAATCAGTGAAAAAACATCTTCAGTGTTAAACAGTAACCCAACAGTGGCCTGTCCTTATTGTGTTGCTGCTCAGCAGTCAGCGGGTTAAAAACGCTTCAGACTACATTCATCATGTAGGACCTCAATTAGCATTGATCTGCAGGGGGGGAAAGAAACATCGCCGTGTTATTATATACCACGCAGCAATTTCTGTTCAAGTGATTGAGTGTATGGGGGGGATTCCTCAAACATAGCCTCACATATTTTGTCTTCCTGTCAATAATCTGGCACTTTTCTAAATTATTGATCAATAGCAACTGATCATTTCATAGCAAGGCGCAACAATGAAGTTGGTTATTCAGTATGCAGTTTTAGCCCCTGGCAGCGTGTAATATACTGTACTTATTAAAACTAAGAATAAATCTCATTTTAATCTCTGGCTGCTTTCAAAGTCTGTTTATGTTGTTTAGAGGCTCATCGGTTTCATTCATGTGTGTTGTGACAGCTGGTTTACTAACAGGACAAACCATGATCCTTAAAAAGAAAAAAAACAATTAACAACCAGGTAATACAGACCTTTTTCACTGCAGACATGTCATAATAGGAGAAAAAACAGATGTTACTAATACCATTAAGGACAGTGACTCAGTTTTATGCTACTGTCCAAAGAAGGCAGCAGCTAAATGGAATTCAGCCTTAATTAATTTGACTATTTACACCTGTGCTGTTTCTACTGTGACATGTAAAATGTCTGCAGTGAAAAAGGCCAATTATGGCTGTCGTATTCTCATCGGAGTCTCTTTGCTTTGGCATTTGGATTAGCTCTGATAAGGTATATTTGTTCTTTGACAGAAATGGCAAGAATGACATGCATTGTTAATACTTGTTAATATAAACACACAAGTACAGGGGAAAATTCTGATTAATCCTCTTGTTTTTGAGGTGGATTAAAATGAAAAAGACGGCGTCGTAAGTTTCCTCAAAACTTATCCGCAGGCACACATTTACTGTTTGCCATTTGCAGTTTCTTTATTTCTCAATCTTTTTTTTTTTTATCCCATTGAAGGTAACAATCACAAACAATCAGATAACACATATATGGTACAAAGTCTTTTTTTAGTATGGAAATACAACAATCTTCAACAAAACAAAAAGACTGTACTGAGGAGCAATATTGTGATGGCAGGAAGGACGAAGAACACACACATCCATCTTTCCATTTGTAGCAGGATGTACACATAATACAAATTCCTATAACGAGGTAGGAAAAAGGAAAATATCTCAGTGAAATACATCAATACACCATGGGATGTAAATAAGTATGTAAGTAAACAAATACAAATAAATAAAATAAGTAAAAATGGAAAATAAACAAATGAAAATGTCCTCTATTAACTAAGTTAACAATAGTTTTGTTTCAGTGTCGCTCATTTTATGTTCTTTCAGTAAACAAAATAATTACAGTTTCTGATATTTACACTAATATTTTAACTAGTTTGTTATACAAGAAACTTGGGAATATTATATATAATCTACTGTTAATACTTAAGAATAAAAACTGTCACTGCCATTTGGATCTCAGTAACCATATCCAAATGTGCTGTATGGTGTAAATGAAAAACAAGGGATTTTGGTAAATCATGTTTATTGTACTGTTTTTTCATTAACTTCCTGAAAATATAATGTTTCTTAACAGTTTTCCTACATTTAAGTAGCTTGTGTCCTGAAGCATCCAGTCAAAACAAGAGAGATGAATGTCAAAAAAGACCATATTTTAGTTTAGAAAAGCAAGAGAAATACAGTAAATATACTATGGATGAATTTTCATCTAACATTAAACAACTGAATAATAAAGTGAGTCATTATCAAAACAGTTTTTAGTCATTTATATGAATGCAAAATATTATTTTCATCTTCAGCATGTGTAAAAACCAGATCCTGCTCAGGAAAACAATCAGAAACTGGTTACTTTTCAGCTTCCTGTTAAGTAAACGATGTTCATATGAGGTGGAGAGAGAATTACTGTAGCTGTTCAGAGAGGTTCAGAGATGGGCCAAAAACTGTGTCAGAGATTTTGTTCATTTTCATATTTTTAATTAACAGACTTTTTCTCCCGTCTTCCATCAGTGAATGAGTCTTTCTTTCATTTATTTGATGTAGTTTATCTCCTCCAACCATTCATATACGACCTTATTGGATCCTGGGACTTAAGGATCCATCTTTTGGCCACCAGAGAAGCATAACTAATGACAACATTAAAGTGGCTTTGTGAGCATGGCCATCAAAATGTCGATCAACCAAGCAAGAAATAATGTTGGATTTTAAAATCAGCATGAATAAACACGTATGTTTAGAATCCGTCAAACTCAACCGCAAGGGGCTCAATTTAGAGAGATTTTGAAGGTGTTGATGTACTTGTGGAAGACAAACTCTTCAGTGTTCGTACAGTGTGTTTGTCATGGATGTCAGTATAGTTGTTTTATCAGCTTCTATGCGGAGTGAGTAAGTGACGATGCCACACAACACATCTTCAGGGTGCCATCTAATTGAAGCGACATTTAAAGCTTTCCTTGGACTCATAACTGTCAGATCCATTAGTATCTCTCTAATTGCTCCGCTCCTAACCCCAGACTGGACAGGAAACACATGGTCAGCTAGCTGTGGTTAGTACTCGCATAGTTTATCTACTCATTAAGACATTTTTCTCATTCGCTTTGAGTGAATAGAGCATCATGACCAGTCTGACTCACAACTATTCCCGGCTTAGGTGGAGAATGTGTTGGCCCAGTTCTTGTTAGAAAGAGCCCACATATTATCTTTTCCATCAGCAACACCATCACTTTTTACTATTTTAAATAAGGAATTATGGGTTGTGGCAAATATTATAAGAAAGAATATAAAGATTTCCCACTGAAATATATTAAAAATATTCTTTATTGAAATACTTTTCTGTCCTTTTTGTAGCGGTATTATCCTGCTGACATTCTTGCCTACATGATTAACAGATTAAGGAACCTTTTGAACAGGAAATGACTTGACAACAACTTTGATAATTGCTTAATCACTGTAGCAAAATGCTGAAAAACATTTACTGATTTTAGCTTCTCAAATTTTAAGGGTTTCTTTGTTTTACATAATTGTAAACAGAACATCTTTGGATTTTGGACTGTAAGGGGGACATAACAAACCATTTGAAGTTACCTTTGGTCTTGTGATGATTAAACATCAACAAAAAAGATAGATTACCTGTTAATGAGAATGATCATTAGTTGCAGCCTTAATACCACAATTGTAAATATTGGTGTACAAGTCAAAACTGAGTGATGAACTGAAGCTGAATCACCCCTACTGTAAATCTTAATATGACGAGCTGCTTATGCAGTGTGACACTTATTCACCAGGTAGCATTTGATATAACAAAGTATTTGTTGCACACTTTGTCATGCAAATGGGAATTCGTACAGTCGACCAATATCTGTGCGTACAGCCCATGAATATAGATGTTGTAGTTTGGGTTTTCAGCAGAAGTATTTTCTATAGTGGAAGCACAGCTGGAGCTTTGGGTGTTAAAGACCTTCTTCAAAGCCATGCATCAGTGGTGTAGCATCTTTAAAGGTAACAAAAGCACTTCAAGGATAGATTCACATTTTTCGACATGTTCATATGCACGTTGAAAAAGTTATTACTTCCTGTAATATGTAGAATAAAGAGATTTTAACACTGAGTGGTGCACATTTGGGCTAACATTAGCTACTTTAGTGAAATTGTGCTAACAGGGCAGATATTGTAATCAAGTAACATTAAACCTACCGAAATATTGTGTGACAGCATCCTGTGAGGGTCTTGTTAGTGTAACTCCTTAACCACAAACACGGCAGAGCTACGTGTCAGAAAAAATCACTGTTTTTCTGGCTCAGTTGAAGTCCCCGGGCCAGTGAGAGCAGCAGGCGAGGGAACTGTCCATCACACCTGTCAATCAACACCCACACAGCAAACATCAAATACTGTAAGTCTTCACATCTTATTAATAGAGCAATGATTTCCAAAATGACCACCAGGACACTTATTAGAGGCCTCGAATTTAGCGATTGTGACCATAATGACTCATTGATGCTTTTTGAATGGGAGTCAGTTGGAGCCAATGATTTTTTGGAGGCAGCATCTAGTGGCCATCGGTGGCATTGCACTTTTTGCATTTACTTCAGCCTTAAGCTGTGGTAGTTGACTCAGACTGCTAAAGCACCATGTTATTTTCAGCTGACTTCTAAAATGCATTAAGAAGACAGTGGATTTACCCCCCTTTGCAAATGAGATGTTTCACTTCATGAGCTTGACAAATAATGGGTCTGTTTGTCCTTTAAAAGCAGGTGCGTTGCTCCACTTTCTCAGCCTTTAGTTCCCCACTCTGTCTTCGAGCCTCCTGCCAACCAGCCTTGAGTTCCTGCCCAATTTTGAGCACCCAAAGGCCAAGTTTTATAGATATGCTCAATTTGCCTGCAATATAAACATCCTAATAGAGAACATGTATTTACAATAAGCATGATGAGGATTCATACTGGCAGGATTTTGCATTGAAGCATTTTGTCCTCTGACTAATCTGGGCTGCTAAATTGTGAGTAACTGTGTTGAACTTGTGTCCTCCAGCCAGCAGAGATCAGAGTTCAGCATTCTGCCGTAATCACAGATCACATCTTGTTATGGTTAGTGGACACTGAAAGATGCTAGAGGCTGTCTCATCATTTACTTTGTAGGGAGGCACAGATCAGATTCAAGACAAAGAGAGAAAACAGTGGACAGTCTATGGAGTGTGGTGAATATAATCATTTGTAGTGGGATGTAGTTTACATGTTTGAAGCCACAAAACGATTAATATCACCTGAACTATTCTACTGTTCTACTGTTCGTCTACTGTGTCTCTTTTCTGCTTTGTTGCTTCACTGTCTAGAAAGTCTGACGTAAATGCAGCTCTCAGCATTATTTCACAAATGGCGCACAAACAGCAAAATATGTGTTTAGTACATGTCTCAGCCTGTAGATTAATGACATTAACGAAGTTTCCATTAGCACAGCGATCGGGGGAGACAGAGGCGTCCATGCGTAAATCCACATGACTGAATCACTGATAAGAGAAAATGAAACACATCTCTATGGGCCAAGAGGGGCCAGGAAACGCCACTCCAAATTAGCCCGCGGCCCAATTTGTTGTTACTTCATTAACCGACCTCTGTATCTGCATCTGTAGGGCAGGGGAGGGAAGTTGTGACCCATCTTTTTGCCTAAAAATTCCCCACTCTGCCTTTACTGGGCCTCTGGAAAAAAAAAAAAAAGTTCCCTGTGTAGAAAGGCAGCTGGGAAAAGGATCTGCCTGGCACAATACCAGAGAGAGAGAAGCTCCATCAGCCAGTGCTGTGCACAAGAAGAGTTTTAACTGGGTGTGAATCCCCTATCGAAAAATAATCTGGAGCATGTCAGTGTGCTAGCAGGGGGAGCTCAGGCCTGAAATGTGAGAATAAAACTCTCTTTCCAACATAGTTTTTTGATCCCAACTTGATGATTAGTTGCATAATCTCAGTGCTGATATTTTTTCTGAGTAGTCCTTTGTTTCATGACTTATTCAGTAGTTATCAGATGACCTTAAATATTCATATCTCTGTCCTGTTCAGATTAGTTAAGAGTCAAAGTGCTTGGAGTATAAAGTTTCAGATCACACAAGATTAAGGAATAGTGTGTAGCTGCTTCCAAAAAGCGTTTTATAATCATGTGAAGTATTCAAACGGTTTCTGCTGACATTTAATTTTCTTGGTTGCAGCTGTATGTTTGCACACTAACACTGGTATGGTTGACACAAGACACATTTTCCAGCTGTTTGTGAACATTCAGTCAGGGAAGTGCTTAAAGCACATACTGATGCCTGTAGCTGACACTGAAAACTATGCCTCAAAGACAATTCAATAAGTCGCAATCTCACAATCTCCCCGGTATCCTTCACTCTTTCAAAGAGTCACAAGGTAACAGTACACAGTAATTTAACCCTTGAATTCAAGCTCTGACAACAAAGGTTGGATATAAAGCTTATCTTAGTTTGGTTGTTAATGGGGATAAAGTACAGGAACCTCCAAATATACAGTAAATATCAGATGCCTTGGAATAAGCATGTAGACTATTCTGAACAGAGGCTCAGTGGAAAGCTGCAGATATATATATATATATATATATATATATATATATATATATATATATATATATATATATATATATAAATAATATCTTATAAGGACATTCCCTAAATATAGGTAGATTCTTATTTTATTAAATCAACTATATTTCACATTACAATATGGTATTCATAATATTGAGCAAGTATTCCTCATGTTTAAAGAATAATGCAGATGTATCATTCAAACGAACCCAAATTACAAATTTTTCAAAAAATAATTGTGTACAGTTATGTTCCTTAGAGGTGGAAAACGTATGTTTTATTGTTTATTAAATGATGATTATTATATATGCAAATATCCTGCATTTATGATCATTTGCTTTGCCTGGATGATTATTAAAAACATGTTGTGTTTTATGAAGAGGCTTTCTGTGGCAAAGAGAGAAGGATTTGTTTCATATCTGCAACTAAACAATCCGTTTACTGTTAGACTGATTATGAAATAATACATATGTGGTAATTACATCATAAATTAATTTAAAAAAAAGAAACACAAAAATATGTTATTGGATGAATGTTGTGAGATTATAGTCACACCACATTAGCCCCTGAAGTGGATCAGTGGAGGTTCAGGTGGAGGCACAGAGGCCTTTTCTGCTCTTATCTGCTGATGGAACTGGCTGTCTGGGATGGCTAGTTTCTTATCTTCCATGGCCCACTAATATCCACAGGGGACCAACACCGTTTGGCACCCTGAAATCCTTTCTCCTACACCGGATGGGAAAGCAGCCTGAGTGGATCACGGGGGCTGGAGACATGGATGCCATATGGCCCCTTTTTATTCTCTGTGGAGTTCAGGCCTTTGGGATGCCCAGCATCTAAATGCACACAAGAGATTTTCACAATATGTGCCGTGACAAAGGCATTTTGGCAGTTTATGTTGTTGTTTGTCGTTGCTGGCACATCACTGGGATTCATTTGCATTTTTTAAAATCAAAGATGTGTTTTTTTCCCCCGACTGTATCTGCAGACACATGAGCATGAAACAGTATTTATTTAGATTTGCAATCAGCACATCTTTTAGTTGATCATTGGATATTTTTGCACAAAATATCTTTATTTAACCCTTTAACATACATTTTTACATATTTGTTTCCCCTTAAGTATCTGAAATATTTGACATCTTTATCTTTGGTCTGTTATCATATATTTTCTGTATCAGCTTGTTCCAACTCTTAATTGAAGCTACATGATGTTTATATTCAGTAAAATATTCAAACCCACACACACACACACACACACACACATATAAATAGATACAATGCAGATACAATATAGTTTTAAACCCTTATGTATGTGTGAACATGAGGTTAAGTAAACTAATTATTGGAGCTTGTACCATAGTTACAGGACACGGTGCAATAACTAATTACCCCAATTTTTCTGAATATAATAGCTTTGAATTTGATTGAAAATTAAAATTTGGGCTTAAAGTTGTTAAAGTCCAAAGCACAAAAAGGGGTTTGTTTTTATTTTGTTTAACTCGTCCAACACAAGCACAGGGGAAAACATGCGTAGGTGTTTCGGCCATGCCTCCTTCAGTGTACAATTTTCATGGTTTGCACCTCTTAACTTTTCAACAATGAGTGTCAATCAACTTATTACCAACAGGTGTACAAAGTGCCTACGTGTAATCAGAAGCGTCCTCGTTGAAAACTTCACAAGGCCCCTTCCAAACATTAAATCCCATTTAACATTTAACAACCAAAAACAAAATCATACACACATTCACAGAATACTATACATACAAATTATACAAGCAAACACATTTTTAATTCTGTTTAAATTTGTAAAAGAGCGGCTCCATCTTTCAGGCTTGATTGACAGGGCTGTTAAAAAAAAAGCAAAGGGTGCACTACTGTATCTGGCCAGCTGAGGACATGCTTTCCTCAGACTGGGAGAGGGGAACATATAGCTTTATGTAGCCTCACCTACTCACTGTATCCCAGCATTGAGCATCTGTTGTTAAATGTGGGTGTTTTATTCACTCATTCGATATTTAACAACCTACTACCAACTAAATATGTAAACTAATAGACGTTGCTTATGATTTATCTCAAATAGTTATTTTAAAATACCACCAAGTCCATCAGTGCAGATATGGGGACATAAGCTGCCCCCACAGTCTTGAATAATCAACTTTTCCCATGCAGGTGTAATCCACCACAGCACAATATGTTTATGACGCAGGCTGGGAGACCTCCATCGAACTTCTTTATGAACTAGATTGAGGACAATTTTCCTGCTGAAAGGTGGTCTACCTGGAAGGCCGGGGCTGCCTGCCAGCTGCATGTCATTTCTATCAAATGTGGCCGGGGTCTGTCAATTAAGAAAACACAGGGCAATCTGTGGCTGCTGAAAGAGATCTCCTTGGCCTGCTCCCAGGCTGAGAGACGGCCTTTTGTTCCCAGGCATGTCTCACATACTTTCAGAGCCCAGATAAGCTCAGGCTTCATGAAGCCCTGCTTTATATTTGCCCACTGTAATGTCTCTGTGGGGTCAGGGAATATGGGGAAGCACTGTCGGCGAAAAGGTAATATCCCCCCTCCCACACACACATTACGGGGTCAGGAATAGAAGCCACAGGTTAGGTGGTCCTGAGGCCTGGCCAGGGGACTTTTTGCTGAATGATCCCCTCCTCCCATGTGCCCACCCTTGATCCTTTTCTACCTCTTTCATACCAAAGACGTAAACTGCAAAACAAGCAGGCAGCTTTAGCCGTTTCCTGAAATCGGATAAACAGGTACTCTATGGCTGGATCTGCCAGTGTGGGGGGAAGGGAATTTGTTTTAGTACGAGCCGGACCACCCACAGACAAGTAAATAGGTATATCAAGGTAGGCTGAAATATAAGTAGAGGCGAAAGGGAGGTTCAAGGCCAGCAGGTAGGGGGGTCACGAAGGACTGGGACCTCTCAATGACTTGGCGTCGTTGTGGTTTATCATAAAATATGTCTAGTAAAAAGAACAAGGCTAAAGGCAAATACCAGGCATTCTTTGTACAAGCTACTCTTACATGAGTCAGATTTACTTCTAACTTGTATAGAACGAGTGTGTGTGTCAGGTATGTGCAGTTTTATGATTTATTGTTCCTGGTGACTGTAAATTATTTTGGTTTTTCATTCATTAAAATAGACACAGTTAATTGCATCATGTTTTATTATTTACAGTGGCCTGTTGGAATTTCAGCAAAATAGCCATGCACGAGTGAGATATTTACAGTCCTGTGTGTTGAGTGTGTATCCATTAGGATATATATATAGGATAATGTAGTATGTGGACACACACTTTCAGTTTTAAAAATATTCTTTTTACTGTCCTTATTTGAAATTCGACAGCAGAGAAATGACTTTAAATGAGGGGAGAGAGATGTGGAACGTCATGCAACAAAGGTTCCCGCTTGGACTCGAACCAGCGTTCAAGATAATGCCTGAAACAAACAAGTCTGAAGGCAAAAGCATTTATTCCAGTTCCTTAGACCACAGTCGAAGATGGGATGAAGAGCCTACTGATATAGAGTGGCACCGGACATGATAATAATTCAAATCAGAATCAGCTTTATTGGCTAAATATGTGTAATACACAAGGAATTCAACTCAGAGACTACAGAGAGAGATAATCAGACATAAACATATAGCTATTATGTACAGGCAAGTAGGTGGAAAAAGAAAAAGAAAAAAAAAAAAAAATCTATATATAATGGTGATAATCTGTCCTCTAAGGCATTTATGATCCTGTCTAGTTGCACCTGTCTCCTACTCTTCCAACAGATTGTCAGTTTCAGAAAGTTACAAAAATTGTCAGATGCAGCCTCTCCCATTTCTGATGTCAGAAATATGTGGGGTTGCTTCAGACACTGTTTGACTATCCAACAAGCACTTCTGATGAAGCTTACTGACCCCTTTAAACTGCTAGACTAGTGCACTCCTTTGTCCATACTTTTGTCTACTTATAGTTTGGGGATGTTTTTCATGGCTTTGCTTTCAATTAAAGGAATGATGATGTTATAATAGTGTGCTTTCAACGGTTTGGTGTAGCCCTTTTTCTATTTCAAATGCCCCTGTGTACAAAGCCAGGTCTATAAAGAAATAATTTTCCCAGTTTGGTGTGGAAGAACTTGACTGACTTGCACAGAGACTTGACCTTAACCCCATCCAATACCAGTGGGATGAAATGGTGTACGACTGAGAGCCAGGTCTTATCACTCAACATCAGAGCCCAATTTTGGCTGAATGGAAGAAAATCCCTGCAGCCAGGTCCCAAAATCTTGTGAGGAGCCTCCCAGAGAGGTGAGATTTTCAACAATGTCCATATATTTTTGGCCACATAGAGTCAGATGTGCATTTTTATTATTGGTTGTCGAATATTTCATATCTCTGATGTATGTTTTATATATTGCAAGGATTCATTTTTTTATCATTACACAAAAACAAAATCCTAGCAGCTGACAAGATAGTGCTGTTGTAAAGTATTGAATCTTGATGGCAGATATTATAAATGTTCTCATACGTTGAAATATACACAGTTACAGTATTTGGATTGTTACTTTTTTTTTGCTTTTGACTGTTAATGATGGTTATAGTAGCCTACGCAGTCATTTCTTTCATCATTGTCAGCAAATTGCCCATGCAGCAGTGAGGTATTTAACGTCCAGCCTGGGTCTAGTTCCATTAGATAGCTTTAAGACCATGCTGAGTGCTCTTGAAAATTAGTTTTTTGGCAACTTCCTAGGATGCACAGTCTCCCAGCAAGCCACCAAGGCTTTGTCAAGACCGCGCTGGTTTAAGCTCGCAGCTTTTCAAGCCTCCCATTATGCCTGACTCAGTCGGGCAGAAAGCAAAAGAGCCTTTTCTGCAGTCATGTGGGCATACTGGCATTATACACAGTTCAGTATTAGATATTTGTGAGTCATATAAACAGAAGGGAGGGCACTGAGACTTCTTGAGGAAAAAAAAAAAAACTTTATAATTGGGGAGTTATATAAGTGTCTAAATCCTCCTCCAAGGATTTCATTTTTCCCCCATTGTGTGTTTTGAAAAGCAGGAAGACCTCACAGCAGAGGTGACAAATCCTCTGACATAGAAATCACGGTGGTACAGTTTAAGGACTGTAAGTAAAGTCTTCGAGTCTTGAGGTGAGGGGTAGTTAGCCTCCCACTATGAAGTCATTATTCAATATTCACCAAACAGTTTTTTTTGTTTTTATGTGCAACAGCATCAGGAATGTAGATGTTTAAGGTGAAGGGAGCAATTAATTCCTTCTCAAAATCCTTTCTAAAATGGAATTGCATCGACTGGAAAATGATCATATTTGCATCTTTACTATAATATGTTGGCTAGTAATCTATTAAGATCTGTTTGCACAGATAGCACTGCTCAAAATGCACATATCGTACCTCTTCTCCTGAAATCGTCCCACTTCTTGAGTCTCCTTTTAGACATTCAGTTCTATTTAGCCTCATGCACCCTTGTGTAGATTTGTTATGGTTCTCTTCTTCCTTCTGTAGCCTCCCCCAATTATAAGCTGTATAGATTTCCCCATGGTGAGTCCCTGTCCTCTCTTCAGATCTACTCCGTTCATGTGTGTGTCTGTGAGCTACTTGTGTGTGTGTGTGTGCATGCGCGGCTCCCTGTTGGCCCAGATGCTGCGGTGTGTACAGTGTGTAAATCTGGGGCTAGTCGGGTCGCTCAGGCATGACCTGGACTATGTCGGGCCTTGTCTTCTGAGCGCCTCCAGCAGTGTTCCCCCCTCCTCAGCTCTGACCAGCCAGCCTCACAAACAAGGATTTAGGTCATCTTGACCCCCCTGCATCACCCGTGAGTTCTTTAACGTGGCTGGGAGTCACTACCTCTGATGATCTGTGAGCGGAGTTTAGGATGTTTACAAGATCTGTTTGCACAAAAGAGATTTTTGGTTTCATTTTAAATTCTATAACAGAGCCTGTAAAACAAAATGATTTTACTGGTATCTCATGAGTAAGTACTCTGCAGATTGCAATCCCTCTTTTAGTCTTGTGAAATGTTTCCTGGAGCAAGACCGACCCAAGCATTTATACCCACCCTCAAAATGTGCAAACATATAACACTATGACTCCAACTGATTTTGTTGTAGCTACCCTAGAATCTAAATTTTTGGTATGACGAAAAAAGAATTTGTTACATGCTTTAATTCCCAAAAAGTTTTCTGTTGTCCCTAAATTCCAAAAAGTACCGCTGTTGTCAGATGTTGAAACAAAATCTGTCTTTAAAGCCACTATGTGTAGGATTTGAACATAGTTGAAGCATGAAGCATAGTTTAATAGTTACTGCCAAAGTAAGATTTTTTCCCTACTAATAAGAATGACACTGTGGCAGAAAACAATGCTCACTAGCTCTGGACCCCACCGAAAACAATACATATCCAGTTGTTTTCACTGGAGTTTTCTCATTTTTCTACCAACAAAACTTTTGCGGACATATTAAAGACACTATCATCAAATAATTAGACTTTTACTCGTAACTTGAAATACTTGAATTATGTCCGAAAAATGAACGCACTAACTCAAACGGCTTTGTTTTGTTGTGCCCCTCCTGGCCTTAACCAAACCCTGAAATGTGACTTTGTTGTTTATGATGCGTCTAGAAATCCTACCTGCAGAGTCAGAACAAACTCTCAGTGGATGGACACCAGCATTTCTTGGACCAGGCTGTGTGCTGTAATGCCTTTGTTGTGGCAGTGAACTGCAAAAAAAACAACAACACTGAGCCTCTGTACAGTAGCTTAATGTCAACATACTGTAAGTGATGAGGGAAAGAGGCTACAACAACAGCATTGCTGTTCCTAATTCAAGCAGTTAGCAATGACAAAGGTAACAGAATAAAGTCTTTTCTTTCAACAGTGTTCATTACCTACAGTCGTTGCTGCTGCTACTGGCAGAGGTACCTGTTTTTGTTATGATATATATGAATAAAAAGCGTAAATTGTAAAGACTGTTGATGAATGGGTGATGGTAGGTGACACATATTTAACTTTATTTACATATTTATTAATTTGGTGCTTAGATCTACTCCCTCACCACTACAAATACCACCACACCACTGCACTTAAGGGAGTGCAAAGGCCTGTCCTAGAACAGGCGTACCAGTACAACATTTACATGGTGCCTCTGAAATCAGATTATGTATGGGTTCAATTGACTTAATGGATTTGAAGAGACTAGATCCTATTAATGAATAGGCTGCCCTACGGCACTGCCCCGACCAATAGCAAGCTAATCTGGCATGCAAATTAAATCCTGCCTCAATATGCCTGCCTGTTTAATGCGATCCATTACACAGTTTCACTTATTTATATATACTATTATAAAAGAATAGGCTTATAAACAAACCGAGGGAGGGGTTTTGTTCTATAAATGGTCCTGCGCAGCGGCCCGGGGGCCAGTGGAGGGAGCAATGATATTTGCTGTCGTTCACTGCCAGTCTCTGACACTGCCTGTGTTTAAATTATGGGGGAGTAGCATTCCACCTTTAGTCATCACTTTATTTTATTTCATCTTACAGTAAGTTTTTTTCTACCAGCGGGTTCTTTTATAAAAGAATTTCCTGTGTTTTACACTGTAGGACAAGCTTTTTTTAGTGAGGTTTTATAACACATCAGTATCATGAGACTATGTCAAGGGCGAGATTTGATCTGTTTCTGATTTGATTATGTTTGAAACATTTAATCTTCTGTGCCCATTTCCCCACTTCAGATTCACCACTTTCAGCCCACCGTGCTGCGGGGAGATAAATGATTTGTAGGCTGAGGAGTGCATTTGAAGTCATAATCTGGCACATGATCACGCTGAAGGCTGAGCGGGACGTCTGCTGAGGAGCTTCCAGCCTCTTTGGTTCTGCCAGGCTCTTCATGCCTGGTTACCTTAGAGGCTGCTTTGTTAGTGTCGGAGGGAATAGGGGTCAGGGAGAGGCCAGATTTCACCTGACCCCTGCTGAAATATTACAGCCACGTTTACTTATACGTCTCCAGCCGGGGGAAAAAGCTGAAATGGAAAAGGAGGGGGAGCCTTGGAGAGAGAGAAAAAAAAGAGGGAGCTAGTGAGAATATTGTCAGAATCTGATGAGGGTTTTTCTGCTGATGAGGTTAAATCCTTGTATAATTTTGGTCAATCTCCTGCATTGTATTGCCTAAACATGGCTAAATGTTTTCTTGTAGGCTGTAGTCTCATGTAGCACAGGCCTTACTAAGGATCAAAGTCTGATTCAATCAGGTTCAACCACTTTCAGAGCATACTTCAGCACAACTGGCTTTTGAGCAAAATTGAATAAGACGTGAATTGAATATTTTCTGTTTATCTGACACGGGTTCCCTGACAAATATAAATAAATAAAGCCTTCCCAATGCAGGTATGCTTGAGTGTGTGCACCTCATTTCAAGCACAATTAACTTGAAATGGAGTGCTGCAGGATCAATAGTCCCCATTTGATCCAGGGGGGTCTGTCACTCCATGGAAATGGCACACATATGGTAATACAGCCAGCTTAACAACAACTTAGAGGATTTACTGTTGCCGTTTTCAGGCCAACATGAATAACAAACAGTGGGCCACTCTTGGGAGCTATCTTCTTTTATCCCAGCTTCAATTAATCTTAAAGAGAGATACCATTTAAAGCTAATGAACGGGGGGTAAAACTAATGCATATTGATACCGAGAGTAAGATTGTCTGTAATATTCAGAGCCATAGAAGGGGACTCATGTCGCAGATTTCGCCGCTATAGGCAGCCTGACTCTAGCAGCTTGCCTCAGAACACAACATAAAAAGATAAATGAACACTGAATGACCCTGACGTAGCCCTGTTCCTTCATCATATAAATAACAAAAAGCAGAGCGAATAAAGCAGACTGCGCCGAGGCCAATTCCCCAATGGGTGCTTATATGAAATGCAACTTTCAGGCGTTCCCCCTGCTCAGAATGTGGCATTTATTTGCAGGACTCTGTTTCAATTTAAAGGGAATGGCAGCTGAAGGAGGCACAGGGGACAGTGTCTCATCACTGCCACTTACCGGCCTGCTGCCGGGGAGGAAAACCTCAGCAGGCAGCTCCACTTAAACAGTGAAGACCTCCACCAGTCAATGTAATGTGTGAGGCTCTGATAGCCTCATATTCTCAATCCTTTTTGAGCGTGTGGGTGTTTGTTCGTGTGCATCTGTGTGTTTGTTGGACACTGAAAGGTTGGTGGTGTTTTTAGGAACACGTGTTTTTGTAATACTCGAGATATTTCAAGGGTTTTTCGCATTTGGCCTCAAACTACAACTTAGAAAGATTAGACACAACAAAAGGTTTCATCTTGTTTTAGATTTTTCTAAACTTGTGGACTGCAAGGGGTGGGATCATGGTGTAAAAAGAAATAAGTGCTCATGTGGCAAGTTAAGTATTTTTTTAAAGTAAATATATATATATATATATATATATATATATATATATATATATATATATATATATATATATATAGGAAAATCCTTTTACCTTTGGTGATACAGTGACAGTGATGTTCCTTGCAGGGCTAATGTAAATTTTGTACTGTTTTGGAAACCACAGTTAAAGGTCCCTTTAATAGCCTACATAGGCTACTTAATAATTTTAGTATTGCGGCTGTACTAGTTCCCAGCAAAAAACTAGTCAGTTAGCAGAACATATCTAATAATGACAAAAGTACAGCTTCAACATAATGTTATTTTAATAAAAAGACTACAAATGCCATTTTAATAATCATTGTACAGTGAACTATAACAATTTTTCCCCAAAAAACAGATACAAGACCAATCCTGATCTATAGAAGATAATATTGTAAAGATAATACCCACAGTCAGTGGTGGTCGGCTGCCAGTTAACATGTTATCTTGTCTGCCCTTGTGACCCTCCCTCTGCAGGACGTGGTGGTCACTCAACCCTAATCCTTAAAGATCCTGCAGATATCACACATATATGTAACGGGCACTTGAACCTGGAACTTCTTGGAAAACAGTACTTCTCTGATGGTGACCCCATGTGTCACAAAAAAGTCCAACCTATCAAGAAATCACACATTCTTTCAACAATCATTGGTTTACACTCGCTGCCAAGTTTTATACACTTCTTGTTCATATGGACAATTTGATGTATTATTATGCATAATTTTGTGTTATGTGTTCGTCCTGTTTGTTTACATCATTGTGTGAATGTTTTTTGAATAATGAACTGTGACCTGCTAAGGGACTGCAAATGACCAGATTAGATGTAACCAGGTTATTGTAAATCCAGAGTAACCAGATTTTGGCTGTACCCCCAACTATTTTGGAAGCATGGCTCAGGGATTTTAGGCTAGGCTGACTTTAAGGGAAAATCTACAGGTTTTTACTTTCAGGTGATCATAGTCATTGGTGTATCACATGAACTAGATCGATCAAAACACCAATTCAAGAAATCAAGGCATTAACTTCACATTTTAGTGGACTGGATATTTTATCTCTACATGCAGGCTGTTTTAATCATTTATGACACAGAAAAATAATCAGTTAAATAGACCTATGTCACAACATCAAAACTTGTATATTATTGAACCTGCTTGAGTGTACAACTCATAAATGTTAAATTGTCAGGGAAATTTCTACCTTTAAGTTTTGAACAGGGGTACTTGAACACACCAGTTATGTTTCTCTCACTAGTAGGGCTAAATAAACACTTTAACCACTGACAGTTATCATCACCGATTCAGTATGGTATGAGAATATTAAGTCTTGTATACTTTGAAGTTGCATAGAGAAGGGAAATAGTCTTAAAGGCCAAAACTCCAGTAACACAATATCTGATTTTGTCACCTTTGAATAATCTCTCCTCGTGTCCTTCTTGTTGCAATAGAAAATAACGTGAATTAAAGAAGTGCTCTCAAAATACTATTTGGTGGGAATTTTTTGAGGTGATTTTCACACAAAGCTACATGTAACATACTTAGAGAGACCATCGCATAGGTCATATGTTCTGATGCTGAAAACAAAATTAATTATCTTATATTTTCACCCTAGGAGTCACTGAGAAAACAGCCTGACTGAAACAGTGTGACTCCCTGCCCAAGGACGTTCCTGGGACCGCTCTTGAAAAGACGGCATACGGACGTTCCTTGCCCAAAGGGTTAATGTTGATGAAAAACAAACAAACATGTCCATAAATAGGTGCTTTCCCTGGAAGAAAGACTTTATATGCTACAAGCTCATTTGAAATTCAGTGGAATGTCTCAACACAATGGTCGAACATACAGGGCTGACGATGGGGGGTAAATTAGAGCTCGGAGATGAATTATCAAACAATTAAAAAAAAAACGAGGCTGAGCCAAAGGGAAACAGAGCACAGATGATATTGGCAATGGTTTTGGAGATGCTCTTGTCTTTCTGGGTTAAGTCAGTCTGTTTTCTGATTTGTTTTATTCTTTTTCGTTTTTGCTGTAATGCAGCATATCATGTATTGTTTAAAGCCCGAACAGTCGAAAAATGAAAGGTTTATTTCAAAAATCTATTTCTCGGCAATCAGCATATCAAATGTGAAGCCATGTTAGCTGACACTGAGGCCGGTAAAATGGGAAAGGATGTGTCCATCCCCAACCCCCACTCACGCTCCACCCTGCTCTCCCTGTGTTCCAGCGATATTCATTTTGATTTCAATTAAAGATCCTGAGTGTGACTCTTGGAGAGAAATTGCCTGCCTTTAATTAGGTAGTCTAAGTTCATGGAAGCAATTGTTGTTTCCACAGCACTTTCAATTTGATGAGCCAAGGACTCCCATTTTATAGCTATGAATGAATATGGTTTCATACCCCTCAGGTTCCTTGTCCTGTTAACTGTCTTGCAACCGAATAGAGAATATTACTTGTGTGTTTGTCATTAGTCGTTGGGGTTATGCTGCTGTGGGAATGTTATGTATGTGTGTGTGTGTGTGTGTCCTCTAGCATTGCTGTGGACTGCAGGTGGGCTCCTCCATCTGTGATGAAGAGGTCACTGGCTGGCTAGGACCACATGGTGCGGTGCAGGCCGCTGCCCGCTAGTCAATAATCTATTACAGGACATCCCTCCTCCTCCCCTATGTGACTAATGCACTGCACAGAGAAGGCCTCCCAGAGGTTAATGCTGCTCGGCTGACCCTGGTCCCTTCTGACACTGTCAATGTTTGATTTGGAAAAGCTCTTCCTCAGCCAAATATCGAGTCGGTTCATTCTGAAGGTGGCTTGAGGGGTGTTTAGGGATCCAATAATGTGTCAGTATATCTTATAGGGGACGTCATATGCTTTTTGTGATTTTCTGTCATTTTTATGCTGTTATAATGTCAGATGTTAAACAAAGTAAAAATTTCAAAATTTGAGGTGAAGGTATGTGAAATGACATCTTTAACTCTTCAGCCTGCTCTGAATGCTTCTTCTGCAATGTCAGCTCTACTTCCACCTTGTGATGACGTCAGATTGTTTGCGCAAGCCTATTAACCGGCGTCCGTTACGTAGAATTTGTTGCTAAGGTTGTTGCACGGGCTGTTTGAGTTGTCCACTTGCATATTTCAGATGGGATTCAAGTTTGAAAATGTATGAATGTATTTGAGAAGTTTATATTTCCAATAAACAACAAGAAAAAGAAAGCGAAGCCCAACTACTGTTTGTTTACGTAGCCCCCGGAGCTGGTGAGATGCAGCTTAGCTAACCAATCAAGGTAGAGTGGGCTCATCAGGAGGGGAGCCTTAAAGGTACAGGAGCTAAAATGGCCTGTTTCAGACAGAGGCTGAACTGAGGGGCTACATGAAGGGCCAGTCTAATATAAATAAGGAGATTTGAATTGTAAATCATGCAAAGATATACAAAGTAGAGCCCCAGAATATATATATAGACCTGGAAATGTGCATGGCACCTTTAAACATCAAGTACATTTGCATTCGTGGTTCAGAGATCATCCAGTAATTTTCTTTGCATACACAAAGTACACTCCTGATCTTGAGAACTTATACCTCCTGTTATTTTGGAGCAAACATTGTGTTCATGATGATGCTTCACTCCAAAAAAACTGTCTTATCTCATCGATTTATAAAGGATTAATCATAAAAATCAAGTATGCAAAGATATCTGACCGTCTTCAGCACCATTCTTCAGCATCATTTTAGATTTGTAGAAGTAAACTCTTTACACATACAGTGCAGTCATGGGATGGTGGCAAATCCTTCATTGTGTTGTCTCTGTACTCGAGCACACTGGATTTTAAATGAAACAATGATCATGAAGTTAATGTAAAGACTGTCAGTTGATGTTTAAGCGCTGAGAGCAGTTAACCCGGGGATGCTCAGATCTTCATCAGAGGATCTGAGGCCATTTTCATACATCGTCTCCTAATTTTAGAGGACAGAAAGTCATTAAGATAAACTTAAATTAAATCATCTTATTCAACAATCAATGTCAAACAACCAACAGACATCAGCAAACACTTCCACTGCAGCTATCTTCACTTTCACTCCCTGCTACGTTGTCCTAAAATTGGGGGGAAACAAGCTCCGAGCTGATAATCTGTGTGGATGTAAACACCTGAAGATGAATGTAATCACTTGGAGCCTATAGCATTTTCTTTTCAGATCCAGTGTGCTGGAGTACAACACAGTAAAAATCACATCACTGTCCTGACTGTACTGTAATGTCACGTACTAAGTTACTACACGTCGCTGTGTTTGGAGCCGCAAGGTTGAAGGTGCCTCACGAGGAGCTGTGATAAACAGATCTCTTTGTAGGACCCTGATTGGTAGAACATCATGTTATTCTGACAACCCTCACTTCCAATCAATTTATGCTACAAATTCGTACTCGCATTCACTCAAGCATCGCCTGTGGCCTCCATTTCCGTTTTTCCCTTGTAGGCTTCTCCAGCTTTTCTCTTCTCTCTCTCTCTCTCTCTCAGCAGCAGTAAACAGGATCAAATATTTGTGTTCACATCCCAACAAAATTCCACCCAAATCTGGTTGCCAAGACAGAGAATTTTTAGAAAAAACGTGAGCAAAAACAGTCACAGTTTGTTTTTCCATCTAATTTGCATACAGCGATATTTGCACTGTAGTTAAGAGCCTCATAAATGAATCGGATCATGGTTTGTGAGCACTGCGCAGCCACGTTGAATTCATTGTGAATATAATCCACAACATTAAAGCGATGTCTCTTTGTTTCACTGTTCTGTTTTAATAAATCACCTGCTGCCTCTGCAAGAAGCTGTCATTTGAAATTCTAGCAGCGGGTCTCGTCTGAGTGTGATGAGGACCACGGGCAGGCCTCATGTCTGCGTGTGGAGCAGAAGGAAATTAGCCGCACCTGAATGACAAGGCAAAGGCTCCCACCCCCAGAGGGACTGTGATCTACACACAAACTCCCTTTTAATAGACTTACACCTCATTTGGCCTCTAAAGCTTGTTGAAGGGTCCCAGAGGACGGGGAGGTGGGGGGAGGCGGGCCCCTCAGAGGTCAGCCCCGCTGCTCGCTGTAAACCAGCTGCAGTGAAAGGGAGAGCTTGATTAGATGGCCATTCACACCCAGAAGGGGACCGCCGTGGAGGGACAATGCCACATTTTCCCTTGCAAAACAACAGGGACATTTTGTCTGGGCTGTCGCGAGCAATATCTGTTATGTCGTGGAAGGCTGTTTGAAACACTCAGTCTCTGGAGAAGAGAGCCAGCGTGAGGAGACGAGTTGTTCACACTGCAGTCGCTTCTGTTTAAACAAGAATCCATGTTTTCTGGTGGGTGTGGAAGAGGCCAGTTTTACCTAATCCCCTAAATGATTTGATAATGTTTAATCTTATCTTAAATATTAATGGATATCAGCAGGTTGATATAGTTATGCAATATGGATCTGTGAGAAATATGCAGCAGATGACATGAAAACAAGCATCCTGATGGTGCACTCGTATCTTTCTTTGCACTGAATAGCGTATAAGCTCCAACCAGTCACCTAACTATCTACTCTTCTTAAGCGTATCTGCTCTGAAAGGTTTAGGGTAATTCTAATGCACAAATAAAAACTTAATAAGCTGGTCTACCCACTCTTATTTAAATAACAATAGTTTTAACCTTTTACCGCACGCTTTTCTTTCTGCAGGACGCTTGCACAATGTGCAGCATGAATTAAACGGATACTAATACTATGAAAAGTTACATCAACACGTTTTAATTTGTTAAACTCTCACTGTTTTGGTCGTTGTGGTCATTTTCAAAAAGAGTATACAACTTAAACCTTAAAAACATGCAGTGTTTCCATACCCTCAAATCAGCCTGGTGGTCCAACAATTCAATCCATCCTTGAAAAATGAATGTCCAAATCCATCACAAGGGTCTATTGATCAATAATGAACCATTTGTTAAGGGATTAAAAACCTTTTGAATGTTTTCTTTCAAAGCAAAGGAGACATTTTTGGACAATTTAGGGAAATTTCAGTCCTAATATTGCATACATTCAAGCTCAATTCTTGCTTAACAAGATATACATTAAATATGTTAAAACATTTCAAACACTGTTTGGCCAACAAGTCCTCTAAATTAAACAACATATGCCATTGGTCCATGCCTTCCAGATCGACACATACTGCATAACCATTTTCTGATCTGATGCCACCATCAGCAGGGCGACATCGCTGTTTCAGACATAACACTTTCCTGGCTGTGGTTAAGGCTTTGTTAGGCTTACAAGTGTGTTTCAGTAGCTAAAGAGCTTCACTTTAAGCACTGAAATAATACCATGTTCTCTGTCTAAGCTAAGGCTTGTAGCTGCGGACCATCCGTGCTTCAGATATAATATGATTCCATTTTGGCTCATTTGAGCATCAGCTGCTTGTAATTGGAAAGAAAAAAACATGTGACCTGGATAATGGCAGAGAATAAGAAGTAAGGTGAGTATCACTTTTTATAGAGAATGGTTCATACTGTATAGTAACTCACAAAAAAAAAGTAATTAGTCAAGAAGGCTTTTGTTTTGCATCGCCAGCTCAATGAACTGTCTCACAGCTGCATCATATAACATATATTACACAATATTCATATGACAGCTGCCATAATTAATATTTGTGTTGTAAAGTGGATTTCATCAACTTTATGTATTTTGGGAGATAAAAAAAATGTACTTTTGATGTCTCAGAGAGTGTATCTTGGGTTACTGAACAATAAACCTCCACTACTATAATTGTCTTCCAGCGAATATGTTTCAAGTGACACATGACGATAAACTGGGGATTCATTGTGTTTGTGTGTCTGGCTCAACGCTCTCACTGTGTTTTTTTTTTTTTTTTTCTCTTTACACATCATTCAGTGACATCCAAAAACATTGATGGTTAATTATTTCTGAGTAGGCTTTTTTGCATAGCTCCTGTATCCCCGGGTTAATTCAAAAGCATTCCCTTATCTTCCCAGGGGTATAGAGTTTGCATTTTAAGTGAGGCACAGCACAGACACTCAGCAGCATCTTAACTTCCTAAGTTGAAGTGTGGCTGGGGTTAAGTGGTCCCTATGCTCACAGCACCTATCTCAGCCCAAACATGACAGCTGGGGACTTGACTGTTGCTATGGAAATCACATCCCCCCCCCCCTCCTCCCTGCCCCTCCACCACCTCCCGCCCCGAGTGCATGAAAATGCCCCAGACTGCTCATTTGAGACCATACAAGTCCTCCTCCTTCTCTCTGTGTTAACAAGTCAACTTTTCTGTTGTTCTGCCCTGTTTCAAACAGGGTTTATTGCAACTGGAAAATGGCTCGGGGTGCACTCGGGTGCTTAACAGTGCTCAGCTCGGCTTTGCAGCTGGAAAATTTCCTAGAATGGGCTCTTGTAAGCTGGCTAGAGATAATGACTGAAAAATGGTTTGCCTCACAATCCACCTCAATTTAAATAAAAATCTAATACAAGCACATACTGTATGGTGGTAAACAAGATAAATCCTATAAATCATTAATGTGCTGAATATTTCTCGGTACTTTATATTATAATTCATTTTTAATTTAAGTAACAATTCTTAATATTCTTCTCATATTAAACCACATTTTTGATGCAATTTTTATGTTCAGTAATCAGCATTCAGTGTATTTGTAGTTGTTACTGGCAGAGTCCCCGTTTCCTACGCAGGATTCAAATACCCAGAAACAAAGCAAGCACGTACTGGACATAATGTTGCAGACAGCATTGGATCATAAATGCAGTATTATTCTGTCTGACAGTATCGTTGACTGTCTTCTTTTGTCCACGGCTTGTTTTGCCTGTGTTGTAAACAAATACACAAGTTCCGCTGTTACATTTCTGACAGAATAGCTGTCCGAGATGTGTTTGCTGCCCCCAGTGGTCAATACCATTTCGAACAGAAGTCTCAGAGCTGTATAGTTTAAATTATTATAGCCTCTTTTCACTCAATAACAATGTTAATTGTTATTTCAACGTGGATGTTTGAGCTCCACTGTGCAGAGTGATGTACAGTATGTACAGTCGCACGCTAGAAAGCTATTTTCACATCCGTCTGCTGAAATCTGAGCGTAAGATCACTGAGTTTACATGTACATTCAACCAGTTTTGTGACATCACATCTAGTTTTTAAGCTAATTGTGGTCTTTAAGCGAATATGCAACTTACACAAATGTGATGGAAACTTGAAACCTCACATACACCTAGACTGGACTTTTTAGTGAACTTGAAATGAAAAAAGGAGTAGATGTAGGCTTAACTAAGAATTTTTAACAGGGCAATTGAAATCATATCACAGAAAAGGGTTTTTCTAAACATTTCTGCAGGGTATATTTAAGGATTATTTTCATTATTACTTTGACTAGAGTCTTAGTTTTGCTGTCATTCAATCAGTTTTAATTGAAATGTATTTAGTTATGTCACAGTAGCACTTGATACCTTTTTTTGAAGGGTTGTACACACTTGGGCCAAGAAAAATGAAAAGAGGCACCAAAAACATGTGACAGTGACATTGAATTCACCTCAAGGGTATTAGATATTTTATTCAAACTATCATGAGGTAATTGACTAGCGCTCTGTTGTTGCCTTCACATCATGTCTCTTCCTCTGTAAATATGAACTGCTGACTGTTGGGACTCCCATTGGCAACTGCAGGAGGGATATATATGATTTTGATATTTTCTACCTGCATAATGTCAGGAACTTTTTCCTCAGAAGTAGTAAAGGTAGCAGGAAGCCTAATAAAAAACTGAATTAGTTATATGAAAAGGTTCTTGAGAAGAAGGTTTTTTTTTGTAAATGCAGGTACTGCCAGCAGGATAAAAGGGATGAAATACAAAAGACTCTCCAATTTGGCCGTTTGAAAGACTTGATGTGATAGTCTTAAATCTAAACCAGTTCAAACATTCTTCTAATTTTTGCTGTTTCGTGATGATCCTTTCATTTATTCTGCCCAAATTGGAGAGAAAGCCTTGAACCACCAGTCTCAAAGAGGTGTTTTTAGGAATTCGTCTTAAAGCCATCACTTGAAAGTTTTAACACTCAAACTTGTGGTATAAACAATGTTTATTCCCCGAGAAGCTGCCTACAAAAATGTGCTGGAGGAGCTTCATAGCGTCTCTGCCATAAATAATTATCTGCTATACATTTCATCACTCCCACTCCTTTCCTGTCTCGATCAATCCTGAGCCGAGGAGCCTTGCATGCTGCTGTAAAATGACTGGAAGCTGATGGATACAGTCCCCAGCAGAGCACGTGACCTGTTTTCATCGCCGCCTATGGCACCACATTTAATCTAAATGTAGTCCTTGACAACAGGAGGGTCCTCGCTCGTCTGTGTGGGATCTTTGTGGAAATGTAAAGTGTTATGCATATGATGTGAAGTGTTTTTTTTTTAAAAACAGACACCATCTGCTTTATTTATTTTTTGTCATGGTTAAATTGGTTCAATTTGAGCATATACAGAGAAGAAGAAACCAAAAAATTTGAACAACAATTAGTCTCAGACTAATAATGACAGGCTTTAAAGTTGTGAAAGTTGTGTCAGTGTTGGCTGTGGGGATGCAGGTGGGAGCCGACCAATCCCGTGCCAGCTCTTCTCCACTCAGCTCCTTTCTCCGGGGCAAAGCGCTGGCCTGCTGAGAGCACACATGAGCAGTCCACGGAAGGGCCGAGATCCCGACAGCTCTAACCCCCCCCACCGACATCTCATCCGTCTTGCAGTGTGTTGGCACTGTGAAGGGTAAACTGGGCTGATCTGTGGGACAGGCGAGGAGGGCACAGGAGAGCAGCCTTCCCACCGGAGCCCCAGACCAGCACGCTCAGATTAGAGGAAATTTGTTCCACAATATTGTGGCCTCCTGCTTTCCAAAGCTGGGCCCGCACAGAAGGCAGAGGCAGAGATTTGGGCGGTGGCCAAGCCTTTTCGACGGGCTCCTTGTTCGCGCCACATGTGCCGAGCTCGACTCCCCACTGATCCTTCTAGCTTTATAGCCTCCCTGCCTGATGGAACAAATGCTAGATCGCAGAAAATAAACTTATCTCATTTGGATGACAACACATTCCCCCAGGTTATAATGTTGCACCATTTTGAAAAGGCAGACAGGGTCAATTGTACATTTCCTGCTCAACCAGGGAGTCTTTAGCTGTGAAAATGCCTGTCTCACCACATGCCTGACAGTGAATTTGGAACAATTTGCCTTATTGACTCCCTTGGTGTTTAGTGTAAAGTGTTCCCCTAGTATGGCACTAAACATATATATTTCTTTACAGATATTTCACAAACACTTGCATCTTCTTTTAGTGAAGAATAGAAGAAGAGAGTTCTTTTATAATAGGTATGTTTCAACCCATTACATCAGCCAGTTTCTTTTTTTTCCCCCTAGTGGTGGATGCATGACATGATTGATGACCTTAGTAGATTATCTCCAATACAAAAGCCATCATTGAACAGCAGGGCTGCCATTGTGTGTGGGATGTCTCCCATTGATTTAAGTAGTATATTTTCATGATCTATAAAGAGGCCAGCTGGAGAGAAAATTGTTTGCTCTCAAACATTTTGTGTCTATAAGCCATCACACTCGTGATTAGAAAATGATTATCACTATTTGAACTCCTTTATGTTGTTTCTTTGCTGGAACAATAGTCTAGTTACACCCTTGTGCATAACCAACTGAATTAAGTTAAAGGCACAGTTCACTAAAATTCCAAAAAGACAAAACAAAACCCAAAACGTATTTTCTCACTTCCCTCTTATGGTATATATCCATGTAAATAGTATACTGCTTTTACAGTATTTGATGAAGTTTTGAGATACCTACAGTATGTCTTAGATTGCCTTCACACCAATACCATACACTACAATACAATACAATACAATACAACAAACTTCAACATATGATATATAACAATGTATAATACTAGCCAAATACATTTTGGAGGAAATTTAATTGCAGTGTCATGTTTTACCATATAAGGAGGTGGTCTGGATGGATGGACTTTGACATCTGAGACCAAGGGTTGCATCCGACATATGTTGTTTTGGCTACTAAAACACTCAGTTAAGATTAAAGGATAGGTTCACAATTTTTCAAGCCAGTTTTAAAACAACAGTCAGGTACATAAATGAACATTGAAACAAGTTTTTCTCTCTGTGATCATTCCTCCAGTTCATACTTAGAGGATCTCTTCCAAATACGCTTTACAATTTTTAGGTTTATCTAAAAGTTAGTCAGAGTTCAAAGTCAAAGACAGTGGATATCTTCCACAGTTACAGTCGTTTTTAGCAAAAATTTCAACAAGCCCTCCAAATTATATGACCAAATAGATTGTTTGACCGCGCACTCCAGAACGACCTATAGGAGCGTTTTCTAATCTGACACCTCTATTTGATCACATGATCTTGCGCATACATGAGTTTTATGCACCCAATGACTCTGCAGTGGAGCATTTGAGAGGGAAAAGATGGGAGATGAGGATGAGGGAGAGGAGATGGAGTATCATACAGAGGACTCTGACTTGCAGTTTCATACTAATACACCCTTACAGTTGTAAGAGATTGCACTGTTTTTGTGCATACAGTATATGTTGAATTAATATAATTGAAAAGCATTTAAAGCACTTTTTTTTTTTTTTTACAGAAGATGTAGCCTATGTATTCTATATTATATATGTCGCTTTTATGAATTTTTTTGAAACTTTGAACCCATGGTTCTTTACGTTCAGAAAATAAAAAAAGATGTTCCAGTTATTTCTGTGATGTGTTAATTATCATAGAAAGTGATTATATATGGCTCTTTATTCATTAGGTGCAATTTTACAGCAAAAAAAAAAAAAATTCACAACAATCACAAAAACTCTGTGAAAAACTGGAGGGACTGTCTAATAGACCTCTTCTGTCCATGGTGGACCTATTAACCATAGATTTGTTTTCATCTCTCTGACAAGCCAAGAGAGGAGTGTACTCTCCAAACAAAAGAGCCCAAAAGAGCCATGAAACTACAATGTGAGTAAAAAGACCAGAGGATATCATTATATACAAATTAATTCTCTCCTGAGCTGGTGCTGCTGGTTTAATTGCTTGATTGCTTAGTCTTGTGCTTCCCAGCAATCAAGTTGCTTCCATTTAATTCAAGTGCCAAAAGATGGGGAGAAAGTGGCCTCTCCTCAGCCCTGGAGCATAATAGACAGTGGAGAGTGAGGATACACCCTCCAAATTGGAAAACACTGGGCCATAGATTAACAGAAATGGACACCATTAGCTTGGAGATGAAGAAATCCTTTTCCCCCTCAAGTGTTTTGGAAAGCACATTCAGACTATGGCTGCAGTGGCACCTCTGGGTGATCAAAATCTTTTTTTAGTTGAGCCTTGTGAATATTCAATAGCCGAGGGATTTGGGACAATGTTTAGAATCAGTTTAACTTTTTAATAAAAGTCAGAAAAGGAGACTTGTTGAAACATAATCCTGATGTAAGAAAATATTAATTACAGGAGGTAATATATCCTGCCAATAGACATGTTTCGTGCCAGTACACTGGGACATTTTTATCTTATAGAGAAGCACTTTTCTCTTTTTAACTATTATCCTTATTAGCTAAGCTTCAGAGTTTCACACAGCTTAATTGTAGGTCATTCAATTTAAAGTTAAAGTGAATTAAAGTGAATTTTGAATGAATTATTGCTAAGAAATCAATATCCATGGAGTTTGTTGGCAGTTGTTTTTCTTTAGTGCCCCCCTACATCTATATAGTTCCATCTGACAATACTGGTAATTTGATTGGTGCAAATCTGTGTGGACGGGAACAGAAAATGTTTGTAATACGATAAAACGGACGAAGATAACAAGCTGTGGGTCATTGTTGTTAGCGGCTGCTTTGTCTTAAATATGATTTATAAGTGATCCCTACGTTATTCTGTGACTCCTTTCTTTGCTTTTTTTGTTATTTGAATCACAGGGTTACGTACGGAGTGCTGAGGTTACAGGACTACTTGTGTGAGTTTGGACAGTCTGGTCTTTAACCATCGCCAGAAGTGGACTCATGAAATGCTAGCTAGGCCTCCGGTGACTCAGCAGCTGTTGACAAATGAAAAGTAACATCTTGTAGGAATCACTGCTAACATTAGCAAGCTAAGCTAATAAGCATATCTTTTCCAATACAAACTTAAAGGATAAGGTGAGCATTTTTTAAAATATTTTTGTCATTGTCAACAAATCTCATGTGCAGAGCCAAACCAGCAATGAGTTGATCTACTTACAAGTATTGTGTGTGTATCCAAATCCTGATTATAGTGTATTCCTCTGTGCCATAGACCTCCAAATGTTGTCCAAATACTATTAAAAACACATCAGTGAGTCACACCATTGCACTGGATATGTTCCATCGCCACAAAGATTACGGTCACGTTACTTTGTTTAGAAATGGCTGACAGTAGTTCCTTATAAGGCAAACACCACTGTGCACGTGTGGGGACATGGTTCCGTTTACAGAATTTTGTTAGCTTGTTGTGCTACATATGAAAACCTCTTGATTTTGTACTGAAGTTCTTTGAGAAATTTACAACTTAACATTACAATGTAGCACACAGATTAATATAGTTTAATAAAAATATAGAAAGTCGCCAGCCGTATCCTTTAACAGCACTATGGGTCCTCCCAAATGTTGAATTTGTAAAGAGACAGGCAGTTTAAATCACTAATGGTTGATAGCTAACTCTACGTGGGCTAGTTCATAGGATACAGAATGAGTTCTCAAGTTAGTTGACAGCTGACAGCTTGTCTCTTAGCAACATTGGACCTCAAATGTCAGTCAATCATTGTCAAGGGAAACATCCAACCAGAGGTTTTCACAAATATGTCCAAAAATTGTTTATGCTTTTTTGAAAAAATGGAAAAAAACATGCATAATAGCTGCAGTTTGGTAATAATCTATATTTCTTTACACTAAAATTGAGGAGTATTCAAATTCTACAGAATCAAACTTCTCTCTGTGATGCTTGTTTCATGGCAGCAGTCTGATGTGTAGATGTATTCTGATAATAACACAGCCAACATCTGCAGACGTGAGACTGCTCACTGATCTTGATCAGCAAGGGCTGTTCTCACACTTCTGCAGCGCTTGAGATGGAAGTGAATGACATGCATGAAATAAAATCCCTCAACACTGAGAGCCTGCGTTTAATTTTTACATGCGGCAACTAATCTGTGTGTTTAGCATTAACTGTTTTTCTTTATGCGGAGTTTCAATGTCTTATAGTCTTCAGGAAAGTTGACATGTAGACAAACTGACATGTTTCTTTTCAGCCTGTCCAAGTCCACCAAACTCTTCTTCCACCTCCCTTCAAGTTAATCAGGTGTAATTTAAAATCCAAAATTCCTGACAGTACATTTTCTGATGGTATTGCCTGTATGTTCTGCATGGCTGTTTGGATCAAAGACTGGTTATCTCTTTTATTGAGCTGTTCTAACCTCTGTCCACTCTCATTACAGGCAGGGAGCGGTGAATTTCCTAAGCAATCAGGACTAACGTTCCTGGGCAGGTATAGACTACGACACTTTAATGAGTTAAAATGCAAAGCCAAGTAGAACATTAAATCAGAGCGAGTGAGACAACCGACTCCAGGAATCATCAAGCCTCTAGAAAAGACAAGTGGGTGACATGTCTGTACATACATACAACAGAAGGGAGCAGATACAGTGTACAGTATTAAATTGTACGTGAACATTTATTACATTATAAGGCTTTGCACTTCAGTCTCTGTCTTCAGACCACTTCTCCAAAATCTTTTACTTTAGACTGTCTCTATTTGGTCTACCTTTGCTTATTTCCTCCCCATTGTGTACACTGTGTACTGTAATAGTCCTCAAACGTCTATTTGTCGCTTGCTTGAATAGACCTACTTTTCTCTTTAGATTTGACAAACTCGCAGATTGTCCTTAACAGGAAAATTACAGCTTTAGATTAAAATGACCCGTGTTCCCATGTTTCCTGACAAATGATTTCCAATGGTCACGTGAATACTGACTATGCTCTCTCAGAAGCTGAGGTGAAAGCCTGATGTCGTGATAGTGCCACGAACCTCTTAGGAAAATGTTGGAGTCAATGGCTGGATTTACAGGATGACCGTGGTCTTTCCTTACGATTGACCAAGTTCAAAGTTATAATCCTTAAAGACTCTGAAAATTTATTTTATCAATCAGCTTCTTGTTATGACCTGTGAACGCACAATATTCTTCAAAAGTTGGAGCAATTTTGGTTATTTCACATTAGTGATTCCTTTGTTTTTGTTTTTGACTGTGCTCCTCTTATTGGTTTGAAGAAGGTGGGGCTACTTTAAAATAAGTTGATGTCACATATTTCCATGCACCAATCAGTATGCCAATCAGTGGCTTATGCTGTCAGAAAACTGTTGATCATTTCTGATCAAACCATAACTACCCAGTCCTGATGAAACCGATTAGCGGATACTATGGGTCCTAAACAAGCAGCAAGCTCCAGGTCTGAAAAGTGAAGCCAACGCAGAAGTGCCTTAAACCTGCATTCTTTCTAATGGCCAACAGGGGGCGACTCCACTGGTTACAAAACAGAAGGCTTTAGGGCGTGGCAACCTTGTGATTGACAAGTCATTACCACTGCGACAACGTTGGTTATGTACGTTGGTTATGTACGTATTCTAATCTGGGGATACATATCGCATCGTATCGTAATATCGTACGTTTTTGATACTATTGACAGTGGACATTAATTCTGCTAAAGACATTAAATACTGTATATTTATGCTCATTCTACACTCAAATATATTTACACTCTCTACTGTACAGAAAAATTTGCATTGTTAGTGGCACCATTCCTTTGCTGGATTTAAATGATGACCACATACAAAAGGGATTCATAGGAAATGAAGAATGCATGCACTGGACGAAATTCAGAAGACATTAGCTGACATTGCACATGATTTGTGGGCATATGCATATGTCACATACTAATAATAATAATGCGGAGCAGCCAGATAAACATATTTGTATTGGTGTAAGTAAAGCTACACATATTCATGAAGAACAGATAAAATGTCCATCATGGCCGAACAGAGTAGCTCCTCTAAGCACGTTTTCTGCCCCCAGCGATCGATAAATGTGTAATTTTGGAAAGAACTCCAGGACTTGTATTAGTAAGACATTATTAACCACAGGTGTCTCAAAATCAACCAGAACTGTAGTCTTTAATTAAACTTATCCAACCTTTACAATCGCAGTGTCAGACCAGAAACGCTCATATGAATCACTTTTTTAACACCCATATAGATCATTTGGAGGGTAATGACAAACAACATATTGCTGTTTTTGTATGAGGACTTATTTGGATTTTAAAGGTTAGAGCAAGACCTCATGTAACTAGATCCATATTTCTCTTTATCTTTAATAACCTCCCTATAGTTTTTTTTTTTTTTTTTTACATTTGGCAAAGACATGTACCAGTACATTTTAGGTCTTCAATCAGTCCTCCAAGAGTTCAAACCTCTTGTGACTTTGTCTTGGACTTGACTCTAGTAGTCTTGGATTTAATCAACATTCCTTTGTACTAAAAATAAATATATTATTTTTCCTCTCATGTAATATAGACATCATCCATGTCAGTGTCAGTCAGTGCCTATAAAATTGAGTTTTGTCCTAAAACACTGCCAAGACAATGTTTTGTCTTTATTTCTGCTGCATATTGGAATTATTACTTTAACTGCTTGTTTATGATTTTGTGTTTTCGATTTTGTTGCTTATAAACTGTATGTGACTCAGTTTATGTATGAATATCACTTTATATTACTACATTATTATTTATTATTCTGTGTCGTGGGTCACCTTGCTTTAATAAGGTGCTAATCACAAAGGAATTTTGTGAGTTCTGAGAGTTTTAGTGTCCCATGATGGTCTTTAAGCTGTTTTAGTGGCTTTTTAACCCTGACAAATTTCTAAAAATCCTGACGGAAACACTGAGTACTTGTAATTGGTTGACATGAACCCTCCTTTTGCCTGCAGCCCTGATAAAAGAATCACCCAGCATTGTGAATCTGGGTTATGTGCGGTATTCTGGGTAAACTGGGGGGGGGTTTGGTGGGGTGAGGTGCGAGGTGAGGGTAGATCTGAGAGTTTTGACGCTGAGACGCACCAGCTGTGTTTATAGATTCCCACTGCACCTGCTGGGGTTACAGAGCAAGTGCACTGAGGGATTAAGCACTGGGGCACTGGGAGAAGTAGAACAAGGAACAACAGATTCATGTTAAGGAAGCATGTCAACACCTCCCTGGTGTCTGTACTTAAGCTATTCATTGTTGTTGGTTGCTACGTAGGTTTCAAAGTAATCTGTGCTCTGTTTTTTTTTTTTTTTTTAGCTGTTAATCAAATATGCTCAGCTGAGGAGGAAAGGTGCCAAGTTGCTACCACAGGAATCTGAGCTTTATGTACAAAAGAAGACGACAGCATTAAGTTGGATATAAAAGAAAGATAAAAGCTGTTTAAATTTAGCGTCCATAGACATTTACGTTTTGCTGGAGTGCGCTACTTCTTGATTACAATGTTGACATTTTACTTAGAATTAACCTGATTAATGTCATTGAGCGTAAAAGCCCATAGCTCAGCATTTCTCATGATCACAGGAGATGGATTAAGAAAGAAGGCTTTCAAATTGAATATACCTCTCCCTGCTCAGCCTGCTAATTGTGCCATTTACCACTACTTGAGTCACTGACCGACGCTATTTAGTCAAACTAATGATGATGCACAGTCCAAGCCATCCCTTGATAATTAAACGAAAGCTCCATCTCTTTTTCTGTATTAGCTTTTTTTTTTTTTTTTTTTTTTTTTGGTGAATTAACAGGTGCACACAAAAACATATCGAGCTGTGGTCACTTTGTTCATTTAAATCACTTGTGGCATTGTTAGCCGGGAAATTACTTTTTTTCAGAATCCATTCCCTGTCACTTGTTATTGATTACGCAAAGTAAGAACTGTTAACATTCTTGTTTTGAACGTTCAGTCAGGTGAGAGTGTTTACTGAGCGCACAGCATCTACTCAAAAAAAAAAAAAGACTTTCATTTACCACTTTTTGTCTGTCAATGTTTTTGGCAATATTAGAATCTCATTAGTTTATTGTTCTGCAGATTTAGGTTTAGATCTTATTTGTTTTAATAGTCGAGCACTCTTAATGTACCACTCTGAGTTGTTTCTAGGATGTGATCTTATTGGCATTATTGGCATTTTTTATGATTTCATAATCACATTTGAGTTTAATTCTGACTTAATGAAATCTGTTTTATGTTGTTTTTCTGTAACTCATAGTATTGCTGCCTACCTTGACCAGGATTTTTAATCTCAATAGGGATTTCCTTGTTAAATAATGTGAACTAAAGAGACATCACCAGCATCAACTATTTGTTGAAATACTTACTTCTCGTTTTTCTAACAAGTGACCTCTTCTTCTCTGGGGCAAAGAATGTAGTGTGATGTTATATCGCCAGAAAATCAGTCGGTGTGGATGTTTGGGTCAAGAAAGTGTCTGACTTTATTTCTTTTAGCTACCATCATGATGCTCACCAATCCTAACCATGTTTTAGTTTCCTAAACTTAACTAGACTTAACTAAACAAGACCTTAACCAAAGAGGTGGCATCAGAAACTGCCCAGATTCATGTAACGGTCACAGAGGTCATAGTTGGAGGACAGACCTCCTATTTTGTCATAGTTGTGATGACTTGTTGTAAATTTTTTTTTTAAACTGTGGGTGAGTGAATTAATTTGAACACTTCTGCAGCTTTCTACATTCGTAGCTTTATCTACACTTTATGGTTGTTTAAAAAATCAGGCTCCACTGTAAACCTTTCCCTTTTCTGGCCTGATTGACTCTGATATCACCGGTGCATCTAAAATAAAATGCCCATGTGTCCCTGTAAACACACAGCATTTGTTCTGAGGCAGAGTGGCACTGCAGAGCGGAGCAGAGCTGCTCTCCGGCAGCACTGTGCCTGACCGAGCCAGGGAATAAGTAAATGAATAAATAGGCTGATGTTGAATTTTCCCCTCACTTGCCTCCACTGACACAAATAGGATCTACAGTAATTTATAATGCTGTTAGAGAGGCGGCTCTCTCTCTAACCGAGGTGTCTGTCACCTCGCGTGCAGGAGGCCTCTCAGTGCCAGAGTGGAGGACCTGCAGCACCCTGACATCCTGCTTTGCTATTCCACACACACGGCCCAAAGGCTAAGTGACATCAAGCCTCATTATTGTCATCACATGCCACATTTGTAACTGGTTAGTGAGCAAATTGTGATAAAATAGGCTGATGCCCCTTCTGAGCGTCTCTGGCTGCACAAGCTGGACTTTCCATAACGTTGAGAACCACGTCAGTGTGAAAGAAAAAGAGGATGAGAGTTGCTTTTTGTGGCAAAAATACAGGTTTTCTTGTATCTAACACTTCCTGTATTTATACACCATTTATGTATCAGAATAGTTCACATCCCCATAGCTTTAATGTTATGACTCTTGTGCAGAAACCAGTCAGTTGGAATTAGTTTTATCACCCAAAAATGGCAAAAAATAACATTGAGTTCTGTGGGAGGTGGTGCAGTCTGTGATATAAGCCTTGCATTAGCACTCATATGCACAGTATTTCTAAATGTGTGACATCTCTATGCTGTTTCCGGTGAGCTACTGCACATGTTCATATGCTAGCGCCTCAGTTGTACTGTTCTTTTATCTAAAAAAAAAATCCACATGCAGAAATAATGAGCAGGAAAATCTCTTGCTTGCATCAACCTCAAATTGGTGAAATGAAAATCTGTCTTAAACAAAGGGAAAGACCCCCATGGTGTCTGGGTCTACAGTTTCTGTCACACATATTCCTTGGAGGTTTCATGTGACAAAACACAGAAAGTTGCTTTGTCCCTCCTCTTGTCACGTTACACCCCTTACCCATAGGTTTTTTTTTTCTCCCTTCCTGTTGTCTGGCTGTCTGTTCTGTCAGCCCATAGCCTGGCACCTGCTCTCATGTTCCTAATTAGTCTCATTTAATTAATTATATACTGCAGCACATCTTCTTATTTCTGGTTTCCTCTGGATTTCATCGCCTTTGTTTCAAAGTTGCAAAGAAGATTAGTTAAATGTTGGCGCTCAATTTATGGTTGTGACAACCATGCTAGTGTGTGGATTTAAGACTGTTTTTAGATGATCTACTTACTACAAGGTGTTTGTTTCCAGGATTGTGACTCTCATGATGATGGGAGGATCAGATGAGACATCATTTCATATTCCCTCATGAAGTTTTTATGTATTTCCTGCTTCGTAAAAGTGCTTAATAATGCTGTTAGGGAAGGCGAAGCTGCTGCTTTTTTGCCGTGGGTTGTTGTGTGATCTCGGTAAGGAATACCTGATGGCATAAGCAGCTTCCCAGCTGCTACTTCATCCTCCTGTTACACAGGGATGCATCATGTGCTAAAGAAAAGGTTCCATCAAATATTTACCACCTGATCAACACAGCACAATGGGGAAAGATCAAACCTTTGACTGAACAGGTCATTGAGTTTCCAGCAGAGAAAACAGCACAGTAGGAAGACAATAGTTGCACTATTGCATTCTGTAAAAATCCTTGTGGTATTGTTTTTATTCTTATTCTAAAAGAAAAGTTTCTTATTACATTCCTGGAAAAAGGATCTCGCTAGCTTTCTTCTATATGTACTTCAAAGTTGACGTCATGCGTTATACGGCTTGGTTTCAGAGGGCTCCGCATTAAGAACATAAGAGCTGTTCTGAAATAGCTTGGTCATCTCATTTCACTGATTTATTCTGAGTGACTTACAATTCATACAAAAGTACAATAAGCTATAATTTACATCATTACAATCAGCTTGTAAAGAGGTTAATGGTTTGTGTGACTGTAAAGGAGATGATGTAAAAGAAATGAACACATTAGAAAAGTGAGATGCTGAGTTGAATAGTGAGGTTTTGGGGAATTTTCCTACATTGAGGTTAAAATATAGTATAAAGTCGAAAATGCAAGAAGCATATATGTAGGGCAACAATGTGATGTCCAGTTTTTGATTATTCTACCATCTTTAATCCATTTATCCCACCAATACAAACTATTTTACATCTCTCTAACAAATAAACAACACATAGTATTACCTTGAAAAACATATATACCAATAGATTAGCAGATTTCATATGAAGTTCATCATTATGTTAAAATAATACCCTGGCCACATTTTCTCAATCTGCTTTACACTTTAGTTATTAGTTAGCCTCCACTGCATTGTTGTGTCATTATGATTTTGGGTGTAATGTTCCTTTATTTAAGTGCTGGCTACTGTGGCGGTGTTTAATAGATGCTGAACTGTAAAGTCAAGTTTATCACGGATGAGAAAGTCAGTAAAAGATATTTATGGAGTTTTTATGGTGACTTAATTAATGGTGACTTCAGAACTTCTAACACTCATCAAACAACAATATAACTCACAAGAATTATGGATGAATTAAAACATTATTTGAGAATCAAATGAGTCTTTTTTGATCGTTTTTCTTCATCAGATAAAGTGTGTATTAGATACATATTTCCTAACATGTATTGTGTGTGTTCTATAAGGGGTGTTTGTGTTATTTTTACATCAAGAGGTCGTGAGAGAGACCTGACTCATTGGAGCCCTTTCACTGCTGACAGCCGATCATCTGACACAACACAAGCCCAGATATTGTTTCCTTAATGACAAGTAGGTGTTAAGATGTTGAAAGAGGAGCCACACGTCTGAACAATAACAACAACTCTTCGCATGAAAACTGATTTTTTTTTTTTTATGCAAGAAAAGTATTTGCTTTGTTAATAATTACATTTTCTCCTGCTTTGATTCGGGTTTGTTTCCAAAGGACCTGTTTATGGAGAGGAAATGACAAGAAGTCGAGTTGACAGGCCTGGAGTGAGACAGTTAAATGCCCCTTGCTGCTCTGGATAATTAATAAATAAAGTACCAGGGGAGTCCTGTCATGGCTTCCTCTATGACAGGGGCTGTCTCCAGTGCGCTAAAGCATTAAATGACCAATTCCTGTCAGGCTAACTTCCACTGCACTCCCATGGCACCCTCTCTCTCATTCTCCCTCTCTCTCTCTCTCTCTCTCTCCCTCACACACACACACTGTCTCCCTTTCTTCCAAAGAGAGCTACTTTGCTCTCTTTGCTCTGAGTTTTTCAGCGACTGATGGCTCTAGTTCATTTCTGCTGAATTAATTGGTCCCTGAATGAATTCTGTTGACAGGGCAATTCATCATGTGTTTGGCCTGACAGTGACTGGGGTGTTGGGAGTGTGGTGGTGGTGGTGGTGGTGGTGGAGAGGAGGCGAGGGTGAGGGGAGCTGCAGGAGAAGCTGGGGTTATAGGGGGGAAAGGATGGGGGTTGATGATTCTGCCCTCTCTCTTCTTCCCGCTTCTATTATTCCCTCTTCTGCTAACAGGAATAGCCTGCATCAAATTCTGCTGCCCCCCCCTCTCCCTCCCTCCCTACTTCTCGCTGAATATTTCCCAGCTCCCCCGGTTGCAAACAAACACGCCTGGCTGACAGATCCAGCTGATTAGGGAGCTCTTCTGTCTGCTTTGGAGGATATCCCCATTACTGGCCAGTCAGGTAGCAAGCCCTGCTCGCCCAGGACCACCAGCGCCTGTTACGTGGGACCTGACACGTTCACTAAGTGAGGCGCATTGCATTAGGCTTTAATTGCATCATGTATCACACAATAGCCATTAGGGTAATTATTTACTGGTGAAGGGTAAATGAGGTTTGGCTCTGGGCTGAGCCAGCCAGGCAGCGGCCTCCACTTTGGCAGAGGAGTGGTGCTCACCTATACGCTAACAGATCTAATCGACAGACATTTGCTTCATTTGGAAATATGTTGCCCCCCCCCCCTTTTTTTTTTCTCACAGTCGTTTTCAGTCAAGCAGGGCTCTTATTATGTCCAATCAATCAATGCTTACTCATTAGGAACCTCCCCTCAAGTATCCTCTGGATGGCCTCACACAGCAAGAGTCAAAAATTACCTCATAATTGCTGCTCAGGCATCATAACAAGCTAGGCTGCCCCACTGACACGGCCATACAAACAGGTCTAACACAGGAATTGATGGATACTGGAGAATCGTATTATATATTGCCATATCCAATTAGATACAGCACATAAAGCAGCAGATCCATTCCCTCTTTTCATAGCGTCTAAACCAGTACTCGGGTATAAAGACGTGAAATGCATTTTCATATTTCCTCAGCAGCACCCCCTTGTCTTGGCGTGTCACTGCAAATGATAACATCCTGAGGATTTATTGTACATTTGACACACCAGTAACCAAATTATAATTCAGTTGCTGCGGCATATTCATAGAACCACTGTACAAATCGCACAGTGAGAGAGAGAGAGAGAGAGAGTGTTCAGTCAGCATGTATTAGCGTGGAGCAGCTTGAAAAGGTCAACAGTTAGATCTGACACTGTGGGTCTGAAGTTATGCATGACGAGGTTCACTGTTGTAATACTTGAAATAAGTGTTTCTTATTACTGTCAAAACTATATTCCAACACGCATCCTGCCATGTGTGGAGTCCCAAACTGTTTATTTTCTCCTTCTTCTTAAAAGTTAATGATGAACATTTTTTTTAATGGATCATACATTTTCAAGATCAATCCATTTTCATAGGTACATACGGTATTTTTGTCCTTAACTTTTGAGGAATAGTAATTCAACTTCCCCAGGAGAAATGTACAGCACATTAGGATAATTACTGCCTGTCCAAAGAGGACTAATCACATTAATGTCACAATTAGACAGAGAGGAAAAAGTATAATATAAAAAGGCTTTTTTTTCTCACAAATGAATTAAAAATTATAGCTAGAGAGCGTCCCGTTTCATTATAAAATGCACAGTAAATCAACATTTCAGCGCTTGTGCATTAACTTGATTACTAAACTAGTTTTTCATTTGAATAAAAATGTCTTTATTCAATCCAAGTTGAACTTTTTTGTTTCTTTTTTAGGATCAAAAACTCAATTTTATATGAACTTTAGATTTAGTCATAGACAACTAGTGTCATTCTTCTTCGTTCACTGATATTAACTGAAAATTTGATGAACAAAGGCAGTGACAGGCGCTGATTAGAGCCAATCAGATCATCCCACCGCTCTTATACAGTGTATATGGTAAACAATATATATATATATATTTATATTCCAGAGGATGCTGTTGTCATCTGGCATGCTGCAGTCAATTTGAGCTTGATTGACAGATACATCCAGGTTCACAGTTTATTGGTTTTGGAGGAGAGAGCCAGATATGCCAATTTAGACAGGAAAGTGACAAAAAAAAAAAAAAAAAGTTTCCATCTAAATAGAATAATTCTGCTTCTGGGAATTCTCAGCTGGGGAGACAAAAGAGTCAAGCTCTTTTTTTTCCACTCCTCCTTTAACAAGGGCTGTGAATGACAAACATATATATACGACAGTTAAGGGCTGACAGAACATCAGCTTTTGATGCTTCACAGGGGAGCTATGAAATAAACAACAGGCAGAGAAATTGAATTACAAAGCAAAAAGGGGTCTCTTCTCGTTGGCCCAGAGGCATCAGAGTGCACCAAAAAACAGCTCAGCTCAGTATACTTTTTAGAGGAGCTTATTTTCTCCTTTTACAATGTTGAAATTTGCAGGAAAATGTGTGATAGAAGGATAGAAATAGAAAAACTTCATAGTATTTTCATTAAATATCATATCCATGCTGGGCCAGAGGGTAAAACTCACATTTTTTGCCATTAAAACAAGACTGAAAGTAGTGTTTGGACCAGATATGAATGTCTGAATGAACAAGTGAAGAGCTCAGCTATTGTATTATACATTCCCATTCTGTCTCACATCAATTCAAATGTACATGCCGCTTTATCGGGGTGCGCTGCCCCAAATCCTTTGCAAATCGCAGAGCGCTAATCAGGACAGTGTCCACTTGTTGTAAATCAATAATGATATAACTAAGTCATACAAGGCGGCAGTGGCGGAGGGATTACGAAGCGAAGAAAGAGTGAAAATAAGCTCTAAGAGGGATTTCATGCATAAATCTCTCACTGCAACTTAGCACAAATTGAATTCAGGCACACTGCTAGAAAAATTAATTCAGCTTTACAAAGCGAGGAGAGGTTAAACACTTTATGTGCTGCTCAGTGATCCAAATCATGGAGAAAACATTCAGAGGCATTCTCACTGCAGCCCCCGTCTACCATGTGATCTTTTATACCTGAAAAGTAAATACATTTATCTCAAAACAGTCTCATTAAGTGCCTGAATTCATTATGGAATGGTGTTTTATATTTGACTCTTTCTTTTTCGTACCCATTGCTGCTCAGAAAATAAGTTATGTGTCATCTCAAGCACAATTTGTAGATATCAAATATAACACTTTATTTTAAACCTAAAATTTGGCAGTAATAAGCAGTGTATAAACACTTCATAAGTGTTTATAATACACAATAAGACACTGTAATGTAATTGTAAGCAGATATAAAGACATTTTAAGTGTTTGTCTACAATTACAACTTACATCAGGCATCTGTAACTAGTGTACAAACAGCAACACAGCTCGAATCACTTTTTATAAATATGAATTATGAAGTACTATTTGTTATATTTGATTTATATTATTACAGTACTGCAATTATATTAATTTAATGTATTTTTAATGGAGAATACATTCATTTGTATTCACTTCTTCACTCTCCATGACAACAATGCCATGAGATGCCGCTGAAAGTCCCGGGAGGAATCTAGTGCGTGGACCCTTGAGTTAAGTATTTTCTGCTAAACTACTACTTCAACGGTAAAAAATGAACCTTCAACTGTTTATAGACGTGTTAAAAAAATGTGTGTGACGTGTGTCATCATATATCATTAAGTGTAATTGCAGCTGTGTTTTACTGTGTTATCAAGCTTTCATTAACTATTTATACACCAGTTAGTTACAGTTGTTGTCAAATACATTAATAAACACTTAAAAAATGTCCTTATATTTGCTTACATTAAGTGTTTATATACTGCGGGGTTAAAATAAAGTGTTACTCTTAGGCTAACTTTATATAAATGTGTTGATAGATCAATTAAAATCAAGCTTATGATTGATTTTACATCAGATAATGGGAACCTTCTGATATACTGTTTTTGAGTTCTGTTGTTAAAATTTGACTATTTAGAGCCACAACTAAGGATTATTTTCATCTTTTGATTGTTTTTTTCAATAAAACAATCAATTGTGTAGAATATAAAATGTCAGAAAAGAACTAAAACTATTTCCTGGAGTCGACATTTACATCTTCAAGTTGCTTGTTTTGTCTGACCAACTGTCAAAACCTTAAGATATTAAATTTACAATGATATAAAACAGAGGAAAGAAGCAAACCGGTCATTTTTTGGCATTTCAAACAAAGATTGACTTGAGTATTGTCAATTCATCTCCTCTCTAATGATTTCAGCTCTAGTCCAGACAGTCAGAAACACCATGCAGCCTCTTTTTTTTTGCGTAAAAGATTTCAGACACTTTTATTATTGTACAAGTGTGACCAGCATAATGAAAGTGATAATACCCATGAACATGAAAGACATTTTTTCTTACTGTATTTACAGAGAAGTGTCTTCACATCACACACAAAAAACCCTTCTACAAATGAACAATTTGTAAATAACATAACATTAAATAAACTCCACCTACCTTTAGGTTTACAGCTGAATATGCATATGATGACCATCTCTGCACTGCATAGAATTTATACATATACTTTTCCTCATGAAACATTGTGGGTTTTTCCTAATAATAATAATACTGCTCTCATGATGCATATAGGCGGCCTGTAAATAAACATTGACGAGAACTAAGTCTTTGGCAAATGCAAATACATTCACTTGACAGATGAAGAAACCATAATTCCAGCTTGATTCAAGGAAATGACTTGGCCTGAAACATGTGAGGGAGCTGAAGCCGGGAGGGAAACATGTTTAAGGCATTTAGCTGAAATCGTCGCCCTGCTTTTTGACGCCATTGGAGTCGTCAGAATCATCTATCAGGGTGAATTTGGACGCTTCTGGCATCAAACTAGGCAAATGATGATACTTGTTTAACTTGGGATGGCTGTTATATCCTTTTTCTGTGGTTGAATGCCAAAGACTTAATCAACTTAAATTAAAAACAATGTAAGCTGTGAGAACATACAGTAGTAGTGCATGTCAAGGCAAATGTGACATGATGGGCCTTGAATTACAATTAAATAAAAAACTGAACAGTATGTGAAACTGTAAGTGCCTTTCCAGACTGAAACTTATTAGACTTACAGTCAATTTCATGAAATGCTGTAAAGCAAATATGCATCATCATTTTCTGCATAATAACGCTCCAGTGTTGCAAACCTCCAAAAATAGTGCAAAATTAACAAAAAACACAACAAGGTTTTGCCTGATGACCTCTTGTATCCTGACAAATAAGAAATAGTAAAACACTAGCCAAGCAGTCTGCAGTTTAGTCATTACGAATTATAAAAATGAAATAAAAAAATCATTTTAAGAATATATTTACTAGTTTCTTGAAATCTTGCAAATAGTGGGCCATGGTGATATACTGTCATGGCTCCCTCTATTTTCAAACTGATGTTTCTTTATTTATTTCATTTTCATTTTTACATCTTGATTGTGTATCACAGAGAACATGTCTTAATCTTCTCATGGCATCAAAGCGATCGATTTACTCATGCTGGATGTTTGGTCGGTGACTGTTGAGATGGATAAAAACAATGTTAGCCTCCCACAGACGGCATGTGCTGCTGCTAATCTCCTCTGATCTCACTGCGCTGCCATTTGAATTGAGTGGGAAACAAATGGAAAAAGGAAGGAAAAAAAAAAAAAAGGCTGCTGCTACATTTTAAGCTCCGGACAGCGTCCCTGCTGAGAGCCGTCAAGAAGAGGAATGTACAGTATTGATCCATGATGGGATGAAACTGTGACACTGCTACACGGGGAAAATAAATTCTGGATATTTTTGTTTTCAGTCTTTTTCTCTATTTTTTTTTTCCTTTTTTTTTTGAAACCACTGAAGTTCCCCACAGTTTTCATCATGTGTGTTGCATCTTTCAGTGTCTCTGTTGATGATGCCTTGGAGATTTTTTTTTTTTTTTTGGCTTTGAATGTCCAAAAAAAGCTGCGAGGAGAGAAGAGAGAAGTCGTCTGGAATCCCAAAAACCGTTAAGTTTCTCATTGTCTGAGCCGGGAACATTTTATGCGCAGATGCTCAGTGTCCAGTGGACCATGCCGCTCACACCGGGGCAATATGGAGGCTGAGGCCATGGTCCTGCAGGTTGATTTGGTTTCCATGGTAACTAGTGACGGTCATAGGCAGTGGCAGCAGTGGGAGGGGCGGAGCCTCTCGATGCGGCACTATAATAATAAGGGGAACCTGAAAGTTAACAGAAGAACGAACCATTTGAAACAACAAATAAAGTTTACCAACTTTTACCAAATGTATCACTTGTTATTAGTGTAATTTGATTGGTAGGTTGTTGTTTTACACATTATTTCATATTGAAAAGTACAGAAGCACATTGTAGAGACTTAATTATGACATACTATCTCATAATTACAAGAAAAGATCTCATAATTACAATATCATGACACCATCCACATTACTCAGGCCACCAGTGTCTCAAACCAAGCAGGAATTAAACGAAAAATTTCAGATTATCTATATAAGATCTTTATCTTATAATTACAAGAAAACTATCTTATAATTACAATATACTTTTCTCATAATTATGAGATTCCTAAGTCATAAATATAAGATAAGGTCCCTTTTTTTTTGTTTTTTTTTGGTGAATGCATTGAGCTTCCGTAGAAAACTTCTTTTACTCAAAATGTTCCTGATTAATTGACTGTTTGCTGTACACCTGTCAAGCTTTCACATTCACAATGATGATGGATACAGACATACCACTCGAATATGTTATATATTTTAAACAATGGGTCCCTGATTTCACATAGAGGTAGACAAAAACAAACATTAGCTCCATGAGTTAGCTGTTTATAGGCAGTTAGCATCCTCATCAGTTGATGACCCAGGTACAAGACATGTAAATAAAGACCATTGTTCTTGTATTGTAGCACAGAACAAGTCAGTCCTTACAAGTATGATTAAAAAACATAAAGATCAGAGTTTTAATTTAATTTAATTTAATTCTAACATAACACTATCTGGTTAGCTTACATACTTCTGTTTGTATTTTCAAAAAGTAGGTTATGTTTTCACTTTTAACATGACAAGAAAAGCAGCTTTTAGGATGAGGACTAACCGATGTGTGTGGGAATCGTAATGCAATCTTAAGTAGCATTATTAGTTGGGGTTGTTGGAACGTAAACCCCCCAAAACACAATGAAGAACAGGAAGGAGCTGCTAACGTTAGCCTAAACTCTGATAGCATTCAGGACAGATTTTTCTTTTGTTTACATAACGTGTAAGCCCACAAAATAATGGAGACAATTAATGATGTGCTTCCAGATTTTAGAAGTAACAAGCATGAGCATGTCTTAGTTTTGGAAAACCACGAAAAATAGACCCAACCCTCCACACTATTATTGCTGTTCATGGTTACAGTTACTATGGCTACGATTGGTCCATCTCTGCTCAGGGGGAGGGGCTTAGCGAACGGTCAATGAATTGTTCTCATCCAGTTTCTCACTCATTACTCACTTAGTAATGCTGGGTTGCTGAATCGCCAGGCTTCATTGTAGGTTGTGTACTGTGGATGACTGTAGGGGTTCCCCGAAAACTCACTCCCTGCAAACCAAAACAACAAATCAATTAGCATTTCAATGCGTCAAACCATTACCCCTTCACATGCAGTCATTTCTCGTCATTCAAAACAGGATGCAATTTGAGGGGGAAAATGATAGTCATCGATGTGTGACCACTCAAGCAAGTAATTTATTTCTTTTTCATTTCACTTAAGTTATGCAACACTGAACAATACAGGATGTGACACTGAAGGCGGCTTTCCCTGTCCCATTTATGGATATCTACTCATTCTTCTTCCTCCAGTATATTCCAAACCGGTCTAATAAATACCATTTGGTAATAAACAGTTGCATGCATACATTTTTGATATGCTGCAATAAATCCTGCAGCCTTTCTTGGACGAATTTTAACGTCTCCAATCTGATCCCCTCCAGTCTGAGCTCTGTTGTTTGGTGCAACAGAATTTTCATTGCAAGGGAAGTAACTTGGAGCATGTCAGTGAGCACTGCTGTTGGTTCAACACGTTTCTTTCCTTTACGAGACAATAAAGGCTATTTTATATGAAGCTGGTGAGAAATGGCTTTGCTTTAACAGTGTTTTGCGCCTGCCACTAAATCTTAGTGGTTGTGTATAGGATGAATGGGTTGTGACACAAAACCACAAGCCATGGGATTAAGGCCCTCATCTTTTGCTTTGTGCCACATAAGAACAAATGGAAAGTAAAAGTATGTTTGACTTGGCGCTTTTCCACCCACATGATTTAACAGTTTTATTAGTCAAAATCCAAAAGCAAATCTGGACTGCACCGCCACGAGGGTGTTACCACATCTTCTTTTGTTTTTACTGGTAGCTGTTAAATCAAACAAATGTAAAGTCTCTGTAAATTAAAAATTGTTTTTAATAACAGAAGCAGAACTAGAAAGCACTCACACAACACACATTCACTGTTCTGCTCTATTTAGATGCAAAGGCTATGCTAAATTAATAAATGTTTAGAAATGTTTTCTGGAGCCACATCTGTATTAAAATACACATAGTGATAAAGCATCATGTGATACATGTGCCACATTTTTAAAATTAATGCCACAGTTGATCAGAATGTAGCAGAAATTACTGAAAACGCTGCATCTCATAATTTTAAAGGGTCAGTTCACTGAAATCATGTAACTTATTGAGTTCTTTAAACATCATAAATAAAATGCAATTCACCTCAGTTGTATGTGAGATCTCCAAAAGCTGGATAAATAAAACTATCTGCACAGCAATATACCACTGAGGTAAGCCGAAATAATCTTTGTAATTTGGGTGAACTCACCCTTTAAGAATTTTTTAAAAATCCTTCACAAAAGCAATCATTCCTTGTTCTATGACCTTATTTTCCACCAAGTTTCAATGAATTCTGTTCCGAAATCTGCAGGTTTATCTGCCAACTAACAGACAAAACAAATGGCACAGCAAATATAACCTTCCTGGCCGAGGTGATAATGAAACACGTCATCGCAGCTCTTTATAATGGGGAAAAGAGGAACAGCCAGAGCCTGTGATGGGTTTTGTGATTGCTAAATGATATGCTAACACAGCACACACTCCACTGGTTTCCCCCATCCGTGTGGTTTAATCACATCAAGGCAAACTGCCAGCTGTGTTTTGGTGAAAAACTGTGTGGTGATGCTGGAGCTGAACAGCACCAAAACTGCATCACCTGCTCTGTTCCTGGCAGTGAAACACAAGCCTGACCTCCTCAGAGAGACAGCGATTTGAATATTTACTGGGCTCCCATGCCTCTGCCTTTTGACCCTTAACTGTTTGCTGTGAACCTGAACTGCAGGTTAAGTAGAGGAGGGGAAAGGGATATGCTCTGGAGTGCAGAGGCTGGGGAGGGCTGGTAGTGCTGTTTATCGACGGACGGTGAGAACGGCAACGCAGGGAGATAATGAGTCAATAAGGCACAGAGGAAAGTAGGAAGGAAGGGAGAGCGACTGTCCTCTCCCCTGCCTCTGATCACTTATTCAGCCTGTCTAATCCAATCATACACACAGAGGTAATATACAGATGTGTGCGCCTCTTACTCTGCAGGTCAATATCTACTGCTTCTCTGCGTAATTTGGCGCTAAAGTCTGCCCACTCTGCTTCTATAGCTGCTACATGTGTTCGTTTTGAGGGCAACGCCACGTGATAAATAGACCCTAATGACAATGTGAAGCAGCGAAGTCGTCTCTCACTCACCAGGAACCATTCCAGCGAGCGTGGAGGTCGGGTAGCTGCCCTGGCCTGTAGGGGGAACGTGAGGAGGGTACCCGGGTAAGGTTGTGTTGGCCATGTCCCGACCTGGAGAGACAAAACAAAGCAAACAAAAACATACATCATCAGTGCTGCTAGTTTAAAACTTTAAATTTTTACTTTCAGTTTTATGGACGATGTCACTGAAAGTTAAATCCTGGAGCGGCTGCACAAAAGGTGAATTACAACAACTGAAATTTTCATAGTGATTTAAAACTGGAGACTCCTTTCAGAGTGTTTACATTACAATATACATTACAGTATATTCTTGGTTTATTGTAGCTAATATATTGTTGTATATGAATTATTTTAATGTTGCAGCTGGTTGAGATGGAACAAATTTTACATACATTATATGCTTATATCTTAATCTTGAAAGTCACGGCTAACAAGAAGAAGAAGAAAAATACTCAAAGTATAAGTGCCTCAAAACTGCATGTAAATACAATACTTGGCTAAATGTACCTATTTACTTTTTATTTCTGCTTCAAGTGTTTCATCTCAAAATGCGAGTGAGCTCCTGTAAATGTACAACACACCACATACACAACACCATCACGCCACTGTTCACTGTAGACATCATGACTCATCACCACCACAGCGAGTCAGTCAGCACGACAACTCAGTTTGTTACTCGACCTGCCTGGGCCAAGCGTTTCACAGAATGTGGTGTCATTTAAACCAGTTACTTAACACCAGAGAGTATCAGTCTGCCTCTCATAGGTGAACTGAAAACAAGATAACCGCTGCTGCTCACATAAATGTCTCGTCATTACACTGTTGAAACTTTTTTAAATACTGTACGGCACCCTTTGCTGAATCCTATACGCCTCCTTTCTTTTCTGCTGTGGCTGTTAAGACCGAGCACGCTGGCCCCTCTGCACAGTGTCACCAGTCCGGCTGCAGATATTCAGCTCTGTAATTAAGAGTGACGGTTGGGTTGTCCTCGCTGGCCACGGGGACGTTTGGACTACGGCACGTAACCCCAATCTGTGCAGGGGCCAGGGTAGAAGAGGCCCCTGCTATATTGTAGTTGTGAGGGCCATTTGGACTCAAAGGGAAAATCATCCCCCGCTGGAGCTTTAATGAGGAACTAGTTGACAAAATGCAGCATAACACCACAAAACACCAGTTGTCCATGTCGTTGCCATTGTAAAGAAAATGCAGGAATACAGAGCAACTCCCAACCACCTCAAGAAACATGTTTATTATGATGATCCAAAATAATTTAGCATTTCTCCTGCTCTTTATGCAAAAGTGTGTTACTAAGTGAATCCACTGCCTGGTGGGGTCATATTTTAATAGTTGTTGTACTTTTTTCAGTGTAGAACTGTGTGCAAGTTTTCTTTTTTCATCTCGTATATCATGAAATGCACCTTGTAGCAAAAACACTCATTTTATACTGTTAGGAAAGCTTTTTTCCCTCCATTTTTTTGGTTTTGGCAGACTGCACCACACAAAGTTCTCAGTTTAAAGTGTTTGTGACACCTCTAACTGTAAATTTCAGGCTAGTCTAGGAATACAACACTGTTGCTACAATTTACTGTACCTCCCAAGTCCAAAACACATTTATCTTACCACATATCAAAAACTGAACTGTGCTGCCAATTAGCATTGCTAATGAGAGCATAAACCACGAGCAAATTTAGATATTGATGTAAAAATACAATTTATACACGTACAATATCATGAGAAACTTATATGTTTAATTGAGGGTGAATGAATGAGCCCTCTGGCTATTGAAGTACATGCTCCTAAAGACTGGGGAGTGAAACAGCAGGTGCCTCTGGTGGAAAGGCAGGGCGGCAGGCCTGGAGGTACACAAGACCCAGGCCAGGAGGAGGAGGAGGAGGAGGAGGAGGAGGAGGAGGAGGAGGAAGTGGGGGTTAAAGGAGTTATGGGAGTCTCGTATGGCTCTTTCTTAATGTAGGGTGATGATGGATGGAGGAGAGATACATAAAGAGGCAAAACGAGAGACACGGGAGCTCATGTGACTCGCTATATACGCCTTATACATACATTATATCCAATCACAGACATAAAGGGAAAATTCAGCCAATAAGAGAATTCATATTGTTCTATTACACTGATCTTTGACAGTAAAATCATCTACAAACACATGCAAAAATACTGGAATAAGGAATTTTTTTTGACATTTTTTACTTCTATACCAACACATTTCAGAAATATTGTACTTTTTACTCCAGTAAATGAATTCTACACATACAATTACTTTGCAGATTAAGATTTCACATACAAAACATTTGATTTTCTGATAAAATATGGTGCACATTTATAGATTAAACTAATGAAATTAGTTCCACCTTGACTTGCTAAACCATTAAAGTGCAGTTTACAGGTTAAAGCATCAGTCATAATAAATAACTAATAATACGCTGAAAGGTGTCATTGTGCATAAAGAGTGACTTTTGACAATAAAGTGCTTTTTTTGATGATACTTCTGCACTTTTATGTACAAGAAAGAATAGTAATGAGTGTTTTTACATTGTAGTATTATTAATTTAACTTACTGATCTGAAAACCTCTTTCACCACTGGATATTCCATCCAAAACGTTTTATTTTAATGTGCTATTTCCGCTTCACCATCAGAAAAAGTGCCCATATCTTAGTTCAGCTAAGAAGAGTTTTGTTCAACGTCACAAATTAAACTGTAAAGCTGTAAAATATTACAGAAATTACATTTGTGATCATGAGCTGTATGGAAAAGAAATTATCCAGTCTTATGTTGTACTGAACAACTGTTTTCTATTATTTGCAAGCCTCAGCGCTGGTGGCTGTATTGTATAAGACCTGGTGAGATGTGTCTTTTGGTTAAAGTGCTGCGACTCGAGGAGCTGCAGAGTTAAAGAGCTTTACAGAGAAGAGTGAGGTCATGTCGGACCTTTCATTTATAATAAGAATTAGTTAGCCACAAGCCAGTGCACATAAGTCAAAGGGAGCCGTGGGAGTACTGTAGGTGGGGGGTCCAGCAGGGGTGAGGCCATTGTGTGTCTGTGTGTGTGTGAAGACATTGGTAACTATTGTCTAACTGTCTCAGCAAACACTGACCCAATCTTTTCTTCATTATTATGGCAGCAGCTACAGCAGTTGCACATGTTTAATAAAAGTAAATACTCTTATCTCTTCATTAACTCGGTTCAGAGAGATGAAATAAATCACGAACACAAAAGATTCCTGCTTTTACTGAACATCTGGTTTCACATTCTTTAAAATATGACAAAACTGCAATGCCAGGAATGTTATTTTCACCCAGAAAATTACTTTAACTGTAACTGGAGATGAATGAATCACACTTTTTCTCTACTTTTACACCTTCAATACAGATTCAGAGACTCTCATACACCAAATCCCATGAAGAAATGTGCAAACTTTAATGATGTTTTTCTAAAAGTTTCAAACAATTGCATGTTTGTAATTTTTTTTAACAACAGTGAAGGACTAAGGAAGAGTATTTAACGTGGATCGGTCACTACTAGACGATATTTGATCAATATTAGTCCCGATACAGTCCAGTGTATTGGATCAGGGCATCAATACAGTACTCTCAACTTAACCCTCACTAGAGACTTCAATCCTCATTCTAACCTTGAATAGCAACATTAAAACACCCATTTCGGTGATTTTTAGTGTAATTAAAAGAGTGAAAATCTGTATGTATTTTGATAAAAAGCATTTCAATATGCAAATATACAAAAGCAAAGGACTGGATATGTTTTGTCAGAGGTTATTGTTACCCACTAAGAAATCAGCTGATAAATAAATTCAAGCATCAGTCTGAGTATTCGCCATCAACTCTAGTCTTTTTTTTTTCATAATATGTTGACTCTGATAATAATAATCACAGCCTGTGTTGGATCCTGTTTTCGTTTATTCCAGGATGCAGTTGGCAGTGACTGCCAGCAGCTCTGTGACTGTTGCTTTATGTCCCCTTTAAAGCCCTCTTTCAGAGAGGCGCTGGTTGGGAGAACTCTCTGTACAGCAATGATAGCCTCATTAGCTGCTTCCTAGCCTTTGTTGTTTTTACAACAGAGATGTGTGTCCAGATTCTCATTAAAAGATGGGCTTCTTTATATTGTCTGCTTCCTCTGACAGTCCCCTTAGATTGAACGCCAGCAAATCAAGCTATTTATTTTCCTCTGCCCTCTTTTTCTTTCCCTGTGAAAATCAATTCAAAGATTTTTTGGTTTGCTGTTACAAAAGCCTGTTGATTTCTGTCTTAATTTGAGAAGTGGCTTGTAACAGTCGCTGCTGAGCTGGGAATACAGTATTTCCTGCACCTTAAATATCGTATTTTTACAGACAAGATTGTTTCAGACTTGTGCTTTTGCAGGGATTTGACAAAAAGTACAAACTTATGAATGACAGCAAAGTATTCAAGTGGCACACTACTGCTAATTTTCTCTATCTGAACCATATAGAGTGACTGAAACATCATACAATTCAAACTTTTTTTCCCCATTGAAAATAACTTCAGTCAACTCTTAATTACACTGTGAGAAGACAAAGATTCATGAGTTTTTATCTCATTCCGCAACAACGTGAGAAGAAATATAACGCACAGCTTTTGCATTAACATCAAGTCAGTTTCTTAAAACAAACAGAAAACCAGGGGTGACCTTCTCTTTATTTGGCACAGGAACAAAGTCATTTGTGGCTGACTCTTTTGCTTGCAAGAGTATTAAATTTAGCATGACAGGGACACCTTCATGTTTGCTACAACAACAACCAAAAATCTTTGACCTCCATTTTCTAGGCTATATGCAGAACGGGGCAATTTATCACAAGCCAAAAAATCTCAGCACCCTAATTAATTACAACTAAGTAAAGAATGTTTGGAGAGCCAAATTGCTTTAATTCCCCAAACACCGGCTGAAAGTCATTCATTATCAAATGTGTGCTCAAAGGTTAGTTTGCTTTTGTGAAGACGAAATAAGCATTAATTTCGGAGCCTGAGTTTCCCCCTGTGGGAAGACAGGCGAGCAGTTCGTCATGAGGCCACACATCACTGACGGCAGGTTCGCTGTCTGATCGTTGCTCGCTGCTCACTGCACAACGGCAGGTCTTGATACTTTCTGTGTAGTTCACCCTGAGAGCACTCACTCCATCACCTTAATTGAATGTTAAGTGCGGATAGTTGTATTTGCTGCTCAACCTTTTGTTCAGAAGAATAACAGGTAGGGATAAAGGAGCGTACGGAAGCAGCTGCTTGAAGAGGAGAAGTGTCATCAACACAGGGGCTTTAAGCCTTTGGAGGCCTCCATTAACAGGCCCAGCAGGGAATATGTTTAAAGAGTCTTCAGTATGCAATGAGTGGAGATGTGTAAAACTCCCACTGAATGCTCAAGGGAATCAGCTCAGCGCTCTGGATGGCTCTTAAGTCTGAAGCATCATCAAGGAAACAGGTGGGCTCTGACTAATTTCAGGAAATACAGAAACTCTTTATAGAAATAGTGGACAATTGGCCGTATCAAGGCCATCTCTCCATTTATTACTCAAAATACACAAAAAGTTCTGAGCTCCTCCTTCTGCTATTCATAAATTCACCCAAGGCTCACACTATTTGAATTTTAAGCAGTTCGAATGAACAAGAATAAGAAGCACTTGAGATGAAATCCATCTCTCGAAGGGAATTCATCAAAGAAATTACTTCCCATATCAACAATAGAAATTACCTCACAATATGCAATTGTCCTATCCACATATTCATGGAACCCTTTGGTGTTTTTATGGGGTAAGAGGGACTATTTAGCAGGTAATACAGCATTAATGTGGAGGAGAGGGAGAGAGAAAAAAAGCTGTTTTAATGGAAGTGGCTTCTTGCCTCTGAATTTCGATGATGTGCACAATGCCCTTAAATCCCTTTCTTATTTGAGCCTGCTTTGCAGGTACTTTTGAGCCTTAATAGGATAAGCAGAGGACACAAAAGATTTCTATCTCTCAAGTCTTTCAGTTCACTGAGAATCCCAATCTCTGGCAATGAGCACTTCATGAATCATTCATTTTTAATAGATTATGCAAATTCCAGGGCATAAAATCAACAAGATCAATAACTGCAGGCGTTTTAATTGGTGTTCGAAAACATTTTAAGGATGAACATAATCTCCAGTTCTTTCCTCCGTAAAGGCACAATTAATTTAAAATTGGATCTCAGCCTAAATACTACAGATAATTTACTACTTTTTGCATGGCTTAAAATTCCTCTGGTAGGCTTATCGCTGGCAAGTAAACTGTAATACTCAGCCATTAGAGAGACCACACACCTGAATATCACCTATTATCCACACAGGCACTGAGGGAAAACCAAGCAGAGGAGCCACTAACCAAATACTAATTACCAAGTGGAAGTCAGAGTGATGTTTGTTCATTAGTTTGACCTCTGTATGCTTTATTTCTCTGCCTCCAGTGAGCTCTACCAAAAGAAAGGACATGAAATAAACTTATTTACTGATACAAAAGTAAGTAATGTGCTTTTTTTCTCATATGCACACACACAGATGCACACACACTGATACACATACAATCCCATCTTTCTTCTTCTATATGTGTCTTTACACCTGTAAGGAGACCCTCACTGCAGAGAAAATATCCCAGGTGCAAACAAAGCTGCCTGCAGAAGCAGGCCTGCTTTCACGGGGCCATCAGTGCACAAAGGACGAACACACACCTTTCTTCTCAGGAGGCCTGCCTTACAGGGGAAATCTACCTCCCACATATTAATGAGAAAAGGGCCCTTTCTTTTCTCATAAGACTGCTTGGCTATCATTTGAGAAGGGGGGCCGGTGCAATTTTCAATCACCCTGTCCTCCCCCACGCAGAACTCGTTGCCTTTGATGGCTGCTGCATAATTATATGAATTTTAATAAAAGATCTGTATATTAATCTCAGGCCCCCGACAGTCATCGTAAACTTTCAGTAAACTTAACCTTCTTCTTGGTAATAACACGGCAACAACGAAACAATATTTCAATTAGCCAGGCAGTCATTAACTGTGACAAGGAGAGGAGACAACGAGGGGTGGGGGGGAGAAAGAGAGAGATAGGAGGGTGAAATAAATGATCATGGTGTTAAAGTTAGGCGGCAGAAATGCCAGAGCGTATTTACCGAGGCACATTACTCGTGCTTTGAGACACACAAACTGTCTCCCGGCGTACAAATCACAGGACCAACACAGCAGCAGCAGGCAGCCAACAAGCAGTCAGTCCTGCATGGTGGCCTTTTTTTTTTTTTTTTTTTTTTTTCTTTTGCGAGACCTTGCTCTGATACACAGTCATAGTTCTGATCTACTGACACCCAAAGGTCCTTGTCCAGCAGTGACTGAACAGTCACCCCCTCCCGATTATCGCCCTGCTTGCTCAGCGAAAAACCAGACGGAGGACAGCTGCTAAGCTTTTATCGTATCATCGTACCACCTTTTCAGCTCAGAGTGAAATGGTATTAAAAAAGTCTTCACACTTAACTTTTTGGTTTGCTTTTATTTTTTCAGACATTTCATTGTTTGTCAATTGCACAAGCATGCTTTGCATTATTTTTCTTTTACATTGTACAAAACCCCTCAGCTGAAGCTGTGGCCTGGCAGCATAAAGGCGTACTGTATGGCACTTGATCTTACCTACAGGGTAGCTTTGCGACACGCTGGGGCCCAGGTCTGGGTTGGCGCTAGATGATAAACTGGGCTTGACTTCGTCCAGGCTGGAATTCAGGGCAGGGAGCGAGTACTCATTAGCCTGGGAAAAGGACAGTTGAATCATTACACAACCAAACAATACCTAGATGGAAATCCTCCCTTCTCCTCCTCCATTAAGCGCTCCACACAGGCCTGTGTGAGTATAAATTTGTATGAGAGCATTGTGTGTGTGTGTGTGTGTGTGTGTGTGTGTGTGAGCTGCAGGGTGGCAGTTCAAGCATATCATGAATGTATTTTGGTATTGTCTGAGAGGAAGTGGGATTTTGAGATGAGTGAAAAGCCAAGGCGTCAGCTGGCCCTTTGTGCTTGACTGCAGTCCTACCCCTGACCAGCCAAGGGAGAAAGCAGTTCTGCTTTGTTACAGGCACACCATGTGGCCCTGTTTGAGAGACACCATTCACCTTTTCAAAAAAAAATATTTTTTTTTTAGCTTTTTTGCTTATAATTTAGAGTTTACACCACCTTTAAATTTCATTGCCTCTTATCTCTGAATAGAATCACTTGTACATCTTGCACTTTTTGTTACAGTTTAACTGTCAGAGGTTTAGCTCCTTGTGTGCGTTCAGGTTTTGTGTTAAAGGCCTAGTTCACCCAAATCACAGAAAAAAAAACATATTTTCTCACTTAGCTCTTGTGGTATGAAGCCATGCAGATAATTTTGGTTTTATACGCCCAGGTTTTGAGATATCCACCTCTGAAATTTACATCTAAACTCAAGTGAATGGAATTTGTGCAAATGTGCTGCTTTAATTTTTCCAAAAACATTGAAAAAATATGATACCTGAGTTACCAGAGTACTGATCAAATCATCAAAACTTCTTTCATGTTTTCTAACCCTAAATGAAATACAGTATACAACTGGCAAAATAGAGTGAAATCAGTAAAATTCTACTGAAAAAATAAATAAAAAGGACTTCTAATTTGATAGTTGAGAGTTTATCATACTCCTTGTTACAGACATGTTTCAAGAAAAGTATTGAAGGTTGGAAAAAAGCCTTATTTACAGATAATATCCTAGTTCACGAAGAAGTCTGTATTATCAAGATTAACTGGGACACTGTTTCTGAAAAGACGTGTTCCTGTTTAATTCTTTAAAACAAACACTTTCAGATTTTAGCTCCACAAATTATATTGGGGTGGCAGCTGAAATCTTAGAAGCAGACACGTAGAAACATCAGCAGATAAAACCAAATATGACTCTATGTGTAATTTGGGTGAACTGACCCCTTAATAAAACAAAACAAAACAAAAGAAAACAAATTTTATTCAATTTAAAAATAATCTCTTCCCAGCGTGTCTTTCATCATCATGTTTCCTTTTGTAAATCCGCTAAAGACACTCATGGCAGATGTTAGCAGGTTTTTTTAATGAGATGAGACTTCCGGAGTCTGAGTGTTGACAATGTTTGTCCAAAGCCCAGTGTGAGCCTGAGTGGCTCAGTGGGCCGCGCTCCCACAGGGGGACGCCTGTGACCCCACTCTTGTCTGCCACTATCACCGATAAACTCTAATTGTCTGCTACAACTGTTCACTGGCACAATGTCGGATGTTTTCCTCTATTCTCAGAGGCTTCAGACGCCAAACAGACGTTTTATCATGCAGATAAAGGGCAGGAGGGGGAAAACTGAAAAGATAGGTCTGAAAAGGATGACCAAATGGCTAGCAGAAGTGTGGGAGGGGTGAATCCATTGAGTTTTGCATCTCCAGAATGGGTTTTTAATGCCTCGCTACAGAACCCAGACACTGGCTAATAGGGCCACATTTTCCAGAGGAAAAAAAAAAAGAAAAAAAAAAAAACGTGAGGCACCCATGAAAGGGAAAGTGCTCTGATTAATATTGCATTAAATTAAAGCTGATTTTTCTGGACTGTTCCTGGCCTCTTTTTTTTTCTTCCCCACTCTCCCCCTTTTTTAGCCTAACCCTTTTCCCTCTGCCTTTTAATACTCTCCCTGACGCTCTTTGTGATTGCAAGTCATTTCCAATTCGTTTTGGTATTGATCTTCCAGTAGAAATCAGTTTTGTAATTAGCTGCAAATTAGGCCCTCTTCTAGAGGTGAGGCCTGTCCCACTGATTTATCACCTGCGTAATTCGCCCCGATTGGAGAGAAATTAAAATGAACTCAATTAAGCGACTGCTTTTGCTTTATGGGTCCGCTTGTAGTTTTGTGGTAGAAATTAATAGTCTCTTGTTGTTTAATAGTATAATGAAAGTAAATAAAGGTTATCCATTGTAATAAACCCAGAGCTTTTAATAAGCAGTGGTTTCTGGCTGTCGTTTTGGCGTGGGGGTGGCTGTTCCCCAAATGCCTCTTAATTTTTGAAATGAGGATGGATGGCAAGCGTGGTTTTAATATCATAAGGACTCGGAGCAGGAATATATGGGGGTTGTTTGCAATGTTTCATACATCCATCTCATGAATATATATGTTACAATAAAGGCAGCTTTCAAGACTGCTTCAGTCATTTAACGTCAACATATGATACAGAAGTGGAAAATAAACAACAAAGGCAAGAAGCAGCAGTTGAATAACACAGCAAAAAATGAAGAAAAATCTAGGTATTGATTAATTTAATGTTGCCATACTGTTATTCTCAATTATAGGGGATACAAGGAATGTGTTTTTCATGACAAAATCAATAATGTGTGGGAGTTTTCCTGGTGATCCCTCCAGCATTATACATGCTGGCTTGTAATCCAGTGATCGGCCATCTCAGACGTTTGTTTAATTAGCTTTCTTCTCTGGATATGGTTTAGGAATATTTGTGACAAAGGTGTTTTTTTTTATGTGTGTTAGATTCAGTATTGCATGCACAATTTGGATGTATGTGAAAAAAAAAAGCAGAGGTGATGAGTTGCGGCGCTACTAACCTGTTCGGGTTTGATATGCTCCGATGTAGGGAAGACGTCAGGGTACGAGGGGCGTTCAAAGACCCGGTCCAATGCTTCCAGCTGCTGCTGGGTAAAGGCATCTGCCCTCAGGTGTTTCCGTAAACTCTCCACACTACCCTGAGAATCACTGTTTGGGCCAGAACCATCTGAACCATCTATAAGAAGAAAGAGCAACAATCGAGACACTGACCCCGCAAGCTGGCCTTTACTTCAAGCTATGCACTTTATATTCTCCTCATGTTTTTTCTGTACCACCTCTGTGGGGGATCTTGAGGAGGACAGAAAGGGATGGAGTGCAGGTTTTTACTGCACAACTTAATGGCTGTGGTGAGCCACTGGCTACATCACACTGACATTTCCCCACACAGTATTAACACCATCATGATCTGAAAGCCCTCTGGTAATTGATGGATTACCGTCACTTGCAAATATATACATGTTGTGGCAAGCATGTGTAGTAATGAAAGCAGCAGCTAGCCCATTATAATGCCTTTTCACCCCCCCCCCCCCCTTTTCCTCCCCAAAACCTTACTGGTGATGAGCAGCTTTTTTTTTAAAAGCACAATTTCCCTTTCACAATTCAATACTGCTTTCATTCTCTGCGAGTGTGCGGTTCCATTTGGAAACAGCAGCGCAGGACAAGAGGCTGAATAAAATCGTACAGTCTAGTTCAATCATCCTGCTCTCCAAACACAGAAATTTTCTCCTGACTCCTGACCTGATTACCCAACTGTTGGGAGAAGGATGCCTTAGCTTTCACCGTTGTCACTTGTGTGCGACGCTTTAAAGCCTTTACAGACCATTCTACCATACCTCTTTTTCTACCCCTTTCTACCCCCGGCCCTTCTCCAACACCCCCACCTCTCCTGGCTGCAGTGGCTGCATCTGTAGGTCTCCTCCCCGGATCCCAGAAAGCTTCAGCTCCCTTACAAATCTGTCATTCTAAATTTGCGGCAGATTATGTTCTCCCCTCAGTGGGAGAGTGGTGATATATGATATGCAAGGCCCCTATTGATTGCCTGATCTGGTGGCAAGAGGGAGCTGAAATGAACTTGAAATGAACATCATGCCTCAACTCATTGTGCGTATAATACTCTACTTAATCCCACATTTTTCTCTGCCATGGAATTCAATTGATCAATCATGTCTGTGTGATAGTACCATTTGGGAGGGTTATTGCCATTCTATTCTGCTGCTTGACCTTTTTTCACAGGCTGAGGCCAGAGGATGAACCTGACTCCTGCACAGGGAGCCGAAGGAGCTATAAAAGAGAGTGTGAGTGGGTGTGTGTGTCCGAGCATGTGTGAGTGTGTAACCTCAAATTGTATTGATAGCAAAAGAAAGTCATGTATCAAATAAGTTGTACTATTTATCCTATTTTGATTAAAGAAAAATGTGCATACAGAAATATTTACCCAACAGAGTATTATCTGTTGTGGGATTTTACCTCTTAAACATTTGATTTTACCTGTAAAATTTTCCTCGAGTTTCTTTAAATTTAGAGGGAGAGCACTTTCCACACTGCAAAGCGTATGGTTTTCACATCACACTGTGATGTGAAAACCATACGCTGAGAAAATACACCCTTTCAAAATCCATTGGATTATCTCAAACATTCGTTGTCATTACGCCACAAAGACAGTGGAGATATGTAGTCATCTAATCAAACCCAAAATGTCATATTTTTAGCTGCACCATAACATCAAATTGAAAATATTCTAGTTTTGTGCATCATTTTAAACATTTTTTCCCAAAATTTGGCCAACATATTTGTTAACTTGAGAAACTTTTGGATCTGGACCTGAATTAAAGCTTATTTTTGACCTCAAAACATACGTTTTTCAAAGATGGACACAGTGGTGCTTGCAGCAGAATTTAACAGTAAAGGATTTTGGGGAATAAGCTTATTCTCTTATGGTGCTTTCAGACAGAACACAAAGTGAGTTTTCACCTCATGTCATTTGCGCTTATTTGACTGCTGGACCATTTGTGTTTATTCACCCCAAACAGCCAAAATACCAACTGCAAGTTAGCTGTAAGCTAGCTAGCAACAGACACACCGACTGTGTCTGTCGGTGTGTTTCTGTGTGTTTGTGTTCAGCTCAGCCTCTGACTGAACTCAGAACTCATCAGAGACTCCAGTTCCTTCTGTTATTTCCCTCCAGTTCAGCCTGATCTCACAGAAATATGTGGAATGACCGCAGCCTCTTAACACATTACGTGCCACGACCATGTAATGCGGCGTTAAGAGGTCGTGGTCATTTCATGTATTTCTGTGAGATCAGATTGCTCCAGTGTCTGTCCTTTTGCCTCTTGTGTCTGTACATTATGAAGCACATTCATAAAGGCCAGGGATATGCTCAAGATGCTCAAGATGAAACATTTTCAACTTGTGTGGACACGTAGCCTATTTGCATCAATTGGCCCCAATCGGGGGTAATTTGCGATGATACATAAGAAGATCGATACCACTCTCATTCCTGTCCTTTTAATAATAAATGTTATATAATAATGAAGCTATAGTCAGAAAACAGTTAGCTTAGCATAAAGACTAGAAGCAGGAGGAAACAGCTAACGTGGCTCACTCAAAAGGTCACAAAATCCACCTATAACAGCATATTTTGTTTGTTTAATTTGTACAAAATGTCAAGTTGGGGTTTTACAGTCATCTGTTTCCCCCCGCTTCCAGTCTCTACACTAAGAAGCTAACAGTCTCCTGGTTGAAGCTTACGACTCATCTAACTCTCGGGAAGACAGCAAATATTTCCCAAAATGTCAAACAATTCCTTTAAGAGGTTAACACAACTAATCTGTGAGTATTCAGCATGTTTTGTGCACAGCCACAGTGAAGGCCCTCACCTACTATAGCTGCTGCTTGTCACTTTATCAAATTCAGTTGTTCTCTTTGGTACCAAAGCAAATAGAGTCATTAATTACTTTCCATCAGCCGGTCGGAGCCACAACACCTGATCAATACCCCCCACCAAACACACACACACACGCACACACAAACACACACACACATACACATATCTGTCATTCACCACTGTGGAATACACTTCCCACACACAAGACAAACCATCCTGGGTCAACGCTCTTCCTCCCACTCAGACTGAGGACAGTCCCATCTGCCCTCCCTGCTACCGATTCCCACCTGTCAAATCAACCATATTTTGGTGATGAAGATGATTCTGGTGACACTTTCAATGGTAATGTAGTCATGTAATTATGCTTCCTCGAGGTGCCTAAATCAATTTTATGCATCCTCAGTCATTTTCTTACAACAGGTGAATGAGTCCTACATGAAAACACTATCATCTGCCAAAATTAGAAGAACAAAATGAGAGTATTTAGAATATTTCACATGAGAGATTTCTGTATTTGTGTTTTGTCTGCACTCAAATTGAGCAGAAAAGGGTAACGTCAGGTTTTTCTAGGCAGAAAACAGCATCCAGATTTGACAGGTTGTTGGGTTGTTTTGCTCAGTATTTTGGACAGGAAACTCCACTGTCAAAAAAAGCTGACTGTGTCAGCTCAACATGACTAAGTCAAAACCTAGTACAGTACACGGCTGGTGCATGAGTGTACGTCATCTGGTTGCCATCAGACATGGACGTTGCCTGCATTTTTAAGATGTTTTGTTTTTCTGTAAGTTAACTTGATAATGTGACATATAAACAGTTCAACAGTGAAAATTACAACAGCTTAATCTCAACCATTGCTGTCGGTTGGTGCAAAATGCATTCTGTGTAACTTTGGCTGACAAATGGTGTAACTTCATCACTCAGTCAGTCAGTCAGTGAGTGACTCGGTGACGGACAGACGCAGTTATAGGGCTGGCCCTGTTGTTGTGGTCCAACTAAAAATTAAAAATTTCTAGGTTTTTGGGCTGTTAAGACATCACCGTGGGCTTTGAGAAACTCTAACATTTTAGAGACTAAACAATTAATCGAGACAATAACTGGCAGATTAATCAATGATGAAAATAATTATTAGCTGCAGACCCAAACCTCACTCACACAGTCTTGAAGGAGTAGATTAGCTGTGTTTTTGAGTGTTAAACTGTTATTATTTTTTTTAAGAAAAATTAAATGTTACAGAGAAATACTTTAGATTAGATTTAGATTTAGAAAAAGTTTTCAGGTGCAAATGTCTTATTGTCACTACAAGAAGCGAGATCCATTATTTGGACATTTCCTAATCTGCTCGTGATGCAGCAGTGATACTAATCTTTGACCACAGTGGCTTTGTCAGTGCGTCGCATGCTTGTCCCGCTCTGTGGTCGTTTATTGATCATCTCTTGAGTTGAGTGTATTCATCTTGACATCAGTCTGTATTAACACTCCGGTAACGAGGGAGCAGCCTCTATCAGATCAGATAACCAGCTCTAGAGAGCAGACTCCTCTCTGCGGGTTTGGCACCCAGAGGTTGCGACCCCTAGCAGGAGGCTTTAGCCAACGCAACTCTGAGGCTGGGAGTGAGTCCGAGTGACTGCCCGCCAAACAAAAACAGAACAATTATCATAATGAAGTGCAGATTGGCTATGAAAAGTCGTTTTTCCGAAAGACTGACTCTAACAGAGGAAAAGAATGATTTCAGAATGAAAGTTTAAACTCTTTCACACAATTAAATTTGAGTTTCCGAGTTCTTGTTAGAGGCACAGGGAGGTTAGCTGGCACCTTGAGGTCATGAAAGCCCCCCTCAGATGAGTGAGCTTATCCCCACTGTCTACTCCTTGTTTAAATAACATGTCAGCATATATACGCTCTCGATCCCCTAACACATTGTTACGTAGTTCGCGATAATACACCTCTATAATTTCCCGCCTGGTTCAATTCTTGGCTAAATGAGATCAAATTAAAACTCATTTGCATCAAATTGGATGAACTCAGCTGCATTTTGTTTTTTCTAATTGAATGTTTTGATTATGTCAGCATGAATGAAATACTGTCTTTGGGATATAATATGTTTGTTCTGCATCACCAAAGATCTGTGATTACTGTTGAATCAAATAGATTAGCTGATCGACGGAAAATTAGCAATTTTGATAATCGATTATTTTTAATTTTCTTTCTAATTCTCTGTTGGCAGCTTCTCAAACGTAAGAATTTGCTGCTTTTCTCCGTTTTATACCATTGTAAATGGAATATATTTGAGTTTTGGACTGTTGGTCCACCATTGTGATCTAGCGAACTGGCATTTTTCACTTTCTTCTGACATTTCCTAAACCAAACATTTAAATATTTAATAATTTGCAGTTTCAAATGTAATGAAAGCAGGGCTGCCAACTTTTGACTTCAGCCAGGAGTGAGATTCGTTTCCATGGGGGGGTTAGGGTTAGGGTTGGGGTTGGTTGGTGTACATGTTTTTGTTCATAATAAAATGAGCATTATTCATGGTAAATTGACCCACTTGACCTCTCTGGCCTTGTTTAACACTGCAATGCTGCAATAACTTTACTAACCTCGCTCTACGTAGGCCAGCTCTACAACTTTACATCGGCAGATCCTGAGTAACACCCAAAAAATAGACAAATAACTAGAAAATAATCTGATTAATTCTTATATCCAGAAGAGAAAAGTGTGGAAAGGCGTTAAGCAACATTGCTTACTGTTGGTGCTGTTTGCTGTGATGTTCTCGAGCTTTTAAAGGCTTTATCAATCTAATTTGGAGGTTGTACTTAGGTGCTGACATTTCGCTTCGCTCTGAGTTCCTGTGTTGATTCTTCCTCTCCTCCAAAACAGATGCTGAGACACAGAGCAGGGTGTGACGCAGGCCCGCTCCATCACTCATCTCCACACACGGTTCAGTCCTCATGACGCTCAGAGATGAGAAATAATTAATTCAACAGCTACTGAAGCACAGAATCACATTCATTCTGACTGCCACTGGCTATTGTTGTTGGCTTTTGAAATATATGATGATCATCTTATCATGAAATTTCTCTCTTGGTATTTCTCTCATAAATCAAGAAGAAAGACTGACACAAAGCAGAAAGCGCTCAGAATGGCTGAAATTAAGAATCAACTGCAGGTCTGATTGTGCAATTTGTTGGCCAGTCTGAAAGGACGTGTGATATGACTTTGAAAGACCGGACACACTTCATGGGTTTATCATTCTGTCCATTGGACACTGCATGTTCTCAACAGACCTTCAAACTGTCTGCTCAGGTCAATGCAACGTGAACAAAAACATCCATGAAAGCAAATTTGTACTTAAACATCAGATTCTGTATGAATTTTTTTTTTTTTCATTTCACCCCAAAGAGAAGCAGCTCAAGCTTCTCCTTTGTCTTTTCTGAAGCCTACAGTGTCAGAGGCAGTGGGGGTGGTGGAGTTGGGATGCAGGGAGTGAGGCGGGTGGTGGTGGGGTACTTGGATGTTAATCTGTGAGGTAATAGCTTTTCTCTGCAGAATTGCAAATTCTAATATATGTCACTTTGTAAAACGTGTGGACAGCCGTGGTCACCAAAGACACCATCTCCAGGGGTCTCTCTCTCCCGCTCTCTCCCCCCACTCTGTCCGTCCGCAACAATGGCTGCCAAGTGTAACATGCTACTTTTAATTTGCAATAACACGTGACAATAGCAGATTAATGGGTCTTATGACACCTGTGTCCCTGAAGCTCCTCTTGCCGAGACCCAGTGTACATAACGTGTGTCACACTACATTATCTCTACATCCCTCCTGTAATGGGGACCTTTTTTTAAGGGCACTGCTGACTTGGAAACTTAGGAGCTGTCTGCTCGCTTGGCAGAGAGCCACAGCTACTGCCTAAAACAAATACTCTGGGCTACACAGCCAATCCATTTCACCGCAGCTTGTGTTGCACACCGCCTCCCCTCCCTAACCCTTCCCCTCCTTTCCTTCCCTTCCCTTCGCTCATTTTTGTTCATGTTTTCAACCCTTGATAATGACTGCTTGTGCCATAATCATCATGAGGCTTACCAAGTTAAATAGGGCTCAGGCAAGCCACTGTGCTGTGAGGAAATTTAATCCAGGCATTAAGTGACTATAGACTACTGCCTACTGAGCAAAGCAAAATATGTCTGAATAGCAAACGAGGCAACACTGAAACACAGACTTTAGGTGAAGAAATAAGCAGTTTGAGACAAACAGGACCACGACGGTTAGCACAAGCATGTTTCTTACTGAAAAACTGTTTGATTTCAAAGCAAGACCGTAACCAGGATTTAAAATCATCAATCCTACATATGATGTTGGTGGATGACTGGTTTTGCTAGAAAAACAACAGTTATTCAGTACTATTTGATCATTTCCAGACAAAAAGCGACAAAACGCCTTATTTTTGTTAGTATTTTTTTATGTAAAGCAAAGAAAGAATGCCACTTAAAACAGTTGATGGTGAAGTTCAATACACACTTAAAATTTTTTTGGCCAAATATAGAATCTGGGATGATTTTCTTTCAACAATGCACCCCCCAAAAATAATAATACATGGTTATATAGGGCCATATTTACCACAGGTTATGACATACTGGAGCTGTGGCCTCAATTTCATATAAAACCACTCACTATTTTCTTGATGACACTCCATTTCTACCAAACTTATGGTTGCAAAGGTTACAAAACACAAAATACAGAGGACATAAGCTAGGTCTCCTCAGTTTTCAGGGACACTTCAGCCACTTCAGTTGCTTACTATTTTTTTTTTTTTTTTTAATTCGGGTTTGTTTTTCGGTACACTTTCAGAGACGACAGCAACAGGACAATAGTGTCCACAGGGTAACATCGTATGTAATATACTATTCTTACAAACTGTGGCTCGAGGCGAGACATTGCTTTGTCGGCCGTGTGTGTGTGTGTGCAGCCAAGGCCTGGGGTTTATGTTTTGGAAAGATAAAGTATCCCTGACCCTGTGGTTCCAGGTAGGCACCAGGAGGTTCAGAGAGTATATAAGAACCACAGCTCCCCCCACCCGCCCCCTCCTGTCACCCTCAGTACAAGTCCTACCCTGTCGCAAACACACACATGAGCGCACACATCCACACACACACACAGCTTTCTTCTCTTTTATCGTAATGCTAGCCGAGCACCTAAATCACAGAAATGGCAGCACATCAGGGGAATCATTTGAGACTGAATAGCCGTAGAAACATGGCGCTGTCACCTGGAAGACCTCCACAAAACAGGCCAGCTCTCCTTCTTACACACGCACACACATATCTTATTCCTCTCCATGCCCTTTAATACCTCTTTGCCCTTCAGCAGCAATCTGCATAGAAATGTGTGCATTCTATCATTCAGTGACTAGACATTACACCCTGGCTAATATGAGAGGTCCTCGAACGACTGAAAATGAACCCTTGAAAATACCAGACGTTTGCATTATGCCCTCGCGATTGCATCTCTTACAGGGAAAGACTTGATTATGTCATTTGCCATGTCCACGTCATGCTGGTTTTTATATCTTTGCCAGGAAATCTACCTCTGACAGGTCATTAGTCATCCCTCCCTCCCTGCACGCACATAAAACATCAATTCCACTCAATATCCCGCAAACCCCCGCGCTTCTCAACAAACGCCAGAACAAAGAAGACGCTATGTAAACTGCTGCCGTGCTCTGATTAGCTCTCATTCCAGAGCACTGCAGAAATAAGGCACTCATTCCCCACCCTGTTTGAGATAACTGCCCCTTTTCAGCAGCCACATCATCCCTCCGTACCCGAACACGCCTCGTAACATGAGTGCATCTGTTTAGCTATTCTCATCAGCTGCTTATGTAGTGACATTAAGGAAGCCTATTGCTTACAGAACCAATAATCTATATCGCCTCAGGCCCCGTTATATCCACTAACCTACTACTTCAGCAGCAGAAGTGGAGGCACTTTTGTTAAAGAAAAAAAAAAAAAGAAGCCCTCCACAGAGCTATAGAGGCTTTCTTGACTGACCTGGGTGGTTGGCTACATCATCTTGACATGTAATTATCTAAAGCCCTTTAATCACTTCCATAAAGATTAATTGCAGGAGACAACAGCGGAGGTCGTGTCTTCAAATCAAAAGACTCCTTGGCAGATTGACACAGCAGTGTAACAGAGTTCAGACTTAGGTGTTTTATAAGGGTCATCTACTGGAACAGAAGCAGGTTTTAATGCTGTAATTGCAAGTTCAGCAAAGTGGGTTTTATAGCATAAAGCCGCAAGGAATGCTACTCGCTTTTTAGGTTTTTTTCCCCGTGATTTTAGGTATTTTCTTGCATGCTACCATGCCTAATCCTGCGCTGAGGTTGTTGTTTTTTTTTTTTGTTTTCCTCATAAAAGAAAAATTCTCTTACCTTCATCTCTTTTCCTCTTTTCACCGTTGGATCGTGGGATACCCAGAATCCCATTGATGGAGTAGGACCCTGCAGGGTCGTTGGAGGCGCTGGTTACAGGCGGCGAGGCTGTGCTTGGTACTAGGAAAAAAAGAAGCAAAAACATTAACAGCCAGCTTATATTCATGTATGTTCTCTATGTGCTGCGATTCCATATAACATTCAGCTGATGCTGATGCGGTGAGCTGCAGTTTTACCTATGGTATGGCCTGTTGTCGACAGGGATGTCCCATCAGGAGATGGATGGAAAGGCTGCTGGACTTTTGTTCGGATGATCCTGAGAAACAAAGGAGAGGCAGGTGTCATCGGCACTTTTCTAGGAATGTCTTCTCTTTGCTGGAGATTTCCAAACGACCCCTGTTTGAGCGTGATCGCAGCTGCTATGGAGATACTGCGTGATTAAGATATCAAATGTAACTCATACGCAAGAAGGGATCTGATCGGTGGTTCTGCCTTAAAGGTGAGGTCTGGAGAAAAGTCTTCATTGCACTTTTGGTCTGAGTGATCTTGCAAACAAAGCATGAAATCACATCAATTCACCTCAATGATCAGCTTCACTGACTCTACCTGGCCCACACTAATCAGCTCCCTCTCTCTCCCTCTCTCTCTCTCTCTCTCTCTCCCCCCACTGTGGAGGTGGTTTCACGGGGGCCGAATCGCAGTAGTAGCCCTTTGCTTCCCAGATCAAACATCTCTGTAGAACCAGCAACCCCCCATGTGCCAATGCGGATGAGGTTGTATTGATCGGGGCTTGGGGAGAAAAAGTTGGGGATTAGTCACACGGGCAAACAGATGCAAATAGAAAGCTATAAATTACATGTGACAGGAAAGCAATAGTTCCTTATTGCCTTGCACAAGCTTACGCCAGCATTAGATTCCTTTAATCTGAATGGCACTTGGGGAGAAAGGGAGCTGTCACAATAATTTGTAAACTTTAAAACTATTCATCATGTATGCCATGAGAGCTATTTTAGAGCACAAGCGAAAGAGGTCGAGTGAGGACCACAGAGCCTTTTCAGGTTGATTTCCGAGCCCAGTTTGTTCCTTTATTCTTATTTATTTGCTTGTTATCTTTCCGTAGAATGAAAATATTCACTCGCTTAGATAAAACCGCACAATATAGAGCCACAGATTATGATTTCAAACCAAAAAAAAATACAGCTCTCCTTTTGTTTTCGTCCTCCACATTATCTAGAAACAGATCAAATGATTTGGATATTGATGTTACTGTGGGTGCCAGAAGAATTTAGAGGAATAAATCCAACACTGTCAACAAAAAAAAAAAAAGAAAAACTCCCCTTGGAGGCAAAGCTACCTAACAACAAGACTTTCCAGAGAGCGCATATTGATGTTTTAATTTTTTTCACTTCTCCCCATAACAGTTATTCGACCCCTTGACTTGTGTGTGCTACATAAATTCAAAGACTTTATTTGGTATCCATGTTCTTGATATTGAATAAGCAATTTGGGAGAATGAATTAATGACCTGGCTGTTGCTGAAAATCCCCCGAAGAAATATTAAAATTGCTTTACTTCTGAATCAATAATATCGAACGCCATTGAGGACCCTTTTTTTTTTTTTTTTTTTATGTCTACCAGCAGCGTAGCGTTACTTGTTGGTTGTGGTGGCCCAGACTCGTAGTACAACACTATCTCTGTAGCGTTTAATAATGCATGCAGGGGAAAGGTGTTTAAATAGAGCATCCTCTTTTGTCAACAGTCCTGAGGTCAGACTGTCTGCCACAGAAACCCACGACTGGCCACAGTCAGAACCATCCGACTGGAAAAGACTTCGGCTCCAGTCTTTTTTTTTCTTTTTTTTTTTCTTCCCTCCCATTGTCTTAACTGGGAAAGCCCCATTTAAGCACATGGAGTGAAAACTTCTCTTGTCATTTATTTTAAACAACTTGAGGCACTATCAGATGATCTGGAACCAGGCTTGATTGTGAATGAACCACTAAAGATGTTTTCATTGATTTCTGCAGACTGCTCCTTTTACAAACTCAACCATATATTGAAATATTTAGCAGGAGCTAAATCAAAACAAATGTGTGTCCTCTCACTTGTGTGTGTGTGTGTGCTCTATTGTGTGTGTGTGTGTGTGTGTGTGTGTGGCACTGGAGCGAAAACGCATTGAAATCTTACATTTCTTCTGCTAAAAAGAGAAAATATTCAGCATTAAGCCGTAATAGAAATTCAAAGTAGCTCTCATATTTGGCTGATAGAATTACAGTTCTTTGTATTCACAATTTAATTTCCCACATAAACAAAGACACATAAGGCTCCCCCTTCATTTCCAAAATAGAAAGCTTTAATTGGAATTGAAAAAACTTTATATGGGGTCTTTTAATGATATTAATGTACATTTTGAATTTATCACATACATGTGTCTGAGCCTCCTTAAATGGGGCTTTTTAAGCAACCACGAAGCATGAAATGAATTTTCTTCAGCCTTTCTCTATTTAAAAGATGTCTTGTGTGGAGCTGTCCATGCTCTCCCATCAGCTCATTAAAATGTAATGCTGATGCTGGCTCTATGGAACAGTGCCTCTTAACCAAAGTTCATCACCAGGGATCTCTGGTGGTGGGGGGGTGGGGTGGTGGTGTGTGTGTGTGGGGGGGCGAGGAGGAGTTTGTGTGTGTGTGTGTGTGTTGGGTGTGGGGGGGGTGTCCTGGTTCCTCCTGTAGCTGCCATTCTTCAACTATGGCGCTGTTTACGAATCTCTTAAGGACAACTGAACATTTATAGCCTGAACAGTGACACCTGAAATGTTCAATTTAGATATTTTACCTGATAATTTGTCATATAAGCATTTACATAGCTGTTTTAACGCCACAACTTTGGCAAAATTGATATTGCACTCGTTTGCATCGTCATGATTTTACATCTACAACAACAAGACATCACCTCAGATTTTAAAAGAATTATTAATAAACATATTTTATTCTCCCATGCTGCATTAAAGGCGCCATCATCGCCTCACATAAAACGTTTTGGGTCCAAATATTTTTTCTGTTATTTTTAATTATGACCTTATTTTCACGTGATGCAATATTTTGCAGCAAATCTACTGTATTTCCCTCTTTCTTAGGCATAAAATCTTGCAGATAAAGCCAGCCTTGCTCTCTCTCTCTCTCTCTCTCTCTCTCTGAGTGCAGGCTGCTCAGCTCCACACATTAGATGTGCTAAAGAAAATTGGCCTGCTTTATAGCGCCACGGGATCTGGTCACCGCATATTGATCGGTTTTCATCTCGACAGATTCACTGAGTCCTGGATGTACTGCTGATTGTTGAGGGAGTTTGGTCTGAAAGATTGAATTGCACCTCTGAGACCACAGGCAGCCTCGCCGCGCTGGGCAGCACAAAGTTGGTCAAACAATCTTCTGCTTGTGGGTGGTGCGCTTAGCACAGATACTGAGATAAATGGTTTCCAATTTGCGCTCTGCCGGCCCTCTTTATTACACTGTTTACATCCTGCAGCACGTTGTTAAACCACAAGAAAATTTACAAAAGGTAACAAGAAAAAAATAAAAAATCTGGAATTTGTAAGCACATTTTTCTATCATAATCTAGAGCGCTGCAGTGAAATGTTTCCTACCTGTTAATGGATGAGACGCTGGGAACAGTGTCGTTGTCGCAGATGCCCTCTGCCAGCAGTCTGTCTCTGATCTCCCAGGCGAACATGGTTGGGTTTTGCCTCTTGTAGTCTGCTATTTTTTCCACGACCTTTGGCGTGGCCACTTTAGGTTTAGACCCACCAATCACCCCTGGTTTGATGCTACCAGTCTCGTAGTATCTGCAAAAAATAATATTCTCCAATGAGGCAGTGATAGTTTGACATATTTCAGTCTGTGAAGCTTCTGATACCTTTAAGATAGATGCTTAGTATTAGTTTAAAATAAATCAGTGAAACACGCGGATGTTGCCAGCTTTGGAGCTACTATTTTTTTTTTTCCAAGAAAGTGTCCAAAAAATCAGACTTTTCTTCAGCAAAACAAGATTTTACAAACAATACTTCACAGCAATTCTGTAAATTCTCTTGAATCTCTTGAGTACACACATGTATCCACACGGAATATGGATTATAAACCCGTCTGAACTCTACTTATCTGCAGTTTAATCTTTATATTTCAGGAAACCTAATTGAAACTAATTAAATTTTTAAAAAATGATCTGAATCTTGGAGGTTCAGCTCTGTCCTCTACATGCTATTTATCTGGCCTCTTCCCAGCATGTCTACCTGGCTGCAGGGTTCGCCTACCTGCCCAGGATCTTGCTGACGCAGCCGTGGCTGACCCGCAGCTGTCTGGAGATGTCGCAGGGCCGGACACCCTGGTGGGCCAGCTCCACTATCCGCTGCCTAACCACGTCCGGGAGGGGTCTGCCGTTCACAAACACCCCGCCGAGCTGGTTCACACCTCCGTGCCCTACGTGGGATACAACAGCAGCACACACACAACCGTAACATTACGTAAAGTCGTAGAAGAGACGCAGGTGAGCATTTCAAAATATATATATAGCAGAGTCAAAAATCACTGACAGAATATAATATAGCATAAGAGAAGCGCAGGTTGTTACACTGTTTTCTATGGAGCAGGTGGATTTACATCTATTTTTTTTAGAAACTTATATAAATGCATGAAATATGCTATTTAAAAATTACCTGTTTCTTTTATTATTATTATTATTATTAATATTATTATTATTTTATTTTTATGTAATCAGAAGGTTGCTATCATGGAGGTGCCTTACATGTCTGTGTTTTAAACGTTTAATAAATACATCACAATGACCAAATTATAATATTTTGTCAGTCATCAGTCACTGATCCAAATATGTAATGAATATATTTTTTTGGCAATTTGAGGGAAGGCAAAGTAGAGATGATCACAGCAATGCAAACCATCACATAGTCTTGCTTTTTTAAAATATCATTATTTTAATAAAACAAAAATTGCCTTTTAACAATCATTCCTGTTTATATGAGTATATTTGCAGATTTTTGTCCAGTTTTGCTGGTTTGTTTAATTAATTTTCTTCACTTGTGTTGCTGGGACATAATTTATCAACAGCTTTGACTTTCTATATCAGATGAATTGTAATTCTTTAAAATAAAAATAAAAACACAAAGCAACATTTTCTTCTTGAACGCTGAATTACGCAGCACGTTTTTCATTTTTTTTCGTCTATCACACTTGTTATGCAGCTACAATCTGCTAATTTAATTCAGCCTACATGAGTCAGTGGGCCTGTGACATAATTACTGTTTTAATTTCTGAAAATAATTAAAAAATATGAATTTAATTGAGGCTCCAATTGTTGAAAGTTTCTCTCCAGTCAAAGCACAGAGCTTAGATTTTCTCAGCAGCTCCGCGGCTCATGTTGGCTATTAAGTTGCAAGCGCCTTCATTTTCCCTGCACGGTAATTTTAAATAATTGAACAAGCTTTGATCACTCATATTACATATTATTTGGTAAATGAAGAGATCATCAATTATTGAAACACATTCACCATATTATAAACCACACTATGTGGGCTTAAGTTGGACATAGAGGGGGTTTGCTGTTATTTGAATGATTTGAATAATAGATGTGACTAATGTGTCCTGACTTATTAGGGCCTGAACACACTGTCACACTGTCATCCTGCGCGGGAAGCTGCAGGGTGATACACGTGTAAATTACAGAGCACCTGCCAACGCATGTTCTTTGTTTACTATGATGAAGTTTAATATCTGCACTTCCTATACAGCAGCATTGTGCTCATTCATGAGATTTCCTAAGAATTTTTTTTTTTTTTTGGTCTGAAATTTGCACACATAAGACAAGGTGTAAAATACGAGGAGAATATTGACTCCACCATCAGCCTTTACATATTTGCCTCTATGTCAGTTTATTAGCTTGTAACTTTGTCTGTTTTTCTGCGCCAAGATGCTGTTTGCACATAAAAAAAACAATCGCTGTGCTCCCTGCTGCAGGCCTTTATGCAGAAATAATATATTTATTATTATTGTTTTTTTTTTCTTTCCACCGCATACACGTAAAAGCTGCAGTGGCAGAGGAACTCAGGTTGTGCTACTTACGGTGCATCGCTGTGAAGGGGTCTGCTTTGCAGTGAATATCCATTGGATAGCAAAGGAAAGAGAGATAATCAACTGAAGTCGCCGTTTCGCCTTCCTATCAAGGATGAAAATGTGAAGAAAAAAAGGTGATTCTACTCGATGGAGGGACTTAGTTTGCCCCCCTCCACCCCCGCTTCAACAACCGATCTGATGGCAACTTCTTTCCCCCAAAAAGTTGCCTTTCTTTGCTTTAACAGTCCGGTCCGGGAGCGGAGGTCTGGCAGGTGCGCAGCATGACCGAAGGGTTGTTTCAGTGATACGACCTGTGTTTATCGGTATTTTTTTTTTTTTCAAAGCCTGTGGTGACCAGAGGTAATTCTCATAGCATGCCAGCGAGCAGACCGCGTTTCTTTTAAAAGAAATGAAACGTTCAGGTCCAGCGTGCAGGGCCCGGTATCTCCTCAATCCTGGTGGCCTTGATTCACGCGTCAAAACGGCGGAGAAACATGCGCACACACATCGGGGTTTCTCTTTTCGCGCTGGATGCGTTAGGCTGGATCTTTGGGCTGGGAATGAAGCCTCTCTCTGTGTCTGTGGTTCTAAAAGCTGCAAACCTCCCCTCCTCTCCCCCCCACCCACCCACCACCCACCACCCCCTCTCCTCCCCTCTGCAGACCCCCCTTTTGCTTATATGGATGACTTGTCAGACAAAGGCAATAGATGCCAACACTTTGTGATTCGCCAACGCAAAAGAACCGTGGGTCCAAATGAGGAGGTCTCTGGGTCTGACACACCGACAGGAAGGGGAGGGAGAAGGAATGGATTCGGAGTTAGAAATATCAGAGTATATTAGACATTATCACAGCTGTGAATTATTCGGTCGCTTACTGGAAGTTTTGAATCAATGAAATTGAGATTATTTTTTAAATATGTGTCTCTTTCTGATCTTTCCCCCCCCAATTTGTTACACGGATTAACAGCCTGTCTGGGAATTCACGGGATATATATGTGCACAAGTCGGATTTAGCTCGATTCTTCTTTTATTTTTGTCTTTTTACTTATTTTTTTTAAAATCAGCAGTCTTTAAGTCAGCTCTGGAACCCAAGTAGGCCTAAACTAATTTGTTTATAACCTTAATTTTTCCTGTAATCTGAAATAGAAAACGTGAAATCTCTGATGTATGCATATGCAGATGTAATGAGTTTTTTACATTCAGCTGATGGTGTGATGATTGCAGTGGTCCAAACTGGGAACAGTGGTGGTGGTGGTGGTGGTGGAGGTGGTGGAGGTTGGAGGTGAAACTGCTCTGCACGGAGCAGTGCCGCTCTGCCTCTGTAGATGGCGCTGTATAGTTTCTCAAATTTAAAGGCGCTCTCAAACACAGGTGAAGTCCCAAAAAAGTAAAACTTGGGGTGCAGTTGAGTGGCTGTGATGAAACTGAGGAGTGAAAATATTCCTCTGGAACAATCATCCATAAACTACAGATCAGTGTAAAGTGTTGTAATGAATTAAACAGCTGATAAGACTTCTACATCTGCAGTCAGGCATCTGAATGGGAAACTCATTAAAGTAAACAATGCATGGTGGAGTAACATGAAACTCAAGGTGCATCTGGGTTTTGGATCCTAATAAATATCTCATTAAAAAAAGTCCATAGAACATGATAACATCTCAAATAATCCAAAATTGTATTTCAGTTCACCACAAAATTGTTAATTATAGAATAAATATATCTAAAAATAATTAACTTTATATGTGTTGCACTTTTCTTAAACCTACAAAATTCTTGAGGGGAAAATAGAAAAGCAAACAATGAAACAAAAAGCAAATAAAAACAAATTAATTAATTAACAAATAATGCAGAAAAATACAAAAAAAAATTTAAAAAATAATCTCAAGGTTACTGAAATTACAGTTAATTAATAATTTTGTATTTCTGTGAGCATGAAGTGACAACAACTCAACTAATAATAATAATAACAACAACAACAATAATAAAAAACGTTCCTTTTTTGAAATGCACGCGCTCTCGCCAGATATCTGGGCATTTTGGAGAGGAGGTAGGTGAGGTTTTTGGGTGTTGGGGGGCATTTCTTGGGGGCAGACGGCCACATCTCGCGCTCTTGCCTCCTGGTCAGGTTAGGGGATGATTTCTCTTTTTGTTACTGTTTTTGGAGTGAGCTTCTGGTACAATATGTAGCACTATAGGCTGTAATTTCACAGCCGGCTGCACATTTCCCTTAAAGCTACATTCTTTTTTTTTTCCCTATAAGACCACCACCATCACCACCATCACCCCCTCGCTCAGCCCCCCCACCTCCCCCACTCTCTCTCTCTCTCTCTCTCTCTCTCTCTCTCTTTTTCTCTCTCTCTTTCTCTCTCTCTACATGCCCTCCTGCTCCCCACAATTTGATCCCCCCCCCCCCACATGCAAAAATTAAGCATTTAGGCTTTTGGGTAAGGAGGGAGAGAAGGAGGGAGAATTTTTTTTTTTTTTTCTTGGGGGGGGGGGGGGGGGGGGCACATATCCAAATGAATAAACCGGTGTTTACTCTGTTTGCCTTGTGTTTGCACAGCACGTGTGTGTTGTGTTTGACTCTGGTCAGATGGGCCTTATAACCCCTCTCTTTTTAGGAAGGAGGCCGCTCTATTCAGCTGCTACATCGCGGGGTCAGACAGCTTCAAAAAAAGACCATTCAGGGAAATTAAACAATAGGACGAGTCAATGAATTATTGCTCCACTTTTATTCATTTATTTTTTTTCAGTTTCACCTTTAATAATTAAACCCTGATACCTCTAATCATCTGAGGAAAGAAATTGTCAAAATGTATGAGTTTCATGAAAAACAATTTAGCAAAATTTGAATACATTTCTTATTAATTTCCTCACTGACAAACAAACTGCGGTGTTTAAGACAATTCTGCCGCATGTCAAGAGTTTGGAAAATGTTTTCGGAGCCCGGGTGCACCCATTAGGAGAGGTGTAATGTATTGACAGAGAGCAATTTATCTTTTGCCCCGCTTCCTAATGGCCTGTGCAGAGGAGAGAGGAGAGGTGGCATGGAGAAGGAGGAGGAGGAGGAGGAGGAGGAGGAGGAGGATGAGAGGGAAGAAGGAGCACCGAGGGTCCACCGAACATCAGCTCACACTTTCAGGTAACTGTGGGGAGGATGATCGGGGGCGTCTGGGTGGTAAAGAACTTTTATTTCTAGGTGGGAGAGGTGTCATTTCTGTGTGTGTGTGTGTGTGTATGTTTTCTTCTTCTTCTTCCTCCCTCCTCTGTAGACTCTGCTGCTTGTCTCGCGTTACTTCACCAATCGATCTGCGTTTCCCTGCAGAGGGGAGCTGACACCACTGGTTGTAAGTTGAATATTAATCCTTTTGGATTTAAGGGAGGGGTTTGTTAGGAGATTTATGGTGATGTAGTTGAATTTGTGGCTATATAAATATTGGCAGATTCATATCCAACCCTGCAAGTCTGAGAATGGCGTTAAAAAAACTGATAAGCTGTAGAATAAGATATTTTTGTGTGTCTCAATAAATAATAATACTCGTTTATTTAATTTAATTGAACAGAATTAGCCAAAAATGTACATTAAAGGTCTGAAAATTACTCTAAAAATGTTTATTTTTAGAAGAAATTGTAGGTATTTTATATATTGAACGAAAAAACATGAGATTTTGGAAGCTGCCAAGTTCTGCCTCCCTACAGTTCTCTTGCTGCACATGTACTGCACTGTACATATAATACTGTAATACTATAACAAAAAGATACTTATTGACACTCCTGTGTATTGGATTTCCACACTGTGTCCTGTATGTGTACTCCAGCAGCGAGGCTGTACTCCGGGCTACAAATCTCGCTGGCGTGAACAGATGGAGCATCAATTTGATCCCATCCTCGACACCGTGAAAGATTGATTTTGCACTTGCTTTTAATTTTGCCCATAATTAATTGGATCATTACAACTGTTTTTTCATCGATCCCCGCGTTGGAAACTGTAAAACTAAAAGTGAATTAGAATGTGACATATGTTACTATTTGTTATACTTTTATGTGTATTTATTTATCTTTTTTGTTTTTGTGGAAGAGCAGCAAAAAATCCTTTTATTTTCTTAAAAATTTTTTTTGAGTTGTGCATCGTTTATTGCCAGGTCTGTTTCCTGTACATTGCAGTAAAACCAGACTGTATATTAAATTTTGCAGAGTTATAAACACATTAGCCTATAACCTGAGAGTGTGGCCTATTGATTTGAACACACACACACATACACACACACACACACACACACACACACACACACATACATACACACACACACACACACACACACACTGGTCCTCTGAAGCATCTCTCAACGAAAAAAAATCACAACATGCCGATAATTTTCCTATATGGAGATATGTAAGAGTAGCAATTAGTGACCTTGGGTTTGTATATGATGATATATCTATAATACCTCTATTTTTGTGATGGTCCTGTATTTTTTTCTGAATTTTATTACAGGAAAGGCAAGATTTTAATCTAATTAATTTGATGCAGTAAGTAATCGACTGTCAGGTTGAATCTCCTGAAAGTTCTTTAAAATAAACATTCAGTAAATACAGTAGATAGAATAACATGCATATGACAGAACTGTGCTTTTGTTGACTTTCAATTTTCAAATGGTTCAGGTGACAAACAGGATGGAGAGAATTTAAGCTGTAGCTGATTCATTAACAGTAAATTATTTCTATATATCTTTAACTTCAGTTCGGGGATTTGTTGTTGAGAAAAAAAAATACGCCAAATGACACCGTTTTTTGTTCCTTTTTTTTGTTTTTTTGTTTTGCAGAATAAAGTTTACCCCTTTTTTAAGACTGAAATACACTCTAAAAATTCATACACTCAAACAAACTCGCATTTTTTTGTTCCTTGTGGTGCCGTTTGATGTTATTCTTCCATTTTGAAAGTGTGCTCAAACCTAAACATGTCAGCTCAGTGCAGCCAATTTAACCGTTTACTGTCTTTAATGGGGAATCATGAAAAATTAAGAATAGGCGTAAAAGTCAATGCCAGAGTTTACAGCTGTCAGGGTCGTATTTCAGATGATAAAACACACACAGGAAGGACTTCCTTCTGCTGTGAGACTTTGAAGTGTCACTGTAAAATCCACTTTTTCACATCTAGTTTGCTATTAATTCCAGTTGAACTCAACTTATTTGTGCATCATCATCCCATCATGGGTCCTCACACACTGAGTGGTTACACTTGTACTTAAATATTGTATTAAAGATCCAAATGCAAGTGAGATCAGGTTACATTGCTTTGATTAGAAAACACTTTGTTAAATTACTTTTCATACCCTGAGCACAAAAGCAGTCAGACAGTTGAGTTTCTGAGCTTTTCCACGCCTCAGGTAGAACAAATCATTAAGAAGAATTAACATCTCATTTGCATTTACACATAAAGGAAGGACCTAGTTACAAAAACACCACCACAAATAATTTGTATTATTAATATTATTATTATGACAGTAGTTTTTAAATCTACAGTATCAAAGCTAGTTTCATATACAAAAAAATAATCAAAATTACCATGAATATTTGAAAAATTTCAGACATGCTGTCTTTCCATCTCCCATGAATTACCACACTAAGTTGGGGAATAAAGCGCAAAAGACTTAAAATACACTGCTTGCTCCTCATTCATTATGCAGATTTTCAAGTAATTGTTAAATATGCCCTGCAGTGCTGGATTAAAAATAGGACTGTATCTTGTCATTTTCAAAAGTATTCTCCGAGTTGCATTTATTGTACTGGGAACCAGGGCTAAATCCCTTCTCCTCCCCATCAAACTTTCCACATGAATAGTTAAATGTGTGCCCCTCTGGTTGGAGGCTTTACAGTAAAACACTAAGGGAACTAGAAACTTAACTCAGTAATATCTTCTTGCATGTAGATAATTTGTGTGTCTTTTTTTTTTTTTTCAAAATTTTCTCTCAATATCAAAAGTTCATCCTCACTGACACAGATTTACATCAAATCACTATTTCCCTATTTTCTCTTTTATTATTTTACACACAAAACTAAAAAAAAAAAAAAAAAAAAAAATCATCCTTTTCACTTTAACCTCCACCCACAACAACCACCACAGCAGCAAAGAAGCCTCTCTTCCAGTGGATAAAGGCAACACACACCAGCCAGTCCTCCCATAAGGCCTTGGGTTCATCGCCATGGGAGAAGCTGATCCCACGTCTGGATCTTTCAGTGAATCTGTGTGTGTGTCTATGTGTGTGTGTGTGTGTGTGTGTGAAGCAGAGATCAGCCCGAGGCGGCTCGGAGGTGTCCCGCCAGCTGCGTCTGTCCCGACCAGACAGCCAACAGCTTCCAATCACATGTCAGCAATATGGGAAACAGAGCTTCTGTCCAGTGGGCTGCTGACATGTGTTAGCCTATGGCATGTGAATGCATAATGTAGCAGCCAGTCACCTCCTGGTGGCAGGCTTTGAACTCACAAATGTTGATTTTTACACCACAGACAAGTTGATTTCTTTAATTTTCCCCTCTTTGTCTCGCTGTTTTCTCTTCATTCTTCTTCTTTGTCTTTGCTAGTCATCTTCATTGTAATGATGATGTGATAATATGAGGAATGTCAGCTGCTCAATGTGATTTGCTGATTAGTTTGTGTGTCTGTGGGTGTGTGCGAGGCTGTGTATGCACATATATTCCTCTCCCCAGAAATCTACGGATGAGCAGTTCCCACATAAGCTCCTGATCACTTCTGTAAATGCTTCCTGTCACCTTCAGTGGTGTAATGATCATGAAAATTGTGACCTTGATCTATGGGAAGCCATAATGTGACTGAATGGCCTCCTCCCACACACTTTCTCACCGGCTCCGAGCACAGAGGTACGCTAAAGGACGGCTCCGAGGAAGATTGTTTAGTGGTAATAAAAAGCCAGTAGTTTGGCTTGTAATGGTGCGGGCATTCCTGCTCTCCAGAGCCATTTGGCTAAATCTGCTGTGATGGAGGCCTGTGTGAATGTAGATGAGAATCTAGGAGATGTTGACTCTTGTCCTCAGGCTCCGGAGATTTTATTGTCTGGTCGGCCAACATGATCAAAACCATAACAGTGTTAAGGGGATAGAGAAGTGCAACATTGATGTTATGTCCTGCGCTGATCATTTAAGGTTAAAATTTAAAAATCCCTCTGCCATCCTGATGTTATTGCGCCTGTATTGGTGCTGGAAGTTGTCATCTACTGGTTTATTATCATTGTTTACTTCTGAGCTGAAAGAGGAGAGCTGTAATCTGTGGCTATGACCATAAAAATACACACTTTTATGGCTTCAGTCACATTAGACACAAAGCTGGTGTTTATGTTTTGTCAATTGCAGACTCTGTAATGTTTTTTTGCTTTAAGTAAAGTATCTGTTTACATGAATTTTAATGTGTGACAGTCTGATATGTTTGGCACAAGAGCAACTTTTCCCAATGTTTGTTTTTCATTTTTGTTTTGCTCCAAGTAAAGTCAGAAAAAAAAAAAATCCATCTCTGGCATGATGTTGCTTGAATTCTCATTTAGTCTGGAAAATCTGGTTTGCGCAACATTGTTTATGATCACACCCTTGCCAGCTTTTCATATTTAAACGAGCAAAGGTTTAATTACCAAATGATGACAGTGTCATATGGTGCCATGATGGCACAGGGTGTCTAATGAATGCAGAGGAGCGAGGGATGCGTACCCGACACTGAGTGACAGTGGGATGCACAGATCAAAACAGAGAAAAAAAGAAGAGGGAGAGACAGTAAAACATCTGTAATTTGCAATTCACTAATGTTCAATGGTTGCTCATGGATTAAGAACTTTAAACTATTGTCTGCCAGATGGAAGAGGAGAGGGAGGGAGGGATCGAGGAGGAGGAGGAGGCTTCTAAGCAGCATATTTACATCTGTATATCAACCCTGGATTTAGTAATCAGACAGAGGAAAAACCAACTGCCTCCAAAAACACTCTTGGGGCATTGCATCTATTACGTGTTTTCCAGCAGCACAAACATTAGAGAATGATTTTTTTTCCGAGGCGTATTTAAATTTGCTGGGACAGCTTGTAGATTGTGGGGAGTTTTGTGCACAACTTGGTCTATCTATCTCGATATAATCACAAGACAGTTTGGAGTTCCGGACCCGGGCCTGCTCACACATCAGAGTTAATTTCACTGAGATGTTGATGTGCCCTGAAATATTGCACTGAAGTAATATCAGTTAGTGGGCCGCCAAAAGATGTACATGCTTAACCAGGCATGAAACCTTGCTGAATTACACCGTATTTATACTTATCTCAGATCAGCGCTTCTGTCATTAAAATTTGGTCTGGTTGCCTGTCTGTTTTATGGATCTGTTTAATGATGCACTGTGTAATAGTGTTGCAATGTATAGCTGAGATATTGGCACATTTCACTCAGTGGCATCGATAAATAACCACAGCAACCCTCAACTTTCATCTCAACTCCTCTCCCACAATCCTCACTGTTCTCTGCTCTTGGAAAAATGTGACAATGTTGAATTTGTTGCATTTAACATGTGGACACCCTTGTGTTTACAAGTTCTAGCTCCACACTGACAAATCATGTCTGCTTCATAGGTCTGCAGACAATTTCCCAAACCACAGCTGCAGACTTTTTCTTACTTTACAGGCAGCCATTGATTTCCATTCATTTCCAAATGGTATGAAAATCAATCAGAAGGCTTTTGAAACTGGCTTGATTTGTGTAATCCTTCACTGCATTTATTTGACACGGCCCGACAGAGTTCACAGTGATGAATTGCAAAACGCAAGTTTCGAGAGCCTGCCAATTGATTTTCATGCCGTACCAGAATTCATGGAAAGCAATGGCTGCCTTAGAGCAGTGGTGCTCTACCTGAGGGTCTGAACCCAACGCAAGTCTGAGCAGTCAAAAGATGCTAAGCTAACAGGACAGAATAGCAGAAATACATTTTTTTTTCTAATTTTTGCTGTTTATCTTGTGAATCGCTGGTTAATTTAAACTCTTCAGGCCCCCAAAAAGTATAATTATAAAGTAGTAATAGTAATGAAGCAAATGAAGAAGATATAATCACCCTTGAATTGGCCACAAGCCGTGTACTCAAACTGTGTAGGGGGACCGCAAGTGAGCACACAAGCCAAAAAGGTTGGAAACTGCTGGCTGAGAGAATACGTTAAAAAATCTGAAAGAACGCGTCCTGGTATACAGTCTGGTTGTGTAAGTCACATACCACGTAATCGCAACACAAACCCCTTGTTTATTTCCAACCATGGACTTTTCTTGTCTGTATACTGTCAATAATACTTACTAAAATTACTCAAAACAAAAGAGGAAAATCTGCAATTTTACAGCAGAGTTTGAAAAATACTTAGATGTAATGTTAGCTATCTGTAATTTGCAGCAAATGGGTGAAAGCAAGCAGGTGTGGTCCTTTAATCCTGGATTCATCCACCATCAGAAATGGACTGTGGAGAGTTCACCCTTTCATTAGTAATTAAGTGCTGTTGTCATGCTGTGACGTAATGAGTTTACCCCGGCCATCCATCCTGTGACACTCAAAGCTCCTCCCACTCCCAATCACACACCAGCAAACAGCACTTTATATGTTCAAACAGATACATGTACTATAAATATTATAATATTAGCACCAACACTGCCGTTACAACCAGAAAAAAATGAATTTTTGTAACCGCAATCAATGTTTTCCATCGTAGTTTTCTGTTTCTTTCTTTATTTAGTCGCCCCGTGAGATGAACTCTTTTCATTTTTTATGTTGTTTTAAAGAAAAGAGCTGACTCCTTGTTTTCAGTGCATGCATGTATGTTGAGGCAGACACATGTTGTAGCAGTTGTTGCCAGCGATATATCTGGGCCCTCTGACTGTATCGCTCTCCCATGGCTCTCTCCCCAGGACTGTGAAAACATCTGTCACAGCGGCTGCCATTTTCCTCTGTGGTCAGAGCGTCGGGTGAAGGTGCTGCCTGCTAGCCTCATGACATGGTACACATGGGTACCTCCAACAACAGTGCTCATTAACAGGCAAATGGAGCAGGAGCCCCAGCAAATTGAGCAGCATTTCGCTAGGATCGGCCCCTGCCAGATTGTTCAGATAGCCAAAGTGACATCACCAAGTGCCAGCCCCCTTTGCCCCCACCCCCCTCCAAAAAAAATTAACATCCCTAATCATCTGCCAGGCTAAACATTATTCTTCATGATTCAGATCAGCCATGCTTGCCCTCCACTCACAGAGTATCTCTCCTCTCTCTGGGCCAAAAGCAGCCAGCCTTGGACTGATTGCTCAGCCTTTTGTGCCCTTCGTTTGTGAGAATGGCAAATCGATTCGAAAATCATCACCCATGAGCGGGTCTCACGCGGAGCTGGGCGCGTGAGTGTTGCAGATATGAAATGGAAATCAGGGAAAACAGAGAGCAGGGCCCTATTTTTTGGAATAAGCGCAACTGAGAATAAGACTCGCAAATAAGTTTTATCACATAGAAATTACATGATGCTCCTTTGTTGAAGGCACAATCTGGGATCCAAATGTAAACAAAAGGTTCAAAACACAGGACTGGAATTCACTATTGCTCTTAAATGAATGAATATATATCTAATACAGGGCCTTACACTACATGACAAATGAATTATTATAACAAGCTATAAGTTATTGATGCATTCTTTCAAAGGCTTGCTTATATCAGCAATGTGTTAAAAATACAGCAGGAAGGAAGGCAAGTAATTTAAATTATGATCAACTGAAAAACACATAAAATGCTTTAAAATGATTAAATTATGTGAACTGAACATTTACATGGTCAAATAAAATTAAGCATTGCACCTTTAATATCTTCAAATTTCAGCCTTATAATTTAATATTTGATTAAAATGTTAATTCCAGAATTACCTACCAAGTTTTTTTTTTTTTCAATATTTTCACATTTTTTACCAACATTGACATCTGTGGAGGAGCCCCTTGGATTTTCTCAGGTATATTATGACTATATTAGTTGAGCTTGAAATGAAAATGTCAATTGAGCAAAAGTCTTAAATATAAAAAAAATGTAAAAAATGCCCTAAAAAAGTGAACTACAGGAAGAAAGATCAACAAGAGGAACAGAAAGGAAGCTTGGCATATTTAATTAATTACGGCATATTAGAATGTTTGTTTACAGAAATTAAGTGCTTACAAGAGGCCTGATGTTAATTAATTTAAAGTGTACTTCCCCCCTCACTCCCCACAATGTGTTGATGACTGCTGCTGAGGTACTTTCATGGCAGGTAAACCTATGTCTCATTGGATTTCCATCAATGGCTCTGAGGTGTGTATGGAACAAAAGCTTGCCACACAGATTAGGGAGAGTGTTAACATGATTGCTGATTAATAACGCCAATTAGAATTCACAGCAAGGCAACAAGAAGAGCAGATCAGTGTGATTATGACAAGAGCAAGCAAGATTGTCTGAACTGTACCCACTGAGGAATCACAACATACATAAACCAGCTCGGCTGTAGCTTTTTGTAAATTTAATGTCCAAAGGTTGGAAAAAGACAAACTTAAGTTGTGTTAACTGCTCCAGCAGACCATCAACTTACACAGTTATCTGTCCTCGAGCTGTATTTTTAGATTTTGCAGAGCACTCAGAAGGAGTAAGAAGTGCTTATCCATGTGTCCTGTTGACTTTTTTTGTTGCCACTTTATCAGTGTGTCTGGGAGTGAGGCGCAGCGCTGCACACACAGTATAACCGGGAGTCTCAGGAGGTCTCTCTCTGGACAATGATGTATTTAAGCCCCTCCAGAGGTCAGATGGACTCTGTCCAGAACATCACCTGCAATCAATAGTGTTGGTAAACCAGGCACAACTGAGCAGACATGGAGGGTCCTCTTCTAAACACACTGTGAGGGAACCGCATGGACCATTGCACTGCTAAAACTGTGAGAAGAATGGCTTGACGCGCTGCTACTTAAACACTGGCGAGAGAGGGAGGACTTATATATATGTTGGGATCCAGTGGCAGACTCACATTGTTGTTACACTTCCCAAAAACTGGAGAAAGAAAATGTGATGGTTACATTGAAAAAGATAGAATAAAATGTATCATATGAATATAAAGGATTTGTTGATTGCATTAATGAATGTCATATCAAGGTCAAGTTTTTATTATATTCATTTCCAACAGCCGTTATACAGACAGACTGACAGACAACAATACAAAAAACTAGAAAAAGACAAAAAATCCTGGGAAATATTTTGTCTCATCCCCACAAACATTTTCAAGTATATATTTGTTTCATATTGCACCTTTATTTTACAGTGCAGTAGCTTCTGGTACAAAAGTGCTCCTGTACCCCTTGTTTTGTGCACCTTGGGGTCCTAATGAAGAAGCTGGATTTCATTATACAGTATGCAATGGATGGGCTCGGTCCTGCTGCATAAAGCTAGCATAACTGTGAAGAATAAAGAATCAATGGCTGGAGTTGAGACTCACCTGCTATATACATAGGCTTTTCAGCCCACTTTCCAATATGCTTATTAGCGTGTTGTTGTTTTAAAAGACAGCTCTCCAAAACACAAGGAGGAAAATTCAGAAGTTCAATAAAGCACAATATAAACTATCAATATCATCATGATTTTTTCAGTATGGAAAAGGGTTGATGGGCCTTTTTGCACACTGTCTTACAGTTAATTTTGTTTTTCAGTTTAATTTTCAGTTAACCTTTTCAACAACTTTAACTCAGGTTAAATCTGCATGCAGATTTTGACCAAAAAAGACTAAGAACACAATAAAGGCATTGGAGCCATGTTGACTGGATAACAACACAGAGAGAGAAGCAAATGACAGAAAGAATTGACAAATTAAATGTCATCGCTAAAATAAAGACAGTAAGTTAGTTTTGCTCAGATTTTCAATGTATTCAATGTATTCTGTGACTTGATCTCTGAATTCAGTGATCACATCCTGTGCTGTATTTCCATTATTAGAGGGTCAAAAGCATTTAAGTTTGGGGCTTATTGCATATTATGGATTAATGCATGTATTTTTGGTATATTTATAATTTATATTCTACATGCTTATTTGTAATTTTGTACACCTAGATGACCCACAAGCAAGAAATCAGCTCTGAAGAAGAGTAGTTGCAGAAACATTACACATCTACAATGCTCCTGCTTCCCATTCAAGTTGATATACTTGTTACGTTATAATTATGTATAATTATATCCATTGCATTTATCATGTATGTTCAATTAAAAAAAAAAAAAAAAAAAACCCACACTGAAGTCACAATCTGCAGATGTTCAATATTTCACACATTTGTTGCTTTTTTCCATAAGAAAATGTTCCTTCAGTGGTCAGTGTCTTTTATAGATCAGTCTTCTGATCTTTGGGGTTCTGCTGAGTAACAAATATGGCTGTCAAATGGCCAGCTCTTTATCGTGAGCGAGCCTCTCTAAAGTGGGCCGGATTCAATCATGTGTCTGCGAACTTGAGCCCCAAAAACAATGAATGCAGAGGCACTGAGTGTCAACTGCAAGTGGGTTTTGAAGAATTGGCATAGTCATTTAGGCAGCACCTCACATCCTTCACAAACAAATGAAGCCCCCAGTGCTTCAAAGTGAGATTGATCTCCTTTTGAGACTCGGCACAGAACACTGGGATTCTGAATATTGAGAAAGGTGCCTCTCTCCATGGAAACACAGTATAAGCCCGCCCTTCCCCCCTATCCCATCCTCCACTGGAGTGATGTAGAAAAAGGACCCGACGGAGTTTTCAACTTCATCAATATTCACTCATTCATCGTGAATCCTGGCAGCAAATTCTCGACTGTATTACTGGATGGATGTTCTCCTTTGTCACTGTGAGGAGTGTCTGAAATGGAATTTTAAATTAGAATAGAACAATTCCCAATTTTTATGGACTCCGGTCACAGCCATATATATCACTTAATGATGGAAAACTTTTCAATTTTCCTGTGTAGGCCTTTGGCACTATCCAGCCATTAAATAGGTCAGGGATGAATGTGCATAGTTTACTCTCAATTCTATAAAAGAGATGGGAAATCCTGTGTTATGTTGATAAAACAGCTTATTTGAAAAAGCATAATCAATAAGAAAAAAGGATTGCCTCATTGAATTTCACCTGCCAGACCGCCATATTGTGTTGCTTTTATTTAAAAACTTCCCTCTGAGCAAAATGCCTCCTCAGCATTGATGAAAAAAAAAAAAATCAGCTGTTGATAAAGATGTTTCTGGTAGCTTTAAAAGTCAGTGAACCCAGTAAGTAAATGGATCATAGCTGCTGGTCAACCTCGCTCTCAATGACCCATGTGAGCATGGGTCACAACATCTGCAAAAGCCTGTGACAGAGAAGCAGCGAAACTCTTTTTACGGAGCGCTGTCAATACGTGTTGAAATTTGGTTATTGCACGATTAGCATGACAAACTGCCTGCGGTGTAATTAGATTAGTGTTCATACATATCAATGTGATAAAGGAGAGGCCTTTCTCTAAGCTTGTGAGGTTGTAACCATCCAAAAACTACTTTCTGTAGTCTGAAGATTTATTATCTACAAAACATTTTTTGTAGGTTATAAAATATGACAGATTTAGTGACTTGTTAACTGTTCATATATATAAAAGAAAGCTAACACACACATGTTCTATCATCAAAGAGCTAAAATTGAGGTTTTTGTCAATTATTCCTTGGTGTAATCCAAACCCTTAAATCCAGATAAAATGCTCTTTTAATCACTCCGCTTGAAACCCGAATTCATTACAAATCTGCTACAAAAAGGGTATTTTGTCATAAAAATGTTAATTACCAGGGGGTACTGACCTCCCTTTTGGCGCTGTGTATCCCCAGCTGAGGACAGGGCGCTTGTCCACTGTTGCCACTTAATGACGGTAATATTAAACACTCACAGAATGTTGTCGCGCTTTTGTCTTCATTCATATCAAAATGAAGTTCTTGGAGGCCCGCATTTATCAATCACGGCAGGGCTCCAGCTGTTCGCGAGTCTTTGGCCTGGCTTCAACAGCCGGGCTTACAAATTGTCTCTGAATAGCGTCGAGCAAGGCCCCTTCAACCCCCTTTTGTCACTGTCTCTTGACAAATGCTCCTCGGCTGCCTCTCCCAGACACATGCCTCCTTCCTACCTTCTGCTCTCTGCTATCAGATGGCCTGCTTTGCATTCTCGCATGGCTCACTATGATCTGCTTTATCTCTGTGGCTGCTGGGAGCACAGCATCAGACGGGGTTATATCACACTCACAGTTATGGTCTGAATCCAAACTGCTGAATGCATTTTCCCTCGTTCGCTTTCAACTGGGATTATTATGCAAAACCTGTGTAGTGTTTTCTCAGTTAAACCACTGTTATACTTTCTATAAATGGTATAAATGGAAGATACATGACAGTCTTTACATTTGCAGTGATGTTACCTTCAGTCAGTAATCACACAACTAAACAGTCAGTTGCAGGTTGAGAAAATGTGTTGAAATCTGCTAAAACTTCTGATGTATGGTATGATTTTACATGACAAAAATTATATGTCAGCATTAAAAAGATGGGCGGCTCTATTCTACCAGTAAAAAAATGGGAAAACTTTTAGATTTTGGGGGGTTTACTATCTTCAATTTGTATTTTCCAGAATAGGATTTATTTGTTAGTCTTCTTTTTTATTTTTAATATTTGATTTGGGTTACCATTGACTTCCTCTAAGTGTTTGTTAGTCTTTTTGGGTTTCACATTGAAAAATAAAGAGCAATTTAAAAAATCACAGCACTGAAACCAGGAAACAAAGAACAAACAAGTCATAAACAACAGAAAATAAGTCAACATATTTCACTTAAAGTAGCACAGTATTCAGTACTTTAAAGAAAAAAAAAGAAATGCTTTGTTCTTTCTCCGTCCACAGCATCAATTAGAGCTGTCAATCGCTGACTGGCTGGCTCTGCCCTCAGATGACCGACAGCCAGCACCGAACCTACACGTTGAATCATCTGTCAGACTCTCCAAAACTCCAGCTGATGGAGACCAACTGAGACTGACAAGCTACAAGTGCTTCCAACTGCTGCTCACCAGCACTTTGTAGCTGACAGCAGACAGTTTGAGACTTGAGTGATTTGGTGTTGAACGGGCAGAGTCACAGTTGTTATTACCCCAATAAAGTTAAAAGCAGGACACCTCAGTCACTGAAGTCTTACATCCACAAGAAAAAAAAGTTGATGGAAACTCAGAGAAGGCGGTGTTTCCTCCCAGTGAATATGTTTGAAATAATCTGTGGCAGCTCAACATTCATACACATTATCATTTTTGTTCCATGTATTATTTTAATGTCCAAAATACTGAACAAGGGGCTTTTGTGGATAGTCATAAATAAACTGATGAAATCATTTCAGATAAAATGAAATATCCCTCATTCACTTATGATTATTGTTGGCTAGACTGAATTTGCAATTTCCAAAAGATTTTGCCACAATCTTCATGTTAATTTGTGATTAATTTCAGTATATATTTATAAATACCAAGTTACATGTAAAAAAAAACATTGTGATTGTTTAACGAAATTACTGTTAAACATGATATGTTCCTGGAAGAGTAAACGCCATACAGGCATCACTCTGACGTTAGCTGCTAGCCTGTGCACTTGGCGAGTCTGTAGCCCTGCTAGCTATCTTAGGTATTCAATGAGAGATGGTTAAGTTTTGGTAACTTTAAAGCCCCTGAAAACTTTGTTTAAAATCTGAACCTTTTCTCTGTCACATTTAATATTGATGACTAAATAAACAACAATCACAAAAACTTAACAGACTGACAGTGCTGGCAAGATAAGCAAACAACCCCACCAATCAGATTCTGGTTAAAATATTGGTGCAGGAAAATAGGCTATGTGACTTCCCACTTTTGCAAGTTGCAGTTTCTCTCACTTCAAACCAGTAAGAAGAGCTCAAACTGCCAAAATACAAAAATCTTTCATGTGAAATAACCAAAACTCTTCTGAATTTGACAGAAAATGTGCTCATGTGAGACCCAAAGTAAGAAAACATTCAACTGGGGAAGCTTGTTGAGAACAGTTCTGGATGCAACTTAATGCTGCCTGAACACACAAGTTTTAGGGGCAAAAAATGAATAAACTTCACTTTAGTTATGCAAGAAAATTTGATGTGGAAATTGAGGCTGAATTTGTACTTGACACTGTTTCCTAAAAGTATTATCATGTTGTAAAGCACGTGGTAATCTCTGGTGTTTTATAAATAAACTTTATTATTTTTATTATCATTATTTGATCACGATTGACTGCAGACTGGCTGTAGAGATTGATAAAATTGATGTGAATTCCTCTAGATTGACACTTTTTTTAAAAAATTAAAAATATTTTATTGCACAATTGCAAGATCACACAGAGATTTGTTGAATTTGTGTTTATTTGTGTAATCAATTCTTAGAGGGACTGCTAAATATCCACCAATCACAAAAGACAAGAGGTCAGTTAAGACGATTCAAGCAGACTGGAGAACAGACAAAGAATCATGGGTCTCCATACTTTACCAGTACTGTGTAACTGGGTTTTTCCTTTTAACAATACTTTGTTCCTTCTGATCATCGTACATGTAGACAAATTTAAACATAACTCATTTTCCACTTTATTCTTATAAAGGTATTCAAAGACATGACCAGAGGGTGAACCAGACTCATCACTCTACTGTTCCTGTGTAGTGTTTGTCGTCCAAACTCCACAATTCATGGCAAAGAAATGCTGCATCATGTAAAAAATGGAGGCATTACCAGCAGATAAAAAATGAAATTGTCATCTGAGAACGAATGAAATGTTCAGTTTGTCTTTTGTATCCATTTCAGAGGAAATAATTAAGACAGATGGGCAGATGAATTAGCTGTCCTCCAAGGTCAAACGCTGATTGCCTTATTACTCTATTATTTCACTCTGGTGGAACTATTACCACTGACACTTTTTCATGATATTTTGTACATCCACACCAGAAGAGAGAGTGAGAGAGATACAAATTGATTGTTTGGCGGCCAGATCAGTCATAGTCATCTTCGGCGGATGGATTAATGGCTTTGATGGCTGGTGCAGGTTGAAGCAGAGAGACTGGCTGGAGACAAGAGAGATTGGTTTGAACCCCAGGGAGCTGAATGGATGTGAGTTGCATATAAGGTTGCTTGGTTTTGTTTAGAGGGAGGGGGCCGGTGAAAAATGTGCGTGGCGGAGTTTGGCGCGTCCTCAGGATGCACTTTTGTTCCTTTGCTATTACAAGTGATTGACTACCATGTTCACGCTTCCCCAATGTATGTCAACCAGCCTCCCTGCTCCCATACTTAAGATGTCATCTTTAATATCCTGCTTTTTAACTCTACATGGACTCTGAGGTCATGGTTGCTGTTTTATGTTCACTAGGGAACAAAACTCTTGAGTTTTACACCTAATAAGATGCTTAAAGTTTTCATATGAAGATTATAGCGGAATAGGTAACTTTATGGGGTAAAACTCCTGAATTTGATTCTTAAAAGATCAAAGTGAAGCCTTAAATGTTGCTTAAACTTCTAAATCTTCTTTTGTATTAAAGATTAGGGGTTTTAATAAAATTATTAGAGGTTAATTTAAGCACCCTGACCCTAATTGTGCAAATTAGGGGGAATTTGAGTTATTAATTTAGAAATTTAATGGGCTTTGGGTTAATATTTAGGTGTATGCATATAAATGGGATGATTAAGGCAAACTTATTTAAGGGATGTTTATCTGTTAGTGTTTGGGTTTGGCATTTTGTCTTTATCACTAATGCATGTTTTTTTTTCTTTTTTTTTGGTGCACAAATTGGTTGTTTTGTTCCAATTAATTTCTTGTCAAACACAATCAAAATACATAAAAAATCAATCTCATGTGGCACAAGATTTGACACACAAACCCAATTTTTTTTTTTATGTAAAATGATGAAACAATAGCTCTGCTTCTAAACTTTGAAAGGTCACATACAAAAAAACATGCACTTGTGGCAGGTTTTGTCCACTTATTTCTACATGTTATGAGTGATGTATTGTGCAAAAAGCTGTGACTTCAGAGGGTTAGGACACAAACAATTTCACGTTTCTGACACCAAAACATCACATTTGATGTCACAGTTGTGCTGTAACAGTCAGTTGTTTGTCAGCATGCATATTTTCATTTACACATATGCAAAGATACAAGCTGATATACACAGAAACAACGACAGAATGTGATGGAGAGGTGCAAAAAAATCTCAAAGGGGCTCGATCAGGGCACTCTCCCATGCATTCAGTGCATACTTTACTCAATAAATAAAGAAGTAAAAAACATTATAAGGATGGGAAAGAGTGAGAGAAAACTAAAGATGAGATTGCACACAATAGCAGACATCCATATATACAAGAACACAAGGTAATTAAAGTAAAATTAAAATTACTAGTTACTAGTTGGCAGTTGACAAAGATTGTGGAGAGAGAGAGAAACAAACCTTTTATGGCATTTTTAATTTGTGCAGGTGGTAAGTTTAAAATATGAGATGGTTGAACCTCTGTAAATTAAACCAAATTGTAATTAGGATGTTTGACAGACACGAGACCTGAGTTTACAAGTGTTATTAGTGGAATAATTCTGGGAATGATGATTGTAGGAATACAAATCATGAAAATATGGGAGAAGGGTTGTGTTTAAGGAACTGTATGCAGATAAAGCAATCTGTACACAAACACTGAGCATGCCTCACTGGAGAAACAAACAGTTAAGATGAATGCATTCAAAATTCCTATCAGTTCTAGTAGTCACACAATTAATGATACAAAGATTCATACAAAGATACAAAATGGAATGAAAGTCACCCAAACCATTTAACACAACAGATAAGAATTATAATGCCTCTGTACAGGTTGAGTAAATTCTGTAAAACTCTTTAGATAATGTCTAAAAATCAATTGTGTCATCAAAATGAAACATTGCTGTTATGTGTCAGACTTTCTAAGAAGCCAACATTTTACAAATTCAATATTTCAATCAGAAATGTAGAAGATGAAAGGTAGAGAGTCAACCAAAATGGAACGACATTCTCAAGTTGGGCACCAATACCTGAATAATGCACTCAAGTATAGTATGTAAGCAAAACTGTGCTCTGCAGTGGAATATCATCTTTTGTCCACTTTCTCTTCTAAAAGCAGAGGCATTTATAATTTATCTCCACAAAGACTCTCAGAAAATGGAGAAATTAATCAACTCCACCCTGTAATTCCAAATATTTGTTGCGAGCGCTTGATTGGGGTCAGTGCCTCAATACTGTATCAGGGGAACAAGGAGTCCCATAATGATTTATTACCAGCCCAGCTGCACATATTATTATGAAATGAGTTTATTAGTTTTAAAACTATAGCAGTAATGTGCTTTTGTTTTAGGGGAGCGGACATGGGTGACGAGAGCCAGCATTAACCACTTGACATGAAGGCTCCATTGTACTACATGTAGCCCCTAATTTGGTTCAGTACCGTGACATCATGCACATTGCACAACAATTCAGCTGTGCTACATGATTGTATGAGCTGGAATAGCGAATAATTATGAATATTGCACTGTTTCCTGTCATGATGTGTCATGTGTTGTTTTTTTTAACACACATTCTACAAGGTTTTCACATGCCTATTATGATAAGGGAAAGTTTTCCAATAGAAAGTGCAGCATGTGGCTCCTCACTTCTTCTTGTTTTCATAGTCACAGGAGAATAATAACTAAACAAGAATGTTGTTATTCTGTAATGGGAGTGAGACAAAATGGTTTCTCTCACCATTATCAACTCCATTTCTTCCTTCCATTCTTTCTGATGATCAATTAGATCTTAATGGATAGCCTGCTGTGATGCGAGATGATGACCAACATGTTATTGTGTTGAACTAAGTAAATGACAGCAGAACCACACACAGCAGTCAGCAGCACAGAACTGAGCGTCCCGTTTAAATCCGTCTCTATATGTTTCGGTCATTGATTACATGATTTTAAATGTGCCGTTATTGGATTTGCTTTGGTATTTTGGAATCATTTATTCCTACTGATGGTGTTTAAAATGAACTTCTACACCCTTAATGAAAGTTTCTATACCAGTAAATCATTTCTGGCTTTCAGTGTTCAGTGTGCAATGGAATAAATGGCTTTTTCTTTAATTTTCTTGCTTTAAACTGTGCATCCATTTTGGAATTGTCCCTAAAATTGTTTGTATGCTTTCTGTATTGTTGTTTTCTTTCTTGAAGTAAAATATACAGTTGAAAATCCCCCCCCCAAAAAAATCATTCACATTAAGCAATTGGAAAGTTCAAATAATGCAAGTGTACTCTATTAAGCACCCTTACTACACAATGTGCCTTTTCAGACCATAGTGAACATCTGTCTTCATAATAGAGTGCAACAGTATAACATGGTGTTTCAGTCCTATTCTCATTGCAACACAAATGGAAAGTCCTTATATCAAATGACAGCACCATTAGTAGGATAAATATTCAGAGTGAAAGAGCTAAAACCACCCAATATTCACCTGGTAACCCGGCAGACATTAAGAGTCCTGCTCCTCTCATAATGCTAAGTCCTCACACGCCGCCTCCAACACAAAAGCCTGATCAACATCCAAGGCTGCCGCTTGTCAGCTGAAGAATATATAAAGATAAATGATATTATGTTAAATTCCACTTAATGACAAATTTTTAATTTTCTGAACATGGTCATTTTCTGGCTTGTGAATCAAGTGTAAGGAGCTAATTACGTGAGGATCTGAGCAAAAATAACTCCTCATTTTCAGGGATAATGGAAGAGAAATGTTGTAGATTAATGGCACTATTTATCTTTTTTAAATTTCTATCTTTCTCTGGTGATGGCTGTGCTCCCCTAGGAAAATATTCATAAAATGAAATTGAAGTCGTAACTTAATAGGTTATTAAAATTTTTGAGTGCATATCACTTCTCTTTTCGCAGCGCTGTAAATTTAAATTGAAGTTTGTGGCGTTCGGAGTCACCAGTGGAGGTTTTTTTTTTTTTTTCTCTCCTCTTTTTTTTTATGATGGCACAATAGAGGAGGAACATGCATCTTTGTCAGGAGGTATTTGCTATTCTAATTTTATGGCAGGCCAGATTATCAAAAAGGAATGTCACAGTGTTGGCTGCTGACAACACCTCAGCCTTCAGCCATGTGTTTCCATTAGGGGCCCTGGGCCGTCCAGGGGTTTGTTCCCCCTATTATTTTCCATTTCAGTCTTTTATCTTGATTTAAAGTGAGGCTTGCTGAATATTCTCCCCCCCTGCCATTCGATTCCCCTTTTAGGAAGTGAGAAATGCTATACTGTATGAGGTTTCACAAGAGGGACCCGTGCTCTCGGGGGAGGTGATGTAGATCGGTTCAAGGTGGAATAACTATCTTTAGCCATGCAGCGTGTTTGGAAATGCAGAGGCAAAAAAAAAAAAAAAAAAAAAGAGGGACAGAGTACCTGGAAGGAGGAGAGACTGCAGCAAAGTGTTTCTCTCAAGGTCATAGGGCAAATCTTTTCCTCTCAGCCAAGTTTATGATACATTTTTTACTGAATGCTTTCTGGTTGTTATGAGGCAGGCCACAGTCTTATAAATGTGCCTCAGTTATTGGTCAACAGCAATGAAACTGTTTTTATTTGGCTTTCAGAGGCAAAGTTTTATGTCTTTTTTGGGGGGGCCTGTTTTATGCCACATTTTCTACAACTGAAAACACACTTTATGTTTTGGCTTTGGCATTTGACATTGACTTTACTTGCTCATTGTTCAGGATAGACCCTACAGTTGAATGTGTGAAAATACAACTAACAATTGCAAAATCAACCATTTTTTCCTTCTAATATATACTGCATGTTTTATTCTTCTCACCTAATTAATATCCAGTATGAAAAGACATATTGAAGCGGTGACTCTTCCCTTTGCCACAATGTGCATTTGCACATTTGATGAAGGTCACAAAATACAGCAATAGCCATAAAGCATCGTAATTGCACCAAGTAAGGAAATATATTAAGTTATATGTTATATTGGATATGAATAAACAAACATATAAAGGGATTTACAGTACATTAGCCCACATATTGACTTACATGTGGGGTCAATTAGACCCCAAAGAACTATCACTTATGAACAAACTGTTCATAAGTCAGAAACCCAAAGAGATGTTTTCGGTATTTTGAGTACTGCTGTGTACAAAATACCATCAACACCAGTCACAGATATACTGCATATAAAAATCCATTATATTTAATCATGTTTTACAGCTTTGGTCCCTGAGACCCCAAACAGAACCATATCATCAATAAAATGTATTTTCTGAGCTCTCAAACAGGGCCTGGGGTCTCCAGGCTTAAATAATAGTTACGGTTAAATAATGTTACGGAAAGCATTACTGTCTTTTATATCGAATAGGAAAGAAAGGTTTAAGACTTCCAAAATAACATCTTTAAAGTACGTGTTTCATATATAAATATATATCCATATATTATCGACAAACCAATTCAACAGATGCAACAGATGTAAGGGTCAATTGTACAGAAACACTAGTCTTTTTCAGTAGTAATCCTGATTATACAATCACCTCATTCAAGACCAATTGTACTGAATATATGATGGCTAAGCAGCATGCTCCAACTTCTGATCATATGAATGAGACTAGAGGTTTTATACTGACACAATCAAATGCAATTCCAGTATAAATGGCCTTGGTTTGCCCATGCAGCTTTCCAAATGAAATCCTTTATTTACCTCTCCAGCCTGGATGCAGGCTCCTAGTTGTGTATCTAGGGTCAGTTATGAAACACTAATAGTTTTTGTGAAGTCAAAGCGCCAGAAAAGGACAAGAACGGGGCCTATTTTATCATTTGACTGCTTCAAGACAAACTGGAGCACAGGGATGCTCCAAAACACTCAAAAAAAGCCAAGCTGGAGCGCCTGTCAGTCAATCAGCCTCTCCAGGAGAGTCATATTACTTACAGTCTGAGAAATTGTGATACGGAGGTCTCCAGTTGGTTTGAAATTAATAACATTTTGTTCCCCGTTTCAAAAACGGACACAGTGCAAATTTATCATTTCTTGGGCAAGGGGCTCTGTAGCATCCCCTCAAGGATCCTTTTTTTTTCTTTTTTCAATTTCTATTTAGAAATTCTGTGAGCTCAAAACCTTAAAGAATAACATATAGGAACGCTCACACAATCCTGACCTGTTTATGCGGTATAAAGTTGATAGGCTGTCAGGCCCCCAGCGAAAAAGGCCCAGAATGAAGCGAGCTATCCTTTAAATTGCCGGGGTGATATTTGCAGATAATAAAAGAAATAAATCAGACAATGGGGCTGAATATTTCATTTGTTATCCATATTCCTTATGGGCAAAAAATGATACAGAAATGTAAAAACAGCAATTCCACTTTACCCCCTCTGGAATTGTAACACTTGAGATGCTGTTTTCATGTCTGAAGACAAAGTGCATGCTTTTCCTCAGCCTGCAACAGATAAATCTAATAGGCAGCGAGAATTACTGGTTGTAATGTTGTGTAGTCTTAACCTAGTCTGTTCTTTCACAATTTTTATTTCTGTCAATCTCTCAAACTAATGGATACTCTGCAGAAATAGCTGGGGACTGCTTTCTATTTATAGATTTATAGAATGTAGCACAAGGCCAAAAAGAGGTTACAGGAATAAAATGAATATGTTTTTTACAGTGCAAAGAACTCACACTATGGCTATAAATACACTTATATTTTACCTCGTGGTTTGTATCAAATTGAAGTGCACTTACAGTAAGGGTGCTTACAGTAAGCATGAACATTAAATTCAAAATGTGGACCAATCAATTTCAGTTATTTTTTCAACAATAGGAAACATTTCTTGTGATGAGCTAACCCATAAAGAGGCTGCAGGGTATTCATAAAATTATGTACAGTATGCAAGGCTCTTTTGTCATTTATGAATATGATCTGTATTAACATCCATTTGCTGAGAGTGTCTCCATTTTTAACCCAATCTAATTGAACCCCATTATTATATTAATAAGCTGTTTTTCACTCTGTGAGTTCTGTATTGAGAAACACTGTGCCCTGCTGCTGCATGATGGGTCCTTTGCTACACAGGGCCCAGAGCATATCGCTCATCACCAAAGCCGTTGTACATTATGTTTCTGAGATGACACCTCAGACCTCCCACAACCCCTGGGTGAGATTTCCTCCTCTCTGCAATGGCCCTTTAATCTTTATTTCGTCATGTCCGTCCTCCCTGGACCTCTAATATACTGTCTCATTTCTTCTTTGCCCATTTTCTGCTAATTCACCACCATCTGCCTTAGCATCTGTTTGAGGAGAGAAACAGAGGGGAAAAATCTTCACATAGAAGAAAAAGTCTGCTCTTTCTTCTCTTTTTTTTTTTTTTTTACCCCTCTTCTTCTTCTTCCTCTTCTAACTTTCTCTCTTGCTTATTGTGTCTTCCGCCGTCTTTGTCAGAGCCAAAGCCTCCGCCCCCTCCCTGTCTTCCTTTTTCGCATAAGCCTCCTCAAACCCTTTTTAAGTCTAATGCTACATGTAAACCTCGGACCTGCTTCCTCTCTTGTTCATGGAGGCCCCCCAAAGACGAAAAAAAAAAATGGGTAGAAGGAGGGAGGGTAAGGGTGGGGGTCATATCCTTTCCATGTCCAACCGCTTAGTCAATAACCACTGTCAACAGGAGTGCACAAAAGATCAGAAAAGTGCAATTGTAATTTTCGGACAATGGTGGGGAGCTCTCATAAGGCCCGGCTGAGAAAAGGACACCACCTCCCCAGTGCCCCGTCAACCCCCCCCCACTCTCCTCTCTCTGGCTTCCTCCCTCTCCTCTTTGAGCGTTGCTGACAATAGGGAAGCCTGCTGCATTGCCGGGGAGAGCCACGGGATCACCTCAGTCAGCCTGCGGATTACAGACATTCTTTGGCAGGGCCAGTGTTGCTGCGGAGAGCCCGGGTCCTCGTGGCCCTCAGAGGCTGCAGCACCGCCTCGGGCCCCCCCCCCACCACCTCCCCACCTCCCCACCTCCCCATCAGCCTCCTTTTTTGTATTGTGTTCACATGTTTGACAGACACAGAGCCTATAATAATCTCTTTCCCGCAGGGACCTGCACCATTTGTTTGGCAGACCCTACAAACAGTTTCAATCCCTTTCCTCCCTGCCTTGTCTTCACTGCTGTAGCCCATCGCTGTCATCTAATTAATGCAGCCTCCCTTTTCATCTCCACTTCCTGTTCATTGTTTGATCCTTTCCCCCTCCTCTCTTAAGTCCCAGATTTAAAAGTCACGGCCCCCACTGGTTATCATACCATATTTGAGTGGCTGGGGATTAAAAAGGTGTCTTTTCTGTGGATTATGACTTTCTTACATATTCATTGTTTTACCATTACTTCTGTTAATATCCCCAGAAATGCAGTTAAAGAGGTCAGGATTCATTTTAAACAGTGTAAAAGGATTAACCAGTTCATGCTTGCCTGTTATTTGAAGCAGCTTCATGTGATTTAATTTGCAGCTAATTGTGTACTTTCACATTGTTCATGAAATTAGCATTTTAATTAGGATATCCCAAGAGACATGGTTATATTCTGAGACCACGCCTGAAACAGAGCAGATATTTGTTACATAATGATTTATTCAGAGTGATCAGAGTGTGTCAAAATACTTATAACAGCCATGATAAAAGAAAACTGTTCACCAAAGAGCAGGGCTGTTGCAAAGATTTGAAATTACTGAGGTCACGAGTCCATCTTCTTCCAATACAACTCATAGCCCCAATGAAAGTTTTGACTACCAAAACAGTCTGAAAACCTTTCTTAATATTGTATTTTTTCACATTTTATATATTCATTTAACTGTTAAATTATTCCTAAATTCCTTTATTTTAATTTTTGGGGTGTTTTACGGCCTGAAAACAGTCAAACATTTGAATAATCTCCATGTCTTAGGGTTAGGACGCTTTCCATGAATTGCAGCATCCCCAGTTGGACAGACCTTTGTTGTATCTCTCCCCCTCACTTGCAGTGGTATATCCATGTAAATGCTCAAAGAATATTGATGGATGACTGAAAAGATATCAGAATTAGACTTCTAAATTTCATCATGTGTTATTTGTGAGTACCTATAGAATTTAACTTCTCCTCAGGTCATTAAAACCACCAAATTCCCAGAAATAACACAGAGGAGTGCCCTTAATGATAGCTACAGTCCTGATAAAAGACACAGAAACAATCTTTGGATTGTGTGAAATTTAGAGAACCAATAATCTGTGATTTTACTTACCATCATGGCAGTGTGGAACAACACTTGTTTGTGCTTTTACATCCAAATTATCTTCATTTTACACTTGATCTGAGAATGTATTCATATCCTCAATGTGACAGTGGTAGCCAGAAAGTCATACTCATCACAAATACATTAGAAAGTCATGAGCCTCTTTTCTTTGTTGTTTAGAACTCTGTTAGGGGGTTTTCATGCTCTTAGCTTTTTACTGTACTGTCTAAAAGTATAGCATGTGGAATCAGTTTAAGGATGGCTGTTACATTTAATGATACAGACAGACAGCATCTCCATATGGAGTGATATACAGTGAGTCTACACAACTATAGCAACCTATTTATGACCTCTCCCTCTGAGAGAGAGAGATTTGAGGAGCTATAATTGGTTCTCCTCACATGTATTCTCCCCAGTGTGCTCCCTGCTCTCTCCGCAGGGAGCACTTTGATGATAACTTGCTGCATTACACGCTAACTTTTCGACAATGGCTACACGCTCTGTCTTTATTGCCCCGACTCCTAATGGCTATCTTGAAGTGCTGCCTCTGGCAATCCGGTCGCAAATAAATAGAAGCTGACACAGTAATTTACTCAAATCTTCTCTACAGTTTTGCCCCATTCTCCCTCCAGAGACTACCCCTGTAACAACAATTATTTCAAATGTCATTGATTCCTGCCTGCAGGGCACAGACAAAATGAACATAAAATCTTTTTACATGGACAAAATTAAAATATTTAGGGGTTTTCAAGAACAGAGAGGGTCTCGTGAGGTGGACAACAAATGTAACCATTGCTTGGTTGTGTTTGTGCTCTGGCAAAGACATAAAATCAGCTGTTTTCTTCACCAAATGACTATTAACCTTTATCTAATAGGGGCAATGGCTCTCATTTAGAGAGAAGACCCAGCGGAGGACATATAATTCCCTTTCAGTGGAGTCTTGTCAGCTGAGTGCACTAAACAAGATGAACACATGGCCATAGTGTGGCTGTCTAGTTGAACACTCCCCTGCAGAAGACATGGCATCATATTGCAACCTGAGATCTTGACAAAATATTCAAATTATCCTGTAAACACAACTTATATCAAAATCTAGATGGGATTTTTACCGTGCTAATATCATATTTACAGTTACTCATCCCTGTCTTTACACAGATGTGATGTTTGTGTCTCTGTGTATGTGTGTACACATATGAGTAGCTAGGGGGGTCAGGAAAATGTTTGTGGCTCATTTCCTTGTTTCATGTTGTTGTGCAAGGCACAGCTCAGTGGAGGGGATCTTAACATGTCACAGTGTCATGCCAGTGTCTCTGTCTGGTTCTACATGACCTCTTTCACCCTCTGCTCTCCTCTCCATGGACTCTGCTTGGCCAGACACACCAGATAATGTAATAAAGATATTTCTGCTCCAATAGGAAATAAAGAAAGTGTCCTTGTGTGACCAACTGGTTGTGAACTGTGCTCTTCTATTGACCTGAGCTAACCTGCTGAGCATAAGTCTGTAAAAAGCTGCAGTACAACAAGATAGTAAGGTACAGTATGTTGTGTCCATAGTAAAATAAAACTCAGAGAGGGTATATCTCTACAAAGTCTGCACACATGTTTTATTTGAATAACTATGATTTTTTTATATACTTAAATTCTGTCTGCAAATATTAGAGCTCTATACAAAGAATTGTGCAAATATATGACCATTTAAATTCATAAAGTTGCAGCAGCAGCGCCTATAGTTAAAGTTTGGCAGAATCATTCCAGATTATATTTGTTTCAATTGCACAGTGTCTGCAAGAGTTTATGGCAGTTTATTCTAAAAAGGCCACACTAATAAGAATTTTGGCAATCAATCAATATTTAACATATGGATTTAAATAATTAATCAAGTTTTTTTTTTTCCTTTTTTTTCTTGACTATGTATGTATGTATGCGTATATGTGTATGTATACTTGAATGTATGTATGTTTGTTTGTATGTATGAGGGTTGTGTATCTTTAAAACATGTAAAGTGAAAAACAATGTAAAATACATTTTTTGGGAGTTTTAGGAGTCAAACTATGGAATGGTCTGAGTTGAAACTGTGTAACTCTCTGTTGAGTTTCAAATAAGCCTTAAAATGCAAAATAATTAAGGATTACGATATAAAATGATTAAAATACTTTGGATTACAATTTAGATTAAATTTTCTTTTTTTCTGGATTATTTTATGGATTGTATAGGATAGGCAAAAATAAACCTTGGGCTTCAGCCTATTCCTTTTTCGGTCATTGATTGTGTGAATTTTTATTGTGTGAAATAGACTGGTGTCATACCCACACAAATTGTTAAGTTTTGTTCCTGATAATGTATGACCAAAATAAATTATACATTCATGCATACATGCATGCATGAATGCAATGCATTCTTGCAATAAAGTATATAAAAAAAGAATTTGGCAACCAATTGCATAAAAATAGCATAGAGGATTAAAAAAGGGTCATCTAAATACAGTTTGTTATGTAAATACTTAACGATTGGATGAAATGTGTGAAAGCAATATTGAAAATAATGCTTTGCAAAACAATCTGTGAAGAAGTAATCGGGCTTTGTCTGTGGCCTAACTTTCCACCAAATGTCAAAGCAGCTTTTGCAATATCTTGCCAACTGACAGACAAACAAAATAAACACAACTGAAGATAAGGTAACAAAAGAAGGTAACAATAAACCTGATATTGCAAGAGGAAATAATGACTGTTAACGTTAACATACATAAACGTACATAAAAAGCATGCAATTTCCCCCCTCAACATCCCCCAACATCATCATGGACCTCTCTGGATAGTCTTTATTCAGCGGTGTTCATGATGATCAGCTCAATGAAGTAGTCTAGCAACCTCTCTATGAGTATTGTGCTTTACAGCAATTGTCTATCAAACACTATATTTGTGGATTTGGCTGTGATGAGCCCTAAAGCATACCCACAACTGTCCCAGATTACTCAATATTCAGCTTCTGGCCCAGTTTGTTGATTAGTTAGCCTCTTTCACATAAATACTCACTCACACAGACAGACACACAAATGAGAATTGCACCCATGGGACACAATGATTCTATCATACTTTAGCTAAACATAGACTGGGAATTAGTTGACTGGATAATCAATTTGACAGAGTGTCTCAGCAATAAGTGAGTGAAATGCACAGACAGTGCATGTCGGATAAGCCTGTGTAAGTCTAACATTTGTCACACAGATCACACATGTAATCTGCATGAAGAAAGAACCCCCTTCTCCCCAGAAACAAACCTAAACAGGTCTAAAATTCTTATTCATGCTGGCAAAAAAAGAACGATTACTGGCTTCCCTAAAGCCCAACATGAGGACTTTTGTTCATGAATCCTAAATCTCCTTTGACTTTTTGTTGTAAAATGGTCAACAGTGTAAAAATGGCACATCAAAATGATCAGATAAATCAAAGTATGCTAACAGTGCTGTGTGTCTTGTGTACAGTCGGTATATTATGTGTCAAGACAAATGACATTTTGGGGGAAAACAATACAGTCTGTGGGCATCATGTCAGCAATTTTACTGCAAAGCAGATAAGCACTAAACACCTCTAAAGGTAAATGACTTCTGAATAATTAGTATCTATAACCTCTGCTCTCAAGGGAGCAATTTCATGAGCCCAGATGGCCACCAAAATAGGATTTAGGTGCCAAATTGACAACATTACTCACAGAGGGATTATCAATTACCTAAATATCAATTGCAGTGTAATCACACTGAATAGGAAGAAGGTGTCTTGGAGGAGGTGTCACTGACCATGATGTAGTGACTGTGAGCCAGGAGACTCTGACGTTTTATGATAATTAGCTTTTTTTTTTTTCTTTTTTACAGATTCTTGATATTTCTCTGTGTCATTCACATCTTTGTCATATTTGAACATTTAAAGGAGTAGTGAAAAAGGACAAAAAAAAAAACTGATAAGAATTTTTCAATGAACAGAAATTTCTTGTGATTTTATAGAATTTGAGTTTGTCCCCAAATGATGCATTATCACAAAGAATAAGTCTAAAATGTTACTACACTCACTGGTGATCATGTCTTTGTGATGTGTGTACTATATATTGTGATATACATATGATGAAGATTATGTTAGTTAGATGAATATATGCAGGTCTGTTGTGGACAGAAGCCTAGCTCCACCACCTCTCCATTTGAAGAACTAACACACTGAAAACTCAAAATTACAGTGGTTACAGAAACATGGGAAAACAAAACATGATGCCAAATGCCATGGTTCTGACAATGACATGACAGTGTAGCATTTCATATGTTTCAGTATTTAATAGAGCCTACCATTTTTTAATGGCATTAAAAATATGGTTCACTTATGTAATGTTGTACATCCATTTACTATGTGAATAATTATATACTGAACAGTCATGCTAACAACCTGGAAGTGTGGGATCCCATACGTAGGTGGCCATCATTTATAAATCTTGGAAACATCTCAGTGTGTTAGCTTTTATTTTGCATTGCAAACAGATTTGGGCCAAGCATGTATTTATTTATTTATTTATTTGTCTGTTAATTTTATCTGAAACTAAAAGTTAATAAAAGTTGGAGTCAGTGCAACCCCACAGTAGAAGTATGACTGGCCTAAGGCAGGTTTCAGCTGCAAAATGATCGTGGAGGTCCTTCTTCTTTCCCTGTCCAAACAGCATTTTCCAAACTTTAGGTATTTTTTCAAACATTAATATAAACATGTCACATTAACTTGAGACATTACTTATTCACAAAATGTAGATGTGTAAATATTGGAAGCTGTAGATCCATCTGAGAGATGAACTAAACACTCCTTATACATAATAGTCCATGTAAGTGCATCACTGTAGATTACTCTAACAAGCATCCAGAGAAGGAGAACCCACAAAGCTATAACCAGAACTGAACTAAATGACTGGACTAGAATAACAAATACATAAATACATAATATTAAAAGCAAATAGAAACAAACAAAATGTGTCAGAAAGTGTCTGTGTCACTGAGGCATAAACAAGACACGTGGTGCAACAGCAAAAAGATACATATAGGACACATGTTGGATTTTGTGTAAAAATATTCCCCTCTTATTCTCCTAAATTATCGCCATCAATAATGATTGTGAGGATGTGATTGGCTATGACAGACAGGTGTGGGATGCCAGATGTCCCGCCTACGAAGCACCTGATTGGCTAACGGTCTGTCTGTATTTTGATGGCAGTCACAAAACAGTAGCTTCAAAATGTTAGCTTAAGTTGGACGAAAACAACCGTTTACACAGAAAAGGCATAAAAAACACCAACTTTATAACTACCACAAAAATATGGAGTGAGTATAATTTTTTTTAGCTAATGTTAACTATGCTTACGTTACCCCCAAAACGTTAGCGTTAGCTATAATGTTAAGCCAACATAACTGCAAAACGTTAGCTCTAGCATTAACTTAATCTGGTTTTGCAGCGTCAGCAGGTGGATGAATGTGATGCTAACAGGATTAGGCAAGATGTGAGGACATTTCCGTTAATATATAATGATGTCAGACTTTGCAATTCAAAACTAGGCTGAGTAATCTAAAATGTCTATCTGTTTAGGTTATGGCAAGCTTCCCTTTTGACACCTGCAAAGACAAATCCATGCACACCGCAGGGACTGGTAGAAATGAATGACCTCTGTCTGGTCAGTGCAACCCCACAACAGAAGTGTAAGTACAGGGAGGTTTAAGCCGCTCTGCAAAATGATCATGGAGGATCTTTCCCTGTCCTAACGACATTTTCCAAGCTTCACGTGTGTAGATGATTTATAGTGTTTGTGCATTCACTCTTTCATTTTTATTACAGTACACAAAAGGCAGCAACACATTAGAAACATGAAATTTTTCTCATATGACAACATTTTTGATGTTGATATGATGCAAAGATAATAATCACTCTCTCAATCTGAAGAACAATAGAAACCCTGTACAGTGTAATGTAATCTGGTACAGCAGCCCTGCTATAAATCCTACCTTTGTGAAGCTAAAAATACTCAATTTTTGTGGAGACAGAGTTGCTGATTCAACTTTGTAGTCATTTTGAATACCTACACTCAGGTTCATGTTACCTGGTTTGTCAATATTTTCACTGCATGAGCCGAAATTCACAAACGTCAATATAAACATGTCTCAACATTAATTTGAGACATTATTTATTCATCCTCAAAATGTAGGTGTGTAAATATAGGAAGTTGTGGCTCCACCCGAGAGATGAACCAAACATTCCTTATAAATAATGTCTGAATGGCTAAGAAGCAATAAATGTATTGTATCCATTCATTAATCCAACACGTTGATTATTTTTCGTCTGCAGATTTTCCATGAAACCTTTCACCTTACACGTTATTAATTTTCCATCAAATTTGTAAAGTTTGGATGCATGTAATTAAAAAGTCAGGCAATGTAAATGAAACGTTTCAGTAAGTTTTCGTGACAGTGATATATACTACATAGATCATCTTCACTTATTTTGACTTGCTAATTAATCAACATTATTTATTCAGGGGAAAAAAGCAAACTTTGTAATTAGCAAATGGCTTTATCTATTGCAGCAGACTCAGCAAGAATTAGGAACTTTGAATTTGATCAGGAAGTCTAAAGAACTCATTAGCATTATGATTCAGTAAATGTTACATGAACTCAGGCAAAAACAGTGCTGATTGCTTGACATGTGGATGAGTAAATTAGTAAATTAACAGACAAATTAATCTCTGGGAAATAATTCTATAATATGGTGTGAATAAATGAGAGAAATGTTTACATTCTGTCATTTCTGATACACTAGTAGACTCACCGTATGCTGCTAGACAGAGTTGTGTGTTTTGTTGACATTATATTTAATGATTAACGATTAAATTTTATTCACAGTCATTGGTTACTTTCTATTTCACAATTTTACCAACCACTGTTCATGTAGCCACAATAAATATTATTTAAGCCTTTTCCTAGCAAAAATACATTTCCTTTGTGGATGAGGCTTAAAAGATGGAAACATAGTCTTGTTTTCAAGCTGGAATGGAGCTTTGTAGCAGGCAGTGAGTGAGCACATTAATCTAATGCATCAGCAGGTCCACATTTGTTTTAATGCAAACTGAAGAGAAGAAACGCACTGCATCTCAAGGGAGAAGAAGCTTAAAATTTCAGTCTAATGATAATAGATGATAATGTTAATGAGTTGTCCAAACATAACAAATGGAATGAATTACTGCCTTAGAACCAAGTCTGTTTCATTAAAATACAATAAAAAGGAAAGATTAGTTTTATATGGGAAATAACTTGCCTCTTTTGCGTTATTGATGAGACTAAGGGGAACATATCAAGGTTGGCTTGAGCCTCTGGTCAGTATTGATAAAATATTTCTACTGTATGGTGTAGCCATTTTTCTTGGATGCACATGTGACATTAAGCTAAATCAAATTATTATCTTTACTCTACTTTAGACCCTTCAGTAGGCAACATGAGTCAACACTGGTCAAAGTATTAAGCTGAGTTTCAATGACAGTTGTCTCTTTTTGGGAGGAAAGATGATCTAAAGTGAAAACCAATGCCCATTTGAACGGATAAGGGGACTGAAATACTGTAGATCATTTCTTGGCCAAAACCATACACTTCAATCCGTCTTGATGATCTTATTCCCCAAGTAATGTTCTTCCACCTTAATCAATTTTGTGGCGGGCCTGTGTTCATAGTAGTCAGGAACACTGGGATTATGTGCTGAGCCTACTCTCTCTCTGAGACGACCTTGTCTGTGTAACAGTACTGTTAGCCCTCGGCCTCGGGCAGTCAAACACGCACTCAATCACCCCTGTAACCCTTGCAGTCAACAGCAGACTGTCGCAGCCCGTTGCTACAATCTCAATTTGTATTTCGTCTCAGACTGTGATGACTTGACAGAGAAAAATAAGAGGATTTGTCTTGATCTTCAACTCTCCCTTGAGGAAGTAAGTCTTCACCTTGAAGTTTAGCAACTGCATGGCAGGCCACTCGCAGCGACACACGTCCCCCAGTTTGTTTTATTTTACAGACATAATTCATTGATATCAGATGACTATAATTATTCACTATCATCTACGTCTCATGCATTCTGCTTTGTTTTTTAAAGGGTGAGACATTCGTACAACAGTATTTGCTGTATTTAACAGGGTAAACTGAAAGTGTTCATACTAATTTTAAAGTCGATATGAAATGAAAAATGCTTTTTTAACCCTTTTAGATCACATCCGTCATATTGTTGACCTATTTAACAATATATGCCAAAAAAATCAGTTTCTTTGTATTCTTATATCAAAATCCAATCAAGTTTTCTTCCTGTAAAACAAAATTCATTATGACACACCCACTTTTAAACGTTCAAATCAAAATCCTCCCAATGTTATGTCCTGCCTGTCTATCCTGTTTCACTTGGAAATACGTCATGATATAGAAGTTAGATACTCTCGAAATGCTGTTTGATCCGGACTTGTTATTAGGATTGTAACTATCCTAAGTATTTTGCCCTCCATGCAGTACACATTGCAGTATATCCGATTGTATACTCATTAATAGTATCTGTGATGGTTGATGCATGTCCTCACGCAGTCTGGCATCTGTTCACCTGTTTAGGGTTTAGTGAAGGACATTGTTTTTTGTCTGGAGCTTAAAAATAGTATTCACATAATCAAAAATTCCTACTTATATAGCAAAACACAAATAAAAACTGTACAACACGAAATAGGCCTAAAACATTCAAATTAGGGCTGCAACTAACAATAATGTTTGTTATCAATTAATTTTCTTGATTAATCTTCCATCCGTCTATGAAATGTCGAAAAATGGTGAAATGGCCATTACAATTTCCCAGAGGCCAAGATGACATATTCACTTAACTTGTTTAGTTGAGCCAATCCTCACCTTTAAGGAAGCTGGAACAAGGGAATGTTTGACATTTTTGCATGAAAAATGACCGAAACGCTTATTTGATTAACAAAATATTTGCCAAAGTATTTTCTGTCCATCCACTAATTAATTCACCTCTAATTTAGATATGTTAAAATAAACTGAATCTCTGTTTTGTTTTGTTTTTTAGTTTAGTCGAATTGGTGTTCACTTTACAAGTGGACTGCACTTAGTTTGGTTTACAGTGTACCAAAATCATAGCAGTAGAGCTAAATGGTCGAGCAGTTCCCTGCCAAGCTTGGATCAGTAAACACTGCAAGCCTCTAACGGTGATGCACTGTAATGGCTCAGTCTTGAGCCTGGCCAGAACATCGCATGAGGTGCTAAACAGCGACTGGCTGTAAATATAAGTGGTGAACACTGCCAGTTGCACTCTTGCGGCTGAAATGAGCCTGATGATGGGAGCTTGAGAAAGAAAGGGGATATCAGTGGTCACTAAATCATTCTGTAATCAGCTCTCTATGCAGGATCATCCATGCATGTTCAACGCCCCATTCTGGAAGGCTCCAGCAACAGAACGCTCCAGCTGACCCCATCTGTACCCCATCTCGTTTTGCATTATCCCTAACCCATAAAAGTCCCATGCAGCACAAAAGAGTTAATGATTCCCTTTGTTTTGTTGCGGGGAACAGAACCAAAGCAAATGACAACAACAAATCCATCAAACTTAGCAGCAGTGAGCACATCAGCAGTTTTTGCCAGCCCACCAGAGGCCTAAAATGCACATATTGCATGCTGGCCCCCCAAGCAGCAGGCGGCCCTGGGACTCGCCAGCCCCTCGGTGGCCAGAAAGGACTTGATAAATGACTGGAGCAAACTTCTCTGTCACCAGTGAGGGAGGAGTCCCCCACAGTAAGCTACATCATCCTAACAGCATTATTCTTTTCATGCCTGTTGTCGATACAGCGTCCTGTGATTGGCGTCACGCTTTGCACAGGTTAATTGGAATCCTGAACTGGAAAACAGCGGGGGAAAAGTGCAAATATTGTCGCCCGGAGAATTACCATAAGAAGACCATGAATATGTGTGTCGATTCCAATTGATGGCATAGACATGTAATGTTAACAATGTTGAAGTACAGTTTTTTCAAATGGTTAATAATGACTCCCAACAAACATTTTACCAAAACCAAGTGGCATTTCCTCATATTTTAATAACTGAACTAAAGAGCTCTTATTGTGACAAGATAGAAGAATTACAAAAAACATCACTGAGCTCCTAGAGATGCTACATTCTGAGTTTTTTTTAGGGGTTTATAGAGATAAAAGGTCTTGTTTAATAGGAAAGCAACATTTATTATAGTATAGTACTATAGGGGATGTTGTGGAGCTCACTTTCCATGATGCAGTGTACTATTCAGGTCCATTACTGGATTGGAAAAAGGTAACTTAATCACTGCATGTCTCCGGCCACATAAAAAGCATATACTCAGACCAGAGGGCACCCATATGTTCAGTGACCTACGGCATAAACACAAGAACAACACCTTGATAAATTAGCTTAACCTGATGGCGAACCACTGTGAGATCACCTTTATATGCGGTTTGTAACTTTAATCAGGATGTAAATGAGGGTAAAAGCTAATGCACTTTGAAAACGTAAAAGTGAAGCATGTTTTCAAGGTGATCTCTGTCTTCAGGACTTCAGCCACATGTCAACATGTGGGGCAAATGCAGAGCCATTACACTGGAATGGACAGCCTTCCTCATCAGGGCAAATAGAAGACAATGTCAAATGGCCTTATTGATAAGTTAATGAGGCACAAAACACTTCCTAGAAGACCCATCCACCACCCACCCCACAACCATCTCCTCAAATCATTGATTTACACATTATTCACATTGCAGTGTTTACATTGCAGAAATAGACTAGGTAATTAAACGTTGCGTCCTCGTGAACAAGCAACTTAACCATTTCCTTTACTCTTGATCCACAATTATCCAACGTTGGGCTTGCTGACATACAGTTATGTTTGCTGTATTTTGTCGTTTGATTTTGTCGACATACGAGCAGCAAGGAAATCCCTAATGAGACCCGAAATACTTGTTTCATGTTTGAGCAGTAATGGAAATTACTTTTCTTTTGGAACAGGCGCACAAGAATCACAGAGACAGCAGATCAAGAGTAAAATGAAGTATGCAAATGTAATCATATTTATCAGAGAATGCTTATGGCAGAAAGCTATTAATTTCTCCTCTGCTTCTTGACACTTTAACATATGCATCACCTGCTTCTCGCAAATGATTATTTTTGTGTTTTCCATCTCTGTTGACGGAGCATTATTTTCTTTTCCATTGCGTCTTGTTATTTTTCTAAACTTTCTCTGTCTGAAGAGTGTAATGGCCTCTGATTGAAATTTCATTCAGAAAAACTAAGTGAAATACATGTTGTGTATTTAATGGAAAAAATAATTGCACGTCAGATGAAACAAAGCATGACGCATAGTAACCAGGAAGAGTGACTGAAAACACAAGTCAGCAAAGAGGTCAGGCTGTTCACGCTCTCATTTGCTGCAATTACTCGCTACACCCATTCATTTACTGATTCCATCACTCTCTCACCTGACTGATCTATTGCTCACTTGCACACTCACTCTCTGATTTAGCTTTTCAAAAGACAATTTGACAATTATCGCCAAAAAACAGTTGAATGACATCTATGGTGATTCACATATTAACATATGGCTTTTACAGTGTATCACAGTAAATGGCAATGGTATGTCTATTAGCATTCATCTGATAATTTAGCCGCACGCTACCTACAGTATATAGTACTTATATTTGTATAAATAATATACTTTATATATTTATGTACTTATATATATATATATATATATATATACATACATGATACAGTGACTTCACTTTAACTAACTAACCAATGGATGCGGACTTATTTAGTTGTCATTTAGTTAAGTTGCTCTTATGCTCTTAAACAGCCAAACTCAACATCTTGCAACATGTGACTTGACCTTGTTTCCCAAACTTTGTTTGCACAAACTACACTTTCTTTAAACTATTACAAAACACAATGATCTTGGCACAACAGTTCTCTCAACCAAACAACAGCAACTATTAGTTGTTGAAAATGTCAATTACATAATATTTAAATTTATATAGCATAAAATATCTCAGAGCTGTTGCGTACAGTATAAGCTCTGCCAGTTTGCCACTAAATATGTTTATGTTCCCGTATTTGTGACTAGTTATTAAAAAAAGCTAACTAAATGTAGTGACCAGGGCTCCATGTTACTGTGCTTATTTCACCAAATAGTATTCTGTTATACATACAGTAAATGTACCCGATCCCTTACAAAACATAACCATGGTAAAACTTTTAAAAATGTCATGGTAATTTGGTCAAAGCTATGATGATACAGTTCCATGATACAGGATAAAACATCACGTCACTCGTCAGGACACATAATCACACAATCATTTGTGTAGGAAGTTATTCTATTATTACATTTTTTCGGAGACTATCATGCCTGTACTTTCAAAAAACCCTACTAACAAGCAGGGTTATTTTTATTTATTGTCATGTAGGTGACCTCTGCAGAACTGTGAAACCCAAACACATATACACAGAGCTCTTTTGCTCTCTTGAGAAGCACAGTCGCTGCATTTGGATGAATAAAAAAGCAACATTTCCTGTAAAGACTGTCTGCGAGACTGCTGTACAGGAGTGCTATTTCAATTCATCCCTGGAGCAGCCCTCAGGAATTGAGCCCATATTGAGCTCACTCCTGGGCTATGAGAGTGGTCAGGAAGATTGATTCCAGGGCTAGATCACCGCTCACTGAAGACTGAAGTGCATTTTGGTTTGAGCTTGTGCATCACATGACCTTGTCGGTTTCATAAGTAAACAAAACTATAAATATTATACCAAAAAAAAAAAGAAAATATATGAAGAAGGATGAATTTCAGTTGTCATTATAGTCATAATAGAGCAGCAGGCCATCCTCTTATATCTTTACTATGTATAGTGTAATGACCTGTGGGTTATTGGGTGATCATTACATCTGCCAAAGAGCTGCTAACCTTTTGAGTATCACTTGTAATTAGCGGGGAGAAGACATGCAAAAAATACCAGATGGTAACATTATTTGATAGTCTCCCAAAATGACGTCCACGGTCTTTTAATTCTTGTGTGATAGTTTTAATTAAAATGGCTTGTCAAAACGACAATTTACACTAAATTGATGCTATGTATGATGCTATTAATACAATGTCACTGACATTTCTATTAATTACCCCAACTAGTTGATATCACACACATCTTCATTATCGACATAAAGATTAAGATTGCCTTAACTGCTAGAAGAACGGAGAGCCTAACTGATGTGTTCATCTAATATCCATTCAATATGAATATTAGCTCATTTTCAGGCTGACTCCAATCATAAATGATCTACCTTGACTGTCAAATCTGATGTTTGTTTTTTCTTTTTTTTTTTGCTTCTCTTGCTCCGTGACCTGAAATGTGACACAAACAACGACAGGCTTGACAGGGAAAATTGTGGACAAAACAAGCCTCTATTTGGCTAACCAACCAGCAAATATGTCTGATGATGCAGTTTATTCACTTCACGCCAGGGCATGTTGTACAAAGATCCGGCTGAGAAAATTATTGGGATCTACTATTGGAAATTCCTCATATATTGTCAGCATTACAGTAGCAGTATACAGAATAATTTACCATCATGCTAACTATACTGAGGGACGAATGCATGGAAAAAAATACTATAGCAGTACCATTTAGCTGTTATTTTAGAACTGTGATGCTCGAAGGACACTATAACTAGGATTACTAATCCTGAATTGCCTTAAATATGACATACATGACAATCTTTATAAAAAACATATTTGAAGGGTCTATAACACAATATCTATAACCTACAAAAGCCCAAAAACCCTGAATATATTTTTGACATACTTTGTAAGCAGAGATAAGTCATGGCTGAACATATTCAACTGGAAAGGCTGTTGATCAAAAACTATATTTTAAAAAATGTTTTGTTAGTTAGGTTGCAGTGTGTTGTGTGATGCCCAGGCTGCGGTAAGTGAACAGTTCAGTCAGGTCTGTCTGGTTCATCTGTTTTTCCCTGTGACAGGGTAGTCATCTTCATTCCCTTTGTCCTTACTTTGGAGCAAGAGGTAATATATAAAGGGCTCACATGAGGTGTCTCCCTCACCTCTCCACTTGTCCTCCTGGACTGAATAATGTCTGAAGCTTCAGTCTTGGCTTGATATGATGAGTTATATCCTGATTTCAGAGGAGTGGACATTTCATTTTTTTTGTAATGTAGACGTTTTATGATGCGGTCACGTATGATTCCATCCCATTGGCTTTGAGGTTTTTATCATTGCGTAATAACTGTGTCCTGCTCACATTGTTAGCTCCAAAAACCTCATAGGTGTATATACACTATATTCTGTCCCACTTTTGTTTTTTAATTTAGTGTTTGTTTGGTAGACAGCGCTAAAATGGCCGTGCATTGTGAAGTGTTGGGGCTTCTGAATAACTGATGGCTACTCTCACAAAATAAATAAAAGTAAGACAGTTTAAAATGATGGGTTATTCATAAATTGAGGAGTTCATGTTACATTTTAGAATATTGTATATATATTTTCAATTTAAACAACACGTTCAAATATCAGTTGATGTGTGAAAGCATTTACCAGCAGTCGATTTGCTCAGTATCTATATTTCCTTAACATAATTAGGCAAACCACATGCTTTATTTGGTAGTGTATGTATATTAATTGTCCATAGTTTATGATTGTTTGTCCACATTGTTATCCTTTGTTTTATGGTACCCACCACAGAGAGCTCAAAGTCAAACTCAATATGATGAGGTATTAGCCTCCGCTACCATTTCACTCAGACATGTCAAGGTCAGGTCACTGTGGGATTGTCTCCAACCCCCAGCGGCCGCAGCCACACATCTTCCTTCTGTAGGGGACGCACATTATTTGTGTTCACCTCATCACTGCTCAGATGGGCTGTGCAGAGATAATAATAGCCCCTTTAACCTTCTAAACGATTACAATTGTAAGAAAACAACTGCTTTTGTTGCCAGTGTCACCGCTTGGATTTTGATATCTAGCTTAGATGTTCATTTTAGTCTGTCACAAGTGGCAGCAGTTTGTTGTACTGTTTACATCATAGATATGTGAACAACATGGGTATTAATACAAACATGGACCATGTTTTTATAGGGGCCCCAATGATGAACCTACCCACCTGCCTGATGAACTTGTACTTCAGAGCAATGAGACCTCCAGTTTTCTGCCATGGTGTTTACTCTGAGGCTGCCAAAGGAGGAAAGAGAGGGGATCCATTTGTCCCAAGGTGAGACACACTCTCCAACACCCCGATGTTAAATAAACACTCCCAGACCTCTGGCCAGCTCACTCCAGCTACTAGAATACCATTGGTGTGTCTAGATGATGGAGGGCTATTGTTATCTATCGCCTCTGCACTCTGCTGAGAGGCCAAGAAGAAGGTTGGCCACACCGGCGTGTTTCATATAGATTCGCCCACTCACATTAAGCTATATTTGTTGGCCCTAAATAAAAATAGAAAAGTAGATTTGCCAACACTTTCTTAGAATAACATCTGATTGAAGAGGGAAAGAGGGAGAGAGGGAAAAAAAATTAGAGCGCAGCTCAGCGTGTGTTTCATCACCTGCAAAGCCAATGAGGGGGAGCGTCTCCACGTCAACAACTGTAAAGCGTATCCCAGCTTCTGCTGCTGCTGCCATCTCCGCTGCACGCTACACTAACCAAGAATGTGTATTTCTGCAGATGATTAAATCAATACCATTTTGACAAGACTTGTTGGAACATGCCTCTTTATTTTACGCAATTCCTTCCCTTTCGTCAGGGAGCATTTATCAACCTGCCGGGGCGCTGTCACCTAATGGAGATTGTTCTTTAGTCTGCACTTGATAGAAGGGAACGATTATGATGCATGTCGATAGTTTACAGAGATATTGACACAGGAACAAAGAGCAGACCCTTTCGGCTGATAGCCTTTTCCCTCACACTGCCTCAAAGTGTGGTGATCCTGCTTCAAATGTGACTTTCTCCCTTGATGTACCTCTCCCATGATATTTCCTTTGTTTTAGTGGTCAATTAAGGTCTTGAGGCCCCATAATGCTGCAGCTGGTGACAGGAATTTAGTGTTCCCTTGTATTTACTTAACGACACAAGCCAGGCACTCCTTCCTCTGTCATTTCTTTTGGCCTCAGCTCTTCCCCCAAACCGAAGAACCGTCACCTTTAAAAAAACGCCTTCACACGTACAGTAGTCTTTGGTTTGGCACACAAGGAGTTAATGATAAAACCAGCCCAGGGTGTGACAACAGGCCCTGAATATAATAAGCTTGAAGGAGACAGGAATGAGAAAAGGTGGGATGCATATAAAAAGAGGGAGGAGAGTGGGAAAACAAATGATGAGCTCTACCTATAAATTCTTCATCTGCATTGGCTGATTGGAATGGCTTGGCTGTGCGCTCAGCTGTGACTTAACAACTAATCCGGTTTGTAAGTTATTATTTATCTTCAGGAAAGTTTGTCAAACTTGGGCTTTGATTTTCTACCCTGATTTCCCTCTTGTGGCTCGCTCTCACACATGCTCCCCACATAATTTATGACTGCCTCTGGTCTTGATGACAGATTATTAAAAGTAGAATTAGTTTTTTGCGCAGGATTTCTCCACTGGGAATTGGGAAGGCAGTGCTCTCCGCAGAAGGTCTCTTACGAGGTCTCCATTACTAATAGAAGTTTTTTTCTCTGATGGGGGGCAAGGAGACTAATGATTTGAATTTACTGTGGCAGCCGTCACGTGGTCTGGAAGGCATCAGTCGAACAGACAAGAGGTTAACTTCCTCCCTGTGGAGAGGTTTATTGGATTGTTTAGCAGCAGAAGGATAATGTTTTTGTCATAGACTGCTGCGGCAAAACAGCGGTGTGGCAGAGGGAAGGGGAGAAGAGAAATGAAGGGAGAAAGGACACAGACAGAAGGGGTCCAGGGATGGATAGAGGGGCAGAGAGGAGAAGGGGATGAAAGAGAGAAAACAGCATGATCGGAGCACAGTGAGGAAGGCGAAAGCAAGTTATTTCTAATATAGGTGGACAGATAAAGCAAGGCGATAGTGTACCATTCCTCTACAGCTCTTACATGTGCGCAAGAAGAAACACACTCCCATTCAGTGGTGTGCACAAAAACATAAGTACACACACATTCAGTCTCACTCACACACAGACAAAAAGAGAGATGTTAGTTCCTTTCACCTGATGGCCGTTTGGAGCTTGTACTCCCAGCATGCCTCGGCAGTATGGGTACCAGAGGGGAGTCACAGCGCAGCTGAGAGCCTCGGCTTAATCTTATGCATCATTAAGCACTCAGCGGCAAGCCAGCGCTGTTCATATACATCATCCACGCTTAATAAACATAATGATGACATAAGATGTAATTCTAGATGAATTTTCATTTTATAGGGAAATGGAGAATTCCTGTAGAAAGGAAAGAAAAAAAAGTAAATTATCTGGGAAGTACAAAATAAATTATGTTTTTTTTCCCACTTAGATGAATGTAGGTGTTTGGTGCATCTGAATTGGGGATAGTGTGTTAGGCTGCATGGGGATGTGGTGTTGATGGTGGCGATGAGGCTTTGGTTATGACAGTGGTGGTGATGGTGTGGCAGGTGTGGTTGGATGAGAGGCGGGGTTGTGGCGGAGTGCGGGGGGGGGGTATGGAGAAAAATGGGGGTGGCTATTGTGAAACGTTTGCAATTTTTAATTCCTAATCGCAGGGCATGATGGACAGGCTGAGACACCCCAGAGTGGAGCTCATCCATCATGGGAGGAGGAAACCAGCGAGAGAGAGAGAGAGAGAGAGAGAGAGAGAGTGAGAGAGAGAGAGAGAGAGAGAGAGAGAGAGAGGGGAGATGGGAGATGTAAAATTTCAGATGGAGTTACCTTACAGGGGGGAAGAGGGAAAATAGATTCCCGATAAAAGCGAAGGATGTGGGAGTGAAAGGGCAGCGGGTACTGTGGGAGGGCATCACGGGCCTGACATTGCTTCATGTCTCCCTGCTGGGACTGTGGGATAGCTTGGCCTGGAAATGAGTTTCACTTTCAGGGACTGCACAGACATTGAATCATCCTGAGAGGTATCTTCGCTGCACTTGTCTTCAGCAGATATCAGACGTGAAGTGGTGGTGACCTGGCAGTGGTAAAGTGAATACCAATGGGATATAATCAACCAAGGATACTCAACAAGAGGGGATATACACTGTTAATGCAAAAGTCTCCAGGATCCTCCACCATATATACTTTATTTAATCTCTGTTTGCTTTTGCTTTTTGAAGCTGGATGCCATCATTTGTAAATCAACAAAAAAAAATAACAAAAGTAAATCCTTGAGCATAAGCTGAGATCGCTTTCACATTGTTTGACATGACAATTTTATCTACTAAATGAGTCTTGTCATTACCGTCTGATTGTTGTCTTTTTTGTCAGAGCAGATTTTTGCACACTGTTTGTGTGTCCTGATAGCAGAGAGCACCCTGAGAGTATGTGAACTGTACATCAAACATGATAATGTCTTATTATGTCTGAGAATTAATTAGCTTCAGTGTTTTGAGGTCCTGGTTGCCTGCCTTTTTTTGAGGCGTAATGTGAGTTTCAGACCTCAGCAAGTTTGGAGCCAGTGGGCCATATGAGCCAGTATACCAGTGGGTGAGCCAAGTCTCTCAATGCAGGGATCATTACCACCTCTCTTTCTCTCTGTCTCTCTTATTCCCTCACTCTATTTGCTTTCTCCTCTGCTTTTTATGTTCTTTCTTTCCTTCTTAAATGTATATAAAGCCTATCTTTTTAATTTTTTTAATATTTTTTTACAGACATTTTTAATCCAGTTTGCCCAAATATGCCTCACAATGTGGAAATTAAATAAAATACACAGTTTATTGGACATATAATCTAGTAGCCACAAGTCACTAGTATGGTTGAGTCTACTGTGATGTTGGTAATTAGTTACCCATAATCCTCCTCACCCGCCTTTCTTAAAAAAAAAAAAAAAGAAAAAAAGAACAGTAATAGGCAGAGAACAGTGACAGTATCAGAGAAATGGGCTTTTAACTAACATGCAAAGTGATGAATGGATTGACCACCATGTAGACTAATGGAGCCATGGAACTAATTAGGCCAAGCAGAGCAGAGCTGTGCTTAAATGTAAATGGATTGAGCTGGATGAAACGTAGGAACAGCTGAGAGAATGATGAGGTCCTTCACATGGGGTCAATCAATGGCTAAGCAAACACAATATATGGGCCTCTGTGAGGTCGTAGCCGAGGGGTATTTTATCTGTTTGCATTCAGGTGTTGTTGCATGTATGCTGTGCGGCTGTATTTACACTCGGTTGTCTCCAACATAGGTCCTGTGTGTCACTGATACATATGGCCGACTGCATGACTTTGCAGAAAAGCTGTAATAAATCTCTAATCATTCCTGTCCCTATTGCCCAGCTCTCAGACCCTGCAGCTTGGCACCTACCACATGTTTGCTGGCGTGCCCTCTGACTTTGCGGTCCGTGTAGACCACTTCTGTTGGCCGCGCCTCAAATCTGCTGCCTTCACCTCAAGAATAGCCGCAAAGATAATTAATGCGCTCTGCTACAACACCTAAGCCGGGGATCTGCTCCTCACATTGAGCTGTGTTTCCTGCACTCATTCATTCTTTATGGCCATGCTGTGACCTTGTAAACATCTGTGGAGAGAAGTAAGTGACAGCAGTGTACAGACTTGGCACATGTATCTCTCTCTGTGTTTGTCTTTGCCTGCTATGCTTCCTAGTGTGTCTTGTACAGCATTTAATTTGTGAAAAGAGCTTACTAGCTAGAAGACTACAGGGTGAGAGGAGCAATAATATACACTGTGAAGCCTACCGTTGCTGGGAAGCAGTTCCTGTCCTCTGTTTGGCTCTGTAGGCGCTGCACATCCCAGAATTAATGTGTGCAGAAATGCAAATAACCCACCCCAGTAAAAGTTGACATTGCCTCCTCTGATAAATTTTTCTGCTGAGGTAAGAGACAATTTAATGCAGAATTAGAAGTCACTCTCCGCCACCATTTACATCCTTAATTAGCTGTAATTTCTGTGCACCCATTAGAGAGAGAGAGGGAGAGAGAGAGAGAGAGAGAGAGGACACAATAGAGAAAGAGGTTAAGATGAAAGCAGTGTTGTTCTCCTCTGGTGTCAGGCTGGTGTGTGTCTGTTTCAGTGTGTGTGTGTGTGTTAGAGTTTGTGTATCGTCCTCCCAAGCTAGGTTGCCTTTGGTGATTGATACACGTCTTGCTCAGTCACCAGCCATTGGCACTGGGGTGGATGTAAACACTGATTAGAGGGAGGAAATGAGGCCCTCACTTTGTCCTCTGTGTCAGGGAGCACTGCGGTGGCTGTCTCTGTTTGTCTAGTTCTTTCCACCTGAGCACGTTTCAGAGGACACCGTTAGCTACGCTTTATAGCCATTATTTAGATAGCGACAAAACGGGATGCTCCTTTTGCTCTTTGACTGACATGCCCAACCATGTGCTCAGCAATTCAACTCCCTGCAATGGACAAAGTGCCTACAAGTTTGTGAGCGCACAAAAATGATGATGTGTCAGTTCTTATGAAGGAGAGGTTAATGTTGATTTGATAAGAATACACAAACAACAAGCAGTAATTTTACTTTCTGTCAGTTTAACGTAGAAGGCAAAGTTTCCTAAGTGTTTTACTGCTGTTACACCACTCTGTCTTTTGCTATGTGTGGTATTTGCAATTTATTAAATTCACAATTTACTTACTGTTGTTTATATCTGAGTAAAAACCAGACAGTATGTTGATTCTTGATATTGTTTTTCCAATATCCTAAAATGCGTATAGTGTTCTGTGTGTTTGTGTCACTGGTTATATTTCGGGATATTTATCATACTGTTTACCTGTAATGTTAGAATACATACAAATCATGAAACCAGATACTTTCCCCTTATGAAATTACGACAAACCATTCAATTTGGACAACAAATCGGCTTCAGCTACTTTGGTGGCGCCTTATCAGGAAAAGAACAGCACAGAAAGAGTGCTGCACCGAAAACATTTTTCTTTCTTTGCCAAGAAAAATGAACTGTCAACATTTAATGATAGATATTTGCATTGTGATACAAATCGTGTCCTTGGTCTAAACATAAGATATAGATCCATTTATAATGAATTCAGATAAAGTGTCCTTTTTGCATTCTCGCTCTAATGGATTTGTAGAGCCAGCATCAGTGACCCTGGTGCAATCGACAAAAACCTGTGCCGGTGGATGATCAAGACAGACATCTATCATTTTCTCTCACACCTTCTAAGACGTGTGGCTGATACGTAGGTGCAACTATATTTTCTCCAACTAAATGTATGTATGTGTAACTTCTGTAAGCTGGCTGACTTTTTTTCATGGTGTTGTGAGAATGTGTGGAAGAAAGGGGGCAAAAAGACATTAGATTTTTTTTCCATCATTAAGCTGTGTCTGGGAGATGATGTGCTAGCCGTATGTGGTCCAGGGGAAGTATTTATAGCCCTGCTGGAATCTTGCTGTGCTGCGTTGATAGCAGAGATAATGGGAGAGAATGGGACGCAGCGAACTGTTCTAATGACACCAACAAGACAAGAGAACAGCGAGGATAAATAAATGTTAGCCATTTTCTCTCGCACATCATTTGCATTTTTTCTTGTTAAGGTCACTTATAGACTCAGACAATAACAATGAGGGGAAAAAAGCACTCGCCGAATATAAAATCAGAAATAACAAAAAAAGGACTATTTAGTATGCAAGTAATTGATTTTATTTTCTAATGTGTGGCATTCAGTTAAAGATAGTGCCGGTTTTTAATTTTTAGCCGCTTTAATTCCTGTGTAGCTGCTTGACTGGGTTTCCTTGTGAAATAGGGGGAATACAAACAAGATTTCACTTCATTACACAGGAACAAACTGTACAGAAATTGCACTTACTTATGGAAATGACTGTTAAACATGCACAGCATTACGTGCTCTGCCTGTGCTGAAATGCTGGAAACATTAAACAATGAGCATATGAGTACAGACAGTGAGCCAGTAAGGAGGACCAATTACCAAGGACTGAGTTTGAGGAGCACTGTTCCTAGGGATGATCAAAAGGGACAACTGATTAAAGAAATACATTGACCTTAAAATGGGCCTAATTTAATCAGCCACTTTTTCTGATGGCAGAAACACACCCTTAATGATAAACTGACTTTCCTTCTTTTCAAAGGCTCGTACCAACCAACTCAAACATTAGTCAAACTGCTGATGGATCTAGCTGAGTGGCTGGGCTTGTATAGAAAGGAACTTAATTGTTTAATATCATACTTTCATCTGACAACTACAGAGTAGTTGCAGTAACTTTTGGAAAGAGTGGGTCATTAGTGTAACCTCTGGGTCCTGTTTTGCTGCCGGACGCTAATGAGAGACAAACAGCACGGTCAGCAGTAGGCATAAGTGCTAGGGTTTATGGGCAGTGTTGTGTCCCAGGTTAACACTGATGCCACCATTTAGAGCTCTGTGTTTTAGCACCCGCCTGCTAATTGAGATGACAAAGGCCATAACAATGACATTGTTGGCCAAACGGCCCTCTCTAGACCTGCGTCTGGCTCCAGTCAAGGACGTCCAGGAGGCTGTAAGTGCAACCTTGGAATTTAAGATGGTGCCTGAGACCTTATGTGTATCTCGAAAACAATTAGCAAGGCTCAGGTGGGCCAGCGCACATTCTCAGACCCTTTTAAGTGCCAGAACTGCGTCACTTATTTTGTTTGTTTTACTTAAAGTCACATAAACCACATCCTCCACTCACAACAATAGCACATAAATTGCTCTGGAAAAGCATCTGGAATGGATAATGTGTTGTTGTTTTCAAAAATCAAGTTAGATTACCTTATTTGTCATTTATTCTTCTCATTAAACACACAGAGGCATCCTTGTAAATAGACTGCTGCTGTAATATGAAACAACATCAATTGACACCCCATAAAACATATATAACGTGTTAACAAGAGATATAAACACAGCCAGCTGTTGAATTATCTTCGACTATCCTAAAACTGTGTTTGTGATCAATTAAGGCTCAGTCTCACAATTTCACATTAAAAACAGGATGTCTTCTGTTACCAATCTAATAATAGTAATGCATATGGCGAGTGTTTTGATTAACATAATGGAAAAATAGCCCACATAATTTATCTTCTAAGTCCGAGGGAGAGAGAGCCAGATTGGAGCCTGAGGACTCAATCCACCTCAACATATGCTGCCATTGTAAGTCTCTGAATGTGGAGTATCTCGAGCCTCGTTCCCATGATATTTATTGAAAAACATTTGACTTTATGAGCTGCATACTTAATGAATGCCTATCGATGCCGCGGCTCTGTAGATGAGGCTATAATTCTACATATAAGTATCACGACTGCACGTTGGACTGTAATGTTGTTTCTAATTGTGATCTATTTTAATTTCTCTTTGTCAAGCGTGGACTGAGGCTGGGTTAAAATGCTGGGCTGTAAGACTGTTAATTTGCAACCTGCTTTAGAAAGTTGTATTAGTGTAGATGTTAAAATTGACGTGTCATTTTTTTTTTGCTGCTTCGTTTTAGCCAAGTCCTATCCAGATTTTATTTATGTGCAGTGAAAAAATATCCCACAAATCCTTATCTTTATGGTTGACAGCTGGTCATCTTTATAACATATTCTACTCCGAAACAAGCTATTTAGATTTAGCTTCTTAATATCAGTCAGCTTTGTCAATCCACCTGGCACCTGACATAAACAGAAACTGCCTCTGCTGGTTATGAATACATTTTTACATACAGCTCCAGCCCGATATGTGCTGTGACCAAACAAAAACACAGATCAAATCCTTTGTTGCTACACCTTGCTGTAAGGGAGATGTTGATGTCATGTCCAGCTCCAGTTTTATACCCAGCAAAAGACAAACATAATTCAAATGCATTGTCTGGCTTATCGTATCTTGTAAGATGGAAAACAAAACCTTGGAACTAAATCTCATTCATATATTTTGCTGAAACCAGATCTGCAGTTGCTACTTAACGCTAGTCCATTGGTTTTGTCTGAGTGATTCACCTATCGGAGGAAAGTTAGATGTATTCCACTGATTGTCTAGCTGCAAGGAAAAATCCATCTCAGAGCATCCTGCGGCTGCTGGGCCTTTATTGACATATCAGATGGGACATTGGAGGAGAAATTGGCCTCATTTGTTTCTCATGTCACCTTAATGGCAGATCTCTTTCAAGGGGCAAAGAATTGACAGGCCCCTGGTCTCAGTGAGCAAACAGCCAAACCTAGTGTATTGGTTTCCTCTTGCAAACACTCTGCCTAATGTGGCTGGCTGGATCAGCCTCCAAAGTTGAAAAGATCCCCCAGAAAATATTAATCAAGTCCTCTGACTGATTGTCTTTGCGTGATAAATTATCTGGAAAGGGACAGTGTTGCTATAGCCCAGGGACATTTATCACACACATAGGCTGACTTGGGATTCCAGGAGAGAAACGACTGTGTTGACAGAGTGAAAGGGTCAATTAGACATTTTCAGTGGGGATGTACTGTACACAGCATCTCAAAAGCAGTGATAAGCCTTTTTAGATTATATTCTGTTGAAGCTAGCAATGAATAACTTGATGTTTTACCCTAAGGTTTCTTATGTGGCCCAGCCAGCTTCAAGTATGACAGCTATCGCTTCTACAGTTAGTTATCCACCACCCATCATTTCTGTCGATACTTTTACCAATCATTTCCCTTTTCAGCAGTGTTAGAGTCTTGTTTCCCGGCTTGATTGAAGTTTCTGTACATCACTTGGAAGTGAACAGGTGTCAACCTAGCACAGGCACCTCGCAGATGGCAGCATAATTAGCATTGATTCTGGCAGGCTTTCACAGGCCAGGGTCTAGATGGCCGTGACGACCAACTAACCTCCCCACCTCTTGATGGGCTACCTCTGGGACAGATCGAAGCTCATTTTACTCCTAGAGTGGTGCACACTAAAGGACTCCTTGGTAACACACACCATCTGAGGCACGCAAATCCTGCTGTATAGCTGCTGAGAGAAAACAACTGACAGTGTAAAAATGCTCTTTAGTTGACTAAAATAAACTACAATTTGAGCTTTAGCTTATCTGAAATGATTTAAACAAAATTATTTGTTGTCTGCAATTCCACAATTTCTTAATTAGGGCTGCAACTAATCGTAAATTATCAAATAATCTACAGATTATTTTCATAATAAATTGATTAATTGCATGGAAAATTGTGAAAAATGCTCATCACATTTTCCCAAAGCCCAAGTTGATATCTTCACAGTGCTTGTTTTGTCCAACCAACAGTTCAAAACCCAAAGATGTTTGATTTGTTTTCATGGCATTTGTGCTTAAAAATTGCTTATGCCATTAGTTAAGCTATTATATGGTTGCCAATCATTTTTTCTGACAATCAAATAATAAAAAATCTATCTATCTATCTATCTATCTATCTATCTATCTATCTATCTATCTATCTATCTATCTATCTATCTATCTATCTATCTATCTATCTATCTATCATTTTGTTGAGGAACTCAGATGTAGTAAGAGTGAATGTCAGTGGCCTTCTCAAAAAATTTAAGCAATGTGGTAACTAATTGCATAAATATTGTATCATACAATGCTGGTTTTCAATTGATACAATGATAGACATGAAAAATGCGGCAGTGTCCTTCAAAAGCAGACAGCAGGATAATTCTGTAAGTGTGTCACCGTTCATGCCTCAGTACGTCTCCTCTGCTTGGTATTTGTATATTGCAGATTGTATGCTGGAATAGGCCAGCCACTGCACTTCCTGCACTTTGAAATGGATCTCATCTAATCTTATTTCACCGTGTCAAATGGCAGCATGACATGCTGTTTTACTCCGTAACATTTGGTTGTAGTGAACCAGCTGACTGCATCTGATGCGAGGAGTCCCCTTGTTATTATCAACCACTTGTAACGGTGTGTCTGTGGGGTTGTTGTCAGAGTCGGTGGGTCATGCAGACATGTTGGTCACTAATACAATACAGAGAAAATTGCCTCTGCGGCAGACATTTGTCGTTTGTTTTCCTTCTTGTATTTCAGGGTGTTCAATCCATTACAGAAACATTTTCTGAATCGCTAGACAAATTTACACAAAGACCTTTTAATAACACCCATTGTAGCTTGAATATGGAATCATAGCAATCTAAATGTATTTACAACCGAATGACGAACGCACAACAGAAAAACACATCAGTGACTCATAATTGTCTGTAGAAATAATATAAGTGATGATCTGCAAAGCATGTTTCCCCTTTCACCTCAGTCTTTCTCCTCTTCCTGATAACCCTGAATACTGTTAGCAGTTAGACCCGTACAATGAGAACCACCTATGCTGTATACTGCACTGGTCAGGTGTCAGGATTCATTATATTTAGCTGAGATTTGCATAATGCAAGAGGCATCAAATTAAATTTGCATAATTCCTTTGATTACACTTGTTATTAAATGTGAGTGACATTGATTTACAGAATGGCCTGATATAAGGTTAATGGCTGATGTCACCTTCTTGCACCTCTGTCTTTTCTCAATTATCATGACGCTTTGTGCAGAGTGTCATTTATGTTTCTATATGCTTAAGTAACATGGCCTTATACTGTATGCATCTCTGCCTTAACCTCTATACATTACACCGCCTCTGTGCTTGAACTACCTTCTTATACCAGGTTTCTGTAATTATGTAAGGCAGAAAGTAATTTAAATAGGATGAACAGCCATAACATTGGTGTGCCCTGGCCCATTTAAGCACATTTACGTGGGCCATTATTGACAGACGGCTAAGTGTCATTTGTCAAGGAAGGAAGAATTGACAGGGCTAAGAAACCGAGTGAAATAACGGTCAATCAAACCTACTTTACAGTCATGAGGGGGGAAAAAAAAGCGGACATCTCCAGTGTTTCATTTTCTTTTAGGAGAAAGGCTAAGATCATAATACCTATTTTCATAATAATACAAACAGCCTGTAGGCTACGAAATAAGAAAAAGGCCATACTCTGTGTGTCTGTGCAATGCCTGTCAGAGACAGAAGGGTTTCAATCTCTTTTTCATTTCATCCTGATAGCTCTGCCTTTTATTACTGAGGGACAGGAACGTTTCCTGAGGTAAAAAGGAGTGCACATTCCCAAGATAAAGTTGGAGGTTTACAGCTATTTCCAGCTGTAATGTATTATTCCGTTAAAGCAATGATCAGGTAGTGTTGGATGAATGGGAGATGTTCAGCACCATTACTGCCTGGCACATCAGTGAGGCATTATTACATTATCGCTGCTCTTTAGTAGGAGATTGGGTGTGTGACCGGGTTCTGAATACACTCATCCCGCTCTCCACGACGTAAATTGCAGATTGGCTCATTGACTTCAATGATAAAATGTAAAAATTGCCAGTAAAGAGAACATAGACTCAGGTTACTCCTTAGCTGTTTGTCAACGGCAGATGTGACTCAGTTGGTGCAGAGCATGTTAAAGAGTTCCATCTCCCAGAAGTCAATGTCATTTATGCCTGAAACTGCTAAAGCAATAGCTCATCTTGTCTCTGGTGTGTCATACTACACTGCCTTTGTCTGAGATTAAAATTTGCTCCTATGGTGGGCTAAAATCCTAAAATGTCACATACAGCATTGAACAAAGATTTACTAAGAGACAATCAGAATATTTTGATAGATATACTATAGAGCTGCTTCTGTTAAGACATAAAAAACAGCGGTGATCTCTTCACACAAATAATGAACAATTACAATATTTGTCACCAACATCTTTTGGATAATTTATGTTTGATAATTGACAGTTAATTAATTAATTAATGCATCAACCATCCGTCCTGCAGACCATGTGTTCAGTGTGAGCTTTAGTTCCACATCAAAGAAAAACCTGGAAGCGTTATTATTCTGCTTATTAGGTCTGGGCAGGTTATTCTGGAAATGGATACCGCTAATGTTATTTCGCACGACACTCCAGAAAAGCATTAATCCATGATAATTACCTTGGAAGGAAGCAAATAAAGACAAACTAATGGTGGGGTTGATCATCAATTTCAAACATTCGACTCAAATGCCCTACATTTTTATGCAGGAAGCGTCCAGTTGCCGTGCTTCTGCTTGGAATGCCTTTTTAAGTGTATATTATCCTGTCCTTGACTGGGGAAGTGCTAGGAGAAATCATTAAAGCAAATTAGACTATTAACATCCTAAAGAGCATTTATCTTGTGGATCAATAGGCTCTCATCTTCTTTAGAGGACCCTTTGGTGTCCTAAAGCCATTATGAGCCAGATTATGAGGATGCTCAATTCATTACATGCAGATAGGCCAATAATTATTGACACCATAGGTACCAATAATAATTTCAAGTGCATATCTTTTGGAACTTTTAAATTATTTTTAAACGCCAAAAGACAAGCACATTCACTTTTTTGAATAAATGAAAATGCCAATGTGTCTTCAGCTGAATTCATTAAAGTTTTTATACAATCTCAAGAGAATCCAGCCGTTCACTGAAGAAGATATTTAAAGCGTCCTCTCAGAGAAAAAAAAAAAAAAGAGTCTCTTGGCATTGATGCACTTGTCGTAGATCAAGCAACACTTCACCATATGATTTTTCCTGCTTTGCTGACTGTGTGTGAAGATGCCATACACCGGGAATGGATTGGATCTGCAGTCTACCATCACAAGATCCGCGATGCTCCAATCAACACACAAGATGTTCAGACATTTATAATTGCATCATTCTGCAGCGCCCTGCATGTGACGTCACAGCCGCCTCGTTTGTGTTTGCACATGCTTGTGTCTCTTGGATTTGCCAACAAGATCAATTGACAAATACATGTGTTTTGTTAACTGGATTATCATTTTAGGTGTCAGTTTTATGTTAAATAAAAAAGCAGAAAGAAAGGAATAATCAGACATCATGTGGTCCAGGAGTCAACATACACAAATCAACAGAGCAGCCGCCTTTGACATGATGTTGATTTGATGAACATGATGTGGCACCATTATCTCTCCCCGAGCCTTCGTCAGTATTGTTGACCAAGAAGAGCATTGTTCAACCCCCATAAATCTCACCCCCTTATGTCGTGCCAATAATAGCCCTAAATGGGAATAAAATGACGTTCCCTTTTTCATCAGTTGTTATGCTAAAAACTGTAACCTTAAAGTGACCGCTGCTGCGCATAATATGCTACACCGTTTGTTGTGTGTTGAAAAGGCGAGCGGGAGATCCTTCTGTTCCCCATATGGCCCCATTGTCTTGGTAATGCCGTACAATGCGCCCCCCTCCAGAGCATGCTCCTGGCCCTGCTGGTAGAGAATAAACTGTTGGTTTCACAGAGGCGAGCAGGAGGCCCGTGGACACAGAAGTGTGTAAGATGTGGGGCTCCCATGCGCGTGGCCGGTCGATTTCACCCCACGGCCAGCAGCGAGCCAGCTGAAGAAATAAAAAGCATTCCCTGAGCAATGGAGGAGGACCTCTATCCACAGCAGGGTGCGTTTGAAAAGTTCGTCAGAGGTATTCTCTCAGCTTGTAATTAGAAACAGGGAAAGTGCACCAGAACTAAATGTGTTGACTTCCCAGTTAACAGCTTATTGTAAAGTTTATCACTGTATCCAGATTATATTGGTCATCTGTCATATCGTCACTTGTGTTTGAAGCATCATTTAATGACACACTCCCTGTCACAAAAATTACAGATCCAATTTTGAAATTCAATATGTCAATCAATTAAGGCCGTCATGAATTATGCACTGATAACGATGTAAAAATAAAATGCAGCAACATGTCATCGCTGCCTCTATTTAGATTAATTTAAAACATCATTTTTGATTTGCGCGTTTAGACACACTCCATCAACAAATAATTACAGCAACCTCCATCAACAAATAATTGTAAATATTTTAATTCACTGATTCATTAGCTATTGGCACAGCAGTAGAGCATTACTGGAGTTGTATCCTTTGTGTGGGCTGTGTGAATATTTCTTCCGCAGCGTCCATTGTCTGGCCCCTGGTAGCACTGAAGCTAAACTTATCAGTCAAGGAGTTGCTGAGTAGACAACAACTGCCACGTGCTAAAAACAAAAACAGACCATTACAACACTAACTGACCTAAACAGCGTATTGTCATATTTTAACTGCTTTTTCAATATACACCTGTAAAGTGCATATTTGTGCATTTGCGGCATGTAGTACATGAATTTGTGAATGAAAGTGCATGATTTCATGTTTATTTTATTTATTTATTTTTTTACTACAAGTCTACTTCCTTTTTTATTTGGTCTATTTTTTCTTCCTGTCCTTCTTCCTTTGTGTCTTAATAAACAGTTGGCCAAGACATTAGTGACAGCACTTTGGAGACATGGACCAGGGAGTCTGTGTGGATGGAACTGGAGGCTTTGGGAATGTAAGGGTCACCTGGTCAATGAATATGAAGGCCCCTCTTATTATAACTTTGTCAATGACAAATAACAAACTGTTGGTATATAAAATGCTCCGTTGTATCATTTTGTGGAGGACAAGGGACATTTTCAGCTTGGCTGCCTGTACACTAGCCTTTGAGCTGGCCCTGGAAAAGCTGTTTGTTTGACCCTAAGGAGTGAGAATTGACAAAGCAAGCCGGGAGCATTTGTTTCATCTGCTAAGCCATAGATTGAAAATGATTTCCCAATGCCCCGTTTGAGATCCCTGTGAAAGGGGTCATCAATTATTTCCTGATACGTGACACAATATGGTACCTATTTTACTGACCACTGCTTTCTGGTTGGTCAGATAGCATCTCTTTTATCAGCCCATTATTGATGGTGAATGGAAGCACAGTAAACAGACCTGTGGGTTTATTTCTACTTTCTCTCTGCCAGAGTGCTGCAGTTCTACAGTGTAAGGAGGGAGGTCAGTAACACTCAGGATGAGCAAGACACCAAAAATCATAATGACAATATTTTTATCATCTATATACATTTAACAATTTATTAAATGTGTTCTCTTGCACAAATACATTATCATAAAATATCTTTTATTTTTAAGAAAAATGCCACCAATTTACCAATAACAAAATAATGCCTGTTTATTCAACCCATTTATACAAACATACATCACACAAAAGGAGAAAAAAACCCCAACTAGAACAATTGCAAGACATTCATATACAATAAAACTCTTTTAGGCAATGCTGTTTAATCTTCATTTCACTGGGAGAAGTGTGAGTCTGCTGAAAGCACACTGTTTTTGAGCAAATGGAGTTCTAAATTGCTTTTTTTAAGTACCATGCGCCAGGGTAATGTCTAGAGGTACCGACACAGCATTCCGGTGGCAATGATTTATGGTGTGGGGCAGCCACAAATTGACTTGTATGCAAGAAATGTAAATGGAAGTGGGACATTTGATGGAGAAGCTCATTTCCAGCCTTAAATGTTTTAAATTAACCACACAAACTCACAAGGCAAAATGTTAATGGGCATTTTTCACTTTTTTTCCCTTCATCTCCCCCCCTCCCACCCCCCACATCCCCCTTAACTTAATCTACATTACAGGTCAATTTATTATACAAACAGTGATATTGCTCTAGATTTGCAAGGATCAATGGATTTGACAATGAGGATTCATTTCAGGAAATAAACCTTTGAAATTAGTCAGGGAATTAGGTAAATATTTGAAATGATGTATGCTTAGCACAGGACAGTGTAAATTACATAAAGGTGCAACCAGAACAAAGGAATCCAGAGACAGACTAACAAAGACAGCAGCACAAATCCACTGTCATTCCTCAACTAGGTTGTTTAGCATATATTAGACTGCAGTGCTCCTCTTATACTTAAAATAGTGCTTAAAATGGTACTTATGTCACTGTTTTACTGTACTGTCAGTCATACTGGAGTTGGGGTTCCTGCAATACAAAGGAACCATTTTACTGATCCTGATTCATTGATTATTACTGGTTCAACCTGTGAAAAATAAGAAATGTGTATTTAATTTTTCATTAGAACTGCGAATCGGTTTTCAATCAAGGTTTTTTTTGCATCATTTATTTATCGTACAAGACAAGACTGTAGCTGGATAACAGGATGGAGGAGTGAAACGTGGAATCAGTGTGCCCTCAGGCTGAAGAAGAAGTGGCCTAGAGGGAGAAATTGTTTTCTAATAACAAGAGCTTCTGTTCCCCCGAGGGACAATTACAACGTTAGCTCCCTTGTCAGAATAAAAGGCGCTTTCAAGCTGCTCCTTTCATAATGCTATCATGTTTGCCCCTGAGATATGCCCATGGTCTTCATGTCTCTCTCTTTATTTCTCTCTATCACTATTGATTGAGGGGCCATTTATATTCACAGTAGGGGGTCTTAATTATGAGTGTGAGTGAGGCCAGCCAAATAGGGCTAAGTGGTAACAGGGGGCCAATGCCTCTGCCACGGGGCTCTTTACCTATTTAACATTCAGTGCCTCACTCCATGATCATTGGCAGTACACTTATAAAATCAACATTGCACAGTGGAATAATAACAGTTTTGAAGTGGCGTCAGTAAAGCTTGTAAGCACAACAAAAATTATGATTGTACGACTGGACAGTATGTACATTTTAACAGCAATTGTTATTTACTCCCATGTGAGTCCAAGAGCAGACACTGATGCATTTACTGTTATGAAACTTTTCTGTTTGAAGACTTGTCCTATCCAAGAAAAAATTCTACAATAAGTTCCATGATTGTGTGGTCTTAATAATGTGCCTATGCTGGACTATCTACTGTTAAGTGAAAATAGGACAAAATTCAAATTCATTTGCTCTTTTTTCGATATGGCGGTCCCCATGAGAATATCAGCGTTGAGACTTTGCCTCCTCTTTAATTTAAAATCCCCTTATGCAGTTTGGCAAACTGAGACCATCCAGCCAGTAAATGTTCTGGGTGACTGTTGAGTCTCTACATTTCAGTCAGTCGTGGAAATGAGCTCAAGCACAGCTCCTAGTGTTGTGGTAGCTTCACTCTGCCCATCACACATACAAAATAAGCCCTTCATTTTACCTTTTCAGGCTTCTCGCAGTACAAATTCTTTCCCAAATGACAACTGGCAGGCAGAACCGCTGAATACTTATTATTACTCAGTGTTTGGATGACATTTACTTGGTCAGTTCATTCTCTGGACTCTTAAATATGTGGTAATAGCTTTGATTAAGAAACATCTTTCACTTGCAGTGAAGTTGCAGTTTGAAATAACCAGACTCCTTCTTTTTGACATCTGACCTTATAGAAGACTGAGAGCGTTTAGGTTCAAGGCCTCTCGCTGTGTGGCAGTGCTCAGTGGTTTGGCCACCATGGTTGAGGCGGTGGTCGAAGGGTCACGTGGTGCCTGGCTCATGGGCCTCTGTATCTGCAGCCACTGACAGGAGGACATTGTGTTCCTCTTTTTTTTCGCTTTAACCAGTCAGCCATGGCTTACATGGTTTGTTGTGGCCCCAAGATCAGAAGGAGGAAGCTGAATAATGTCTTCCTATTCTTTAAGGGGAGGGCCACGGTTGGTTGATTATAGAATAGCTTTGACAGACCAGAGGGAACTATGGCTTTTGTCCAATTCCCCACACAAAGAAAGGTAAGTTCAGAAAGAGCTTGGGTTGGCTTTTTTAAGCAGATGCTGGCTGGCCTACTCCTCATCATGCCATCATAAACTTATAATGCCTTTAGGGACTCCCACCTACGCAGGCTGTCAAAGGACAAGCAGCAGCATTCACACTCTTAAAATGAGGCATGAGTAATTTTAATCCAAGGCCAGCATGAAGTGAATGAATGAATCTAAAGTTCACTTCTTTGTTTTGTGTGAGACAAAGAAATCTTAATTATTTCTTGCATTAAATGTTGCTACAGATATCACCTTAAGACAAAATTCTGTTTTAGATTTAAATAGCTTTTAATTGTAATTAATGACTTTTTTTCTCTTTTATTTGTGATAGATTGCGATTTTTATATAATTGAGCAATTTCTATTAATTCTACTCTTCTTATGCACATAGACAAACACGTGCAGACATGTGCAACGTGTGTGACCACACACACACACACAGGCACACAAAGACCCACATCCAGACAGTCTGTGAGAATTAGCATTTCATTCAATGTAACAAGGCCAATATGTTTCCAGAAGTGCTGCCATACTGAAACAAGTCCTTTACAAAACAGAGCCTGAGGGTTCGGGGCTGACTCCTGGGACCCCGGCAGCCTCCACGGCCTATTTGTTCAGCAGAATCTGTTATTCTGTCACAGCAGGCCTGTCACAAGTGAAATCATTTAAATGTCCAATCCTGTATTTAAGCAGACTGTCTCACCAGGAACAGATGAGCGGCACTCAGAATTTATAGCCAGACATATCAGAGGGTAAGCAGAGCAGTGTACGACCTGGTGGAGCAGTCGTCCTATGGGAGCTGATTTAGTTTCTCTTTCCCTAATGCAACAATAACAAACAGTCTTTCATAATGAATGTCCTGGGTATTCCTCATTGTAAATTCAAATTCAGCACTTATACTTTACAGTACATGTGATGAAGGGCTCTTAACACCACTCATTATTACTGAATAAGTAATTCAGAAAAGTTGCTTCTACCTTTATTCCATTGTGGTTATTATTATTTATAGCTGCCACCAACAGAAATTCAAACAACTGTGTTTGTTACAGACAAATTGTTCTCTGTAATATTTAAAGTTGCTTGTAATACCTCAAGTGAGACATAGTGGACAAAAGGGTTCAGACCACCAAAAGCAGTTTGATGTTGGAGTGTAATGGACCTGTCAACTCTGATGGATTTTCAACTCTGCCGTATTGTTTGTCCCACTACAGACAATAGAAAGCTAAAGAGAGAGCCACGCAGGTCTGTCTGTGTGTGCAGCACACCTTGATCAATAGTAAATTTTTATCCACAATTGGACCCGAATATATAATTGCATGAAGCAGATAGGGGAAATACGATGCAGACTGCTCTTAGGGTGATTTCTCATAAACATAAAAGCTGTTTGGAAGATTATAATCAATGATGCAACACGACCTACCACGCTGATGATAGACTATCATTACAGATTGTTCTCTGTGAGTAATGGGACTGAGGCAAAAACAGATAATGTGATTCAATAATATATTTACTGAATTTGTAAGGAGAAAAAAAGGGAAGATCTGGGAGTATCCTAGAGGCTAAGGCCTTAATTAGAACTTGCCAGAAAGGCTAGGGTGCTAGGGTGTCACAAGATCACAACAGAGACAGTAACTCAGAGCAGGTCTTTGTCTACTGTACGTCTAGTTTTGTCAGATCTGAAACAGAGGTGGCTCTCGGCCCCCCTGATGTTTGGTGTAGACTCACATTAAGATAGATGATTTGTTTATTAGATTTCCAATCAGAATATAATGGCCTTGAAGCATTAGCTGCTGTAGGGTAGATGTGGTCGAGCATGTCTGCTGAAGAGCCCCCCTCCCTCCTTATTTCTCAGCTCTTCTTCTGTAAACAGACCAGAAAGAGAATTAAAAGAGATCGTATCGTTGTGTGCCATGTGCAATTCCCGAGAGATAAACATTAAGCAAAAGGCAGAATGGCTGTGTTTTTTTTTCTTACAGTCATAAAAGACCCCACCCTCTGAGATTGTTATTAGCCAGGATCCCGTGGAATGTCATATTAACAATGAATGTCTGGTAGTGAGGGAGATTGTCCTAAGTATGAGCCCGGCAGGGAGCTCTCTTTAACTCTAATTCACATCGGAATCAGATCGCCCTGCTAAGATCTCATCAGCTTTATTACTCTTTTGCCCAGCCACCTCTTTCTCCACTGTCCATGTGTGTCCTACTGAGCAAGGCAGGCCTCCACCATCACATTCTGTCATTATCACTGCTCTTTTCATTTTGTATGACCCAAGCTAATGTTGATCAGTTTGGGGGTAGGGGGTGGCATAAAAGAACTCTTATCTGTTATTTTGTTACTCTACTATACACCGATAAAACACAAAAGGTGATTAATTTCAAGGCATTAATTTTTTAAAAGTCTCATATTTGTTGTTGATAACAGCTGGTGTGCAGGTCCACCAAGGATGTGATGTGTTTTCTGTTTCCAGTGGTTTGTTTGGATTAAATAGCAGTGTGTAGTTAGCATGGGCAGTGATATCCACTGTGGCAAGAAAAGAAAAGAGCACAACAAGAGAGTGAATTGAACTTGAAACAACCACAGAAGAAGACATCACAGTACTGGACAGCAATGACTGCAAAACTCAGCTAATGAGCACTGAGAAAGCACATATAGTTCATCCACTAAGGGTGCACAATGCTCTTAATTAGTTATTTAAATAACCAAAGATTTTTTTTTATCTACAACTGTATCTAAGTCTGCTCAAAATACAGATGGACAGTCATGCTGACAGTCTGATGGTGCACATGAATTTTGGGAATATTAGGGCTTCATACAAGAAATGATTGTAAAATCTCCAGAGTCACATTGCTCTAGCGCCAACTATAGGCACAATGGCATAAAGATTGACACAATTATTCAGACTTGAAAGTGGAGCTATTGACAGCTGCTTTCGATAAACAATTAATTGTCATTTTTCAAGATAAAGAAATAAACAAAAACAAATATTTGCTAGTTTCAACTTCTCAAATATTTGGATTTGTTGCTTAATCGATAATGAAAATAATTGTTGGTTGCAACCCTAGAGCTAATTAAAAGTAGCCAAAAGAAAGAAAGAATCTTGCAGAATATCACTTTAATACAACATGTCTCTGTGGGGTTGCAGCTAATGCATCGTGGTATCGAAAATGTGGTGATGTGAGGATTGTGCGATGTAGCACATAACATTGAAATAAGTAGTTCATACACATTTGAAATGTAATGCCTGCTAAATGGAAGGAAAATCTTACTCTAACTTCCATCTTTAAATCAATTTACAGTTTACAGCAACTTTATGCAAAGCAGCTGCATCTTGTACCGGAAACCATATGGAGAGGCTTCACTGTAGAAACCAGGAGGACTCTGGTTGAGCGTAATGTGTTTGGTATTGGCTGAGAGACTGCGGGGGTCGAAGATTTCACTTGTTTTACTCAGATGAATTGGACAGGCTACTAGAAGCGCCAAGGCTTCAGCATCTTGATAGCAAACTTGATAGAGCAGTGGGCCGTGGTGGCACTGAACATAGGCTTACATCGATAAAATGCTGCGTCCTGTGTATACAGTATATATCCAACGAGATGTGTATTCAGTTGAAACCATTAAAATGCTGAGAGAACCCTATAGCATAAATGAAATTGTTGTACATACTCACTGGGCCCTGACCGACAAAATGGAGTGCAAATGTTAAGTACTGCGAGATGTAAAGTACAAACACATTATGGGCAGGTATTAGCTTATAAAACACCACAAACCAGAGAATGTGAACAATCCTTGCATTGCTGCAGCTTATCCCATTAAAACAAAAAAGGTCTATTATTGTTTCATATAAAAAAAAAGTAGAAAATGTTGATATCATGTCATGACATTTAAGAGTGGGCTGAGAGTTATGCTTCATACATTTTATTTTTTGTATTTATATTTGAACATTGTTGAATATTTTAAGCCCCTAAGGACGGAGTTCATTCAAAATGATCAGCTTTCACGACTATATGGAAACATAATCTGCATATTAAGTAAGAAATGTGTAACATATGTAACTTACTGATAAACAGTTTATAATTGAAGATATTAACAACCATACTTTTCACAGTTGTTGCCAGTCAATTAGTAATTAGTCAGTGTCTGAAGAAATATAATCTAATTTTTCCTCATCCTTTGCATCCTATATAGTTTGTCATTCAAGCATGTATGATGACTGTAAACAACATTTGAGGTATGTTTTTGCTTTAACAAGTGGAATTACGGTCTGTTTGACAACCGTGTTTGACAACCTCGATGGCATTAAACCGAGCCTTATGATGGCATTTAAAAATGTACCTCGAACTTTGCCACACTTTTTAGTCTGTAGTCTTGAAGGGGAAATGCTCACTGATTTGTTACCACTCAGCAGTACTTTTCTTCTTAATGAATTTTTAATATCCTTAATGACAGCAGAAGAATGATGTCATTAGGAGTGGATGTTTGGAAAACGCTGACTTGAACTCTTTTGGACGACCATTTTTATAATGATTTAATATAGATTAACGCCCCATAGTAATGAGCAGTTTGGCTATGAGGGGGGCAACCATTTAAAGAAAGACCCCACTATTCATTTAGCTGTGCACTTCAGAGTTTTTATGATCAATAAGTCATTCACTCAAGTTTTTTGTTTATTGACAGTGAAACATCCTGTTGGTTAGACATCAATCTCGTCTGAGAGTAAACAAAAGACAAAAGATTATGATTTAACCATGTTGTCACTCAAATTGTGAAGCATACATTACATTTTGTGAAATAATTTCCCCTCTCAGAGATGTAGTCAGACACATTCTCAGAATATACATGGCTAACGTCTTCCTACAACTATCTACATCCACTAATGTCGTGATCAGCTCCGGACAGAGCAGTAATGCCATGGAGGCAGAGAATTAAGATTGTGTCCTCCTGGTAATTTACCTACTGGACCTTGTGCGCTGGTGAAGTGTGAATCAATTTGTAAAGGATAGTTAAATTTCTATAACAACCTCCCCCTTCTTCACACTTGACTATCCCACATCAGCTATTAAAAATGAAAGGAAAAAAAAATCACGTGGCGTCTTGTGAAGATGATCAAGGGGAAGGCCACTCGCTGGGAATGATAAAACGACTGGCTGCACTTTCACCCCTTTTTTTGCTGAATGGACCGACCTCTCCCTCTGTGTACTGTATGTGTGTATGACAAGCACATGCATTAGGCCAAGAGATAAATAAACAAGCCTGAAATATAAAATGAATAAAACAAGAAGGAGGAAGCAGTGCTGGCTAGGACACTTTGCTCCCTTGGCAAAATGTTTTATCATATTCAGCAAAGGAAGAGCCTTTATTTTATTGATTTAAAAAAAAATCCCAGAGGCACTAAAAGGAACAGGCAATGATTAATGTCCCTCTCAGAAAAAGAAATTATATGGAATAAATTAAACTACTGCGGCAGCAAATTGAAAAATAAGGATGTAAATGAGGTTTGAATACTTAATATCTTATAAAGAAAAATAGTCAATGAGGCCCAAAAATGATGAGGGATTGCCAAAGAAACATAATATTAACTCTAATGACTGAGGCTAGATTTTCTGTACTGTCAGAATTTACCTGTCACATATGATTTTCTGGCACAGACATGAAAAATGAGGGACAGAATTTGAAGCAATTGAAGGAAGTCACCCTGCTCTCAATGTGAGAAATAAGAAATAAGAGAAACAGATGAAAGTGGCATTAAGGATGTAAAATGTCTTTAGCTTTAGTACTTGCTTGCATTACATTATAGATAAAGCGGAAGACTGAAATACTTTGAGCAGAGGCTGAATGCTACATCTGTTGTAATGCCAGCAAATGCTTCATTGTAATCACACATCAGCCTATTACTATAGCATGCAGGTTAGTATGTGCATCATTGGAGTGCATTATGTTCATATAAGGAGCTCATGTTTATCACAGACTTTATCTCCAGGCTCCATCAAACCTAAGCGCACGTCTTTATGTTAATGCAAATGATCTGCGCTTGATTTATCCAGCATTATGACGTTTATTTTTCTTTCACTATCATCAGAAAAGGTCAAGCTGCTGAAAGACAGCTCCTGCGATATTTGTCATTTGGACTTTTTACATCGTCCTCATCATATTCACATGCTCTCAATTAAGTCGCGGCACAATCTGGAATCAGTCATTCCTCCAGCTATCGTTCACATTGTAATACTGGCTGCAACAATGCCAGCTAAATGAGAAGAAAAGCCAAAAGCGAGAAAGAGATCTGCGGTGTGCTATCAGTTGAAGTCGTTGTAGAGTTGGCCCCCGGTCCTCCCCATCCATCAGAGGTGGGGTAAAGATGAGAGAGTGAAACGGGGCCTGGGGAGTGGCAGTCGGGTGCTTGCATTGCACCCCATTACTTCAGATGGATAGCAGAGGGGTGCTCCACATTAAACACTGTTCCCTCAGTCGGAACCTTTAATTATAACTCCTCAGTATCACTTACAGCAGCCCAGCGCAGATGTTAAAAACCTTTCGCGGCTTGGTTACCCCACCTTACTTAATCTCAAGGAGGGGTGAAGATACAGATGGCATATCAAGAGTCTGAGGATATGCTTGATCTCTGACAGCAGAAGTGGTTTTCCTGTTGGGGAGGGCGAAGGTCTGTGTTTGTGTGTGTGTGTGGGTTAAAAAAAAATTTGGCATATTTTGCAGTGAAATCGCATTGTGTCAGAAGTTGCAAAGTTGCCATAAAAACTGGTGAGGGGTAAAATGCATCGGAGCTCATACTGTCACTAAAGCGGCGCAACCAATTCAGCAGGGAGCAAGACTTGTGCTCCTAGGTAGGGAGGGAGCACTGTAAATCAGCGTGCCTATGAGCAGCTTTGTTTACATATTACACTCTTTACTCTAGTCTGAAGGGTTCAGCAGCCCTTACATCCCCCTGCCTCTGTATATGGCTCATAAAACTAAAGAAGGAATATAACGCTGGTGCAGTTTGCTGGTTCAACAGTGTGTTGTGACACCATTGTCAGTACACATGGCAACATCTTAGGACATGTTGAATTATATCTCAGTATAACATCCAAGCAAAGAAACAAAGTAAACGACCAAAAATTATAATTTTATAACAGATTGAGGAGAGTGTCCTGCTACAACAGATATGTAGTGTTCAATAGAAAGTTGTTGCTTCTCTTTAAGGAGAAATGTTACCCCGAGAGACCAGAAGAAAAAAGATCCACCACTTCACATTTTATTTAGAAAGGTTAATATACACTATTTCTTTTTATTGAACTTTGGTGTGTGCTGTTGTACACCAACATACTCATTAAAAAAGATCCTACAAGAATTACTTCTCACAGTCACCTGTATTAAACCAAGCAGGTAAACTCACAGGCAGAGAGCAGCAGTACATTCTACCTTTGCACTCAGATCACTGTGTTTGAATTACCTTATACCACAGAGCACTACTGTATCTCAATGGGTAACCATTAAAACGCTGTTACTGGTGTGCAATTTAAAGCAATGCCTTGGCAAATTACCATGCTCAGTTGTGAAATGGTGCTGCATAAAAATACAAATCAGGCTTTGTTTGTTGCTTACTACTTCATCCACTCATCAAGAGGTCGCTGTGCACCTGCTTCTTGCATTTACGATAGCCTCCGCATTTCCAAATGCAATAAATTACATCTGTTTAATCTTGTAAAATATTACTTATTGCTGTCACCTTCAAGTTTCCAATCACAAAAACTTTGCAGTGTTTCCCACTCCTTTAACAACAGCCAAAGCAAAACACTTTGAAGGTTTTACTTAATTGCACATTCCTACTTAATTGTATTTACACTACCAATGTGCAGTTATATTGGATCAGTATCAAGGTCATAAAACTTGGTTGTTAACTTAGATTTCCAGACATGTTGCTCACGGCTCTCTCATCCAGCTGATTTTATTACGCAGGATCTAATTAATTGACCTCTCTTATGCTCTTTTGTTGTCACGGGTCGTCTGTAAAACACTGTCTGTTGAGGTGATTTTATATGGGCCAGAGAGTATTTGTGTCAATGTCAAGTCAGGCCTGGATACAAGGTGCCACACACTAAAGTGTGATATCCTGACATGGAATCCATTTGCCTGAATCTATAAGCCTTGCCTGAGTGACTATGTATTGTGTGAACAGATAACTCCCTCTCTCCCACCCCCCTCTCTCTCCTCTCTACAAACATTCATTGCTGATGGTGCATGCATGGTACCTGAGCAAACACACCAACAATGTGTTACAACAACTACATTTCAGTTTTGCCACATTGCCGCTGTGATGCAGATGAACTGTCAAAACGTTTCACAATTTGTTCTTTTACATTAAAGAATTACGTTATCACTCATGTAAACCCATGCAAGCCTTTTGTGTTAAACTGCCGGTGATTTCTGGTCTGACTTTTTGCTTCAACACACAAAAATACCGTACATATATAAAATGATAATAAAGCCATGGTGAATCGCCTCTATCAAACAAGGCAGTTGAAGAAGGGTAACATTACGCTACCTCAATCAAGGACCAGTGCAATAAAAAAAAAGTTAGAGCCATATCTTGTAGGATTAGGGTCTGCATAACTCTAATCCTATTCTAAAAATAGGTACAATTCTAATAAAAAGGGGTTTTAAAGTAACTGAAAAGGTTATTTTTAAAAAAATATGTAAGCAAGTTAAAGTTGATTTACAATTTTGTATTGAAAGTATCATTTTGTATTTCATATATCTGGCTTTTGGTTATTTCGTTAAGTACAGTGGTGATATTGTAAATATATTATTTATACAGTGGTGGAGTGTATCTGTGGTGGAAGAAGAATTAATCTTTTACTGAAGTAAATGTAGCAATACAATGTAAAAATGTAAAATTACTCTACTTCAAGTTAAAGTCCTGCATTCAATTCTTTACTTAGTAAAAGTATCAAAAGTTAAAGTCCTCATTTGGCAGATTACATTTATCACATATACTATATGTTTTTTTTACTATTTTTTACTGGTGCATTATTGTGTAAGCAACATTTTATGTTATATATTATATTATATGTAGTGTTGGGTAGTTAATCTATAGAAATGCATCATATTTTATTAACTGTTAAAACCCATGTTTTACTGTCAAAATGTTAATTTGCAAGTTACTATAGCTGTCAAATAAATGTAATAGAGTGAAAAGTAGAATATTAGCATCTGTAATGTAGTGAAATAGAGGTATAAAGTAGCATAAAATTAATATACTCAAGCAAATCTAAATTTTACTTACAGTAAGTACAATACTTGAGTAAATGTACTCACAGTAGTTATTTTCCACCACTGCATAGTATGTAGTGTAGTGTAGTGTAGTGTGTTTACTATACCACTTTTTTTAATGGAGTCGTTGTTGCCAAGTTGGCAACTAATGGGAAACCAAATAAACAATATCAACAAACAATGTTAGTAAAAGATACCAAGAATCTATTAGTATATAGTATTCTATAACTGCAACTAACAATGATTTCCATTATTGATTCATTTGCTGAATACTTTGTCAATGAATATTTCGTCATTTGCTGTATAAGATGTCAGAAATGATTGAAAAGTGCTTATCAAAAGTTCCCACAACTCAAGCTGTATTCTTCAAATGACTTGTGTCTGACCAACAGTCCAGTGATCTGGTTGGTTTACATTGGTCTACAATGATTTAAAAAAACAAAGAAAAGCAGAAAATCTAGAGGCTAGAAACAACAATTCTTTTGGCATTTTTATTTGAAAAGTTGCATCTCTATTAAACTTAAAATTGTAGTCTGTAATCTAGGTCATGCTGTAATTTAATGGATTTCAAGTATTTTTTCTATTTTTTCTATTTTTTTCACAGACGATATGCATTGTTACACAAAAATACTAGAAAAGGAAAATAAAACACATTTTGAATAATTTTATTGTAACTCCAAATAACATAAAACAATCTGCATCCTAATTATTATCATACTTCCTGTTAAAGGTGTATCTTGTGAATCCTCCATCAGCTCAGACATCCCAGTAATCTGTATTATTTGGTGGATATTTAAAACATAAAAAATACATAATTTACAAGAAAAAAAAAACACCCATGCAGATATTGACTGATGTATTCTTGTTGTGGCACTGGTAGTATTGTACACTATAGAGGTGACTCCACTGCACAGCCCTAGAATAGAAAACTTAACTTAACAGACCTATGCATTAAACATATTGTAGAATACAGTGTAACATTCATCACTGTCAAGGAGAGAGTTTGTATAAATTTAAATGCACTGAAGCGTTCAGAGCATTTTTTTTTTCTCCTCTTCCTTTGTCTATGTGTGGGAGTGTATCACTATCAAGCTGCCTTATTTTTTTGTAACACCATTATATAAATATGAAGACTCCAATAACATGATCTTGTATTTAGCATGGGTCATATTCAAATTATTTAAAATAAGCTTAACTATCAGGGCAGGAATACTTTGTTTCAGTGTTTTGTGAAGTCAATTCAATAAAAACCCAAGAAAAAAGAATTGCATTGAGATTTGTGGGAATAGCTTGTTCAAAGATGTAGCCTAGTTTAAAACCAATCATGGCCCCAAGTGCAGAATGTATTGGGAACCAAGACATGGCTGTGTAAGTGCCTGACAGTTTTAACATTAAAATAAATTGCCTAACCTTTCCAACATCCAGTGACAAAAACAGGAAAAATGAAAGATAATGGGTTATTATTCACTGAGGGATCCTATACATAATAATGATATCATCAATAATGGTACACATGGGCTCGTACACCGGGACTCCTGTGGCTTGAAAAAAAAAAACATTTAATGGAATTACTTATTTCAAATCATCAGTACTAGTCCGGTCTTTAGCTATTCGAATGAAAAAGGGAGAAAGAGGTGTATAAAAAGAGAGAGGGAAAATATTTGTTGGGATGAAAAAAAAGGATAAAGTGTGTGAAACAGAGACGGAGAGGGACAAAGAGGCAGGAGAATGTAACACGTTAAAATTCTTTGAGGTCTGTTTCCAACCTTCAGCCATGAGTCAATTTGCCAAATAACACAAGCAGAACCACACAAAAGAGGCACATCAGTACCGGCTTAAAGTACATGGCAGTAAGTGGGCAATAGACTTACAAAGTATTGCAGCGCTCGCCTGACAAATGCAATAAACAGCATTATCCTTCAGAGGCGATGCTGGTGGTGGCGGCTGTGCTCCACGGCCCTGTGCCCACCTCCTCCACACTGTGGAGGCCAGGGACAACACACAACACTTGGGAGAGTCAAGGAGCAGTGGGGGTAGTGGCGCGTGGGGTGGAAGTGAGGGGGGGTGGGGTGGAGGGGGGTGTCTTATGGGTGGGGGGAGAAATAGGAGTTACTGGTAGACCGAGACTGGCACCGACATGTGGGGAGGTGTGTGTGAGGCAATCTACAGAACAAATGAGGGCACTATCGCCTGTCATATTTCACATTTTCTTCGTTCTAAATAAGACAAAGACCATGTGAGTCGGGTGAGCAGAAAGCTCTTAGGAGGCATAAACAGCTGGAGAATGCTGCACCTCCACTGCACTGTGACCCACACTGCAATAAATCTGTATGAAAGTGATTATGATGAGGCAAAGTGATCAAGCAAATGAAATATCTGGGCTTTAGCATATAACTCAGTGAGGTGAGATGAGCTTTATAGCCCTTGCTCTAGGAGAGCCATACCTTGCATGTCCTGGGCAATTTGATTCTGCTATTGCATGTTCTGCCTTTACTCTGAGAGGGTTTAGCAGTATCAGCGTTGCATGTTTGATAGCTTGCTTATGTTGTAGTTTGAATACTTGAAGACACTAGAAATAAAGTCTGGATTAATGTGTGTATCAGTGCTGGTTACATTCCTTACTTCTCGCAGAAAATGTCTCATGTTTTGTCTACATACAACTGCATGTTTTCAGACTGGCAAGTTAGTTACACAGCTCTAATTCACTGTTTCTTTTCCTGGATCAGGGCTGGCCGGAGTCATAAGCAGACTAAGCTTATAGGCCCTTTAGCCTATAAGCACCCAAAATTCAAAATGCAAACCCCCTGTGGGTTCCTCATTAAGTTTTTGGTTGTAATATAAGTACTTAAAGATATATTCTCTGATTTAGCTACATTGCAATTGAAAGCAGAATTGAGGATTAAGGTCAAATACAAAGTTTTGGGGATGCTAAAATGAATTTAAGGATTATAGTTAAAGGATTGTAACAAATTTATGTCTTATAACAAATAGCATATATTGTAGGTGCTAAATCAGATTTCAGAGGGGGGTCTATAAAAATATTTGATTTTAGTTGCAAATTTTGGGAAGCTAAGATATATCAAATGTGTTGAATGCTAAATCAAATTTTGGAATTTGGGATATTTTCCCACTTAATTTAGTATTATAAGATACACCAAATTGTTGGGGTGCTATACCGAATTTTGGAATTTTGGGGTGTTTATGCAATTTTTTTCAGTCATGACAAATTGAATCAAATAGTAGTTTTCTGTTGCTGAGTACAGTTGCACATTAGAGGATGAGGATGGGGGCCCCTTAAAAGTCCGGGGCCGGCCCTGGCCTGGATGCCGCTCTTGTTTGTCCAGAACACAGCGCAGCATCTTGGCTTTTTCCTCCAGGCAGTCACTCAGTCAGTCAGTGTCCCAGCTCTCTGTGCTGAGTCTATATAGTGATGATCTAGCAATGATAACTGGATCAATACATCCAGCCATGTGGACAGCCGGCTGGGAGCTGCATCAGTACTCTCACACAGGCGACCAAGTTGCAAACACCTCAGCCCCACACCAACCTCACCCCCACCTCCTCCCGTCAAGCATGTGAGCTTCACAACTCCTCTGACACACTTCATCTTATAATTTGATCAAGAAAATTGTCACATTAAGCAGATCTTATGGTCATAAATGAGAAATATGTGGATTTTATGAACTGTAAATGAGTGCCCCTTCATGGATGGCTATTTTAGTGTCAAAATATATTAAATACATAGGAAGGAAAGGCTGTACCTGATCACTGACTCTATATAGTCAGCACTCTAGTTGGTTGTTTGTCTTGTTACAGTTTAATTTACTTTGAAAAATCATATCAGATCTATATCTTCTTGACATGATATTTTAGAGTGACCAGCCAAGGAATAAACAAACATACAGTATATGAAAATTATTTTTTAACAAAATTCATAAAAATATGATCCTATATGTGTGTGCTGGGAATAAGTGTGAGGCGACAGCATGGGTAAAACCAATGAGATGTTACTTGTAGAGGAATGAAATTGGTTAATACAAAGGCATGTCGGTAATAACAATGTCCTTTCTCCGGTGACAAAGACAAAGTGCCTGCTTTTGGAGCGTACAAGCGCAAGAGACAAGTGATGGCTGAAGGTAGACTTTGGGAGAGCATTTGAATTTCATGTCCAAGAAGAGGCAGCCCATCATTAAAAAACCCTAATTTCTGTGTCAGGTAGAGTTACAGGTAATCGATCATCTTGTCACACCGATTTATTTTTTTCTGCCCGTTCAAAGTGAATTCTACTTCTTTCCAATTAAACTTGTTGCTGAAAAAAGAAAATGTCTCTGGCTATTAAAGGCACATTTTGCCATGTTAGGTCTTTTTCCACCAAAGGTAATTTCTGAACATTTGGAAGAAAGGAGCCCATGGGAGACTGTGGCTTCCAGGCAATTCTTCATGTAGAGCTGATCTGAACAAAGCAAATCTCTTGAGGTTAGCGTTGGACATCTATTAATGTCTGTGCATAGTCTTAAATCATTTATTTAGATCTATTTAACTTGATCTTGAACAACATAAGAATACCACTATTGGTTTATCATTTCATTTGCTAGTTGCACTGATGTCACTTGCATGTCACAGTCTAGATGTTACGTTTGTAGTTATGTGCGGCACATAAGATGTTACAATGAATTCTCAAGTTTAAATGTCTATACTGTATTTGAAAAGGTTAAAATAATGAACAAATACAGCATTTCATTAATTATGATTAATTATTAGTTGTTAGCTCACAACAGTAGGAAACTAAGAAGACTTCTCCTTTGTTAAATGATGCAGCTGCTGCAAGTGCAAAAATACATAAAGTGTATAAATACATTTTATGCAATTCCAGTTTATTAGTCTACACAGGACAGGGCAGCAGCAGGTTTTCACCAACGGACTGATAGATGCTTTGGGTCTTAAGAGGGGCTTATTTTGGGGAGGGTTCCCCTACTCTGACAGCTTCACTCAACCTGACACTCCTGAATGGCAGCTGTGGGTCTGACGGTGTATGCCACAAAGGCATTGGGATATGTCTGCATAAAAGCCATTTATTGGTACATTTCTAAATGTTAACGGTTGTCAGCTTCAATTTCTTTAAAGACCCTCGGCTCACCTGGGGGATAAAATGCCTATGTAGTTCTAGGGGAATACTCCTCTGTCCCTGACAGACAATGACAAAAATGCCACCGCTTGTGGCCTCTGCCACTAGCAGTGAGGTTTCACATGGGAGCGAGTGCTCCTTTGTCCCTGGGTCTAATTTATTTATGTGGCTAATCTTCAAGGGGTGGAGCGGCCATGCTCAGAGGTGTGTCATTTTACAGGGGGGACCCACTGGAAGGATCAGTGACCTTGCCGAGACATTGCCATAAACACGTGATTCATTTCAATTAGCACATATGTATGCAACAGCAATGTGAAAAAGTTCATGTTGCACTATCAAACACTTAATTCAACTACTGCCCATCATTTACAATTGTACTCAGGAGATTCTTAGCGGAGAAGTTAATCAAATGTCTTGAAATAGTTAATAAAAATACGAGGGGTCACTAAACAGATTTAAAGTTGAGTCTTTCTTTGAAAGTTGTAGTCTGGTTTAACATGGCATGAGAGCTGCATCGCAGGGTTCACATAAGATTCAGTGTCAGAGCCGAGACTGCATTCATCCTTACCCAACAGCATTTATTTGGACAGAGGTGCTATGGCAGCAGAAAAAGAGTGGAGGAGATGGAGCCTTGATTAGCAGCAGCCTTCCCAGCATGCTCTACTATGACAAATGACTGACTTCGAACAATATCTAAGGCGATCAGGATAAAGTACCAACCATTTCAAGGCTCAGCAAAATTCTAATTCTAATTAGACTTTGCACCACACACCAAATAAAAATTGTTCCCATGGCATTTTGGCCTATCAACTGTTTCTCCGATCGCTGAAACAAAACGAATAAAGAAATGATTAAAGTGATAACAAAGGCATAAAATTTAAATTATTGAGGCACCACATCTGGGATCTGTATGTCACTGCGCTGCCATTTTTACCCTCTCGTTCAGCACTCCATTCTTTCTGCATGAGAGAAACTGCAAAACAGAGGGAAGCAAGGAAAAGGAGAGAAAGAGCAGGAAGAAATTGTAACATTAAAAGGTAGAAAGCGAGAACGCAAATAGGCCTTCAGTTTTAGCGTTATTAATGACTCTTCAAAAATCTCCGACTTTTCCAATCTCTCAGAGAAGCGCATGAAGGAGTCTGCAGATGAAGCTGACCTTCAAAATGTTCTTTGGTCTTTAGTTAAGAAATTCACTCGCCATTATGGCATCATTAAGGAAACAAGGATAAAATTACTCCATGGTTAATGGCCTATAGGATCCCCCACCAAAATTTGTTTCAGATCTAATAAAACTGTGCTTAACACACTCGAATGAATTATGAGGACTGTTATGCAGGGTATTAAAATGTGGAAAATAGATTTTCGAGAGCTTGGAGGACTGGACCTTTGAAATCAGATAGTAGAATGGGATTTTCTGGGCAATAAATTCCACCATGTCTCAATTTAATTTCTTTCAGCTCTTAAGTCTGAAGGTATGATTTATTGCATGGTTTTGATCATCTTTAAAATACACTGTTCTTCAGAGTAGCCAACTCTGCTTTCCCCCAAGATGAACAAACACAAGTCAGATACATGATGTACTCCACATACATGAACACATAAAATAGCTTGTTTTTACACATTGTTTTGCTTACAGAACTACATTAGGAAAAAGGGTGTGTAATTAACAAGATGTGCTATTTGAGGTAATAACTTAATATTAAGACCTTTATTAAATTGAGGTATGCATTTACATTTGCTTAACATGCTATTTAGAGAAAGGATGCCGAGTTGGTTATTAGCATATCGCATCAGAGGGTAGAGAAAACAGGCAGAGAGCTGTTATGGAGAAAAATGAAGCTGCAGGCTATTGAGGCTCTTCATTGTCTCATATACAACGGCATCGCAAACCTGCAGAACTGTCTCATTTCCACCACTTATTACCTGCTATTGTAATCCAGACCTTGATGCCGTCCAGAAATACAGACTTATTATAAAGAGGGGGAAAAGTTAGCCCAAGATGGTGCCACAGAGAGGTGGTTTGTGTGGTAATGGCATTTGCTCTCTTTAAACTTTAATCTTTCCTATTAATTCCCTGCAACTGGAGAATGTACGAGAGTTAATGTTCCATGAACGTGTTTCTCACTCCGCAATCTCTTCAAGCTAATTACCTTCAGGTGCTAAATGGTGGGAAATTGCCATCCATTTGGATGAGAAAAATTTCACCTCCTGCTCCCTAGTGAAACATTTTTTTGCCGGGCACATTAAGGAAAAAAAGGGGAAAAGAGGCTGGCCTCCACCAAGGTAAACAGTGGTCATAAAAGTACCTCTTCCTGTTTTTTTTTCTGCCCTCCTACATGAAACAGGAAACCATACTCCCTCTCTCCCACCACATTGCTTACCGGCGGAGGTCAGGTAGAGGTCAACAGGTGCTCCTCTTGACAAGGGGAATGCAGAACAGATGTTTGATTGGCATGAATCATCTAAACTGCCCATTAGAAACTTATGATGTGAAAGGATAGGACTCTGGGTGCTAGGACACTTTTTAATTATACGTCCAAACAGAAAGGAGATCTTGAAGTTGCAGCATTTTCGATTAGACTCCAATGGTGGGATCCACTGCAGCCGTTCAGGCAAGAATTGTACTACTTCACCTGTAAAATCTCTTAGAAGTTTTTTTTTGTTTTTATTTAACTTTAACATACATTTATAGGCAATTTCCTGGGCCTTAATTTACATAGTTTCACTATCATTCCTATCTTTAATTACACCATTTTACTGTCTTGAACAGCTTAATTATTAAGGTGCAGGTATGTGGTAACATGGACTTAACTCTGCAACTAAGTGCAGAGGGCAGCCACACAAGCACTTAAACATGTTACTGATTGTAAAGCCACTAATTAGAAAGTGAAAACAAGGTGACTGTACCTGAAATGTGTGTCACACAGTAACTCTCCCTTGCATTTTAAACCTTTGTGCAACTATTGTACTAACTACATTCTGTCAAAGTTGAACACAGAAGTAGGTTAGCAATTAAACTGACATTAAAAACACATAGTTTGGACAATAATTTTAACGTTGCAACTTGGTTTGCACTTATACAATATAATTAAATTTGGTGCCAATTGTGTGTGTATTTACCCTGTGTACACTGCTATAAAGAGTGTTTTGTAGTGTTTCCATCATACAAGAAAAAAGTTGGTTAGCACCAATACAAATAGTAGCTAAAACTATGACAGTAGTTTTTGGTGGTTAAAAAAAAATGTTGAAAGGTATTTTTAAAAAATAGACTTTTCCTTTTACTATAACTGTATATTTAGATATATATTACAGTATAGTAGTAATAGTATATTACAAGTTCTAGTTAATTGTTTCCATGCTGCTAATGATGAATCTAACCACTTTGGGAGCCTTAAACAGTGAGTCCATCCAACTGTATTCAGCCCCCTGTGAACTCCATATGAAACCCTCACAGTGCAGTTCAGCGGGTTCTCAGAAAGAGTCAGGAAGATGCATCATATGAGGGGAGTAAAAAGGCCAGCTGGGATGGGTGGGCCACATTGTGATCACTCACCTTCATCCCTGATTTGTAGTCATTATCCCTACCAGCGTTTGAAGATCAAAAACAAGGACAGGGAGAGTGATGGGGGACAGAGAGAGGCAGCCGGAGAAAGAGAATGGGGGAAATGAGTGAAGGAGGGAGGGACAAAGAGACGGCTGGATGTGTGTGTGTGTGCGTCTGTCCCAGTGACTGCCATTTGCCCCTGTTTGGTGGATATTGCAGTGTAGATGGCAGCGATGTTGGGGTGAGTGGGTGGGGTTGGGAGGAGGGTGGATAAGGGTGATAGCACCTTAAAACCAACCAAGCTGCAAAAGCAATGAATATTAAATTCACGCCTAAATAGCTGGGTCTATGTGAAGCATTACTGTATTATAATTTTAGATTTGTCACCGATGGGATGCAGGTTTGACTTGGAACAACAAGGCACGTCAGAGCAATCTTTACTCCTCTGATAACAGCAGAGCTGCAAATTGATAATCTTATCATAAATTATTATGAATTTGGCTTTTGGTGGTTGTGCAATAAGACAAATGCAAATAAAAATGTGTTGTAGTTGTGCTGGGAAGTGTGATAAGGTAAGACAGTAAAAATAGGAACATATAACAATTAGAGGGACGTATAATATTCTCTTTACCCATCCATGTCTCAGGCAGTGCGTACATGTTGAAGGACTCCCATCAGGCCATTGTATAAATTAGCCAAACCCTTACTGTGCTGAAATCTATCCCCAACTGTTTGAGTGAGAAAGCAGAGATTTTTCCCTCCTTTTTTAGATTTAATTATCTTTTGTTGTTCTTTTTATCTACCTTCAAGGATTGTCCTCAGTGGGGGGTTAAAAGAATGGGAAGTGAAAAAGACGAGGGGGGTGTCTGATAGCGAGCGCTGGGTATGTAGGGCTAGTTTGTCCTCTGTTTGATCTGATTCCTTACAATGACACAGCAGGAAATTAAATATGAAACCGAATTTAAACCACTGCTTAATGAACAACAGGGAAACTAAGTTGGCTACATTCCCAATTAAGTGAAAGTCTTTAACTTCAACTCAGAGCGTTATCTCTTTAGTTCGGCTTAGTCTGATGTAATTTTTGCTCCATTTAGACACAACATTTAGGGAAGTGTTTGATGATTTGTAATAAAATCCTAATTTCAAACCATTTATCTTGCAAATATATCCTGAATCAGTGCACAGAACATAAAATCTACTTTGACTTTTGCAGGTTTGAAGTGTAAATTCCAGCAGTTTAATTACTCACTTCATTTTTTGTGTGATGTATTGGAGGTGAGTTATCCACAGTGGCAAGCCTTCCCACATATTGATTTAATAGACCTTCTGAAAGAGCTTAGCTTTTCTCCTCTGAGAGAAACAACACATGTAGAACATTAGCTGAATTGATGTTGTTAAATAATTTAGTATCAACCTATACTGTATGTGCAGTCATTCAAGTGAAGGCTGAGGTACAGTACAGAAATAAAGGATTGTTATTGGCTGTTCCGTTTGTTTCTTTTCTCTGGTTTGTTGTTCTGTGCTTCTGTTATTTCAGCTATTTAGAAAATATTGCAACCACCCAAAATATTTAGCTATAGTTGAGTATTTAATAGCTTTTTTACATAATTAACATTTACAAAAAATATATGTGTAAGACATTAGGAGTACACAGGGTTAAATGACATGAAGGGAAAAGCCAAATTATAACAAAAACTAATCATATGAACAGTCAAACACTGCAAAGTTGCATATATCATTTTTCTTCCCCTTTCTATCAGCAACAACGTCACTCTACCTGTAAACAAATCAGCAGATTGTTTTACTTCTGACAGGTGGAAATAAGGGGAATCATTTCAAACTGAAAGAATACTGAACGCAACAAAAACACTGTGGAATGATGCCTTTGGCAGGTGGAACTGCTCCCCTGCCAAACTGTCACCATTTAGGCCCCGATAACGCAGGTAATTGCATTTCCAGAAGAGCAGGAGCAGATGAAACATGCTGTGGACAGATACTGCTGGCACACTGGCCCCTTCTGTTGGAAAATTTCATTTTTCCACAAGGAAGCCATGAATGCTAAGGCTGAATCCAAATCCGTTTTTCCGCACTTTATCAGTGTGTGGCCCACCAAGTGGGGAGATGGAGGTAATTCATTCAGCTGAGACTCACCACCCTAATCCAATTTCCAGCCTCCCCCAGCAAGAGATAATTACAAGTATTAAAGCTGTTAGGACAGGGGGGAAAGGGCCCTCTCTCTGAAACTCTGCTGCAGGCCCTGGAAATATCGACTGAGCAGGGGGATTTCTGCTGGGAGAACTCAAGCTAAGGTATTGTTCAAAACTAAGAAAGTGTGTTAACTAATGAGGCAAAGGGAATCTCAAGGTATAAAAGGACACCCATAGCCACATGTCATAACAGACCCCAGGACTTTTTTTCCTCTTTTTCCTCATGCATCACTTAAGCCTGCACGAACAATTGGTCATTTCATGTGTAAAGACAAGTAGGGGTTCCTGCACAATCAGTATGCATATAATAGTCCTTGGAATGTCCCATCGCTTTTAACTCCATATGAACTTAAGGATCTGATGTACAGCACTTCAGTATCACTGTTCTTATGAAATACTCAAACATGTGACACTTAAGTAGTCATTTAAATCCCAACAATGCTTCTAAAACTACCGATATACTCTGCATACCCCGTAGTTTATCATAATATCCTCTTCTTTGGGGTGAAAAAATCTTACTTTTCACTGTTTATCCTTGTGTCACCCACTCCAACATTGCCGCCGCCTACACCTCAACCAGTGGTAAAGTATACCTTTTAATGTCTTTGAAGCCACAATGGAGGACTGACGTTGGAGCAGCACAGAGGGTTTCTTTTTTTCCACTGCTTAAACTCTAACTCCTCAAGGAGCGGAAGCTGCAAAAAGCTCTAATTAACGGAAGCAGAGACGCTCCTGCGATCTCCCATTCAGCGCTCCACAATAGACAAACCCGTGAAGCAGAACCAGGAATGGAATATTGAAGGAATGAATGGGAATGCACCCAAATAAGAGACCCAACATCACCCCTGTCCACTCTTAGTCCCTGCTCTTTATTGTGCATCTTTGTTGAAGAGGGTCTGCCACAGGAGTCCCATTCTCTATCAATTACTGAAGATCAAAGAGGCACAGAATAGAATAGAAATGCATTATTGAGTTTTTACATATAATCAGAGATTACTTCTCTATGAAAATATGTTTAGTCACAAACAAATAATACTACCTAGTTCCACCTAGAGCTTTTTTAAAAGCGATGGCTATTAAAGCGATTAATAAAACCCAATACTGTCAAAGAAAGCACTCAATGGCCAAAGCTGCACAATCTTCAAAATGTGTTATTTTGCTATTAGAAAATGTTTAGAGATTTTTATTCTGCATCTTGATCCATATCTACATCAAAATACATAGTGATGAAAAACAATAGACTTCATCTGCAACATTTTATTCAATCAATTAGGTGCAGTGGAACGTCAGAAAATAGCCAAAATGTTCAAAATGTTACATTTCATGGTCTTGAAAAATACTTTAATCACTGCCTAGATCTGCACTTTGTCTGTACTTTTGTCTTTGGTGAAGACGTGAAGGTGTATTATCTTATATTCCATACAACTGAAATGTTTTTACTTTACTTTAATGTACAACATTGTTCCGTAATTTTAGGTGTGATAATGTAACTGATTCCAATTACATTAGGTAAAACAAATCAACTATTCAGTAACTCACATGTTAGAGACTTCCCACAGCACCATGCATATTCATACCAGCCATTTTAGAGAAGTGCTAATCCAATTAATGAGACTCAAACTGCTCCTTTGCTATTGCTATTTAGGTATGTTCAGGCTTCAAGATGAGTCCATTATCCCTGTTTGATTGTTGTGGTAATTCAAAGGAAAGAGATCAAAGTGTTTCTGCAACAGGTTCCATCAAAATATATGAAAGGAAATAAATGTTCCCTTCAAAATAGTTTAATTGTGCTCTGACCTGGTTTTAATCGAAGAAATAACCTTCCTCTGCATTCCAGAGTTTTAACTCATTTTCCCCCCCAAGAATAAACAATAAATGCTTCACAGTCATTGACAAATGTTGTTTCAAAAAGTTAATAACAAGTAAGTCAGGGAGCTGCAATAAACTGTTTGTGAGATAAATGGTTGCATATTATGTTCAGGTGTAATTCAGTTGAAGGATGATCCTGCAGAAAACAGTGCTTGCCATTTGAATAAATTGCGTATTGCTAATTAGCCCTTTTATTTAAAGTAAACCTGAAGAGGGTCTAAATATGGTAAATGTATGTTGTCGCTTAAATAGCCACACTGCTCATTTTATTTGAAATACTGACATTCCTATTCTTTACCCAGAATGTTTACTGTACTATTGTTTGCAGGCTTTATTTCCTTGAAATATTACATATCCTTGGTGCAGGAGGGAAACTGCACAGAGTCTTGTGTGAAGTTTTTAATATGTCACAGGCATAGTGCTGTTTGGAAATGCAGTGTATTTTACTCAGCCCCCAATAATCTATTCTGTTCAGCCAGGCGCATACATTGACAAATGTTTCCAGCATTAGGTATTTACCTAGTGGAATGTAATGGATGTAAAGAGTTTGAAAATGCCTGGCGCACTAACAGCATGGGCAGTAGCAAGACTATCTAGACTGAGGAGAAAATACACTATTCAAAACAGAATCAATGGTTCTGAAGGATGGTACATTTGGAGTGTGTGCTTGTGTGTGTGGGTGTGGATGGTCATGAGCGTGCATGCATGTGTTTGTGTTTAGCTCTGTCTGTATGTATGTGTGTATATCTGTTTGTGCTCTAAAGCGCTGACTGCAAACTTACCATAAGTCACTCTAGACACAGTAATAGTTTCAGCAAAATCCATGCAATGGAAATGTAAATATTTCTCCTTATGCAAAGACAATATAGAGGCATTAAGTGTCACAAAGTGTTCTGTCTGAAAGAATGAATGTGTACCGCCACCCAAGAGTTTAGTGGTGAGAAGTTGAGGATAGAATAGTAGTCTGCAGGGCGACAGCCATGATTTTTTAGAGGTACTGAGGTAATACAAAAACCCACAATTTTAATAGTAATATTTAAACATACTGTTAAAACATATTTAGAATATATTTAAGAAGAAAAATACCATCTTTGATGTCCAGTAAAAGTCCGTGTCTCTAATTTAAGTGATTTTCATGTTTTCAGATAAATTGATGGATTATATGAACCTCTGTGGGTTGAGAAAAAAATTCCTACCTCCTAGCCCTTTAAAAGCATTTTAAAATGCACCAGATTTCTCAAAAATGTATTGTCTTCAAGCTTTGTTTTATAATCTTCAAGGCTTTCATTCAAAGACATGCATCTTCAGATTGTCAAAATTGAGAGTAAAAATACTAAAGACTTAAATTTATTATACTAAGGACTGAATTTTTCAATACCAGAGCAAACAAATGAAACACTTCCGATACTAAAACGATATATTTTTAAAATAAAATTAGACCAATTATAACTGGGAAATAACAGATCAAAGAATATGTAAACAAGACTAAAGTCTGACAATATGATGTCAACTTTCATTACATTGCGGTTTTCAATTCTCAGCGCTACATTTGGGTTGGTACTCAAAAAGCATTGATGTTCAGTCTTTATCCTGAAGTCGGAGAAGTGAGAGTTTCTGCTGCGACAGAAGTCTGTTTCGGGACAGTTTGAAGGGGCCGATCCCCAGTTCAGCTTGGATTCTCTTCTCCTCATCTGTTGGCTGATCTTTTTCTCCCTCTCTACTTTTCAGCCCTATAGAGGCCCAAACCAGCCATCTCATTCATTACATGCACCATGCATCCTGTCAGACGTACAGGCGGGCAGGACACTTTCACACAAAAAGGGGTAAGCTAATTTAAAGTACAAACATTTTCTATGTCTACTCGAAGTAATACTAACACTGTACTTACCTAAATAGAATTAATGTGCTTTGCTTTAAATGGAAAAACTTGGAATTACTGTACATATAAAGTACTTTTCAGTGACTTTAGACCAGTCTGTAAAGTTCACTTTTAAATTGTTTTGGGAATAATAAGATTGTAAATGAAAAAAAAAAAAAAATCAAATGAAGAAACAACTCAACCCCATCAAATTTATGCTGGTGCTGGTAGCCTTGGAACTCTTAACTAGTTGAAGGAGGAGGACCGCTCAAGTCTGTGTGCGGTCTTTCAACTAATGAAAAAAAATCAAACATGTGGTTAGGTTGAAGAAAAGGCAGGTCTGACACATCAAAAGTCCCATATATCTTTTAGAAATGGGATTTATAATCCAGCCTACAACAGGAGGGCTTCTGTGATGTGCAGTCAATATATGGGTGGCACTCCCCATAAAGGCCTTGGCCTTCTTTCTGTGTTTGATTTATTGTCACAGCAGCTCAGCAGACGGCCTCATGAAACCTTTGTCAGTCCACTAATGACACTGTTTTTGTTATTTGAATCATCAATTTTTTTCTCTTTTGCTTATATACCGTTCTTCAACTCTTTTGCTCTATATTCCTTCACCAAAGAAGTCATTATTTCTACTTCAAGAAACAGCAATATAATATTTTTTAAACTGGAGATAGTAGATTACAAGGCACAGCCATTTATTCAGTGTGCAAATAGTATCTTTTATTCCATATTTTATGATTATATAAATCACAAATTGAGTTGTTCTGTTGTGGGAGGTCTTGGCTCTCTGAATAGAAAGGAATTACTAAGGAATTAATTAGTGTTTTTTGAAGACATTAAGCAATCACCTCTTTGAAACTGTAAATTAAGTTCAATGTACAAGATGAAATTGTCGGTTTGACATGCTGCCGGATATAATTCATCCCAGAATCTTGAGGAAATAGACAGCAATATTTCCATTTAACAATTATACAACTATTCTATTGTAGGTAGTGCAGGTCTAAGGTTGTGGTTTACTTTATGTACATTTTTATTTTACATAGACAAATCCTACACATCCTTTGTGCTGTCTTAAACATCTGCTCTTTGTACTTTTTGTTTCATTACAGTACAATAAGCTTGTGTTTGTCTGTTCAGCATAATGGGTTGAAGTTTGTTTTGCATATGTCAATTGAATTACATTACGTTTTCCGTATTTATTCACTTACTTTTTACTATTTGTGTATTTCTTTATTTTTAGGGGCATAATTGGCTGTTATATGAAACTGAGCTTTTCCAAAATCCCCTTGTAATTTGAGCTCAGTGTTGCTCCAGACGAATTAAGTGCAAGTTAATGATTAAGCTATGAATCTATCAGACTCTCGGTATGGGAAAGTTTTAGGGAGGAACAGCTTGTCCCGGCTCAACAGTCATTAAAACGTGCTGACAGCGATGGGAGAACAAGTTCCCGCTTTGATCCGATGACAGACCTGAGCTCAGCCTAACGTCATCCTCCCGCTCTGCCTCTGCTCTCTCACCTTTATTAACTCTGAGGTTGAGCCAACAACACCCTCCACTCAAAATCTGGCAAAAACACACTTATGATACTCATAATCCACCAAGAGTGCACTTAAGAGCTGTGTTTCTTTGTTTTTCCTTCCTATACAATTTAGTTTGGGTCACAGATTAGCAAAATAGAAAGTAAAAATTTATAGATTCGATTTTCTCTCTCTCCATATGTCTTAATTTTAATAGTATCCATTGAGATGTTTTTATTTAGTGTTTGACATCCAACAATAATTCTCATGAATGTCTTTCTGTGCTGATATTCTTGGCAATCTCACAGTGATCTCTTCTTATATTCTTATTATCTAATATAGCATGTTTTAACATTTGCATTAATATTCAAACTGCAGTTGATTCATTAATCTTATTTTGATTATAAATCGAATATCTACATGAAACAAGCTTTTACCAGTATTTAAATCTACCGTTTGTAGCTATCAAGTCTAACAAAGACAGAGACATGAAAAGAAAGAAAGAAGTTTTTACGTAAATGTTTGTTTGTTTTCTTTGTAAGAGCAAACTTTATTTATTTCTTTTGGAAGGATTTATCAGCAGCCTGAGTCCTGTCATGACTTGAGGCTCAGCTGTAGTTTTCAGTGGTCTAAGTTAGCCATAAGCAGCTGCACTGGACTAGAAATGAAGGTCTTCTGCTGCCCCCCAGGGGTTTATGGAGGAGATCACAGACAGCTCTCTGCTTCATACAAGATTCATTTGAGGTGATACAGCTTAAATACTGTATATGTACAGTATACAGTCATGCTTGGGGAACAGATCTCACGACAGTTTGGTGTAAATTGTGAGCTTTTATATGAACATCATGCTCAAAACAAAGTAAAAGTAATTGCAAGTACTGTACTTCATTTTTTTCTTGCATTATCTGTGAAAATACACATTACATTTAATTCCACTGTAGTTGTCATGGCTGCACAGTTAGTATGCTATGTTTACACTTTTACATCTATATTTTTTATTCCTACTGATTGTTACAATGTAAATAATGCACATAATGCAGTGGTATCTTGGTGTTTTCTTGAGGCTGCTATGAAGGAGAGGTATTTAAATCACAATTAGAACCTCTGTGTAATACCATAAAAACGATCATGGCCTCTATTAGTGTGTAAATATTTACTGCGGCAGCAGAAAATGAGTCCTTAACAACAAACCATTTGTAACGACGTCTTATTGAATCACAGTATGGAGCTTCAATTCAATGTAAAAAGACGAAACGCTGAAGTGCATTAGGACACACAAATGCTCAAAACATCTGTTTCCTTTGTGTTACAGAGGATATCGCTTTGTAGCAAGCAATATGTGCCATCAGTGACTGGTGGAATAATATTTGTGTTCACCCCTCAAACAGACACACTGTCACAGAAGCACTTGTCTACATTTTGTAGTTGCTCGAGGAAAATAATTGCCTTATCTGCAACTGTCAAAATGATGAATGCCCTGGAGAGCACCGAGAATTGACTGATGGAATTGGGGGAAAATCTAATCCCTGATCTGAACACTTTGTATAATACATTAACCCCTCTGGTACAATAGGCTGCACAGAAACAGATTTGTATAGACTTGTAGAAATAAATTCAACAGAGGCTGAAGGATCGATAAACATCAGGAGTTATGGCCTCGTCTGTACTGAGTCAAACAGAGCGGCATGAAAACATTTATTGAGATGTATGCAGGAGTCGCCAGGAGTTAAGTGAAAGAACAGCTGCAAAAAATATGATATAATGCAAAAATACTGTATATGCATTATCTGCCATACATGCATCTATAATTGATATAAATAAAAAATAGAGCATTTTTTTAATCCCTAAGGGAAATTGTGATGTCACATAAATTACGAAAACAAATGAGGTAAACAGGCAAAATACAACTGGAAAGCCAGATAATAAAAAACAATGACTAAAACAGAATAAAATGGAATGAATAAAGAAAGTTGAGAAAACTGAGGTGCATACATTGACAAAATGTTTCCAGCATCAGGTATTTATCTAGTGTGGAAGGTAATGGATGTAAAGAAAATGCCTGGCGCAATAACAGCATGGACAGCAGCAAGACTATCTAGACGACTAGAGGAGAAAATACACTGTTCAAAACCATTTTAAGCAGCTAGGTCACATAAATTACGAAAACAAATGAGCTATACAGGTGAAATACAACTGAAAAGCCAAATAATATATAATAACTAAAATAGAATAAAACAGAATGAATAAAAAAAGTTGAGAAAACTGAGAAATAAATGAATTTTCTCATAATTCTTTGCTATCAGCAGCAAAGATACACGCTTAAGTAATACATGTAGGGCTGATCAATATGGTTATATCATATATATGCATAATCTGCTGTGGCAATTATATGCAAAATTGTATATAAAATCTACTTAATGTGCTCCACTATGATCTACTACATCGGACAAAATTATTGTTATTATTATTATTGTTATTATTTCATTAATATGAAACAAAACTTCAATAATTCAGTTTTTTTTTTTTAATTTTTAAGTACATTTTGCTTGGAATTAATAGAACTCTGTCAAACAGTATGCTCAAATCCTCCTGCTACCCTGCTCCTGCTGATTCCCGTCAAAGTCTTGAAACAATAATCACCCTGGCACGAATATGTGTATTGTAGAAATGAGGAAACTGTCACTAATAAGCAACACAAAGTTTATATTTTACCCCACATTGAAGAACTACAGATCTTCATTATTTCTTACCAATGTGCTTAAATGCAGTCTTATCTTTAGGAGAATATTTGAGTGACAATGGTTAGGCTGAAAATTCAGAGCTATAAATGAACAAACTGTAATATGCACAGGAGGATGGGAAATGATCTTATACTCTTCCTCATTCGGTCTACACGCAGCAGAGTGGAAATCTCCCCCAGATATGAAGGGATATCTCTACTAATTACAAACGACATTAACTTTTCATAACCTAATATTCTAAAATGAAGTTTTCTAAAATGAATCGCCGGCACCTACCTGTGAATGAGTTCTCCCTCTTTTTTGTCACACTTGGGTGGAATACATTATCCCCAATATTAGGAGAGAACATACCTGTAACAGGTTAATGACCTCACACTTTCCACACCATTTCACTTAGCGGGCCATAGCCAGGAAGAGCTAAATGCTTCACTCCCAGTTCACTAAATTATGAATTAGCCAAAAGGTGAGGCGATTAAAGATTCAACAATTTTTGGTTCAACCAATAGACGGTCTCGTTGCTGAGCTCAGGTTGGATATGTTCGGCCATTAGCTTAAAACTGTCTTGATGTCCATTACGGAGAGCATAAATATTGGAAGAGGAGAACAAATAATCCAGAAATTACCAATCAAAGTGCTTGCAACCTCAGAGAGGAACTACTATCTGTAGTATAAATAAAATCAAAAACACCATCTTCATCTGTATACATTAATGAATAAATAACATATTGGAAAACATTGAATCATGGAGATGTTGAATTATTTGTCATGACATTGTGATTTCTATCACATTACCCGAGACTGACTTTAACGTTACTTTCAAACCACAAACATAAATGGAGCTAAAGGAATGTTCCTCAAACACTGTCTGAACACATTTTTATTTCAAATATGGACAAAACTAGTTTTAAACACTTGCGTTCTCAAATTGTCCAAACGCCAGCAGTGGCCTTGGCGTGTCAGACCTCTTTAGCCTTATCCGTTCTGTAACAAGCGCTGACAGGTCACATGGCACAAACTGTGATGTCTGAATAATTTGAACAAATGCTAAATCATTGCAAAGCAGCCAGAGAGATCAGCGACGTGAAAGTGAAGTGTTTGCGCTTCCCCAAGGCTCAGTGGCATCTGTTCTACATGTGTGCAGCAACAACATCCATGTTTCATTATATTAATCCCAATTAATTGTGCTTGTATTAGAGTAAATATTTGACTTTGAAGCGCCAAACACTAATTGGGACCCTCTCTGTAAATCTATACGTGCAAAATTTTCCATAGAAAATTGGGCATTATTTACCAGGAAATCCTTTTAATGATCTATGCACAATTTCTACTAACTATCAGTGATTTTGAATGTGTAGCCACAGCCTACATTTCCGGTCATACACTATAACAATTTTCCTTTTTGTCCACCCCAGCCTTGGAGTATTTTTAGAGAGTGTTTGTCTTGAGCACAAATCAGCAGAATAAGACAGGCTGATGTCTCTCCTTAATTCTGTAAATTGGAGGGTTGTGAGTCAAATTACGGTCTGCTGGTTCAGCCTGAGGCCACCAGGGAGAGCTGTGCCTGTTTTTCTCAGAGTCACTGGGACAAACCACTCCAGCAGCCTCAGTCTTGCCGTAAGGAAAGCTATCACTAATTACTATTTTATTGGCTTTGTTGACATAAAGACACAGTAAAGGAGGTCTATTTTAACAATTATCCTGTCTGAGTAAGATGCTGTTTTCAAAATATCCTTTTTTTTTCAAGCAAGGTTCAAGCAAGGCACATTTGACCCTGAACTTTATATAATTTAATCGCAAGGGGAGGATAAAGATCCTGGTCCTTATGTATTTTTCTTCCTGTAATCATAGTTGCTTGTGTATTTTCACAAATTGGGACTTTTTAACCTGGCAAAGGAATTATGTACACGAAACCTCTGCAGGATGTGAGGTTGTTGGGGTCTGTTGCTTCTACTGGCCATTAACTAGGGATTAGTGCTGGTGGGGCACACATCCCTTTGAAGAGGTAATTCCTCACACTTCCTTGCTATAGAAAATCAGGAAGCAATCATAGAAGAAACCATGCAGATGGTCCAGACAGGGAAGCCCGTGACCATTTTTTCTTCGCTCACAATTAAGACCTGGAGTAGCCGCTGCCATTGTGCAAACTTAGCACATCAGAAAATTTAAGGGGACATAAGAATTAGCAGGAAATGCTCCGGGCCTGTCATGCAATCATGCTGAAAACTTAAGGGTAACAGTATGATCAAATGTCTCTTCCAAACAAACAAACAAAAAAAAATAAGGGTAACAGTGTTTACAAGCTTGTGGAGTCACTGTAACTCAGCACAGTCACTTCACAGCTTCCCATATATCTGTCAGCACAGCATATCTGAGCATGTGAAAGGCCGTAAATTATACTATAAAAGTTGTTGGAGGGGAGATCATCATGATGTCACAGTGCTTTTTAACACTGCATGGAGATGCTCAGAGAATTTAAGAATATATGTTAGTGAGATTGATGACTTGGCATGAATCATTGTGCTGCTGCTGCTGCTGCTGGGAAAAAAAGGAGAGAGCTATTAGTGCTCTATGTTAGAGCACACTGACCTCTACAGGGACAGAAGGTTAATGGACAGCTTTCTCCTAGTCGAGTCCGGGATCCTGATCTGTATAGTATATTTCAACATCCACTTTTTCAAACACCTTCCAAATAATATGTGTGTAGTTTACATTTTGCATTTTTATTTTTAACAAGAGAAACAGCGGAGCAATGTAAAGTTTTGACATGTTTCTCTTTGGTTTCCTCTGGTGGTCTCTCTGGTAAGTTGTTAGCATGTCGTCTAAGTCGACCATACAGTGTTGTATATAGCACTGAGGGTTTGTTCACTCTCTCTGAGCTGTATCTGTATTTTTGTTCTTAAATCACTGACTTTGTAAAACCAGGGGCCACTTGGTTTTTACTCACAAAGCTAAATTGAAGGTTGGATATAACACTTGTATTTAAAGTTTGCACATAAACTGAGAGTTTTGAGGCCGTTTTAAGGGCTGCAGATGTGCTGTTGGGCTCACAGTGGGTGTTTACTCGTTTTAGTTTGACGTGCAAGTCAAAACACAAACGTAGGAATTATCTCTTTAGTGAGGTGCAATTCTGCCTTTACAGAGTTGCAGCTTTGGTTCCTCCCTGCAAGGAGTCTATAAAGACTGTCACTCGCCCCATATTATTTGTTTCATCTTTGTTCTGTTAAAGCCATTAAAAAGAAATCAAATTAAGTCAAATAACCTGTAAACAGTCTCATCAGTTTTCTGTTTCTCAGCACTGTGATACCTCAGAACCAAAACTAAATGCTAACACCTAACTTTAAAACAGATGTATCCAAGACAACAAAATAACAAAACGTACATGAGAGAAAATGTAAAAATGTTTATGAATCAGACAAACTCACAGGTTTATTAATAGTTTATTTGGAACCCTTTTTGCCTGCAGAAACCAGCACAAATGTTATTTTGCACAGTCCATACTTACATGTTATAGTAAATTATATTATATACAATCTGAGGGCAAGTAAATCAGATTGAAAGTGAAATTAAAATAAAAGTAATAATTTAGGTAATAACGCACAATAGATATTTTTACAGGTCTGTAGACTCATGCAACAACCAAAAAATGCAACATTTTGGTTCTCCTCTTTGATTTGGCAGCAGAAACAGTCTTATATTACAAGTTCTGATTATATTGTAGTTATGTGATTATATTGTATAAACCTCACCTTGTTGAATATAATTTTTTGCTGTCGCTATAATTTTCAGATGGGCATCACCGTTTCATCTCATTTCATACTACTAACTTCGTTCATGGTGCTTGTAATTAACATGTCCGCCTCTTTCACGTGAATGTGCTCGTAGCTGGACAGGAAAACCCTGAATGAACTGATCTAGTTGATAAGACTATACCGGTCATCCAGGATCACCAGTGTTAGGCTCAGTGAAGCCAGGTAACCCAAACAGAGCCAGACTTGAGTTGAACTTGCCTCCTGGTATCAGCCCCTGTTCTCCATATACACCTAGTTATACCAATTTTGTATATGTGAACAATTGTAAAAATTCAAAACTTGATTACCACATTAATTAGAGTGCATAAAACATTTGTGGCTTTGCATAAGGGTAACCACAACAACAGTTTAGGGTCAGTGAATAATTGACCAAGTGTTTGCATGGAAATCAAACAAACATTGCTTTAATCACTTCAGTCACATGTTACTTTATGTTGTCTTTCCTTTAGCACTCACAGCTCCCTCTGCTTCAGGCTGCTGCCATCAGATTATTGGCCGCAGAGGTTACACGTCATTCTGCCAGAAATTTGATTAGCGGTATCTGTGAAAGAAAAGGCTGAGCATGGGAACTGACTTATCTGCCAGTGAACAACTGGTCATTTACAAGCTATGTGAGAGGCCCATGTGGCTTTTGGATACTGACACTGGCACTTTGTTTGAATTCTGCACTGTGTCATTCAACCACAATTTTCCCAGTTTATTGTATGAATTACATGTACTAATGTCTCAGCAAATTTAATTTAAATTTTAAAAGAGTAGAATATTGTTTGATGGAAATGGACTTGAAAAATCTGACATGTTGTGATGCTACAGTGTATTTCAAATTAATCTTGATTGTAAAACCTAGATAAAGGTGACATTAAATAAATGTTTTTACCTTCACAGATCAACACATTCCCAAATACTTAATACAAGAAACTAGGTGTTTCTGCCATCCTCAAAGTTCAGCTCCTGCCCATGGAAAAGTAAAGAGAGGTGTGTCTACTCCCCCAGAGGGGCCTCTTTCCTGTGCACACTAACAAAGTACCAAGGTGGTTGAAAGAGGGTAAAGAGGGGGAGGGGAAGGGGCTTTCAAACTTGCTCTGGCCAAGGACCAAAGATAAGAACATAGGGACAACTGTAGCTCAGGTGTTCGAGTGATTCATTAATCGTGTTTGATCCCTGCTCATCAGTCCATATGTTGAACCTCAAATTACTCCTGATTAGTGTGTGGGGATGCTTACAAGGAGATGGAATCAAAAATCATTTTTATTATTCTCATTTTTGAGAAAATGAACCTGGAAACTCATGAATTCAAAGTGTATATTTCGTTAACTGTAGCACAAAACCAAACACTGCCAGTAAAGATAAGAGAAGCGCTTTCAATCCAATCAGCTGGTGCTCATCTGTCATCAAGCATTAATGAAGGGTCCTGGCCTCGCCACCTGTTCTGTACATTCTAATGCCACACAGATGTTCGTGTAGCTGGAGGGGACGTCGCTCTGCAGCCAGCGGTGGTTGTCCTGTACGGTATGTGCAGCATCCGTCCAGTTTGCCCTGTCTCAATATAAGTCTTCTCTGTTCTTTGTTTGAAAGTATGCACACCTGAATCTGTCTTCACCAGGGTACATGCAGGTGCTCGATGACAAAAAACAGCTTTTTACTGTAGCAGATTTATAACAGCAGTTGTTGCTTTGCAATGTGAGGAATGCTCAAAAGGCATCTTTGTCTCTTATTTTCATATTTTTGTCTCTAATTGTATCAGAAGTTCTAAACATATTATTACTGTGAACCAGCTTTATTTACACATAGTGAAAGACAGGACTGGTTCTTGGGATAGGAACAATCTTGGTACATATTAAAGGTGCCCTTTTCAGTGAGGACCTAATTTTTCTGATAGGAATCTTGCAATAAGAGAAGGTAAATGTTAGCTTGTTAGCTTGTTTGAGGCTTTGGACTCTTTCTATACCATGTTTTCCTCCAGGGGGAATTTTAGCCATACTTTATCTGCACCCACCAACCATATAAGGCCTCAACCTTGTGCACTAGAAATAGAGCAGCTTTGTGCAAGTGAAATGGCCAGGGTAAAGGTATGAAAATGGTCCTTTCCTGCTGCCCCAATCATGAAATGAGTGGCCACTGCGGAAAGGGCTGGTTTGTTTCCTGTCGTGTTAACTCCTCTCACAGTCGTATACAGTGTGTATTCAGAGAGAAATAGGGCAGGAAGAAAGGACAAGAGGGGAGGAAAAGGTTTTATTGTCTGTCTATTGTAATGTATTTGACTTTTTATAGATTCTTTGTTAGGATTGAATTTGATTAGATGCTGTGGAAATACTTGCTCAGACTTTCTTTTCATCATCACTCTCTACAACCTTGTGAATAGCATTTCAAGGGCTTGTTAGTAACATGTTCTTATTCAAAAAAATAAATGTTAGTAACATTACTCTTTACAAATGACCATATGATCCTCTTTCTGTTCTTTTAGGACATAGGAGTTACATGCTGGCCTGCTGTGGTTCGGGACACAGAACAGGGGTGCGTTCAGTTATTTTAGCACTGTGGGTTGTGGACATAAGCATATCATTAATACAAAACATCGCTCTATTTTTGCTACAGGTCCATATTAAAATGATCACAGTATAATAAATATAAAAATGATCTATTTAATGTTTGCTATGACAACTCCAAATTCTGAATCCCACAACAGGGCACCACAGTCTGTAATTATTGTTCGACTTATACTCAAAATAAACTGCCTCCATTCCTCGGTCATGCAGGTTAGACTATGAGTAACACAAATGCTTGTTACTGTAGCGTCTCCTTTAAGAAGAGAAGCCAAACATCAACGCGAGGAGAAAGGTGGGAATGAAAGCCCACAATTTAGATTTTTTGGAAGGGTTGTGGTTCAGTTCCTCCACCACCATTTCCGCCATGTAAATATGGACACTCGCTGTCTGCTTCTGTTGGTCATTCTGGTCGACTGTAGAAATATTTTTCAGCATCTTTATTTAATCTTTTTATCTGTGGTAACCATGCAGTGGCATCACATGGTTGGTGCTCACATGGCTTCTGTTCTCTCTAAAAAGGAAAAGGCCTGTCATTTCCCTCTGTTGAGGCTGGAGATTAATCTATAATTGGCAAATACATCAGCACCACATCTTATGGGAAATGATGAGAGTCCCTGTTGATGCTTAATGTTTCTCATCAGCCACCCCTGCTCCTCTTGCTCCTTTAAGTCCTAAACTGTAATGGCTGTTTTATTGTGAGTAGTAGTGGCAGTAGAGAGGCACTTGCTCTGTATTTGGAGCAAAGCCAGCAGAGTGGGACAAATGGAGCGATCCATTCAGTAGTTCTAAATTTTTTTTAAAGACCTCCTCACTCTAGCTTGGTGCTGACACAAAAGGAGGTATTGATGTAAGGAAAGACTGAAGCTTTGTGTTATACCCACCAGAACTGGCTGAGGAAACGGTCCTTTCACAATCCTTAATTCAAATTGCAAATGGTGGCACATCTTGTACTCAAGAAATCTACAGTAGGCCTTTTTATTTAAACTATGCAATACTTCACTAACACAACACAGAGATTTAAGATTTTATGCTGTATGTGATACCAATTGAGGCTAACTTTGAAGTACAGAAATATGAATTTTGCATCTTTTTCTTCTTTTTCTCAGTTTTTTTTTTATTCTGGTTATTTCAGCATTTATAATTGTTTTTGTATATACAGTATGCTGTAATTTAAATGTTTCTACGCACTGCCTAAACAAACAGGAGGAGTACATTGTTCAGAGCCCTGATCTAATTTTGACTAGTGACAGAGGTCTAAACATAGAAACAAAAATACAAGAACAAAAAAAGATACCAAGAACATATGAATGTAGAAAAATCGTAAACTTCCTGTGTTTCTCTGGCATAGCAGAAATTAATTTTGTGGCTTTAAATTCTGTCACAAAGGAATGTGAGTGTGGGTTTGACATACAGGCATGATGACTATTTCCACAGAGAAGAAAACAGAATAGTAAATATGAGGATGACACCTTTTCACTGAGAATCAGAGCAGCGCTTTGTCATCTTGTTTTCTTTGTACCACCTGCTGACCTAACCCCAAGTATTTACTTAAACTCTCCCCTCATTGACAAAACCATTGCTTATTTTAGAGGGGGCTGACCTAGACTAAATGCCATGCTAGTTTGCTAAACCCAGGAAGTTTCCGTGTTATTTCAAACTAGAATAGATATCTAAATTTAGAGTAATGCTTCATGTTTTCTTTTGAGACTGGGTAGAGGGCTTGGCGGTACTGTGCTTAGACAATGAGCTCATAATCAAAATGATAGAGGGTGTTCCAGTTAAGCATGCCAACTAAAAGAAAACCAAGTAGGGCAGTGAAAGATTTTGCTGTATTTTTTAGATAGTCCCTGCTATTCATCATGTTTCATGACCTCTAGCACTAATAGGCCTTTGTTGGGATGAGGGGTCATTCAACGCGTGGGAATCTCTTACAAAATTCAAACACGAAGTACTCAAAACATAACTGCTTCTCACAAGTTGATATTTTTTTAAGAATTACGGTTTCAGATTATTTTTAATAGTACATTTTGAGTACAACACCTCACAGAGTTTGTTTGCCCAGACTTTATTGTGAAGATGAAAACTGGTTACTGCTTCTTTTGTTTTAAATGACCACAGTCATCACAGTTATTGTTTTTTGGGTTTTTTATACATTTTGATGGCTGTAATGGTGAGACAGTTTGAGCCTCTAGCCCACATCCTCGAGGCACATTTCACATGTTCACAGAAAGTCCAGAGAAAATGGCCATCCATTTCCGTTCTGTCAATGGCTTTTCTGTTGTGGTCAGCCACAATGCAATGCTCAAAGAAATGTTGAGTTATGTGTCATATCACAATGTAATTTGAAAATGTTACTCAATATATCAAGTAATTATAATATTAATGTATTGACTCAGCGCAGAGTTGCCCAATTGTGAAAAGTCTACTATGCCACAGCATGACACAGTAGCTGACTTCTTCTTTGTGGGAGAAAAACTGATGTTCCTGCTGATTTCTACACTACTTTGAGAAACTGTGTTGATAGCAGACACGTCGGTGCAGCTGTGGCATGGAAACCAAACATCATCAGATCTTTGATGTCTGTCTATGGTTTTATTTGAAGAAAAAAAAAATAACAGGGCTCATAAATCGCCAGGTTACCATTTCCTGTTTAAGCGCAAAATTAGAAAAATGTCTGGCTTTAATAACAACGAGACAGTTCACGTGACATCTGATCCAGTGTCAATAAATGCCAATGAAAAACAGGTTTTATTGCCAGCATTTTATTTGAAACAGCATGATGTAGGCCAAGAAGTGCTTCCTATGCAAAGTTTGCTACTGAGCTTAATGCAACTTTAAAAATCATGTCTGCTGATACACTGGAAAACTGCCCATATGGATTTTATGTACAGCGTGGTTATGAAAATGAGTGAAAACTCAATAAGACCGACATTTCTAATATGTCAATTTTATTGGACAGATGAAAACTGCTGCATTTTTCTCCTCATCATTCATTTGCACACAGCAATTTTTGTGCATTGAGATTCTGTTCACTTCCTCACACATAGTCATTATCACATGCAACAACCTGAGTTTTATGAATTGCATTCCTCAGTATGAGATAATTTACTGTGTATTTAGATTTATGTCTCCTCCTCAACCATCATTATCACCTGCAACAGCACAAGTTTTATGTTTAGCTCAAAGACACGTATGAATTATCTCAATTTCGTGTCTGTTTATCACAGATCTTACAGCACAGTATCATTCTGATCTGCTGCTCAGGCTGTTTTGCATATTTCTAACCCCACATGGTTGATGTGGCAGGGCACCATATAACAGAGCAGGAGGGTGGGGTTACCTAAATACCCTCATTTTACTGCAGAGGGGGGGTGAGAAGGCTTTAATTCAGTGGAAAGTGGTTATTCTATATTTGCTCCAACCATACAGTGACTCCACCCTCCACACGACCCACATAAAGCCACTCTAATATAAGAGTTTATGAATGCCGAACTTCTCCTCATTAGGTTTAGACTCAGACTCTACAGACCTGGCAACACTTTTTACTAAAATAGAACAACCAGCCCAAACTAACCAGATAATGATCTGTTGGTATGAGTGAAGATACTTGAAGTGCACTGGGGTGGCTTGGCCTAGCAGTGTGAGAGCATGGATGAGTGAAAGAATAAAAGTTAAAACAAAAAAGTCACTTCTAATGTAAAAGAGAATAACTATGGCAGAAAGAAAGAGACAGTGCAAACAACAGCTTCCCTGAATTGCTGTAAGCGGGTGGGGTCAGGTGGCCGAAAATGACTTGAACCACATTATATGTAAAGTTTGGTAATTACTAGGTTTTGAGACTTAAATAGCCGGGCCCACAGTGGTAAACATACTGGAAGTCAAGGCAGCTGCCTCCACAGTATCCTGCTTCTTGCCTCCTCAGAGACAAACCAGTCAGTATGCAAAGACAACAAGAAAACATTTGGTCTGTATAGGACAAAAAAGGTCAGAGACACTTCTATTAACCACACAAAGGGTAAAGAGGCTTTGAAATCAATAATGAATGATGAAACGAAATGAACTGCAAATGTTTTTATGTATAGATGTCTTCTTTTTCTTTCTTTTTTCTGCTTTTTAGCCATGTGCTAGCAGCGTAGGGTTAGTAATGTCGGTCTGGCGGTCTGTCCACTACTTTTGTCTGCGCATGCGTTGGCGCTGTGTTTTTTCATCAGAAGCTCTGTCAAAAATTGACATTTTTATCCAGTCACATTTGTATGCTACACTTTTAGATCCTGGTTGTTTTATCTGTATGTTTTGACAGTAAAAGATTTTAGTTATCAGACATTTGGATCTGAAGTTTTAAGTCTCCCAGTAAGGATAGCCTGCCACAACAAACCAGATAACCCAGCTTGTTCTTAGCATGGCAGCAGATAATGTCACCGCTGTTTTACACTATCACCATTAACACCACAAACCAGGAGGAAATCACAGCTATTTAAAGGTATAGTGAGTAATTCTAATCCAATTTAATTTTTGTCAAATTCAGTGAATATCTCCTCATGGTCCTCCAGCTGTCCCTTCTTTGTGTGCGCTGAAAAAAAATATGGCGTTCATACATAGCACTGGCTCTGTAAATGGGCATGTAAACACAGTGGCTCGGAGCGAGCCACAAAACACTACTCCGGTCAGTCAGCAGCAGGGGGCGTTCGTGCTTGTGCACAGGACAGGGGAAAGTCATCAGAGCAGCTGTCTGTGTGAGGGCATGACAGTCTCCGGCACCTGTTGAATGGTGGGGGAGGGCTGGCGAACTGGATAGAGAGGCCATGGCCAATTCCCATAGACAGTGTTTTCTCACAGAACAGATACACTTCCATTTAATTAGATGTACCAATCCACACTAAATCTGAGACAGTATCACCGAGACCCCCGGCGTTATTTTACACTCCGAGTCTGTTTTTGTCGCATCTAGCAAAGCGTAATCTGAGCAGGCAGCATGCAAACTATTTTGGTTCAGTAAGTTTCTGCTGTCAGTCAGCCTGGTGAAGGCAGTTTGGCCGGCCGCTGTCCTCTCAGCTCCCCAGGAGCTGCAGCTGACAGACGGCTGCTTCTGGACAGAGACGCTGAATGCAGGTCGAGTGAGAAGTGGGGAGGCCGCAGAGGGGCGAAGAGCGTGGATGGACTGTTGTGCTCGCGAGATTTTTTTTTTTTCTGCTTGTCATAAATTGTGAGAGGAACAGAAGTGACTCAACAGTTAACGCATCGCTTTGAATTCCACCATATTTCTCTTTTGGTCGTTGCCTTGGAAATGCAAGTGTGTGCGGTGTTTTTGGCTCGGTGTTAAGTTCAAATATCAACAATCTTTCTGGATATTGCAGAACAACACCCCAAGCTCCTTGATAAATATCCATATGTCTGCAACATAACAATTCACATCGGCACAAACAATACAGCACCACAACAGTCGGAACAGCTTAAACATGATGTAGCTGACCTTCCTAATTTTCTTCAAGACAGTGGCAAAAATGTATATATCTCTGGCCCAATCCAAAGTCTAGGACGAGCAGTTGAGCAGCTCAGTAGGATCCTCAGCCTCCAAACGTGGCTACAGTTTGCATGCCAGACACGTAACATTGTTTTGATCGACAATTTTAATCTGTTCTGGCAGCGTGCGTCCTTCTTTGGAAAAGATGGTATTCATCCAAATGCCGTGGGAGACTGTGTTTTAGCCTCAATTATTTCATACTCACTACATACAGCCCCTCATAAATGACAGCTGAAATCCACCACATACTTCATGACCACAGGCCAAAAACAACTGTTGTGTTGACACTCATGCCAAATGCATTACCTCTCCCTCTAGCAAGCTCTACCTGTATAGTCTCGCTTACCAGCGTTCTGAGCTGCATTCCTACCACCTGAATCATGCGCCCATTCTGCTTGCTTCAAAACCTCTACTGAATACAGTTTCTGCTATCCCTGTGATATGGGGACACAGACTTAATAACTCAAGGGTCAAGAAGAATGTAAATAGCTTGATTAACATAAGTATTGTTGCTAGCCATTCCATCAATCCCCATAGTACCTCAGTAAAACTAGGTCTTTTCAATGCAAGATCAGTTTCAAACAAGACTTCAATTGATTTCATTACTTCAAATAACATCGATTTTATGTTTTTAACAGAAACATGGCAGCAACTTAGTGATTGATGCCAGATACAGGAATTATGCCCTCTGTCTCATTTTGTTTTTTAAATGTGAAACCCCTACTCTCTGTGTGGTTATCTATCATCCTCCTAGACTTAACCCACAATTTTTATCTAAATTCTGTGAGTTTATATCTTCCATTATGCTTAGTTGTGACAGAATCATTGTAGCTGGTGATTTTAATGTTCATATAGACAATCCATCAGATCCTTTTGCCACTGAATTTACAAATATAACAAGTCCTTTTAATGTAATAATGATCTTCAATCTTACATCTTACAAGCCCTACGCATTATCGTGGCCATATTTTGGATCTGGTTTGTACTCAGGGTATTAGTATTGGTACATTTAATTTTATTGACCTTTATGTATCTGACCACTTATGTATTGATAGTGTCCTCCAAAGTAAGTCAGTAAATCAACTATGGATGGTGAATTCTCACATTTTTAAAGAAGACACACCGTCTACATATCATATTATTATGTAATATTATAACCAATGCATTAGATGATCAAGTAAAAAATACAAGAGCCATGTATTTTTCTGTTTTAATACAGTCAAATAAGCACAGACTCAGAGTTCTTTTTAATACTACTGATCATCTTATAAACCCTGTCAGTTTTAATCAGTGTGGACCCTCTCCTGATAGTCCTGCTGAAAGTTCCCACTTCTTTAATTGATGCCCCTTGTCCCAATCATACCCCTCTATATCATTTTACACCATCTCCCAAAACAAACTTATAGACATTATGTCTCACCAACACACCACCAACACCACAGATGCTCATCCAGTCCAGTGGATATTATGTCCCCTAAATTCATCCACAGTGTATTAGATGCCATCGCCCCATGGTTGCTCACTATAATTAATCTGTCACTATCCTCTGGTTGTTTCCCTGACTATTTGAAAACTGACAGTGACTCTACAACTCATGGAGGCTCTGAAAGATAACGACATATGGGAAAAATTTCAGTCAGGTTTCAAAAAATGCCATAGCACTGAGACTGTGCTTGTTAGAGTAGCAAAGGACTGCTGATTCAGGTGATTGTTCAGTTCTCATTTTACTAGCCTTGTCCACAGACTTTGATACAATTGATCACAACATTCTCATCAGTAGACTGCAAAACTGGGTTCGTTTATCTGGGACAGTCTTAGAGTGGTTCACCTCCTATTTGTCAAACCTCAAATGTGTCGTTTCTATTGGCGACCATGTTTCACCCCCTTCCCATACATTTTGGGGTGCCCCAGGGCTCCATTTTGAGACAAATTTTTTTTTCATTATGTATGCTCCGCTAGGTGATATAATTCATAGGCATGGCATTGACTACCACTTTTATGCAGATGATATGCAGCTATATGTCCCAGTGAAGCCTGAAGACTCCACCAGCTTATCCACCATAAAAGAGTGTCTAATTAACATTAAAAACTGGATGTCTGCTAACTATCTTAACTTAAATCCAGATAAAAGTAAGATCTTTATCATTGGCCCTGATTATATGCATATAGATTTAAAATCCTCACTTGGCCCCTTTTCCAACAACACTAAGTCTTCTGTCAGAAATCTAGGTGTCTTATTTGATTCCAACCTGAATTTTGAAATTCATGTCGGTAAGATTTTCCAATCCTGCTTTTATCATCTAAGACACATTGCTAAAATCCTTTCATGTCTGAGCTTCAGAAACAGAAACCATCATACATGCTACATTGGTTACCAGTTCATTACAGAATCGATTTTAAGATTCTACTTATGACTTTTAAAGCACTTCATGGACTTGCTCCAGACTATATTTCTGAACTACTTGCCCCTTATCAACCTGCACATAGTCTGAGGTCCTCAGACAGGAATCTGTTGGCAGTTCCCATGTCAAGATGTAAGACAAAAGAGGACAGAGCTTTTGCTGTTAGGGCAGCACCACTATTAACAACCTGCCCGATGAACTCAGACTTGCAGTGTCTTCTTTTAAATCGCTTCTTAAAACACATTTCTTTCAAAAGGCTTTTAAATTATATTTTTTACATTTCCTATTCTTATTTTTATTGTTTTGCTTCTGAAGATGTATTTTCTTTACCTTATTCCCTTAATTTTGTGGAATTTGCCTGCATATGTTTGATTTTTGGTTTGTCATTTTTGTCCTTGTGAGGCACTTTGTAATCTCTGGTTTTGATAAATGCTTGATAAATAAACTTTATCATTATTATTATTATTGGTCGAGACTGAAATATCTAAACAAATTAGATTACATTGGATGGATTGCAAAGAAAGTCTGTGCAGATATTTGTGGTTCCCAGAGAACTAAGGATTTTAGTAGAATATTTAAACAACTATTGGATAGTTTGCTATGAAATTTGGTACAGACATTCATGTCCCCCTTTGGATTTAACTTTCCAGTTAGTGCCATTATCAGGTCAAAATTGAAATTTTTGCAATACTTTGTTTTATGACCAAATACCTAGTCACTAATTACATTCCCATCAGCCACAGCTGTACTGTCTAGTATTAATTGCTGGCATGCTAACGTGCTAAACTAAGATGGTCCACATGATAAACATTATACCACTAACCATGTTGTGTGGTTGTAGACATCTTGTTTGAAACTGTGTCTAGGGAGGCACTGATTCAACTTTGGTAATTTTTGAGGCTGTACTTTGTGAAGGGTCTTTCAGTGTTGACGAGTATACTAGTATACTTGTGCCCACTGTTCCTCTTTGCTAATGTAGTGTCTATGTGTTTAGGGTAACTGCATTGGCAAAGACAGGCTTTAGTCATTAGCAGACCCTCACTTACACTGAGTGAAGTGGGATATTCCTCTAGAAGCTTTACAGAGGTACTATTTATTGCAGGGTAGCTTTTTACTGTGCATTTGTGCATTATATTTAAAGATGCTTCTGTTTTTTGTGTTTCTGGTTTGTGTGTGTGTGTGTATGTATCTTTTTCATTGCATTTACTTCCTTTCACGTTATCTTTGCTAAAAGGCTGTATGACCGTTAAAAAGATAACTGACAAAGATGACAAAATGGAGAAGTTGTGCTCATGTCATTTAAATGTGAAAGTCTTTCACACAAGTTAGGACAATGACAGCTATAACAGTGTGTAGCAGCTTGCTACAGTTGCAAAATTGTCAAAATTGTGTCCTCACTAAAATGAGACGTTTTACAGTCAATGTAAAAGCAGGTTTATTGTAACAAGCAAATTGCAAAAGAAACAGCCTGGATCATCAGCACCTAGCCTGTCAGACCAGAGTATCAGGGCCTCTTTTTATCACTAGCCAAGAGACTTGTGTCAACAGACAGAGACTTGCTGACAAACCTCGCACAATCCTGCAAACCAGCTGCAGTTGGAATGTTTGCATACAGTAGCAGTGTAAACATCTGTTTTTACAAAATAGGTCCTTACAGTCCTGAGGACAACTTCAAACAACTTTTGGCCAATTACAAACATGCATGTACAGCAACCTACAGTGTACAGTACGTGTGCAAGGAAGGTACCCCTGCAGGGAAGAAAAAAACCTGTGGAGTACATTCAGAGCTGGAGTTAAAGGACCTTTTTAGCAAAGTATAAATAAATTAGCATGGAACATTACTTCTTAATCTCTTACGTAGAAATTACCTGGCAAAACATTGGTATTTCCTCTTCCTACCATGAGCATTTATATACAAAGCAGTTCATTCTTTTGGACATTACATTTCAAGTTTCTTTGGTCTAAAAGCAGCTTATGTTGCTAACTTAGGAGTGGCTGAATGAAAATAACTAATGGAGGTTCTTGAAAGTATTTAAAACAGCTCATTATTGTTCACAAACCCATAGCTATCTCCCCCAGGACTTTCCTATATTTGCTAAGAAATTAAATTTGAGACAGACTTGCAGGACAAGCAAACAATATAATTTGGGGTGGACAGAGAAAATAGTTAGGAGTGCAAAAACAAAGATAGCTTCCTATTTTCCCCATGTTATACCCATATGTAAGGTTTCAACATTATTTCAAACATCCTTGCTTCAATAGTTAAAAGCTTTTATGTATTTTGTGCTCAACAATACATTTTCTTCATCAAACTATTTTAAATAGTAAAAAAACTTTAAATAGTACGCTATCAGAAAATATATAGTTCTCTGTATCAGGATAAAAGACCCTAATAAATATCAGTCATTCCAGAGTTTTCCGAAGGATGGTTTTTCATGCATCAGGGTTCAGAGTTCATGTTGGTCAAAGTCTATAAAAAGTTGAACACTTTATCCTCAATCAAACTAACTGATTTATCTGTTAGCATTTCTTCACTGCTCACAAATTTGTATCCAAAAAGCTTAAGCGTCGGCCCGCACACTTTTTGTACAACCTGGGCTATTTTGAATGGTATATTGAACCTCCATTTCTCTACTTGTTCTGAGGAGTTTTTCTGTGTAGAGTAAACACCACTTGTCTCTTTGGAGGCCTGCGTATTCTTCAGGATCCAGGATTTCACTTGTGGAGTGAATGGGATTCCAGTAAACTTGTACATCTCGGTTGCCTTCTTCATTGGGAACCTGGCAATGTCCTCGTACCGCACCAGCATGTATCGCCTGCGCAGCCATGGTGGCTGTCTGAGGCCGACCTCTGCAGACATCCTGATGTTGTCGCAGTTCCCCTTCAGCTTTCTCACCTCGTCATCATCAATAGGCACATCTCCATCCATGGCCCACTGTTTCCAGTTCTTGTACTTGGCAGCAAAGGCCACCATGCGTGAGGCTAGTACAGCCCGAGGATCCCGAACAAGCTGAATGAATTTCACGTCTAGACGTGGGTCCTCAACCAAAGGACGGAGGGTCTCCAACTGGCGCACCCTCACCGACTTGATGGCCCTGTGCTCCTTCTGGAGGCAGGACTCAGACGCCAAAGTCAGATTCAGGGGCCCACAGCGCCTGGTCTTGCAGCGATACCGCTCAAAGACCCCTTTGATGACCGGGCTGCAGACTGACTCTTCACACAGGGAGCTGCTTGACTCCCTGCGGAAGAGGGCGGTGGTGATGTGATCCACAGGGAGGGGGTCGAGGAAGCTCTCCAGCAGGGAGAAGTCACACAGAAAGAGCTGCTGGAGCACGTCACGGTATGCCTTGGCTGCTGCTGTAGCATTGGTGCCGCCAGTCTCCAACGTTAACATCTTCTCCACGTGCCACAATGGCTCAAACAGGTAAAACATGTTGTCACCCTGTTGGTTGAAGAACTCGCCCACAAACGAGGAACCTGTCCTGGTGGTGGCTAAGAGGAGGATATGTTTCCTTCCCTTTGTCATCACCTCCTGGTGCTCGCTGTAGTTCTCCAGGCGCCGCTTCATCAGTGTGAAGGCAGAGTTCATCTTGCTGAATGAGGTGAAGGAAGCATTGTGTTTCTGCAGTAAGTGGGAAAAACCACTAGGCTGTAGAGGGGTCTGGGGGGTCTGCTTTAAGGTAAGCTTATCTGACACCCTGAAAGTGTGAGAGGAATCACAGTTATGTTATTTTCAAAGTTAAGAGAAAGAAGTCATAACCTCAATATCAAACTTGACATTTGCAGCAATTTTGTGTTGCTGAAGGAGGTTTTGGTAAAATATGTTTCAAGCTTGGAGGAGATAAACTTACATAAACCTGCTGGAAATCACAAAGCGCTCCATTGATCACTGAAATGGACTTACCTTGAGATAATGTTGTTTTCCTTCTCAATGATAACGAGTGCCACAAAAAAGACGATGGATATTGTGTATTTGATCCTCATTCTTAGATGTAGCTGTGCCTGGATGTGCTTTTACAGACTGCTTCTTAATAGGTTCTGCCAATCTCACAAGTCTCCAGTCGCCTTCTTAAAGAGCCTTCCAGTTATTTGTATTCCCTGTTGTAGTCGATGTTTCATCCTGTAAATGAAATGAACATCAACCTGTCATTTACACATTTTGCACAGTTGAGCGTGCCTGAGAGCAGCTACTTGGGTCTCAATTCTTTCTGTCGGAACACTGAAAGATATTTGTTTTAAGTAGTCATCATATGGGGAAGTTGACAGTCTATTGTTGCATATGTAAAACTGCACTGTGATGCCTAGTCAGAGTAGTGGTTAGACAAAGTACCTCTCCTTCCCGTGTGTCTTATCTTCCTCTATTTGTAGGCATCCACATCATCACTGTACTGTATTCTAAAATGGAGTGAATTTACTCAGAGACAAAAATATAACATAACAAGGTAAGAATAGAAAATAGCTGAGTGTGTATTTCTGCAATCTAATCCAGTCATTCCCACGAGGAAGTCCTTGTTATCTTTAAGTGCACCAGTGCATTTCAGGAACATGCCCACCCACCAAGCAAGACTGAAGGTTGGTGCACACAGAGAAACTATTTATGAGTCTGTCTGAGTATAAGTTATTTAAAAATGAGCTGAAAAACAACTGTGAAGGCACAAATGAAAAACAAGTGACAGACCACAATCAAGCAAAGTTTTGTAATTAACTGTAATTCCAAAAATGCAAAGCAGTTTGCTCAAAAACTCAGAGCTGTCTGGTTTAGAATGATAATCCTTCTTCCCAATGGTGAAGGTTTAGAGCAGCCTGTGGTCCAAACTGCCAGCTGCTCTTCCATGTCAACACTGGGAGGAGATCTTTTCAACACTAACATGGGCTATTGGTAAGGTAGACCATCTGGTGATGGGCCAATGGCTCACAGTTTCCTCATAATATGCCTTTGTTCCTCTGAAATACTGACAGACACTGAGGAGGACACATGTCCAAATGCTAAGAGGTATAACTGTACAGTACAGAAATGAGGGGGAAAAGCTTGTCTGTCATGGAGTCATACACTGAAGTGCTCTGAGCCTGCAGGCCTTTTAGTTCTTCTGTAAGTCTGTAGAGGGAAGACAGCAGGTAGTCAAATGAAGATAAGGGTGGATTTAATGATGCATATTTGGGAATATCTTGTACATTCCTGAAAGATTAGTAAGATTAGTTCACTTTTGAGATAATGGTAGCTTGGCTCAGATCCCTTACTAATCTTCAGATTTTACCATAATCCTCCCTACCTCATGTGCCAGTGAAAGAGGTCAATAACACAACAAGAGTAAATGAGACAGTCTCCACCCTTAGGGAAATTGGCAAAGTGTGATTTTGATGTGTGCCCACAAAAATGCTTGAGTTAGAAATTTTAAAGAGATGCTTGTGAAGAGCTGAAAAAGTACACAAGTAAGCAAACAAATGTCTACAATAGGTCTTTTTAAAATCCTGAATCAGACGTCTGGGTTTGTGAAAACATTTGTTTATTGGATCTGTCAGGTGCCACAAACTGAATCCTGAGTGTGTCTGCGATTTCTTATGGATCATTGTTAAATGTTTGAAGGTCTAGCCTCAAGGGCAACACATTAGTGAAACTGCTGCTATTAATCAGCAGAGCCACTACCAACAGACCAACCTTTTCACTCACTTCAGCAAGGTAGTCATGTGTTTGACACAAAACAAGTAGCACTGTGTAGGAAATGAAAGCTTGCCAGTGCTTGCAAATACATGGCCATCATTTTCTGAATTCTGATGAGCCTGAATCTCTTTGAGTTTCTGTGTAATGCATCTGGAGATCCAGTTCTCACATCCTGTCGCAACATCTGTCCCAAGCCAGTTTTGAGCATAGAAGCCAGTCCAAATGACTGCAGTCTAAACACAGGGCATGGTTGGACAGTGCCTGTGAAATTCTCTAAGAGGGAATGGGAAGATTACAGCTCAAATAGAGCACTGTTGACGTGGACCAGTGTGTAATGAAAAGGTGAACAGCCTGTGTACTGAGACACGTTTTCACCAGGAGGAAAAATCAGCTCCGTCTTGCACCACCCTGCCGCATGCCACAACCACAAAGGTCTCTTTACACAGGAGTGACTCTAAACCCCCCTTGGGCTGAGATCGCGGAACATAAACTCCCAGGTCATTCACACGTCACAGGGTCAGTGACTAAGCCCCTGGATATTACAAGTCATGTAGAACTGGTCAGATAGTTGGCTGCACCAGGGGAAATTACTGAGTCTTTAAGCCCTCGGTGATAATTTATCATTGTACAAATATAGCCACGGTTTGTCTAAAACCAACAGATTACAATTATAGTACAGCATATTTATTCTGCAGTTTATTTTCTAGTGCAACTGTACCTGAACAAATTAAGACGAGCTCAAAAAATGATTTGGCCTGATGAATAAGACATGAGTGAAAGATTACTGTTTTCTCAGTGAAAAAGTTTATTTGACATAAATTTACAGTACTTTTTCTATATCAGAGTGGTTGTGTGGGACGTAGTATGTATTTAAGCAGTTTTAGTTCTCTCCATATACTGTATGATTAAAAAAAATCTACATCAAGAATTTATCAAGAAAATAAGTGGTCTGAGGTTTTGTCATTTATATGGTAAATTAGATCTACACCAATTATCTCAGCTTATTGCATCTGCTGTGTAAAGTAATAAAAAAACACACACACGAGCTGACATTTTTGAATATTCATAAACCGCTGAGGCATATGACACGTTTGATCATCTGCTCATAACAAAACCGCCACTACACCATTTATCATTTTGTTACAAATGCTTTTAATAGCTGCTTCTTATTTAATGTAAATCTTATGTGAAGACAAATTAAACACCAGTCAGCCACTATAGTATTACAGATGTACACTAAATACCAATGAATATTCCATTCAAATCATATTGTTGTTAGAAAGCAATGTTGTCAGATGTCAGAAGTGCTGTCTGAAACACAGTGTTCAGGCTAAGTTACCATTACAGGACGAGGTGTGTCAATACAGGAAAAATACTATAGTGCTGTTAGGCGATATGATGATATATACCGTGAGATGAAAGAAAGTTTGTCAACCATCAGAGGTTTTTCTGTATGATTTTTTATGACCTATATTTTTGGTTGTTGAAGATTATTTTGGACATGTTGTACCTTGATTTTTCAAGTAAGCTATTTAATTAACTGGATTAGCCAAAAACAAACATTCTCACCTGGTAATTTTATGTAAACTCAGCAGTGGAAGAAGTACTGAGATATTTTACTGAAGTAAAAGTAGCAATTCTACAATGACAAAAAAAATACTTCATTACAAGTAAAAGTCCTGTATTCAAAATCATACTTAAGTAAAAGTACATTTATTACAAGTATTGATGGCAAAATCTACTTAAAGTATTAAAAAGTACATTTAAAGTGTTATATTTACACATATATATATATACATATTATTGGAGTATCAATACTGATTCTTTGAGAGATACTCATAAGCACAATTTTAATGTTGTCAAGGTAGAGATAATTTACTGTTGGGTAGTGCAATCTATGACTGTTCATATTTTATAAATGATCATTTTACATATATATACACAAAGTACAAGTACCTCAAAACTGTACTTAAGTACAGTACTTGAGTAAATGCACTTTATTATATTCCACCACTATCTAAACTGTTTCTCAATTGACTTTCCAGAAAATATAAACAATAATTTGCCATTTAAACTCTATCATTATATACAGTAGGCCCATATCACAATACAAAATTATAATACTGTGACAGAGTGCATTAGTTTCTATATCAGGACACCTACAGTATATTAGGAGTAGGCCTATATTATCTCATGCACTACATGTTATGGCCACTTACCAAAGGTAAGCAAAGTGGGCTGTATTCAAATCTCTTCAAAGTTTATTTGTTGTCAGTAAAACTAATACTTAGGCCTATTTCAGTGAGTGTTACAAGCTATCTGGTAATTGTTGCTATTAGGGCTGGGCAATATATTGATATTATATCGATATCATGATAGGAGGTGGATCTTGTCCATATCACCCAGCCCTAGTTGCTATGGTTACTGGCAGTGTAATATCCCTTGTGCACACACAGTATCAGTTAACCTGTAACAAACTGGTCCAAAATACTTCTAAGTAAGAATCTCATCTTAAATTCTATAAATCAATGTGACTGTATCAACATGGTATATGATTACAATTAACTATTTCATTAATGCAGTGTTGGGGATTATTTCTTGGCAGGTTATGTCTTTTTTTATCAAAAGAAGCACTTCAGCTGAATCAGTAAGGGTGGGGATGCGGGGGAGTATGGCATGCAGGCAACAGGTTTAATCAAGATTGTAGTGTAGGAGAGATACATGCTCTTGTTGATAAAATATCTCTTGGACAATGTGGTGATTTTGCACTTGAATTTGTAGATGTGATGGTCATGCAGAACACTTGTAAGTCAAAAAACATGCATGGATGTTACTTTAAAAGTAAATTTGCTGTCAGTTTCTAAACAGACAGATTTAACAGAAAGTTAAATGGGGGAAAAGTCAGACTTTTCTTTTACAACTGTGGTTTGGGTCTCTGGAGAACATGCGTTGCATTTAAAGGTCAAAAGGACAAGTCAGCCAAACTGAAGTCATGCCTTGTTAATAAAAAGACTATTAATGAAAGGTCACCCTCCCTCAAGTGACTTCTATAAGGAACTGTGGAGTGACTTTATAGTGTATTTTTTTCTGTAAAGCTTAATAATCCACCCATGTGATATTATTAATTTATGTTGTTTAAGTTTCAAATAGGATATAATAATATGAGGAACAGCGTGTCCGCTTCCCATACCCACCATTGTGATGAGCTGCGGTGTCTGAATGCGTCCCGCTTCGTTTAATCCCTGAAGTTGATCAGCCTTTCCTCAAAGAGCGACTTCGGGTAGAAATTAATCCCATTACTTCCCAAGACTAGTTCACTCGTGTGACGAAAAACAGTCCAATCCAAGACAAGCAGCAGGACTACTTTTAGTGCGTAAAACCTGTGGATCAGATGGAAACATGATGAAGGAGGCTGCGGGTCAGGCTGCCCGGTGAACTGAATGACAAGTCAATCCAACAGTTGCGAACCAGTGGATCACATGGCAAAGTTTGGACCAAAGGAGCGGAGCTTCAGGCACGAGGCGCACTGCCAGGACCCTTCACAGACCCTCTGCTTCTAATAACAGATAACAAAATTAACTTTACACCTATAAACCACATGATAAACAATGTTAGGGTTGACAATGAGATGTTGGCCTAATATTGTGGTAATTTTGTCTTTATGTGTTACTGTTATTTAGGCCTATTTTATATTAGATATTGATGTAGCCACAACAAAAGACGAAGCACTCCATCTAGTGGAGAAAACCACAAACTGCATCTCAACTTTTACAGAAACCTGTACATACAGATAGGCCTGTCTATGATATGATATGATATTATATGATATGATATTATATGATATTATATTATATTATATTATATTATATTATATTATATTATATTATCTGCAGTGGAAAGTAACTTACTAAACTGCTGAACTATACAAAAAGTGTTACTTTGCAGATTAAAATTTAACATGAAGTCAGTTTATGAAATATGATTTATATATTTATTTCATAGATTTAACCTCCCAACATTGTGTAAAATAGTTAAAATGTCTCTAACTTTTCCAGTTGTTACAACATTAACACATTATTATTATTATCATTATTATTATTATTATTATTATACATTTAATTTGTTCCGCACTTTTCATTCACAGTGAAACTCAAAGTGCTACAGTATTAATAACAGACCACACAACAAAAAGAAAATAATTTATTAGAGTTAAGATGAAAAAGACTTCCTGAATAGAAAGGGGTTTTTTTTCTTATTACGCAATCAGCAATAATAAAACAATGATATAATATAAAATAATATATCATTCAGGGGTAAGTAAAGTATCTGAACCACTGATTATGCTACAGTATTATAGGATTACGAAGGTCTGATTGATTTAGAACTACAACTCCCATGAAACCTGTCGCTTAATGATGACGCACATATTGAGAATCTTCAGGAAGGTTGCAAAACAATTGCGTCAGGAACTTGCGCACTTGTATCTAGAAAGGTGAACGACAAAGTCTGCTCTCTCGGTATGTAACCTTAACTTTAAGCTAAGTATCTTAAAAAACAACAAGATTACAGCAGGAAACTCATTTTTAAGTGAACAGTTAATGCATTTAGTTAGACTTAGACACAGCAATACTGGTATTTAAAATGCTTGTAGTTACTGGAGTCTACGCAGTTATGTTATTCAAGCTAACGTTAGCTAGCTTACTTAACGCACGTTCAGTGTGATGATACAGAGGTTTATCTTCCTCACTAACTGGTTTGTGTCATTGATAGAACACTTTAACCTTGTTGCCTAACTGGTTTGGGACACAAACATGAACAAATAGAAATGTATCACGCCTGTCTATCTTGTCTCATTTAGCTGACGCTCTGTTTATCTTTCTGACAGATAGAGGATAATAAATCGTCGTAACTATGTTGGTGGCGAGGCTGACGTGCCTGAGGAGCCTCCCGCTCGCCGGGCTCCGTCCTGTGCTGACCCAGGGCTCCCCAGCCCTGAGAGTACCCACCCTGAAGGCCTGTCCACCCCTGCTCAGGCCCCAGCAGGTAGAGTTAATTCTCAGGATGGCATACATGGCTCCCTAACATGGTGTTTGAGTGGTGCATGCACTGTAACATTATTATTGTGTCAGCTCACACATGCTACTACAATATTCTACTCTCACTAAGATCTTTCTTTTTATGTGTCTTGGTTCACAACAATAGACATGTTTGCATCAAATAGTGGATGTAATGAAACAAACCCCCAAAATATTGCATGTAATACAACAACCTTCAAATCAGAGATTTCTTGACTTGTCCTATTAGCAGTTTCTCTCATTCTTGGCAGATAAGGACTAGAAACTAAGTCTACACAGACTAGAATTAGATAAAATGCCAGAGAATGTGGCCTCTAAATTTTGTCATGTAAACTGGATATTGTTTGAAACACGTTTGATGTCTAAGATTTGACCATTTCCCTTGCTCTGGGTCCCGATCAAAGTAATTAGTAGAAAGCTGGCGCTGAGGGTAGACAACTGCAGCATGATATTCAGACTGAATGGCAGCATCATTACAAAATTAAATATGTTGGCAGCGATTCAGCGGTATGAGGGCTAAGAAGAAAATCTAATTGGCAAATTTGAGCCAGTCTTGTCCCATCAGTTCTCATGGAAAGGTCCTCTTAAAAGAGAGCTCTACTGATTTAGCATTGCACTCCTATTACATTTCATTATGGACAGTGAAATTAAAAAGGATCAAATATCAATACGGCATTTCCCCTTGAGCCGCTAGCCTCAAGTGGAGATGAGCTGCAGGCTACAAGAGGTCTAGTAACCTCACTTCTTTCTAATTCTACACACCTTTTTTTTCCATTTTCAAACTTGTAGTCTTCAGCCCCAACCAATGCTGCCTCGAGTGACATCAACTAATCAGATTTTGTGCAGCTCCCTCTGGAGGCTTTGTAGACCTTTTATGCAGTATGCAGTTGTAAATAGATGTGTAAAAATTAAATTAATGTGTAAAATCAGTTGTTCCCCCTTAACAAGATTGCCAGCTAAATATTTTAAATGTGAAATGATAGAAGCTCAATCCTAACTAACATTGGTCAGATGCATGTTGACCACTCCCAGATGGTTTTCAGGCTAAGTGTGAAATCCTAGCCATTAAATCAACATTTGCAGTTTTGTGTAATACTTGTTGTTCTTTCACCAGGGATTTTCCTCCAAAGCCAGATTTGGTTTCCGCCGTGCAAGGACAAGTAGAGACCAGCTCAAGGAAGCAGCTTTTGAGCCAGCAACAGATACCGCAATTAAAAGTAAATACTATTAGTTCTATATTACACAGGTCAGAAACCATAGTTGTGCCAGTACTTATTAAGGTCATAGTTTCAAGCTTTCTTTAATGGAAAATTAAATAACTATGATGCTACAATTTCTTACAATGCAAAAATTGCAAACCTTTTACCTCTTACAGGCACAGTGGTTGTCTGAAACACTTTTTAAGTGATATGATTTATTTCATAGCGCACATTTTAAAACACGACTAAAATAATTGTTGTTGTGTTCCTAGTTGACAGCATGGGAAGAATGATTCTGGCTGGAGGTGCAGCAGTTGGCCTTGGAGCTCTGTGTTACTATGGACTCGGCATGTCCAATGAAATCGGCGCCATTGAGAAAGCAGTGTGAGTAACAGCAGCTCTTAAGTTTTATCTTCAAGCCAGACCTGTGTGCTGGTACAATTTGTCACTCTAAACTACACAAAAAGCCGTTGACGTCTGTGAGTTCAATTGTGCAGTATTCAAGTCTAATAGCAAGAGGCAGCAGCCTGCCAAAAAGCAAAAGAAGGAGAGTTCAACTAATCATGGTGCTAGATTCATTCCTCCTGATCATGATTGATAAATGCGTAATGTCATTTCAAGAGACTGCAAATCAACAGAAACACGACACAGATTTTATCCCTCTCGTTCCCCCCTCTCACTACGGCTGGCTGGTTCCTCAAGTGAGGACAGTTCTTTTGACTCCTTTGTGATGGCAAACAGTCTGGGATGGATGTGGACAGGTTGAAATTGTGAATTGAGTTAATAAAAGTTAACGCAGACCCTTGGAAAAATGTTTTAATGTTAATAATGTTAGCCTAACGTTATGTAACTTGCAAGCTAGTTTGCTTGTTCACAAGGCATTTAAGTTGCCAAAGCAACATTAAGTTATATTGTCCATGTGTTGTAGATTGTTAAATGTGACTTTTCAGTGTGTGTTCATAATTATTATTGCAGCCAAACCCATAACCGTAATGAGAGGAGCAGATCACAGCACGATTTAAAAAAAAAAAAAAAAAAAAAAGCAAGTGCATGTGCTGCTGAAATAACATTACCAGGAGGGGTGTGTGTAAAAGGCAGAATGGGCTTGTGGCCTGCAAGGTGTGTGTGTGTGTGTGTGTGTGTGTGTGTGTGTGTGTGTGTGTGTGTGTGTGTGTGTGTGTGTGTTGGGGGGGGGGGGGGGGGGGGGGGGGGGCACTGCAGTCTATAACATTTTCCTTTCTTCAGAAAAATTTCAAGGAAAGGAAACACCCCCAAATTAAGTACAATATGTAAGGAGGGATGTGATTGCTTCTATAGATCGAGCAGCCATGTTCATATTCAGCCTGTATTTTTATAATGAGAGCAGTTGTATTAACCAGCTCTAAAATATTTATTTTACCATAGCCATAAGTCTGTTTAGGCTGGTTGGGGTTTTACAGCCACATTGTCGTCATAAATTAGCTGAAAATCATATTTTTCCAGGGTTGGTCAGTCTGTCCAGCTTGGATCAGTAGAAAGTGTTTGTGTTGTACCTTTTTAAAAGCTCCACCTTCATGTGGCTCTTTCCTCTCTGTGCAGGATCTGGCCTCAGTATGTGAAGGACAGGATCCACTCCACCTACATGTACTTTGCAGGTAGTGTTGGACTGACAGCTCTGTCAGCTGTAGCAGTGAGCAGGACCCCGGCACTTATGGGACTAATGATGAGAGGATCCTGGCTGGTAAGCGTCATATCTCAAAGCGGACCCACCATGGACAGATGACTGAATTGCAACATTTATTTTCAAATTAAAATTGAATGCTAATACACTATGGAGCTGGTTTAGTAATATCTGTATATTTCAATAGTAGCTCAGAGATAAATGGAGAATTTGTAGATTGTTAATATGAACACTGACTTTTTGTTCCAACCCAGGCTATTGGAGCAACGTTTGCAGCCATGATTGGTGCTGGCATGCTGGTCAGGTCCATTTCATATGAGCACAGCCCAATGCCCAAACACCTCGCTTGGATGCTCCATGCAGGTTTGTAAGATCATGTCTAGTGAAAAGTCATTATTCTGTTGTGTTGTCTCACTCAAACCTAGTGTTTTTCGTTGTAGTTTCCTCAATTAAACACTAGAGGGCAGTGATGTAAAGCCCCAGAGAGAAATAGCTGCTATCATATTAAAAACCTCTACATTGCATGTGAACATGTGACACAGACCTGTGTTGTTGTTGTTTTTAAATATAGTATTGTCTTTTTGTTTTATTTATTGATAAGGTGTGATGGGTGCTGTCATCGCGCCCCTTACTCTCCTGGGGGGCCCTCTGATGATGAGGGCCGCCTGGTACACAGCAGGCATTGTGGGAGGTCTGTCTACTGTGGCCATGTGTGCCCCAAGCGAGAAGTTCCTCAACATGGGTGGTCCATTGGCTGTCGGGTTTGGAGTCGTCTTCGCCTCCTCTATTGGTTAGTACAATACAGTTTCAGCCCACAAACCCCTTTCAGGTGCACTACTGACAGCAGTGAACGCTACAAGTTATTGAGCATTCAGACTGAAAATGGCACTGTGTTAAAGAAATGCTGCATTAGCAAGTTGCTTCAAATTTTACACCTCTGGTAAGTTACCACGGTTACAATCATTTTATCCCCTATCTCGAGGGTTGCAAGGTAAACAGTATAAACGCTCTACATAATTTAGTTGGATTGAGCTTTTGTATCTATTACATTTTTTAAGGAGGCTGCATTTTTTTCATGCATTGCTGTTGTCAGTCTGAACTTGACCTCATGTCTACACCATATACAGTATATATGTATATATAGCCATATCTCTGGTGCACAGTATCTAAAATGAAGTTTTACATTTGCATTAATGTAGTTCTGTGTCTTTACTCAAATTGAAGTGTGAACATCTTCACCACCAAACTATCACTAAGTCAAATGACATGATACATGAATGATGTACTCGCTGAATAGAGATTATTCCATCAAGGGCTAAATTAAATACTACAGCTAAGTATTAAATGCCAAATATTCAGTGTTTTTTGTCATGATTATGTCCCTGCAGTGCCATGTGAGAAACTTCACTTCTTCATAAGTTCAAAATCTATAACCAACAAATCTCGATGAATAAATCACACCCTACGTGTAATTTTTCACACAAACAGTCCACTTGATTTATGCAAATTAATTTGCTTGATGTCACACAATAGGAAAATATCTGGGTTCAGTATGAATTACTTAGCATGCACTACAGCAATCAACTCGTTTAAAGGGAGATGTCATGGCAAGTGCATGGCACATCAGTTAGGCATTCCCATTTTCAGGGGGTGTAATGGCACTTTCTCTACACAGCTTAATTTACTTTGGCATTATATGATGGTTTCATGATAAAATCTCAGCAAAGAAGCTTTTAGTTCTCACATCCAACCTTGGTTGGATCCAGGTGCAGAACAAAAACAAACAGCTTGCTAAATAAAAACTTATCACGTTCAGTCAATGTATAAGAAATCACATTTGGTGACAGTTGTGGACAGAAGTCCAGTGGTTTCTTCTATGACCAGTTCTTACTTGAAAACATAAGGAGTATCAAAGTTTGCATATCTACCAATCATGATGCTTTTCAGACAAATTAGAACAATGTGTAACCGTTCAGATTTAACACATTTACACATATGTTTGATATCAATTCAGTCGCCAAAACATACATAATAAGAATAATAAATAATAACTTATGGTAGATTATTGTAATTAGATAATCACCTAATTAATCAGTTAGGTTTGTATGCTGTCAACCTGACTGTATAGACTCTGTATTTGCCTTAACACGAGTGTTTCTGTGTCCAGGATCAATGTTCCTGCCGCCCACCTCGCCATTTGGAGCGGGCCTGTACTCTGTGGCCATCTATGGAGGCCTGGTCCTGTTCAGCATGTTCCTCCTCTATGATACACAGAAGGTCATCAAGAAGGCAGAGACATACCCACTCTATGGTGTACAGAAATATGACCCCATTAATGCGTAAGTCACTCCAGAAAATTTCTTTAATATCAGCTGGAAAGTGGAATAAAAATATGTTTATGCCGTTATGAGTACTGTTAGTCATGCACTTGCATTTGCACCGAGATACGGATCTGGTATTCTTGTTAATCTTACAGGTGTATGGGGATTTACATGGACACACTGAACATCTTCATGAGGATGGTGATGATTCTGGCTGGCGGCGGCGGTGGCAAAAGGAAGTAAACGGCAGGATTCTGACTTCAGCTTGAGTTTCATCTTCCACAGAGCTGAACAAAGTCACATTACCTTACTAGCAGCATACACAAGGTGTTATCTTTTAGTGACAAGTCTTATCTTACTTGTAAATAACATGAAAAACATGAATGCTTTGCGAATCTGCAAGGACTGCACTCTGCCGCACATTGGCAGTCCAAGTAAAGAAGACAAATTGTTCTACCTTGATAACACACTGAGACAGAGCTCTTTGGTTGTGGAAGTATGTGGTTTATCCTGGAAGTACAGATGGGTTAAATAGGCCTACCAGCATCATTTTGCCTGTCTCAAAGATCATTTGTATCGTTCATTATGTTTTCTATTTATTTCCACTTTGGTGTCTGTTCTGTCTCTGATAAGGATGCAAGTACAAGAGGAACCTGATAACAGAAATGCTACATGTTAACCATAGACCGGTCTAGACTCCCAATACAATACACAATACAATAAATTAACTGTTTCATGCTGCAGTATACGCTGATTTGCACTTCTGTGATTGGTTAGTTCATATATTTCTGAGAAAAATATACAATAATTTCAACAGTTGAATCTCTCAATAAACATGTTTTCAGTTTGAAGTCTCAGTTTCTGAATAATTTGTAGACATGATCCTTGTGGAGAGCTTTTTCACAGAAGAAATTTTAACATCGCATTAGGAGAAGCACAGGTATGAATATTAAGTTATTAAATATTAAGATTAATTATGGCTGAAATCCATTTAGCCACTTCAGCTTCAGGGTCCTGGTATTATTATATATAATACCAGAGTTACCAAAGAAATACCAAAGTTTGAACACACTTCCTCATTCCAGTGAATGGGGAGGTGAGTCAAACCTTTGACTGGTACCGTACATTGATAAATTATATTATGGCCCTGTGGTTTAATAAATTCAAATCCATAATAGAGGAATTTTGGTTCTTATAATAGGCAATTAATTATCTTCTTGGAAAGAAACATGATAAACATTTAGAATATCACTAAATATTCATAAATTTGCATTGATCCTGGTTGGACACAAAATATAAAATTATCGTCTACCTGCTTGCTGTCATTTGTAACATGATGTTTGGAATGAGAGGACTTTTCCAACAAGGGAATAATCTGAAACATTTGAACAATAAATAATTAATTAAAATAAATAAATAATAATTAAACAATTAAAAAATAATTGAGTTCAGGTATTTACATTATTATAAGAAATGTATTGGCTTGACCTTGTATGAACATTACAAACAAGCTCTGTGACCTGCAAAACTAACCACCAACACTCAAACAGCTCGAGGAGCTGCTGATTAACTGTCAGCAGTGTGATCAGTGCGAGGAAATGTTCTTAACCTGTCATCGCTGCTACCAAATCATCTAAAACTTGCATTAGTTTGCATTTTTTTTCATTAGTCATCCACATGCTCAGTGGTTCTGACTAGACTATAAGGGACCGGTGGGGGTCCACCTTGTATTTCCCTATAAACAGTCAGTGTGTAGAAGCAGATGACAAAGGCTTAGCGTCGTAATCCTCTTGTCCACCATCTGGCTGCTCCTCTAAAATTAAACCTCCAAACCAGGGCCCTTGCAACAGATGCTAACATCTGTAAATATGCAGGTGCTTCATTAAAGCACGTACACGTGGAACACACAGCTGCCAGACAGTGTTTCAATCTCAGATCATGCTCACGTTTAGGATGCATATGATTCATATACTGTATACTGTGAATTGAAAAATCCTGCAGATGGAAGGGATAAAAAGGGCAATAATGGATGAGATTGGGGAAAGCTTCAGCATGTGGAGATCTGCCATTACTGGGGATAAAAATTGCCCTCTGTCAGTCATTTTCAGATTGATGACCAATATAGGGCTGTAGTCCAAGGTTTTTACTGCTTATGGGTTTGACATTCTGTGTGCGGGAAAGAGAGAGAGAGACTTTAAATAAGTTCAGAGGACAATGAGTCATAGTTACGGTTGTGGTTATATTATACCCCCAACACTTTAACCTACAGTACCTTACTGTAAGGACTCTGACCTCACAAACACTTTCTCTTGCATAATAATAATGTTTTTATATTAGCCTACACCCCTTAATGTAAAATTCAGTTCATTTCTGTTTTGCGCTTCCTCGGCAAGTCAACTAATATTTAGATTTTTATTGACATATATCTGTGATGTACAGTAATTTCTACACAAGCTCACTTCATGAATGAAAGTACAATTTACGCACTTGCTACTCTATACTTACTAATAAGTATACTAGTTTACAAATTATGCAAATTAACACATTTCATTAAGAAATTATACTTTTTATTCCACTACATTTATATGACTTTTAGTTAATATTTGCAGATTCTTATTTTCTGTAGAAGCCTTATGACCAGTTTATAAAATGTGATGCATTGTTATAAACTGATACAAAAATTGATAAAAAATTAGCTTACTTCAACCAGCTACAACATTAAAATGTTTCTCACATGTTAACAAAGCAGTTGTAATAATCCAATGATAAAATATATATTACAATAAAACACATTTAATATGTAAAATGTATGTTTACTTTTAGTGCATACATTTGCTGATAATACTTCTATACTTTTACTTAAGTAATAATATGAATGCAGGATGTTTACTTGTAATGGAGAATCTTTATACTCCAGTATTCCTACTTTTACTAAAGTAAAAAAATCTTTCAGCATTATTTTCTACCTTACAAGGAAAAATTGTTACGTGACGTGTTCATGAAGCAGTTTAAAAACAGTCTAATTCTTGTGTTTTCACTGTCACCTTCCACTATAAACACTTGGCAGCCCATGGATTCTGCATTTATTTTAGTGAACAGAGCAGATTTATCATTGGCTGGCCACCAGAAAGATGCACACGTGTGTCATCGAACGTCAGACGCTATTTTTATACCTGTGAATACGGGAAGTGCACAAGTCCGCACCTCTAATTGAGTAAGTCAATACAGTTAACACACCCTGCTGTTGAAACTGCAGGCTAACGTGCACTCACACGACACCTACTTATAAGTCATGGTGATGTTTTTTTTTTTTTTTTAAAGGGGGCAAAACTCTCTCAAGGTCAAAGTGGAAATTGTGTTCAAAAATAAAATGTATGACTGTAATCAGATATGATGAAGGTTGCTCAATTTTTTCACTTTGATAGCCAGAGAGTGTCACATGTTTTTCCTTTTTTTCAATCAGATCAGCTGTTTATTTTTGGGCTGCACCCTTCCCAATTTGAGAGCAGTGTTTTGGTTTTAACCTGCTTCCAGTGCAAGTGATTCATAGCAGGACAATTTCTTACAATTTTAGACATTTTTTGTAGCATGACATGCTTCTATTAAGGCAAATTAAAAATGTAAATTGGGCATGACGCTCAAAACTATAAAATCAAACATTCTTGACTGACTATGCTGACTATTTTTAAAAGCCACGTTTTGTTTCTTGAGGCAAGTGATTAACAGGTCACTGGGTTTCCCGGGGAAAGTAGACTGCAAAATCCAAAGAAAGCCTCTCAGTTGTAAGTGCATCAGAGATCCACAAGTGCAGTAGAGGCATGTTTTTGTCAGAGAGCTGCGACGGAAAGCTTAGACCGCTGGGGCTCACAATGAGTTTTTTGAAACTCTTTAAAACACCAGCAAAAGGAGCCAAATGTGCCATGTGTCCCTACAAATAAACAGATAACATGCAGAGACAAGGACGTTTGTTTGAGGTTCCCATTGTGTAAGCTTGAGTAAATTTATTATATCAACTGAGAGCATCACTGATTTCAAACATGTTATTGTAAAATAGAAGTCATGTAATAATGTCAGTGACTCGTGTACATTCACACATGTGTGCAGAGGTGTGATGATCACACCGTACTGTGTGAAACCTGAACTCTCCTCCCTCCATGTGTAGTTTTAAGGAGAAATGGAAGTGAGAGCAGTGTGGTAGAAGATGTCTGCGGAGGGAAGGGATGCGTCACTGGATTAGTGCCTGAGAATCTGTCCTAGCCTCTTCCTCCTGAGCTGCTGAGACGCCTCCAGAAGGGCACGACGCCGCTCGCTTTCCCTCCACCAAGCCTTCCACATGAGCCAGCCAAGCCTTACCTCCCCACCAGGATGAAGAAAGAAAAGAAAATGCATGCTTTAATATTTCTCCTCCTGCTTCACATCACCTTGGGTAGGGTCTGCTTCTTTTTTTTTGTCTTTGTGCGTGGTTAAGACTTCTTGCCGTCCTCTTATCTGGTTAATCCTCTAACACACAGAGGGCATGTACATCTTAGCGTAGACTGCTCATGCTGCTTGTACTCCGTATTCAAATGTGTGTTTGTGTTGTGATAGTGGAAACTTAAATTCAAATATATTTATAATTAATATCCATCCTCCTTCACCCTGCTTTCGGTTCCTGCCCTTTTTAGCAAGTGAGTGCAACAGTTGATTACATTTTCCATTAGAAACAGATAAATCTGTAAGATTTCTGTGACATTTTCCTGGTTCATAGAGTAAACGGAGTACCTTCCTAATGTCATCATTGTATTATTTCTGCTCTGCTCCAATAACTTGGAGCATGTTTATCTGTTTTCTCATAAAGGGCAATCAGACTATGCTCCGTATTTTTATGATAATGGACCCAGCAGTACAAATGGGAATATGGCCTTGTTCAGCATTTCTGAGGATACGCCAGTTGGTAAGTCTCACATGCAGTGTGATGATTATTTTAACTGTTGCAGATCTGGTTAATTTCAGTGTGTAATTGAAGTGTAGTGTAGGTGTTTGTTTTAGGTGCGTGGTCTAACGATGAAATGATCACGCTGGTATTGAGACTCCAGCTAATCACTGTAATAGCTTTTGGATTGTGACGTACATCAAGACTTACGAGAACAAAACAATATGGGTGGTGGCTCATCTGACCTGCATACGAAACGTGCTGTTTACACTGTACACTAAGCACAGAGATACAAATATAGGGCATTTGCACCTTCTCTGCTTTACCACAACCAACTCTAAAATGAAATGTTTTCCCTTTCTGTTACAATTTTACTTTTTTTTTCCTCTTTTGTTTTCACTTTTTCCATGTAGGAACACAGATATACATCCTTAATGGCACAGATCCAGAGTTGGATCCGGTACGATATGGTCTGACTTTTGAAAAGGGCTCAAAAGAATATTTTAGGGTGGAACCCAAGTCAGGAAATGTGACTCTCATTCAGGAGCTTGACAGAGAGGTGAGCCTGTTCATGAGACTCCTGCTTTGAAGAAACTGCTGCTGTAAATGTGTCACAGCTGTGGCTCAAAGTGACATTTTAAATCTTTCTTTTTGTAGAAACAAGCTGAGATCTCAGTACTCGTGAGCATTACAGATGGTCGCAATAAAGTAAGTTTTTACTGTTCATGTAATATATTTTTTTGTTTATGCTTTATTGCCATCATTTTACTGCGTTAATCAAACCACTGCTAGTTTAATAACTTCTAATCCATTATGTTTTTACAGTTGTGGCAATAAGAGTACAATCTCTAATCATTGTTTTAATAAAATGAGTTAAAAATAATACGAAGAGGAAAAAAAATAGAAAAAAATAATGTTTAAATATTTAAATATTTAGAATGATCTTTTTTCTGATCAAGTAAGTATATAAATTAAGTTAATAATTTCTTTTTCATTAGAAAGTATGTAGCCTTGAAATAATTTCTTTGTGTAGTTGTTTTTAGTTGTGGTTTAGATTTTCTTGTTTCTTGCTTTCAGGTAGTTGAGACAGTAAGAGTGTTTGTCACTGACGCCAATGATGAGCCTCCTGAATTTCAAAACCTGCCTTTCATCATTGATATCCCAGAGGTACAGATTAAATAAATACCAATAAATACACCTCAGTTCAAGACTTTCAGTATTGAAAAATCCCTCTGACAGTCATCTTTGTCTCTTCTCCAGGACACTGCTCCAGGGAGCAGCATCTACAGAGTCCAAGCAGTGGATAAAGACATGGGCTCAGGAGGCAGCGTCTCATATTTCCTACAGGTGACCCTACAGCTTCATTGTTATGCAGATGATGCATAGTTGTAACCCTGTCATGTAAAATCTTTTTGCAACAGATTTTTAAGCACAAAATTTTATTTACTGTGACTCTAAATTAGTTTTTGAAGCTCAAGTGAGAGAGATGTGTGTGCTTCAATTTTTAAATATATCCAGAATCAACTATTTTGTATCCTTAGCGGGTCTAGAAAACGTGTTGCCTCACTCAGCTTTTCCTCATCTTTACTTAGGCATTAGGCGGGAAAATCTCTCCAATATGCAGCAGCAAAGCTTTAATCGTAACACATGCCCGGAAAAGAGATCTAAAGTAACCTCGGCTAAAAAAGTTAAAGCTATTTTAACCTCCTTGCGGATGGCCTCCATTTGAATTTGGACATGACTGTAAGATTTTACTAATCACACATAGAGCTGTAAATAGCTTGGCTCCAGCTTACATCTCTGGACCTCTTAACACCCTGGCATACACCCTGAAATCTGCCAACAAGTTTATCCTCTCAGCTCCCAAAACCTGCCTTATTTGAAATCCAAGCAAGCATTTACAGTAAACGTTAGTCAGCAAATTTTTTCCTTGTAAAAGTAGTCATTGATATCTCTTTATTTCACTCAGTCTTTCCACAATTTATCACTATTTTTACCTTTCTCTTGGTTCTCCTCTGTTGTTTGGCTTCATCTGCACTTTGTAAACCATTGTAGAAAAGCATTATTGGGCTTATTACAACTGCACCGTCATCATCCAGCACAGTAGCACTGTTAACTGGCTTTGTTTTGGCCGTTAACGCTGGGGGTAAGACCAGAGGTCGAGCTGACATCATGAGAGCTCTGCTGCCATGTGGAGGGAGGAAAAGGGCATTCGAGTGATGGAACAGTGCGTGGAGGGAAAGATTAATCTCATACCAGAGAGCAGTCTGGAAATGGTGTTACTTGAGTGGATTAAATTTCAATTACATTTGAGCAAGGCATTGACGGCTTAATAGGGGCTTAGGTATTTGTCCGGGCCAACAGCTGACAACACAGTAGTTACTGTTCATGTGTCAACTGTGAGACAAAACTATCCTGATGGACAAGAATCTAAGTGAGGCAGGTTGAGAGTAAAATATTGATTGCACTTTTAGCTTCACACTTGATTGCTGAATTTAACTAGAAATTAAACTGTGTCCACTGTTATCTTAAATGTTGCTGACCGTGTGACCCTTCACATTATCAGACCTCACCGTTTGCCAAGTTCACCATCGATGGGCATAGCGGGATCCTCAGGGTCAAACCTGGTGAGACTTTGGACTATGAGACCACGCCCACGCACTTTGTGACAGTGGTTGCAAAGGTGAGAGGTTGCTGTTATCCTTTACATTTGGATTTGTCCCTTGGTTTATCTTCTCAAGTCCTCTGAACATACATAGGACCGTCCTGACTAAGTGTTACAGGTTTCCAATCCATCCATGTTGTGGTCTTGCAGCTTTCAACACTCAAGTCGAGTGTTTAAATTAGAAGCATTAATCAATTCTCAGAAGAGAATATTGACAATGGATGCATCTTTCTCCAAGCATTGCTTCTGAGATTTTTATTCTGATGGTCTTCCAAATAAAATCTGTCAGGAAATGGGAAGTTTTTAATGGGCTGGGATCAGAAACAAAAGTGGATTTGGCAGAAAACAAGGAAGCACAGGAACCTTTCTGTTGGCAGCCAAAGGCCATGAAAAGTTTAGTCATGACTTTCTGAACGCAACATTTTGAGTTCCCACAGTCTCTGTCTGTGAATTAAATGGAAGTGTGGTGAAATGTTGAAAATGTTGCTCCCAGTGTGAGTAACCTGAAGTGTAATCCTTCAATTGTGAGCAGTATTATGCTGGAGAAGGTTAATTTCTTTTTCCAGTCTCAGTTCTGTGTGTCTGTGGAATAACACACAGTATAATACATATGGCCCCTGTTTTAATTAATAACAAATAAAATACAGAGAAGTTGAATTCAAACCATGTAATCAATTAGTTTAACTCACTAATGGCCAAACTGAGGGAAAGCTTCACCTGCCCTAAGCATGTGCAACTTTGCCTGAAGCATTTTATTATATTATTTGATTTTTTTTTATTTCAAAATATTATTTAGCTAGTTAACGGACTCCAAACTCATCCAGCCATTTCAAGCTTGACATCTGGTTACTGTTAGCCAGTGAAAGCTTTTAATCTTAGCAGTAAGTACTCTCTAATAACATTTAGTTAAACTTTTGCTCAGGGATTTAAAAGTGCCTTCTAGCAGCAGATATTGAGTGATGAAAGGGAGCAGCCTACATGACAATCACATGGTTGTTCACCTCTAAATGTAAAATCAAAATGTAAACTATCAACCAAAGTCTAGATGAAAATGAATGACTATAAAGATTATAAAATGTACTAACTCTCCCTTCCCTTACCATTTGTTTTCTCAGGATGGAGGAGGAAAGTACAAGGGTAAACACCAGGTGTTGACCTCCACAGCCACCATAACGATCAATGTCATTGATGCCCAAGACATGCCTCCAACCTTCGTAGGAACCCCTTACTTTGGCTACATCTACGAAGTCTCAGTCCCTGTAAGTCCTTCTCCTCTTCTCCACACATCAGCTGCTTTTGAGAACATACAGCACTGCAAATATGTAAATATTTAAATATTCTTACTTCCAGGGCTCTGAAATATTCAGCGTGTATGCTAAAGATGGGGATCAAGGCAATCCTAACCCTATACATTACTCCATTATTAATGGTAAGAACACTAAGTCAAGAAATAAGAGATAAGATGATGATCCATCTCCAAACACATTGCCAACATTTCTGTCATCACCTTTCAGGTAGTGACGGTGTCTTTGACATAAATAGCACCAGTGGATGCATCACCCTGACAACTTATCCATCCATGCTGAAAAATGAGTTATATGAAATTAAAGTCAAGGTAAAACTTTTTTGGAATTGCACCTCCATGTCTTATAAATTAATCTATAGATCAATTACTATGTGTACGGTATGTGTTGACCGGTGTGATTTTTTTAACGCAGGCATCTGAGGTGGGATTAAACAATCAGTTGCTGGACTATGACATTACCATGGTGACCGTTCGGGTGGTGGATCTCAACAACCACCCTCCGACCTTTTACGGAGAGAACGGACCACAGAGCAAGTTTGAGGTCACCATGTATGAGCATCCTCCTGCAGGGGAGATCCTGCGGGGCTTTAAGATCACCGTCAATGACTCTGATCAGGTAGATTCTCATCTCACTGACCTCTGCGCATCCTTTTGTCAGTATGTTCCAGCTGTACGTCAACTAACATTTATTCAGAAAAACATTCACTTTAGACATAATATGTTTTTATTTTCAATAATTCTCACAGAACCTGGTGCTCTAATATAAAAAAATGTGAGCATTTTCAAAATGGATGTTGTCTCTTCATGTTGAGTTTGTTGAGTCTGGGTGTTGTGTTGCATAAATATCTGCCAACCAGCCTCAAAGTACATCCAGTTATGTAACACCATTTAAAAATATTCATAAAATCTGTTCATTAATTCAAGTTAAAATGTTACTCATTATGCCATCTTGTCTATTCTCTCCAACTTGCCTCAGTGACTCATCTGTAACATTATCTGCCAGATTTTCCCTTTTTTTTTAAATTAATTTATTGTTTTTTTTGGCAGCTACACTCTCATTTACTTTACTTATTTGTGTTTTCTACATTTTGCTGTTCATTTTTCTTTGCAGGGAGCAAATGCTAAATTCAAACTGAGACTAGTGGGGCCGAGCCGAGTGCTGCGAGTGGTTCCCCAGACGGTCCTCAATGAAGCGCAGGTGACCATCATCGTGGAAGACACATCTGGCATCGACTATGAAAAGGGATCAACTCTTTCTTTCAAGGTTAGAATTTATATATCACTAAATTATTAATGAGCAATATTGAATCGACATCCTTATTTAGTCTTGTCTTGTAATCAATTATTATTTGAAGTTCTTCACCTCTTAGTTATATATGTTTTTTTATTTGATCAACTGAGAGAGTTTTATAAGTAGCAAATCTTCACATGAGATGCTGACCTAGAACATTTGGCGTATTTCTTTAATAAATTAGAAGCAATTAATAAATTATCAAAAATGTTGCCTCTAAATTAAGACTAAAATATCTCAATAACTTTTGAATGGATTGCCTTGAAATTTTGTACAGACATTCATGGTCTCCAGAGGATGAATGCTACTGACTTCAGTGATCTCCTGATGTTTTCTGTAGCGCCACCAGCAGGTGGACATTTGTGATTCAGAGTGAAATGTCTCAACAACTGTTCGAAGGATTAATGTAAAATATGGTGATGTTCATGGTCTTTGTTAACCCTTAACTGCCTTGTTGACAAATGTTAACATGCTAAACTAAAATCTTAGTTGATAAATGATAAATAATCTGTGATCAATACTATTGATAGCGAAGAACCGTATTTTGAGGTAATGAAAAAGGTATATCTTTGAAGACTTATTAAGCACATGACCTGAACAATTTCTATTGGCAGCAAATCTTCTGCCATTATTATGATTTTTTAATAATTATTCTGACACCTCCCTCTGGCCAATTATTGTATTTATTTCACAAACGGTACTAAATATATATTTAATAAACCTAATCTTTTATCTAACAGTTCAGTTTTCTTTACATCACAGCCTCACAGAGCTGCTAGTGTGGTTCCTAGTCTTGTCAATAAACGAATCGATAAATGGACTCATTTTCAGCACCAATTTAATCACACTCTGCATGTGTCTTTCTGCAGCTGCTGGCAGTGGAGATCGACACTCCCGAGAGGTTCAGTGCAACAGCTGACATAGTGATTAACCTCCTGGACACAAATGACAACATCCCCAAATTCACGTCTGAGTATTACATCGCCAGGGTCCCTGAGAACTCTCCTGGAGGCTCCAGCGTTGTGTCTGTAACAGTGAGTCAATCACGATTAAACTCCGCTTTAACCCGACCAAAGTGATTATATAATCCATCAATCCTCCAATGAATGCATATTACTCGGTGCAGTTCATTAGATGAAAGCAGGTTGTTGCCAGACAAAAAAAAAATCTCAGCGTTCCCAGCCTTTGTTTTTGTTGTTCCTAGTCATGAAACTCTTGTCTCCATGTGACATTCTGGCATATGTTCTGTGTTACAGCTCAATAATTAATATAAATATTGGCACATTTGTCTCGTCCATTCCTTTATACTGGCCAGGCAATTTGACTAAGCTAGGCTGTGTGGAGTAAAAAGCTTAATTTCGCTTCAAGGTTAATCATATTGACCTATGCCTTCATCCCCACCCAAAGTACATGAGCTTAAGACCCTAGCAGGCTATCCTCAACGAGCTCCAGTAAACAAATCTATGTGGACCACCTTCAGTCACCTTGGTTTAGTTTTTAGCCCCCTCACCCCCCTATTGAACTATAATTCCATTTAAATTCTAATCTTTGTCCTGCTTTTTTTCCTCTAGGCAAATGATCCAGATTCAGGGCCTTGGGGTGAAGTCAAATACATGATTTATGGATCAGGATCAGATTTGTAAGTAAAATCCCTTCACTCCTGCCAATATAGGTTCAGTCTAATCAGTCTTGCACTCCCACAAAACACATTTCATGGACTAGAAAACTTATTTTCACATGGATATCATCCAATACTGCTCAGAGGCTCAGGGTGTTTTTGGTAAACTCAGTCAACAGGACACCAGTCTTGATTCATCTTTGTCTCTTTGATGGGAGAGGTAAGCAGGAAACCAGTTTGATTGGCCCCTCTGCTGCACTAACAACTCACTCTAAAATGGCTGCAAGATGCTGGCTAATCTCCTAATTGGATTGGAGGTTTAAAAATAGACAGCCTGGCCCGTCTCACATAGGGAGAGCCAATTAACATGCAATGTGACAGCTGGAGCCACAGAGACGGCAGCTTTGAAAAGCAAGGCAGTATGCAGCGAAGGAAAAGTGTGAATTTATGCTCAGGCAGTAACCTGAGTTAATTGTGCGAAAGTTATCAGTTTCATGACAACTTGTGAATTTTCACAGTGGAAAACGAGACAGAAAAGAATAAAATGCAGAAAGCTTGATGTTTGACTAGAGAGCACTCAGAAAACACAAAACTCCACTAATGTAGTATAATCATTTACATTCATCACTCTAAAGTAATGTGTAAAATACACATAAATATAAAGATCTTGGTGAAAATTTGTGTAGTGTATCACATGGCAGGGGGTGTGTCTATATGCATTGCTGTCTATTATTAGCCACTTAAAAGTCATAAAATATTTAATTCTACACATATGATCTAAAATAAAGGAAAATTATACAATATATTTAATAAAAAGCTTTTTCAAGCTTTCTGGACCAAATCTGGTGAAAATTTCCAAAGTTGTCATAAAACCTGTTGAGGTAGAAATAAGCATGGCTTGTGCAGGATCATTTGTCTTGAAGAAAGGAATTCAGCATGATTTTTGCCTCTACACCCAACAATACTATACAATACAATAATACTCCAAGAGTGTAATTACCCAGAAAAATCAATAATCAAACTGATTAGTCAAATAAACAAATAAATATTCAAATAAATATTGATCTCCAGGGAGAAATACACATGTTATAGCAGCAGCACAAGGAACAGGCTAAGGCATTAGGACACATAAAAAAAAAATAATTTAAATGAAATAAATAAAATTAAGGGATGAAATTAAAACAGCTATATAGATTACATACATCATGATGGCTTAGAATAACTAGAGGACATACTCATTTGTGTTAACACGAACTAAAAACTTTCTTCTTCCATACTTTTAAATCACCAGGTTAACTGGATTCATTGTCAGTTCATTTTTAAATGTTGCTTGTAAAAAAGAAAAAAAGGGTGGAAATCTGTTTTTTAGAGTGAACTACAGTATGTGAGTCATCACAAGATCTGACGTTAATGTCATTTGTGCTGTAAACTGGGGAGCTTATATTAGAAACACCTCATTCGTTGGAACAGGGTGTTTGTAATAGACAACTGTGGTTATGACTCATACACTGTCTGAACTGTTGTGAACTGCAGGTTTGCCATCCACCCAACATCAGGCCTCATCTCCACGCAGCCTTGGACCAGCCTGGATGCAGAGGTCAGGTCTAAATACAACTTCTACGTCAAGGCTGAGGATTCGGAGGGAAAGTACGGCTTGGCTGAAGTCTTTGTCACTGTCCTCGACATGAATGACCACTCTCCAGAATTTGATGAAGAACTCCTGGAGAAGACCATGATTATTGGCATACCTGTCAGAGTAGAGGTACATTACATCATATAATTTTCCACTTGTACAGAAAATCTATTTTTAAATCACTAGATAGTAACAATAGCTCTTTGCAATGACATTGATATCTAGAGAATATTGTATGGAAGTTCAGGACTGCCAATATTAAAATGAAATCATCCAAATAATTGAAATTTCATTTGTGTGCACATCATATATTAATTATTTTAATTTTTATGTTTCGTAACTAGTAATAACTGCCAAAACCAAATGATTAGGGTTGTGATATTTTATAATTTATTATATTAGCCTTACATATCTTATAATTCTGTGTGATAGAGCTCAACTGTTCTTCAAAAACTATTGAAAACAAATCAGTGCGCCATGTTGTTGCACTGGATGACATGTTCCTTCATTACAATGACTACCGGCACTGTGGTTTATTTTGATTCAATCCGCCCTAAGTACTCACTAGGGCACCAAATGTGTATTAAATCCGCAGCTGAAAATAGTCCCAAGCAAATGCGCTATTTACTCCAGGTTGAGTAACATTTGCTAAAAACTACAGTGCCCTGCTGTTGTAGGATTTTTTAAAAAAAAATTTCTTCTTAATGAAGCTTTATGAACTCTTCTTAAAGATTTACATCTTCCTTAGGAACAAATGTTCTCTGGGCATAGTGCCATAGACAGGCTTTCAGGTCCTGTTTTATTGTGTAAGTAATGACACCTATTTTATGCTATTTTGGCCAGATCTTTCTTTTAAAAGAAATGTTTCAAGAAATATCCTGGTTAAATAAAGGTTAAACAAAAGAAATAGTGTGACAGACAGGAAGAAGACGCCTCAAAGTCCTGAGATGAACTAACTCAATGCTGGTTTTTGTCTTTTCATGGGATACGTTGACATTAATAAAAATGTACAATAAGGCCACTTCCACTTCTTACAGGCCGTGGATGATGATGCAGAGTCTCCAAACAACGTTATTGAGTACTCCATCATGACTGCCGATCCTGACAATGCATTTGACATAAACGCTGCCACGGGGGAGATCAAGCTGAAGCCGTACATCAAGTCCATGGAGATTGTGCAGAATATCACCAAGCTGAAAGACTGCAAGTGGTCTCTGGTGGTCCAGGCCAGGGACAGGGGCTCCCCGTCCTTCAGCACAACAGCCGTGGTCAATATCGATATCACAGAGGCGGTAAGACCTGATTTGACTCGCATGTGCTCGCAGCGCTTTCTATTCCAAGCCTTAGCTGTAGACAGCACAAGCTGTAGATTGAAGCATTTTAACATTTGAGAGGCACTGTTTTCATGCTATGCAGCTGCTAATTCAGCATCTGTGTCTCAGCAGTCACATTTCATTGACCTCATCATCTTTAAAGGATAACACTGGTCATTTTTTATGATTTATAAGACCAAAACTAACAATTAATGAATTTATTCTACTAACAAGTGATGTCTGTTTTTCGGGGCTACTTGTTAAAAATTCATACTGGTTTTGGTCTGTTCAAGAGATTTGTAGTATGAATATAAATTATAAAATAACAACACTGTTATCCTTTAACGTTTTCAGTCATTTACATTAATCCATATTTTTTTAATACTATATGTTTTCACCGTGTATTCATTCCTTCACTCTGCATGATGAAATGACTCTGTGTTTTTGGTTTTGTTTCTGTGTTGTGTATCGTGCTTTTCAGATCAAAGGTCGAATTATTACATACTTCAAGGGACTCAGCAAGCGTCCGCTGACTGTTTTCGGAATTTGTTTCAGCATTGTCGTCTCCCTCATTTTACTAACAATCTGCATATCCACAATCCTGTACTGTAACTCAGTGAAAAAGTCCAGAATCAACCCCGAGAGTAACTATATTAAAGTGATCCGTAGAGTCAAATGAGACATATTTGACACCTTTACTTCATCATGCATTCATTACGTTTAAAAAGATGTTTATTTTTCTACTCTTTGGCTATTGTCTGTAAAAGAGTACTGGAGCACATTTGAAGAAATTATATGTATAACAAATGATATGGTTTTTTGTATTTTCTTTTTTTTTTTTTTATTGTTTTAGTTTTTGATTGGAAAATATTCTAAATGAAATATTTTTCTAATAATGTAGTTTCCATATTCCCAGTTTTTACACTACCAAAACACGATATTTTTTCTAGAGCATGACTCAGACTATTTGGCTGTCAAATTGACTAAGATAGAGCCTATTACTTGGGATTTAAACCTGGATTTGCTCACTTAATATCCATTTTTCTCACATAAACATGTACTTCACTCTGTTTTGGTCTCATGAGCTGTCACCATTTTTGTTCAGCCCTCATCAGTTACATGCCAAAGAGAAATCCTAATGCACCGCACTGCCAGACGCATTCCCAACAACTAGTGTTGTGCATAGTTCTTAGCTTTGCATGAGCAGTCCCATGATGTAGGACAGAGGATGACGGGTGACTGAGTGTGAGTGTGGAAGCAATACAATGTTGGTAGACATGTTGTTTGGGCCTCCTCTGTCAGTGCTTTGCTCATACATCTCTCATGCTTGCATGCTTTGAACAAATGCTGCGTTAACGCTTGGATTCAGTCCCTTGGACTTGATTTAAACTTTTTTATTTGTGCTCTTTTACAGACTCCTCTCAAGGGGCCTATGGCGGCCTTTTTAATGAAAAGTAGGGACAATCCTATGAGAGCTCTAGGCATGGTCACTGTTATCATTAGTGTGTTGGTAGGAGTGACTGTCTTGATCTCTACCGCTATGTACATGCGCAACTCAAAGTCAAACAGGATCATGCCAGCACGTCGCATCATTAAGAGGCGACCGAGGGACGAGCAGCCCTGGAATTTCAAGATGCCCATTTTCAAAAATCCAAACGACCCAGCAGATAAGTTCCTTATCGGCGACCCTGAAAGCAACACCCAGCGGAACACCAGTAGCCCTCGACCAAAACCTCCTCCACCCAGTGCGCCATGCCTGCCTCCTCCACCTCCGTCCAACACACGGCTCAGTGAGAGGCCCCGAGCAGTCCCAACAATCTCTGGTGCATTGGCCTACAAAGGCTCAAAGAAAGCTAAATCTAGCCGCCGCAAAGAGGGAAATCACAGCTCTGCTTTAGTGTCAGAGCTTAAAATGAAGCTGGAGCAGAAAATCATTGAGAACAACCAAGGTTATTATTAACTCTGTCAAACAAATGTCTTGTTTAAGGTTTCCTTGTCTGTTCTTTGACGACTCACTCTACTGCTCCTAGCTCATGTGTTGTTGGAGAGTTCTCAGCTGAACCTCACATGATGATAAGGTAGGGTTGGCCTACCTTTAAATTATTCAGGATTTAAGGCTATAAGGGGTATCACAGGAAGCTTTACAGATATTGATGTCTTAAGATGGGATATTAAACAAGTGGGCTGCGGTGCATTCTCCGTTGACCCTGCTTAAGTAAAGAGAGGAGAGAGCTCGAGTATGTCGGTGATGCAGTTGAAGATTATTCACCACACTGCCATCTTGAGGAAGATTATATCATCTTAACAACAGTATGAAGCACTACTGTAAATTGCCCATGGAGAGGATTAGTAAGACTTACAGTGTATACATAAGTTGAATAACTTCCTGAAAAGTGTTGTATTCAAGACCCTGTAATGTTTTCAACACAGAACTACTGTAGGAATTCAACCAGTACATCCTAAAAATAAAATAATTTCTCCTTGCTCATGTGGAGCATGCAGCTGAATGACACGGTCATGAAAAACAACAACGCTTATTATGAAGTGCTAAAGGACCTATGTGTTGATATTTTTACTGTGTTACATCAGCCGCTCGAAAGCTGAAAAGTTGCTCTTTTGTATGATTACAATGTGCCACTGTAGGTTTTCACAGTAACACAAGCTAACAGAGTTGCTTTTATTTATTTTAGTGTGTGCAATTCTAGAAAAATGCTTTTATATCAATTTACATGGGTCCATTTTAAATGTACATAATTGTATTGTTTTCATTATATGAGGATACATGTGACCAGATATGAACATTTCACAGCTGTATCTTGTAGCAGTAAATTACACAAAGTACACATGAAACCATCTAACTCCACTACATTGGACATTGTTGGTATAAAGTAGATGTATGCTTGAAAGTTTCGAGCTCAGATTGCTTTGTATATAACTGCTTGGACATTTCCTTTATAGATATAGATATTGAAATATAGTCTGTGTCAAACATTTAGGGTTCACGCACAATTACTTTCCATATTACTCTTCAATGCCTTCAAATCTAGGCAAATAAGATTAGAGTAATTTCAGCGCTGTTATACATATCTTGTATCTAACCATATCTTAACTTATAACTATCTTATATAAGTTGAGGTAAACTATATATCTGAACTATAAATTACACTTGCCTGGTCCTTTGAAGTATCATATTTGTACCGTCTTTGTACTGTCTTGATTTTGAATAAATATGTGAAAATAAGTTGGTTTTTGCTCAATTTTGTGCAGACGCTAGATAAGATTAGTTTAATTTAATCAATGTAAAGTTTCAGTGAAGAGAAAAATAACCTATTTCAAAGACATTAACACATTAAATGTATGAGAGATTTTTTTGTAACACGTTTTTTTTTTTTTTTTTTTACAGGTTCCTTCATTTTATACTAATTTCCTGAACATTTTTCCATTTGCAGGTATTAGGAGATATTACAGAAAGGGTGGTGAAATTTGGTACAAATTATAAGAAAAAACTGAAAAAATGTCAAGTAGCTGCTGTGATACTGTTCATTTTGAGGACATTTCTTTGAAAGGGTTAGCTAGTATAAAAATAATTAGTAGATAAAATAATCTGATATGCTATATCACACAAAACTACACAGGGAACACTAAGTAGTTTATTTCAGTCCAAATGAATTTTGGCACATGAACAACTACATATGAACCCAAATATAATGAGTGGGCACTAACCAACCAAACCAATTTAAAACTTGTTTTTGTACCAAATTGCACCACCCTTCCTGTATAGTTAAATACCTGCAAATTACATAAGAAATTTCCAGGAAATTGGTATAAAATTAAAGGACCTGTACTATTTTTTTCATTGATGTAAAATGGTAAATCCATGGCAGCAAACATGAATTATTATAGTATTAGTGTGTAATATTAAAATGACAATGTGCTACACTAATGCAGTGCAAATATCTAGAATAACTGTAAGATTGAGAGTCTACATCCAGCTAGTAGCTCTGTGAGACTATACTAAGGCACAGTGGTGATGCTAACACCAGCATGCTCATTGTGACCATGTGTTAACATTTTAACATTTGTTAATTAGCATAAAACAGCTGAGGCTGATGGGAATGTCTTTTGTTTTGCAGGTATTTGGTCATCAACTAAAGTATTAGACAAATTAAAAGTGACTTGATTATAGTGCTAGAGGAACGTTCACAGGATTGCTGAAGTTATTACAATTCATCTTGAAGGGAACATGAATGTCTTTACCTAATGTCATGGCAAGATTTCACTCAAAAACCACTAAAGGAAAGATCCTCTGAGAATCATGAATATCCGTACCAAATTTTGTGCCAATTTATCCAGTAGATGTTTATATATATTTTACCAAATTAGCCAAAATTGTTACCTGCTGGTGGCACAAATTCAGAGGACTGCCAAAGTCAAAGGGATTCATTGTGCGGGAACTATGAAAATCTCTACAAAATTTCATGGCAATCCATCCTATAATTGCTAGGATAGTTTAGACAAAAGAAGTGGGCCAACCAATCAACAGGCTGACATTGCCATCCCTGGAGGCACACCACTAGCAGGGCTAAAATCATTTAATACATTTTTACTACATTTTTGTTTGGCCATTTGAAAAATTAAATGAACTGTAAAATTGAATATATGTTGCAAGGTGGGTGTGCCATCATTGAATATGTGATCATAATTTATATAGGCTAACAAAAATTATATTCAATAATAATTATTTGCACTATATTCTAATATATCTAGTTTTACTAAGCTCCAAGTAATGAATGCTTCTCATAATGGATGCAAAAGAACCAACATTGAAGTAACTAATTGCAAATATCACGTTTTTCATGTATTTGCCTTCACAATTGACGTAAAGACTCAGTGAGCTCGGAGCTGTCATTAAATGGAAATATCATGTCCTGCTGACTAGGATTCAGATAGAAAATCACTTTAATCTGCTTACCAGTGTATGTATAAATGCACGGGGAAAACACTGCTTATGCAACAAATCCTCTGAGTGATTGTGCTAAAAAATCAGAGTATGTCTCAGCATTTGTCTTTGACTTCCCTTTAATCCACATCATACATCGTTTCATTCCATTACAAGACAACAAATCTGGAATCTGTAAAAAGAAAGAACATTAAAAAAGCATATTTTATAGCTTCAGTCTCCTGATCCATGAACCACAGAATACACTCCATTTTAATTTACTTTGGTGAAATGAACAATAAAGGGATATACAATGGTATGTAAACTTAAATGTTTACATATTTGAAATTTAGGAGTGCATGACTTTGCATTCAGTATCAAAACATTAAGAAAAAGTGACAAGAAATATCAAATGCATTTTACAACAAACTTCCTTCTGTACATGTATAATAACAAACTCTCCTCATAATAAGGAATAAAGGCATCTCCATTTTGAGCTGATAGCTTGAAATGTATATTTACATGTATATTTACTATACTTGACATTACTGACATTATTTACATATACACATGTGCAATTCTTGAATTTAATGCTAGTAAAGATGAGCTGCGCTTCCTCCTTTGCCCTTTTCCTCAGGCTTCTGCCTCTTTTTGGGTTTTTCCTCCGAGTCCCTGCACAGGCCTTCATCACTGGTCGCCTGCAGGCTGTCAAACGTGCCCTGTCTCTCCGTCCCCTGCAGATTCTCTCCACGCAGACTGCGCTTCTTCCATAGATTCACACAGTGCTCCACGCAGCTGAATTTGGCCTCCGTAGTGCAGGCGTACATGCCGGCTGGCACGGAAAGCACCATGGCACACACGATGACTATAATGTGGATGAGCCTCTCCCTCTGCTCCAGCTCGCTGATGTCACTTCCCGTCACAAACACGATGCACTGGCCTTCCCTCGGTGGCTGATTCTTCAAGGTCACACACACCTCATACTTTGTAACAGGAAGCAAGTCAGTGACTGAGTAGCTGTTGATGCCAGGGCCGATGTATATCATCTCCTTTTTGGGGGAATCATATTTGCCGAAGTGTATGGTAAACCAGGTTTCTCCCGGGTTATCTGTAGCTGCGTACCACTCGAGGGTGATACCGTAAACTGTCTGCTTGGCAATACGGATATCAATGTAGGCATTCTCATCGGATGACAACATAGGGATAGGTGGAGGGAGAGGAGCGGAGATATTGGAGGAGCTGATGTTCACCGTGATGCTGACAGAGGAGTTGCCGATGAAGTTGTTGGCCATGCAAGTGTAGAGTCCTCGGTCTGCCAGGGCAAGAGAGGGGATCACCAGCTTGGAGGTGATGGTCTCCTCGTCTATGCGAGTCTCAGTTGCTGCATGGAGAAAACAGAGCGTTCCGCATTTAAATGACACTTGTTTACCTCTGCCTAAACAGCCTTTTGTTAGTACATAAAGCAGATGCAGCCTGAAAGTTCAACATATACCTCACTAAGTGCTCCCACAGCAGGTTCACAACAGTTTAATGGATGATAGTAATAAAAAAAAAATCTTACCAGCAAATCCTCTTATAATCTTCAGACTGTACATCCACTGGATGGTCGGGCCTGGCCTGGCCTTGACTAAGCATGTGAGTGTTGCATTTGCTCCGAGAGGTAAAGTGATGTTAGTCGCTGGGGCAGAGGCCACTGGCTTCATGCATGTTTTTAACTGGATCTCATGGAAAAACTTGTTGGCTTTGGAGGCGGGGCCTGAGCACATCAAATAAGAGTTCATCAGAATGATGGGAGGGCTGACTGCCCTGATGAATTCAACAAAGCCTTTGAGGCGGCAATCGCACAACCAAGGGTTGTCGTGCAGCGCCAAAACCACATTGGAGACCACCCCTTCTTTCCCCCACGCTTTCTCCGCTGTTTGGTAAAGAGGCCAATTAATGAAGACATCTTTTGATATGACACTAAGCTGATTGAAGGATAAATCTAAGTAGGTCAGTGTAGGTAAGTGTCTCAGAGCATGTTCTGGCAGGACATCCAACCGATTGTGCTTCAGGTCCAGAATCTTGAGTTTCGGTGTGTCTTGAAATGCAGTCCACGGTACTGAAGTCAGCTTGTTCCCCTGTAGTCTCAGCTCTGTCAGGTTTGCCAGCCCCTCCAAGCTTTTGATGTTCATCAGGGTGATCTCATTGAAATTCAGCCAGAGAAACTCCAAGGCACTAACTTTGGAGAAAGATCCTCGAGGTAACTCAGTCAGGTGGCAGTTTTCAATACGGATTTTTGTGAAATCTTGTGGGATATCCTCTGGGATTTGTCCCATGGAGGTTTCCATACATAGTAAAGACCTAGAATGGTAAGACGAGATATGTTTAGACAAGAGAAGCAAATGACAAGTGCACATTTTATCTTTATAGCTTCTCAATGTACGTGCAGAGTTGTACAAATGTAAAATGTATGCATAGTGTTTGTAGATTTTAGAACAATTTGATCAGTAAGTTACATTTAAGACATCCTTTATTTTTTAAAAGGGGGTTATGGCTATACGTAACCTACATTTAGGAGTCTATATAAGCGCAGTGGTCACTCACCTTCCCAAGTTATCATCTGTGCAGGAGCAACCGATCAGACAAGTTGATGATCCAGGAGTGATGAGATAAAATACAAGAACAATACGTGATATGACATACACGGCGTCCATATTCCTGGAAGAGCATGTGAAATAGGCCTGTGAGGGGCAGGACATGCCATGGGCTGCATAGAAGAAAGCCTATTACCTTAATGCCTTGACGTAACACTTAAGACACCAAATGACATGTGAGACAAACAGGAAAGGTGTATTATTAGCACTGGTCCACTTTGTCTTGAGAATATTGTTGGATCTGCTCTCTCTCCCCAAATCAAGATTCAATGAGTTATGTTTGATTTTGTTCTATTTTCAGGTATGACCCTCAAACCGCTTTGGATCAGTCTAATTTAATTTATTTGTCCCCTACCAAAGCACAGGCATTGGCATGACAGGAGGCCCATCTGTATTAAGTGGGCTGGAGCCCGTCAGGCTTAGCGGCACACAGAGGGAGGGTTGCATAGAGACGGAGAGACAGATGTCTGGAGAGGACTGTAATCTGACCTCAATAATCTGAACACTGGTCGTCTCTCAGGTTGTTATAGGCCGAATAAGCACGTAAAGCAAGTGTGAAAACAGATGACATCAACAGCATTGTAGTTGCAATCTTGAACAGACATTTTTCCTTTTATACGTAAGCTTTTTTTAGAGGTGTACATCTTAGGTTGACAGAGAAAGAGATTTATTTAATGCAATGTAATAAAGGCAATGTCCCAGATATTGAATTATTGATTTCTTAATTATAGTCGCTTGCATAGCAATACATATAAACTGGAGATATTTGCCAAATATATATGTTTTTAAGTATTTTTTGTTATTTTAGTTTAGTCTACCTGTAGATACCAAACGCATACTGTAGCTTTCCTTAAAAGACAAAACAACTGTGTCTGTATGAGAATTATTATTTATAGAAATCTGTTCACACACCTGTTTGTCTTCTAGGTTCTCAGAATTGTCATTGAATCTTAAATCTTTATCAGATCACGCTGGTGTTATTGATGCTTCAATTTGTGTTAAAAATTATATTGTGACAGTGTTTTAGTCAGAAAATCAATCTTGTGATTTATGTTAAAAAAATTAAAAAAACTGACATCATGTGATTTATTTCTTCTGATCCAGCTCAGCCATCCACTACTTGAATCAGGTTTAAAATCATTATTTATTAGTTGTAAATTCTACATAAACAGGCTGAGTTCAGCTGTATGTTTCACCATCGCAGATGTTATTTTTCAGCAAATTAGCAGTCAAAATCTTTTGCTTACATTTGTGAAAAGCTAGTTTTTAATGAACATAACTAATTCCTGCTAAATCAATGTTCTGAGCGGTAAGAAACAAACTTGTAAGCTGTATCAATATAAAAAATATTTATTTTTATACATACATACATACACAGATATTTCAGGTCACAAATATTTACATATTATAAAATATACTGTATCTTAGGTTTTTGACCCAACAGTAAACCTGGCACGTTAACATCATACTGACATACAAAATAGACTAATAATTGCTGGTTTACCATTTCTCTAAATACATTATGTTTTAGGTAAATATCTTAATACAATGCAGAGGTTACATCTTGGAAAAAAGAAAAATAAATCGATTGGGTTTTAAAGTTTAGGGCAACATTTCAAAACATTTTCCTCTGCAAAACATCACCTTTCAAAGTGCATAATGAATTTCAAAAAATACATTTTTACAACATTTACAACACATGTAAATATTGAAACTGTGTCATTGTGTGTATTTTCCCTTTTTTGCTGTTCACCAAATCTATGGTGGTTATTATTCCCACAAGGCTGTAAAATAATGTCATACTTCCAATGCTGACAGAGCTATCAGTGTCCCCTGAAGACCCTTTTAAGAGGTTTGATTTGAGTCTTTTTCACTACACCAGTCTCTGAGCACTGAAACTAATAAGTTCACATCGTCAGGCCGTTAAAAAACAAAGTGCATCCTCTGGAGGTTGAGGCATATGTTTGGTTTTAGCAGAAGTACTCATTAGGTGGCCCCTCAGTCCTGGCTGTGGCCTCTGAGTCAACACTGGACCTCGCTGAGAGCAGCCTGTTGGATTCGTCAGGATTTAGCCTGGTCAGATACTCGCCTTCCATCCCTTTAGCTTTGGCCCCAGGGCCGAGGGTCTCAAACGTAACGTACGAGTCCTGTATTTCTTTCGACTGCCTACCCAAGAGTTTCTGGCAGCGCTTCTTCAGGGCCCCGCAGCACACAATCAGTGTCAGAGGGACAGCAATCACACATGCCACTGTTATCACCACCACATTAATGAGTTTCTGAGTGCCACTGGCACTGGCCGCCTCATCTGTTGAGAAGATTACACACTGCTCCTTTTTCGGAATCAGGCCTTTGACGCAAACGCAAGCAATATACTTGGTCTTTGGCACAAGGCCGTCAATTGTGATCCTGTTCTTTCCAGCGCCTACATTGATCCGACGCATGTCCCTCTCACCAAATATAGCATAAAGGACACTGAATTCTGTGGTGTTTGTGGCTGTAGGGGCTCGCCAGTTCAGAGAGACAGTATGGTCGGTGTCTCCAATCACCTTCACCGAACGCACTATCCTTTTCTCCGGAGCTTGCTGTAAGGATGAGGCATTGGCCGCCAAGTTACTCAGAGCATCCACCTCTACCGACTTCTGAGGGTCTGACGCTTTGCCTCGTCCCTGAGAAGTATCATCCGAGATGCTGTAGCTCTCGATCTCATACTTCCCAGTGACGGCTTTGCCATTGAGAGGCTCGATGATGGGCTGAGCAGCCGTGGTGGTTGGTGGAGGAACATATCTGGCAATAAGTTTCTCCTGGTATGCTGCCCTGCCGATGCCGCCAGGTTTCTTCCCTCTGTTTCTTTTAGAAACACCACCTCCTGCTTCTTCTGACCGAATGGAATCTGTGATCACCAAAGAGATGATGGCATCTGCAGTGCCCACAAAGTTGGTTGCTTTGCACACATACTTTCCAGAATCACGGTAGGAGACTGCTGGCACGCTCAGAATCGACCAAATGATGCCCTCCTTTGAAATCTCTTCCTGAACTGAGAAATAAAAAGGCACAATTCCACAGAGTTAATTAGATTGGCACAAAAGGAAAACTGTAATCTCATTGACACTGACTTACACAGAAATAGATGCCATTCTAATCTTGGCACATTTGGAACTGGTTCAGCAGAACTCACCAGTGCCGTTCATTTTCTTGCCATCAGCGCGGCTCCAGGACAGCTCGGGGATAGGGACTCCAACAGTGCCACAGCGCAACAGAACATTGTTGCCCAGTGAGCTCCGAACACGAGCCACGGCTGTGTGCACTCGAGGGCCCTGGCACCTCTGCAGCTCCGCTTCGGTGAAAAGCACCCCAGACAGGCTCTCCGGATCAGCGCATCTCAGCCTGGTGTCTATCAGAGCCACGGATGATGATGGGGACTTCTGAAACTGGACCAGGTCATGAAGCCGGCAGTCGCACAGCCATGGGTTGTCATGGAGACCTACAAAACAAAGCAAGTGTGATAAAGTGCTGTCAGTGAAAAGAAAAACTGATTTTTGTCATTTTAGCATCCTCATATGAATCACTGTTACTACATCTATCCTTTACACATTCACCACAATTGAAAACCAACAGTAATGAGCCATTTTAAGACCAAGAACATCTAAGTTAAAATAAACAGAATTAGCCTTGACAACTTGACACACTGTACGCAATAACTATAATTAGACTCAGCTTAAATGCTGCTGGTGTCAGAGACACAGAAGTGGTTGTCATGTAAGGCAGCTTAAAAAGAAAACGTTCCAGTATCCTTATATGTCACAGCTTGATCCTCACCAAGAATTAGTTTGGAATCTGTGTCCTGGGATGGCTTCACACTCAGCCACATTGAGAGAACATCAGCAGGAACAGTTGTCAGACTGTTGCTGGATAAATCCAGATAGGTGATATTCTTTATGTACATAGTTGATTCAGCAGGGATGGAGGAGATCTTGTTGTTGTGTAAGTCGAGGAGCCTCAGGTTTGGCATATCGGTCAGAGCCTCCCAGGGGAAGGAGGTGAGGGTGTTTCCGTCCAACCTGAGCTCATCCAGGTTGTAGAGACCCCGGAAACTGTCAACATTCAGTGAATTTAGTGAATTGAAAGACATCCACAGAAACTCCAGGCTGTTGAGGTAGTGGAAGTTGTCACTAGAAATCCTTGAGATTGCTGTCTTCTCAATGCGCAGCTTGGATGTGTCAGTGGGGAAATTTGGAGGGACCACAGTAATCTCTGGATCATTGCAAAGTACACTCCTGCAGGAAAGAAATGACAAAAATATTATTAATATTATTGCATGATATTTAAGAGGAACAATATCAAAGCAATATTTCAAATCTATGAGCATGTAGAAGCAGATTTAACAATTAACAAAGATTTTTTGCCTCCATTTAACATAAAAAGAATATAGTTCAGCATATTAGAGAAAAACGTAGTAGTCCATTGTTCAGTAACAAGCAAAGGAGATTAAAGAGCAACTCCAAGTTAATCCTCCACTATACATAGTGACTGAACTGAAGAAAGCTGCAGGGAAAATCAATTTTGCACGCATGAAAAAGCAAAAGACTTGTACTACAGAATAAAAAACAATAATTATCATATTTACCTTGCTTTTGATCCATCGCTTAATTTGTGGAAAAAGCAGCTACATTGTCCAGGACATGAACTGCTCATCAAAGGAAGAAAAACTAAAGCCAAACAAAAAGCAGAAGCAAAATGTCGACTCATTTTTTCCTCCTGTAAGATACTAAGTGCTAGGCAACTAAACTACTAATTAAATAAATACACACTACAGCTCAGTTTAACAGGACATCGGATGCATCGTGGTGTTGTGCAGGCTCACAGCTCCATACTGCTCCGACTGGTCTGAATCCAGAGATAAAAAGGATAGGCAGGGATTAGTGAGGGACTTGGGTTATTTTCATTCACACGATTAGGCTATTGCTTCCTGGAAGCTGATAGGCTGCATAGTTTTCACTTTCATTCTCAGGCAAATACTTTTCAATAGTTGATTGGTTGGTTAATTATGGACACAACAAACTGTACAGCAACTAAATGAAGAGGAGGCTGCAGGGAGACACAACAGAAGCCGAAATATACCTACATGTACTCATAAATGTTTGAAACAGATTGTATTTGTAGGAAGATTTTAAAATGATGCTTTTGAAAAATGTTTTGTTTTGAATGCTTTTATGTGCCTTAACATTTTTCCAGCATTTTCTTTTAACTCATATCCTGCTAAATTATGAAGTAGACCAATGCTAACCACTGTGTTGTTACTATATTACATGTACAAGTCACCAAATTCAACAAATTACAGCTGATGTGAAAAAATAAAGTTGTCCTACAGTTTCAGATGGTTTTCATTAAGTTCTGCTCTTGTTGCAACCTTTGCCTGTCTTCGAATTATGGTCATTTTTTGACATAGTCTATGTTGAATAAATAGACAAACTGTAGTCAGTGTTTCATTGTTATGCATTGTTTGCTTCAACTTTGTACCAAAGTGACCACTAGATGGGAGCAGAGAGTTACAAAGGGTATAGTGCTACTTTTTGTTTTAAGACTCAAACTACAGACCACGGAAATGATTCCCATCCTGATCATTGGGTTTAAATACAAAATAAATCATCTCTCTGTTGCATTTTTCCCATCTTTTATGATTATGACTTTTGACTTTGTCTGAAAAGTAGTTAAAGGAGTAAAGACATTAACCTCAGTTTGAACTTTTGCACATCATTTAAACACTGACTCATTGCTCTCTCCTTCTCCAATGCAAAGCCCAAGAGTATTCTCCAATTTTAAGCTTACATTTATCCTTTTACTATTATATTGTGTAGTAATAATTTACAGTAGTATCCTGCAGAACATGTTCACATTTTATTTGTAAGTGTGTGTCTGTGTGTGAAACATTTCGTGAAGGACAGACATGCTGTCACAGTTTCTGAGGGTTTTTTCGCAGGTGCAGAGGTTTAAAAGCACGGCTGTCCGTTCGGCAGGATTTCAAATCCTTTAATCCTGTCATCTCCCTGTCTCTTATTAATACATCTTTGTTCTATTTCTCTCAGGAGGGATGTCCTCAAAACCTGAGAAAAAACCTCCAAACCCCCACGTCCACCACCTCCTTCTCCACGTCTGACCTCTAGTGGGGCACATCTTGATCTCAGGGAGGGGGGAGGACCTGCTGTTATGTCTGCACTCAAAGGTTTAGTTGAAGTAAAAGTAATTAACACTGTATTTTAGTGACAGTAAAAACTGTAAAAGTAGAAGCTTAGCCCTCTTCACAGTGTTTAATTATTGAAAATCCCCAAAATTGGAGAATATGAGATAATGAACCTCTTAATATCTTTATCTCCAGAGTCTCTTAATTATGTCAACAATGTTAAGTGAGGTTTTTTTAAGGAAATCCTGAAAATGATTTACAACATTGTTTTACTTGCCATGAGGCATTTTATCTCATACTGAATGTAAAATATGAATCTGCAATTTCAGCCATCTGATAAAGTGAAGAGAATGTTTTCCTCTAAAATATATATGAGGAAAGAACGGAAAGTCTCCCAAAGTACTCGAGGAAACTAGCAGTACCTCCAAATTGTATTTACGTGTGGTACATAATGACTGCTCACTTCTGATTTCACCACTTAAGACTTTCACAGAAATATTGTAGTTTCCGTTGTTTGTTTTTTTTTTTTTTTTTGTTGTTGCTCCTGTTCCTCAGAGTCTGTTGCTAGAAATGCAGTTTCAACAGTGAAGCCTTTGTGTCATTGCAAAACCAGCAGATTATGATGCTGTAATTGACTGTTTGCCAAGGTGTTAATATGCAACCACTACAAAGGTGCAAGCACTTTGCAGACAGTATATTCAGGACAATTACAGCTGTGGGTTTCATTCCCAAATTCGTAGCTTAAGAAGATGAAGAGCCTCTCACTGAGATGATATCAATCAATCCTGATTTCTTTTAACTCAGCGCTGTATTGTACTGACTTTTCCAAAATATTAACTTTATGTATAGCTTTTTGAAGCTAAAAGTTCTTCAAATTAAAGACAATCTTTAAGTCTTTTTGTCACTATTTCAGCACTCACTGCACTATTTCACATTTTATTAAAATTGCAACTTTGGCATATTGATAAAGCAGATTGTGAGTTCATAAAAACAGAAAACAAACATATTCAGTGTGTGTGAGTTCAGTTTATAATTTACATCCATTGATCAATCCACTGCATTCATGTTTTCTGTTGTGTTGGTTAAATCTGGTTCTTATTTCAACACACTCAGCTGTGGTAGATTATCAGATTGTTTAATTGAAACTTTCTGCATTGTGAAAGTAACAATCTGCTGCTTTACGTTCTTGCGTGGCCTCACACTGCTCACTCAGCCTCTTGTTGGGATTTGGGGCAGCAGACAAACATGCTGACATACAAATCAGACGCTCTAAATTTCTTTGTAAGACGTCGATATCAGCACTGCCACACATTTGAGTCAGGAACTGAGTCACACGTGTCGGAGCGGCAGAGCAGCAGCAGCACCGAGAGGCATCAACACTGCAGCTCTCTTTATGCTGACTGTGAGGAAGTCTGTAACATGATTGGATGCTGAGCTTTCAGTCGGGACAATATGGGCAGTTTGAGAAAAGGGTATTATAAGTCCATTGGGACAAATCATTACTTCATAGTTAATGAGTTTGTGGTAATCTGCGGACAGATTAGTGGTGCAATCAGACTCTGCCCAAATGTTACATTTTAAAAGGTTCAGACTGCTGCGAGAGCCAAAGGTCACTATTGTAATGTCCTCATTTTTGGGGGGTTATATAGTTATTTTTGTATAAAACAGCTATATGAATAAATAAGTAAGATCCTGATCCTTTCACTGACTTTAAAATTGCTCTTCTACACTTAATGTGATTGGATATCATTTCACATTTTGAGAAAATGCATTTCGTTTTACCCTTGAATGTGCAACTTTAACTCACAAGTTTCTATGAATAAATAAAAAAATTCACCAAAATTTTCTTCATTAAAATCATCTTTTGTCTTCATCTAAAGATGTTACTTTTGCACAGATGTTACAATGTTATAATTACTTTCTTTACCCCAGCTGAGCTCATTTAACCCACAAACTTCAGATTGAGAAAAAATGGAAATTTGTCTTTGGCATGTGTCACAAGTAGAGCAGGTGTTAGAATGCAAAGTCCTCATCTGCTTCTTCATCATGTTGATGGTAGTTTGAATAAGTTGGAAATCTGATTCAAACTACCATTTTACTTGCATGGTTGATGATCTGAGAAAGTTTTGGATTGTTTTTAAACAGAGATGTAACACTGAAATGCCAACTCTGTAGGCAGACAAAATGTTTTAATGCTGTCCTTTCAGTCCCGATCTTTAACCCTATCATGTTTACTGCACATCAAACATACAACTGAATTTTTATTTTGTACTGTATATATACAGTATCTACACATTACACAGTGTATGTGTGCAATCTAATGATAACAATGCTGGCTGCACAATTTCCCAAATTGCAAATGTTAATTGCACCAAATATTGTGATTCAGGAAAAAAACATTCAAAGTCACATTTGCAGCTTCTCTGTATATTTTAATGGACAAAGCCCATAAAAGCCAGTCCAATATGTTGTGGTGGAAGGATTACGTGAATTTGAGCAGCCTTAAAAATAAAGAAGCCACACAGTCAGTCCATGATTTGAGTACATGTTTAAAGGACATCCTGTCTGTGAAAATTAGATATTAAATAAAAATGAAATGACCTAAAGCTAAATAACTATAGAACAGAGTGATGATACCCTGTTTGTATATTTAAAGGATTACACTGTAATCTGCTTTGATCAAAGTAAGTTTATGCCAATTTAGGATCATTTGGAGTTCACTACTCCAAATGATCACATCTAAAATTCAGCCTATCCAGTAACTTTGCCTGTAGACAACATTTCCCATGATCCAATTCTCTTTCCTTATCTCACACAATAGCTGAATTAAGTGAATTTGTGGAGGGAGAAGGTGGACTCTCGACAAGAGGTTTCTTGCAGTAAAGTTTCTCCAAACGACAAAAATCACAGCTGATCGCTGAATCCGCAAATTCTCCCTGCTTTTAGATCAAAGAATTGCGCAGCAAATGCGCAAACTTTCTGCAACCACAAACTTGCAGAAAGTTTGAAGGAGGTCTGCTCGTTAAGGCATTCTTCGGGGGATTGCAAAAGGGGTTTACTAAGATTAGTCTCTTCATGCTTTTTCACGTGAAAGAGCCTTTATAAGGCGTCATTTTGTTGGAGACGGTGGTGCGCTAAACAACAAGAAAAGGACTTTTTTGCAGATAGTTGAATTTGTGCATTTTCAACATGGCAGCGTATACATTACCGGAGGGATTCGCAGAGTTTGATATGTTTACTTTTGGCACAGCGCTTCTCGTTGGGGGTAAGTGGACTGAGACACAGGAAGACATTATTTATACAAGACTTAAAGGGACAATTCACTCTGTAAAGATTTGTTCAGATGACAAAAGCGGCTCAAGTTCTAAGATCCCAATCATGCGCTAATGTATTTAGTTTTCTCACCATGAAGTTTGAAATTCAGCAGTTCTTTTGCGAAATTATTTTGACAACCTGTGTGGACAACTTTACAGGCCCCAGGCCAAACCACTCAAAGTAAGACCCAACACTGGTTAAGCCTAGTCTAACTTCCACCTGCTGACTGTTCATAGCCTCAAGTAACGTTTTCACATTGCCAACAGTCTAAAACCCAAAATATCCAGTTTTCTATCATATATGGCAAAGAAAAGAATGAAATCTGTTTTCTTGAAAAACTGGGATCAGAGAATATTTGCCAAATTTGTTGGAAAAATAACTCAAATGACTAATTGATCATGAAAATAGCTGCTAACAGTTAATTTTCTGTTGATTGACTAATCACGTAATCGTCTAATCATTTCAACTCTTACAGCTACATTTAAAAAAATCCATTTTAAATGTAGTTCGGGGCCTTGATGTTTACTTTGAGGTGTCAGGTTTTAGGTTAAAAAGTGGTTAAATATCATATCAGAGATCAAAATTTAACTTTCTTTACGTTTTCAGGAATGCTTGGATTCTTCCTCAATGCCATCAGCATCGTGTCTTTCCTCAGGGTGAAGGAGATGCGGACTCCCAGTAACTTCTTTGTCTTCAATCTTGCTCTGGCTGACATCAGTTTGAATATTAATGGACTCACAGCTGCTTACGCCAGCTATCTCAGGTATTAGATACAGATACAGACATGCTGACTTTTTCAAAGTTATCTTCCTTCCACAAGAACTATTTAACATGGTGTGTGTACAAATTTTGAAGCTTTAGTCAATAAAAAAGGCTTAGCATTTGGAATTAACCACTGGGTGACCTTTGGGTGTCATAATGCAATCCACTTTATTCAGGGTGTTAATTTCACATTTTGCAACACAACTGGTAGGACATTACTGAAGAGGAAACGCAGAGTGAAGAAAAATAAAGCAATATTTAAAATAAGTTTTTGTTTCTTGTTTCAATTTCCTTTCTACTGTAGTTTATTCAGTAGTTCTCAACCTGAGCATCAGCAGCAAAACGTTTTTTGTGTATGTTTCATCATGTATGTAGTAAGCACTAACTAATTTAGTAAAATGCACCATGTAGGCACAATGTAAACTAAGTAAACACTTGATTTTAACTGAAGGGCCTCAACAAAAATGGCTCCTCAACATCAGGTAGCTGCATGTAAATGTTGCCTCAAGGATCCTTTTATTTCACTTCATAATGTGCTTTAGTGGTGAATACAGTATTTACAAACACATCTGCAGTTCACTCAGTAATGACAAGCTAGTTGCCTCATTGTGAAACTGGAAGTGGACTGAAACAATCTGAGAAGGGAAAATAAATGAGAGTTACTCTGAATCATCTGTGTAGAATTCATACTGTTATTTTGGGACCACCATGTTTTAAAAATTGAATCAATCTGCAGCCTGATATAGTCCTATAATAACACAGTTTATGTTATATAGAGTATTTCTTTGTCGTCTCCAGATATTGGCCATTTGGTCAAGAAGGATGTGCCTATCATGGCTTCCAGGGGATGATAGCAGTCCTGGCGTCCATCAGTTTCATGGCTGCCATTGCTTGGGACAGATATCACCAGTACTGCACCAGTGAGTACAGTGAGGTCCAACCCACTGACCAGAAGTGTGGAAATACACCAAAATATATTTTGTTTGAAGTCTCCCAAAAAAAATCTACCAAAAAAAATGAGATCATTTGTAAACGAAGTAATAAAATCTGCACTTATACCATACATTTTATGTTATAGATGCTTATTTGAAATTAATTAATTGAAAATTTTTGGTCAAACCACAGTGAACCCATATATTACTCAAAAAATTAAAACCAAAAGATAGATACTGTAATGAATGTATGACAGCAATTTGGAAAAGTGTCAGAAAATGTTGAGTTTTTATAAGTAAAGCAGCAGAGATTCTGTCACACCTGCTCTTATTTCTGGTGAAAAGCATAAAAGTTCAGCAGAAATATCAATATGTCAACATGTGTCATTACCTACATCTAAACCAACAAATTAAACATTTCTTCTCTTCAGAAACAACTTTAAATCATAATCAAATGTCTGCTTACATCCAAATGACATGACGCATGTTTTTAATCTGTAGGACAGAAGCTCTTCTGGAGCACGACCCTGACAATGTGCAGCATCATCTGGATTCTTTCCATCTTCTGGGCTGCTGTTCCTCTCATGGGATGGGGCGTCTATGACTTTGAGCCAATGAGGACTTGCTGCACACTGGACTACACCAGAGGAGACAGGTAGAGAATACAACCAAAACTGGAATGTTGGCACAGACGAAATGGCCAGTTTTCTTTTGTTTTCATCGCAATCAATTCATACTACAATGTCTATAGTTAGCAAAAATGATTATTTGTGACAAAACTCATCCACAACATTTTTAGTAAGTTTAACAAATGGTATCAGTGGCTACATTTATTTACCTATTACATATTTTCCTTTTTGTCTCTTTTCAACAGGGACTATGTAACCTACATGTTAACTCTGGTGCTGCTTTACCTGATGTTCCCAGCTTTCACCATGTGGTCGTGTTATGATGCCACCAACAAACACTTCAAGAAGATCCATCACCACAGGGTAAATGTGCTGCAGTGATCTCAAAATTCATGTAAAGGAATTTTGTCATGTTTTGTTTTATGGATGTTAAAACTAGATTTGGTTGAGAAAATGCACTTTTATGAATGAACTTTGTTTTCTAGCACAACTGTGGCTGCTATTGTCACATGCTAATGTTTCTGTGGGGATTGACTCATACCTTGCCTGACAAATGTGCAAACTTAGCCAGAAAGCAACTTAAATATTAAGAAAATCCTAAATTGGCATAAAATCAACACAGGAATCATGTTTCTGTCCATTTGATGAATGTAAATTCCAATATTCACTCTGTCTTAGCTCTGTTTTTTAGCCTCTACCAACTCCTGAGGAGCTGCTAAATGCTCCACTATGTTCCCCAGCTTATTTGCTACTGTGTCTGTTTGCTGTCGGGTGCTGGTGTCGGGAGCAGGAAGTGTAAAGTGGCTTTTTAGACCTTTGTCTCCAAAAACAGCTGCCTGCTGTGGCCAAAAATGAGACTATGAGAGCGCTGAGAGTGAACCAAAACAATAAAGTTGCAGTCAGAGAACTAAACAATGAGCTGAAACCTGCTATAAAACTCCATAAAGCTGCAGAGTCAGGTGATAATCCGCTGTAGGTTCATCACTACAAGTGACACCTCACCAATGTTATTATAAAAAATATTGATTATAGCTGCTTTAAAAGGCAGATTTTTTAAAACCACACCCACAGATAATATATGATATTAGATTCTAATCCTAACTTTGTTTCCTTATTTGCAGTTGTATATTGTTGACACTGTCATCAAACCTGTAAATCTACTTCTTGCCAGGTGTAATATCAACAGTAACATAATTAACTTTGTTTTCCAGTTTAACACCAGTGTGCCGTTGAGGGTAATGTTGATGTGTTGGGGTCCCTACGTCCTCATGTGTATCTACGCCTGCTTTGAGAACGTGAAGGTTGTATCTCCAAAGCTAAGAATGGTGAGCACTTACTTTGTTTTAATTGAACTGAAACAGTTTGTGGGGAAAATCGAGGGATAAAGGATTTTTTTTAAATTTCTACAATGTTATGATAAAAATAATTTAATTATTATAGCCAAACTGCAAAAATAAGACCCGAGTTGTAATAAACCGGAATTATCCTTTAAATCAGGCTCTTAAAAAACATGTTTCTGCTTGCAGTTGCTTCCAGTCATTGCAAAGACAAACCCCATCTTCAATGCCCTGCTCTACACTTTTGGAAATGAGTTCTACCGAGGCGGCGTGTGGCACTTCCTCACCGGACAGAAGATTGTTGATCCGGTTATTAAGAAGTCAAAATAAAAGGAGACTATGTTCTGGCAAAGCAATCCCAAAACATCATTTGTTCTTACGATAGGTTCCTCATACTTTTGATGAGATGTCACCATTTAGTTCTGTGTAGATATATTTTCATAACATTTGGACAGTAGATCAAACTCAGGAGGAGCTCTATGTTTGGAGTCGCCACCGTAGCCTCTTACTGGACCTATGTAAATCTACAAAATGTGTTGCAGGTAATTTATTAATTTTCAAATGTTGCATTCTCTCCCCAGGAATTTGTCTTTAACCTGCACTGCTCCTCCACCCGTGTTATACTGCTTACAATAAATGCATTGTGTTGCTATTCTTCTTATATGCTCCAACTACTTTAAAATGGGGTTTTAACCTGAATAACTGAGCTGCTGTGTTAAGAAACCTAAATTCTACAGTTGACCAGCATCGAGAGACGTCCGTTCATGGCACAGCAGTCTCAAGCATTTACTAAGGAGATTAATTGATTGGGTTTTTGTAAGGAAGACAGTTCAATGTGATGTAACTTCTATATATAGTAAAAGCATTCACTGTGTTAAGACAGTATTACGCAATTATAGTCAACACCTGATCCAAAGTGAACTTAATCACATTTTAGGTAGCTGCCTATTGAAGTGCAACAGATAATTAAGTTGGTAAAAATCTCATATCATCATATGTTGGAGCTACTTATAACTTCAAATTCTCCTAATGGAACTTAATAAGCAGGGTTTACAAACTACATATTGCTCTGAGAAAAAAGAACAAATGCGCAGCCCTTACTTCACAGAAAATGAACTTTGTCTGTATTTCTGTTCATGCACATGATTATAGGGATCAAATATCAAACGTGGAGGGTTTCAATTAAGATCAATCTTTGAAAAGTAGGTAGATAGGTTGAACAATAGATTAAGTGTTTGAGGAAATTTGAGGAATCTGAATAATTCAAACCCTGCTGGCACAGACCAGTCATTGTGGCCACTTTAATTGTAATAATAATACCTCATGAAGCTTGTCATACTCGTTTTCCCGGATTATATGCATGCTTTTCTATCTATACTAAATGTGAGCCCCCATTTACAACAAGCGTTACAGTCGCATGTCAGTGATGGCACTGAGCAGAAAAGACTACAGCACTCTGATCTTTGAGCTGCTAAATACATGCACTCCAGAAATAAGCCACAGTGAGACAAAGTCTCTGTCACACTAACCTCCGAGGCGACTGACGTTCTCACCAGGCAGTCGTCAGCAGGTGAAATCCTCTCACTGTCACTGGTGCTGGAGGAGGAGTCGGCCCTAATGAGCAGCAGTTATGGAGGTTCAGAGGGTCCTGAAATAGTGCTGTTGTCGGCTTGGAATAGAATAATAGCACTTTGTGGTTAACTCTGGGATTGTGGTGTCCAAGTACCAGCATGTAGCAGCCATGATACATCCTCTAATGATGGTATCACTTAACACGATCAGTGCACTATTTTATTAGAGGATTACACAAAGAAGGGAGTGAAAGGAAAGTAGGTGTGTGTATGAAATGGAGGGTTTTTTGTGTTTTTTTGGCATTAACTAAGATGGAGACTGAAATCTTCAATTCAGAACCAGTACTTCAACATAAACACAATTTAGATAATTAATGGCACTGGAAAATATATAAACACTGAAAAAACTGTTAGATAAATTCAGTAATTCACTTTAAATCAAAGTAACAGTGACACATTATTAACTAACCCTTCTCTTAATGCAGAAAAGGGTTCTACTTTACAAAGGAGCCCTGTAAATTTAGTAGAAATCTTGGGATTTTATAGACTATTTTTACATGTTTTATTTAGTCTTTTTAAAAATGTGTGTCAAAAAGCAGCTCAAAATGAGAATGTGTGAGAGTGAGTGTTGAAAGACCTCTCTAGCCAGACTTTGGCCTCTGAAAACAATACTATTTTGCAAGCGACAGATGTCAGAACACACAGACAGGTTTTGTTCATTAGCAGGTATTAAATATTGGACATAATCATGTACTTCCTCATAAACTCCGCTGCTCCTCACTCACCTGGATTGACTAAGACTTTTTCTCAGGAAAGGCTGAGGAATCCAAAAGATTAGCATCAGTTTCTTGGAAACAGTTGTGACAGAGGATGAGACTGTGTGTGTGAACTAGTGATCTAATTCGGTCAGAGCTGTAGATAGAACAAGCAGTAATAGCAACAAGCTGACAGGAAGAAAGCTGAACAACTTGTCAGAGACAGATATAGCCTCAATGAGCTCTTCTCCCACCACACTGTACAAATAACTAAATCTAAATCTGACTATAACCCTTTTTATTCAGAGGGATCAGGACTCAGATCACCATCCACCCACACAGTGAGGTGAAGATGTTCTTGGCATGTCCGTATAGTAAAGATACGTGTGTCAAATCTGTCAGAGTTGCACACAGATGGTGTAAAAAAAAAAAAAAAACATCTGTCATGAAAAACCTGACGCAGCACAAACAGCAGCACACATGCGTGCACACATGTGACATATTCTGACAGATTTAGTTAATCAGTCTGATTTTGAACAAAGGACAACAGCCAGGATTTTAGATATACTGAGGTCATGAGCGCACACCGACCCCAAACAACCAAACTCAGTATAATTTTATGATCATTTTACTTTTTTCTTTCATTTCTGCAAATTTTATCCAGCCTACATGATGGTCCAATTACTGGTAGAGATATTAAAATAAAATGATTTTAATAAAATTAATAAATCCTTCAATTTACTTTATTTTTTTACCTAATAATACTCACATTCAAAGACATCAAAATGAGCCTCAAAAACCCCATCATGTGTAATTTGAGTATTTATCAAGAGGCATGACCTCCTCAATGGTAGCTACAGTTCTGACAAACATATTATGATTTAAACTTGTCCAAAACAAGTACAGAATAACAGAAAAACTCAGCTGCTACATTTTATGTATTCTGATATTTTATCATTCTGACATTGTAGATTTTTATAGTACATGTACATTATAAATCCTATTTTTTGCAGCTGGATTAGACTTCTACAAAAATCAAAATGCATGCACTTTTAAAATGAGGATTACGGTTGAAAAGCACTTTATATTTCACCAGCTGATGGTCTGTTTATTTTATGGACGAGATGAGCTGCTGAGTTACAGTTTGGGAAAGTTAAAAAAAAACAAACTGCACATGATACACTTTACTGAACAAAACCTTTTTTTTTAAGTTGGAGCACAGAGGTCGACTTATAGAAACATTGTTTGCATAAACTGCCAAGTTAATGATCAACCTCGTATTGGCCCAGTAAGCACGATGGTTGATATTTAAGTTCCACAGTAATGATGAGCGTGTCTTCTGATCCTAATGTAAAGTAAAAGCCAGGTCAAAGGTGAGAGCTACTTATCAGAAAAGAACAAAGGTCAGTAAATCCTACATAGAACGTCACATATTACGGTCCACAGGTCAGACCAGCTGACACAGTGGAAGGAGACATGTCACATGACAGAAACAAAGACCTTATGTAATACCGTTAATGTCTGTTCATAAGCCTTCATGATTTCTTGTACACAAATGTTACTCATATTTTGAACTATATCATGGATGTGACATACTTTATCCCCGCTCTATCGTTTTTAAATTATTAGTGTGTAATCTGGATTAGATGTAATTTGCGTCACTAGTCTTTAGGCAGCATTTCTTCTGGTGTCATTATCTCATATCGTCTTCACATCACAGGCAAAGTCACCATCAAATATCTCATCCCAGACGACAAAGTTGACACTCTGGATTACATCTCTGCGTCCTGCAGACACTGGCAAATTACTGGAGTGAGTTAGCAGAGATTATCCATGTAGTCACATTTCTGCCTGTATTGGAAAAAAAGACTGTAGCATGACTGTGGTATAATATGAAAAATGTTCATGTGCCAATCCTTTCTCATTAGTGAAATTGGGCAGTTATTTCCTGTGGTGTGTTAATCCTCCTGTTGGTGATTAATGTTGTTTATTTGAATTGCCTTTTCTGCATCAAATCATCCACTGAACACACTGGAAAACACACATCCACTGCACTGAGACAATTATCCGATATTCTGTTTTATAACAGTAATCATCATAAATGTTGATATCAACAACAAGAAAACAAAACATGCTGTCTTGGCTGCAGTTACCACACATGCCAACACCTGTTATAGCTGAACTGCAACACAAATCATATTTGGTGGGAAACATATACAGTATAAGACATTTTGTCACATGCACTAAGGCCACATTCAGTATGAAAAGTGTGCAAATAGCAAGTGGGACATATTGTGCCTGTTTTTATCTTGTAATACTGTAGTAGTGTAGTTGTAGCAGGTATTACTTGACCTATTTAAACAGAAACCTAAAGGCCAAAACAGCTTTTTTATTTAATTTATTCATTCATTTATTTTGTTTGTTTGTTGTTAAATAATGCTATAATATATTCTGCATATATATTATAGTATATTCTCTAAATGATCACAAAATCAACTAATTCAAACAAACATTTTAACAACATTTGATTTACACGTTGTCTAGTGTGCATTAAAAGACAACGTCAATGTATCCAGGAAAAATCAGAGGGTCCAGCAATGAGGAAACTTTTTGGTTTACATCTAGTTTACATGCATTGTGCCTTAGGAACATTTTGCAAGTCTTTGCTGCCCTCTACTGGCAAATAATAATATATTTAGTTGAGAAATTAAAACCTAGAAACACGCCTTTACTCATCACATGACACTGGAAATAAAAAAAGTGTCGTTTTTACACAATAAAGAAATAGGATTGTAACTGTAGCAGATAGAAAAAGAAAAAAAAACACATTAAAATTTAAAAAAAATAAAAAAACAAAGCAAATATAAAGTGAATAGGGGGCAACCAATCCGATTACACTTATTGTTATGGCAAATTATGAACTTATTTTACAACCTCATTGGCCATATAAGCAGCGAAGTTCATAGAATGGTTTTAATGCATATTGTGTGTATTTGTGGATTTTTACCACAAGGTGTCGCCGGTGACTTGTGCTAAATTTAAAAAAATGCTCTCTCCATTAACTACACTGTGTTCAGCACGATTCTATCTCATGATTTTAGAGCTTGCAATAGTCTTTATTGTTTTATTGATGTTGTTATTGTTATAGTCATATGTTGGCTCCTCGGTTACATTGAAAGTGTCTGTGAAGCTGCTGTTCCTGTCTGTCTCTGGTGACGGGAGCTGTCCACAGCAACTTGGTGCTGAAACCTCATCAGCTGCAGCAGTGGATCATTTCTGAGATCAGGCTGGCACACAGCTTTTTTTTTGCAAATTCAAATTTTGAAAAGCTTCGTTCGTAAACTACAACATTTTCCTTAAGCCCTCATTTAATTGATTCACATGAATATTTTATTTCGTTACAACGCCATGGCACTGATATTTTAGTCCCCCCCTCCAAAAAAATCTATATTTCCAGAGATTGAATGGCAAGTAGTGAGTTTATAGTTATACTACTGAAGTTTGTGGAGTTTTTAGTCTGTAGATGTGTAGTCCTACAAGGGACTTGCACCCACTGTGTGTGTGTGTTTGGTGTAAATGTGTATGGATTTGGTATTTGTATCTTATCTTGAGATTAATATCAGATTGATTTTCTTTAGGAAAAAATATCACGGCAGCTGTTTCAATTCTGCATGCGCGTATATGCCTGTACATGAGTGTGATAGGTTATATTTTTCCACCTAACATCAAAGTCCAGAGTCTCACACTAGACATTAGGAATAAGAAAGCTTTTTTTTTTCTTCCTCGCTCTTGTGGACGGGTCGTGATGTGGTGCTCACTGGCTGACTGGTTCTTATTGGTTGAAGTGTTTGCTGCCATGGTTGGAAATTAACATAAAGGAGGCAAGTGGCGAAGGGATCCACTCGGGGGCAAGCTGGTGATGCGTCACAGCTCTCGGTGAAAAGGGGAGACAAAAAAAGGGACTAAAATAGCGCCGAACCTGAGGGTTAATGTGCACCAATGGCCACGAAGTCACTTGTGGTCTCAGAGCGGAGCGCAAAAGTGCCACAGGTGACGAGGAGTATGAGCACAGAGATGGGAGCCTCTGAGTGCCCTAGGTGTTGCAAATAAGTAACAAAAATCGCTCAAAACAAACTTTGCCATGTAAGATTAGCGGTCGAAACCTCTGCACGGTGCAGAAATTCTACGATTTCACCACGTCACGTCTTGGGAGATCATGAAACAACATCGGATGTGGCTGAGGCGAGGACAAGTTGACGAAGCTGAGGAAAGCCATCTTCACCGATGAAGCAGCCAAGTTCCTCTGCGCCTCTCCCTTTACGCACAGGCGAGGTGAGGACGGAGAGCATCACTTCAAGGTAGAGAAAACACCAATGAGTCATCCGAGGTGCTGAAAGCTCGGGAGAAGACGGAAGAAGCACAACTTCTATTTCGAATCGGAAATCATTAAAAAAGCACATCATGAATGCCGAAGGGGGATCATCCGGGCTGGCCAAATCAGCCGCTGTAAAACTGTCCGAGATGGGCGAAAGAACCAAGAAGTTAGGCACCGCGATGAAAGATCCTCACCAGCAAAGAAGGATCATATTAGTGATTGTTTGCGTTGCTCTCCTGCTGGACAATATGCTCTACATGGTAATCGTGCCAATTATTCCAGACTATCTTGCTGAGCTGGAGAATGAGCAGTCAGAGCACGTCCACGAAGTGATGCATCCCAACAGTTCAACCAACAGCACAAGCCAAGACAAAAGCAACAAGGACAATTTAGATGTCCAGATAGGAGTACTTTTTGCGTCTAAAGCCATCCTGCAGCTGTTAGTAAACCCGCTGTCGGGAACTTTCATAGACCGGGTTGGATATGACATACCACTTTTAATTGGACTGACTGTCATGTTCGTTTCCACTTGCATATTTGCTTTTGGGGAGAACTATGCGACGCTCTTTGCTGCCAGAAGTTTGCAGGGTCTGGGGTCTGCTTTCGCTGACACCTCTGGAATTGCCATGATAGCCGACAAATACACCGAGGAGGCAGAGAGAAGCAAGGCGCTTGGCATCGCTCTGGCGTTTATCTCTTTCGGGAGTCTGGTGGCGCCTCCCTTCGGGGGTGTCCTGTACGAGTTTGTGGGCAAGAGAGTGCCCTTCATCGTGCTCGCCTGCATTTGCCTGGCTGACGGCTTTCTGTTGCTCACCGTGATCAAGCCGTTCTCCAACAGGACTAGAGAGAACATGCCAGTCGGCACCCCTATATACAGACTCATGATTGATCCGTACATAGCTGTGGTAGCCGGGGCGCTGACAGTGTGCAACATCCCCTTGGCTTTTCTTGAGCCCACCATAGCCAACTGGATGGAGACCACCATGCACTCCTCACAGTGGGAAATGGGACTCACGTGGCTCCCTGCCTTCTTTCCTCACGTCCTCGGTGTGTACATAACAGTTAAATTGGCAGCACAGCATCCACATTTGCAGTGGTTCTATGGAGCTTTGGGTATGGTTATCATAGGGGCAAGCTCCTGCACAGTCCCGGCATGCAAAACTTTTGGGCAGCTCATCGCGCCGTTGTGCGGCATTTGTTTTGGCATCGCACTTGTAGACACTGCCCTGTTGCCGACACTCGCTTTTCTGGTTGACGTGCGTCATGTTTCAGTGTATGGTAGTGTTTATGCTATAGCGGATATTTCCTATTCTGTCGCATATGCCATGGGTCCTATAGTAGCCGGCCAGATAGTGCACAATCTCGGGTTTGTACAACTTAATCTGGGTATGGGTCTCGTCAATGTGCTTTACGCACCAGCCCTGCTGCTGCTGCGCAACGTGTGCCAAATGAAACCGTCCTACTCAGAGAGAGATAACCTGTTAGAGGAAGCTCCGCAGGGGCTGTACGATACTATCAAAATGGAGGAGAGGAGAGGTAAAAAGAAGAGTTACAGTTCGGCAGGGAATTGCCTTCCAGTAGATGAAAATGGGTTTGACCCCTTTAGAGCACAACGGTCCGTGTCAGAGGAGTCGTCCGGTCCCGAGTACACTTAAACCGGCCACACTCTGACCGCCTCCTTCCCCCTTAAACATTCCCCTGGAGAGATTTGGATATGAGTTAGGCAGGTTATAGGCTAGTGATTAAGTACCAATGTGCAATATAAACACCCAATCACCAAATCATGATTGCGTGACCCGTTTATCCAAAGTCTTTTTTTTTCTGTTGACTGTGATTTCATTGTGTCGAACAAGTCTATGTAGCGTTTGTTATGGACGTATAACTGGAGTTTTGTGAGAGATCTATCAGCTAATGTTGACTTTGTGTGTATAACTGAGTATTGTAAAAAGGTATAAATAGATAACTGTGCGTACATGATTATATGGGACCAACTATAAGCAGCACATTCCCCCCCTTCCACAAACATACACACAAAAATAGCCTATATTTTTAGTCTCTGAAGAAACTTTTTTTACTTGCACATCAAAGGCCTGATTTTCTTTTTTTGCTCTTCGAAATTTCGTGATTTTTAATTTTGTAACACGTGGGCCTGTTTGGTATCATTTTATTTTAGATGTTTTTGTTGTTTGAAATTAAATGTATCATAATAAATGGATTTTGTACATATGTGGATATAAAGTATGCACAATGTAAATTGTTCAAACATACGTGGACCTCTGCAAAGTGTGTGTGTGTGTGTGTGTGTGTGTATGCGTGTTTTTGTGTGTGCGCGCGAGCGTGTATGTGTGAAACATTTTGTCAAGACGTAGCTAATGAAGTCAGTCTCCTTAAGATGAACAAATATGTATTCATTTATCAATTGTCGTTTTAATAAATCTCTGTTTGGATCAGTGTGACGGTGGTGATTTCCTTTTTATTTCGAGGTTGAAAAGAATAAAGAAGTGGGAGTGGATGAATGTAACGAATTCAGATTATAAAAGTTATTCAAAATGCCACATTGCTCTTCAAGAGGCATTCAAATACCATGGTTGGAAACAATATAATCTTAGTTCCATTATATTATATATGAAAAATAATTAAACTTCCTCTGATCATGAAAAATAATGAGTCTCCAGAAGTCTTGTTTCAACAAGCTACACAGTCACAGAGCGAACACACACAGGAAGGGGAGATGGAGCGCACATTAGCAACACAATGGAAACCAAAAAATATATTGATGACCGGATCCAAGAGCGCAACAGTTTGGGGAATCAGGCACCAGCTCCGCAATTGTGACACATCTCAGGCTGGCAGAAACTGCAGAAAGCGCGCAGGACTTAGGGGGTGGTTGGGTAGGGAGGTGGTGGGTGGATGTGGGGGGGGGAAGGGTGGGGTGGGGTGGGGGGCCGTGAGATAATATGTTCCGCGAATAGATTTCGATGGGAGGAGTTTTTTGCCTCAAGGGGGAAGGTAGACGCAAACACCTTCAGCATCTTTTTCCAAGGCGCGCTTTAATGTGGAGTCACAGCCGTATGGCGAGACGCGGGGACGGGGGACCAGTCCAGCGCCCGAACGGAGCTTTACTCTAATATGGGATATCACATCGTGGACGTGGGAGGCAATGTGATCTTCCACACACTTCTCTGACCACTTGAGTGCTACACTGATCAGGTAAGGTAACTTTTTTCTCTCTTTCAATTAACGAAAAAGGAGATTTTGTGTTTATTAAAAACTTATCATCCTACTGGATGAGCCTCTTTGGCGCACAGCGAGGAAGAATATACATCCATAAAAGCTCATTTAGTCTACTTAAAAGTCCGCGTTGTTCTGAAAACACACTGAAAAGTTTGCAAGTCCTTAATCATTTCACTTGTTTTAAAGTTTAATACATTTCAGTGATTTGTAATTTTTAGTTAATCGTTTGTTTTAAGATATTGTCATTTTTTATTGAAATGTTTTACAAATTATTTTACTTTATTGGCATCATTTTTCTTTCGCATGAGGAAAACTAACCTTTTAAGACTGAAATAGAGATAAAAATGAGCTTTTAAGATGCAGATCTCTTTGCAGTGGTGAGCAATGCAGCGCAGCAGGAATTCAAGGACATGCAGCAAATTACATTAGGCTGCGAAATGATGAAGAATGGAAGCCTGCTGGTTCACTTTCAGACAGCACTAACTGCAAAGCTCAGTGGGCCCTAATTTTATTTACTGTATTTTTTTTTACTTTGCTGTTTTCTCTCTTAAATGTCTTAACGTGCTTCGTGCAGGGAAGGCTGAACTCAAGCCATCTCTAGAGGGTTTCCACATTTCCCTTGACTGGACTGGAATGCAAAGATGCCTATTTTGGAGCAACAGACAGCCAGAGACCGAGACGGCCAAGTATGATCACATGTCATTGTTTTCTTAGTGAAAGTGTTTTTCTTTACATTAGCACAAATACTAAACACCTTAACTTTTTTTCAAGAATTTTTTAATATTGAGCGCTTCTGCTGTCCGTGGTGCTGAAGTTGGCAAAAGTTCAGCACCACGGACAGCTCCTGGTCCACTAACATTAACTGACCGCTAGGGGCGAACATTTGATGGAAGGCCTTTCATCCCTCTGGAACAAAACCACCCATATTTTAACTATTTTATTTCAAAAAATAGACATACTTCACCTCTGTATTTCTTTAATCATCTAATGAAATTTGAGCTACAGATAGATTATATGGGAATTTAACCAGTTGTTTACTGCAGTTTGGTTGTCTAAAGATAGATTATATTATAAGGGAATTGTTTACTGTGGTTTAGTTGCCACTTGGTCTTCCTGTCTTCAATTTTTGTTTGTTTGTTTTCCAGAGCAACATTTTATACATCTTTGCGCAAAAAAATAAAATACATTAAAAAAAAAAAATACTTCTCCCATTTTCAAGAATCCACAGCAAGAAATTATTTCACCATTTCAACACACAGGTCAACATCAACAGCTGTGGCTACTAACAGTAACAGTATGCAAATGACCGAACATCAGACACAAAAGATAATCAATTTGTATCTCCCTTCCTTAAAAAAAAAACAACAGTATTTCCAAGTCCCACAAGACTATGGGATTTATTTGCAAATAGGCCTTGAAGCATTAAAGATGAATTATTAACTCTGGTTCTAATAATGAAAGCATAAAAAAAAGATCTTACCCCTTTGGCCCTCTCACTAATTAACAATAACTGAAACATTAAAATGCTGAACAGCTGCTGTCCTTTCATTACTTATTATCACTATTTATACCAATCTGTTGTGTTTTTGTGACATCAGGTGCTGCCAAAGGTCCCTGTGCCCCCACTGAAGCAAACCCTCGACACGTACCTGAAGTGTGTCCAGCACCTAGTGAAGGAGGAGCAGTTTAAAAAAACAAAGGCCATCGTGGAGAAGTTTGGGGCTCCTGGAGGTGCTGGAGAGGTTCTCCAGAAGAAGCTTCTAGAGAGGAGGGACAAGACAACCAACTGGGTAAACTTTCACATCATGCAAGATAAAAAAAACACTGCTGCCTCATTTTACCAAGGTGCATAAACTGGGAAAAAAGACAGAAAAAAGAAAAAACACATCCAACTATGCAACATTTTTCTATCCCCTGTATCAATAAAGACATTTTGGTTTATTGTTATTTAAGAGTAACTGGATATGTTTCTCCTCTCCGCCTTTTTTCTAATTAATTGAATATTCATTTGGAAAACTCATTAAAGTCATTACCTAATGTTCATCATTCAATATCTTTAGTATTATAAAATGTCTGTTTTTCTTCATTTAATACAAAGTATGTACATTTATTATAGAGGATCTGATATAATGAATTTGAGCTTTACTAATGCAGTATTTTTAATCAGCATCATCTTTTTTGTGCTTTTTTTGTAATAATCATGTTTGAACCTTTGCATCTGTGCTATTTTAAAAAGAAAATGCCCTCTGATTTTGTCTCCAAGATGGCAAAGTTCCTGAAATAATATAATATATAACCCATTCATAAGAGTTGAAAACAGTGAAACACCCGGCGATGAAGATTTATCGGAGTCTCTGTTTGTCCTTTGTTGCTTCAGTCTCTCTCTCTCGGAGTCTGGGTGATCGGTCAGTCCACAACTCATCCAGCTCTGTGAAATCTATCACGCTCCCACTCTCACATTGGCTCTCACCCACTCTCCTTTTCATCTGGCAGTGATACACTGTAATAGGTTTTTTACTCCATTGCTCACAGGTCTCAACTCTGAAGATAATAACTTGAGTCCAAATCGCTTAACGAAGCAACATTTCTCAAAAAAGCGTCTATGTGTGTTTCTCAGGTCTATGACTACTGGCTTGAAGACATGTACTTGAACAACAGGTTGGCCCTACCGGTCAACTCCAGTCCTGTCATGGTGTTTCCTAAGCAGACGTTCAGAGATCATAAGGATGCTCTCAGGTATGTGCTGGGAGTTTTTTTTGGCTCTGCTTTTGTTCAGACTATATAATGTTTACATGTGCTGAGTTTTAAAAATGTATCCACCCTCTCTGTGATGTACCAGAGACAGTGATAAAAGTTACACAAACATGACTCTACTGCGCAACAACAGAATCATGTGAGAGTCAGTGAGAGGAGCAGTTAAAAAGAAAATCTTATCCTAAATCACTTTACACTGGGAAGAAACATTACTGTGAATATATATATACAATATATATAATACTTTCTTACAGTAAATAATGCAACAGAACATCAAGATTTTCATCATTTGAGTTTGAAAGCTGAAAATATTTCAGCCATGTAAACGTCTGGTAAAAGTCAGATTTCAGATTGAGTCACTTCATTGAAGTGAAATGTCTTTTTTGTCAACTGAATGGTGATAAAAAGAGAGGAAAACATTTTAGCAGCCTCAATACAACAGAATTACAAAGAATACGATTATTTTCAGTTGCTTCTTTTGTCCAACCAACGGTCCAATTCCCACAGATACTGAGTTTACTTTCACTTACAGGTTAGACAAGAAAAAGAAGCAATTGAGGAAAACTGGAACATTATTCATTTTTGCTTAAAAATTTACCAAAAAGATGAATCCTTTATTAAAATGGTTGCAGATTAATTTTATGTCAATTGATTATTAGATTAATCGCTTCAACTCTTATGGAAACCCTCTGTCTTCCCTATCTCTGTGCAAACCTGCATTTAATACCCTCAAGTTGAACACGTACACCACATTCTCTCACAAAATTCAAGTCATTGAGAAAAAGGTAGTAAATAAATGTCACCTAATAACTCCCAGGATGTACTGAACAACACAGATTGTAACTTGCAGAATGCTTGAAGACCAATTTAATGTGTCCAGAGGTTTAGATGTCAATTAAGTGAGAACAGCAACTGTTGGATATTGCTCATTTTACTTTTCTGTAAAGAAAAGTAACAATATTAACAATACAAAACATACTGTACATTATATCATTCAGTTCTGTGGCTGCTGAGAGGTTTATGTTCTTCTCAGCAGACATGGACACAGATTAAGATCAGAGCAGACATGGAAAGAATCACTGGCATCATCTCTTGGACAAATCTCTGCCCATTATTAAATGAGCTGTGGTCCACCAGACATTACACCAGTCCGCCCGGACCTGTAACTCACCATTAGCTTTTGTCAGCTTGCGCCGCACTAACTGAATATTTCCAGAGCACCCCAAGCAGCTGGTAATCTACTGACACGACCACTTATTAGATTGGGAGTGACAGGGCCAAACTCTCCGCAGAGACTGCTAGTCAGGCCTCATTTAGGGGTGTGGTGCTCTGTGGCCGCCTTCTTTGTATTGATCTGGCTTTGAACGTAATAACACCAAAGACAAATGACATACAACATAAGACTTGACAGGGCTCTGTGTTTTCCCTATTTGCCCCCACCGCCTACTCACACATACAGGCTGGCTCTCTCTCTCACACACAGACACAGATAAACACACATGCTCACCCACTGTATCCTAGTAATTTACCATAATGTGATTACTGTTAGTCCTTTGAGAGATGGGAGAACATCTAATTATAATCACTTGCCAGTCCACTGTATGTGTGTGTTTGGTGTTTATACAGCAAACCCTGCGCCTTTTTAATTTCATCCTTTTCACTCTTTTAAGATTTGCTGCTCGTCTCATCAGAGGAGTGTTGGAGTATAAGGCTCTCGTTGATGAGTAAGTTTAACTTGTAATGGATTACCTGCCACCCTGCACCCTAAGCTTCCACCTGCATGTCTGTGCACGCACCACACCTCATCTATGTTACCCCCACGGCCCCAGTGTGCAGTCAGTCAATTTAAAACCAAACTATACTAATAAGTCACCAAGTAAGAGAGTCAGAGGTAATATGATGTGTGTAATAATGTCTCTCAGGCGAGCGCTCCCTGTGGAGTTTGCCCGAGGCCAGCTGGCTGGGACCCCTCTGTGCATGGAGCAGTACTACCGCCTCTTCAGCTCCTACCGCTACCCGGGGCTAAAGACAGACACGCTTAAGGTCCAGATGAATGCAGCCTCCTCAGCGCCGGAGCACATCATCGTGGCGTGCAAGAACCAGGTCAGGACACTGGCCTCTGAGGAGACTTTTCATACTCCATCACGCATCTAAGTGAAGACACTGTCCAGTCCATGTGAGAGAAAATATAAGTGAATGTAAGGATGTTTTAACATTATATTAAGTTTATCTACAGATGCAGCTGAAGATTTTTTTTTACCAAAGTGCTCCAAAGATGTGGTGAATTTACCACTGCATGCAGCAATACTGGCCTCTAGTGCAGATAAACTCTTCCTTCATCAGAATTCAAAGTATATGACTTTCCTGGACATCTAATTTGGCTACAGAAGATATTTTGTTATCTATTCTGTTGGTGCCACCTTTGAATGTAATGTATTACAGATATCACAGGGGCATCTAACCGAAAAAGCCAAGATCCTCTCCACTCTGTTGAACCTCAGTACTGAATACAAGAGGTTTTCTTTTCCAAGTAACATGTACTTGGAATATTCATCATCTGTATATACATCATTCTGCACAGTGAAGCTCCAACATCCAACTGAAAGACAAAAACAGATATTTGACTGGAGTGGGGACTTTAAATTCAGGCATTAGACTAAATATCCTATTTTAGTGAAAAATATTAGTACCTATCAGTCAATTTTCATCATATATGTACTGTATTTAAAATGTATCCACTTCTTTTTTATAGAGCTGCATTTTGTAAGTTTCCCAACTGATCATAATTCAAAAGTGAAGTCTTTTTTTCTGGTGTTTACAAGCACAACTGATGTAAACAACTTCGATTTAATGGTGGTCTAGTTAACTTTTGTGAGTTTGTTCTACAATCTGTAGTCTGTGCCAGATACCATCTCATTCCCTCATATTGTTTTTGAGTCCTGACTGATAGTCCTTTATAGAGATTCCCATCAATACATAAAACCTGTGCTTCCATCATCTGCAGGTCCAAGGCTACTACCATTTTGATTTCATTTAGCTTTGCCTTTAAATTAACATGGAGAAAAAGGCTGAGAGACAGCACAAGAGGAGCTCTCACCTGGAAATGGTTCTGGGAACTATCAATCTATGGCACATAAGGGCCTGTCCCTATGGAGATACAGGCAGTTAACTAAATTACAGTTGATTAAATCTGTCTGAGAGCTTCCTTGAGTCGCATTTTTAACTGATCACAGTGGAGGAGCCATGTTTTATGTTGCAGTTGGCCATTTTTAGTCCCTGTCATTATTACTAGTGCCCTTGTTATCTCAGCGGTTCAAATACTGTACCACAGTAACAATAAAGCTCTGACATAAAGGAGACATCTCAGCATAAATGTTCCCTACTAAAGTTGCATCCTGTGATACAGTACATGATGGAATAGTTAAGAACTGTATGGTTTCTGTAATCTATTTTTCTCACTAGTTTTTCGTGTTGGATGTAGTCGCAAACAGCAAGCAGCTCAACGAGACAGAAATCTTATCCCAACTGGAGAAAATCATGAAAATGGCAGGAAACGCAGAAGAGAGACTCCCTCCTTTTGGCATCCTGACATCTGATGGAAGGACAGAATGGGCACAAGCCAGAGATGCACTAACGAAAGGTCTCAGCTCTAATGTCTTCACTTTCAGAAGTTTTAACCAACTGTAAACAGTTTTCAGAGAAATAAACCAAGACATATCTGATCTCCCAACCTCTTCTATCCAGATCAAACCAACAGGGACTCTTTGGCCCTGATAGAAAGCTGTCTCTGTGTGGTGTGTCTGGATGAGCCCAATGGCTTGGACCCCAATGATACGAACAGGGCACTGCTGATGCTGCATGGTGGCGGCCGTGAGAGGAATGGGGCAAACCGCTGGTATGACAAGTCAATGCAGGTAAAACCATGCTGATGGCACTTTAATCCTGCATGGACGGAGACTTTGGCCTGTTAGTTAATCTGTCTTCTCTCAGTTTGTTATAGGAATGGATGGCGTATGTGGAGTGGTGTGCGAGCACTCACCTTTCGAGGGTATAGTTCTGGTGCAGTGCTCGGAATACCTGATGAAATATATGTAAGTCAGCCCACTGCAGCAGGATATAACTGTACATCAGATATTGTTTTCTCAATGAATGCTGCTGAGGTCAACAGTGAAGGAGATCTAAATGTTGTTGTTCTCAACAGAACTGGGACCCCATCAAAGATAGTGACATCTTCCAGCATCAGAGAGCTTCCCCCTCCAAGGAAACTTCTCTGGAAATGTAACCCACACATCCAAGGACTCTTAGCGGCATCTGGAGACCGACTCCAGAGGCAAGACACACACAAACAAAAAAACACATAATCATATCTACAAACAATTCCAAGTATTTCCAAAGACACTAGGTCTCATATTGTCTTTGCTTTCTCGTCCAGGCTGGTGAATAATCTCGACATGGATGTTTTCAAGTTTAAAGTTTATGGAAAAGAATTCATCAAAAAGCAGAAGATGAGTCCAGACGCATTCATACAAGTTGCCTTACAACTCGCATTTTACAAGTAAAGCACATCCCAGATCTAGAGCTTCAAATCTTAATTTACAAAAATTTACTTACTATTCCCTTTCAAATATGTTGATGTTTCAATGATTGCTTTTGTCGTGATCTCAGATGCAATGGAAGGCTCGTTTCCACCTATGAGAGTGCGTCCATTCGGCGTTTCCAAGAGGGTCGGGTAGATAATATTCGCTCAGCCACTGCTGAGGCCCTGGCCTTTGTGAAGTCCATGACAGATGAGAGGGGCACTTTCACCGTGAGTCATTTTTCTCACTTTGACAGACTAACTCCCATATTACTTCTCATCAAGCCCGCTCAGACGAAACAGGTGCGACCAGCTACCTCAGCATGCCAAACCCAGTCTCCCTATTGAAGCAGATGATCTCCCCACAGATTTAACAGCTCTATGAAAAATGGATTTACTAGCAGTATTGTATTACTTTTGTGAAAACTGCCCCATGTTTCCATTTTTTCACTAAATTATTTTTCACTTTTCTTGCAGGATTCAGAAAAAATTAAACGATTGAGGGATGCAATTAATGCCCAGACAAATTATACAATTGCAGTAAGTATTTCATACCAGCTTTTGATCAGTGTCATAGACAAAGTTTAAATGTGTCAGCATTAAAACATTATGTAAACTGATTCTAAACCCAAAATGTATCTTTTGTCAAAAACTCACCACCTATAGACTTCAAAAGTGAAATTTGTTTGATCATTCTTCACAGAGGGCAGCAGCTGCGGTAAGCTTGAAAAACATATTGGTTACAATGGATAACAATAGTTTTAATGCCAGAAAAAAAGAAATCAATTAATACATTTTGGTTGGAGTATCACAACAAGGAGCTGGTGGATACACAGTGGGGCTATTGTTCAAAATCTTTAAAGGCACAGGTCACAACTGGTGTGCAGTACCCTTTCAATCCAAAACATATCTACATGGTTTGTGGTCCAACTGCAGCCCAGGAAGTTCAGCAAACATCTGAATTCTGTTGTGAAAGTCAAGGTGGAGGGTATATTTTACACTAAGCAGGACTGGGCCTGTAAATCCCATCTCTGTTCATACTGAGACTCTTGCTGAAAAGGATTCATTAGCACTGAGGGAAAACATGTTTTTCAGGCTATTACAGGAATGGCAATAGACAATCATCTCCTTGGACTTCTGAGGATCGCAAAGGAGCTCAACATGGAGAAGCCAGAGATCTTCTGCGATGAGACATATCTGGCCAGTAACCAATTCATCCTTTCTACCAGTCAGGTAACATGTGATCTCAAACTATTCTAACATTTTCTCTCTTCAAATTATTACTTTAAGGTCTCTCTGGCTAAGGAACCCAAACGCAGTTTTATAAGAATTTGACTTAATCAGTGATGCTTAAAATTTCTGCTCATGATTGATAAAGTACAGGTTGTACCATATATACATATACTTCCCTAGAACCCTGACTCATCAAGTTCAACATGTGTCTTTATACACACAGAGATAAAAACAGAAATATGAATTGGCTTTAGAGTTATCATTTCACAAAGATAGCGAATACAGAGGAGCTGCTGTTGAGGGAATATTAGTGAATCTTCTGCTGCTTTGCTTATAATCTGTCCGAACTTCCTCCTCTTGTGAACAGAGGTACAGTTATGGAAAACACTTCCAGTCACTGTGACAGAAATGTTTTTGCTTTGGCTTTTTTCAAATGTGAAAAGAGATACAGTTCTTGGACCCTATGAATATCAAGTTCCTCTGTGTCTTCACTACCATGACCATGAATTACAAGAAGACGGAGATCAGCCAACACCACCTAGAGCAGCAACAGCACCAGGAATTTTGAGCAAGAGGAGCATTTGAGGAGCATTTTATTTTTATGCCCTGCACCCTGATAAGCAGACAGTTCTGTCTGTGGTTTATTAAAGAACTTTGAAGACATGACTGCATTTAGCACTAAGCTGTATAGACAATAAAGAGAACCAATTACAAAAGGCTGAAGAAATCTCTAAAAAAGAGTTTACTAAGACTGCAAAAAAGAAATGCACTTACAACACAACAAAACTTTACAAAACGCATAAGACTAATTAGAAAGTTTTGAAAACAGCCAGGTGGCTGCTGGTGTTTGGGAGCATCACTGAGGGCTCTGTGCTTGCTCCTAAAGTCTTTTTAATTGGAGACCCTGTCAGATTCATCTGCTATCCTCTGCACTGAGTTTTTTTCCTCCAGATGATCTCTGTATTTAGCTTTAGCACTTGAATCCCACACTTGAAAATGTTTTTTTTCTACTAACACAAGTTGTTAAGACAGCCATACACATAAACTATATATATAAAGACTCACTACACAACAATACACATTCACAAGAGCTGACAGTTGCATTGTTATTTGACCGACTGAGGGGTGGTTAATGCTACAACAACATGTAATGATTATGGGATGACTCTTTAGCTTTGATACACTTTTCCATTTCTGACAGCAAAGCAAAGAGCATCTGCAGTTTACATTGAGCAGTGACTCAACAAAGTCACATTTATAATGTGCAGTCACTGGTAGTCATCCATGACATTTCCAACAAAATTAATGTGCGTTTTGCTCCTCACTTTTGCTTATTAATGAAGAGAAATGATTCAACCCACATCCTGTTCGCCATAACTTTGCTATTTTAACATCCTGTGTCAGCGATTTTGCATTAGTGAAAGATGCAGTGCCTATAGAAACATTAACTTCATCTATGGAAAATATGAGAAAACATGATATCAGAGTTCTTCCAGTGGTGGATCAACACATCAAATATGTCTGGGGAAAAACTCCCAGAGTGTTAACACCACTTAGACCAGGTGAAAGTTTTTATCTTGCATATAAAGTTGATCAAAAAAAAGTGAATTGACAACTATTTTGATATTCTGTTAATCATTGAGGTCATTTATCATGCAAAAATACCAAGCAATTGCTAGTTTCAGATTGTCAAATGTCAAATGTAAGGATTTTCTGCTTTTCTCTGTTTTAGGAATGTAAACTGAATATTTAGACTGTTGGTTGGACAAAACAAGAAATCTAAGGATGTCGTCCTGGGCATTTTTCCCTATGAAAATTTTTCCAATAATGAAAATAAGTTGTATTTGCAGCCCTGATCTGATTCATCATCTCTCACAAATGCAAAACTAACACAGCTCTTTCTCATGACTAGCTACAGTAAAGTGGTCTAACCTAGGTTGTGTCCTCCTGTCTCCAGGTCCCTACCACAGTGGAGATGTTCTGTTGCTACGGCCCAGTGGTGCCAAACGGCTACGGCGCCTGTTACAACCCACAATCAGACCACATCATCTTCTGTGTGTCTAGTTTTTGGGAGAGCACGCAGACGAGCTCGGCTGTTTTCGTCAAAGCACTGAACGAGGGCCTGCTGGAAATCAGGGACCTGTGCAATAGTAGCGGCACTGCAGCTACCAAACCGGCTGATAGCAGCCAGGGAGCTGGTCAGCCTCGCAAATCAGGGAAGTAAGCCATACTGAAAGAGCACTCCCACTCAGCTGCTCCTCTCAACACTTTTAGACTTAGTCTTTAGCTTTAGTCTCACTAGTGTCTTTGTTGTCTGTGCAATAGTGCTCCTTTCACCACGAAATGAAAAGCCTTAAAATCCTCATGTAACTGTAAGTAGTATATAAATATCAAAAAATGTGAATGGAAAACTTTTTCTTTTTTTTTTTGGATGTGTAGACATCAGAATGATTTTGGGTCCATCATTGATACCCACTTGACTCAGTAGACTTAGATTAACTGGTCTGCTGCCTTTAGGAAACTGAAGCCATGTCCGCTTTGAAGCACTGATGTGAGGGGCAAATCCTCAATCAGAGAGTGATTTTACTGAATGATCTCAATGTATATCTTACACACACATATAGAGTAGTTAACGTAATATACTGTACATGGCAGGAATCTGTAAAAATTTAAAAAAATACATACAGTATACTTAAGTGACTTATAACAATCATGACGTCCTGTAAATGTGATTCTGCCAACCTGTTTGTGTGTGCCATTATGTAAAAAAAAAAAAAAACAAACTGGATTAATAATATAAATATAATATTTTAATGAGATAAAGTTATTTTTACTGTTGTCATGTTTGAGTAGTTATGTACATGTTTTTGATGCCATTAATACTAAAGTTGCCAAAGAGATCATATGTAAGTGAAATCAGTTTGATGAGGCACATTATAAAAAATGTATGAATGAATAACTGTAAAAATAGAGGACAGGTTAAAGACAATAGAGATGTGTGAAGGGAAAAACCGGTTTCAGTGGTACATTTGAAGTCATCTGTGAACTTGTGCCGTGTGTATGTGTTCCACATTATAGCAATAGTTAATAGTGTAAAGTTAAATGAGCAGTACCTTAAATGCAAGATATAGTCCAGTGGTGACTGAGGCAAACCACTGTGTTTATGTGTACAGTAAAAAAAAAAGTGCTTTTATTTGCACTTAGAGGTAGAATGAGGGTAGTCATGTGTTGTTATATTGTAGGTACATTGTGCAATAACAAAATAGCAAGTGCAGTGAGGGTATATGTGCAATTTACCAAATCAATTCATTAGATGCATGGAGCTTATGTAATATTAAATAAACTATGGTTGCTATTTTTGATATTCAGAGATACTGGACTGACATTAGAATGAATTTTGGCAATGTACACGGTGCATGATGTTTTGGTCAAAAATGTCCATTGAAGGTGTAATGTGACGTAGGATTCCTCTACAAATGTACTGTATATTGTGGGTCTTGTTTCAATCTGTGGTCTGTGTCATAGCAAATCAAATCAGTGGTCTTTAGCAGTGAAAATGTGAGGATATTTGTTGTCCTGTGTCCAGATGACACTTACTGTATGTTTGTCATCTGTGTATCATCAGCCAAAGTGAATGTGAACCATGAAGATCGTTTTTTTTTTTTAAAAAGTCCATATCAAGAAAAGGCTACACACATGCATGTTTATTCTTACATACTAACTGTATTTTTATATGTTCAAAACTTATATGATGAAAATTATTCTTAGAGTACATAGAAATAATAAAACTGCCTTAAAATAAAGTGATGCAAACTATTTTCCACAGTTCCTCCCAGATATTATATTCTATAAGTGTTAAATGTTGTTTCACCTCTGATAATTAATTTGTGTTTCTACCTGTGCTGTTGTTTCCTGTCTGTTACTGAGTGACAAATGCAAAAGAATGTATTGTTTGTCATGTATTATTCAGTGAGGTTTTCCCTTTTCCCTATGGTTAAATTATGTTATTATATTAATTGTCCTACAGCAAAGCATTAATGTAGTAATTTTTGCACTCATCCATGATGCTTTTTGTCAATGGTCATTTGTAACATGTCACTGACAAGGAGAATATAATTATCAGGTCATTAATGAATGTTCAGTGAAAAGTCACATGTTTGTCATTGTAAAAAAGAAAACAAAAATCTCATTTATTTTTTTGGCTATGACACTATCTTGTTGATTGAAAACATCAAAATAAGCTGTATTAAAACTGTTGTGCAGTGAAAAACTATATACTCAATTCCAGAAATAAAATGAACTTAAAACTATTGCATGTCAGTGTTTTCTGATATTAATTTGATGTTCTGACTAAATAATTTCTCTTTAAATATGATTCTCAAATTAGTTTGGTGGCACAAAATGAGGTCACCAAAGTGAAAATTAAATACTTGTGTTATTGTCTGGGTGTTTATTCATTTGTACACTTTAGTAGGTCACAACACATAGAGCCTTGAGTAAAACAGAGCAAAGTTGAAATGCTCTACTTATGCTGGAAATATATCCAAAGACCAGTTTTAATGCAGTACGGCCTGACAGACATTCAGTATTAACTGAACTCAACATCATTCAGGATTACCACAGTGAAAAGACTGAATTAATTTAGGCCAGTTTACCAATTCATTGCAACTGCACTTCAAAACACTTTATCACAATTTGGGTACCAAAAGTACAATTCTTACGCCATTAACTCCTTAACTTGACTCGAACACCTCAATTAAAAATATATATGAATATGAACAGTCAAATTTATACAAGATACACAAGATGTGACAATTTCACTCTGTTTAAGTAGTGATCCAAATGCCTGGTGTTTCTCTAAAATTTGTTGATCAATCTTAAATAAATAGAAGGACCAACACTGAACAATAACTACTGCTAGAAGATTACTGATGTTTTGAGGTTTGTTTACATCAGTAATGGTTGTTAACACTGGAGTAAAACAGTGTTTAATTGTGACAATGTGGTATCTTCAATTAAAATATCATGCACACAAGCACAAATATATGTTTATTTATCCCTTCCAAAAATAATGCTGAGCTAACATGACTGAAAAGTAAACTCTAACCAGTTCAAAAGCAGAAGGGTGCTGATCAGTCTCAAGTGCAACTGTAATTGGAGGAACAACTGGACTCATTTGCATGGGGTTGTCTGTTTACAGCTTGGCTACTTTACTGACACAGTCCCAACAGATGGCCTTGTTTCACTGGAATCTGATAAGGTCTTCAGGGAGAGACCCAAATTTAATTCACCATTGGCTAAACCACTGAACCAAGTCGACCAAGTACCCAAAAACATTAGTCAAGCCTCCATGAACTGGTCCAATTGATTTTGGAATATATCACGCAAACTCATATGCATTAAACAAACAGTTCAGTGTGTTAATGGTAACAAGCACAAAACTATACAGTTCTATAATATTGCATATCATCATCTCTGCATTTGGTGGTTGTATGTCATATATAATATCATTGCTCAGCTAAAAGAGGTTAGTCGAACTTCATTTGTATAAACCTGATTTGCATAAAAGCAGGCGATTAGACAATACACTACCACCATTCACCAAATAGATTTGCAAGCTAATATTAAAAAGACAACGCCAGTATGAACATATTCAACATATTCAGTGCCTGGTTGCAGGGCAGCAGGTTAAGAAAAGTAGACCAGATGTAGACTCACGTCCTCCAGCTCCTACTGGGGGATCCAAGAAGGCCTTCTTAGACCAAGTGGGTTATGTAATCAGTCTTAATCAAGGTAGTCTCGTACAATCCCTGCACCTATGGTGATGGTACACTAAGCTGTCTGTTGATCTCACATCTTATCCTCACTTATGAAAAAGACCCTGAGATACTTGAAGTCCTTCAGTGGGGCAGTGACTTGCTCCAAACTCAAAGAATTTTCCATATTCCACATATTTCAGCCACGTACTATGGCCTATGATTTGGAGGTGCTGACTCATTTCAATGATCAAACGAAGCCAACAGAACTATATAATTAGTAAAAGCATAGAAGTAACCCTGAGGTCACCAAACAGATTACCCTAGACTCTAGAGACTGTCTATGAAAATCCCAAACACATAAGCCTTACACTTAACAATTAGAGCACACGGCCAGGTCCCCTTTTTTAAAAATGGGAACCATCATCACTGTGCTCGAGTGACAATGAAGCAAGGCTTCTCCTGAGTCTTCTCCTCCAAAGAGAGAATTTCAGTTGGGTTCAGAAGTTCCTTAAAATGGCACTACCAGACAATGGCCCCAGTTGTGTTCAGCGATTCTCCTCCCCTTCCAAGATCAGCATGGGAAAGGCACAGGTTCCCCTGACAGTTTTTGAGGTCAACCAAAAGTCCCTATCCATGGTCTTCTCAACAGGCTGAATTTATTTTTTCACTTCCACAGAAGCTGCAGTCCTTCTGTTTTCCCAAGACCTGTCTGTTGAATCCAGAGTCCCATGGGCCAATCCAGCCAATGGTGTCCTTCTTCAACTTGATGGCTTTCTTCAATTCCACATAAATTTAGAAACATATTAAACAGTTCTTATCCACTGTTGATCAAGAGCTGTAGACCTCCAATATAGCTACCAAACAGTGTATTACATAACGCAGGCTTTGGAGTTAAAATCTTCTTTTATCTTTTAATGTACAGCAAAAAGAAGCTGTTCATTACCTTTTTTTTTTAGAGAACAAGCACTGATTTTATACAATCCAAGATTTTTGTGTAACTATATCTAAATATGTATTGACTTTAATGTAGCTTCAGATACAGGGATTTGTAGTATCACTTTGTAGGTATCAGCTGCTTCTCTTCTTGGGAGAATACAACATCAGGACACCTATCTTGATAAGGCACACCGTCGCCCTTATTTTATATAATCTTACATAAGTACTTCTCATACAGAATGCTATATAAAGTAATTATTATGTGTTAGAATCACAAATGTTTAACCCATTTCACTGTGTAACAAGAGTCCAACTAACTAAAAGGCAATACAGATGTAAATTCTCCAACTGAGTGATGTCATCTGAATTCATTGCCATACAAATAGGATTAAAGGGGATTCATATCTCACATTTCAGAAATCTACAGTAGGTGCTTCATCCTGTTTGTTCAGGCTGAATTTAGGTATTGAAGAACACTGTGGGGAAAACCTCTCACACTGCTGTGCAAGTAACCTAACCATTCTAATGCCAGCTGTTCAGCCACAAGTTTATTGACAGAACATTGAGCTGGGTCATCTAAAGCAAGTGCTGGCAGCGACCAGTGCTTTCACTGCGTGCAGAGCAGCTAGTGACAAGCCTTGGCGTTGAGATCAATGGTGGAAGCCCACCTGGAGATGGATGATGGGAGAACATTACCACTAATAAGTGTCTGCCACGGTGCAGACGGAGACGGAGCCTTACCTGCTGGCTGCTATCGACTGGAGAGGGGAGCAGAGGAGAGCAGAGCTGTCCATCCAGTTTCCCTCCTCCCTGCTTTGGGGCCTGCCAGAGTCCAAGAGAAATGAGGGCCACTGAGGATGGGTTTCAACTCCAGCTTGACAAAACAAAGTAGGGGTTGTGCGTATGCAAGTTAAGACCTTCATACATGAAAACTTTCCCCTGAATAGGCAGGATACATATGGTGAGTTACCAATAGATCCACCATTGTACAAATGAGACACTGAAGAAGATCTCAGCAGGAATGGGTAGGAAATTAATAGTTGCAAGGCCATAATTTGAGTTTGCATATACTCATTCAGAGGTTAAATTTAGTTCTAAAAATCTTGAAATACGGAAATAGCAAATATTTCAAAACAGTGACAGTAGCTCTTAAAAGAGTGCACAGGGCATCTATTAATAAAAAGCTTCCAGTCCTTACAGCAGACCAGCAGGGGATGAGGGGGAAGCCACCCCCCTTGTTAGCAAAATGACCAAAATAAATCCCCCTTGTTAACCTGCCATCCCCCTTCTCCATCCGCTAGTAGCAGAGAGACTGCAGGAGTAGAGGGGTTGTTTAGTTGAATATGTTGGTCAAGTCTGCTTGACTCATTGATCCTTTATCTGACTGAGGTTTGTGCAAGTTAGAATCTATTACTCCAACCATGGCTCTGAAATATCAGTAGCTTAACTGTGCTGTGTATTGATAAATCCATGGCACTGCCCATGGTGCTGAAGTAGCAGATGGATTTGTAATTGTGCCTTTTTCTCTCAGTCCCACCCTTCGGTCAGTTTCGTCTTGGATCTATAATACTCCCTAAACTATATACTATAAATATTCAATTCTATACCATATTGTAGCTTTTATACTTTATAGAGTAGTGTCATCTTCATGATCAAAGTGACAAGTAGCAATGTGTAGTTGTGGAAGAGCGAGAGGATCATGGAGACACACTGCTGACTGTAGTATTCCTATAATATTTCTATGATCATTCAGTAGCGTCTGTGCTGCTGAAAATACACCCCCAAATCCAAGCCACCTCTGTAACAAAATATTTTAGGGGAGACATGATTACAGACATCATTTTTACTATACAGATGTTTGGTGTAACCTGGGAGTGGAGCAGGTAATGTGACCGAGGAAATTAATCTGCACTGACCACACTGTGCTCAGCTGCTGCAGTTACATTATTCTAGGTAAAGTTTAACCATCAAAACTACAGTGTGTTTGGAAAATAAGCATTATTAAAATGCTTTATGTCCACATCCAGTAAAAGAATAGGCCACAAAATATGTATTTGGCCTAATAGCAGTTCTATTAAATCAAAATTACAATCGCAATTATAATGTCAAGAATTAGGCTAGGCCTGTATGATAATCCTGCAGTCCCTAAACCTCCCATTGGGCCATCCCCCCGTTACAAATTAACAAATCACCTATAGCATGTCAGTACCCACAAATCTTGTCATGTGCTGCAATCACTAATCACCTTGTAGTCATAATGAGCCTCTATAAATGAATGTGTGCACATGAATCAAAACTAACTACAATAGCTACAAACATTACAATCTGACTCCATTCAACACCCAATTAGTTATACTGAACCTGTCATCCAACTGTGCTCCCCACACTACTAATATATTGGGTAATAAAAAGGCCATGAGCAATGATGTAGCCATCTTTGAAAATGAAACTGAGCTTGACTTGACATTTTCCCTCCAAAATGGAACAGGAAAAATGTCCCATTGTCTTGTGTTTCAGATACTGACATTTAAGAAGAAGTTCAAAGACAGCACCACTGCCATTCTTACAATCTTTCAATTAAGACTGACTCTATATTATAGCTGTCTGTTTTCACTCACAAAGGAATTCTGATAATGGCCATTCTGGCATTTATGAGGAAACTGCTCCCAGGGCAGAAGCTACATTTACACACCATCTTGAAGCCTAATTGGGCAAGAAGTGAAGCCCCATTAAATAATACGCCACAATATAGTACATGCCAAGAGCTGAAATGAGGTACTTCCATGGAACCAGCTCCATTTAAGTTGGATATAGATAAAAGCACTGATTTGGCTGTGACAGAATCCCTCACGGTAAAATCCAAATATTTCAGCTTCATGTAGTGACTGAGGGGCTTCTATTGTGGCTTTTTAAAGAAGGAATGAGTAAGAATTAAGAGCTATGTGAAGAGTTTGATTCCATCACTTTTAAAGAGGAATTACAAAAATACAGCATGCACTGTTTATACTTTCAAAAAGACTGGAGGATAATAATGTCATAGACACTGCAATTATTCTCTGAATATCTTTGAATGAAAATATTTAAATGACTGCAGTCTTAATCATATATTGTTGCATATCAGCACAATAGAATGGCTAACTTCAAGCTCTTCACTTCAACAACTGTCAACAGTTTCTTCAGCTGTTTTGATATGTTATAATGAGGCTCTGCTGGATGACAACATAACACCTATTCATCTCAAGGTAGACTGCTTCTAATTTCTTTTCCTATTTACTCCCTTGTTCAGCCCAGGTACTTGTTTTTTCATGGTCTCTAAACAATGATCCATCCCTTGGCTGCATATCAGCTGTAACACAAGCCACGCTACTGTAAACGTAGTACCTAAACAGTGTTGGCAACATATGATTCATTTTGTGATTGGAGGATCAATAACCAATTTGAAGATTACCTGGTGGAGAGGATCCAGATTGTGGGGCTGTGCTTCGATGTGCAGCGTAAATCTCGGGTGGTGGATGTGCGTCTAGGCCTGCCACAGTTCCTGCTCTAGGGAATGATTTATGCCTTGGTCCTGCGACATGTCCTGTAGCGGTTGGGCTCTCATCGAACGGCTGCGGCTAATTTGAGTGGCCTCAGTGAAAGAGGTTGCTGAGTGAATAGTGGGGATGGTAAGCGAAAGGGTCAGGGTGTTACAGTTAGAGAAAGTGGAGAAAGTCGTGATTGGTGTGGAATAAAAAAAACCCTCAACAATCATTAATCATTAGCTTTATCATCATAATCATTATCATAAGCGTATCGTACAGCTCTCAGCAGTATAAATGCTTCTACTTCTCTCAAGCACTCACATTCACTTGCAAGAGCTGAGCAGAGATCAACAGACAAATAGGGAGAGTGAGAGTTCATGACAAGATGCGAGTTAAGATCCTGGAAAGTAAATCGTTGTGCCAGGCCATCATCCTAAGACCAGAGTCAATCATCCACAAAAGCACTACAAAGAGACAATCGCATAAATGTTCTCCTAACATCAGAATAACAACCGTTAGCTCGCCTGCATGGCCTCCCAGTTCAGCATGAGAGCAGCTCTGAAAGTCGGTTGCATAAGTGCCAAATATGAATGGATCCAAAGCGACAGGAGAGAGAAAAGTTAGATGGAAGGAACTCATTAGGAGCGCTGCACTCTCCTCACAAACCCCATCTCAGTAATGCAGAGAAATTTGTGAGCTGGCCATGAGTTCTGAAGGATATCTCATAACGTTTGACAAGTGAAAACCGCCACCAGGCAGCTAATAGCTATACTGTCATGGGGGGCAAATAAAAAGGCATGAGTTTGCATGCATGTAGGCTTTGTGGCTCTGGTCATGTGAGACACACAAAGCAAAAGGCAATTCCCTCACTCCCTAAGTTCCCCAGCAGATCTATTCTGCTGCCAGGCCAGATGTGAGATGGACGGATTGTTGGTGGAATAGGGGTTGACTGAGGAAAAGCGGAATAAAAAAAGGTGTGCTTCATTAAGTGCTCATCTCCCAGGTGGCCATTTGTCCCAGTAGCATCGTCCCTGAGGAGCAGAGCCGTGTGGGGTGGAGAGGAGATGAACAGAGGCCCGCAGTGAGCAGCAGCATCCTCCAGCCCACAGCTGCCAATGGCTCAATCACTCTCAGAACTCCAGTAACTAAACCACACACCATGGAGCAGTGCCTGCTTCCTGACTCCTCCAATTACAGTGACCCATTAAGAAGAGGGAACGCAGCTCCAACAGATGGGAGAACGGAGACGTGCTCATTCACTGGTTTGGTGAAAGAAGAGACAAAGCTTAGTTTGGTGCTGACGTGCTTCTTGCTTTTTGTCTAAAGAGACCAAAACAGAGTTTCCCTAATGGATCGTTCTATTTTTATGAGACATCTATATGGTTATTTCGCCATAGTGTGGTTTAAGGATCAGGTAATAGTCTGACATAGTAGACATAATTAGACTATTGCCACAGAGCATGTATCGTTTAATAAAAGAAACATAAAAGATGACATTATGTTTACACATTGGTTTTTGTATTACTTATGCTGTTATATTGCAACCTACAGTGTGTACAGGAAAGTGTGTTACACATTCTACCCAGTGTGCCGCAAAGCCTTCAACAGCACTGTCCAAAAGTTTTAGGCACTTTAGATGTTTAGATTCTTACTCATTACGCAATATTATCAGTGAGGCGTCTGATCAGCCAGGGTCATAAAGAATCTTCAGCGACGAGGAGAACAAGGAGTCCCACAACAGATGGTACAGTCTCCACAGAGCCCTGATCTCAACATCATCAAGTCAGTCTGGGATTACATGAAGAGACAGACGCAATTGAGACACCTAAATCCACAGAACAACTGTGGCAACTTCTCCAAGATCCTTGGAACAACCTACCAGCAAAATACCTTGAAAAACTGTGTGCAAGTGTACCGAGAATTGATGTGGTTTTAAAAGGCAATGCATGGTCACACCAAATATTGATTTCACAGTTTACTGAAAAATAATTAATTGATAAATAAAAACTATTTATGGCATTATTTTTGAAAGCATCCTCACTTTTCCTAAAACTACACAGTACTGTATCTTCACTAAAACAACCTAAACTAGCAGAAATAAACAAAGTAGTTGTCATGTGATTGTCCTACCTCTACTAGTAAAGTAAATAACACAGTTGAAATCCAAACACCACGGGGAAATGCACACACCATGATCAGTAAACACATTATGCTGCATAGTTCACAGGGGAGTTTTCTCTGAAATAAAGTTAATATTCCTACTAAGAGATGTTATGAGAAATATGATACGAGGCATTGAGAACTTAATGGGCCACACAGCTGTGAAGTTATACTGTATGGACACCTTTCACAGGTTTGCCTCATGTGCTTTCTGTACACTCTTGAGTTCATTTGTGTTTATTAACTTCCAGGGGGCTATGAAGGTAGATGAAAGAAGAGCAGAGAGAAGCGAGCCGGAGCTGTAAAGTAATGGTTCTATCTTTAATGAGCGGCCAGGGACCGCAATATCTGGTGACAGAGAGGGTCCCTCGGCTGAGTCTCTGTCACAGTGGAAGGGCTCATCCTAAATCTCGCTCTTATTGCAACGAGCGCAGCACGACAATATCTCACTCTGGAGACACAACTTCAGGTTTTTATGGGTGCTTGGGTAATTGAACAGCTGGAAGTAAAAAGGTCTAATCCACTTATCCGTAAAGGAAATGTATCCAAACTAAACAACTGGTGAATTGATATTGGTATTCTCTATTTAACCCCTCTCTGTTGCCTTCCACTGGTAGTAGTTTGTCACTGAGATACTGTATGTTGGTGAAGAAGCGTTGTTTGGTGCTGGAGCGATGGCATCATCTAGGCTACATGTGTCCTGGTGTAAACAAGCCTGTCAGATTAGACATTAGTTCATATGTAATAGAGGACAAGATTGAGGAATAGCTGCAGTGTCGTTTTATGGCCCCTCAAACCACACTTGTCAGGGAAACTGGCCCTCAAGACAGCTCAGATAGGCACAACAAATAGGTTTTGCCTCTGTAGTTTACAATTACCCAACAGAGAGACAGACTATATAGCATTTGGCTATATAGTACGGCACGGGATCACTGTTGCTTTTTCCAGTGCAAAGGCAAACATTACTGCAAACTGCAAAGTCAGACTTTTACCTTCCACAGTCTAACAAATTTTGTTTAAAGCAACAAAAATAAATTCAAAGTGTGACATAGATCCCAATCTGCTCTTCTAAGACAGTGCCTTCAGTGCTGTTGCTCTTATGCTCTGGAAGCTTTTTGTTATCATAGTTTTATCACAGAACAATGTGATACTATTGTATATCTTGCTCAGCACTCACTAGTGCAATTACACAGCAGAATATTATAACAGAATTTTCATTTGAATACAGAAAATATCTAAATGCTTCCACAAGGAGGTGCAAAAATCAGTTATACTGTAAATGCAAATATTTTCAATTTGGAATTATCAATGTGCATGTTCACACAGCCCCTGGCACCACTCTTTTTTAGTAATAAGATGTTAAGCAGAGAGCAAAGATAAAAGAATCTATCTATACACATCTCATCTCAGTAAGAAGTCATAAATCCCCCAGAGTTACGATCATTTTAGCATGTTTTCATTTATGTTTTGATTAAAATGGATGTCTTTGTAAGAACTGGAGGGCTTTCTAAGATGAAATCCAATTAACATTCAGTAAAAAGGCCCAGCAGGGAATCACTTTCTAACCAGGAAATCCTCAACCCCCCGTGCAGCCTTGCTGGTGAATTAACGGCCTGCTTTCAAAACATTGTGATTACAGCTTTGTCATGGAAAAACAAAAAAAATACTAATAGTTTGTTTCCTTATTTCATCCGTGAATAACAGTCAAGGAAGTGCACACAGAGGTCTGAACAGAACTCATTTGTTTGCGCCCTTTGCCTTTCTTTTATACTCCAAATACATCCTGTCCAACATCCAGCAAAGGGGCCATTGCATTGTGTGCTGCCACCCTAACAGTGACAGCTCCATAACAAGCTCAGTGCACGGCAGAGCCTAGGGGTCCACTCTGCCAACGCTACTCTAAAAAAGCACTGAAGGCAAACACAGACAGCTCCCTCCTCTCTACGGACAAACACTCACATGCACACATTAAGTCAACCTGCGACACGTGACAGGGCCTTGCCACAGACACTCATGCCCTGCTATTCCCTACAGCTCGCTGTCATGGACTCCTCACATTCGTGCAGTGAACAACATATCTAGCACTTAAAGACAGTAGGAAAAGTTGCGGTTGAGGTTCGCATTCTCAAAGTAATAACCACAAAATCTAAATGTCCAAATAATTTTTAAAAAATCCCAGAGCTTAAGGTGACATTTTCAGATTGTTTCCTTGTCCAACCGACAGTGCAAAACCCATAGGGTATATAATTAAAGCAGATATAAAACACCAGCAAATTCTCACATTTGAGAAGCTGGAACCTGTGACTGTTTCTGCCTCATAAATGACTTAAGCGACTCATCAATCATCAAAATAGTCCAATTAATCAACTAATTCTTCCAGCACTACACCGAAGAAAGTAAAAATACACTCAAACTTATTCACCTCACTTTGTTTTTCCCCCAATTAACGACTGTTGCCATGTGTTGGAGTCTCATCACATCCTAAAAATGATCAAGGCCAAAAGCCAGATAAATGTCTCCTTTGAAATGCGTGGGAAACATCTGTCTCTGGCAGCCTTGAATCCCAGAAAGAGACATCTGTCTAGTGTGGTAACATGTCAAAAATCCCCCAAGATCAACATGTATGCCTTCATCTATACATCTCATTTTTACTTGCAAGTAATGTTATAATTTAAAATGTTCTTAAAATGAAAATAAAACGCGAATGTCATATTCCCTAATAAGCTGCCTGTAGCACTTTGAAATCTTTGCCAGGGAACAGAATATATTTTTCTCTTTTTGAAATTATGATTGGTCTTGTGCGGACAAGGAACAGATGGTGTTATCTACCTCATGGGTGGAAGGAGCAACAAGTGTGCAATTAAGGGTCTGAGAAGATGCCGTCAGTTCAAAACAGATAAACTCTGAAGAGTAAACCAATTCAGGCATATACTGCAAAAATGAATAGTTCATACCTTGTGCATATGGCGGGCAAAATTTTACATCTTGAACCCTAATATATGGTAAAATGAAATCAGCAAGCATGCATGAAAGCTAATGATCAGTTCATGCAATTTTAAGTGGTCAGCAATATGTGGACTGTCCCTGTATTAACAGCCTTTTAATATACTGTTAGTGGTAATCATCTCCCAACAACTGCCTATCCAGCAGTTTTTTTTTTCATGCTGAGGTTGAAGAATAACGTCGACACTGGATTTCAAATGAGTTTAAGTGACAAATGACACAACACAAGAAGTTAGTGGTTAGCTAGTAAATTTTTTCCATCGCACATCCTTATAAGGGCTCCTTTTACACCTGAAGTAGAGTTGTGTTGCCGTGGCGATCAGGCTACACCTTACTATTGTGTGCGAGCAGCAACGGCCTTGCTCCATCTTTCTTTCAAGCTGAGTCGGTATCAATCACATGACACACCAGTGATAGATAGGCAATCTAATAACACTAGGAGCAAAAATAACTTCACTCCCTCAATCCTTGACCTTATGGAGCGAGCAGTCAGTTTGGTTAAAAGCTACGGCTATCACATAAAAATGGATTTTTCTTTTGGATCAATTGCAGTGGAAACATTTGAACTAAAATGGCCATAGAAAGCTGTCACTAATAAATAATTGCTGTTATCATGGATTTATACCCTCTCCGCCTCCTCTACAGCAGCCATTATTGAAGAGTGTTTTTGAAAGCAGACTATTTACGCCACATAAAAGACAATGCAAGCAAGTTTTTGTCGCCAGCGAAGGAACTGCCTATGGACAAGGAACCATCTCAGCATGTGCAGAGCCAGAGGAGAGACACAATTACCATCAAACGTTAGTGGCTGTGCCACTGCTGCGGCGCCACACAGGACACAGAGGAAGTGGTGAAACATTTAGGTCATGCCGAGTTCAAACATGCTCTCAGCTACAGCAGTGTGAGTTGAGGACATCACAGATGATGCAGAATTTCTTAATTGTGAGGGCACAAAACTGATTTAACAATTTGAATTTAAAGAATGACAAGGCAAACATCCTGTCTGCAATATAATATTACTGGTTCATTGTCTGTTTATTAAATTTGCCGATGGTTTAAGATATGGAATTGGGAAGTGATTGGTAGAAAATATTGATGGGTGTGCGACAGAATCTTGCATTTTATCTCAGCAGCTGCTGTGTGCTTAACTTTGGCTTTATTACAAGATAACAAGATCAAACTTATTGCGGTTTGGACACTGCCTAGCATCTGGTTTTTGTCACCACACCTTTACAACTACATTTTGGTTTTATGTCTCTTGTGGGTAACTGCAAATTAAAGTTTCAGAACCACTGTTAAGCTCGGTTATAACAAGAAGTACTTTTGCTGAGGGTCTTTCCAAAAAAGAACGTTTTAATAAATCCCTGAGAAAAGTCTAGTGCTCTGATTATTAAAGTAAGTGAGTACTATAACCACCTTAGAGTGAGATATTTGATGTCTAAAATAAAATTTTAAATTCTGAACAGATGACTTCTATAATAGTGTGGTCATACTGCAAAGGCGATAAAATAAACATTGAAGCTAGCCCAAAATACACATATGGAAGGAAAGTCAGCAGGAAAAATGCTAACAGGGGACATACTGATCGTCCACTTTCGAGAAAAAGTTTGATGTTTACTTGAAGAAACCAATCTTTTGCCATCTTTTGTTTTTTTTTGTCTCTTTTGGTGTTAGTAGTAATGACTTTAACATATAAACCATGCAACTAATAGAGTGTAAAATGACCAGAATTTGTGACTAGATGTTCCTAGATTAGGAGCAATTGCAAATTAGCTGCATCTCACAAGAACTCTGATGCCCCAGGTGTATGTGTAGCATCCATCTTTTTTTCATAAAATAAGAATTTTATCATGGAAAGGGCAAAATATGAATAATAAGTGAACGAGAGCTCATGACAACGAATCCTATTTTTGTCTTGCGTCTTCAGTCCAAACAAACATAAGCCGCAGCTCCCAGGGTTTCATCCAACATATCAATATTCAGCTGATAATGCCTTTAATCTGTGGCCAAGAGAGCCTTGCATAACTCCTCCAAACACTACAGGGAATATCCACTAATGATCAAAAATGATCCGGAAATAAGTAAATAGCTTATAATGAATTCAAATAGGCCTCCCCATTTATAATACAGAACCCTGCATTATCAGAGCTGACCTTCTTGGATGGCAACAATGTAAAAGTGGAAAAATTATATGGCAATGCTGCTCTGGCTTCAAAAAGAAACTACTGATGAGCTGTTTGATGCATTTTATTTTCCTCTGGGGTTCATTGATAATTCATACAACACACTAAAGAAATGCTTGCATTACTGTAGTGCTGTATGATTACTCTATTTAAATGTATGAGCGCACTGTACCTTGCTTGATCCCCTGATTCTCCACATCAAACCCCAACTCAAACTCATATTTGTCACTTCTGCAGCCGACATTAAAGCTTTAAAAAAAAAAAAAAAAAAATCAAGAATTCAATCTGTGGATGGAGAAACAGTATTTGACAACTGAATTAACTCAGTTGTCAAATACTGTTTCTCCATCCAAGGAGATTGAATTCCTGAATTATTAAAGCTTGAATGATGAAGTGAATGATGAAGTCTTTGTGCAATAGAGAGAAATCATGTTTTGGAGAATAATTTACCAATCGAGTTAAGCTTCTTTACACCTCACCAATGGCTTCTGTTGTTAGTAAAGGAGTAAAATCACAGTTTCATGGGTACTGTGCAAGGATGCCCTGCCTCTTCCTCCCTATTTGACATTTTCAACTAAACCATTTATATATTATTTATCATGGAAAGGACAAAATATGAATAATTAGTAAACGAAAGCTCATGACAACAAATCACAAAGTTTCACTCTGCACAGGGATAATATCCAAGGATGTCCTGTCTCTCCCTATTTGAAATTCAATCAAAGAAACGTCAAATAAATCATCTAAGAAACAGTATTAAAGCTTTATGTGCATGTATTTAATTGGCGGCACACAAGACATAGCAAGTTACTCTGGAAAAACAACAGGAATTTAGTTTATGAATTAATGATTGGCAGAATTGAGCTTTCTGTATAAAAACAGAATACATACAGAAGGAGATTCTCAAAGGTAAAAAGTGGTTTTATTTGTAAATCAAAACAATAGAAAATAAAGAAGCATTGTTGTGATTATTATTGCAACCACTCCTCTGTGCTGAGTTTATAAAGTTTGAAGCCTTACCTGTAAATTTGACGAACTTTTCTGTCAACAAACTGCAGTGCAGTTGTGTCAAAGTGTGATCGTGTTTAAAAGACTGTTCGTGTTCATGACTTCATGACAGATGGTAGACAAAAGGTCAAAGACACACATGAGGCTTACTGCAGAGGGATCAGTCCGGTAGGATACCCCCTGTGTGTCTGTGGTGGATCCCCTTGGGAGAGACGCCACCAAAGGCTTTTTTTTGAACTCGGCAAGCTACAAAGAAGACCCCCTACTTCAGGTCCTAATTCCATGAAGGCAAACAGCACACCAAGCTTAGAGACGCCTACACCTCATTCATTCACCTACAGGCTCCCGGGAGTCCATTCAGCACTGTGCACTCTGGGGATAAAGCTAATTTAACCTTCAACAAAAAAATATTTAGTCAATAAGCTCCTGCTGATTGGGTAATCTGTAAATTGACAGATAACAGCTCATTTGGCATGTAACTAGATAATCACAACATGAATCTGTGAAATACTAAGTAATATGTCAATAATCAGCTATGATTATACTATATTACACTATACATGGCTAAAAAAATGTAATCAATGTCAAACAGTGTTAAAATTTTTACTCCCCTTTCATTAAATACATATCTTTAATGTGCTTTCCTTTGTTATATGTTTTTTCTGAACTAAGTACATACATTATATGTCAAATTGTGTGAGGTGTCATTTTACATGTTTACAAATACCACAAAATATCTGTCATTTAACCTGAATGTGTCAAAGGTCTAACCTCGCTCCAACGTGCGCCATGCAGCTTCTTCTCGATGCAAATGAAGCTGTGTTTTGTCCGACAGACAGAGAGAAATCACACAGGAGCCCCTCTGCCTGACTCTCGTCTCTGACTGGATGTACTATGATCTACTCTTTACTTAATGAGGTGTCATGTACAGTTTATATAAAAGGTATGACCTTATTAAACTGTGAGAGAAAGGGTGAAGCAATAGCTGGGCAAAGATAAATGGCAAGGCTGTATAGAAACTCATTTTGCCTGTAACATCAATGGGACAAGAAGCCTTCATAGTGGTTGTTCAGAGATGTATTCCTTACATTTGTGGCTCCATTCAAACGATACTTCAGGATGAAATATAAGCAATACTGAAACTCTGAATATTACATTTACATAAAACTGTTTTTTTTTATTGATTTTATTATTTTATTCAGGCTGTTTGAAAAACAAAATCTGTCAGAAGATTCCTTCATTTTCATTCATGTGTAGCTATACAACAGTGAGGCTGTAACTGTAAAATACAGAAACAAACAAATCAAATCATTATTTTAAGTGGAACTGGATTCATTGGAATACCCACCACATACAGCAAGAACCCCCAAAAAATGTATTCATGGACTCAAGATTATTTCCTAAAGATCCAGGCTGCTCTTTAAATCAAACCCTTTTCCTGAGAGCGCTCCAAGCTTTCTAAACCTCGTTCTTGTTATTCTTTTCCTTTAACTTGATTTCTGGCAGCCAATTCAATTAAGCTGGATATGTGTGGGTGTAAAAAAAGGCAACAATGACAAACCCAGAAGATGGATGGCAACCTTTGCTTCACCATTAAAATCACAATTGCATCGTATTGAAGCTCAGTCCATCGGCATATTACCAGCAGCGGCAAAATGAACACAGTTTGGACTGCAGCGCCAGACAAGGTCATAACTAATCACCCCCTGCAGTTCAGTTGCTTTCGAAAGGATCTGCATGCCAGATTGTCATTTTTGGCTGCCAGACGTTATTTGTTAGATCCACCACTATTAATTAAAAGTCTGTCCAAAAAAAAAAAGATAAAAATAAAGCTATAAAGGCAGACTGAGAATGTTTTAATTCGGTAAGTGTTTCGTTTTCCAAAGGCGAGGCACAGTGACTCATCGGCCACCTGACCTTAATGGCAGTCTGTGGGGACGGTCTGTCCGGCTGAGCCCCCGTCGGAGTCATTGGGCGATAGGGAGGAGCTGACCTGTTGGTAGATGAAGGAGTACAGGCTGACGTCAGGGCGCCGACTGAGGCAGCTCTTGCATTCTGAGCTATAGTACTGCCCCAGGAGATCATACACCTCCCCTGTGACAGAGACAAGAAGATTGTGCATGTTGGCTAGTGTGGAAAATGTGAACAAGTTTTCAGAAACAACAATTATACAAAAAATCCTGAGATGATATTCTAAAACATTATTAATCATATCATTATTCCACGGGATCACATCCTTAGCAGTGCAATCCCGAGACAGAAAATAAAAAGGCAGAAGCGCAGTTGCTCATAAACAAGTAGCTTGCCTCACCGACACTGATGTTCCTCTGAGTGAGGAAAGAGTGCATGTTGTGGACATCTGTCATGAGCTGGCTGTCACCAAAGGTGAAATAGGCCACGTCTCGGCCCGCCTCGGCAGCTGCCAGCATCTGGAGCAGAGCTGGAGGAGAAGAAGCCTGTGTTAAACCTCAACAGTGAGAGTGACATAAAATTTGTTTCAATGTAGTACATAGATTGGTAATTTAAGGCTTTTTATGAAAGGAAGTTAAAGAGTGAAAAAAACTACATAATATGTGAACAATTTGAATGTCTCTTGTTCTCATTTGTAAAAAAGGTTAAATATACAGAGGTCTGACTAATCATCCAGCAGCTGATGTTACCATTAAAAGTGAGCAGCACCAGCCGCTGCCTCTCTCTGCTTGTACAGTAAAAGGTAAGTAATCGGGGGAATAGGTCTCCCCCCCACTGAGAACTGTGGATTAGTTGCAAAGAGAGGCCAGGTCTGACCCCAGAGAGCTGTGAATATTTTAAGAGACTGGAAATATGTCTGCTGATTAATGAAGGTTGGGACAGTGGCAAGTTAACGAGCAAAACTGAATCAACATTTTCAGAGGAAGGCTAAGCTGAAAATTCAGCAGTTTCTCTCCCCTCCTGTTTCAACTGCTTTCTTCAAAAATTATCTGACAATTAAAAACAGGTGGGTATGAGAGGCCACAGAAGGTAAACCCGGGAGGAGAACAGTGTTGGAACTACAAAGCTCTTTCCGGGAGGCATGTCATTAAGCAGACAGTAGGTGATTGCGCCTATGGAGGGCTGTACAGTACATTGCTACAGCTAATTAACAAATATGCATGTATGTGTGTGTATAGTTTTCAGGCACAGGGTAGAAAGTGAGAAGCAGAAGCAACTACTGCAATCTGTTAGCATAAACTCTCTTGAAGCTCCCTGCTCAGTGACAGTGATACAAGGCTCAGGCAGAGTGCTCTAACAGATTGATGGACTAAAGCAGGCGATCAATTTCACTATTAATGAAACATATTAACTTTGTCATTTAATCGATAGGGGGAAGGCGACGAATAGGCTTTAAGTAAATGAACGTATATTCCCAGAAGACAAATGGATGCCCACACTGATCTGCTGGAGCCTTTCAATCTGAAATTTATTCTGTTACATCAGGAGGAGAGTCCGCTTAGACTGCCAAGTGTGCGGCAATGATCGGAGTTAATTTTTCCACAAGCCCCACTGACGATAGTGTTGCGTCAGTACTTACCTTTCAGACGTGTGTCACCCCCAAAAACCCCACAGCCCCAGTTCCCTGTCGCCACCGCCGCAAGGTTTTGGCTTTGTTCATCAGGGCGAGCAAAACCACAGTAGGCCTGAATAAAGATGAAGAGGAGCAGATTAATCAATGTAATGTCAACAGGAAGCAAAACACAATTTGATAAGATAAGTATTCTGTTCAAACAATACTCATAATACCAAGGAGATACGTAAGTACTCTAAGAGATAGGTCAGTCAGTATTCCCTACATAGTAAATATATAATAGTTTACTCTATAATGAGTACATTGAGAGAGAAGCAGTACATTGACATTTTGGTCACTTATGAAGTGTTGCATTACTGTAATTCAAAGAAAAAAAACAATGCATTATGGGATTTTTAGCAGTATTGAACTATTTTTTGTTCAATTGTGGTAATTTTTGAGAGCATAAGCTTGACATTTAGAATTTGGACACAGGTGGAAAATAAATAAAATGCACCAGTTAGCATATAGGAAGTGATTTCAGACACCGCTATCTCCTCACAATAAGAAAAATCCTTTTGTCATCAAAAACGTGTATGAATCTGGTTTTCCTGGGGTTGACTTTACATCAAGTTGTCAGCAAAATGAGGCCAAGCCATTCACCAGTAAATGGGGAATGATATGTCAGTTGGTACATAAAGCTGGAATCAGCTCTGATGAGCCTCAGGTCTTGGGATCACCTTACTGTTCCAGATCACTGGTATGCTTCATGAGAACCAGGCCTGCGTCTCCATACTATCAAATGTAAATTGAATATAGAAAGCGACAAAGTAATTCCATTCACCTGCAGGCCTGTGCTTGACACATTGTTTCAATGCATGAACACATACATGTTAGTAAGATGTGGTTGGCCTGGCTGAAAATACATTTTTAACTTTGTGTCATCTTGCAACTTCGTACCCTTTCCCTCAGTTTCATTGCTCGACATGACAACGTGTCAGGTGGGTTGTATGTCACATGAGAAATGATTTCTAAAAGCAGGAGATGTTAAATGAAACATCTGAAGGGGCTCTGCACATTCATTTTCACACTGGGAAATTAAGTGAATACTGAAAATAAATTGTAAGTGCCCATCCTCCCCCTGACCAGTCATAAATTCTTCCTGTGAAAGGGCAGATGTGACAGTTAGCTGAACAATATTCGAAACAGGATTGATCTTCATGTTGATGCATTCTTCACATCCTTGTAAGAGCTGTCAAACTCCTCCAAGCTTTCTGACCGCGGACTTGACAACATCAACATCTTGATTTTCTATTACAAATGGATAGCTCTGCCTGGGAGGAGAATTGTATTTACCGAAGGATTCACATTAAAAAAAAACAACTGTGATGTAGAATTAATAATTGAGATTAATCGCCCTGAGGTCAGTAATGTTCATTAAAATTCATTCTGGGCTTAACGGACAGTGTAATGAATGAAATTAAGCTTATTCTCTACAAACATGACAATCCATCAGTCTCCATTACAGGCAAATGATACTTGTCTATAACTCAAATATTTCATCTGAAAAGAATAAACATGAGTCAATGTCATCTTAGCTGACATTTGTGATAAGCTTGTTTTTCAATCATCAACCAAATGGATTGACGGTGAAGCCATTAAATATCTGCAAACCAAACATGAGGTGAAATGATAAATAAAGTTAAAACATAACATTATTGCAGCCATATACTCTTAAATAGACATGATTATATGTGAGATCAAAGCGTAACATCAAAGAGCAGTGGTAGATTGCCCCCCACACTTCCACTGCCATAAATTATACAAACTTCATTTGTCTACAAAACACTTTTAAAAATTTCCCTTAAAGCAGCATTCGCTTAACAGTTTCTAAACCCTGCTTTTGCAATGAGCTGACATTGTTTTTATTCACAAGTGGTTTCTTCTAAACTGATGACAGATCCACACCAATGCCAAGCGCAAGAACTAAAAGGCACAACCCAGCACTCGTGTTTTAGGATGTGCAGAGTGAAGGAACCAGACAGACAGACAAGAGAAAGAAGCAAAAACATTCAAGGTAACCTTGTTGAGTTCCCGGTTGATTCTCTCAGGGCGAAACTGTTCAAGAAAGTTCCTGAACTGCAGGGCGTCGATGGCCACGATCTCTGTGCATCTCCTCTGCCAGTCATCTCTGGAACAGAAAAAAGAGATGGTTTTGCACAATTTCTCTTGACTACATCCATGTTAGTGCACGAAATAAAGTCAATAAAACCTGACACAAAACTTTGTGATACTCAAATTTGCTAATTAGCGCTAAACACAAAGTATAGCCGAAGCTGATCGGGATGTCGGTTTTGCAGGTATGTGGTCATAAATCAATAGTTGTTGACACATTTCACTCAAAGCCACAAATGTCAACCTCATTGTGGCACTAGAGGAAAAGTCACAAGATCACCAAAGTCATTAGGATTAACCCTCTGGGGACCATGAATCTGATGACAGATGTCCATCCTACAGTTGTTGATACTTTAGTCTGGATTTAAGATCATGGACCAACTGACTGAAATTGCTTTCCCTTGAGCCACACCACTAGCATGGCAAGGAGGGATTATTATGAAAGAGTTAAACATAACATTTAGTTATTTTAATGTGTTTAAAGGACCTAGGTGCAATAAATACCTTGGAGTTGTGTCCTGATGGCTGCCGTCCCATTGGTAGGTCTGCGCATAGCCCGTGTATTTACTGTACTGCTGTGTACCTGGTAATTACAAACAGCGACAGTCACACACCACTGCGAATATTAAACATAATAAACTTGACAGAGATTTTATAAACTATGATGTGACTGCCATTAGGTTTTTATTAAGTGGTGGACAGATTGTGCTAAAATAATTGTGTGGCAAATACCATACTGTACAACCAATAACATACATCTACATTAAATGTACTTCTAAATATCTGAATATTTACACAAATAAACACATAAATAAAAAAAAGAGCAAAAAAAGAAAGAAAGAATTGTCTGTAATGAAAATTTTGCATCGACTTCCAACAATACAAATAGAAAGATTCACTGTAAAACAAAAGGTTTTCAGGGGGAGGTGGTAGTGATTCTGCCTTATGTTGTCAGATGAAACAGAAGCAGCTGTCTCTTGACAAGAGGAAGGTCAAGTTATTATCCCACCCTGACCACCACACCTGACCATCAACCCACAGGGGAACACTCAACACCTGTAAAAGGGGGAATGGAGGTTGGGGAAGCAACAGCACAGTCAAACAAATGAGGCCACAAATTAACTTCCCCATTCATTAGCGCTCATTAGTACCTGGCTGTCGAGAGCACTCGCTGAGATGCTTCAAGCTGCAAAGTGAATAAACCAAGTGATTAGTAGCAGGGGCTTGGTCAGCAGGTATTAAGAGGTGTGCACGGGGGGAGGGAATCTCTAGAGTGCACTCCACTTGACAGACATTTCACTAATAATCAGCCTGCCTTTTTTTTTTAAGTGATGCAAAATCACTGCCTGAGTAAGACACTCAAGTACATAATCTAATTCACCAGTATGCCATTAAAAAAAGAAAATAGATAGATAGAGATAAGCAAAACATATCTTTAGTTGAGTATGGACGAATCAGAAATTTCTTCATTTTACTGCTGGGGAGCTACAGTCCCATTGAAGCTTCTGGATTTTGAGGTACAGACATAACCGTGGGTAAAAAGGCAATATAACTCTATGATTGGCCAAGTCACAGTCGATGCCCCAGCAGCATGGCAGAGAAAAACACCATGAGAGGTTAAATTAAATGCTTTTAATCACAGAACAGAACCTCCTTTTTGTTTGAGCTTTTCAAAACCTCCATGGTATCTGTGGCAATCCTGATGTGAGTATATTATTAGTATTCTGCTGACATCTTTAATGTTTGACTAAGGCATTACAACAGCCAACAGGCAAACAATCTCTACCCCTTTTTGGAGAATGTCTGATAAGATGCACAGACTGAGTTGGCAGAATTAACACTAAACAGTTTCTAAAATATTAAACTGGTGCACTCACATTGAAAACAGAATGTATGTTGGCAAAATGTGTTAAATAATTACAAAGTTGATTAAAATCTTATCAATAGAACAATGAATGATAAAGATATATCATGAGTTTAAAATATTCTAGTGATGCTGCAAATTGGATATAAAAATGTAAAGCATGTTAAGTTCAGTACAAGGTACCACAGATAGCCTAGAAGGACTTGTTGAAACTATGCATACACCAGACCTTTACTGGTCCTCTAAAAATATCAAACTATGATCAACAATATTTGCATATGAAAGGAACAACCTTCAGGAACAATATGAATTATGCTTTAGATTTTTCATGCAACCCATTTGCCATTTTAAATTATTTGCAGTGGGAGGCAGATCAATCTTGGCCTGTGAAAGATGTGTCTGGATATCAGAAATTATTCCTAAATAACAAATCGGTTGCATAAAAATCCGCAGGTATAATTCACAATGTTCCTGAGGGTTATTCCTTTCATGTGTAAATACATCAAAACAAAGAGTCAAATATTTGTAGCGGCCCAGAGTCTTGAAAAGGTCAGAAGCGCATCTCATAAACTGGGTAGCTGAAGAAGCTTTACAATTGTATTATTGTCACCGTTTGCATCAGAACAAATTAGGCTAACAGTTCCTCACCTTTAAGAAATTAAAAATGCATAGTGTCTGCAACAGGAATAACATAAAAATACAATAAAATGTTGTTAAAAAGGTTTTAAATTATAAATATCACTGTGTAACGCCACCACTAGTTTCTCAACTATTATCCACACTGATATAGAATTAGGACAAAACAAGATTTTGTGCAGAGTCAAAAAACATCTTCCTGTGTCACTACATCCCGTTTGCGTCAAGCTTGCACCGCATTTTCTGGTCAGTACTACCATCAATAAATCATATGACTTCCCCTTGATACTATTTATACTTTTGACCGCCCCGATGGCAGCCAGAGATCTAGCAATCATGGAAAATTCAATTAAGCCTGGGCACTTTTGCAAATTTCAGTGCAGAGGTAAGATCCATTAGCTTTCCTACTGTATGCCAAAATGCATCACAGGGTAATATGATTTACCACACGGCCTCAATGTAGCTAAGGCTTGGACTTTTTTAACAGGAGGGGGGGGGTGGGACACGAGATACGGGCAGGGTTTAATAAAGATGATGGAATGGAAGAGTCCATTAGCGGAGCAGGTCTTGGGCAGGTCTTCCAGCTATAATTAATTCTGGGCCCCTGTAATAACGTTAAGTGGTGTAAGTAGAGAGAGAGGAGAGAGCAAGATGGCTGGCCAGAAGTCTGAAGGTGACTTGGCCAAAGTGAGAAGCTCTGATGCAGCGGTATGATTGGTGATTGGGAGGGCGGAGCCTCTGGTGCCTCACTTCCTGTTCTAATCCATCCCACTTGTTATGCAATGTCAGGGACGATTACATCGTAACCATGGTTCACGTCATGGACTCGTTTATTAGAATATAAAATACTGATATTATCTATAATAGGAGAATCAATATTTAAAACTAAACTGAACACTGGAAGTTGTACAACATTAATACAGCACTCTAACGTAACCATAGCATAATATAACAGCATAACATAACCAAAGAAAACCTTTAGGGCCATCTGACCACATTGAGATGGTTATGTCAGGTCATGTGTTTTTATAAAGCGCCGCCTAAATGACAAGTTTGATGGTTTTACTACATGCAAAAAGGCAATGCAACATGGGGAAAGATGGAAAGAGCAGTCATTTTCTCTCGCACACATTAATGCGCCATAAATTGTTCAGACATGGCGTACTTATAAAGGGCTCACTAGATATATTCAATTACCAGATGTCAGGATTTTTAGTAACCGACCTGAAAATCCACACGTTAATGATTTGATATATTTATTGTTGCAGAATGACAACTGGATTTGTGTAGCCTCCTTCCATTTTGACTGGCTGTTTGTTGTTCAAAGTTAACTTTTGAGGTCAAACATAATGCATGTTAAAGGGGTAGGCATTATAAGCTGCGCCTTAAGCCTACATCTTTCTTGAGACTGCAGAAATCTTTAAGTTGGGTTATTGTGCTGTATTTAAGTATCTGTCTCTTTTGTTTTTTTGTGCGTTTATGTGTATAAATATGAGACAGAAAATAAATTTAAAATAAAATAGCTATTACTATATTACGTAACACTCGTTTTCTTAAGTCTTCATCAAATGCAATCAAGCAGCTACAACAGTCTAGACAAATAGGTAAAAAAAAAAAAAAAGAGGAGAAAACAGACAGATGCCATCAGCCTCCTGCTGGGATTCTTGTTACTGGTGCTACTGGCCTGTCCCAACCTTGTTTGTTGCCACCACTCAATACTCAGGTACAGTCAGTGGGAATTACTCAACACAAAGACCCAACAGAGCAATCAGGACAGCCCAGCTCCCGACTGATGCGCCTCCCCTCTGCAGCCAATCAAAAGGAAACGTGCGACAAGGACAGATCCAAGAAAACAAGGCAATTGCCAGAAACATCCTTTGGCCTCTTGCTGAGCCAGGATGGGGTAAATTGAAGGTCTGCAATGTGTACTCCATGCTGTGTGTGACTAGTAATGCTCACTATGTTTCTTCTGTCAAGTTATAGGTCAAGCATGAGAAAAGTGAACCCAGGGCATCATTGATCCGATCTGCATCAACGGACTAAATCATGAATAATTGCAGATTAGGATTCCTTCAGTGTATATTATTGGAGGAAACTTTTGGATCACTGACCTGTGATGATCAGACATTCATTATGATCCAGGGCTTCGGTGAAGAGGCGAGAAACAATAAGCTCCGGGTTGATCAGAAAACGGATTTCCTCTTGAACCAGACCTGAACTGGTGACTCCTCCTCCCACAAACCGATTGGCAAAATCCACCTGCAAATCAAAACAGATGAGTGACAAAGAAAAAAATCACCATGAAACCTTAAACATGCACACCCTTGCAGACAGTATCTTTCATTTTGAACTGCACATACGTCGATAATAAGCATCAACTAAATTTCTCACATGCACATATTCTTATAAAACAAAACAGCTAGATGAAAGTAAATCAACATTCTCTTAAGTTGTGTAAATTTTTAGTTCCCAAACTTGGAAAACAGGATGAAAACACCTCATGAAAAGGTCTGAGCCCTTTTTCTTTTATTTGTGACAGATTCCCTGACAAGCTGATTGGGAAGGTGGCCTGAGGTGATCGCATTACTCTGACATCTGTCCCCCATGCCAAAATGAGCTCTCCCCAGGAGCAACACTTGAGTGCGCTGCTGCTAGTAGCAAATATCACAACAAGACAGCAGTCCTATGGTCCAAAGTAAACATCTCCCTCCAGCCATAACATGCTGGTAAAATTGACTGCTGACTGATGCCTGTGTCAGCCTCTGTTTTGCTACTTGTATTCTTTTAAGTTTGTGAGTAGATCTATGAGTCACACTGATTTACTTGTTTATTTGCTGTTTAAAATTCAAAAGAAAATTTGCATCTCATTGTTTCAGCTCAGACACAGACTTATTGTTTTAGTCAGAAAGCAACCATGTAGAACGTATAATCCTCCAATTTCAGGATTGACAGTTGTTGCTCATTGGCTTGTCGACAGCCCAGACCAACCCCATCACAACCCCGGGAAGATGCTGCAAAAGGGGTGAGCAGCAGTCTGAGAGCAGATCTCCCCAAACTGGTCACTCAACTCTGGGACAGCAAGCCAGCCTCCAAAGTCTACTTTGACAGGCTGTCAGCACCCACCCCCCTCCACCCCTGCAGAGCATCCATCAATCCGGGCCGCAGCGTGCCCCGGAGCTGGTCATGTGTGCACATCAACTGTCAGCTTGTGGCAACTGGAGGCAAACAAAAGGTGAAAGGCAGAGCGGGCCATTCTGACAGTGTACAGGAAGCATGGCCTACACAGAGAGCAGAGGAGGCTCAGAGGCCTCGACCCCAGTCCCAGCACACACTCCGTCCGACATGTCACAGACTCCCTCAAAGGCCTTTTCAGCAGCAGTAAGCATTCTGGGTGAAAGACTCCAGAACGTGGAGGCTCAGTGACTGACTACAACAGAGGGAAAAGAGGACGGGACAAGGCAGAATATCTCTTAAAGCAAGAGCTCCTTCAAGCAAAAGAATAGGATTCTGAAAGGTTAAGTCCCTCTAAACCACATTATCATGTCGTCTTTCTGCAAATGAACACTACTGGTGCACTTCCCCACCTCCGTGTCTTACCTGAAGCATTCCATGTCCATCATCTTCAATGGTCCCTTCGCATGTAATGTGGAGTTTTGTGAGCAGAGTCTCTGAGCTGAAACAAAGAGCAAATTGTTCTTACATTATCAAGAGACAATGGATCGAATCCAAACCATGGCTCTCCTCCCTGCCGGAGGGTGATGATAGCCCTGGCGGAGAAGAACGTGCAGGGCTACAACCAAAAAACAAATCCCAGGAAGTGATAGATATGAATCCCAGGGGACTGCTTCCCACTTTTACACATGGAGACATTATTGTGAATGAATCCTATGCAGCCTGTTTTTACCTGGAGAGTCAATTTAAGTTCCAAGGGAACAAACTGTTCCCAGACAGCTTAGCAGAACGCGCCCTGAACACATGTTTGAGGGTCTCACACTCTATGAGAAATTCATTGCGGTCACCTACTATAACTATTTTGTCCCTGAAGGAGAGAAGCATGACTCAGCTCTGAAGAGAAACTCTGTCTGCTGAACTCAAACTTTGGGAGGGTTACCTGCAGAAGCTGGGCTCGGGCTCTCATCTAGCAGGACCCCCCTTCTCACTGGCAGATGTGACAGTTCTTCCAACTGTTGCTACTCTTGTTACCCTAAACTGGCTGAGTATTACTCTCTGTTGAAGGCCCGGCATCAAAGCCAGCTGGCCTCCTCACTGGCTGGAAAACCCACAGGGACAAGACACACTCAAAGAGATCTGAGATGCACATGCACTCTACAGTCACATCTAAAAAGTGTTTGTTACTGTTTAATATAGCGCTTCAGTATGTTCTCAATATATTGATGTTACAATGGCATTTATGTTTTATTTCTTGTGAAACTATGTTTTTTTAATTTAACTTAGAGATATCTTTTTGTCAATTCATTGACACACACAGGTCATTTAAGGCAACAGGCATATATAGCAGGCGAAATGTCACATGTGGCTTTGTTTGTATAGTAGCTTTTTGTTGCCCAAATAGATGGTGTGGTTTTCTGTGCATTCTTACCTCTTTAAGTCTATCAATAAAGTCAGTTATTTCACTTATATAGGTTTCAGGTTAAATAGGTTTCAGTGTCTTTATTTGATACAAAGCCCCTCTATTACAGAGAACATGATATGTAGGCTCCGAACACGTTACACTGTACAACTCTACAGTGTATTGGTTCTGCGCTTTTAGCCTCGGCCTTATAAAACCAAGATGTCACTGCCTGAATTAAAGTTTAGACGTTATTATTGCTATTGTTGAGCTCATGTTATTAGACGGCCATATAAAAAGGTGAATACAATATTGCATAAACCCTATATTCATTTCAAGTGAACCGTAGATTTTCAATCTCACATCTAGAAAATGTAGGTGGTGTCTTTGAGGACATGACCTGATAGTTTTATTGTCTGAATGGCTGCATCTGAACAGATTTGCTCTGCAGAAAGGTAAATCAAATGGCCTGTGATATCATGACTTTACATAAATAATAGCTCTATATTGCGTCGCACACATGATTTTGCAGTTATGTAGAATGCACAGCTTCTCTGAGACATTCATAGCAGCTGTATATTGGTTTATATCACAAAAATAGTTGTGCGTATCAGCTGTGTAGAAGAACTTAATATGCCTATGAGCTTGAATTCAGATCCTTCACACTCTACCAAAGGTACAGAAGCTTCCAAGTCTTATGTTGTAGATGCTCGTCTGGGTCCATGCTTAGTTCTGGCACTGTGGACTTTTGGCTGCCCCTCTTTTCCCCCCCATCAGCTGAATGTTTAGACTCATACACATCAATAAACCAGTATATGCTGGAAAGGTTTTGCAGAGGCAAATCCAGACAGTGGGGAAGCAGATCAAGATATGACTTTACTTTGGAAACACCAGACCTGAACAAAAGGCCTCATGTGTATCTAGGGTTTGAAACATACCAACATGTACTGTACATGTATCAGAGAACATCATCCTTGCTTCAGAGCCTTTACAATAAAAAAGAAAAAACTACAAAAAAAGATAATGGATTTTTGCTTGCCTCCAAACAACCTACTGGATTTAGCACACTGCAGGGATTTTTGGAAGATCATTTAACATAGTACTACTAATATCAATAATATTGTTTTCAATATACGTCACCTTATCCAATTTAGAGGTTTATCCAAGCTTTTTCTTGTGAATGTTACAAGACCAGTAGGCTCTGAAAAGCAAAAGAAGAAAAGAAGAAATGTCAATAATGTGTATTACTTCACACCAATAAGACTATATTGCTGCAAAATTTGAAGTTACTCAAGAAATTAAAATATAAACACCTACTTTGCTCAGTGATACTTTTAAAATAGCACATAAGAGTTTTCAGCTTCTCAATCTTCTTTGAGGAGGACCCCTCGAACAGCCTGTAGGCAAAGAGAGATTATTTATTTAATTCAATTCTTGTTGATATTAGACTACATATTATGTTCATCTTATAAAAATTAAAGACATACTTTTTAAACAAGAGGTTTATACATGGCATCACAGCCAACTACCAACTCTTTTTCGATGAAAATGCTAAAGCCAAGACCAGGAGAAATGACACTCAATATAACCAGTGCCGTAGAGACACAAGACCTCCACTTTGGCCATGTGAGTTCAGTCATGCTTTAAGTTTTGATATGAATTAGTTCATCTCTCACTCAGCTTCCCTTTCAGCCACTAGCCGATTATGTAGGAGCTCCTTCGCTGTTACGACAATGGAGTTGCCTCGGGCTTGCCATCACAGAGTCACACTCATGTGCCACTTCACAGCACTCACACAAAAAAAAAGCAATAGAGAGGGAACCAGCGCCCCCTCCTTGGGGATACATTAAGAAGTCCTGTGTCCCTTTTAAACAACAGTGTCCTCAGGAAGCAAAAGGTCAATTCCCCCTGAAAAATAATACACACACACACACACACACAGCTGCTAGTAGTGAGGTGCAGTGGGCGGGTTTGAATGCACAGCATTAAGCCCACCATCTCCCTCTCCAGCAAACTCTATAAAGAACTCCACTACCCACCCCACATGCCATCATGAAGAGAAAGAAATTTCATGTGAGGGAAATGAAATAATGACAAAAGCTTGATGCACTGAAAGCCCTTCAGGGGCAGAGAAACTCATTCATCAAAGTCAACTCTTGCATTCATTTCTCTTTTTTTTTCCAGTGTGGCCAGTAGAAACAATTGTGCGTCATGTAGTCTTCAGGGCAAACTGTCTTTAACTTAGGCTAGACACTGGTGAGAGCAGGCTTTTAGTAACAGACCGCAATGTGGCCTTTGGGGAAGGAAGAATTAATACACAATTATATAATATCAATACACCCCCCATAGATGTGCAAAAAGCTATGATGTAACTCAGGGAAAGGGTATAAGTGACTACAGTATGTATGATAGCAGAGTTTCTGCATCATCAGCACAAGAAAACATTTCTTAAAAAACTGGAAAATTCAGCTTGCAAATGGTTTCTGTTAAATGCACTTCATGGTAAATGAATAAGTTGCTGAAGAATACTTCAAATGATAGAGGCGACTATCAAACAAGCCAAAAAAAAGACAAAAACAGTCTGTTTCATCTCAATGCAAATAATTATTCTGCAGAGATAAAAGAATGTCTATAGCTTTGTTTTATTTCTTTTACTTATCCTGTGAAATAATGCGGGGAGGAAAAAAATGGATTTCACATATATTTAAAACAAATATAAAAAATAAGGACAACATTTAATGAAAAAGAGAAAAGACAGCAGCAGTTTTCCTTTCAAATCACAGCAAAACCTTTATGTGAATGAAATACTGATGCAATTGAACGCTGTTACAACCATCTGCAAAAAGCCAATGGCCTTCTCCATTGTCAAAGCAGTCATCTGAGTCAATGTTAATCTAATTCCCTCCTCCATTTAGGTAATTACACTGTGATGCCAACAGAGATGGGGGACATGACTGAGCAGTGATCTGCAGACTGATTTTGCATTACACCACCCAAACAATCTCCACAGTGAAAGCTTGCAGAGACTACAAAAAAAAAAAGATCCTCCTATTTGTCATATTTGATGTTTTGGAAGTTAAAGGTTTGGCTCTGAGGTACACATGAAGAAAGGATATTTATTGTTCTGGTAAAACTGACAAGTCCCATAGACCAACTAACTGTATTTCAATCCAGAGTAGGGCTGCTTGATTATGGCACAAATCATAATCACAATTATTTTGGTCAATATTGAGATCATGATTATTTAACACGATTACTCATTGACTCACGGAACAGAAACATTTCCATTGTATTAAATTTATCAATCCACACTGACTCCGAGGGTCTCATGGAGATCCCCTGCGGTTTTTTTTGGTTTTTTTACCCTCCCTGTCTGTTTCTGTCTGTATATGTGTTTTGAACTTATTAACTGCATCTACATTGATTGATCAAGGCTCCCGGTCTGTCTGTGAGCTTGATTCCCCTCCCTCGCTACGTTGGGCGAGGAAATAATATCAATGAATCAATAGATACAAACACTGTCCATTTCTTCCCATGAAGCCAACATGAAAATTATTCTGGTTCAGTACATTTCTGCTGTCAGTCAGCCTGTGGAGGCAGGTTGTTCAGGCTTTTAGAGAGGGGCAAAAGTGCACTGCTGTAAAGGAAAGGGGTGCTCTGGATTTATAACACAAGACAAAACAAGAGCATCATTGCCAAATAGAATGCAGCACAATAATAGTTTTATCTCGATTATCTAGTTTTCAAAATCGTTGGAAGTCAAAATTGTAATTGAAAATTCGATTGATTGCCCAGCCCTAAACCAGAGGTCAATGAATCAATGTAAATATATATCCAGAAGTATGAAATGTGAACAGATAGGACTGTATAACAGATCTTTGTTAAAGCCTGTATATTACAAAGAAAATCTATTAGGTTTTGATAAAAGGTACCCTTACTGTCATTCAGACTTAATCAGTGAAAACTTGAAATCGCAGCACCCTGTCATAAAATGATGGAATGTATCTAAGCATTTCCTCAATAAGTACAAACGAGTACCTGCCTTATGAGACAGGATGCACAAGACTGATTAACAACTTATTTTGTAAACAATAGTGTGGGGGGCCCTACAGATAAAATTGAAACAGGTGGTTCTGGAGGGCAGAGCAGGCTAAATGAAAGATCTGCTCTGCACTAAGTGTAATGAGCAGTAAAATCAGTTTTCAAATGACTCAGACTGATTCCTCTCATCAATATACTCTTGTTATAAGGTAATGTTTGCTCATGTGTAATGAGTCAACGGTTTAAATGTTGTTTGCTCTAATATGCAGCCAGAAGATAAAATTATTAGTGACGAAAGCATATACAGTAGTGCCCCCTCATGGAATTGAAGCTAGTTGTCACGACACCGTCCTCTCACCATTAACAACCGGATTATGTAACTCTAGATGTCACGTGTGAAACTACCCACGTTCCTACATTACCTGAAGAAGTTGATGTCTGGGTAGTTGCAGTACTCAGTCTTTCTGGAGTTGCGTCGGGGGAAGGTGCAAAAGAAGGCGTTGGCGAGCAGACATGCCACCTGCTCCTGAGACATGGTGATGGAGTGGTTCATGCCTTCCTTGAGGAGGGGTATCGGCTAGAGGAGGAACAGAGGTACAATTGAGGAAGGTCAAAATCATTTGTTTTGTCAATTTGCCAAATGAGACGTTGAAGTATGTTGCATAAATGTACTTATTTGGCACCACTCTGCCCTTCTTGAATCAGCCATCATAATTACAATCAAGGTCCATCCATGTTCTTAAGTGATCCATACTCCCAATAAAGGCTATGGATTTATAAATAAACAACACATGTGTATAAGTAATTCTGTACTGACCATGGGGAGAGCATGTTGAATGAAGATAACAGACCAACAGGAAAATTCCTTATTTGTTTGGATACAAGTTGCATGGCCAAAATGTTCAAATGTATGAACAACACAGCAATAATGATGTTTTATTCTTACTTAAAGTTCTCCAATACTATTCAGAAAACTGTATTCAATTACCAAGCTGTTGAACATGTTTTATGTTGTAGTAAATCAGCAATGAGAGAACCCATTCGGTTTCCAACACAATCAATAGAAGTTGATTTCAGGCCAGCTACTCAATTTTCTATCCATTAAATAATAGATGCTATTCTATTAGCCAATCCCCTACATCAATGATTATATTAATTTTCAAGTGGTACCAAATTAGTTGTGACAAGAGGAAAAAAAACTATTCTTACACTTCAACATACATAATTTTCTATTCCACTCATGTGTACAGTGATATTTAATGTTGATGGCCTGTGACACTGAGTTTCATGCATCCATGCATAGTTTAAGCAAAAACCTGCTTGCTTTGGTAATTTTTTTAACTTGTGCGATCCACTTTGAGTGTTGAAATAACCACGGTAGGAATACATTTATGTAAAATTAATTAAAAGTTTACCGACTGCTCAGCCAAATGAATACACAAAAACCTTCTTAATGAGACTGCTAACACACATTGCTCTTCATCATCCACACGCCAAAGAACCAAATGACCAAAAAGCCTATAAAACATCCAACAAATGACCATCAATAGCTACGTGCCTTGACCTCACCATTTTACTACCATTTCACAAGATTATTTGTCATGTTGTGACCTTTGGGATCAACCTGCTGCGGTGATCTACTGTGTCACAGACCAGTGAGTCAGTGTCCATTGGTTAGTGATGGCTGTTACCTTGGTACAGAGCTCAGATGCTCTCAGTGCTAATTGCACCATGTCTGGCAGCAGGGAGCTAAACAGATGTTCAGCAGCATCAGGCTCCAGGACCTTGGAGAGAGGAAGAAGATCTGTTTATGTTTGTTGTTTTTGCCACAAAACTCAGCTGTGACATTATTAGCTGTTTGGACTGATTAGTTTGAGACAGAGAGATAAAAATGAACAGTGCTGATAAATATCAAAATGTTAGAATATATGTACAATTTTCGGGACAAGGCAGCATACACTATACTCTGATTAACTAAAATTACACTGCTCAAGCTAAAATACCATGCATGAAAGATTTAAATGAATGTGACAGATACTGTATGGCTTCATATTACATAATACATCTACCTTTAGTTGGATAATTCATCTATAATATCACCAGAACCAAATATTAAAGTAACACACCAACCATCAATTAATCCACACCAGTGCCTAAGTGGACTAACATAAAATATATACTACCCATATTTACACCCAGATTGGCTACCAAATGTCAGAATGATCAATCACAGAACAATTTCATCAAGGTTATACGGCCATGCCAGCTGATTAAACAGTCTTCCTGGAAGAAATGCAAATGACCAAGCATTTGAAACAGAAGGGACAGTGTGTTCCCAGGACAAGGAGCCTTGACTGGTGATTTAGCCTAGGACATTTATATTATGGCAAAGGAAGCCTGACTAAACACTGTCATAAGTAATGACCTGGTTGACATCATAAACTGCTCCTATGGGCGTAATAAATGAAGGCACTTGACAGGGCGAGGCGGTGGATATAGCTGAGGTAGTATAAGCCAAGCTCTTTAAATCAGCACAAGCAGTGCATCAAATCAACCGGACTAACTCTCTGTATGACTTGATACAGGTCTGTACATCACAACAAACTGACAAAGTAATCAAGCAAGACGCGGGGGTGTGGGTAGTGAGAAACAAGAGCTCCCGTACAGATTTAACACAACACCTCACGCTCCTGTTCCTATTCCCCACAGGTCCGAGCAATAAAGCAATCTGCTTGACTGCATCTGTAGACGTGTGACCATGTAAAAATAAAACACTTGGCGTGCTCGTAACCATAAATACGGCACTGGTTGGACTGGTGAAAGAAAACTGAACAAAACTGATGCTGTCCATCAACAGCTTTTCTGTTATTCATAAGGTGTGCGTGCTGAGATGAATATTCAATGAAGGTGCCTGGCCCGTCACTCTATGCCATTCATACTCTACTTTTCTCTGACACTCCTACTACATTGTCTCCAATCTGGCATCTTCATGGTGAAAAGTAACAAAATTAAAAATGTACATTACATTGCATTGTTTACCCATTCCCATTTTACTTGTGTAGCATTAGATCCTCTGTGATTGGTTCTTAAAAATTTAATGTGTTAACAAAACACCAACACAATATTCTGTGGGTTATACGAGCAGCTTTCCATCAATGTATTGCAGATAAATACAGCCCAATTGCAACTGCATTTATACAGCATACCAGACTATTAAAATACAGATTCATTACTTAGTCAAGCTCTGAATAAATCTAGAAGGGGTACAAGCATAAAACAGTCTTCGTTATGAGGAATGGTGTGTGTCAACTCTGTAATAACAGAGTATAAATGAAGCAAGTGCATTTTGTGTGAGATACAATCACATGTATTAAACTTGTTAAAAGTTACCTGCAACTGCCAAACATGAAAACCAATTTGCATATTTTCTTTTTTACTACTTCATGGTCAAAAAGGCACCCATACATTCACAAGTTTTACAGTTTCATGTGAAATCATTAATGATACTGACTTATCTTCACTTCAATCAACAAAACAGTTGGTGATCAAATATCGTATGATGTAATCAGCTATAAATCATGTGGCACACAAATAAAATAAAATCTAACTCAATTTTAGTACATGGATGTTTTGCAGTCTGACATAAATTAATGTTTCCATTTTAGTAGACTTGACAACAATAAAATTTGGCCTATGGCTAAAGCCTCTCAACATGTTGAGATTTTATCTAATAAATTTCCCATTCTAACATGATTTATGACATACATACGGCACACAATTGATTCAACAGTATAAGGGTGGAGTAAAGCATTCTCTAATGTCAGCCATTTTCATTTCTGACAAGTTACTAAATGTGACCTTTTGGCAAAAGATTAAATTATTTTTCTAGACTCCCACTTTGCCTCTGAAGGGCTGCAACATTCTCCTGTGTGAAATCCAATTTCTGTTTTTGTTCAAAATGACAGAAACACATTTGACATACTGGCATCCATGGGAAAAAAAAAAGGTTCCATGTATTTTTTTTTTTTCCTGAGATGTGGGATATCATAAAAACGTGTAGCTGATGTATTCTAGATGATGCCATGCAGCACAGAGCGGGTGAGGGGTCCCTTACCATAAGGAAAATAAAGCCTATTATTTGTCTCTTCTTACAAGCTCAGGAAAGATTTTTTATATCAACATTCATGTCACAGCACAGCCCATTCTCTCCAAATGGAATATTCCCAGCGCTTCATGAGACAGACAGTACAGCCCTCCCTGATTCTCTACACAGGATGACGCAGAGTGCATCAAGACCACAGATGATGGATGGCCTTTAAACAGGGCTGGAGAAGACACTGACAACTCTGAGCAACGACCAATGAACCAACCATGTTCTGGCCATCATGATGTAACTCAGGCCTATTTTCCCCTTGATCTGTAAAGAAAATGACTTAGCTGAGGACAGTAAAAAAAAAAAAAAAAAAAAAAATCACATAAACACATTTAAAATACAAACTTAATCTGAACGCCAGATGGCCAGATGTCCGGACTACACAAGAAGATAAAATATATACAAATTTATTGCATTCAGTCAACTGTGAGCAAGATTTATGACATAAATTATAATAATACAGAACACACTGGCCTCAGTACTGTGCTGCTCTAACTAATGGTTCAGATGACTTGGGTGTCTACTGTCAGGCAGGAGATGAGAGGACATCAGAGGGAGAACCAAACAGACTATCATGTCTACAATGATCATATAACAACTGAAGAAGAGCCACAGCCCCTCAACAAGGGTATTTATAACTCCAACAGTTGTTTCAGTGTGTTTTAAGATTTCTTTCTTTATTTTAATTTCTCAGCAGCCACATACATTGAAACAATATTTGTCCTCTGCATTTAACCCAGCTTATACACTAGGACAATGGGCAGCTACAGTGCAGCGCTCAGAAACCAACTCTAGCTCTATTTGCCAGTGCCAGTGGTCAGGGGCACTGACAGGAGTATTAACCCTAACATACATGTCTTTGATGGTGGGAGGAAACTGGAGCACCCAGCGCGAACCCACGCAAACAGGAGGAGAACTTGCAAACTCCACAAAGACCTGGGACGGCCGGGGTTCAAACCCGGGTCTTTCTTGCTGTGAGGCACTGTGCCGCCCAGTTTAAACATAGCTTTTCATTCATGTAAAGCCCATGTTTTAAGGGGGAATTTAAGGTCAACTCTTTCTTTTTCAAAAGGGAAGATTTTCTTAGCTTTAGGGTGAAAATCAATAATAAAAATATTATATTAATAAATCATAAAGAATAGTGCTAAAGTGCACATGTTCATATACTGTGACGTACTACAAAGTAAGAAAATGGAAATAAAACAGGAAATGTAAATAAGATATAGGTAGCACACTCATTATATGGAGAAAAACAATTGCATGTATACTTGCTAATTTCATTCAGGATGTCACAAGGTTTGAATTATTATTTTTTTACCTCTTAGTCCTATTTGTCACATACATCATGTTTTCCATCCCACATTTTTTTCATTTTGTTAAATCATTAACAAACAGTTAACATTTATATCACATTTAGTATTTTGTTAATTCCATAAAAATCAAAATGGCCAGAGCTAAAACAGGAGTTTAGAGCTATGTGAATTTGTCTTTGACTCAAGACACACTACAAGACAGGCTTATTATACTGTATATGTAAAAGGAAATTCATTGCTGTATTTAGTTGCAGTAGCAAAATGAAAATACTAGAAAATTTAAGCCACGATGAAAGTGAAACATAGAGTACATGCTACCAGAGTCTAACCAAAAATCTAAGGACAATCGTTGTCTTGCAGAAATATTATACCTTGAATTATCAAACATGTTGCAGTTGTCACTCATGGTGCCTGAAAGTATGAAGATATTAGACCTACAATCCATCTATACTGATTTCCAATACCACTAAAATACTGTACATGCCAAGTCACATATAATCTGGTGTCAAATGAGACATCTGCTTAACTGTGTCTTCCATTCTACTAATGAGCCTCATGCACTTTCTTTGACCTCTGAGCTCTGTGAGCGGCAGCAACATTGATTTACGATGCCTTCTGTTGGGCAATCAAGTGTCATGATTGGACAGTTAATGTTTCATTAGCCAACAGCTAATCCTTTAACATCTTCAACTTGAGTGTCCATCTGTGTTTACATGTCCACATGGCAGTATTAATTCAATGACTCCTCTATAGAAGTACTTTTTGGGAACAAAAGAAACTCAGTTCACTACTTCTGGATTTATTCATATTCATAAAAGAAACAGTAATCATAATAGACATGTGTATTGTTTACCTTAGTGCAGTACAAATGTAATGCTGTGAAGTCCCATTTCTTGGCATGTGAAGCACAATATTTCAATACTGCATTCTGTAAAAAAACAAATTCAATAATCATGTTACTTAACAATCAAAATTAATCAGAATTTTAAGTCAGAAATACTATATATGTGTATTAAAACAACAAGCAAATTGTCAAAAGATCCAAATTCTGACTACAGCAGAGAGACTGTGTCCCTCTCAGTTCCTAGGCTCATGACGCCATCTTATGGCAAAGTCTGGAAACAGCAATAACACTGCACTGTGCCCCTTGAGGTGAAATACATTGTCTTGTCAATGAAGAACAGAGATTTGAAACTTGCCTTCAACTCATGTGGACTCATAAATTTCTTGGACAAAGTTTCAGTGATCAGCTCCCACCGACTCTTATTCTGCAGCTCTCTTGTTTCCTGTGGAAGCAAAAATTTAGTCAGCTCTCTGCAAGGTGAATTCTGTTCAGCTTGTTGTATGCAAAGAATAATAATGCTGTGTTGGTGTTCCTCTTTTCGTGCAGTGATTTCATGCAATAATTTCATATGCGCCTTGTCTCTGATGCCAATCATTTTCATACTGTGGCATTTCATTTGTACACACACAGATTTGAGGCATGAAAAGTGGATGTAGACAGCTTCTGTGATTGCACTGTTTAGATGACCAATATTAAATCACTGAGCCACCTGGTGTGCAATCTGTGCAATGAAAAACAGTCATCATGTATTTTAATAATCATGACTACAATTGTTACTGATAGGTCTGTAAACACATGGATCATTACCTCATCTTGTACAGGAAACAGGTTACTATTAGAACAGGGCAATTTGACATGGACATCATCCCAAGTATCCATAAACTTAGCAGGATATGGAACAGGAACTTTAACACGCTGAAGAAGGTCTGTCTGTCAATAGAAGTGAATGAAAACAAATGGTATTAGTTAATGCAATACCAGTGTGCGAACCAAATGGTCTTATTGACAATAAAACATAGATCTGTCAGAAACTCAAGAATAATCATCACATTAAAGACCTGTTGCCGTACCATGGCATGCTTACAAATCATCCTTAAAGTCATAAAAAATATCCTCCCATTGTACAAACTACTGACCTAAACTACAAAAACAATTTTATGATCTAAGTGTAGTTGTTTAATCTATATAACATTCAGAATTGTTGACTGGAAACGTAATTTGCCACTTTCACCATGAAGATGAAAATCTCTTCCTAGTCTTTGCAGAAACCTTCAAGGACATCAGGTTGGCCTATGAAATTACTGTACATTTCCATGGCTTAATCACCTGAAGTACTGTTAATAGTACAGAAAAGAAAGATTTTTTCAAACCCTTATCATCACAGTATGCAGGCCAGGGACATCCTTCAGTGGAGGAAATGGTCTGCCACATTCAGGCATTCTTTTCAGCTCACTGATTGGCGTCCCTAACCAGGTGACTTCAGGCTCGTCATCAGCGGAGGTAGTTTCCTTGTTTGCATCTCCTTTCTCTGGAGACTTATTTGGCCTGCCCTGTCTCAAAGGTAAGCGTGGTGATGAGGTCCCTGAAAAGAAGTCTGTTATTTTGGTATTTTGTTTGACAGAGCCCTCTGAACTTGCTGAGCACGACTCCATTTCTTGTTCTTCTAAACCACCATCACTGCGGGTCAGTGTCTGCGTAAGCCCACTCTCTGCAGAATCCTTCAAAGCTGGTGACACAAAATTGTCTTCCTCCAGGTCTTGTGGTGTTAAGGGTTGAGTTTCTTCATCTGAGTCAGAGACTGCAGGTTTTTCAGCATTTTGGTAGTCCAGAGATTGAGATGAGGAGCTTTGAAAGTCACCACCATCAATCATTTCTACATCCTCTTCAGTTTGGAAGACTTCAGCTGTACTTGGGGTTTTTTTGGGCTTCACCAACCATTTTTCAAGAGTATTTCTAAACTTCTGTTGCTGTCTGGGGCCGATTTTGTGATGGGAACCTTTTGTCTTTACACCTCGCAAACCAGCTGCTCCAGTCTTTGGCCGTATATCCATTTTTGTCTCTGAGTTGTTTTGTCTCCTTTCTTGATCTACTGTCTCATTATCTCTGTTCTTAATGCATATAGATGGGCCTGGAGAACAAGAAAAAACATTTGTTTTACATGCAAGGAGGTTACTGAAAAGAAGCTAATAGCTTGTATATATCCAAATTACCTTGGAGAGAAGATGAAGTGGACGTTGGGGCACTGGTTTCAACCCTGAGTCTCTTTGCTAAAGGTTCAAAGTCTGTCAGTGCAGTCATTCTACAGAAGAAGGCAACACATGAGACATGCCCTTTTGAGACAGTTTAAACATGACAAACCGTGTATACTCACAATACAACCTGCGCTGACACCACAAGGGAGGTGTTATTTCGTCTTGTCCAGATTTGTTTCTGGGGCAGTCCTTTCTTCAACAGGTGAGCAAATCTCAATATATGGTATACAGCCATACATAACACAATCTATTGCAAGAAAGCACACACCGGTGCTTTGGTTAGGAACATAACTACCCGTGTTGCTATGTGACTAAATTAAGTAATTATTTAACTAAGTACCTAAGGATGTATGAGAATGTTTTGTATTTTATTATTCAGACTTTTGACTTATGTCGTAATGTACGCTAGTTGTTGTCCAACAGTAGGTTGACAGACCCTCTAGAAAATACTGTCAGCCAAACGTAGCTAACCTTGTTAGCTTATATGCTAACCAGCTTTGGGCATCACCGTGCTGTGAAACCGACCAAAAAAGAACCTGGTTTGTCAAACAACTATTGTATGTCACGGTTGTCTAATAGAAAGAGCTTCAAATTACAATTTGAGAACATCTGTTGTACTTTACTGAAGCTTAATACGCAAAGTGCAACTTTAAACGAGCTACTTCTGGCTAAAATGTAAATACCGCTGTTTGGTTCAACGTCAAATCACTTCCTCGCGGGAGTCACGTAACGACGACAAGATAACGCGATATTTCCACGTCTCGAGCACCTTTGATCCTGAAAAGCAACAAAGACCCAAACAATTTTTGTATGGATTGAGATTTGTTCCATAATTATTTGTATGAACAGATCGACAATCTGTGTATAAATGTGTAATCTTTAATACAAACACCTTCCACAAAAAAAAGATTTGTAAACGCACAAAAATATTTTGCGAATATAAAACGGATCTGCAAATACACAAACAAATTCCACAAATAATATATATATATATATATATATATATATATATATATATATATATATGAATACATTAAATTAATTTACAAATAAATGAAAAGCATTTGTGAATATCTTCCTAACATTTACAACTTTCCAACAGGCATTTGTGAACTCAGTTTTTATTTGTGAATCGAAAAAACATTTGTGGATCTCAGTTCTACGCGTGTGGATTTGCTTTTTACACACAGGGAGTTTTGAAACAAACTTTCCACCAGTCCGATATGGATGTATCATAAACTCTTATTATATATCCATGCAGACCGAGTATCACTCTGGGTCATTTTCGGATAGCAAGTGATGGCCTGCTGATGGTGTCATTTCCGCTTTCAAAGTAAGAGCACGCAGTCTTTCTATGAGCTGTTTTTTTTTTTTTTTTTAAATAATCAGCGATAAGTAACGTGTATTCGTTGTTTTGTGTTAATGTCATACAGTGAGTTAGTGTTTGTTTATTTGTTCTATGTATATTATGTAGCTCACACTTTCGTAATCTGTTTGAGTATGAAAGGCACGATGATGCTTGTGGGCGATGGCTAAAGCGGTGGCTTGGCTGCTTCTATATTTGTCAGTTATCAGCCACCTCATCCTTTGTATTTTCACTTACTCTTTCAGATGGGTAAAAGTCGCAAAGCACTTCACATCTTATTAGTAGGCTACTCTTACTGATGTAGGTGTAATGTCTGTATGAACCGCACCGTGTTTAGTTAGGTTACATTGTTTCAGTGAGGCCACGTTAAGATATGGCATCCTGGTTAAGGTCTTTGATAGAATGGCTGTTGGTGTTGATAGTTGTTTTGGTTTAGAAATGTATTGTAGTTTTATTGTTCATTGTTAATATGTAGATTACGCTAAGCTTAACGTTAACTACCGAACCAGCATTGGCATGGCAACAGTAAACATTCATGCTGTGGGCTCATGGGTCGATGTGTGGGTTGGGGAAACGAAAGTTCAATGTTCAAACTGAACTCAAGACCACATCCTCATACTACTTATGCTGTCAGAGACTACAAGCCCTGACTACACGAAAAACTGACTGACCAACGTACTTCCTTTGAGGTGAAGGTGCAGCTGGGAACCCCCTACAGCAGACTTTCACACCAAAATCAGACTTTGAAAATAGTACGTGTGTAAGGGGAAAAGGTCACATTGTGTTGGTCATAACACAATTTCATATCCCTCAATTCCTCGAACTGCAGATATACGAAATTTCTTCAAAAAAGACATGTTACTAAACACAGGCAAGGAGAGGGAGAGAAGGAAGATGGAGGACACTGACAGGGCTAATGGAGGTTGTTTAAGCTTGCAGTTAAAATTAATACTGAATTTTATGACATATTACTCATACTAGGCATAAACTGGCCTAAATGATTTTATGGCATTTTTAGTTTTAGGGGTTCACACATCAAACATCAGTCTGTGTATGAATAATATACTTAGGATCTGCAACTTATCTAAGAGAGAGGAGATAGTATTCCTTGTTTTCAATACCTTGGCTTTATCTTGCTTTCCCTTTTGTAAGTGGATGGATAGCATTTAAGTCATATTAGACTCATGCCTGATACAAACTATGAAGAGATAGATCTACTTTGCCAACTTGACCAAATAGACATATTTTTGATTGATTTTACACCTATTGCTACTAGGGTTGTGCCTGAATACAAATATGTTATTTGGCAAAGCACAAATAATGGATTTTTTAAGAATATTTGTTTCATACAAATATTTTTAAAATTTTTGGGAAGAAAAAAAAAACATGTCAAATACCAGCGCTCAGGTCAATTACATCGCTATCTTCTCTGCTCAGCTGTTACGTCTATCAGCAGGTCTCAACAAGGGGAGTCACATCCACCTGCTGCATGACACACATTTCCTAATGTGGACATCACTCCTGGAGTTGGGGCTGTTCCTCAGAGATAAAACTTAGCTACTGACACATGCAAAGTGCTCCCAAGGGACTGTCCTTAACTTGTTGTTCACCTTCTCCTTTCCAGAAAGTTAAGTTGTAAAAAAAATAGGCAATAAACGAAAAGAGCAAAGCAATAATCGCACACTCTGCTGTCTCTGTGTTATTGGTGTATAAATAGGTAGAGGTCTGTCTGCAATGAGGCAAAGAGTGAAGTTTTAGTTCAGTAGTCAGCGCAGTCATCTGTGATCTGGGAGACTTCAGTTCGAGACCCGGTGTGGGGACCTCCTTCGTAAGATAGTTTATTCATGAACACTAATTGTAACACTTTAATTTTCTAAAATGAAGTGTGATAAAAACACTTTTATTTGAATACAAATACAAATAAATTTGCTGCCTCAACAAATGCAGATACGAATACAAATACTGGCCCCTCTGCACATCTCTAATTGCAAAATTCATTACAAACACACATTTTGGGGCCATTTAAAAAGTAAAGGCTTAGCCCCCCTATCCATAAATCTCTAGTGACGCCCCTGTCAATAAAGCAAAAAGCCAAAACTTCTTAATTCACAAAAAAATATAATTTTTTGCTATTGTTTTACAGAATATTTGATTTAGGCACCAAAACCAAATCATTTTGTTGTAGACTTTTGTGTTTCTTTACAATTATAATGCCAATGAACTGAAGAATATCATGACACAGAAACTCAGTTGAGACAGAAAGTGAAGCACGCACCGTTATATGAGTTTACGATCTGGGGATATCCACTCACTTTAGTTTTGTTAGTGTACCGTTGCATTTTGTTTGTGTTGCGAAGCCACATAGCTCACCTGTCGTTAGCCACACCCCTGACGCACATGACTAGCAGAGAGAAGGAAGGAAAGAAGCCCTGAAATAATTCATCACTGACTTACCGAAGGCTCAATGGGGACATAAGCAAGACACTTTAACCAGCATCATGGTCAGAAAATACATCTTTTTCGCGTGTTTCTTGCTCTGTTACGTCTCTGGGATTGACAACAAAGGTGAGGAACATTGTTTTCGGTTACTTCTTCGATGAAGAAGAGCTCGTTTTTCTTCCTATATACACGCCGACAACTGTGGACATTTAGACAGGATTTATGCATCATTGCTTGTGGCTTACAATAGTTTCGTTTTGTTTTTGTTATCTAAACAGCTGCAACTAAACCCAAAAAATATTATTACCCCCGAAGAAAGAGACCTAAATGTCACTTTTCTTTTTTATTATGTGTGTGTCTGTGTGTGTGTGTGTGTGTGTGTGTGTGGATGGATGATTTGTGGGTGCTTGAGAGGAAACCACAGAATAACTTCTCATTATTTAAAGTTTCTCTTCGTGTTCACTTTTCTTCCAGACATTTTCAATGAGCTTACATTAAAACTTTCCAAGTACTCCATTGTAAAACCTCAGGTGATTCATAGATGGGCACGGAGCATCAACAAACAACCACAGTCAAAAGAAGTAGGTAACAACTCTGGTTAAATGATCTTTTTAACTGACATTTTAATATGACAACATTAAGAATGATTTCTTATTTTTACCTATTTCAGATATATGATGAGGAGAAGATCTCATATGCTCTCACCATAAAAAACAGAAAACACCTCCTTCATCTAAAGAAGAACAGGTATGCTACCCTTACTGACCATATAAATGTCCAAATAAATTTTTCAGATGAAATAACATCTAATTTTCTCTTCTTCTCAGAGATTTTTTACACCCGAACTTTGTTCAGTATTCACACGGTAATCACAAGCCAACATATCCGAAACAACATGTAAGTCAACTCTTCCTCGTTCTGGTTTAACAGGCTGTTTTTGAACATCAACCCTTGAACCTGATTTTATTTTCTTTTTCCAGGTGCATTGCTATTACCACGGTGAAGTCGAAGGTTATGAGGACTCACTGGTAGCGCTCAGCACATGCTCTGGCCTAAGGTTTGAATATGAATATATTCCTCCTTTGAAGGGAGATATAGAGCTAGAGCTGGGCTCGGAGTCAGTATTTACATTAATCGACTGTCAGTGGAGCGATAAAATGATGAGATGATTATATTCTTTTATAAAAAATAATTTTTGTTTAACAGCTGTGAAGAGATGTGTCTGATGTATATTATATGATGATATATCAGGAGTGTATTTTTGTTAACATCATTATAATGATTTGTATATTAAAGTAAGTAGAGTATCAGCTTCATTATTTCAAAGGTTCTTATCAGGAAAACTCTCTGTTGCTCAGGAAGTATGTTTTATTGCCAAGTAGCATTGCAACACAACCTACCTTTGGAATGATGATGTAAATGTTATGCCCTAATTCTTTGTAGGGGTGTGATCCTTGTTGGAAACGAGACTTATGCACTTGAGCCTGTACCACAGTCTACCACCAACGAGCACCTTTTGTATCTACTGAAGGACATTGAGTCAGAGCCCGTCACCTGTGGGGTTGTCAATGAGGCTGCACCAACGCCAAGTCATGAGCCTTTTGAGCCAGGCCAATCACTGACGTCACTCCTGCGAGTAAGGAGTACTCACTGTGTTAATCTGAACTCATATTTACAGTGTGAACAGGTTTTAAATCAGGAAGTGGGAGAGGTTGTAAATGACTAATTTTCCTCCTTTCCTGTTCGTTGTTACAGAGGAAGCGTAATTTACCTCAAACCAGTTATGTGGAGTTGGTGTTGGTTGTTGATAATCTCAGGGTGAGTGTGTGCATCTTTTTATGAATTCACATGTGTTGTATATGAGTATGAATTGGCCGCAGAAGGTTTATTTTTATAGATGTAAGTAGATGAGCAATATTATCCTTCTCATGTCTTTCTGCCTACAAATACTTTGTTTTTCCTCTGCTATTTAATATGGTACTAAAAGTCATGCCACTTTTTCATAAATGTAAGGTCGTCAATATGGGTTTCTCGTATTATTATGTGTAATTTCATTCACAGTACAAATTTAAGAAACAAAATGAGACAGCAGTACGAGAGGAGATGGTGCAAATGGCCAATCTGCTGGATGGGGTGAGATTTTAAGTTGTTGAAAAAGAAAGAATGCTATTATCACAGTTCTGTATATGCTATAATTAAATTTAATTACTAAATTTAATTTCTTTTCTATTCTAGTATTACAAGCAGTTGAATATCCGCATTGTGCTTGTGGGCCTGGAGATTTTTAAGGATAGTAATCCCTTTAGCGTGGACGGTTCTGCAGGACAGGTGTTGGGGAGATTTGTCAAATGGAGGAAGTCTACTCTGCTACCAAAGATCAAGCATGACATCGGTCAACTCATTGTGTAAGTAACAGCTTTTTTCTCTTATAAGAAGATGCCACTAGTTTTAATGCATGCCACATGGTCTGAACTCTTTCTGAAAAGTAAAGAAAGGATTATGATGGTTTACTTGTCTTTCCTTGTTATTGTGTTTCTCAGCGGTCAGCCCAGGGCATATCCTGGAGGTGTGTTGGGTATGGCCTTCGTGGGCACGGTCTGCTCCGTGGCGAGCTCCGGAGGAATCAACGTGGTTAGTTTAACTCCCTTTTAACTTCTAACACCAGCTGACAGCATGATCTTTTGTGTAGAAACTGATACACACTGCATTATTCATGGAAAGCTCAGTCTCACAGGCTCTGAATAGCACAGGAGTCAAACAGGTTAGACTTGAATACAATCTCATTATGCCTCTTGACGAGGCAGCTTTATGTGAGTCATTGGGATCTTTAGATACTTTTGTATTGTGACATTGTTTGCAGTACAAACATTTGCATTACAGTTTCTTACTAGCTTTTAAGGTCACATTGGATGAACAATTTTAAAGAATTTAATTGAACCATACATTAGTTTGAGAATTAATGTAAAGAATGACATTAATTTTCTGACATTTATTATTGCTACTACCATCAAATGTTTCATCTCCAAACTCCAATATCCTGATTCAACAGGAGAAAATTAAATATATCAAGTGAAGTTCTCTCAAAATGAAATTTCACTATGACTTAAATATATTCGTGTTTAATGGAAGTTTCATATATAGCCAAAGTTATTTTTAGTTGTTTGATAATATTGATTAATAACTTAAATTCTAATTCAGGATAATATATTTAGCTATAGTATATAAATGATTGATAATGTTTGCACTGAATGTACTGAATTTGTATTCACAGTTCCAAGACAATGGTCTGGCTTATGTCTCCACTGTGGTGGCCCATGAGATGGGCCATAACCTGGGCATGAATCATGACAGTGGCCGCTGCACCTGTAATGGAAGAAGTTGCATCATGGCAGCCACTGCTGGGTAAAATATCTTTCACAAAATATTTTCTTAATCCTTTGACATGAAATTTAAAAGCTGTAGTTAAAGTCCTACAGTGTGTATATACATGTTTTTATTCTCCCTGAAGTTAAAAATGGTCTTTGCCATGAGAAAAGCAGCTGATAGCAGTTTTATTATTTTTACGTTTTCATTTAAGTTGAGTGTCCATGGTTGATATACTTATTGTACTACTGAATATCGCTCTTGCTGGGATGAGAAAATTCTCTAACCCCCTTCTTGGGTTTATGAAACTCCTACAGAACAAATAATTTAAAAAAAGTTTTTTCCTTTTTTTTTTCCTAGTTCATTAAAATGTGGTGTTTTTAGATATAAGGATTTAAGCTGTCGAACACAAGATGCTTCTATATAATGTAGCATATTTTGAAGTCAGTTCATATTATACTGAAAACTACAGTTGTATGTATACAGTATTTAATCCACTTATTAAGGGATTATAATACACAGATTAATGCAGTCCAGTACAACAGCTCGGCCATCAATTCTGTTTTATAAAGCTTATGTATTTTTAGTTTTTATTCACATTGTCAGAAAGGTGATAATTCTACTTTAAAATTCTGTTTATTATTGAGGTTGTAGAGGGTGTTGTAGTGGTGTGTTATATTGAAAAGTGTTCCTAATATTATGCCCCTCCATGTATGTTAATGGGCTGGACAGAATATTATATTGTTAAACAGCATTCAGATTCTGAGCTGATATTGTTTGATAAGAATCTCCCAATGTCCTAAAAGTTTTTTGTTTGTTGTTTGTTTTTTTTTTAAATCTTGTGCACACAAGATAAAAAAAAATGTTTAAATGATCTTTCGGGACTTTGGTGGCTCCCTAGTTTGTTAATATAATTGTGTAGTTGTCAATATTTTTGTATAGGTTCCCAAAATGCTACGTGTCACATAAAAAACTACTAATTATTGTTAATTAACTAAAGTATCCACTGTTCATGTATTTAACAATGGTTTATTCTGTTACCCTGTAGTGGTTCCACCACTTTCAGCACTTGCAGTGCAAGCGACTTTGAGACGCTGATCGTCCGTGGAGGAGGCGTGTGTCTGAGAAACCAGCCCTCCCTGTCAGATGTTGTTGGTGTTGCTAAATGTGGCAACGGCTTGCTGGAAGGAGATGAGCAGTGTGACTGTGGCACACCGGAGGTAGAGTGCTGTCTGTTAGACACATGCAGAGGAAGTTTACACCACTGAACAATTAGTGTAGCTATATATAGCTAGTGTAGTTTATAAGTCTAGTCAATATGTTTGAAGTCTTTTTCTTGTAAAGTAACTAATGTGTTATTTTCAATAGGAATTTAAAAAACTTTTAAGGCGTGTTACACTTTTATGCAAGTATTTCAGGTCTGACGGCCATTAAACAGTAATGTATATCAGATACTTACACAGATGCATAATAAATTCAGTAGAAGTGTGGATGTTGATTTGTAGACAATATATTTTAATTTTCTTTTTGGTTTAGAAATGTGTAGGCCATGAAGCTGAAAAGCAAAATGTTGGTGATGCAATGCAAATCTGTATTTTGAATATGCCGACATTTGCAAATTAATGATGCTTAAAGTTACACATTAATATTTTTTTGTGAATCGAGAAGAACATTTTGCTGTAACACACATGCACAAATACACACATTTTGCTTTCAGCTTTATAGATTACAGCACACACACATCATGTGACAACCTGATTGATTTTACAATTAAAATCCAACTTAATCTGACAGTATTCAATTGCTGGCTTTTTAGTGTGGTATTAAGCCCTTTTCTCTCTTTCCATTTCATACAGGAATGCACCAATGAATGCTGTGATGCTGCCACTTGCAAACTGACACGTGGATCTGCCTGTGCCCAGGGGAGCTGCTGCGACAACTGTCAGGTCAGCATTATGTTAGACTTAAGCCTTGAGTTATGTAGCTTATGACTGCGCTGAAAAGAGGCAATAATAATAATAGTGCGTAACCATGATATGTTGTGTTTTTTGTGCTTTAGATCAGAGTTGCTGGGACACCATGCAGAGAGTCTGTCAACACCTGTGATCTTCCTGAATACTGTGATGGAACGAGTGGGTTCTGTCCCCGTGACTTCTATGTCATGGATGGCTTGCCCTGCCAAAATAATGCTGCGTACTGCTACGAGGGCCGTTGCCAGACATATGATTTCCAGTGCAAACATCTCTTTGCGCCAGGTACATTTAATAATGGTTGATATTTGAAGATTTCTGCAGCTAATTAAACTCCAGAAACTGCTAGGATTGTGTACTTTTAGTATACACCATTTCTAGGTGCAAGTGACACCCTGTCAAACAAACACATTTAATTTGTGTCTCTTTGTGTAACATCCCAGCTATGGATGATCCAAGAAGTCAAGAATGCATCAGACCACCGTCTACCAGGAGGCAGTGGATATTAACTCACTTCTCTTGTCATTAATATTTTATCTTTGATATTATTTCTCTCTTGGGCAGATCCAGCAACAAAGGCAGCAGACACTTGTTTTGTGCATGCAAATACTAAAGGAAACTTGTTTGGAAACTGTGGAATCACCAGCAGAGGAGACTATATCAAATGCAAAGTAGCGTAAGTACAGGTTTTTAATCACTGAATCATGCATTGCAACCCACTTGTTGAAATTATTTGGGGCAAATTTAAGGGTTTCAAGATAGTTTTTCTTATGATCAGCTGACGAAAAAATCCAATCATCCATCCTCTCAGTAGAATTGGCTTTAGCGTAACCATGCTGAGATTTTTCTTAACAGATCCTTTGTTTGTTTAGGTGAGAAAGTTTGTTTAGTCATACTTGTAGAAAGGCATTCAATTCAATATACTCAGGATGGTAATTTTGAACAAGATGATATGATGCAACTTTAATGTGTCAATTAAAGGATAGATGACCTGTTTACTTCCAGCATTGACACTGAGTCTAGTTTACATTATGAGTCTAGTTTACATTATTAATTTCCAATTGACATTGTGGGTGTATGTGATGTGCTGTTGTGTGTAGCTTTGTTTTTTGTATTTTGTATGGTTTGTTCTGTGTGTTTTTTGTTTTGTTTTGTTTTTTGGGGGGGGGGTTTGTTGGGGTTTTTTTTGCCTTGTACTGTTTGTTGTTGTGCTGTTGTATGTTTTGATGCAAATTAGCTTCGAGCTAACTCCAGTGCAGTGCATCTTTAATGTTTAAAACTGCACACTGTCCCAATCAATAAATCAAATCAAAATGTTCTCTTGAATCTGCACTACAGAGACGCTATGTGTGGAAAGGTGCAATGTACTAATGTGGACGTCAACAACCCCCCTAATGGTGCCCAAGTCAGTATCCAAATAATTGATGGGGCAACTTGTGTTAATGCAGACTTCAACCTTGGCACAGATGTGCTAGATCCTGCTTACGTTAACCCTGGCAGCCCTTGTGGTAAAGGAAAGGTAAGCAGACCTTGAAGTCTGTAAACTATTTTAAGAAGTGACACACTAAAGAGAAGGAACCAGGAACTAATTTGATTTTGATTGCTCCAAGACAGCACTATCATTGTGACAGTGGACGAGATGACTCATTTTGATTGCATCAATCAGTAATAAGTCTTCTCTTTCAGACCTGCCTGGACTTTAAGTGTGTGAATGCCTCTGCTCTGCTGCCCAACTTGGACTGTCATGCCGAGACCACATGCAACAGCCGGGGGGTAAAACGACATTTTCTTTAGAGCTGCAACAATTAATCAGTGGACAAAAAAATAATCTGCAACTATTTTGATAACTGATTAATCATTTTGGTAATTTTTCAAGCAAAAATACAAAACATTCCCTCGTTACAGCTTCTCAAATGTGAGGGTTTGCAACTTTCCTTTGTCATATGTGATAGTAAATCTTGAAGTTGTCAACTTTGCCTTTAGGAAATTGTACAGGTATTTCTTACTATGTTATTACATTTTATTGATAAAATAATTCATCAGTGTATCTAGAAAATAATCATCAGATTAATCAGCCATGAAAATAAATAATTGTCAGTTGCAGCCCTAATTTTCTTTACTTTCTTTACTCATTAACCAGCCAATAGTAACCAGTGTGACATTGCTGTTGTAATGTTTCCTTCAGACATGTAATGACCAAGGACACTGCCATTGTGAAAACGGGTGGGCACCACCCAACTGTGACAGATCTGGATTCGGTGGCAGCATAGACAGTGGTCCTGCTCAGATAGGTGAGTTTGGATCGTTAAAGGCACTCTGCTACATACAGAACGCTTATCTCTGTGGCACTTAATGCCACATTCATGAGCTCTTATCGGAGAAACATGAAAATGAGCAGTGAAGCTCTCCAAATGCATCACTAGATACACCGTCATCTATGACTAAGACTGTGTAGCCTATTGTAGTCCTTTATCAGGGCTTCATGTTACTCATATATAAATCATTCTGTCCTCTGCTGGCATGCGTATGGTAGCATTAGTACCAACAACTGGTCAAGTAATCAATTAGTTGATCGACAGAAATTTGATCAGCAACTACTTTGATAATCAAATTGTTGTTTTGCCAAACTTTTGCTGGTTCCTGTGAAGATTTGATGCTTTTCTTTGTCACATGATAACTGAACATCTTTGTGTTTTGGACTGTTGGTCAAAATAAGATATTTGAAGAAATCACCTTGGGCTGCAGAAAATTTATAATTTATAATTTTCACCATTTTCTCACATTTTATGAACAATCTTATTAATTGATGTATCAAGAAAATAATCAGCAGTTTAATCAATAATGAAAATAATCGTTAGCCTCAGCACTAGTTGAGTGTCCAGATGCATATGTGTTCTAGTCTTAGATCATTTTAATAATGTTCAAAATATATCATTTCAATTTTCCCATTTCCTCAGTCGTATGTCTTCTGGATCAGAAATGAAAAAAAATGTTAACCACAAAAAAAAAACTACATAGAAAGTCTACAAATCACTGATATAATTGTAGGTAATCTGCTAGAAATACACGCTAGTTGTTATGTGACTTTGCAGCTCCGTATACTGTAATGTTCTTGTAATTTTTCTTATTCACATTCTACCTTTTGTACCTCAGACTACTCCCTGAGGAATGGCCTGCTGATCTTCTTCCTGCTTGTGCTTCCTCTTCTGGTTGCTCTCGTTCTGGTGCTGCTCTACGTCTTCAGGAGAGACACCCTGGACCCCTGTCTTAAACGACGCCGTGTCAGGTAAAAATCAACTCACATTAAAAATATACTTATAGATATTTTAAAGGCTGCAGTTGCAGTGATTTATAAAATAGCATTGATGAAAGGATTATGTCCTTGTTGCATTTTTGCGTTTACAGGTCACGTAATGCTCAATATGGAAATACAAACAGACAGTCAAACATCAATGGTCAGACAAGTGCCACAACTCAGCCCCCGGCACAGGTTCCACCTGAAAGGGTAAATATTTTTGTTTGTTTTGTTTGTCACTGCAGGGAATGTAGTCAAATGTTTAGTTTGCAGTAGGTAAAACAGGTTTTCATTACCTGAAATGCAGTCACACAAAAGGGAACAGGTAGTTTAATCAGTAAAAGCACATGCAGTTTTTTCAGTATATGTTTAAAAACCGACTATATGTTGACCTCAAATTGTTTTTTTTTAATTTCTTCTCATTTCAGCCTGGACATCCACCAGCCACCTCAGTTCCAATTTCTGGGTATCAACTCGTTAAACATTGTTATTCGTACGATCCATACTGTTTACACACTTTTTTTTAAAACTTTCAGTACACAAGTTAACATAGAAGGATCTAACTGAATTTTCATACAACCTATCAGTTTCAGGTATGGAGAACTGGATTATTGGAATACAGAAACGAGCACCGCCCCTGCACGACCACCACCTCCCATGCAGGGACCCGGAGTACCCAAACCAATCCCACCCCGGGAGCCGCCATCATGATTCTCTTTTTATACTAAATATTGTCAGTTCTATTGTGAATGTATGGAGTTAACTAAATGAAGAGATGATCTTAAAATACTGTGATAGACTCACTGTAAATTGTCGCCAGACCTATATGTGGTCAACCGTACTAACCTGGTGGTTGACGAGGCTGGTACACGTGTAAATATTTATTGGAATGTATGTTTTTATAAATGAAATTCCTGTTTGTAACTCATTGGAAATACATGCACATCAAATGTAAAAAAATATCACCAAATCTTTTGTATTTTATGCTGTTTAGGGTTTTTTGTTTTCAAAATATTTTAATGATTTTGTGAATATTTCATGAATGTTAATTGTAATAAAAAACTATCAGACAATTACTTTCAAGTTTTTTTTATATAAAAGTTTCATTTGGAACTGTAGTAATAATTGTACATGAGACTCACACACTAGAATTATGTAGGTGTCAGAAATTAACATGAAGCGAGGAGTTGTTCAAAGAATTATGGACATGACCCTGAAGTGAAATACCCTTGCCTTGCTTCTGCTCTTTTTCTGGAAGTTTAGACACTTGAATGGTATATTACTGCCCTCTACATAATACAAATTAAATTATCATTCATACTTTCAGACATACACATGTATCGTGGGAAATGAGTAATTGCCTTTCCAGTCAGATGATGGTTTTCATATGCTATAGTAGGACAACAAAAAACCCTGAGAGCCAGTGGTTCCCAACCTTTTTGGCCTGTCTGTGTCTACTTTTAAACCCTAATCACAGGTCTAGTGCAGCCATGAGTTGCGAAAAGTTCAACCAAAGAGTGATTTTCCTTCCTAGATTTTTACTTTAAATGAAAATAGATGAGAAACATACATTAATAATAATTGTATAATAAGAGCACCAGGTGAACAATTATTTTTCTATTCTGTTATTGGACTAAATAGGCGCCATTTTCGGTCCTTTATCCAGCTCTTCTAATACATCCATATCCAAACCTAAATTAGATTAACTCCATCTCTACATGGCCTGAGTTTCAATAGGGAAGAAATTTCTCTTCTGGCCTGCTATTTGCATTTCTCCTGTCACTCCATTTGTAGGTGTAAGGAGGAGGTTAGCCTAAAACCTCCTGAGTTTTATTGTTTCTGCTCTTTGCTCGCCATGATTCACCCGATGGTCTTTTACTTAGAAAGGATTTGGCCGGAAGTAGCTTTTTTTTCCCGTTGTGACGCGGAAGTCAGCTGTAAGCTATAACAACATGTGAAAAGCAGATCGGGGCTGTCTGGTTGTAACCTACATGGCAGCGGAGCGGGCTGGGAGTGCCGGCCGGGCTCCGGCCTGTCTGTGTGTCCTCTGCGGGCTGCCTGCAGCTGGGAAGTCCACGCTGTCCCGCACGGTCTGCAGCACCGCTGCTCAGCAAGGGTGGAGGTCCACTGTGGTATCCTATGATGACCTGATCCCCGAGCATGCGTTTCATGCCACAGTGTCAGGCGAAGATGCCAAACTGCAAGAAATGGTAAAGACGGATGGGTTGACTTACTCGATATACAGTAGTATCAACAAAAGTGCAGTCTTGTAACAGAGCAAATTAGCAGAATAGCACAATAAAATGTATAATATTGTGTGGACTGAGCACTTCTCTGACCAATAATAGAGTTGTAGTGTATGTCCAATGATTGTAATATAGACAACACTAATTTCTTTCATGTATAGACCAGAGTGTTCCAATTTAATTTAACCAGTCTATTTCATTTAACTATCAAAGACTAATATTAATATGTTATGTAATTAAGTAATGTATATATGAACCTGTATGTTATTGAAGACTAATACTGTATTTTTATTTCATGTTTTCTTTAGAACCACACACACACCCACACCCATATACACACCCAAACACTTGTGCTCATCCATGACCCGTATTTGCCCAAGGAGTGATCGTTTATTTGGATTGAATCTCTTTGCCCTACTCTCTGATCAGAGTCCCTGCCCTTAAAGTAGCTATCAATACTATCTTTATCACATGGACAGTAATATTAAACAATAATTGTGAGAATAACATATAGATTTTGCAGCGAAACATTTCGTAGTATAAGAGGAATACTTTAGGGGCACCATTTGAAATGTTGAAGAGGAAATGTACATTAGAGGCACAAATATTCACTAGAGACATTATAAGCCCTTTTGCCTATTTTAGTGTCTATGTTATGGGCTCATATTAAATATACCATGACAATTTAAATTCAGTTTCATATTTTCAGCATGTGTTAAAAAAAGTCTCCTCAAACATTAATTGTTTTTTTTTTTGTTTTTTTTTACCTCTCTAGCACACTGAATGGAAGTTGCACAGACAGGCAGTGTTGCAGTGTATTGAGCAGTTCTTGAAGAAGCCTGAAGTGTTGGCGATGCTACCTAGCAGCTGTCAGATCAACAGTACTGCATGGGAAAGATGCATTCAAGCTCTGCTGGAGCCGGAAACTTCGGAACGCTCTCAGGCTGACAGGGCACCACTCGTGTTTCTACTAGATGACAACTTCTACTATCCAAGCATGAGATATGAAGTTTTCCAACTTGCAAGAAAGTGTAAGTTTTCTGTGTAGATCATAGGCCCCTTATCTGAATGTTCATAAAGGAGCATACTGGTGGTCTTGCATGTTTCTGCCCATTAAGTACAAATCTTGTATACTTTAGAGAACTGCTTACAATTATGTAAGCATTCTGTCAACTTTTATATTGATTTAACACTGCAAACCTTCCTGTAAGAACACATACTTTGACAAAATTAAAGGTGACTGAATTGCTGTGAAGAATTACATATATCAAACAAGTTTAATGTCTCTGCAAGTAAATGTTTTTAGACCACTTACATAAACTGAAACCATGGCGGTCTGGGTGACAAGCAATCAGTTTAAACATTTTTGGTCCTTTTTGGAAAATCAGTCATTTCTTATGGGCTATTATATGTAAAACCATCATTATGCCCTTTAAATGTTGGTCCTTTGGTTGAATGAAATGGTCAATTGTTGTTGCAGATTCGCTGGGCTTTTGCCAGGTGTATCTGCAGTGCAATTTGGAGTCATGCATCAGCAGAAACCAGAGCAGGTCTGAGCCCATTCCCACTGAAGTGATATTGGAGATGACAAAGCGTTTAGAGTCTCCAAATCCACAGAAAAACTCATGGGAGACAAACAGCATTTTACTCAACACTTCAGACAGTGTTTCCAAAAATGACATGTAAGGCAGCACAATAAGCAAGTCTTTCTAGTGAATTACTTCAAGTGCATAAACTGGTATTAATTTGTTGCCTCTCTTCCTGTGTGGCTTGTTCTCAGCCAGAGGGTGATGGAGTTGATCTCCTCTGCACTGAGCAACCCGCTGAGCCCGGTTGAGGACAACACGGAACAAAAGGTGTGTCGATGTAGCTCCCCTCAAGCATGATAGTCCAATTTAAATTTACATCTACATAAATGAAGAATTATTTACTTTTTTTTTTGGTTCCATTCTGTGCAGGACGCTGACCGCCAGAAATGTGCCTCTAGTGTGGTTCACCAGGCAGACCAGACCTGTCGACGCCTGATCTCTGAAGCGATGAAGACTGCCAGAGGTCAGTAGTGTGCAACATTAATATTACACACTTAATATTTTGCATTTGTCATTTATAGCCCTGCATAACAATCATTTTGTTATCTAAACTTCAGAAAGTCAAGTTCGCCCTGATCATATGAGGTTCTTAGCCACTCAGCTGAACGAATCCAAAGCGAGATTTCTTCACAACCTGCGGAAACAGTTCCTACAGGAAGTGCCTTTCAATCAAGAAGAGGACATCGATGTGGAACGTGTGGTGAAAAGAGCAGTGGATGTTTTTGACAGTGAAAAAAAGGAACTCTTGTTGAGAATCATAAATGACAATTCTTGAGTTTTGACAATGGTAAATTTAATCACATGAAAGGTCACAGGTGAAACTGTGATAAAGTAAATTGTATTTGATTTGTTTTTCTATTTTTGCTGCTGATCATATGTTCTTCAGTTAGTGGGACCTTTGTGGGGCTACATGAAACAAACACTTGAATGTAATATATATATCATTTTATCATTTCACTTTGTAATTAAAACTTTAAATATTTTTTGAAAACCAAAGTTTCCTCACAACTAATTTCTTAAACTCAAGATAAGGTGATACTCTAGAAGTCATCTACATGGTTTCACCAAATGTGGTGTAAAATGTTAATCAGGCAATATTTTAATGTTTTTTGCCAGAATACATAATATACTGAAGACTTCACTCAAGGCAATAAGTCTTTACTTTAGACCAAGACTTAAAAAAAATAAAAAACTAGTTCCATTTTATTTTCCTTTACTGCTCATCCTCTAGAGGATCACAGTGGAGCTGAAGCCACTCAGCTGACAATAGGTGAGAGGTGGGGTACACCCTGGACAGGTCGCCAGTCAATTACACAACCATTCACACTAACATTAACACCTATGGGCAATTTAGAGTCACCAATTAACCTAACCTGCATGTTTTTGGTCTGTGGGAGGAAGCCGAAGGAACTCATGCAGGCACGGGGAGAACATGCAAATTCCACACAGGTGTGTTGAATCCCAGAGTCCTCTCGCTGTGAGGCAACCGTGCTAAACACTACACCACCGTGCTGCATCCAAAAAAAAAGTAACATTATACCTAACAATCTGAGGGTCACCTTGCACCTTTACAGTGTCTCAACATCAGCTACAATACAAAGAAGTTGCTACAGTGAAAATTGGTTTACACAGTACCACAAAAACTACTCAAGACAATGTATAAATATTTGTAGAAAAAAGTTTCCATGGTATAAATTAGTACCAAAAAAAGAGCGCTATTGAAATCCTTCTGAAATATTACTAACTGATTTGGGCAACACCTTCTGCAGTCTATGATGGGAGGTATAAATAAATATCAGGACAGAGAGCAGGGTTGTGGGTCAGGCTGGACACAAACTAAATGTTTTGAACAGAAAATGAGCCAGTTTGGCTGTCAGTCTCCAAACATCGGCTTCAGTTTTTTCAAAAACATACCAAGCTGGTGAGCTCATGATGTTCAGTGTTAAATACTGTTAAGTGGTATTTTAATTAAAGCGTTTTATATCTAGATGCCTATGTAATAGTGATCTACTTCAAGAGCTGAGTGAAATGCTGGTGGAAAGCAAAAACCATGATTACATATGCCAAACACATGTAGCTGAATTCACAAAGTACAGTTGTCAGTGGTTCTCAAACTGTTTCACGTCAAGGACCCCTAAACTGACACAAATTAGACCACAGACCCCCATTTGATAAGATTTTGTCCCAGGGTCCCCCATCTGATAAGATTTTTGCTTTTAGATGTTTTTATTACAGAGAGTGTATGACACCCATGACCAAAACAGTCATACATTCTTTCATTGTGTTAGTTATGGATGGAAATATAGTGAAAATAAATGATTCCCCTTTTTGCTGGGGACCCACTAGAACCCCCTCAAGGACACCTGGGAGTCCCCGGACCCCACTTTGAGAGCCACTGATCTAACCAACACTGACTATGAAATGCTGCAAACTACACTCTGTGTTTTTCTACTGCAGAGATGCTGTATTACAAGATGTTTCTGTGCTTAAGGAACTCTTAAGTCATGAGCCATGTAGAACTGCAAAAAGGCAACAATAGTGCAGTTATTAAGTGTAAAATGAAAAAGTAACAGCATGTAAATCACTGTCACCTCTATATGCTGTACATGTACCGATACAGAAGGATCAAAGACTGCATATGCATCTTTGTAACAAGGAATCACTTTTTATGTTGCCCTCGAGCAAAATGACATGCAAAGTCATATTTGTCTGTGCACATGTGACCGCAGATGTTGCATCGGAATGGATGTTCGTAGCCATGGCAACCCATGTGAATGGTGTAGAGGATATTGTCAGAAAAGTGAATTTCACAGTGCTGGCATTTTTGCAAAAGGTGTTGGTCTGGTGTGGTTAGGACAGGGGTGGGTGTGCTCGGCTGGCTGTTGCTAACACTCGCAGTAAGTGTGTTCATGCTGTTCTCACAGCCGAGGCCAGGCTCAGGACTGCAGCTCCGGTGGTCTGAGGTGGGAGATTCTTTTTTAGGTGGGGATGTCTGCACTCCATTTGAACACACCGCAACTGGTGTACCAGAGACCTGCTGAATAAGGATGGGCTTCTCGTCTTTTAAGGACTCCCTGTCTGGGGATGCAGGAGTCTGAGACTCAGGGTGAAGGTCAGCCAACTGGCCAGCAAGTGTAGACAGCTGGTCCAGTGGGTTATTAAACGTCAAACCATTAGCACCTCTGTTGCAATTATCAGTCTCATCCACCCTGGGAAGATTCTTGTACTCACTGCTGTTCAAATGATGGTGGAGCTTGTGAGACAAGTCATTCAGATAATCCGACTTTGGCATCACCACAGAGGGAGGGCTGAAATTGATGAGTAGTCGCCTGCTGAAGCCTAGTGAGCCCGTCCTCTTCTGCAGGGCGGTCAACATTCTCTTGTTGGAGAAGGGAGAGCGTACGACCCTTGCAGGCAGAAGCTTGTGGCGGCGGCGACGGTGGTGCGACAGATTGCTGCGGTCGCTACAGCGGAAGGCGCAGAGGTCACACTTGTATGGCTTCTCTCCTGTATGCGAGCGCATGTGGGCTTCCAAGTGGCGCTCATACGCTGAAGCAAACGGGCACAGTTGGCAGCGGTGAGGCTTTTCTCCTGGTTGACAATCAGGAGGGGAAATTTACAGGAAAATAGTCAGTGCAAAATGCAGTTATAATATAATAATAATACCAAGCATACTTTACTGTGATACAGTTAACAGTGATGCAGTAAATACAATGTAGTAGGTGCAGAGGGGTTGTACAAAGTAGAGCTGGAAGATAAAGAAAAGATCATGCTGGCAACAAAACCTTCCAGTTTATATGCTTTGTAATGTAATGTAATTTGTCTGGTTGTTGTAGGTCACATCATGACCGTAAATCAAACTAATTTTCAGCAGGCATTCTCAAGTATTTCAGAAATTAATGTGACATACAGTAAATGTGATTTAGTAAAGGTTTTGTGTTGTTAATTTAGACAAAATTGCTTGACAAGATTAATAATATAAAATCCTGGGATACAATTTATGACAAATGACAAATGATTACCATTGGTAAGAGATATAAGAAATGGCATACCAGTTTAGGAATTATATCACCACATATCTGTGTTCAGTGCTTTTCAAACTATGTGTAACTTATGACATATACCCAAACATTGTCATGTACTCTTAAGTAGTCATAGATTTGGACAGAATTTTGTATATAATAAGACTCTGCCCCAGGTATCTGGTTATAGGAGGACACAATGGTAGCACTACACCTTATGTGGGAACATAGAAATTCATTGGGAACAATCCCAGTGAAAAATGTAACTTGTTTCATAATTTGTTATAATTGTGTTGGGAATCACTGAACTTCCTCACATGCCCCGACTTGAGAGCCACTAGTATATAACAGTTCCTACAAGTGTGTCTGGATTACTTGCATTGTTTTATAAACATGATGTTGCCTAAATACTGACCTGTGTGGATCCTGATGTGCTCTATTAAACGAGCCATGCCCTTGTTGGCATAGCTGCAGTAGCTGCATTTGTACTTTCCATCGCAGGTCCTCTCCAGGCCGTCCATTTGTACCTCTGAACCATCCTCCACTGACAGGCTCACTTCCACAGACGGAGGGTCCAGACCATTCTGCTCACTCCTCGGGGCAACTAAAACACAAACACAAAGAGACTTTAACATCTTACTCTTCACTCATCAAAGAGATATTGCGGTGTCATTTGTTGTGCTCCCTTCCCACCGGCTGGAAACGCCTCTGCTGACTCTTTTTCTCCACAAACAGAGCCTGAGATCATGTTGACATGCTGGGTTTGCTGTGTCAGGTATTCTTGGAATTCCTTCACAAAATCCACAGGCTCGGTCTTAATCTCTTCCATTTTTCTTCTTTAGTGTTGTACCTGAAAAAAATCCAGAAAACGCGAGCCTGTAGTCGGACATGTGACAAATCTCTGCTTTCACATTTGATAACTGATAACCCACAGTAGCTAACAAAACTGCCTATAAACCATGACAATGGTTAGCTCATAGCTATTATCAACAAGGCTAACGTCACCTAGCTAGCGCGGCCCTTACGACAGTTTTTATTATTGTTATACCGACTATCTAACACAAGTCTCAGCGCGGTTCATACCTTACCTTTCAGCGTCTGAGCAACATTATCGCTAAGCCGAGAGAGGGGTGAAAAGGGGGCCCTGTGGGTAAATTTTCCGGCTACAACCGTAACCAGGTAAACGGTAAACGCTTGACAGCTTCCGTTTCTTTTACTGTTACGTCAGTATTCCGTGTCCCCACAAACGCAGCTGTTACATTCGCGAACTACCGGAAAAACCCGTGGTGACTAAATTATTATTAGAAACTAGTCTCAACAACGCTTCCCAATCAACAGATATTTTTTCTGCAGTGTCCAGAGTTCGTACCTTTCATGTAATCATCATATGGTAACTGTCTATTATTAAGTATAAAAAAGTCAAATATTCATAATAAACATGCCTTTGCATTCCATACACAGCAATGGAATATCTAACGCGTAAACGGGGTACCTGAAGGCAACGTCACCCCTCAGCTGAATGCACGCATGTAAACATTTTGTAACAAATCATGGCTTCTCCGTTGTTTAGGACTTTCTCAAAGGTGAGACCGACTATTATGACCATTGATATTTACATGTGCAGGTTTTCTGCATTCATTTTTTCTATTTTTATTATTTTCCCCTGTATCAATCGTTCACTCTTGAATTACGTAACATGGCTGGGTTTTGTAACGTAACGTTACCAGCTAACTGACGGCTAACGCTAGCTTTAGAGCACAAACGAACTTATTTCATTACAGACTAGCCAGTAGCAACTCAGTCTTAAAAGAAACGTCTAAATGATCACAACATTAGTGGTGAAAAGTGGCTAACATGAGTGACCTGCGCTGTTATTCAGTTGTGCATTTACCCAAACAGGTATATTGATATATATCTACTTTTGCCTATTGTGTTTTCAGTCTTGCAGACAGATCTCTCGACAATGGGGTGCATGCCAGGCTGGATGGAGGAGCAGGTCCACCAAATCTGCCCCACATGTGTCCTCAGAGCAGGCGGCTGGGGTGGTCGCCTTCCCTCCCCTGCAGACATATTCAGAGGAGGAGAGCATGATGAGGGAAGCAGGTGAGCAGGGAAAACCAGGTCCATGTTGCTGCTGAAAACTGGAGATTAAAAAAGCTTTAAAACACTAATCATATGTCTTGCTTTTCGACAGTTAAAAAGTATGCACAAGAGCGCATCGCCCCATTTGTGTCAAAGATGGATGAAAATTCTGTCATGGACGAGGAAGTGATAAAATCTCTCTTTGAACAGGGTGTAAGGGACATTTTTTTGCTACACATCTAATAGTAAATGAAAAGATGTTAAAAATCTGTCAGTGACTTCTTTCTATCCAGTGACTCTGATCTTGAAATTTTACAGCTCATGGGAATTGAGATTGACCCAGAATACGGTGGCACTGGCTCTACATTCTTCTCCTCCATTCTGGTCATTGAGGAACTGGCGAAGGTGGACCCCTCTGTGGCTGTGCTCTGTGACATCCAGAACACACTGATCAACACACTGGTTTCCAATCTGGGTACGCCGGAACAGAAAGAGCAGTACCTCAGCCGACTGTCAACTGACATGGTGAGAAATTTTACATTCTGCCTCTCAGTGAGCACTCCAGGGTGTGGTATGAAAACACTACATTGTCATTGGTGGGTCAATTCAAAAATTCTCTCGTTGTACTCGTAGATTGAGGCCTAAAAGATGTTTTGAGATTGTCAAACTACATGTACATCAAGCATATTTTGCACTGCATTTTCTGGAATGTTTTCCTGCTCATTCTTATATGTTTGTGTCATGTCACACATAGATTGGTAGCTTTTGCCTTTCTGAGGCAGCGTCGGGGAGTGACGCCTTTGCTCTGAAGACACGTGCTGAAAAACACAAGGACTATTATGTCATCAATGGAGCCAAGTTGTGGATCAGTAATGCAGAGCATGCAGGTGTATTCCTGGTGATGGCCAATGTAGACCCCTCCGCTGTGAGTAACTGCTCATGTTTCTACACTTCCTGTTGTCCACCAAAAAGTAATGCACAATTTAATAATAATCTCATTTAACATCCTGTCATCCAGTTTAGAGCTTGTAGTATCTCACTCCAATGAAATTTAGCTGTTAAACAAAAGAATAAATGCAATCCAATTCAACAACATGGCAAATTACAAGATTATAGTCATAGATTTGAATCAAAATTTTTCTAATTCAGTCCTAACAAAATCTATAGACATTGATACTTTTGGTACTTTAGTGTGTTCTCCTTCACTGTACAAACATTACATCAAACTCATGTGTGATCGACAGGGATACAGAGGCATCACCTGCTTCATTGTAGACCGGGACACGGAGGGACTTGAGATTTGCAAGAAGGAGAACAAGCTCGGCCTGCGCGCTTCCTCCACCTGCCCGCTCAACTTTGACAATGTCAAGGTACTAACAAACACTCTGATTTGTTCCAGACTTCTGTGAAAGACAAACATCATGTGGCTTTTACTAACTTTCTGCTCTCCATCGTAGGTACCAGAGCAGAATATTTTGGGACACATCGGTCATGGGTATAAGTATGCCATCGGAATGTTGAACGAAGGCAGGATTGGTATCGCTGCTCAGGTATTTTTAAAGCTTCTCTTTTAGATAAATAGTGTTCTTAAAGGCATGTTATGCAGGATTGGTCAGCATTCAAATTTGGCCCCTCCTTCCTGGCTCAATGACACCAGAGCGAGAGCAGTGGTAGTCAAGCCGTGAATCAAATAAATAAAACATTATTTTCTGATTGTTTCACGGCGATCGTGTTCTAAAGCACAAATAAACAAGCCAACAGCTTCGCACAACCCTGCGGGAAGGTGCTCAAACAGACACACAGACAGCAGAGGAGAGAAGCAGCGATGTAACCTGGTCACTACATTATGAGTCCCAACTTTACACCGTGCACGCTGTCATTAGCAGGGGGCTACACACCCACTACCCAAAGGTTGATGCCCAGAAACATCCCAAATACAGCAAAATAATAAGAAAATACAGGCAAAGGGCAGGGTCTCCCTAGATATATCCACCACCACACACTTCTAGTCGGTCATAAAGGATGATTGAGAGGGATTATTTTTGTATGGGTCTATACATTGTTTTTTTCAGAAAATCCTGCATCATATGCCTTTAAAGCATGCTAAAGGTGCTCTATTTAAGATTAAAAACTGTAAAATTAATATTTTAAGCATGCTTGCTGTGTCTCTGTGTTTCAGATGGTGGGGCTGGCACAGGGTTGCTTTGACCAGACTATTCCTTACACAAAACAGAGGGTGCAGTTTGGAAAACGTATCTTTGACTTCCAGGTAAAGACCCAAAAAGATTTCTTTCACTTTAGATAACATGTTTGTAGTTGATGACATTACTCTGGAGGCCAACATATTGTTCAATGAGTTTTTATGTTGTTATGGTACTTATGTGTTCTAGGGCATGCAGCACCAAATAGCCCACGTAGCAACACAGATTGAAGCTGCTCGGCTGCTGACGTACAACGCTGCTCGTCTGAAAGAAGCTGGCAGACCTTTCATTAAGGAGGCCTGCATGGCTAAATACTTCGCTGCAGAGGTGAGTTTCCTGATTCACTGAATTGAGTTAAATACAAGGATGTTTTGCTGATTGTAACGGTTCTGCTGTATTTTTGCCAACGACACTCCTGTGAAAAAGAGATTTTCAATCTAAGTTAAGCATTTTTCTGGTTAAATAAAAGTTGTATATCTGTTTTGTTTTATTTTCCTCAGGTTGCAACCTTAACCACATCTAAATGCATCGAATGGATGGGTGGAGTGGGCTTCACCAAAGACTACCCCATAGAGAAATACTACAGAGACTGTAAAATTGGTGAGCATGACCACAGAAATATACTTGGACTCAGCAGTACTAGAAAATATGTTTGTTAGATTGTTGTCAGGATTAGAGGTGGTTTTGGTAACTGTGACTACAATGTGGAGAGGACACAGCTCATGAGAGCCGCAGGAAGGTCGGGTGTAGTTGTTTGTGATTGGACCAGAGTGGGGCGGAGAGAAGGGCTGATAGCAGCGGCTGTAATCGGACTCTGCAGGAATTCCCCTGTCTGACCCCTCCCTCCGGAGTGTCATTATACCAACACACAGCTAAGGAAGCTGCCAGGGCAAAATGTCACTTTTCCTTTCATCACCTCCATTTCGGCTCCCTAGTTCCTCAGCTGGAGCACCGGCACAACTGAGCTACATAATAAGCCAGTTGTTCCCTTGTCTCCTGATAGTGAAAGCCGTAGATTCATGTTCTGTGCAGTGGAATTTGACAAAATTGACCTTGTTTTTTTACAACAGGAATTCATTCTAATGCTGTGTTTTGTCTCCTTGCGCAGGCACCATTTATGAGGGCACGACAAATATCCAGCTCACTACTATGGCCAAGTTCATTGATAAGGAATATGACAGCTGAAAGCCATGTGACTGGAGCCTGATAGATTGCACAACGCTGTATTACACTCCGCATTTTCTTTTTTTTCAAATGACTTTGGTTGGATTAATGTAGCAGCAGTGCATTACTGTAGACCTGCTGTTATGTTTTTAGAGGTTTGTTGCAGATGTTTGCCCTGAATATTACCAACTTGTACTCTTGTAAACTACAGTGCTTCATTATGTTGCTCCTTCTCATTTCTGATGTTACTGATGTTGTGGTTATACTTGTTCAGCTTTAGAGTTAAAGTTGATCTGGTTTAACGATGCTTTTTACTTTCCGTTTGCTTTCTAAGAGACTTTTCCAAAAACCCAGGATTCAGATGGTCAAATGTAGATTTACACTACTTGCTTCATGTTCATACATGTCTTCTCCGCCCGCTTATCAATCATGTACAAATAACATATCTTAGCATTTGTGCTTTGATACATCATTTCAATATTAAAGTGTTACTTTCAGTATGAGAATGCATTTTTGAAAGATGTTGATTGGGAATTTTCTTTGAATGTTTCAGTGCCTTCAAAAGGTTTGTAATGACTGAGATCAATAACTTAATAGTATTTTTTTCTGTGTACAATACCTCAAAACAGCAGATTGTAATGGTTCACTCATTAATATGATCTATAAATACTGTACAGTTCCTTCTTGGGAAAATATGTGAAAAAATAATTCACATCACAACAAAATATTTGTAAAATCTGTCAATAACTTCAACAATATCAATAAATGTGAAGTATACTGTAGTAACTGACTGGTCATCTTACTTTGATATGACTGACTGTATGCAGGTTAATATCAGGTTCTGTCACTAGATGGCAGCATTCTCCTGAGATACAACAGCACCTGGAGTCATTGCAGCTACTCAACTGAGAGCAGCAGTCAATTACCATATCTCATAACAGCCTGTCACCTCTAATGATATTTTATATCAATTTAATTATGCGGGTGCTTCAGATGAAAAGAGACTTGCATAATTGACTCACTGATAATTTTTCAGGTGAGATTGATTAAATTTCCGCGGCCTGTAAAACACGAGCAGTATAAAATGAGGTCTATTGTTTTATACAGACAAGCTGTGTCCAAGTATACAGACCACTAATATAAGCATTACCCATGACGACCACTTAAAAAAAAAATGAGCATGAGCCATGTTTAACAAAAGTACAGTCACGGATCAATGACAATATTTGACAATATTTATTAACAAGGATGGAAAAGTAGAATTCAGAAGTGCTGGAGTGGTAGATATTGGTAGTATTGAAGCCATATATGGTGCAGTAAAACACAGCATTACAATACATTTAGATTCCCATGAAGGTAATGAATAACAAAGTTGTCATATACTTGAACAAGATTATGTCTTTCTTTTAATTAAACTGATTTATTTTAACAGGAGAAACAAAGCTTTCCCTCTGTTTCTGTTTCTTGTAAATTGGTCTATAAAGAACCTGACACGAATATAAAGAAAATACATTTTTTGGACTAAACATTAACTAAAAATGTCCATTTTACATTTTATTGATCATTCTAGTTGGTATAAAAAAACAAAATGTTATCAATTCTGTTTCTGTCATGGAAGAGAATTCCCCATAAGATTTTATGTTTTGATCATAAGATTTAATGTTTTTATACATTTATAATAAATATGCAGTGTCACCTGTTGGCACCAGATAAAACACAGCATTTATTGAGTGTATTAACATCTCCTATGAAATTAGATTCAGCTGAAATATGTCTTTTCCTCATGAAAATCTTTAGTCATCATTGTATGTTTGTGAGATTTTTGTCAGACAAAGAATAACCAACATACCTTCTCATCACCATTGCATCCTGTAAAAGCAGCCTATTTGTATTTTAGTGGTAGAAGATACGTGAGTATCAATTATATGTAATGTAATTACATATAACCTCTATATTTTAAACCTTGCCCTGGTTCTGATCTGAGTTATACAGATAATGTTGGTGCCTGCTTAGGAGCGATAGGGTGAAAATTAAGCGTAAGAGAACAGAGAGAGAGAACCAAATAATATTAATAAGATCAGCTCCACATTTGCCCAGACATTTCCAAATCACTTAAACGACAAAACTGAAAAGGGGAAACTGGGGCATGCGTTTGCATCATTGATTGAGTGCACTTTGTTTTCCCCTCTGATCCACTCTGACTTGTTCTAGCCCCTGTTTAATCAACATAATCTGATGAAAACACAGCTATCTGCTTTACACTTTGCATTGGCAAATGCAGCTCCACTGGCCTCTTTCTCCGCCCCCATCTTAAACACAGCTATGAGACCTCTAATTATGCAGGGATTCAAGTAGCTTTTCACAAAACACAGTGTTGTCCTTTAGAGCTGGAGGGTGCTCCATGAGCTAAAAGGACAGGCTGCATATTTGTAGGTTGAGCAAATTCAATTTATTTGATTAGTTCTCTGCATAACCTTCAAATCTGGTTTAAATGATGAATCTTAAATTTTGCCCATGTTGTGTTTTATGTGCATTTGCTATATTTCTTCTGATCACTGATAAGTCTGAGCCATGTTTCCCCCCCACAGGTCGCATTTGCCCAAAGTGACAGACATATTTTTTGTGTTTGCTTTAGGGCTTTAAAAGTGACAGATTTATCATGTCTTGATACAAAGCACATTGCAGAGGCCAGCTGTTTAACTCAAGTAGCATAACATCATTCATCATACCTCTCCATAATGCAGCCTCACTTATTCATTCTTCCTTCAGCCTTACCCAAAAAAGCACTGTGACGGCTTATAAATGTGAAGGCTATCTCCCTCCTGCCCATTACCTCCTATTTATCATCTAATCTGATCGCACTTGATCATATAAATGTCTCATTACACATAAAAATATAATCTGTTGCATCCAAGCACCAGTGTTATTATACAAGACTCATGTCATCCTCATGCATTAGATCACCTGCTGTCGGTGTGGGTTTACATGCTTTTGAACAAAGCCGATGTGAAAAGCCTTTATCACAATGGTAAGCATTCAATTTCTGCCTGCAGCACGTCCTGACTAATAAAATTACACCGAGGTCAATGAGCTCTGGCCCCGGTGAAATTTACAGTGCTTTCCTGTTGCACTCAGGTGGAACAGAGGATATTTGAAATAAAAGATGAATGACAGGTTGATCCTCAGCAGGTTGCAGTGTTCAACACAAGCAACGTCAAAAAAAGAGTGAATCAAGAAAGTGTATTTTATCTACTGTATTCTTGTGCTATAAGAAATTAATATGATACTGTTTCATGTGTCAGTTTCTCCTATTTCTTTTATTAATTCAGGCTACAATAGGTTACTGTATATATTGATGTGTCTTGTTCTCTTTATTTGTCAAAAACAACAAAGTGGCCTCTTTCTGTGTTTTATATGTTTTCAGTGGCTTCAAGTGCGTGCGTAAAATCTATGCGCAATTTGCGCAATATTTGTGCCAAAGCCCACCAGTTTAGCTCCACACTGAGGTGTGATAATCTCTGGACCATTTATTCAATTTACTGACAGGTGATTGCGGCTCGTGCACGCCCCAAAAACCTTGAAACAATTTTCTCTTTAATCTAATTGGATGATAAGTGGGTGCGTACTGCTGAACCTGAAGCCAAAACGCTTGCGCGGCCTTTTCTTTGGAGTCTGTTCTCGTCACAGCCCCTCGCGGTTTCATCTCAAATCTCATTTGCTATTGTACCTGCCCAATCGCAGAGACCGAGCGCGTTTTAACTCGGATGGCATTTTTTATTTCATCATTACATCAAGCTGGCGTAAGTTTGGCGCAGTGATCTCTCTGCTTTCACTCCGGTCATCATCAAGAGCTGGACGCAGCTTCGGGCGACTTTCAGGGTCTTTTTTTCTCTTTCTCTTGTATGATTTCATCACAGCCTGTGAGCGTTTTTTCAGGAGTTTTTTTTTTCTTTATAAATTTTTGATGGTGATTCTCATCGGACAGTAAGCGGTGATGGCAGACTCTGATGCGCAAGAGACTCGCCAACCTGCAAAAGACTCACCGTTCTCCATAAAGAACCTACTGAACATCGAAGACAAACCCACGAAGCCGAAAACTGTCCTCGCCTCATCTAAAGGAGTGTTTGAAGGCAGCCTCTTCTCTCGGCTCGGTGACTTATCTTTCCCTCGGTTTGAGTTGCCCACACAGAGAATTGGACTATCAGCGCAGTATTTGGAAAGAGCGTCTACCTGGTGGTACCCATACACACTCGGGACTCATCTGAGGACTGGAGGTAAATATTATTGACTCATCTAATTCTGCAGATAAAAATATTGTTGTGTTTTGCTTTCAAAAAATCAAAATAATGTTAAAGAAAGGGGCCTATAAGCATACAATTTCGTATCATGAGGGGGAAGATTTAAATGATTTTAAAAATAGCTTATATCATGAATTAATGTCAGTAAACACTATATTACGTATACATTAATGAAAAAGGAATAGCATAAAAATGTATATTTTACTAATGAAATATATATATCTAGATTTTCCCCCTAAAATACAGGTTATTGTCATTGCAGATCACTTTGTCTTAGTGAATCAAATTTAAAAACTGTATTTTTTTCGTGCAGGGTCTGAGAAGGCCAACCTGAGGGAACCCCTGCCGGTACATGACAGGCGCTCCCCTGATCTCCAAAAAAGTGACCAAGATGCCAAAGAGGAAAGCGCAGACGACGATATCGCGCTAGATGAAAGTGACGCAGAAGAACCAAAGAAAGACACAGACCAGGAGGACGACTGGAGGAGAAAAACGGACGATCTGGACTCCGACAAGAAGCCTTGCAGGAAGAAGAAGACGCGCACGGTGTTTTCCAGGAGTCAGGTCTTCCAGCTGGAGTCCACCTTCGACATCAAGCGCTACCTAAGCAGCTCGGAGAGAGCAGGCCTCGCCGCGTCACTGCACCTGACGGAGACACAGGTCAAAATCTGGTTTCAGAACCGGAGGAATAAGTGGAAAAGGCAGCTGGCCGCGGAGCTGGAGGCGGCCAACCTGAGCCATGCGGCGGCGCAGAGGATTGTGCGGGTTCCCATACTTTACCACGAGAACGGAGCCCCAGAATCGACCGGGGGTCCCGCTGGAAACTCACAGGGCAGCCAGTCCCTGCTGGCTTTTCCCCACCACATGTACTATTCCCACCCTGTCCCGCTGCTGAGGCCTGTTTAGCACCAACTGTCTTAATGTGTTGTACATATGTTTTTAAATGAGAGTGACCTTCATTGAAAAAATTACAATTTTGTATATTTTGTAGATTCAACGGACACAATGTTAGGTCATATTATTATTATTATTATTATTATTATTATTATTATTATTATTATTATTATTATTATTATTTGGTCATCCTTTATCCTGCTGAAGTGTCCTTGAGCAAGACACTTAGTCCCTTTACAGCTCCCATGTGTGTTGCAGGAGGGACAATTAAAAATTATTATTATTATTATTATTATTATTATTATTATTATTATTATTATTATTGATGGAATCGTTAAATGCTCAAAAGTGGGTGAATATATTTCAATGTATTCACTTCAAAAAAGAACATGTTTTGAACAGGGTTGACTGTCCATATGTATTTTAAAGGGACTTGTGTTAGTGTTTGTAGCTAAAACTGTGGATTTTAATATTTTGATATTTTCAAATATCGTGCAATACTGTTGGCTTCACGCTAGGCTACCAGCCTGTGGCATCTATATTTCACTTTTACAGAAAAAAAAAACCCATGTCCTAATCCTTTTCTCTTTGTAATAGTGAGGACAATCATGTGATCCTTGAAATAAATACCCCGAAAACTCTGCAGGTGACAGGCACTTGTTTCTAAGATGCAATGTTTTGCCAGTAATTTTGAAGCCATGAAAGAGCCAAAAATAGCCTCTGTTCTTGTGTTATGATTTTCCTCTGATATTATTGAATACTGTATGAATTCTGATGTTATATGATCTTACACTCAGTAAAGATTTTGTTCCAAAAAGAGATGTATCTATCCTCATGATCGTGATGTACACTGAAAAAAAAAATCATTCATTTGAGTCAAGCCATAAGATCTTGGTTTTTTTGTGAGGATGGTGAGATCTTTAAATATTTAAAACGAGGCAGTAAGGCACAGTGAGGGTCTGAAGAGATGTGGGTGCTCTCTAAAATAAGATATTAAAATTAGATCATTTCAATTTAGTTTATTAATGATGGTCATCGTTTTAAATATGATGACTTGAGAAATAGTGGGTTATAGCCTAATTGTAACCATCATTTGAGAAAACATTAGGCTATATTGGATTTTTGTTACGTTTTTAGGCCAATAGAAAATGTTTAGGCACAGCCTGTCTCTTGCTATAGGCCTATATTGTTTTGCCACATTATTTGTGCCTTCTTAAATAAGCGAGAATTAGGTACATGACAATAGGCATAACAATATTTAAAAACAATAGGCTATCCCCACAAAATTTCTCGATTAATCTGGCCACAATTAAATGACAAATTGATCTAGGAGCCTATTATTATTATTCATCCATTAAACGACATTGATAGCTGCATGGGTTAATTTCCTTTTTGTAGGCGTCGAGAAGATGACCTATGGCCTATAAGAAACTGTTATGCTAGTAGACTATTTGGGCAAAGTTCTTCTCAGACCACAAAGGTGAATAAGGACGGTTATATACAGATAAAATATACATTATAATAGTCTACAACAGTCTAATTAGCCATCGTGGATCTTTGCGGATATAGAATAATTAACTCAGCTAATATTCCTATTATTAGATTCACCTACTACGCTGCTTTATTGTCCTGTCTTAAATAAAAGACAGGACAAAAAGTACACTCAGACGCAGAAAATATATCCTGTGTGTGTGTGTGAGCGAGAGAGAGAGAGAGAGAGAGAGAGAGAGAGAGAGAGAGAGAGAGAGAGAGAGAGAGAGAGAGAGAGAAAACTGTCCTGGGTCACGTGATCTGCGCTGTGCCAACGGAAGATATACGTCAGGGTAAAAATCAGCCAATCACATTCCAGGCGGGAATTTGAACGTTCGTTTTATCCAATCAGCATCTTCTGGTCTAGAGCAACGACAGGCAGCGTTTGCAAGCGAGTTAGCTTCACGCGCCTCATTTGCTTTCTAGCATTTTCCACGTTGCTTTGTTTTGTGTTTTACCGTAAACAAAAGCATAATAACTAGTCTTGAAAGAGAAGAATCCCAACCGAAGCGGTAAGTGAAGTGGAACGGCCAATACCAGCGGCTCGTAGCTTACGTTATATTTACCGTTACAAGCTAGCGTTAGCAGACACCGGTGACAGCAGAAGTGGGCTTGGTGTAATTGCTGGATGTAAGTTAACGGAACAAATCGGATAGTCTGTGGGAATAAAGATCAAATGCAATCGTTAAACTACGAAGTAAAATCACTTTATCGCAACAGAAAACCGTATTATTTAGTTTAAGTGTTAGAAAGCTAAGTGCTCGGTGGGGCTAGTTAGCTAAATCCACAACCACTGTAACTGAGCTAGGCTAACAACAAGCAGGAACGCTATAGATACACCAGTATGCAGACTTCCAATTTCTTCAATAGATGTTTTTAGATAACGTTTGACATAATTGTATACAATACATGTTTTATAGCAGCTTTGTGCTCAGCGATTGATATCAGTTCATTTCCAGCAAGCCCAGCTGTATTAGTAACTCTAAATCTTAGTTATAAAACCAGCATTAAGTAGCAAATCAGAAAGGACTGACCTTAATTAGTTCAATTAAATGATCAAATTTTGTAAGTTAATAAAAAGTCAAGAAAGCCTTTTTTCTTCTCAGAACCACCAAGAGAAATCTCCAGTTGTTCAAAACATGATGCAAATGGCATTCACTGTGCTTTAGCTAAAAGCAAACCCTTCAAATCACAAATGAGTATATGCTGTTTTTAACCTAATTTTGTGAATGGAAAATGATGTATTGATCGGTCATATTTAGCAGTCAACAATCCTGTAGTTTATGGAAACCAATTTGTGGTAGCTGTGGTTCAATTTCAGCTGGCTGAGATGAAATTATATCACAAGTGAACATAATAACACTACTTGTAGGATCTTAACAGAATCCCATATAATGTCTCTGTAACATTTGCTATGTTTCTGAAGTTTAATCTAAATACATTTGTTTTGGCTGTGTCAGAATGGTGTTAATTAATCCTTTTTCTGAGGTCTAGTTTGTTCTTAAACTGGATTGCATAATACTGGAAGGTATTTATATTGTTGCAGCCACCTATGTATATTGTTATGTTGAAGTGTCATACATTGTGTCCAGTAAATATGCACGAATTAGGTGTTATTAAAGTAACCTTGGAGAGCCATATAGTCTCAATTCTTTACTTTATGATGTGTTACTTGTCTGCAGATGACAGGCTCAAATGAGTACAAGCTGAACCAGGGACCGGAGGACAGCATCTCTGCTGTCAAGTTCAGCCCCAGCACAGCTCAGTTCCTGCTGGTTTCCTCCTGGGACTGCACTGTCCGTCTCTATGATGTTGGAGGAAACACCATGAGGATGAAGTACCAGCACACAGCTCCAGTTCTTGACTGTGCTTTTTATGTATGTCATAGATTTTTATATTTGTCTAGGCTCCTTATTGTCATGTTATACCCTAGAAGTCTGATACATGCATTAATGTCACCTTTTACTTGCAGGACCCAACACATTCTTGGAGTGGAGGTTTAGATGCACAGTTAAAAACTCATGATTTGAACACAGACCAAGGTATGTCATGACACTGTGTCCCAACATCACCAAAAACCTATTAAGTTTCAGACAATAACCTCACTTGTACCTGTCAAATTTGGTCATAACTGTGAATTGAATGTGCTGCATGTGTTTATTCAAACGCTATTTTTTACACTCTCCTTTAAACAGATACAATAGTCGGGACACATGATGCCCCCATTCGTTGTGTGGAATACTGCCCAGAGGTTAATGTCATGGTAACGGGCAGCTGGGACAGATCAGTTCGGCTGTGGGATCCAAGGACGCCTTGCAACGCAGGCACCTTTACTCAGCCTGAGAAGGTAGAGTAATAGACACATCCATGCTTAAGAGACTGTTTGTAAAGAAAAAAAAAAGGTATTTAAGAAATGATTATAACTTGTCAGAATCATCTTTAATCACAAATAATTTTGTAAACATGCTAGATTTGATCACATGACTTTCATGCAGCAAAGCATAAATAGCCTACAGGGTTTCTCAGTATTTTATTTGTCCCAGTTTATTTCTAAACTTAAATGAGATGGTATTAAAATTGCCATGGTATGACATTTTTAGAGCTTCCTGCTTTATTAAATTGGTGTGTGTGTGTGTGTGTGTGTGTAGAGAGAGAGAAACAATGTTTAGATGGGACCTAACATGTTCAACATTATTTCTCAAGAACACTGGCACTGGTTCACAATGAGGTAGTCATTAAAGGTGCACTGTTTTCCAAAAAGCACCTACATTTAATCAGATACTTGTGTTACAAAATAATAATATAGACACTTTATATATTGTTGCATTTATTGTGAAAATGTTGTACACTGAACTATGGCAGAGACGCATGACTCCATGACATGTTTGTATCAAGTGAAGTTCATGGCATTACTAATGTTGCGTCTCTCTCTTGTCTCATTCTTGCTGTCTTTGTAACAGGTGTACACGCTGTCTGTGGCTGGAGATAGACTGATCGTTGGCACAGCTGGAAGACGAGTCCTGGTGTGGGATTTGAGAAACATGGGCTACGTACAGCAAAGAAGAGAGTCCAGTCTCAAGTATCAGACTCGCTGCATTAGAGCCTTCCCCAACAAACAGGTACTCTTTGAATTAGAGTTGACTTTTATTAGTTTAATCTGCAGTGTGAGCATGCACGACATGTACACAATCCTAATGAATGATACAGCCAGCCGTTAAAACTTGAAATATAATTTGCTCCTGATCGAGTATTGTGTTACTGACACAAATTCCTGTGTTAATGTGAAGACGTTGGTTTGTAACCTCATATTTTCTGTCTTGGCTGCAGGGCTACGTCTTGAGTTCAATTGAGGGACGTGTAGCTGTGGAGTACCTGGACCCAAGCCAGGAGGTTCAGAAGAAGAAGTACGCCTTCAAGTGCCACAGGCTGAAGGAAGAGGGAATTGAGCATGTTTACCCTGTCAATGCCATCTCGTTTCACAGTGTTCATAACACCTTTGCCACAGGTATGAATGGCTGCTTAGTACTTAACAAATATAGGTTTCTGAAAAGTTTATTTACAAATCAAGAATTTATTAATTTATTTTGTTGTACATTTTTATTTGTTTCTGTAATTAGGGCTGGGCAATATGGCCAAAAATGTTATCATGATAAGAAATTTTCTGTAGTTACAAATTACAGATGTCCCCTAAAGGCCTCACATGCAGACTAGCGGTAGACACTGCAATTCACTGATGTTCTATAAACGCCTCATATGCAGGCTACTGCTACTGGTAGCATTTTTGCTGTTCTCAACCCAGTTAATTTACTATACTCTTAATTACAGCGGCTAATTATCAGCTGTACATTTAAACTTACACTTGAGCTGCTCAAGCACTGATAGCTCTCCCATTCTTTTAACGACTTTTTCGCTAATCCCACAGTTGTTAACATGCTGTTCAGATCTCCTAGTCACTTAGCAATGAGCAATAGCATAGCAGGCTTCTCTCTCTCCCTCAGTTTAATTATATTGAACATTTGTAATATTTCTATAAAAGAAAATTATATCTAGGTAATTATTGTTATCGTTTATCGCCTAGCCTTATTAGTAATTGTTTGTTTTTTATAAAGCTCATAGATTTTTCTATGACCTTTAGGTGCTGCCAAGGTTGCATATGGAACTGCTAGTTATTATAGATCTGTATCTCAGCAGTAACACACTCTAAATCTTTTGAGTTTGACCTTGAGCCTCTCCTTCTACCAGGTGGCTCAGACGGCTTTGTGAACATCTGGGATCCTTTCAACAAGAAACGCCTTTGTCAGTTCCATCGGTACCCAACCAGCATCGCCTCACTGGCTTTCAATAACGATGGCACCATGCTCGCCATCGCCTCCTCCTACATGCACGAGAAGGGAGACATCAGCCACCCAGAGGACGCCATCTTCATCCGCCAAGTCACAGATGCCGAGACCAAGCCCAAGTGAGTCTCCCTCAGCCCTGTGGTCCTCAGTATGACGGTTTGCTACACTCGGAATCTGTGAGCAGCTGTATTTACAAGGAGCACGTCCAGCTGCAGCATATGCTGATCTGTATCTCTGTCCTCCCACTTTTCAATATCCGACAGTTGAAAGATAGACAGATGAGAACTTGAAAATCTTCCCACCCATCTATGCCATTGTGAATATACACTCGCTACAATGGCCTTATAATAAATACTGCCTTTGTGAAACTTGAAATGTTAAATCTTTGTTGACACCGAGTCTGTCAGGTGTTAAATTTTGAGGTTGTTTTGTGGTATTGTTGTATTGGCTTGTGTTATATTGAACCATGTTTTTGATTATTTTGTTTCTCCTTTATGTATGAGGGTGGACAAAATATTAAAAACACTGTTTAATAAACAATTTTAGGTCTGCAATTTTAAAAGATAGGTTCAAATGTTTTAATTTGGTCTTAAACACATTCACAAGGCCATATGTACTAGGGCTGCTCGATTATGGCAAAATTCATAATCACGATTATTTTGGTCAATATTGAGATCACGATTGTTTAACACAATTACTCATTGACTCAAAGAACAGAAACACTTCCATTTTATTAAATGTATCAATCCACATTGACTCTGAGTCTCATGGAGACCCCCTGTGTTTGTTTTTTGTTTTTTTTTTTTACACTGAGTCTGTTTCTTTCCAGTTTCATAAAGTGTAATTTGCACAGGCAGCTGTTTAAATCACACAAATATCCTGCTGTATATGTGTTTTGAGCTTATTACCAGCATCTACATTGATTGATCAAGGCTCCCACTCTGTCTGTGAGCTCACCTGTTTCACTACAGGCAGATTCCCCTCACTCGCTACAGTGGGTTGGCAGGGAAATATAATCAATGGATCAATAAATATAAACACCATCAATTTCTTTCTGTGGAGCCAACATGAAACTATTTTGGTTCAGTAAATTTCTGCTGTCAGTCAGTCTGGTGGAGGCGGGTTGTCTGGCCGGGAGGAGCAAAAGCGCATCGCTGTAAAGGAAAGGGCTGCGCTGGATTTATAACACAAGACAAAACGAGAGCATCATCGTGAAACAGAATGCGGCACAATAATCGTTTTATCTCGATGATCTTGTTTTTATAATCGTTGAAACCAAAATGGTAATTGAAAAAAAATTTTGATTAATCGCCCAGCCCTAATATGTACAGTACATTGACTTTGGCTTTGCTTGCTGTAATCATTCCTCATTATCACATCTCTTCCTAGTGTGCATCCAATATAAGTGATTGGGGGCAAAATTCACTTTTTGTTCTGTGCAAAACTGTATTCAAAAGTCTTACTAAAGCAAATATGACAATTTAACCATCTGAGTTAAGTTTAATCAAGTGTATATCTTCCAACGAAAGTTAGTCTTTTTAGAACAAAACTTCCTGTTTGTGTTTCCCTGGACTCTTATTTCCATGCTGAGGGAGAACGAGGATTTAAAGTAATATCAATTGTTTTGCTTTTATTAAGAGATTTTGATATGTTTTTGATTTGATGAATTGCTGTCGAGTGAAGAGTCCAGGTGGAAACTGAACAAGGACAGAACTAGCAAAAATGTTTTCTCTGAACCTGTAACATCATCAAAAAGTGAGTATATGTATACAGTATGTGTTAAGAAATATTTGACTCAACACATGGAAATGGACGTCTTGGCCTGGATATGTAGGTGCAACAACACTAGAAAATCCAGTTTGTTGGTCAAACTGTTTCTTTCTCAGAAGGACTTGTGGGCAATTGACTGATGCGTTTCCAATGTTATTTTGTTGAAAACACAAGGGTTGTTTTTTTATTTGTTATTGTAATGTCAACATGAAATTGCTCCCACCTATGTCACAAAAAGCTACTTTGATGTAAATGCCATCTCTCTGTTGTTGATTGATTGATTGAAGTATAAAAAACATTTTTTAGCAGATTTCTTTGTGTCAAAAATATAAATATTTGCTAGGGTATTTCTGAGTGTTCACAAAATATGGAAAACAAGTTTGCACTCGCATAAGTGACATCAAGTAGCAACAAAAAAAAAGGCCATCATTCATAGTGAAACCTAGAAACCAGTGTTTTCTGGAGTCTTTCACTTCATCAAAAGTAATTTACTCCACCTCAGTTTGACCCCACTTTATTGGCACAACAGTGGATAAATTGGCTTAGATTTTTTTTTCTGAAGAACAGTATGAAATAGGCTAGTAGTCCATGAATGGGATATCGTTTGCCTCCATGCATTGATTCAGTGATTGCTCCTGAGTTGATTGATTCTCTCCTATTTTTGGTTTACAGGTCAACCTAAATCCACCTTTGTATGGTTCCCTCTGCGTATGAAGCCTTAATCACATTTGGGTTATCTGCTGGCATCCAGTGTACCATTACTAAATTGCTACCTGTCATTTTCTCCCATTTCAATAGTTTGTTTTCTTTCTTGTAAGTAATGTCTGTTCATTTTTTCTCTCTCTCTTCTGGTTCTTGTTAAATATTTCATTGTTTCATGTATGTTTGGACAAGCAACTTTGTTTTTCATGAATAAAACTGTTTATACACATCTTTTTTGCTTCATCATTTTGGAGTCACCAAACATTGTCGCTGTCCTTGTTTCAGTCTTAATATTGATAAGTTTGACAACTGCAGCATAATAAAATCTCTAATTCTGACCTACAGAATAACTTCAGCTCACACATCAACAATTTTCATATGTACTACCTGCAAAAGAAAACCTGAGAAATGTTAGGAATGTGTCGGGGCAAAAGAGGTTGTTCTCTTGATGATGTGTTGAGGGAAAGCGATGAGCCACTCGTCTTGCCGAGGGCTCCACTTGCCCTCAGACGGTGACCTGTGCTGATAGACATCAGAGGTCTGCGGCCTAAACCAGATCTTGCTTTATTACTGGTGAAAATTGGCGGAAAACCACTAAAAACTGGATGACTCGCTTGCATCTGGCAGTCCGGGAAAGCTAAAAGGTTCACACTGAAATAAAATGATCATGAAGCTCATTTCTAGATTTCCCTTATTTTTAATGGTGCATTATCAGTTGAGTAGCCTGGGTGGTAAAATCTGGTTTGTCAGGACTGGAGTACACTGTAGGCCTGAGTGCTAGCCATCTGCATGGTTTTACTGTGCTGTGGGTTTGTTTTTTTTAACTCATTTGTAAATATATATATATATATGACAAAGAAAAAATCTAAGTATGAAAGAGTAATACAGAAAAACTAATTTTATAGATGAAGGATGACAGCAGAGATGTTTGAGTTGGATATACAGTACTTTTTTCATCCTTATCGATGAATTTATCTGCTGCTGTTCTGCAAGTTGTTACACTGGTGAGAGTCAGATGCAACGCAGACCTTTTTAATGCAGTATTCAGCGTTACATGAATGGGAACAGTAAGCACAGCAGTGCCCTGCAAAAGTCTAAGTGGTGTCTCTTTTCCCCCCAGTTCAGATTTTCAGTTGCATCTAATACAATTTCTGAAGCCCTTCAGCCAAAGCAGCAGAGAAGATATAGATGTCAATTATTCTATTTAAGAGCTCCATTTTTTTCTAATGGCTCTATCTGCTTCTGCAGTATCCTGGAAATGATTAGTCCAGTTTGGTTAAATGATGTAACTAATTCCCATGATTGTCGATAATGAGTCCGTCTTTGACATTGGATTATGATTGCAGCTTAATATGAAATGGCATTCATTTTCAGACGTAATTACTGCCCATGAAGCAGACAGAGAATGGCCGGGGGTTTGTTGTTTGGGCTGCAGCGAATTACCTTGTTTCCTGTCATCTTTGGCTTCCGCTAAATTGGAAAATCGAGTTCTTTGAGTGTGCATTAGAGCTGTTAAGGTTTTCTTGTCTGTATTGAATATCTGTTTTACAGGGAAAAGTAATTTAGCAGCTAATCTGGCAGGTGCATTAAAGCATTTAGCATTTTTGTGACCTCAACGGTTTGCAGTAGATTTAAAAATTTTTGAGTTACAAATGTAGCTCTCTCTTATTCAGTAGATTTATCAAGATCTGTAATTCACCAAATTGCAGCAGATAAATCTGTTGCATTATCTATCAGGATCTTCCTCCAAGCCTGTTTCCACAGGGCTCTCTCCAGGGTTTTTTTTTTTTGTTCCTTCAGCAAAGGCCCAGTTAACCACATCTGTGGTTGTGTGGCCAGGCTCTGGTTTCCAACCACTGAAGTGTTGCAGACAGTTTGGCTCTACATGAAACCATTACATGACAATTAAAATGGGTGATTGTGCTGCAACAGCCTGTCAGGTGCATTTAACCCAACCACAAAAGGCTCTTATGTTCACTCAAGAGGGCACAGATGACCTTCAAGCAGACACCTTATCTCTCAAGACCGGTTTCTAATATTATATCAAGCTGATGATACCAGCCTTCGTGAGCTGTGTAGAAATGGGGAAATCACATGACGCATCAGGAAAATATTGACAGCATTCTGTATTATGGTCTGTCTCCTGTTTCATTGCCACATACTGCAGACCAGAGATCAAGACACAGTGACACCAATGCTGTTTCTTCTTCCTTTAACAAAGTCAATTCATGATGCCATGTCATAAAACTGAGGAAATTCAGTTTAATAAGCATACAGCATCATTATTTAATCTTACTTTCCATAATTACACACCAAAACTGAATTGTTTCATTACAAGGCCTTTCAGCCATGTTGGGGCACGCATCCATTGGTGACAGCACTTCAGCAGCTCTTTGTGATAATGATCATGATGGACGTGTTTTCAAGATTTTTGGGTACTTTTCTAGTAAGGCATACTTTATAAAGGGTTTTTAACTTAGAACTTATGGCTTTATCCGTTGTTGGAGCTTTGTTGGTCCGTAATAAGCCATTAATCTGGACATGTTTTGGGTTGCCAGGTTGCAGTTTATAGCAGTGAACACACATGTGGCTGGTACAAATCCTCTTCCAGCATACGTTGCTATTTTTAACTCCTTACAAAGACCCTTCCAGTGGACCAATCAACCACTTCTGGAAAATAGCTGCAGATCACCTTGACCAAAATCCAATAATAATAACTTACATCTACTACTGCCGACTGGATGGATTATTGTAGAGGACCCTTTTGTTAATATTGGGTTGTACAGGGTTTCCTGCACAACTCAACAATACCTTACCTCTGCTATTCTGAGGAAATTCATATATTTTTATGGAACATCACTAACATACTTTACATTTGAGGAAAAAAAAGAGAAGTCCTACTTCATAGACCAAAAGCCATTTATTTAATGAGCGTGTCTGTTTAGGCCATCCCCTGGTCTGTCACCTACAAACTAAACTGAACACAAGACGAGATGCATCAGGATCACCACCTATTTCCTTATTATAACCTGTTGAAGGTTTCTTACTCTTTGTCAAGTATGCACTTATAAAATTGGATAACTTGTGAAAAAATATATTTTGGTCCTGGTGCTCTGGAAGGAAGGTAAGTGGTCGAAGGCTCCATTGGTAAATTAAAGAACAGGCTGGAACTCAAAAGTTGCCTTTATTAATACTTTAATTGCTGATCCATCAAGCATTGCATTAGTGCCATTAACATACAATATGTTAAAATGAATGTATTATTAGTGTACGCAGGTGCATAATTTAAAACAGCATCCTGTTGTTCTTTCACGAGATGAAAACCTACAGTTGAACACAGCCACCAGATTGGGCGACAATGAAGATCCAGGTCCTGTCCTGTATGGAGTCCTGTTGCCAGTCCATCCCAGCTGTGAAAAGAAACCTGAGCCTTTTACTTGGACGTGGCTGTGGCCTGCCACAGCAACTCACTCCAAGCTGCTCCTGCCCCAGGGAGGCTTTTAAAGAGCTTTGGTGAGCAAGACAACATCTCCTCAAGAGCATTGTAGTTACATTAGAGCCTAATTAGACGGTAAAGCTCAAGGCCATGTATCCCACTGCTAGGTTTCACACTCGTGGCCATCCATCTCTTTACAGGACAGGCAGGCAGGCAGCATGGGGTCGACTATAGTGAAGGGGAAGCTCACCTGGGAGTTGGGCTGTAGTAAATCAAAAATCTCTGGGCATGACAAGAGGGTCACAGATTTTGGGCTTGAGGTTCCATGTTGGTTTCTAGGCTTTGTGCTGCAGATTAATCATATGATAATGAAATGTGTGACATTGGTGTTTTAACCAATGTTACTTGAGAGTGTGAATGAAAGAATGTGTGGTATTATGCTGAATTTGGATAACCAATGTTACTTGAGAGTGTGAATGAAAGAATGTGTGGTATTATGCTGAATTTGGATAACAGATTTTGACCATAAAGAACCACAATATCTATTTTTCATCTAGAGATGGCAATGTCAGTTGGTTGATCGACAACTTTGGTCCAGACTGAAATATCTCAGTAACTATGTTATGACATTTTGTAGACATTCATGTTTGCGAAGATAATGAGTCCCTATGATTTTGGTCCCTGACTTTTCCTCTAGCGCCATCATCAGGACAAAGTTTCAATTTGTCCAACACTTTGGTTTATCACTAAATACCTGCAGAGCTACTGGCATTCTTATCAGCCTCAGCTGCACTTTGTGTTTAGTACAAATTAGCAAATGTCAGCATGCTAAAATGCCAAACAAAGATGGTGAACATGGTAAACATTATACCTGCTAAACATTAAGCATTGTTTAAGCTAAGCATTGTTATTGTGAGCATGGTTTTCATGGTGACGTTAGCATTTCTCTCAAAGCACAGCTGTGCCTAAGCCTTGATTCTATATATTCAACTTTAAGGTAAACCATTAAAGTTTCATCTATACTTGTCTTCCTTGAAAGTCTTTCACCAAGATATCACAATATACCTTTCACTTCAAAAGGTAAGTTGTAGAAAAGGGTGCTTAAGTGGAAAAAAAAAGTGCAGCTTTCAAATCAGCTTTCAAGTCACCTGTCAAACTGATGAATGTATGCATAGAGAATATGGGCCAGTCAGTGCATCGGGGTTTGAAAATTTAGGGCCAGGGGGCACGAGAGCTGTTGAGATGAAAGGTGAAAATACACAGAAAAGTGAACTCTTCCATGACTTTTGCTCACCCAGGGAAGAAACAAGTGGTTTTTTTAGATATCAATTGATTTATTCCGAATTTGCTCATATTGAGTGTTTATAGTGTTCCCCATAAAACTCAGTGACAATACTTTGTCATTCGTACCCATGATGAGGGACACCTTTCCCATGCATAGGGTGTCATATGTACTGTGTTGTTAATTTCCTTCAGGGGTGAAACCACAGGTACTTAATACAACTGATCCGGTCCCTGTCAGGTCCTGTGTGAACTAAGGGCATGGCCTCTGGATCACAGAACATATCACATGTGAAAACATAGAACCTGTTGCATTGTATGGATGATTTGCAGTCCACTTTGGAGTGACAGGCAGTTTTCTTTTTTACTGTCAAAAAAAAAAGGTGGGGGCAGATCCCAGTGGGCCTATGGAAAACAGTAACTTGTTATCCCCATCAGATTGCAGGCCTTTTCAGGACAGCCTCTTTGTACGCTCTCCATGTCTATGAAACTCTCTGTGCTGTTTAATGGGTTCATGGCCACAGGGCAAGGGTTACAGTTTGTCCTTCCTGCAATTAGCATTCACGGTTAGCTTAGCAGAACTAATGCACCACATCTTTGAGGCTCAAGTTCCCTGTGTGCCTCTGAGTGACTGCAGGCAAGATTTAACTGACTCGTTGTATCCATTTCCACCTGCTTTATTAGATGTTGTTTGCAAAATCCCCTGAAGAATACCATTTCAAGCCAACTATTATCGGCCAATTAAGCGTCTGTGTCACACTGTTGCTCTCAGGAACAAATGAGATGGATAAACTGTATGCATACTGTGTTGATATACAGGATAGCTCCAGGTTATACAGTTACAAGCATATTAGCACAAGGGTCTGAACTATCACTAGCAGGCAGAGCTTCGTCCCCTGTGGCCCTCTTTTTTCACATCACAGATCAATGTGGGCTATTTCCGCTCCATTGTTTATCTACATTTGTTTCTCATATTTTTCTCACCTTTCTGTATCACAACAAAAACAAATGCGGTCTCTGTTTTGTCATTATTTTCGTGTTCTGTTTGCCCTGTGACATTTAGGTCAAGACACTGAGATCTCACGGCGGTTCTCAGCGTGCAGGAACATTTACACCAAAGCTATTGTGGCAGCAGTTGTGGGCCGTAGGGATCTCATGGGTCTTAAGTGACACCAACGCTAAAATGAAGCAGCTTGGAGTTGTTTTCTGCTATTATCTTTCCCTGTGTTGTGTAATATTACAGTTTATGTATGAACCCCCAGACATTTATGTAGGTTGACTAGTATTGTTTGAGAACTATAGCAAATATTTAGGCTGCAATGTGGACTGAGGGACTTTCAGAGAGCAAGTGAATGCATCTTTTTAAATCATGGACATAAAGTGACAACAGAGATAAAAGTGCAAACGCTGCACTCAGGGGCTAAAGGTGAATTAAACAAAAAATTGTCAAATATTCAACAGTAAAAGCTCTCACATAATAAAGGAGGGAAAAGTACCAAATGCCTCTTAAGTTAATATTAACTTTATTAACTAAATTAAATTGAATAAAATAATAAATTTATTTAGCATTTTTCAAATAAAGTTACAAATTGCTCTAAAAAGACAAAACAGAAAATGCATAGATCAGAGTGAACTAATAAAATAAGCTAAAATAAAGTTTAATAAAGTATTAAAGCACACAGAGAGACACAGACTCACAACTTCAGGCTCGATTCTCAGACTGAAATATCTGAACAATTTTTGGATGGATTGCTATAAAATATACACAGACATTTGTGTTCTCCAGAGGGTTAGAGACTCTCTATGAGTTTGGTGATTGCCTGACTACTGGCACCAAAAGGTCAAAGTTTTCCCTTCTTTTGTGAAATATCTCAACATCCACCAGATGGATTGGCACAAACTTTTGTACAGACAGAAGATATAAAATGTCTCGACAACAATGTGGCGGTGTGCCATGAAATCTTGTACAGACATTCATTTTCCTGTCAGGATGAAGTGCCGCAAGGAGCTAAAAAAAATCAACTTGTCCAATACTTAATGATCAAATGCCTGCAAAATTAAACTCAACTGTTCTGTGTTTTTGTATATTAATTAGCAAATGTTAGTATGCTGACACACTACCCGCCTACCTCCCTGATACATGTAGCCTACTGTATTCAACATCTCAGTAACGATTAAAATCAGGTGTTTGTAATCTAAATTGAATGAGAGGGTTGAAAGGGAAAGTTCAGTTTTACTATTATTTTCAGGATAAAACAGCAACAACTCATTTCGAACATGATGTTTCCTCATTCAGTGCTACTTAAACCCAGAGTTAATGTCTATACTTATTTTAGATGTGGAAATATAATTTTCTTGCATTTGTTTTTAAACTCCAACCTGTAGCTAAGCAGGAAAAATCTATGTTATTGAATATAAAACACATTTCTCATTCCCTAAGTGCATTCTGTCTGAGTGATCAGTGACTGCAGTGCATTACAGAGTCAAATCAATGACACAAAGAGAGGTGCTTTCATAAACAGCTTTTGATTATTGGACATTATTAACTTTTCTGAATTCAGTGAAGTGAAACAATGTGTTGTCCCATCGACACAAATGCAGATTAAGCAAACTAATGTGAATTCAGAGATCAATGCATTCATTCATGTAATGATCTTTCTGTATTTGGAGCCGCATTGCATCGAGAAGTCTGGCTCTAATTCATCATCGTCCGCACATTATATTATTATTGATGGCTCTTGCCTTGGGCTAGTCCATTTGTTTTTTTCAGATTTGTGACAGGCGGCAGAATGCTGGATGGAGGTTTATTCTGCAGTCGTGCCAGCAGCGCCACACATAGCTCTCTTATTTATCTATTGATCATCATACCTCCCAATAATCTGGCGCCTGACACATTTGACAGCATTATGTGGAACAGGTCAGAGGACAGAGCTAATGAAACTGAATGATGGATGTTGTTATCCACAGCATTAACCTTGCTAATAGTTGTCACAGGCAGCACATTTACTAACACATGCCCTGCAAAGCCTGCCGGGATTGCCATTGAATTAAAGACCTGAGCATTCATTGAGGTGGTCCAGAGGCGTGTCTGTATGTAACAAAAAATACATCAAAACATCACATCAGTGTTGCAGCCCTGCAAATATTTACAGGTCAAAAGATGTCTAAGTTAAATGGGTTATAACAACTGTGGTTCAGTCACTGAAATACAGTTGAAACAACAGTTATATGTCACTTAATGACTAAAAATGTCTTTTCAGTCAAATATAGGGAGGGTTTAACCCCTTCCAGAGGTGTTTTGACCTGCAAATCAACAAAACTATGCTTACTAGGAGGATGCTTCTGGAAAAATATTAAAATTGGCCAGGAAAAAGAGAAACACATTGTTTTTAGAGCACGGCTACTTGAAATAAGAACAGTCTCAATGAGAAATTAAACCACACATACATTTCATCACTATTTTATCCAAAGAATATTTTAAAAAAGCACGCAAGCAGATATTTTCCATGTCTGGATTTTAGCCCAAGTCTTGGATAGGAGGTAGAAAATGACATTGTAGAGAAAAAAAATAAATCATTTTCTGTGCGAGCACTGTGAGTGAAGTCATACTGTAAGAGAGGTCTGCAACACCAGGCGTGAAGTGAGCTGTATCACTGCGAACGCGCCGCTCTGCTCCTCTCCACTCCATCCATCCATCCATCCATCCATCCATCCCGCCTGGCTAATGTATCCCTCTCAATAGCCGGGGACAAGGGGAGAAAAGACTGCTTGTGTGAAGCACAAAAAGCCCCACCGCAGCCACGTTTGCAACAGTAATTGGCAAGGAGGCTTCGTTCCATTCACTCTTGCATGTCTTTTGTTGTCCTGTAGGTTTTTTACAAGTGTAGTGCTTTTGAGAGTTGTTTAAAAACTGGCTAATTTCTGCAGCCCTCCGCCTGTTGTTGCCCATATGCCCATTTATTTATTTATTTATTTTGTGAATACACAATTGAAAGATTCTTTATCTTGATGGACACTGACGCGTATTAATAACTTCTCATTTAATAGCATCTTCATGATACTTTTGAGTACCCTTCTACATTTTTGAACGTACGCAAAAGGTGGAAAAACATTAATCTCTTATGAATCCTGCAGCTTTCACACTCTGAAAGCTTTGTTGCTGCTCAGTAAAGTAGTGGTCACAGAATAGAGGTTGGTGGGCATTAGAGGGACGGCCTTTCTCCTTTCATCATCACATTGTAGTACTTGTATAAAAGCCTGCAAAATGTAGCTTGTGGTTATATTTGCACCACAATTACACTTTATCCTGTTGTAAAATGCGTTAAAAGATTTTCACTATATTACATTGGTGCATTTTTTTTCTCTCATGCACACTCTTAACCCTGATACATCAGTTTTATATAAATGCGGCTGCTACCGTAAGAAGGGGCTTAGGGGAAGTATTGCTACTGCTACTGTATGTATTTTTCAGCATTACATTGCATGTTCTTTTTCATGGATACTATATTTACATGTTGACAGCAATCTATATGGCTGGTTTGCTGCCTATTTTGCTCATGACCTTACACAAAACCATGCAACACCTTATCACAGGTTGATTTGTGAGAAGTTCAATCAACGAGTAATTTCCCCCTTTGACACTGCTTCATTTGGAGGTCTGAATAGCTCAGACTGTACAGTATTTCCCAAGAAAAAAAAAGCAATGTTCGAGAAAAGCTGGGAAATTTGAGAAGCAGAATTTTGTCTTTTCTTGTTCCTTAATCATCTCACAAACCCTTGAGGTGTCCTAAAGGTTCAGGAGAATGTCAACAGTTGTCATAGGGAATATTTCTATATTCTATTTAAGTAGTTTGAGTTAAAAGTGTTGACAGCAGGGTTGTTGGATTATGCAGAGTAGTCAGGGCATTGTTTCCGGAAAGACACATTGTTGTTGAGATTATATAAATGTATTTTGTCAATGAGCAGCACAGCAAAAATGATATTCACCGTCACTGGATTGGGGGCTGGATTACAGGACGATAAGAGATGGAAAGTGATTTTCAGAACACTGTCAACAACTGAATATTAATGCAGGGACACTTTCAGTGCATGTCGGTGTTCATATTGTGTTTATGTAAGGGCACAATCAGAGCCAAGAGTTATTCCTCACTGTTTCCCCACTTAAACACATTTCCCACGGGGTTAGACTCTTAGTACGACACGGTCTCATCTCTAGGGCCCTTTACAGATGACACAGGCTTGCATCTCAGAAAATATTGCAGTTAAAAGGAGGATGTTGACCCGCTGCCTGAGCAGAACCTTTGAGCGAGTCAAGCTGAAGCAGCAAAATCACGAAGACGGGGGTTCACGTAATGGGGTCAAACTGTTTGTTGAGTTTGTTCGACGCTGAAATGCGGCTGTCAAACTGCGTTTGTGTTCAAGCAGGTTCAAGGGAGTGCTGGAAACATTTTGGAGAGGAGAAACAGTTATATTCTCGAGTACGGGCCTGTATGAATACAACACTGTGGTGCAAGATTTCCTACTGAATGGCTGTGGCTGAGGCAGTGGCTTGTTCCTTCGCATGTCACTCGAGAGGGATCTGTCCTTCATGTCCGGGCAACTCTACAGTTCCATGTGTTTTGTCCAAAGGAAAGGTCAAACCATTCACCTGACCTAGCAGCCCAGGGGACTGTGTAAAACGGCCAGAGGTCAGAGTTGGACACCTGGTCTTACAGCAGGGTCAAGACCTTTGGTTTTTCACTTACTGGATGTACCGGCTCACTATGTCTCTCTGCATGTCAAAACACCTAACTTAGAGAGTCAAAACTATAAGATTCCTGATGTACATTTTTACTGCAAAGGAAAACTGTATATTTATAGCTGATTACATTGTACTATAGATTCACCCAAATGCGATATCCAGGATCCAGGATTTCCATTTTAACAGAACCCTCATTGATTCAGTTTCCAGAGGAATTGCAGGCTGGATCAGTTTACCTTGTTACCTTGTCACACTATGTTCTGGTCTGATCACCATGTCCATTTCCGCTCAGCTTCCCCTCCCAGTTGCCGCCACCCTGCCCAACAAGAGTTCCCTTTGTCCCTGTGACCAGTCATCCATTCCTAATCTCTAGTCCTTTACTGCACTGGAGACGTGCTGCATGCTTTCAGAGAGCAGAGTGAGATGTTGATGGATGCCCTCCATCTCCCCAGTGAGGCTTTGATGAAACCTTGTGGCCCAGTAGTGACAAATGACTTTGAATATGGGGTTCATCTTTAAAAATCCTTCACACCATGCAGATCTACTCACATGTGAAGAGTACACAAAGTACCCTGAACTATGGTACGATGAAAGTGAAAGAAAAAAACTCTAAATTATGAGAAGCATTAAATCTTTTTATTATGACGCCAGAAGGTAAAATACATGTAAACATAAAAACACATGACTAAATAACACACCTATGAATAAAACAACCATGCTTAAAACAATGTCAATGAAGAGTGTGTATATCAATCATGCTTCTTAAGTTGGCTTGATGCTGAAAGTGCTTGAAGTTTAGAGAATATTCAATGAAATATTCATACTGACATGTAATTAAGACACAGTAAACCTGCACACACGCATAACTGATCAGAATTACATTTAGTAATTGCCTAAAAGCTCTTCTGAGCACAGACCATCTGATATTGTCAGTATTGTTTGTCAAGTGCTGTGGAGAAAGTTCCTGAGGACACTCTTAAATAAATATGCAGAGATAAATTCATCGAAAACACTTTCAAGCAATGATGACCAAGATCTTGAAACAACCGGAGTCTAAAAAATGTGTGCCTACAAATGTAAACAACACAGTGCTGTTTGTACAACTGCCACTGATCTGTCCCTCAGGTAAAATTGTAAAAAGACATTTTAAAAAGTGAGGAGCTTGAGTACAGTGTAATGATGTTTCAGGTAGAGAGATGCCATGCAAAGAGATACCATCAACACAGAGAGCTTCTTCTATTGCATTAGCTAAAGGCACTGATATCTTGATGGAAATAACTTCATTTTAGCCACTACCAGGCACAGTAAATACAATTGCTAGCTGTTAGCGCAGCTGTGTAAGCCTGGTAACTGATGGAAAGTGACTCAGACACAGTTATGAATGGTGCTGGTGGCTGCGCCTGTGCGCTCTTGAATACGTTATCGTCTCCTCTGTGCGGTGGAGCATATTAATAAAGCACCTTGCAGTTACACCATCTAAACAGAGCGTAAATCACTTCCCATTAAACCAATAGAGGCAGTAACATGCCCTGCCCTCATCGCGCTGGAGGCCACCAGTTTTTAACCGCCACAATTAACACATTAAACACTTCAATCCTGAACTGATGTGACACAATCAGCTAACATAATGATTAATTAATGGCTAGTGTAAAGTGTGGGCCAGCCCTAGAAATTCAAAACAAGAGAAAGTTAATCAGGCTAATTGTCTGAAACCATCTTCATTAACATAATATTGCCACTGAGGATGAGAGAATCAGGAAAATTGGCAAATGTGGCTTTTTCTTTTCTTTCTATTTTTTTTTTTTTACAATAAACATTCACACAAAGACATTCAGAATCTGTTTTGTTAGCACAATATAAAAAAATACAAACACCATATAGTAAAAGGCACTCAGTAAAAATGTAATTTGGTTTGAGCTACATTGAGAGTTTGATTTGTAGGCTGTTTTGCAGTTGCACATGCAACATAATTAAAAATGCTTCCTCTCCCTCCTCTCCAATGTTTTGATGGCTATCCTCTTTATTGACTGATACATGCCGTCATATGCTGAGTGTGATGCTGTGAATGGTGTTTGCTGGGATTTTGGCATCTTCTTCCTCCCCGCTGATCCTGAAGATCACACACGTGTTGGAGGGGATTGTGGCGGTGGCGCTCAGGGACTTACCCAGCCAGCTGTGAGATCCACGCTTGTACATTTTAACTGTTACCTGCAGAGTGGGGAAGAGAAATGGGGAATACAGTTAATTAAGGTTATAAAAATGGATCTGTATGTGGATGTTCAGGGCTTTTCTTTGGGATCATGACCCTGACTGAGACCTCCTGACCTCTGGCTAGAGCTAAACAGACACTCATAACTTTCACCTTTGACCTCTACATACACAAGCTGTTGCTTAGTCTGTGGTATTGTAGACTGCAGAGCCACTTATTGATACTGGCTTATTGGACGAGGGACTGCATTTAATGATGAGTAAAGTAAAAATTCAAACCTGAGGTCCAGTATGACACAGAAAGCATAGATTTGGTGATATTTAGGGTAAAACAGGGCTAAACAGGATTGTTATGTAAACATTTTTAGACATCTAGATTATATATAACAGCTGTTTCACCAGCATGATAGTTATATTTAGTTTATAGCAGGCAATTTCACATGGAAATGTAGTCTTCGAAATTAAGATGAAGCAACACTTATATATGACGTCTTAAAAAACAAAAAAACAAAAAATACTTTTCACTTTTGAAACCATTGTAGCCCAGTTTGAACCTAGATGCTTTAACAACAATCCAGGCTTTTTGGGGAACTGTCAGTTCAGCGAGAAGACCCTAATTTTAGGAATCAATTAGTCACCCAATGAAATGGCCCTAAAAATACGTAAATAAAAACTGTAAAAGAACATTCCCGCTAAAATATTGTGCCACTCTGTTGGAACAGTGAACCAAACGGCAGTCCGAAACAGAATAAATATTAAATTAACCTTGTTCTCGCTACAAGCTTTTTTAATTCCCCTCCAGATCTTGAATAGAGTCATACCTCTATTGATTTTATGTAGGTTGTAGGGCATAATATGCTTTAACACTACATCAAAACAGCCTGTTACATTTGAGCCTGACAATGGAAGCCTTAACTAGATTTAGACATGCAGGTAATTGAACCACATCCATTTCAAAAAGAATGCCTCACTGTATCTCTTGTTTGGCTGCATTTACAGGGGATAACAGAATATTACAGTGCCTTTTCACAGTTCCATTTTCTTTCACTTTAGTATTAGGCAATTTTTCAATTATTATTTTTTTTCCATGTTCTTTCATCCCCAGCTCTCCATAATGTCTGGGCCTTTTAGTTAATGGTAGCGACAGTCAGAGCCCAGTATATCGGCCCTTGTCCATTTTGCAGGTCATTGTGGAAGCCCAATAGGCCTTTTATTACGCCGACATCAAAAGGCAGATAAGCATTAGAGGTGGGGAAAATACCCTGCACTAGATATGTTCCCTCTTTCCTTTGTCTGCTATTGAAAGTGATCATTTTAATAGTGAAGAGGTTGGTGAGCTTTGGGGCTGATGGGAAGTGCGACACCCCTGACAGCCTACGAATATGAGCAAGTCGATAACACACCACGAGCGCGCAGCACACCCTCAACACCTGCACACTCTTGCTGCTAACCTAATTATCTGCAACAAAGGCCACCGCGATTTCAGACACACATCTTTCCACCATTTACTTACTTATTACTGTGCATTAAAACAGGCAGAGACAGAGAGAAAAAGGCTAAACAATTGTGTCTTATAATGCAGCCTTGGCCGAATGCCACATGGCTTGTATTACAATAGCATCAGACACTTCAGAATGAGTGAGTGTCTATTAATTTGGGATGCATGAAAAAATAGATCCATGACAGCTGGTGGCAGAGAGGCTCATAAACCGACACAAAGACACGTGAGAGAAATTATTCTAGCAAATCATAGTCAAACGTAAGAGTTGGTAATCAGCAATTAAATAATTTAAGGGAACTAAAGTTGAGTTCTTTCACCTTTGCAGCTCCGCAGAGACGCAGACACAATACTGGAGATACCATATTCAAAACAGAAGTAGAACAATTCTTCACTTCACTTCAGCAAGAGCTGCACCGTAGGCTATGAAACACACATACTGCCTTCATACAGTACCTCCATCAAGGCCACACAATCCTCTATATTTGTTATTATAATCATATAAAATGTTTAGAAAATTGCAACTGGACATAGTAATAGATAATCATGCTTTGATTAATGCAAATTAATTAAGGATTAATTGTACTTTATTTTTGATTTTCAGCCATTTAAATTGATCATGTTTCTGTAGCATCTAATTTAGGGCTACAACTAATAAATATTTTCATTATTTGTAAATCTGTTGATTATTTTCTCAATTAATCGCTTAGTTGATTGGTCTATAAAATGTCCCAAAATGGTGAAAAATGTCGATCACCGTTTCCCAAGAGACGTCTTCAAATGTTTTTTTTTGGCCCGATCAACAGTCCACAACCCAAAGATATTCCATTTACTATCACAAGAAGAGAAAATATTCACATTTGAGCTGGAAACAGGAGATTTGGACATTTTTTCATCAAAAGTGGCTCAAAACAATTAATTGATTATCAAATCAATTATTCATGAGTTGCAGTTTGCAAGAATACGTAAACTTGTATTCATAACTTCCAACAAAAAATTCCACTTTAAGGAAAATGATTTGGAATATCAGAAGACAAAATATTTTAATGCCAAAAATGATTGGCTATGTAACAAGATATGAGTCAACGTTTATCAAGTAAAAAATCTACAGAGACATACTGTATGATTTGAAATGTTATGCCGTACAGGAAGGAAGAATGCTGCCATCTTTGGCATCAACTCAAAGAGGGGAGTTGTGTGGTCTAGACTACCTGCCCGCCAGGTGTTGTTCTGAATCTGTAGGGATGGTGTGTCAGATACAGGAACTGTCACTGCAGGTGAACCTCTCAGCCACTTGAGACAAGTGTCTGAGGGTAAAGACGATACTGTTGCTAATTTACAGTAGAGGAGCAAAGTGTAGATGAGTCTCTGACATTAAAAAAAAAAGTAATTCAAAGTGCAATCTGCATCCTACACTACTACTGAAATGCAGCATGTCACGCTTGCACAAAAAGCAAAGATAAACATATCAGTACATAGTTACTAAGATTTACCGTGACTGTGAATCGTCCACAAGTTTACAAGAATCATTACTATTTCAAGCACAGACAGGCCTGAGTGTGTGTGTGTGTGTACGTGTGTGTGAGTATAACACTTCACAGTGAGGATAGGACCCTCGGGGCTAAGGTTGGGTGTCACACAAAGGGCTGAGAGCTCACCTAACGGTGTCTACCCCTGTACTGCCTCTCACTTTCGGTGTCAGGGGAGTCGTGTGAATGACATCACTCCTCACATTTCAACCAGACAAACTCCTTCTTCTTATTTACCGTCTGCTAATAGTCATAAATCCTGCCTCTGGTTCACTGTTCACCTTTTACCCTCCTAAACTCAAGACGACAGCTCATTCTTCGTCCAAAAAAAGAAACATCTCTTTACAAATAGCTGATAGCAATCTCCACTGCAGAGCAGGACTGGCTTCCTTATCTTCTACCTGTAGGGATGTTTATGGCATAGATTCTCAGCCACAATGGTATACTGACACCCAAAGAGGTTCTTCTAATTAAAAAATAAAACGAATAAAACAGACCACATCTTAATTGTTTAAGAATAATTATTTGTGACTAAAGGTCTGACAGGTTCTGACAAACATGAGTAATGTAAGGAACTGTGTAATTGGTTAGGGACGTGTCACCACCTGCGTGTATTTCCATTCACAAAGTTCAGATTCTTGCCCTGATAGAGTCAAAGAATCCCAGTGGGGTATCAGTCAGCGGGGGCTGTTACCTGGAGCCATGGGTGCAGTGTTTCAGGTGAACTCTGAGTGAGCGTAACGCCACACCAGCTTCAGACGACGGGCTCTTTGTTCCACGCCGTGTCTCACCAGACACAGATGGGGAAGAACACCAAGTAACACACCTCTGGCGCATCAAACATCTTTGTCGACAAGCCAAATGCGATGGAATCAGACCAAAAGTGGTTTGCTGTCATCTCAGCTGGATGTAACAAGGCAATTAGGTAAACACTGTGTGGTTTGGCTCAGTGGATGAATGTATTAACAACCTGCTCTAGAGGTGTGAACTGCTGGATTATCAGCGGTTCGATTCAGATTGATTCTTCAAGTTGACAATTCGATTCAGGAGAAATAATTGTTTTTCTTCCTCAATTCGTTATAAATAGATCTGTAATGATTCTGTAACAATTGGCCAAAAGTGTATATTTATTAAATATATATACAATAATATAAAACTAAACCTTATTCTCCTGAGAGGAGAAAAATAAACAGCAGAATTATGTTCTTCTTATTATTCTAAAATAAGAGAAAAACAGTGAGATTTCTATTATTTCACTAATTTTTTAGGATAAGATACCAAAGTGAACATATTTACTTTTTCAATTAACTGTTCCACCTGTGAGAAGCACTACGTAGGACTTAATTGGACGGCTTTTACAAATACTTTTTGGTTATTGTGGTAATTTAAAAAAAAAAAGCCTTGTAAAAATAATCCAGTCACAATACACAGCAGAGTATATAAATTAAACCTTTAAAACTGGTGTCTCTGCCTTCAAAGCAATCTGGCAGTCCAATGGTATAAGTCCTTGTAATCCTGATTCATTACAAGGGTCTAAAGATCATAAACAGACAGTTTGTTTTAATTTAGGTGAATGACTCTCAAATGGGGGTGAATTTCAAAGTGTTAAACAAGTTAAACAGTTTCTCAAGTTAAACACACATTTTCCCTCATTAGTGGTAATTATAGTTGTGAAAGTGGCAGCAGTAGTCGTAGTAGCATTGATTCAGTACAACTATAATGACTTGAAGTGTTTTATTCAGATCGTTGCTGAAATAAGAGCAACTTGGTTCGATTATTTCTTTTAGCAGATTGATGCATTGCATTTGCATAATTCATAATTGATGTATCGATGTAAAGAATGAATCTTTGCACTCATACCTGCTGCAATGAGGACTGTAGGGCTGCAAAAATTATTTTAACATTGATGAATATGTAGAATTATTTTTTAATTTAATCAATTAATCATGTATAAAACGTCAAAAAAAAAAGCTTGGTTTGTCCAATTAACAAACTCAAAGAGAAGGTAAGAGGTTTTTCAATCATAGAGAAAAGCAGGAAATCCTCATATTTGAGAAGCTGCAAACACTGAATGTTTATTTTACCTTGATAATAGACTTCACTGATTATCAGTAATCAAAATTCTGGTCAAATAATTTTCTGTTGACCAACAGATAAGTCAGATCAATAAATAAACATTGTTTTAGTCTTACAGGAGAATAAATTCACCCTCAGCTCAGTTTTATAACTGCTTGTTTGAAAAACACAGGGCACTACAATGCATTCTGCTTGAAATACTCAAACACTGTAATTGAACTGGTCCGCTGAATTATCTGGTCCACATTTGCACCATCGATTAAGATGCCTAAACTTTTGTTTGGTGACGTTACAGTCTACTTCAATATCCAATAACTACATTTGCCAACAGTCATGACCGCAAAAGATGGCTGGTTAAGTTCTGAATAGCTACGTCTCTGCTTTCCAACCAACCTGCCTCAGATAACAGGAAGCCATTAGACTTTCTGCAATAACCATTTACATCCATTCACCCAGCTCTGACTTTATTTCCATCCACATAAGTGCATTTTCTGCAAGAGGTTAAAATATGAATCCCCCTCCTTTTTCTCCTCAATGGGTCTGGTTGTCTGGCTGACTTGAGAGGGCACAATCTATGACTGATTTAATTTGCTCTTTACGAACATCTCTAACAGCATTACCCCCAGAGCATACACTGACTGCCCCCATCTGACTCCATTAACTCCCAAATCAGGTTTAAAGACCATATTGATGCCGTCCGTTATTAAGGGTGATTATCAAAACAACAGACAATGGGCCAAAGTGTCTGTTAACTAGTTTATCCATAATTTCACATAACTGTAACAGATGGCAGGGCTGTCAATTATCTACTGTATCTGCTGCACACAGTGGCCACACACTGTCTGGATATGCGGCATATTAGCCTTTACATTAAAAGAACGATACTCTGATCACAGGTGGTCACAGGAAATGGCCAGAGCACGCAAAATAAACTATGATATTAAATGTCAAACACAGAAATTATTCGTGATAAATGTCTAACTTGAGAGAATAATAACTTGCCAATGCAGCTTGTGTTTTTTAGCTGTCAGTTAGGGTCTTGTTGTATGATAAAAAAAACCCCAAAAAGTCACTGATAAAAAATTCTAATGTTGCCATTCAGTCCACTTCACCACCTTTATTCTCCTCAATTAATGAGAATGGCTTTTGAAACTGTAATTAAGTGTTTCTGCTCCACACGGCCTCTTCATTATTCACAAATCCCTATTGATCCGATCTTACAGCCTATACTGCGGGGATCACTGTAATATCCTGAATCCCCAAAACAAATAGCTGCTGTTTGACAGAGCAAACTTTATCAAGATAAAATCATCACTATGACCAGTGACCGAAGAAAAAATTCAGTTAGATACTAAATCTTGCACTCGATGCCAAAACGGATGATGTCAGAGAATCATTAATAGCAAAAACCTTGTATGAAGCCTAAATGGTCTTGTTAGGTTGATAATTCAATATCATTATTGACTTGACTGCAGCCGTATTATGACAATGTGATCACATCATTATGGCTGCAACTAATGATTACTTTCATGACTATCAGAAAATACATCTTAAAAATGTCAGAAAACAGTGAAAAATCCCCTTTTACATTTTCCCAGAGTCAAAGGTGATGTTGTCAAATTTCTTGTTTGATCCGACCGACAGTACAAAACTCAAAAATATTCAGTTCACGATTGCACATGACAAAGAAAAGCATCTAATCCTCATGTTTGACATGCTGGAACCAGACAATATTTGGTATTTTGCGTATAATATATATATAAATATGTTGTCAAAATCAATTATTCCAAACAAAAAGTAATAAACCTAACACAATTACTTTTTGTTTTGATTTTACATTTGATTGGTTTTTTCATTGCATTAAACATCAATCTGATTATTTTACATGTGATTTTTCATACAGTTGCAATATAATGTCCATAAAGTACATTGATACCGTCTAAATATTCTTAATAATATTGATTTTAAATATAAATGCATATGCAGAAGCTAGGCCTTTTCCTTTTGTGATTTTTTTCTGGTTGTTGATACATGCATTAAATATACAATAGAACAGTGTATGCATACAATATTTATCACAGATAGTATTACCTACTGTGTGTCTGGCACAACCATAGCTCATTCCACATTCAAGGGAATTATTTTGTAATGAATATTAATGGCTTGGAGCATTTTTTTAAACATGTATTCAAATTTACTGAAACTCAATCCCTACCTGTGTTAAGTAGGAATGTGTAAAACATGAACTCTACCGGTTGATGTTTAACTAAATTAACAAAAGAGTGCTTGAAGAGCCCTCTAAAATGACTGGTAAAGCATGCTGGGTGATGAATTTTGAGGAAACACGTTGAGTCATCTTCAAATTGACAGATGCAGAATCTCTCCATGGGACTCTTCACTGTGGCTTAGTGCTCCAGTGAAAAAATAGATTTTACCAAGTTTAATCACATGCTATTACAAGGCAGCTTTTATCATTGCCTTCCACTGTATAAGTGCTGGTGTCTTCACTAGTTCATTACAGACACTTGTGATTCTGCAGCACTCTTCTCATGTGTAATTGCATGGTTAGCTTTCCTCTGCAGCTTCCTACACACACTCTGGTGCAAATTATTTCCAATTTCAGTTTCCTTTCGAGAGCGATGCTGCAATTACAGAAATCTGAACATCCTGGTAATTTCCCCACAATTTTCATTTCTGTTGAAAAATGCTGTGCGACTAATAGATCTTTCTTTCATGGGCATTTCTTCAGAAAACTTTTCTTTGAAACTTTTCTTTAGTACAGAAATCATCTCTCTATCAGGTTTAGTCGGGTAGATAATGAAGCCGATGAACAGTGAACTCTGTGGGACTCACAATCTGATAAATTGCTCTCTTACTGAAACAACTTTTAAGTATGCTTTTCTTGGTCTGTGTCTGGTGACTGAACTATAATACCTGTGTTGCTGTGGTTTGAAAAACATCTATTCACAGGTACACAGGCTTTTAGCGAAATTACAAGCGCAACCATGTTCATATAGATTTTTTTTTACTTAAAGTAGCACACATAAGATGCTACCACTTTGAGAATTCTTATTATAAATCATATGTGTGTTATATATGTGTGTGCTTTGTTCATTGTATACATGAATAAAGGGTACTACATACATTTTCATTAAATGGCTAAATACTTTTTTTTCCTCTGGAGACCAAAAAGCCACAGTGGCTGCCAATATTCTCTATTTAGGCAGCAGAATTTGTAGGCTTTGTTAATGGCCAGCTCCTGGCCTTTTGTGTGCCTCCATTCATTAGCACCACAAAGCGGTTGATGTCTCCATCTTTGCCTTTTCTGTGCTAAGCACCGAGTGCACCAGCCTGTCCATTACAGGCCTGTGACGCGTGCAGCCTGGGAGATGGTCAAACAGAGAGGAATGTCACCGCAGAGTTAAATTAACAAGCTACATCTGTGAGGAATCTGTAGACAGTCAGAGACGAGATGTATCTCCGGCAACAGAGGTCTGATTATTTTGTGCTGCTCTGCGTTGGCCGAGATGTTGTCGATGAATTTGCAGCTTTTCGCCTGGTGGCTCGTTTCTATTAATCAGCTGACAGGGTGGTGTAGTCAAGTTACGGTCGAAGGAACTCAATTGTTGTTTCTCGGCTTTGCAATTAGTAGACACTCTATATGCTGACTGCGAGTTAGGAGAGTTGTTTTTTTTAACACAGGGGCTCCATTTCTGCTTCCTGAATAAACTGAGATTATACTATAAACTGGTACAAAAGCTTCATGAAACAGTCAAATATCAGAGTAGGAGATGACATAAGGATGAACAACGTAAGTAATCTGCACTTTAGTTTATGACATGAATAGATCTTTAGCTCATTCTTCCTCTCCCTAACACACACACACACACTCGCACACACACACACAGTAATTACCCCTCAATCCATACAAATTGAATGAAGCCAGAACCGTGGTCTAAGAATATAGACCATAATTAATAAATTACAGCCACTCTACTCAATCATTCTCCACTTTGGGGACATGTAGACATCCCATTCTCCACAGAGTAATTGACTGCGCCCACAGAAAACACACCTAGTGCCTCCGCGGTAGCTTTGTGGATACATCTGGTGCCATTTCTTACAACCAAACAGATGCCTGAGTGAAACTGTAGGTCATATCACAGATCTTCTAGCCTGTGTGTTTACAAGTAACAAATCAAAAGCATGCATTATTTCTGGGCTCTGAAAATACGCCTGGGGGAGCTATCAGGTTTCTTTGCCGCCCCCCAAGCTTCTCTTGGCAGCTGCTGCACACGAGCAGAGATCTCTTTTTTTTTTTTTTTTTTTTTTTTTACTAAAAACAGAGTGCTGAAGTCCAAAAGGAGCAAAATCTTAAAATACATTACTTGATTTTATTGTACAAATCCGAAGGCAAAATCATTTTTTCTTGCTGATCGTCCAAGCTGAATACAAAGACATGAAATCTCATAATGAGAAACAAACCATTAGTAGGTTAAAAAAGATATCTTAATGATTGTTGGGTCATATTTATCATATTTTCTCCGAGTCACATTTCCCTGTGAAATATGGGGAAGAGGTACGCCTCACGCTGCCTCCATTTACAAATACTTCTTTGAAAGTAATATATTTTGTTGTCGCCGTGTGTGTCCCCTTCGGCAAGAAAAGGGCCCGCTGGAGACTGTCTAATGATTGTTGGGTCATGTATCAAATACACAGCAGCTGGAGGGGAGAGGGGAGAGTACAGTCTGGATGTTGGGGGGTGGGTGAACTGAAGCCTGTGTAGAGTTTGTAAGGAAAGCCCAGGCTGAGTGTTTGGGTGCTGAGGGTGGGTGTGAATCTGTAATGGGAGGCTATGCAGGAGGTTGTACTCACTGGACCTTAAGAGCTGTGACCTTTGTCTGTCTAACATTTACCTCATTCAGCAACATTTATTTAACAAGCTCGAGTGATGCGCTTTTGTGCAAGCAAAAATAATTAAGTGTTAATGTCAGTGCATTTGGATAAAAATGTCACCAAAATAATTTTGTGTAAATATCATAATCACTCGGATTCAACTAGTTAATCATCAACATTTACATTCATTGCTGTAGTGACATTTGACATTTCCTTTCATGCCACCTGGAGAGACACCGTTTAACAAATTAGCCAAATTAATTCATTGCCTTGCAATAAAACAAACAATAATAATCCCAAACATCAAGCGATATGAGAATCTGAATAGGCTCAAATGATGCCTTTTAGACTGTGCAATTGCCTTGCCTTTTGATTCAATCAAGTGAATGTAGCTAATGAGCACCATGCAGGCCGACAGAACTACTTATGTCAATAAGAAAGTGAAGGCCTGCAGAATTGAGGAAGTAATTAACACTAAGAGTGTTTACAGAAATGATCTGAGAGGGTACACTCAGTTGAAAGCAGCCAAACGGGTTAAAAAAAGCCTCACTCGGCTTCTCTAGATCATGAACATTTTTCAGAAAAAGGACCACTATAACTGTAATTGCTTTACTTCTAAATAAATCAGACCTGTAATTAGTTGGAATTAGCCTGATAATTTTAAATAATTTATTTCTTCAGGTTTGAATTAATTAAATAATTGATTGGCTCTTGGCCAAAATTGTGTTGTAATCACTTCATCTGATGTTTATACGGTAATATCCTGACATTTGTTAATTAAAAATTACTCTAATTGTTTTTAAATAACTGTCATGTTTCGCAGTCTTTAACCTATGTCAAACCTGTTTTTTTCCAGTTCCCAGAACAAGAGGGGAATTTCTGACAATTAACTGAGACAGTCATAAAGTACTACTGCCACCTGCTGGTCTTATGGTTCATGTTGGGCTTTTTGCTTTAGTTATTTGGAGCCACGGACACAGTATTCAGCCCACATTTACAGACGGTACCTCTGGTCCTGGTAGCTCATCGGAGCCAGTGCAGTGGACTGACCTGAGGCGTGTGTCCCAGCAGGGCCCACAGTGAATCAGTTGACAGAGTCTTGAGTCTGGAAAACTCGAGTGTGTCCATCTCCTGCCGGTTGAGAGCGATGTACTGGCAGCCTTGGTAGTCTCCTCTCAGCTGCTCACCACAGTGCAGCCGCATCAGATCCCAGGTTCCCACCCTCCTCAGGACCTCCCGCACTGACTCCATCTGCTTGTACGACAGATGACCTGCAGGACAAAAAACATTTAAAAAAAAACACTAGGTGAGATAGTGGCATTCCTGTCAGGGGCTTAATGAAGTTATAGTCTATAGTTGAGTTAATACGCAGATTTTTCCCCAGGCAGTTCGAGTATGGAAAGAGGATAATTGGAACTCTACACAACTGCACGGACTCTTTTTAATGACAATATTTGCACAAATATATACACTTCGATCTGTGTCCATTTTAAAAAACTTCACCTCAAGCCTTACTACCTCAAGTTGATACTGAAGTTTCTTTTCTTGTTTTTGTGTGTCCTTTTGTTCATTTCTACTTTTATGAGTTGAGTCTTTTTGATATTATTATCCCGTATAGTGGGCCAAACTCCAATAGAGAGCATTTCACTGCCATTATTTATGAAATGTATGCTGCATATGTGACAAATAAATTCCTTTGAACCCTGAACCAAATCATGTCTTTATTCACGTGTCCTCTAAAAGTCTTTCTTTACAAGTGAAAAAAATGGACAGGGCAGTAACATTAATCCAACATGTTTCCAAAACCAATCAGGTATTTTAAAAAATCTTAAAATGAGTGTCATTACGTTGAAACAAGACAGAATAAGGCAGACATTGCACTTCATTCTAGACAGTTATCTAGACAAGTTTATTAGTATTGGAAACAGATCATTGTTCTTGAATCTAGAGCAGTTGTCTGCCGTGTTCTGTCTTGTTTCAGTATAATGACATTGATTTCTTGAGATTTTAAGAAAATGAGGTTTAGGACAAAAAAAATTTATGTTAAGATTGATACTTTTATTGCAGTATACTGGAACTTCAATTCAGCCTCTAAAGTAATACTGTAAACCTTTTAGGACGCACTCACCAGACAGCCAGGAGGGAGTCAGTGCATCTGATATCCAGGCCATGTAGCCCTCCCTGAAAGATCTGAGGAAGTTGTCTATTTGGCTGTGGGAGACCAGCTCCCTCCTCTTCTTCAGCTCCTCGTCCAGCTCGCACTTTGGGGAGAGGAAGATGACCCTAGGGAAGAAGAGGCTTTGGGGAACAGACACTCCACTGCTCGTCAAATGGCCACATAAGTCCACTGTCTTGGTCTGGAAGAGAAGATGGTGAGATGCAATGAATGGCCATCGCTACGGCTGAGTATCAAACCTCAATACTTAAAATGTGTCTGTTGCATTGAGAATAAAAAAACGGTCGAGTACTGAAAGCTCACATTGAACGCCTGGTCAGATTTGTGGTTTTCTTTACTTTTGCTTTGCTCAGAGAGTTTCAGATTTAAATCATAATTTTGCAAATTTTAGATGTTTGATTCTTTGTTAAATTAAAAAGCAGCCTTGTTAAAAAAAAAACATGTTTGTATTCTTTAAAGTAAAGGTTAAAAGTATTGGTACAGGGTGTTTTAAATAACTTGTTTTGTCAAACCAACAGTCCAAAATCCAGAGATTACTGATGATACAATTAAGAAAAAAATAGCAAATGATTAATCAATTATCAGTTGTCGATAAAACCTCTATTGATTCTAATTAATCGACAAATCGCGTCAAATCAAGCCTGAGAGTTAACAGATCCAGAGAGGAGAAATTTGTCAGCATGTGCTGTATTTATAACAGTCCTGTCGAATAATGGCCTTACTGACACACAAATTCAGACTTTTTATTCTCTAATAGCTCCCATTTTAATACATTACACAACCTGAAGTTGGCACAGATGGTTCAGCTGAATCTGCTTTGTGTAGATTAATGAAGTTAATACCTCCAATTCAAGCACAACTATTTAAATCATGTTGTGTGTGTGTGTTTGCCATCAGACTCTTCTGTCAAGCTTCCAGTCCAAATTGAGCATCTATAGAGATGGAAATGAATGACTCCTAACTGACCCATGCACATAAGGTCACAGCTGTGTTTAGGCACCTGCCTGCTTTCAACACCCTCTGTGAACATAATTATGGCCTTTCAAATGAAGTGCCGCCACTTGGGAAGTTTAGGAAGCCCCGCTGTAGTGTTTGAAATTTACATATAAATTGTTAGTGTGACTCAGAATCTCTTAACCTGGCTGGAGTTTGGATGAAAACAATTTACTGGACAATTGATTGGACCTTGGACACAAGTGTGCCAGTTTGACATTTAGGTTTTCACGATGGTATTTAAAACTTTCAATTAAGTGTGTCGTTTACCGTGATAGCTTCGAGGGGATCTTCAATCTGCTCAATGCAGGTATTAGTAAAGTTTTGGTCCTCTTCTTTCACTTGCACATGCCAGTTTTCGTTGTGAGCGGACACTGTGCCTCTCCAGGGTTTTACATCTATGCAGAAGATCCCCTGGCCTTTGCAAAAGGAAAATAAAGCATTAAAAAGTCAAAATTTACAGACTTGGAACACTAGTGTAAAGTAACACTGTCGTGTCTTACTGGGACACACAGAACAGAGTTGTTGTTATTGTTGTTAGTAACACCTGTGTTTTCCTAGTACAAGTCAAAATGTCTGCTGTGAAAAAGGCTTATTGGAACAATTCACAGCTCACTTAAGTGTAGCTCAGCTTGAAAGACAACACTGAAATATATATATCTTGATTTTACAATGACCAAATCCCACACAACATTAAATCTTACAGCATATATCACGATATCAATATTATATATGTTTTTTTTTTTCAGTTCTTTCATGACATGCCATTTCATTCTTGATATCAACCTGTGAGAATAATAATGTTGATGTCATCTTTAACTGTCTGACACTGGTCGGGGATCCGCAGATTGCAGTAAACATCTTCTTTTCTCAGCCCGGTGAGTTTCCTACAGTGGAATTACATGGAAGACAAAAATAGAAATAACAACATTAAGTTAGATTTTGTGCAAAAGTACATGAGTAAAACAAAACTTAAACCTGCATTAACTAATTATTTAGCTACTTGGGGGCAACTGAACAACCTGTTAACAGTAAACAAAACACTGACATAGTGTAAAATCACCTTATAAAGGTGTTATTTTACCAAACAGCTGCCTATTTACACAACCAGCAGACACAGAGCAACATTAGACTTTATTTGGAGTTGTGTTTCTGTCCATCCAGTGAATGTAAGTACAAGATTAATTTTTCTTTTAGGAATCTGGCTCTGAAGTCTCTAAATGCTCCATTTTCTTCACCAGCTAGTCGCTAACTTTGTTTGTCTGCCATTTGGTGCTGGTCAGGCGGTGTACAGTGGGTTTATCAGAGCTTTTTCTATGACAACAGCAGCCTGCTCTGGAAACAAGGTTAATGATGATGTGAAAACAGTAAAGTTGCAGGCTGTAAAAGCAAAACAATGAGTTTAAAGATGCTAAAATGCTCTGTAGAGCTGAATGGGATGCAAAGTTGGGTAATGCTTCTCTGTGTGTCACTTGATATACTGTTATTATAAGAATACTGATTAGTATAGCTTTACAACACTTACCTGGCATGTTTTAAAAAATCAGGTAGTGTTTGTGTCTGTGGGCTCTGGCCTTGGGCACTTTCTGGAGCTCTCAGGCTGAGATGAAACTGGGTGAACAAGCCTCCAAGCTGAAGCATTCTAGTTTTTATCTAGAAAAAAAAAGATGAATTTAGGTGATGAGAGTTGGAGATAACATGTAAAAACAATGTTGCTTAAAAGAAATATACACAATGTAGAATATACACACACATATGTTTGGCTGTAATTACAATACCAAACATGTTTTGTTTTTTTTAGCTATGTCCAACATGTTTATGTTTATGTTGAGCAAAATCCAACATGGCTGTTAGCTACATTTAAAATCTCAGCAAAATAAACATTATGGAAAACACCATTTCCATTTCTTCTGCATTGTTGCTTTGACTTAAATCCTCCTGAAAACATGCTAACTGCTACATGCAAGCTTAACAGCTTTGTTGACGACACTTGAACTTGAAGTGCCTGCGAGGAGAACAAAGAGGAAAGAACAAGACTGCATGCTGAACTGGCACAAGCTGTGAAACAAAACAATACATACTGTTGAAGTCTCGCGCTGTTTAAAAGAGCTTTAACAGAACAAACAGCGAATTCAGGTCGACATTTTCCTGGCGTGAATGTCGGTATACGGGTGTTTTTTTTTCCAAATGCTGAGCAATGTAACTCTATCCAGGAAAGCTGTTTCACAATTTTTACCGCCCCCCCCCTCCTCTCCGGCAGCACTCCAGCGTTCCTGGAAGAAGTAAACAACAGACCACGTGCACCACCTGCAGCATCATATTTCGCCCACAGAGACGTGACGTCGCAGCACGTCACTCAACCCTATAGTGTGTGCAAGATGCATTTAGTAAGTAGGCCTAATTAAATGAGTCAGAGAGTAAGTAGGCCTAAGCAACTTTATTTATATTGCACCTTTCGAGGGCAGAGGCGTCACAAAGTGCTTCAGAAAAGAAATAAAGCATAAATCCAACACAACAAAAACAGAATTATATCGAAAATAGGACAGTCTAAACAAATGGGAGGTGCTTTTTAAAGGTGTCCACAGAGTCCACAGATCTTAAAGGACCAGTGTGTAGGATTTAGTGGCATATTGCAACCCCGTCTCCTTCCAAGCATGTAGGAGAACATATGGTGGCCGCAAAACTCATGAGAAATGTGAAGGGCCCTCTCTAGAGCCAGTTTGATTTGTCCGTTCTGGGCTACTGTAGAAACATGGTGGTGCAACAAAGTGGGCTCATGGATGTATAATAAGAGCTGGATAGTGCACCGCCGCTCAGCCTTGCAGCCATTTTTTCCCAAGGACCGCTCGCGGTATTGCAGCAAAAAATCCCCCTGCAGCCCAAAAAGGATTTTCCCCATAGACCACCATTGTAAAACAAACGTCAGTAAAACTGTTGACAGGACACCTCGAACTGCGAACAACGTCAATTATGACTCATTCTATTATGAACTTTTGATTCATGGAGGTTTCATAATTGTAAAACTTTCCTCAAGCCGAGAAAAGCGATTTAAAAATCTGTGACGTCATCACAATGTAAAGTTTATGTGCCGAGCGTGGGGGAAACACTACTGCGCATATTCAGTGGGCCGCACAACGCAGAAGCAAATCTGGAAGCTAGAAATTTTTTTTTGGTGTATGCGCCAGGCGAGCAATTTCTATAGGACTGAATGGGCGCCATTTTTAGTCCGGTATCCAGCTCTTATAATACATCCATGGGTGGGCTCCGGGGATGGATCAAGCCCCCAGGAATGGCACTGGGCTGTGAAGCCAATTTGACATAGTGGCCAAACCGTGTAATTACGTCACGTGACACTACTGGGCCGAAAAAGACTTTTTCCCATAGACTTACATTGTGAAAGACACGTCTGTAAATCAACGGATAATTTTTTTTGAGCATCACAACCCCGTGAAATGACTCATCTCACTATCAGAATTTGATCTGTTCTGTCTGATCACATTTAGAAAGTCTAAAAGATTTGCACGATTGAATTGTTTTATCCCCATTCAAGTTAACCGGTGGGCTAAATCGCAAGTAGCTGGCTCAGCGGGCTAAGTCACTGGTGCGCCCAATGATCCTGGAAGATCCAGGTAATTTTATACCCGGAAGTCGAACTTTTTTGGCTTCATGTGCCACTGAGCATAGGAATGAATGGGGCCCAGCCTCCGACACTGTATCCAGTTCTCTGTATACATTCATGGGATGGATCCATCATGGATGTATTATAAGAGCTGGATAGGGCTTTGCTGCTCAGCCTTGAGGCCAATTTTTCCCAGTGGCCACTTGTGGTATTGCAGTAAAAAATCCCCCTGCAGCCCAAGAAGCATTTTTCCCATAGACTACTATTGTAAAAGAGACATCTGTAAAACTGTTAACAGGACACCTCAAACTGCAAACAAGGTCAATTATGACTCTTTCTATTATGAATTGTTGATCCATGGAGGTTTTATATTTGTTAAACTTTCCACAAGCTAAGAAAAAAGCTATTTAAAAATCTGTGACGTCATCACAATGTAAGGTCTAACACCAAAATAATCCATTACGAGTAACAGTCAAGTGCTAAAATTTGTATTAAAGTAAATGTAAACAAGTATTTGCTGTAAAATGTACTCGAGTATCAAAAGTACTCACTGTGTTGAAGATCAGAGTTTAGTCTTTCTGTCAAATGTATCTCTAGCTGAGAAAACAATCTCACCACAAGGTCATTTTAGTAGCTGCTCTGTTCTGGAGCTTTTAATCATTTCACTTGATCTTCATCAGCAGATAAAGGAGGGGTTTCCTCAGGTGTCATTGGATGTTCAAATTTCTGAGCACTATTCTACATTTCCATAACAACTTGGCTAACTTGGATGATGAAGATAATGTGATGAGAGGAAAAGCTACTAAATGGGCCTTGTGGCAAGATTTTCTCAACCACTTTTTCCACATTCAAGTATGAGCTTGGACGCTCAGTTTGTGTCTCCAGTTTCATGGAGGGGATTTTCATGCTTTCACATCAGTTGAGTGCATGCATCCACACAGCGAAAGGAGTCTCAAATTTTTTTGTCAGGGTTCAAAAAAGGTTGACAATTGGCAAAACAACAACAACAGCCATTTTTGTTTGTTTATTGCATGTTAGATGTTCAATCTCAGGCTGAAAAGTAGTAAGTGTCAGAGTAATTGAGTAAAACTAGATTATGAGGAAAAACACAGAAAGCCTCCCAAAGGGGAATTCATACTACACTGAACCAGTGCCTCAAAAGTGTATCTACTCACACTTGAGTAAATGTAAGCTAATTACTTACTTCCCACTTATGATAACCTTTAATGGTGGTCCAAGAAAAATATCAGGAAAAAAATCACCCTGTTCAGAGTTATAGATTTAAAAAAAAAAAGTCTGTTACCAACAGAAAATTGGCATAACATTAAAAGATGCATTCAACAAAACAGTATATATGGGAGGTTGACATAAAACATTAGACATTAACACATTCAAATCCAATGTTGTTAGTGTTGCAAAGGTGCCTTGTTGCATGTTCATGTCTTGTGATTTGCTTCTGTGTTATGTTTGTTACTTGTTGGATCAATTATGCTGATTAATAACCCTATACCCTAATAACCCATGTACATAATGATTGGCTTGGGATTTCTATTTGACATAAATTATCATGGAATTCATGATATTTCACAAAATCTTATTGAGATTATTGAAATCTTTAGAAGAATGGGAGTCATTGGGAAACACAATGTGAGTTATATATTCTTAGCTGAGCTATATTTTTTCAGTCTGGCCTTAAAAGAGAAAGATAGGATTAAATAATTCAACTATGGTTTGCAAAACACTGACTTATTGTTATATCATATGTATAAGCCAATTAATTCCAAGATAAACAAGTAATTGTATGCTATAGCGGTGACCTTTTAGAGTGCAAAGAGAAGACTTTTATTATAAAAATGTAGAGAAGTCTACCCTACAGATGAAAATAATACGATTTTACATTTCACATAGCATATGGGAACACACTGATGAAACATATATTGTGTTTTTTTTTCTGAACTCGATAGTCTACATAAGGATTTGTCAGCACATCTAACAGGATTCTCACATCCTGCATGAGCCTACAGAGAGGATATTACAAAAGTGATGAAGAATATTTAATTCAACAGTAAATACACAGAGAATGTCTCAATGCGGTGATAAACAATATCCGTATAGCACAAAATACTATGAAAGAGCTTAATATCAAGAGCAGATAGCCAAATCAGCTCATATGTGCTCAATGGAAGCCAATAAACAGAGGCACTCTGCCTCTCCTGACCTTCACTTCTGGTTTAGATCGGGGCGATAAAGCAGGCGCAACCTCAATAAAACCCAAACAATGGAGTAAAATAAATAGATATTAAATTAAAGCAGAGGCAATACTGGCTGAACTGCTGCAGGAATTCAAGAACAAAAGCTCCTTTGTGCAGTTTAATATTGTCTACAATCACCACCTCATGATACATTTCCAATCATTTCCATCTCTTGCCTTGACGTATCAACACATATAATCATCTTGTGTTGGAACTTGCAAATGAGTATATAAACACGGCTGCTCAAATGTGTTTGAGCAGCCGTGTTTATATATTAAATGCGCTTCATGCTCCCAGTTTGGCCTTTTTGTGTTGGAGTTAATATCAAATTTGTAATCTGTCTCATCTCTGGCTTTCCAACGAGGAAGATTTTATAGTGTCAAACATTGTCATGCGTGCATGTTTGTGTTGCACAAACTTTACAGTCTCTGCATTTTATGTTCTTTTAGGCATTAGGGCTCACCGACTACTAAAAATAAGTATTTTGCAGAGGAATTAGCAATTGTTCTTTTGGTAACATTACATACTGCTGCTGCAAGACCTATATTGCTGTCTTCAGCCTTTTGTCATGGCTGAAATACGACCCTCTTCAGGTCCACTGCATGCTTCAAGTGGTTCCTGAAGCTTTGCGTCTACCATTGTGAGTGATAATGTCATTTTCACCTAATGCACCTGAAGAGCTCCACTGTGTGTGTGAGGAGCTGCTGAGGGTTTTCAGGTCCCCTCTAAAGTGTAATTAGAATTCATACCTAGGGAGTATTGTATAGAGGGCTTAGTGACCATAGTATAAAGAAATTAGTGTGATCTGGAGAATGATAGTGGTATGAATTTCAGTTACTGAACAGTTACTGACTGTTAGAACAGTCACACACAAGCAGATGATTTTCAGTTTCTAGTTATGTAAAAAAAAAAAAAAAAAATCATAATTTTTCACACTGACGATATTTCCATTTTCAATCTTTCAAATCAACTACCTCATTTGCAGAAGTAATGGCTACACAGCATCGCTGATGCTCTGCTCACTAATTTTTGCTCATTTCCTTTGAATTATTAATACGAGAGATTCTCCATATGCTCTGCGAGGATTCTTGTTCATTCGTTTCGGAGAGAATTAGCATTTTACAGTGAAGAGTATAAAGAGCTTAACTGCCCCAATCAAATGTGGGTGATTTAAATCTTGTCTAATCAAGATGTTTAATAGGGGTTGCAGCTGGATGACCCGAAGTAAATGGTCTGAAAATGTTCCTGGGTCTCAATCACCTGTATAATTAGGGGCCATTTCACCTGAAAAAGCCTGGGTGCTGCTAAAAAAATGTTTTCAAAAATAAGACTCTATAAATGAGGTGAAATGACCCTTTTGAGGTTGTTTTTTGCTAAAGTGCTGCATGCTAAATTACTGACAAAACAGACAACTACATAATAATCCCCCTGATATTATAAACCTGGGCTCAAAAATGGAACCAAGAAAGCATGAAAAACAGTTTTGGTATCGACCTCGGAGAGCTGTCTTTGTGACTGGCCAGCATCAGTAATTAGCTATGCAATATGAAGAGGTAATTTGTATGCTAAAGTTTAATTGTTCAATTATCACTGGATGTGAGAGGAGGCCTTGATGCCATTTCATCGTGTTTGAAAATAGTGTTGAACCCCTCGTGCCACATATTGTAATAGTTGGCAATTACAGAGAGAGCCCTCTAACTAAGTTGATTGATGCAGGCTGGCCCTGCTGAAAAGCCTCTGCTACCTGCTCGGTGCAGTCATTGGCAGTGAAGAGTTGTGCCATTCAGCCTACAGAGCTGAACCAGCCGGGCTCTCACTATGGAAAAGGACCTCAACTAGCTGCTGATAGACAGCATAAACACCAACTATGAGTACTGAGGACAACATGTTAAATCAACATTATTACAAAGTAAACAAGAGAAGATTAGTCGAGCATGCATTGTTATCAGGAAGCGACTATAAAGAAGCTGCTTTTGCTTCTTGTTCATTTAAACAGAAGAAGAAATGAGTTCACATGAACAATAAACATCAGTTTATCATTTTTCATGCTGTCCTGGATACAGTTCCAAAAAATATTTTTATTGGCTCATCCTCAATTTTGCATTTCACTCTGGGATGATTTGCATTTGCTTCCATCTCGCTGATGCTTGTATTGAGGCCAAAGTGACTGTCGAGTGCAACTAACCAAACCATTGAGGATTATGTACTTTCTCAGTGATAAATTCTTGTATAGTGACATGTCAAGGATTGCCAACAACAGATATTGTAAGAACAGTTTGTGCCAGTTTTAAAATTATTCTTTTGAAAAAACTTGACTGTCAGTATATAAAAAATGTTTTTTTGTTGTTGTTTTTTTTTTTTACAACAGCTAAATAATGAACTAAGAAGCCTAGTGTTGCTATCTACAGGCTGCAATTAAACAGGACAATAAAAGGCACCTACCATTGAGACGATTACAAAGCCTGCACACCGTAAGAGGTCCACTTTTGCTCTGAAAGCAAAAGACAACGTGGGAATTGTATTTGATCACTATTTTGCAATTTTAGGCTGCAAAGGAAATAAAAAAGAGTAAATAAATAAGAAATAAAAGTGTGTCCGTCTGTGATCCTCGTCTTCTGGGAGTTCTGGAGTCAGTATACTGACATTTATCATATAATTACAGCTTCACAATCAGTTTCTGATGACCTGGGATGATGACCAATGATTATGGTCCATTTCATGCTATTCAGGGGCCCAGATGGGAATCCAGGAGACAAAAGGGGCCCCTTCACTCTCACCCGGCAGCTTTTCAAGATTCTCATTAGCGCTCTAAATTGAACCATATGTGTCCGATTTGTAATTAGCTCCTGTAGTACAAGGGGTGACAATGTCTGCGACAAAGTGGAGGTCCACTCTGTTCTCAACAACAACACAGGTGACAACACGGTGAGATAATTTAGGCTTTGGTTTAAATTTTTCAGCAGAGGGAACAAATATAGACAGAACTGTGAAATCTTTTTTATCTATATTTTGCATAAACAATTTTTATTTCTCTATTTCTACATAGAGGAGAAAGAAATGTTGTCTCTGTGTTATTCTGGATATTTTGAAGCTAAATTACACAACATTATTGCAAGGCAAAGCCAAAATTTAAGACACAGAAGAGAAGAAGCATTCAACAAATGTTCAGACATTTCTTTACCTTAAGACTCTACAAGAAAAACTACAAGGACCACTTGAACTGTGCAAATGCTTCCTGCTTCAGTTTGTACAAATCTAGCCACCCTCCACTCAAAAATGTGTTTCTCCTATTACTTCAGTTGGATGTTTGAGCTTCACTGTGCAGAATGATGTATGTGCAGAATTTGACACTAGAAGACTGTTTTCACATTCATCTGCTGACGGGGGAAAGTTTAACATGTGTATGTATCAGAATTTGAGATTTCTTTGACATCAAGTTTGGAAACCAATCGTGGTCGAGTATGCAACTTATATAAGTGTGATGTGAAATTTGAAGCTCTCAGTGAGATATCTTGTGTCTGGTGCTGGTTCAATTCTTGACTTAAATGAGGTAAAAACAAGAGAAAATACATTTTCCTTGCAGATATTTTTGTATTGTCTGCAGTAATCTTTAAGCACACACGTTGGTAAACATGGCTTTTCCTGTTCTGAACTTCAAATTAAGATGTTTTATGATCCAAGGTTAATTTGAAGTAATAATGTTTACCTGGTTACCTTGCCAAGAAGGTTATGTTTATTTGTTTGTTTGTTTGTCCATTGTTAGCACAATACCTTGTGGTCACATTTTTTCTATATTTATTGGAAATTTAGGCCAGGGCCCAAGGAGGGTTACTTTTCAGTGTGAATTTCAACATTATGAAGGGCTCTTTTGTACTTTTTCACTATTTTCTCAGACTAACATGAATGAAAAACAAATGGCACAATGTAACCCATGATTGTCTATCACTATATGTGTATTTTTTATACAGATCCACATTCAGTAAAACTACAACACTACACAATTCCTACTGTTTCTTTTGTTATTGAGCAGACTGTGCAGCCTTGTTGGAGATATTTATTTTCTTTGGGGGTTATATAATGCTAGATCATTTTCATTTTGCTGATGAAATACTATGAACGTTCTTCTGCACTTGAACATGTGGCAGTGACAGAGACAGCCCCTTTGATGAGTGATTTGTAAAACCAGAGGTATAACAACAGGTATTTTCAACTCTCCCCAAACACAAAATCCCCCTTTCATGTTCCTCCAACTTGGTACTCACAGTCTGAAACAAGGGTACAATTGTGGTTGTCACCAAACAATGACATTTTTTCTTTCTTTCACTCTCTAAATTCCCCATATCATCTCTACACAGATGAGCAATTTGTCTGTCATGAGGTCTGGGGCATCGGTCCACTCTGGGCCTATTTCACTGACAACACTGTTATTAGCGGTAAGCTGAGCCAGTAGCAAATGAATCTGCCTACTGTTCATGAGACCAGGGCTCTTTTCAGTGATTAATTTGATAAATATATTAATTATGAATCTGGATGACAGTACAATCAGATTGTCAGGCTTCCAGACTTGGCCTTTGTGATAAGTCGGCTTTGAGATTGGGGTTCCTCGGGTTTCAGGAGCTGTCATCCCCGGGGCTCAGCCTCTTATCAGCGCCTGACCCATTCACTCGGTAATTTCCTGTGTGTTGTAATTAAATGGAGGCTTTCTGATTGCAAGTGACTCTCTTTAAGAGGTGCCTCTTGGGTTTCAGGTGAAAGGGATGTTGAATGGACTGGCTGTCTCCCCTGCCCTCTGCAGGACTCAACAGGCACTGAATGGCCTATTTACACAGCAGTCTGTGGATCTTTTGTACATCTGATGATGGTAAAAGCCTTATTATTATGCCCTAGATATTTATAATGCAAAAGATACCCTCAAATCCTGAAAAGCATTTACATAGTTTGTTTATCAGGCTATATTCAAATGCACAGATGAGTAATATTCAAGCTGGTTCATCTAATCTCCAAATGACACAAATCTTTAATCAGTATGATGTCAATGAAAAAGTGCAATATAAAATCATAATATATATAATAATATATAATTACTTCAGGATAACTTACACCACTAATGTCATTTGAAGAGCAGTTATAAAAAGTCATAAAAACTTTGTCTTTGCACTTTGAAACTAAACTTAATGATGTTCTGTTACTATTGGTATCTATCTGTATTATTGGTATGCTGGCATCTTTTGGCTTCTACTTGGAAGTTTAGGAAATCCTTTGCTGGCTGCTGACAGTACATCATGGACATCTACTGTAGGTGCTGACGCAAGTCGTTCATCTCCACTCGGATACTGTTACAGAACTGGCAGACGTACATCCTGAGCCTGCAGCAGTCTACTGTCAGTCCGGTCTGATAAATGACTACAAGGCAGTAGAAGTGTTAAAAAGGTATAAAAAAAAAAAAAAAAAATGTGACGAAGCTCAGTTTATGGAAATTTCTGTACTTCTTAAATGATATACTCACAACTGCTGTATCGTCTCTCTACTTGAAAGAAAAAAAACATGCTCATAATAATAAAAATGAATACTTATAGAGGCTACAAGTTCTAACATGCAGGGAACAACAACATTAATCATGTCAAAAAGTGTCAAAAATGACAAGATGTTTTCTGATTTAAGAGGTTTAACTCTATTTCACCTATATATAGAAATAATTTAAATAGAATACCATTATATTCTTCTAAACTTACATTTTTTGAGAACTTAAGTTTGATGAGAATCTTATTTTAGGTAAAAAGTAATCTTTCAGCTGAAATTTCTCTGTGAATTGAAATTTACACATTAATTGTGTTTGATCATTTCCTATTTTAATTCACTTGTTATTAAGCCCACAGGGTTTTATAACAACTGAATTAAAGTGGGATCCAAATGAAGGCTTGAATTAGCTCAGCCGCGCTGCCTCTGGAGGCACAAAAGGTCCCCCTGCTGCCCTCTTTCACTTTTCCTCTCTGGTATCGCCAAGACCTATAATTAAAATCACATTCTTTCGTATGGCCGGTGAGCGCCATTAATTCAGAGAGTGGAGCCATTATGGTGGCAGTGGCTCCCAGGGTAGCACTGGGGAAAAGGCTGGGCAGTGGCTTTTCAACATTATTGGACCCTGTGTGTGCCTGCTATTAATCTCAACAAGGAGTGAAGTGGCTCCATCCCAGCTGCGAGAGCAGGACAATGGCTCCCAAAATGCAGCAGAAATTGAATAGAGTTTTGTCTTGGGCCCTTTACTTTGACCATTCTGACATTTTAATAGATTCCAACATTGTGCTTACCTTTACCTGCAATTTGTCGCTAAAATTAGGAATATGGTTCTTAAAAAAACACACAAAAAACCCCATCATCTTTTTAGCACAAGCAGATCTTTAATTCAGGAATCAATGTCTTTGTGCAAAGTACAAATGTTTGGAGAGAAACTGATGCTGCACCTTATTATGTCCTTTAGAATAAAAATAACAGGAATACAAAATTAGATAAATTAGAATTAATAAATATTCTTATTTATAATTAATAAATAAGAATAAATAAAAAGAATTTAAAAACTTAATTTTTCACTTTGTCAAACAGTCTCTTGGTTGAAATCCTAAACTGTGGGTCAATTCTTGTTTATTTTCACAGGTGTCAAATAATTCATATGACTATGAAAAGCAGAACAAGCAATATACAAATGCCATTCAACAGATGTGGACTGTAATTGCAGAAAAATGACAAGGTAAATAAAAACAGCACTGATCTACCTTTGCCACAAGGAGGTACCACTGATTTAATTTTGCTGCAGTTGTGGCTCACAGCTCCTCTGTGGAAGATGCTTTGAGTCTGTTTGTAATACTGCAGAGTTTCACTAGATGGCAGGAGTGCATGATTTAATGACTGAGCTTGTATCATCATGACAATGAACTCTGAAGATAATGTCTTTTATAAGCTAACCACCTGAACAAACAAGAGAGTCACATTGTGCGTTTCAATCCGGCCAACAGTGATTGCAAAGCTGCAAACCAGTTGTATCGTTTGGTGGTAAAACCCCAGTATGTATGTTTAAGTTTCCATCTGGAGAGTCTTGTGTGTCACTAAGAATATAAGAAACAGTTGATTATTTAACTGTTACATCACTATGTGAGAGCTGCCTGCTGGAGGGGGGGGGGGGGGGGGGGGGCATCAGAGGTTAATTGCAGTCTCCAGCAAGCTAGATAGGCCGCCTTCATGCAAACAGGAGAAAAAAAAAAAAATTACACTCATATTCATGTAACCATGCTGATATGAAATTAATTTTATGAAGCCAAAATCTGCTGTCATCCCCTTGTTGCATTCTATTCATGCTGGCTACGTTAAGCCGGAAATAAAAGAATAATTACGCATTAGCGTTTCTTGTTTAGGTCTCTCTCGAAGGTGAATTGAACACTGATGAGATTTTTTTGGGGGGATTTATTAAATTACTGTAAAATCAAATTAAGGGAACAAATTAATCCTCGCAGTGAATTAGATCAGTGAATGAGAAAATTGAGTTTTAAACACATAGCAGGGGATGAGAAGGTGGGAATAAAACACAGAAACACAGCAGATTGTTGTGCACAGATGATTATCAAGGATGAGTGGCTGTTCAACTGAAGGTGTCCACATGGGCCATTTTTACATGCAGGTGGGGGCGGAGCATCCAGAAATAATCTAGAACAAGAAACTCCATCCCATCATATTTTCATCTCAGAGAGGCAAGAAGAGGCCTTTGGCTTCTCAGTGCAGATGGCTTTTATTCCTGCTGCTGCACTTTGATGAATCCTCTCAGTGACATATTGTACAGCGATACACTCGCCTCCTATCACTGTATTTTCCAGGCATTCTTATGTGCACTTAGAAAAACTGTCTCTGTTTCTGCAGTGATGTGCACCAAAGCTTGGCAATACATGACTGTTAAAATAAAGCTGTCGCTACTTGGGAATTATGTCAAATGTCTGTCGCTTGAGCGAGCAGTGGTTCTCAACCTTTTTGGCTTGTGACCCCTTAAAATGAAATAATGCAACTTGTGACCCCTTATTAGAGTCCTGAAGCAGTAAAATTAGCCAGTAAAGTACAAGAAAATAAAAAAGATGTCGTAAAGTATGTTTTATCTGCTTCCCTCTAATTAATCTAATGCTAATTATCCTGCGACAATTCAGATTTGACCCCTTGAGAGGGTCCAGAAATGTGGGTTGGAAACCATCATACTGGGGTACTTAAAAAATAGTTTGACATTTTGGGAAATACACTTAATCACCTTCTTTAAGAGAGTTAGATGAGACAATTGATACCACTCTTATATCAGAAACACAGAGCAAGAACCAAGCAGCAATTAGCTTATTTTAGCATAAAGACTAGAAGCAGGGGTGAAACAGCTAGCCTGAAAGTTCAAAAACACCTGCCAACATGTTTAAAACTATTTAAAACACTATATCCTGTTTATTTAATCCATACACAATAGAAAAACATACTGTAGTTAACTATTTATTTGCTAATAACAGTCTGGCACAGTGGCTTCTCAGACTTATCGACACAGTAATACCAGACAAGCAGAGACGCACAGAAGTGCAAGGAGGTTGATGGTGTTCCTCATGAAACAGTTGAACGTATTTCCCTCTAAAAGTGTTTGTAGGCTGACTTTTGATCTTTCGACAGGCAAGCTGTCTTTATGCTAAGCTAAGCTAATTGCCTCCTGGCTCCAGCTGCATATTTACCACACAGATGAGAGTAATTGATCTTCTCATCTAACTATCAGCAAGAAAGTGAATAAATGTATTTCCCCCTATGTTGAATGATCTCTCTAAGTCTGCATTAGTGAACCATCACTACTGACTTCTGTAGCAAAAGAAGAGACTTAGCATAATCAATCTTTGTATATTTCACATTCAACTGATTAAGACTAAAATAAATAACATGATTTTTTGGTGGAGCAATACACAACTTATTTTCTATGAAGCAGGTTTCAGTTATAGTTCAGTGGTTTTTAGTTCAGTTAATATTGACAAATACTGATTGTATTTACGGGGCCACCCAAATAATTTGGCCTTCAAGGGGGAATTCCAACCCTCAGATATTTTCACTGATCACACTAGGTCAATCAGTAATAGACACAACAGATCTATTAGAAAACAAGATTGCTTTCCCCTTCAAATTACTGAAAGCTGATGTATCTGAGTGACAAACTGATTTAACAGTCAAGAAGAAAAATTCAAACAATCTGAGGGCCCTGTCTTTCTCCTTTAGTGTGAAGGAGGAAGTTCAAGTGAAATGAATTAGAAATGATACTTTTTTTTTTGCATGTCAATATAATAAAAAGCTTGTGCCATGGAAGACAAAATATAATCCTCAGCTGTACGTTTATGTAGACGTTACTCAATACCAAAGCTCTGCAGCCTCACAGTGAATGTGACATTTGGCACTTTGCTGGAGAATTGCTAATAAGAAGATCAATACGTTGCAAATTGCGTTTGCTTTTGCTGTTTGATGTAGCAAAGGCTTCAAAGACCAGCTGATAATGACACTGTGAACTCATCTGTGAAATAAAGAGATGAAAGAAAGATAGCCTCATATTTAGGTTGCCATATGACCTGGATTGACGCCTTCAAGGGTGAAAGTAAAAACAACGTCTTCTATTTTGTGATGTGGCGACAAATCACAATAGGATAAAGCTCTGTTGCATTTTTTTTCTTCTGTTATTAGCCTAAAAATACATCTCTTTTCTGTAAGGTTCAACAGTTTTACATAATTGTGCTATAAATCTGACACAGTCCTACAGAATCTGGACAGCAAATATCTGCAGAAAAACTGTCCAGCTTGAAGATAATAATCACAGCCCAGTGCTTTATGATCCAAATATTAACAAGGAGGCTAAAAGCAATTTGTCAGCACCTACTGTAAAACACTAACACCATGTCACACTAAAAATCCTTTGATTTTATATCTGTAAAACAGTTTCCTATTTGCAGCCTTGAGCATGTTGTCATGCTGCCAAAACCCTCCTGGATCCATAATGAAAATAAGGTTGTACTCCATAGTCCAGTGCCTGTATTAACAGGACGCTGATTATAAATTGCTGATGGCAAGCTCAGGCTCAGTGCTGGGTTTCCTCGACATCACCACGGCTAATGTGAAAAGACAGGGGCCTCAGATTGTTCAGGAGGGTTTGGGTGATGCACCGCTCAGCCAGGCATACACATGGAGGACACAGACAAAAGCCTCTTATCAGGGAGGCTTTTCTAACATTCATTAGTGCAATGTCATTTTATTATTGGATCCTTATTACCGATGGATTAACATAAGAATTTATAATGTTGTAAGCTGGTTGAGCTGTAGCTCATTTTAAGTATATCCAGAAGTTAACTATAACAATGCATCATAATTTATTAATGAGCATATGTTTTGTGTGGTTAGTCTAATCTGCAATGTAACTAGTAAGCTGTAAGATAAATACAGTGGATTTAAAAGTAATCCAATGTGTAGTCAGGTACAAGTGTAAAGTGATATAAAATGAAAATAGTTAAATAACTACCCCAAAATTGTACATAAGTGAATTAATGTTACTTTCCACCACTGGTAACTTACATTTAGCTAATATTTAAAGTCTCCCTCACTTCCAAAATGTGTTTTTCTTCTTGTTCCTTCACTTTGAGCTTCACTGTGCAGGATGATGTATGTGCAGAGTTTGACACTAGAGGACTGTTTTCACATTCATCTGTTGAAAGGGGAAAGTTTCTCTGTGCTCACTTTAAATCTGAGCTTAAGGAGCTTACCTACGAGCGTGATCTAGTTTGGAGCCAATTGAGGTCCAATATTCAACTAATTCGAGTGTGATGTGAAGTAGGAGACATTTTGTCTCCAGCTGTTAAACTCATGAAAGGAAATATATTTGCATATTCATAAATTCTGGATTTTTCAATGGAGAGGTCATTTTGAGGATTTTAGTGAGGTAATTGAACTTTTTTTTGTGTGGAAAAACCATATTAGACACAAGTTATTATTCAAAGCAGAGTATTTTTCTCTTTATACATGTGCAGAGGGGATTTTTAGTTTTTGTTTACTTATGCAGCAAAATTGCTCCTGTCAGTGTTATTTTATAATTTATTATATTATTGGATTGTTATTTTTGATGCATTAACATGTACACAGCAATAGCTTGTTGAGAGGAAGCACATTTTGAAAAGTAGTGGAGAAGTATAAAGTAGCATGAAATTAAATCCTCAAGTAATGTGCAGTGGCTGCAATAGTAAAGACAGTATTTGTGTGTATGAAATATCATAAAGCCAAATTATGTCAGCATTTATAGGTTTGATCTTCAAAGCAGACACACCTTTCTATCCAAAGCAGATTATTTATTAAATGATGTAATCACTGACAAAGAGCGATCTGAACAAGGTGATATTTTTTAGCCTTTTATTTTCATTCGGTTTCCAGCAGCCTCATAAAGCCAGTAGCGGTCGTGATCTCTCATTGACTGAACCTTTTACTACTGGTAATTATAGACCTGTCTGATGAGAACAGGTAGCCGGAGATGTACAATGTGACAAAAGCGCTGTTCAAGTTCATCACAAAAGCACCTCTGTGCATCGATGCATGTCATCATCATTAATGGATACGTTTGAATTAAGCTGAGTCTGAGTTGAACAGCGCTGAACTGAACTGGGGAGTTTCCTGAGGGGAGGGACAGGATATGGCCAGCCGTTTCATCACCGCAGCAGTTAACTCGAGGTGACAGCTGAAGAAACAGCTCCAGAATTTAAAATACTGCTTTAAAAATCTGTATAATGGGCCTGTGTTGCTATTAATAATGTATTCATTGCTGTGTTCTTCAGCGTTTCCTTATTTGACCTCTCTAAAATTAGAATCCAAATGAACTCCCAGTTCAAAATGTATCCGAAAAAGACTTTGATTTGAGCTTGTTGTGTCTTTTGTTGTTAATACATTTAATTTCTTCTTCTTCTTCTTTATGTTTCATAATTTTCTGAACTCATTTGGTACCAAGAAGTGTGAAAAAGGTTTCAGCTCCATTTTAATCTTTACCAACACCTGACAAAAATATCAGGGTCTTTATGCTAAATGCTCCACTATGTTCACCAGCTAGTCAATAACTTTGTCTGTTTGCTGTTTGGTGCTGGACAGGTAGTGCACTTTGGGGTTTTAGAGCTTTTCTGTTAAAAACAGCTGCCAGCTGCAGAAAACGAAGCTGATGAGAGTAGTGAGAGTGAAGCAAAACAGATAAGATGCGCCGGAAAAACAAAACAATCAGCTGAAGGATGCTATAGTGCTGCCTAAAGCTGACAGAAACTGCAGGGACAGATGATAATTATGTGTTTTTTTTGTTTGTTTTTTTGTCACTATTAGCACCCCATTTTACATTACACATAGACATTTGTTCCATTGTTAATACAAAAATATTAGAGTAGCTTCAAATTTAACTTCAAGCTTTAACTTCACCTTTTGCTGGCTTGTGAGCATTTCATGATCCTATATCAGATTATATCAGTTCTGATTGGACAGTTCCCAGAAGCTGCCCCTCCACAAACTTCCGGTGTTTCCGGAGGCTACATAAACAAACAATGGTCAGAATTTACATTCTTTACTTGAAAGATAAACTTCTCAAATACATTCAAACCCAGATCTGTTCCGAAATATGTGTGTAACAACCTTACCAGCAAAAGGCTACAGAATGGACGGCCATCTGTGGGCATGCGTGAACGGTCTGACGTCATTTCGATTGGGAAGTAGAAGTAACTTTTCAAGCAAAGCGTTCAGAGCAGGCTAAAGCTTGGGCTTTTGAGTTGAAGGCAGAATTTTTACAAAGGTTCATCTCAAGTTTTGGATCTTTTACCATGTTTAATATAGACATTCAAAATCATAACAGAAAAACACAAAAAACATGTTATGTCCCCTTTAATATCAGCTTTTCAAAATGATCCAGCAGCTTTGGACAACTACTGTGTCCCTGTATGGTTTTTAACATATGTGCAAGCTGTCATACACGTTGTACCAAACGCTGTTTAACATCGAACTGATTGCAGTCGTGATGACTACTTAGAAGTTAGGGATAACAGAGAGCTGGCTTCTCAGCATTATCGTTAGCAGTGTCAACACAAGCCTTCGCTTACTGGTTTGGTATTTCACTCTGTTTGTATAAAGCTTCTTGTCTAAGTGAGCGTCCCTCCTGTCTTCACCTATGAAACCTTTTCCAGTCATAAGGCTGCTGTGCCAATCAGCTTGCACAGTGTGTACGCAATGAGTTACACAACACATAGTCTAAAGTCTGAGTTGCACAAGTTTTCCATTTGTCATATTTGCAACAAATTCCCCTAACTTTTATTTCCCAAAGTAAGGTCCTCTGAACATATAAGTCACAAGTTGAGATATGTTGAAAATATAGTGACAAGTCTATATTCAAAAGGTGAGTCAGGAAAACGTAGAAGCTGAAGCATACATCTAGGTCGAAAATATATGCTGGCCTGCCAATCTGAGGCAAGTGAAGTGTGGAATTGGAACTGGCAGCAAATTCAAATCCACACTGTCACAGCAAAAAAAGGAGGAGTGCTGCAGGCTCTCTCTCATCCTACCGTCTCTCACAGTCAAGTCCTGCACTTGTTAAATCTTCTGACAAGAGGTATTATCTTCAAAGTGCAGATCTGCAGACTCGAGATCTTGTCTCAAACTCAGTAAACATGAAGGATCCCCTCCCCCAAAAATCTGATTTTAGGTGATAAAAAAACCCATCTTGTGCATAGTTAAAAAGATGATCAATAATGACAACGTTAAGACTATTCCACTTGGATTAAAATGTAGCTAGGGGCTGGTCCCCTGCACATCCTGTTAGAACAGCATGCAGGGAAAATGTGATTACTTGGGTATGGAACAAACTTCAGAGGATTCATTTAGAAATAGATCATCAACCAAACTGGAAAAGAAATAAACAAGTCATCTAGAGCTGAAATGATTGGTCAATTAGTCAACAATTTGATTGTTTACTTATCCTTTATCAAGCTAAAATCCAAAACATTCACTGATTCCAGCTGTTAAAATGTGAGGATTTGCTGCTTTTCTCTGTTTTATATCTTTGTAAATTGAATACATTTGAGTTTCGGGCAGTTTATCGTCCAAAACAAGCACTTTGAAGATGGACCCTGGAGAACTGTGATGGTGTTTTTATTTTTACATTTTATAGATTAGACCAGGGGTCAGCGATTAGGTTCAACCATGGGCCCTTTTTCTCAGGATTTTTCATTGCAGGGCCATTATAGCCAGTGCAGTGGAAAGGCAGGCCTGTATGTTTTGTTTGTCTTTTAATTCATTTAAGAACAAAACAGATTTATAAAACCATTAAGAGCTGTATCTTAGGGCGGGGTAATGGCATCAACACACTGTTTCTGTTCAATTGCAAACCATTTGTGTTTGTGAAGAACAAATCATTTATGGCTGCACAGACTAAGTGTATAAGTGACTAATTGTGGAATCCACACATTAAACTTTAATTCCTGGTAGGTTTATTAGACTTAATTTCAACACAATTCACTGTTCAAATAGCATTGTGTGACCATGGTTTTAACGCTTCTCTTCATGTGGGGGCGGTATGAGATGTAACAAGGTTATATTATAATAATTGGGATTTACAGAAGCCTTGTTATCTACAGTAGACTTGTGAAAAAGTATGTAAAAGTTTTGATGTAAACTAATGAACTAAACTAATGTAAATTAAAGTCAAAGCTTTCGTCAGGGGACCAAATATTTTTGCTGCGGGGCCAGATTTGGATCATGGGCTGCTATTTGCCAACCACTGGACTAAACCATTAATCAATTAGTCAAAAAATAATAGAAGGTTAATTAGTGATGAAAATACTTGTTAATTGCAGCCCTGAGGTCAACAATATTGCTTGTGAATAAACAATCTGAAACTTGCCACAATACTTACATGCACATAGTTGCAACAAACTCACACAATCTACATCATCTCACATCTTAACCAAAAAAATTTGATTTGTGTTGTGATGGATGTACAATGAAATCAGTAAGGGATAATGGCTTTTACCTGGAATGACCTTATCACTGTTTACTTCATGAAAAATATGCGAGTGTGTGTTTATTGTGTCTATATCTGATGTGATTAATCTGTGAGACGCACTTTACCAGCATCAGACAAAGGGGCTGCTGTATTCATTCAAGGTGATATTACCTGGGGCCAGGAGGCGTCAAAGCCTATGTGTCTACTTCGAATCAGGCCTCATTTACATGGATCTGCATAGACATAATACCCTCCGCAAATAATGGCTCTTTCAGGTGGAATGAAAGGACATTCTGTATTTTTGCAAAACCGCATTCATATTTATCAACAGCTATTTCCATGCACGTCTGTCTAATGTGGCATGATGTTTAATGGGGATGTTTGTGTGGCTTTGTTCTGACTGATACATCTTCAGTAAAAATATTAATCTCAGTCATTTTTTTTTAAAGAAAATTTGGCCAGCAACAACAAAATCTCCTCATCCATACACATCCATCCATATCACTCAGTCATCTCAAAGTGGTATTTTTAGATACATTATTGTCTGGTGAGCTGTCATTTAATTATTAAAAAAATAATTAGAGCGATGCCTACAAAAAAACGCACCTGTAACAGATCAACTGGTGGTTCTTTGCTGATAAGGCCTCTGAACTGACAGGAGAGAGCTGCACAAGTACTTGCGTGACAGCTCTCGAGTGTGCCTTTCTCCAGAGGCTGATCGCCCCATCACATGTGAAAGTATAATGTTGGAAATGCATCCATCATAGCCAAATCCTTACTCGGGGCCAAGATGGAGCTGCATTTCAGCTTAATAACACCCAGCAGCTGGCAGGGTTGTCTGTCCTTACCCTGCAGCTGCCTTCTCTTTGCATCAAGAGCAAACATCAGCCCATATACTCCACAGCCACCATAACAGCATTTTAATGAGCCTCACTTTCTGAAAAGATCTCACTTTTCCCCCCTTGTTCCTGTTCACCTTTCGCCACCCAGGAGAGAGTGAACAGAACACAGCGGCCTGCACAGAATCACATCTCCACAGTCAAATACAACAGCCCTGCACGTGCATGTGTGTTGCAGTAACAATAACTCTTTCCGCCCACACACACACACACACACACACACTCAAACCCCCCTCCCCCCTTGTAGCAACCACAACCACCACCTCACCCTGCTCCAGCGCCTTCAGTGGCTCACGTGCCGCAGCACACTCCGATGAGTCCCACGCTTCAGAGGAAAAATTCTCCACACTCAAGTCCAGAGGGGCAGCATAGTGTGGGGGCGTCATCATCCGGCTTCCAGGGAGGGGAACGGAAGATGTTGCTCCTTATCAATCTGATGAAGCAGACTTAATCAAGATATCTGAGTAAGCATGAGGGGAAGAGATGTTGCTGGGATACAATAATGGTTCAAAGCATTGAAACCACTAAATTACATTGACTCTTATCTATCAGATAAGTTTGATTCCAAAACAAGGTTTTATAGTTGATTTTAGATGAGCCAGAAAGATTAATTAATTAAGATTCAAATGCATTTGCATCATTTTGTTTTGTTTTTTGAAAATTCAAATGCATCTTAGCTGCATATTGTCTGTACTGTTTTGTGCAATGTGTGACAGTTTGTCTGTATTGTATTTATGTCTATGCAGAAAAGAAGAAATACACCCTGCAGATCTGAAACAATGATGGTCATTAAACGCATGTGAAATTCATAATACATGATTTCTAAAAGTAGTGTTCTAAAAAACACCTATTTGCTATGTTATTTCTTGTTAGGTCTGTTTCATTTTTTTCTGCAAGGATAATTTGGATCATGTGAAAAGAAGAGAACTCTCTCTAATCTTTAGGAATCCCCACTTAACTATTATCAACATTCTTTGTCTTTTACTGTTTCTCAGAGCAGACGGGGGAGAGATCAAGTAGCCCACACACTGTGAAGTGTGTGCGGAGGGGTGATGCCTCGAGAGCGCATCACAGGACGACAAAACCCCACTGCAAGACGCAGTGCCAGAATAGAGCAGCTTTGGCACGAGAGGTTGTTTCCTGTAGTTTGTGGGAAAAGGGGGAGATCGACCAAACGAATCCCCTAACATACTTCTTGTCATGCCGGAATCCTCCTGATCATCTCTGCTGGCTCGTGTACAGAGACAATGTAGTGAGGAGAGAAAAAGGGGATCTCCACCGGTGGAGAGATCTGGGGATGCATGGACACGGCTATGGGTGATTAATGCCATTTTGCAGCTGCAAACCAAGAATGGATATGCGCACAAAAAGTAGGGATAAGTGAGTTTCGGGAGCCACAGGATGGACACTGCGGAGGTAATTCTCTCTGTGTTGGTGGTTGTGATTATTATAGTGTCGTTGCTGTCCAACATCCTGGTGCTGATCTGCTTTCTGTATAACCCGGAGATCCGCAAGCAGGTCCCCGGTCTGTTCAACCTCAACCTCACCTTCTGCAACTTGTTGCTGACCGTGTCCAACATGCCGCTCACTTTGGTGGGACTTGTCAGTAAGGCTCAGCCGGGAGGTGACGGCTTCTGCCAGATCGTGGGCTTCCTGGAGACCTTCCTGTCCACCAACTCGATGCTGAGCATGGCAGCTCTGAGCATCGACAGGTGGATCGCCGTGGTGTTCCCCCTGAGGTACCACTCCAAAATGCGCCACAAAGACGCCGCTTTTGTGCTCGGGTACACGTGGGCGCACTCCATGTCCTTCTCTACGGTGGCCACCTGCCTCTCCTGGGTGGGATACCACCGCCTTTACGCGTCCTGCACCCTGTCCAACCCGAGGGCGAGCAGTCGGACCCAGTTTGTTATCTTCACCGTCTTTTTCCACTCCTTCACCTTTCTGCTGTCTTTTATAGTGCTGTGTGTCACATACCTCAAAGTGCTTAAAGTGGCAAGGTTTCACTGTAAGAGGATCGACGTTATTACAATGCAAACTTTGGTGCTGCTGGTGGATATACACCCCAGGTGAGCTCCTTTAACTCATTATTAGTTTGTTTCTTCCCTGCAGCATGCACCTCTTAACACTGACCTTATATCTGCAGTGCAGATTCACATTATCCAAAGCAAACAATGAGGCAACTTCAGACTGTTCAGTCAGAAGAGAACAACTAGAAAAAGAACAAACTGTACAAAGCTGCTCTGATCAAAATGGGGAGAAAAAGTATTTTGTCTAGGAGCAGTTGGTGCCATCATTGCTTTTCATATTGATTGTAAAGCCTGAAATGACACTGTTCTGTGTGGGTATAACAGTACAGTTAAGGATGCTTTGCGCTGACATTTGAATTGTATCCTCAGTATTCAGAGGGGATTGTGTTGAAATGTCACCAAAGTCATTGTTTTACTTTGCATCCATAAACCAATATTGTGCGTGTGTGTGTGTGTCAGTGTACGTTATAGAGCAGTATTGTGCATGCTGGTGTTCTAACTCCTCACAGTGATGACCTACATAATATAAATTATGACTTGAAGCAGTGTGCCAACATGACATCATAGCCATGATGCATTCAGGCTCACACACAAAGTCACACTTGCATACGGTATTAAAACTGTAGTTCGTGAAGCGGGGATCCTCACTATGTATTAAATTAGAGTGATAAATCAATTATTTTGTGATGCTACACGTCAGCTCAGCCTCTGCTGGCTCCTCCTATAACAAGAGTTCTCTCACTCCTGTCTGCCTTTATTAGATTTGTAGAGACACTTTACAGTCTTCCCCAAGTGTGTCCCACTGCTTATAAACGCACTGAACTGTCTGTGTTGCCAGTGTTCGCCAGCGTTGCTTGGAGGAGCAGAGGAGGCGACGGCAGAGAGCCACAAGGAAGATCAGCACCTTCATCGGCACCTTCATGCTCTGCTTTGCTCCCTATGTGATCACAAGGTGAGTGAAGGAGAGACACCCAGGGGTGAGAGGGAAACCACGCTGCCACACTGCATTGTACGCAGCAGCTCTTTTTATTTTGCTGGTATCCCCCAAACCTCCCTCCTCTGCTGTCAAGTCAACCTCCCACCACCACCACCACCACCACCTCCTCCTCCTCCTCCTCCTCTTCCCTGCCTCCTCTCTGCTCCCTCTCCACACCGGCCTGAGTTGGAAGATGAGATTGGCTGACCTTGTGATAAGTAATATGCCTCTGCTCTGCTGTTGCTGCTGCATTAGCACTTTTCTCCTCAAGTTCGTTGGGTGCATCTCAGTTTGTTAGGAAGTATCCACTCGCATCAATCACTTGAGAAAAAGAGGATGTCAAATGAGGCCTATTGAGTGAGACACAAGTGATGTGCGAGTGGATGTGTTAGAAGTTTTGAATTTCATTTGTATGTAAGTAAGTTAATGTAAGTTGAAATCACACAGAGGACATAAGAATAACGAAGAATGTGGTGTGCACAAACACAGGAGCGTATTCATTCATTCTAATGTAAAACATTATTTTAAATGTCATAGATATATCAGAAAGAACACAAAAAAGCAAAATTATAAAACAGACGTAAACATTTTCTTTACAAAAAACTTTTCTCTCAGTTCTCACTGTTCGTATCTGCAAATGATTAGTTGATCAATAGAAAATGAATTGGAAACTATCTTGATAATCAAATGAGTGTGTTAGTAATTTAAAAAACAAAAGCAGCTTCTCAAATGTGAGAATTTGAAGCTTTTCTGTGTCAAACATGATAGTAAACTGAATATCTTTGGATTCTGGACTGTTGATCAGAAAAAACAAGACATTTAAAAACATTGCTTTAAGCTTTAAGAAACACGTATTTTTATGTATTTTCTGACATTTTATAGACAAAATGATTAATTTATTAATTGAGAAAATAATCAGCAGATTAATTGATAATGAAAACAATTGTCAGTTGCAGCCCTACTTATGCAAAATACAAAAATCTCAGGGACGGATATCACAAAAGGTTCTCAGGCCAAATAAAACCAAAGTATGCATGGCTGAATACCAGTAAGTGAGTAAAATCATACAGTATGTATAGTAAGTCGGAAAATATGTTTTTGGCAATTTGGGTGAACTGATCCTTTAAGATATATTTTTAACCAAATGAGAAAAAGTTTCTTTAAATAACTGCCCATGTATCTTACTTAATATTGACCACTCTCTGACTTGTATCTTGGAGATAAAAGTACATATTTAAAAACATATACATTTCAAGAAGTTGATCTTCAAATTCACGTCTGAAATGAAACCATTATGTCACAATTAAAAGCCATTCAAGGCTTTAAAATTGAGTTTTTCATCCACTCACACAAAGAACACTGATAGTTTGTTGTTACCAGTAAACTGTCAGTAATGAATGACCGTAGTAACACTGTACATGCTCTCATTCTGTAAATGGCAGTTTCCTAATTACAACCTGAATGTATTACACTAAAAGCTCTTCCTCCGCCTCTCTGATGCTCACTAGTTGTTAGGGTTATCACACATAATTGTTTATAGTAAAAGCCCTGCTGTGCATGGTGGCAGCTGACTTAACCTCCTGTTAACTCTGTTGCTGTGGCGTCTGTGGGCAAATACCAGTGATGGCGACTGGCCCATGTATGGCCAGTGTTAACGTGCTGACAGGGCTTGATTGTGGAAGTAATCATACAAAGTGCAAGACTGGAGGATCAGCAATTTTATTTTAGTACCTTTTATGACAACATGTACGGTAAAATAACTCTACACTTAACAGAAAATTGTGTGAAAGCACCGACTTTTATGTCTTTATGAGCATGAGTGAGATCAGCTACTTTGAGATTAAGACAACAGGCCCCTGTCAATCATATATAGAGTATCTTAAGTACACGGTAATATTTTTCAGTTGCGGACTGCTAGAAGATCATAAGGATGCAGAAATCAGTGTCTGCTGTCCATTAAGGTTTTCTGCTTAACTCTTAGCCCTTAATGCAATAAATAACAATCAGTGGCACTGCTTCTCCCTTTTCTGACATGAAATGCTGCCGGCCACAAATGAAAATGAGATGATGCTGTACATCCACACACATGAGAGACAGAGGAGGAAACTCTTCATGTAGTTTCACTTGACAGCTACCTATATATCTTGTGTGTGACTGCAAACAATAACTAAAAACAGAATAAAGTAAAGAGGACTCTTGCTGAAATAAATTCTGGTACTTCAAATAATTACACAGTAGTAGAAGAGGCACCCTGCTCCCAATGAACAAAAATGATGTTATGGGCAAAAATGTCTTGCAAATGTATTTCTATTTCTGCATAATAAGCTTAGGGCATGCATGTCTTTTCCAGCATGTTAACTTGCCTTTCCACCGCGCTCCCTCTCTCACACTCCACCCTCTCTGCTTGCCTGCAGGATCGTGGAGTTATTTCCAGCGGTGCCTATCAACCCTCACTGGGGAATTGTCTCCAAGTGCTTAGCTTACAGCAAGGCAGCCTGCGACCCTTTCGTGTACTCTCTGCTCCGACACCAGTACAAGAAGACGTGCGCTGACATCACCAACAGGCTGCTGAAGCGTAGCTCCTTGAACGCATCAGGGCGCGTGCACGAAAGTCAAGTCAACAGCATAGCGACGGTAGAGTGACAGAGAGCGGGACTGATGGGATACGGTCTGAGGGTTGACCTGGCAACTGTCAGGGAAATATGAAGCTGATTTATCATCGATTGGAGACAAATATTGGTTGTTCTTGTCCACGTCTGCTTGAATTTGGTCTGACACGCCAAAAAAATAGTCACTTCAGACAAGGGCAAATCCTGGCACAGGAATACCACTGTGCTTGCATACTGAGTGCCCAGAACAGCACATTAGTGCAGTGAACTTGTTGTGAGGACAATGAGCAACAGCAGATTTCACATCCACCTGGAGAGACAGATGTGCTCACCCAAGAAGAACGGACAGTTCATAGCCTCATTATTTTATCAAATGTAGCTTTGAGATTTGACATGATATGGATTTTACAGTACAACTGTTTGTTTTTACATTACTATAATATGTATTCTTATTATCTTTTCAAAAAAAAAAAAGGATAGGGAATGGCTGTATGTCTGTTATAGTCTGTGCAAAGTGTTTGCAAGTGACAAGTTGATGTGTTCACATTGTATGTAGCACTGAAAACTAGCCTAACCAAAACTTGATACAAAACCGAGTCCCCTAATTGTATTACAGATGAAACCATACAGTTCGGCTCAGGTGATTTCAGATTTGATGAGGCAAAACACACTCTCAATTAAACACATTTGTAGGGTATTTTTTAGTATATTGCCTTGTAGTATTAGGGCCAATTAACAGAAAAACTAAGATTCTAATGGATTCTTGTCTTTTATGTGTATTAACATGTTTCCATCGTTTGTGCTCTCATCACCCATTTTGAAGGACTTACTGACCCGGCCATGCAGAGTTTTAATGGGTAAAATGGGCCTTCAAACCGACTGCCTTTGTTGTCATGACTGACGTGTGCCCCTCAGGTTGTTTAGTCAAGTGAAGCGTGATTGACTGTACAGTATTTGCCTGGGTTTATACTCACAGAGATGAGCATCCCCTAGAGACTGCTTGTGCTTTCTCGTGCTTTTGAGCAAGATGGACTGAAAAGGAAAACATCTGTGTTTTCCTTTGCTCTGCAGGGTGATCACATGCAAACTTATGACATCATGTGATATTTTGTAGCAATGACAGGTGTCCATGCGAGGCACATTTGGATACAAATGATTCGTAGAACAAAGCAACTCTGGAAGCAGAAATAATGTTTTTGCTAACAAAATAGTTTCTGCTTTCGGTCTCTTAACATTTAACATGTACCATACAGTAACATGTAACTGACATTTTGGACAGAATGTAATATTTGTGTAGGCAACTCTGTCACAAATATTTTCACAACACAATCAGTTTGCATTTGTAGAACATATTAATACCAGTTAGGACGCAAGACACAATCAAGGTTAATTGCTCAACAACTGTGCAAACTGCATAGCTGGGTCCCAAAAACAGGTCATCATATCTAAACTATGCTATAAAGCGGATCACTTAAAATATTACCTCTTTTGTCCAACAATTTATGATCAAAGCATTCTTGGAAAGTTCGCAGGCTACTGAACTAGCTTGCCATTAGCTGCAGGCTAGTATGAATGTGGAGGGTTGGTTAAGCTAAGTAGTTTATAGATAGATAGATAGAAACAGATAGATAGAAGATATCCTCAGTATGGCTGGATTGCAATACTTAAGTTAATAGTGCAAAGTCTAGATGATATATTATATGAACTGTCTCTTCTGATCCAATAGTTTCTACCTCTAGAAGTGACTTGTGCGATATTCCAAAAACATAACAGGACATGTCAAAGCAATAGATTTTGTTGAAAATCATCCCGCGCTTATGTAGGTGCACATGTAATTACAAGACATCAGCTATATTTTTGAAGAGGCTTTGGCACAGAATCATGTAAAATGGATGTAATGATGGTTATGGATTATAATCTTTAATCTCTGCAGGCTGTAGACCCTCTAACCTGTGAGCCTACACCTTCACTGGGTCTAGAGTCCAGCTGGAGGGCACAGCCTGTGTGAAACATAACTGCACTTCCCATGAAATAACCTCCTTCACTATAAGGAGCAAGGCAAAACTATTGATAATTTATGTATTTATTGCTAGGATAATATCCCTGGGAAACGTTCATTAGGGGGTTTACAAGCTCCAGTAAAGGATGCTAGTTAAAGGTGTCATCACCAAAGTTGGTATTTTATGAAAATCATTACTGACATCTTAGTTGTGTTTTGTATTGAGAGCTTCCCATTACAATATGTATTTAAAACTAGAAAGCTATGCCTGTTTGAATAGATAGTGTAATGTGGTACATGTAGGCTATGTCTGTTTAATTCCCCACAATCTATAAAACATTTCAGAGTGGGAACTGTAAGGTAGACTGGTCATGGGTCAAACAGACTAATCTTCAGTGAACTAGAACAGACAGAATTTAGTTTGCTTCAGCTGCCATTTAAATCATTTTGCTTCCAGAGCAGCTCTGCTTCCAAGAAATGTTTATATAACTAAATCTCCATCTTTATAGTCAAATATAGCCATGAAAATTATAACAGTGTTTTTAAGAAAGAAACTTGTCAACCTATTACCAACGTATATATTTTTTAATGAGATGGATAGCTATAAACGTTGCCAGTACCCCCATTTTACTGTTACATTGAATACATACACACAGTGTATATTTTATCCCCATTATGTAGTATGGTATAGTAGTATCCAGACGTTTCCTAAAGATAAGTCTAAGCCCAAGAGCCCTCTTGACTGAGTTAGTGTTATCTAACCCACTACATGTTGTATCTAGTATATCTGTTTTTTTTCTGTATCAGAAGACAGGCAGCTCTGTATCAGAGGGCTTTTGACATGCTGTAGATTAAGGTGTTTTGTTCGGATAACAGAATATACAGAATATCATGCATGTTGAAATATTATTTTATAGACAAAAATAAAGTTTAGAAGTACATTAGACTAATGTACATGCAAGGGCAAGCGGCCAACAGTGAGATACTGCATGTATCTACAGTTAGAACACACAGTGCCAAAATGATCTAAGATGCCCAGTGAGCCAAATATTAGTAGCTGCAGTTAATTCTCTCAAAAACATTAGAGAACATAAATAAAATATTGACTTTAAATCATCATGTAATTACCACTTAATATATTTTTTTTGCTTTCATCTTGTGTCCATGAGTTCATGATTATTAATACAGAGGAGAGATTGTTGTCTTGGACAAATGATGCATTGTGTAGTACTGTATGACACTCCAAGACAACCAATGCCTTAAATTCTGTAATATATTGTGGTATAAAATATTTCCATTGATGGCATATGGATACCTTGAACAATATAAATAGAATCAATCATTGCCTTATTCACTTTTGTTCATTAACATTACCCAGAATCTGCCTCTGTATTTCTGTACCCTATTTCTGCTTTACATGGTTATCACTCGCCGATGTTTTGCACTGACGTAGAGTAGTTATTTTTCTCATAAATGATGACTATGGTTATTGGTGAAAAAAAAGAAGCTAAACATGAAACTGTGTATGTTGACAGATTTACATAAATGACAACGTGAAAAGTATTTTTGTGTCTTTTAATATACGTACATGTAATTTATGACAACACTGTATTTGTTTGAGTGTTACAGAATGTGCTGCTTCAAATGCAAAGAAGTTTTAACTGTTGTTGATAGCTGACAATGAACTGAGTGTAATATACCTCATTTTGTTATGGTGACTGACTCGATTGCCTGAAGTGTTTTGTTAAACTGATTTAGTTATGTAACTCCTAATTTATTAAACGTTGGCTCGATGCTGCTGCTGCTGCTGCTGCTAAAGATGGCTATGATGACAAACAGATGACGGTGGTGATGACAGTGATGACTGTTTATTCTATTCGTTGATGATGAATTGAGGATATTTAGTTTTGTTGGTAATTATATCTGTAATTTTGGTGAAAATGAAGAAAATGACTGTTTCAGATTTTGACCATGATGATTAAAGTAAACTGTAGACTTATTGTCTGGCGCTGCTGTGATTAATGATGTATCTCAGAGGAAACTTGTCATTTAAAGCTGCATTTAGCATTTTTTTGACTACTAGGGGGAAGAAAATTACAGACAGGTAGACAAAACACAACAAATGAAGAAAAAAGATTCACCACCTTGTATTAAAATACATTAAAACACAAGAAAATTACACACCAACTAATTTGATGAGCTGTAAAATCCATATGCAGCATACACTAAAGCACTGCAAACAGGAAAACACAAGATAATACAAAAACATAAGTTACTGTGGAGGTTTCCAAGGAACACTTAAAATTGATGAACACACTAATGATTAACATAACATCTTCAGAAACATAAGGTAAAACTAAAATAAATGTTGGTCATTTTCCAACAGAATTAACGCGCATGCCCAAGCCATAGACTGTGTATAAAGATAGATCTAGCGAGGTGCGACATCATCCATTGGATTGCATTAGAGTCAGTTTGATTTGCAACTTAAGGTCAGTATCATCTTTTCCACTTGGAGCCAGGACTTTCTAAATAAGGAGTGCAGGGTTTTGCCTTTTCACACTCTGGAAACACATCCCGCTACCTCGGACTGAAGCGAACACTAGTTTACGACAACAACTAGTGCACACTTGGGCTAATGTTAGCTACTTTAGCTAAATTGTGCTAACAGGGCAGGTATGGTAATCACGTAACATAAAACTTATTCTTTAAACAGAAACTCTGACGCATCCAAGACAAACATGGCAGACATCAAATCTTATTGACAGAACAATAATTTCCAAAAGGAATTTTGAATGGGAGTCAACTGGAGCTGGGGATTTTTGGAGCCAGCATCTAACTTACTGGCCATCAGTGGCACTTAAAGGTACTTCCACACTGGCTTCAGCCTCAAGTGGTGGTAGTTGCTGCTTAGTCCAAGCAAATATATTTTTTTAGTGTCCTCTGAAAATGTTGTGTTGTATAATATTTGCTTGAGTTTTGAGGGGGTTTTTTTGTAAATGTTACATATGTGTTATGAAAATGGTGACGTTTTCTTGTTTTTCTTATTCAGCCATTGCATTTTTTGTCCATATTCAAACATACATGGGTTTCAGACATTTATCTTAGATACTTGATACTTAGATACTGTAGCAAGATACTGTGTGTTGTTGAATGCAAACAAAATAATTGTTTTTTTGGTTCAAATTATGAGGTGTTCAAAATTTACTATGAAATTTTACAATGAATATGACAAGTGTAGTTTCTTTTTAAAGAATATGTATGCAATAATTGTTTTTTTGAAATTTGGTGTTAATATTTTTTGGAGTTTCATGGTACAGAGGCAAAAGCTATTTCAAGCCATGTCTGCACTGACAACACTGGCTCAATTAATTGCTGCTGCACCGTATCTACAATAGAGTGATAAATCAGTGTCATGATTACCTGTTTCATCCTTTTTGGATTTTTTGAGGAACAAATTGGTGTGGGGCAGGAAGAGAAAATACAGGAGAGTTTGACAAGAGTGATATGAGTTTAAGCTTTTGTATCCACTGCAATTCAGACTATTTCCACCTGCAATCAGTCTGAGCCAGAGGGAAGCTATTTTTCTGTTCACACCACAGTGCAGGTGGTAATGAAACAACATCAGCAGCTGACTGAGACGGCCTTGGCTGTAAATGACTGAGATTCTACACACTGATTCACACCCCAGGAGGAGCCAGTGATTATCCTCAGGTGGGTGGCATTGACCGTAACACACGGCTTAATCATGGTTGGCCTTAACCCACTCGGTCAACTGGTCCCTCTGGGTGAGGAATAAACCACAACTCAAAGTGAAAAGTGGACACCTTCTTCTGTAAAACTAAGGAATGTTTGTCGTTTTTCCTCTTCATAACTCTTTGACTCAGAACCAGGAAGCAAAAGAGGCTGGCTTTAGGTGTTCCCAAGGTATTTGTTGTAAAGCCCATGATTTTTTTTAATGCATTGAAATAATATATCTGAACATGTGTGTAAAGCTATACTCTTTGGCTTCTTTTATGAGGTTAATGTAAAATGACACATTTATCTCAATGGTAAAACAACAGTCACTTGAGAGTAGAATAACATATTTCTGATAAGTACTTGGAAAGTCTCAAAGACAAAAAAAACAGAGGGTATGAAAAGGCCAGTGATAGCAAAGACTGAATGTTGTGTTTGATTTTTTTTTTCTGCAGAAACCACAAGAATATCAAAATGCACGAAGGACTCTGCAAATCTCGGACAAACTGATCTCTGAATGCTGTGTTGTATTCCATGCAAACCCGCAAAACCCCAAGAAACGTCAATTTGGGAGTTTTGGTTAACAAGCCTCTCCATCTGAATGACATGTACGTGAAGGTGAATTTGTGAAAATTGTGATGGGGAATCTGGAATGACTATTTACCTCTCATATGAATGAACAAAGAGCATGTGGTGTTTATTATACAACTTGTAGTCTTCAGTTTCTCTCCCATATATCACCACACGCTTCCTGTTTGACTGTGTGTACTAGAAAATGTGTGACGCACATTGTTGGCATGCTATTGTGACAGAGTATGTGTGAATGCTGCTCAGAAGTGTCATTACATCAACTGAGAAGATCTTCATGGATTCCCTCTTTTGAGATGAATCTCTCAGTGTAGGCCATGCCCCTTTACCACCTTTTTTCACTAATCTTCAAAACCCATGGTACACCCTCACAGGTGTTTTCACTCAGACAGCCCAGTATTCCTAGAAATTGTGTCCATAGGTGCCAGTTTTCGCAGGAAGGAGTGTGTCATTTTTGTGGCGAAGTGAAAAGTGAGGATGTGGAGGTCTGGGTGCTGTAATGATGTGTAGCATGTCAGACTTTCATGCAGAAGATTGGAGTTTGTGTCCTCTTGTGTCCTCAAACTTTTATTAACTGTAAACACAATCATTACCTAACCTTAACCAACTGTTTTGGTTGCTTAATGATAATCATACCTTAAATGAGGGTTCACAATTTTTCAAGTCTGTCTTTAAACAACAGTCAGATGTCCATATGTGCATTGAAACAAGTTTTTCTTCCTCCTGCTATTACTAGCCATTAAAATGCATTTACAATGTAAGTGATAGGGGACAAAATCCACAGGCCGAGTTTTGTTCAAAAATGTATTTAAAAGTTTATCTGAAGCTAATATGAAGCTTCAGCAGAAGTTTGGTTAGTAAAATCAAGTGGATATCTTCCAAAGTTACTGTCTTTTTAAGATTCCCTCTTTGTGTTTCCCTGTTGAGATGTGGTGGAGGGATCGTAACAAAAAGATGGAATTTGGCAATAAAAAGACTTCCAAAAACTTTGGAAGATATCCACTTGATTTGATTAATTTGGACCCTACCCATAAACTTTTAAATACATTTTTTTCTGCACAAAACAAGGACTGGATTTGTTCTCCGTCACTTATATTGTAAATGCATTATGAAGAGATCGTCTAATGGCCAGTATGAACATGAATGATAACAGCAAGAAAAACCTGTTTCACTGTTCACTGGGGCACCTGAATATTGTTTTAAGACAGACTCGAAAAAGTGTGAACCTCTCATTTATTGGCAATAACCACAAACTGTACAGACTGTGCTTTACTGGCATCTCCCTTACTTTCCTATTAGTTTTGTTGCATCGTTTCATTATTATTTTAAGTAAATGAACTTTGGTTACCTCTCAAACAGTAATTCTCAGCATTGCTTCAACTTTAACCTGAGCACAGATCTGCCAGAATGAGTAAAACCAGAATAAGTGACATCTGTGTGGGTGTGCAGGGCCTTAAATATATTTGGATATGCCTGAAAATTAGTGTCAAACAGATTGATATGATTTTTCTACATTTGGTCGCCACACATTGTGTGACTATAACAAGATGTAGCTGACACGCACACATACCATCTGTGAGTGATCTTGCAAAATTTGATGGTATTGCACTGATAGTCTAACTGTAGTCTGACTACAAATTGTCTTTGTACAAAGCCCTCATATTCCTGGATGTTTTACATGCAGATTTAATGTTATTAATATAACAAATTTAGAGGACTGTAAAGCTATGGTGGGGGTACGCACTCTAGTTGCCTTTATAATGGATTATTAGCCTACAGCATGTGGATAAATTGTAGAAATCATTATTTGTTTAACCTAATCTCATTATCAAAAGCCCCCATGTATCAGCACTGTCACATTTGACCAAAACCAGAGCTCCTATGTGGACCAGTGTGTGTGTGTGTGTGTGTGTGATGCCTGCCCTTAGGTCTGCTTCGCTTCTGTTTTGCAGGCTGCTGGTGGGTGGAGTTGGCTTGCTCGTTACCTAAACCTGTAACATCTGTGCTGGATCTGCTTGAGTTTAAAAAGACTGTCTCACCGGGTCATCGCCTTCTTCTCTTGACTTCCCGGCAGCCTCCCACACAGCACTACAATTTCACTCACTCATACGTTACACATGCTACTGGTCTGTGCCCTCTTCACTACTGGTTTGAGTTTTATTCATGTTTATTAAGTTCCTTTGTTTGTAATTCTGTGTGCGGCCTCCATTTTTGTTGCTTGAGTCAGTTGTTATTCATGTTTTTGTCATCATTAGTCAGGATTTGTTGTAGAGTTTAATAAAAACACCTGACGCACAGAACAGAAATATTTATCTAGACATTTAACTTTTAGTCTTAGCTTTTTCACCTTAAACAGTCAGTTTATAGTTTATAATGTCATCAACTTGTTTCAAAAACTCACATGTTGCTTATAACTGGAATTACCTCCCTAACCTAATATTCACAAATATTAAAGGATCGTTTTGTTTTATTACAATCTAGATCTTATTTTTAGCTACCTGATGAAATATCTAATAATGTAGTTACTCAATTTGGTCAGCAGAGTACCTTTGTCTTCAAAAATCATTTGAAGACCAAGAGTACTTATGTAATATACTCTCTCTGCCCTCCCTGATCTATCTATAGCTCAAAAAATGTCATTTGCAATGCACTTAGGTGTTACTTTGAGCACCTATAACCTTGTGGCACTTGTGTCAGGCGGAACATGGAGTGATGTCACTTTGGGCAAAAGCATCTGCCAAGTGAATAAACGTAAATGTCATGGCCCGAGGGATGGTGATGTCTGTCTGTTGGTCAGTCAGCTCTCCACTTTGGTCCAGACTGAAATATCTCAACATCTGCCAGATGGATTCACATAAAACTCTGTTTAGATGTTCATGGATCCCAGGAGATCCTTAAGAGTTTGGTGACTTTTCCTTTAGTGCCACCAGAAGGTTGACCTCTGTGGTTTTGAGTGAAATGTCTCAACAACTTTTGGCTGGGCTGTTATGAAAATTTTTATTTGTCCAATACTTCTGGATACACTTTTGAACAAATAGCTGAAAAACCAATGACATTGTACCTGCTAAACATCAACATGTTAGCATTGTCAGAGTGTATTAGCATGCTGCTGTTAGCATTTAGCTCAAAACCTGTTCAATGATCTGACTGGTCGTGTTTTTTGCTCCATTAGACTTCTTTCATGCAGCGTTGCCACATTCCCAGACTGAAGCAATTACTTTGTTGACTACAATGTTATGATTACTTAAGTGAAGGATGTCCAAAACTACAAAAATTAGACCCAGGTTGTATGAAACTGGAATTTCCTGAATTTTAGTTGAAACAAGTAAATCAAAATCCATTGAAACATTTCTGTCTTTTGCTCATAAAGAAGCAAAATTTAACACTGAATGTCAACAATGACTCATTATTATAAGTGTGTTTTGCAGTTCAAAACTTGTATGTTTTTACACTAGAGAAGTACAGCTTGCAGTATTATATGAGTAAAATGTTTTTCCATATATATGGCTAAGCTTAGTTCATCAATCCAGAAATGACCAAACTTTTTCTACCACCTTTCCTGTCTATGCTGATCTGGTTGTGGTCTTTGATGTCCATCAAACCCGCAGAGAATCTAATCTGTCTCCGATGCTCCGGAGTAGCAGAGGCGAGCGAGGTTAAGCGCCGGTTTACCAACGCTGCATGGCGACTCACTCCTGTGATATCCAGGCAAGCACTCTAACACTTCAAAGGCTGGATCAACTTCTGAAGAAGCATTGGCCTTTCAACTGCTGGCAAGGTCAGCCTGTGGCTGTGTCTTCCCACACATCTGCACGGTATCACAGCTGCAGGCCACAGCGGCTACAATGCACACCCTACACACTGTACAACCCCCTCCCTTGTCCCACCTCGGTCCACACCCACCTTCACTTCCAGGGATCTTCTGCAGGCCATATGGGAGAAGTTTGAACCTCAGTTTGTCTTATAAATTCTTACTGTTTTTGAACAGACCTACCTTTTTCACTTTTTCAATAAATGTGTGGCTTGTTTTACACAAAACCAGCACAAGATATCGTAGTATTAAGTATATTTATCTGGGATTTACAACTTGCTGTACACTCTGAATTGTGCTAATTGGTTCAAATCTCTCACATCTGGTATTTGAAACATATCTACTGTCCACATCTCTACACCAACACAGAAAAGAAAAAGGGTGTAATCAGTATTATTGAAGTGAGTTCTGGAGGAAAATTACAAACATTTTAGAACAGGATCTGGTAGGTGTTGCGGATCAATTTCAGTTTGTGTCTTCAATGGATGCTGAAATATCAAACTCTCAAAAAAGGCAAAGCTGGCCCAGCTATGTTTTTGTTTTGAACACTTGCTCCCAGACCCCCTGAACTATTCACACTCCCTGCAGTTTGCACTGTTTTTTGCTTCCCTAACTGAAGTCAACATGGTGCAGCATTTGAAAGTGGATGAAAACTTCAGACTCTGAAAAAGTTTTAACAGTGTTGTAGAGTTGATGTTATATTGATGTTGGACACATGTAGCTAATGTTAGCAAAATGTTGGTAAGCTAATGTTGATTGTAACTGACACAGCATTACAAAGGCCTCATTATTCAACTCATATAACGAACATCCAGTAGCTCTCTCATTCCTCCTTGTCGTGCTAGCTTACCAGCTTATACAGGACTGAAATAGATGAAAGTTTTGATGTAAGGCTTGCGAACTTTAACTTTTACCTCTAGCTCAATCAGTGAAGTCCATAGCATAACAACAGCCCGAATGCAAATCCAATTATTGTATGTTGGACTTCCCTTGAATGCACCAACAAGGGAGCAATCAGTCCCTGCTCTTAACAGAAGAACCATATCACAGCAGATTAACAGTGACAGCAAAAAAATGAAGGCTTATTTTGATTTATCTCTTGTACAGCTGCAACGATTAGCCAACAGAAAATGAATCATCTGAAGCAACTACTTTCATAACTGTTTTAGTCATTCCTTAAGCAAAAATGCCAAACATTTGCTAGTTCCAGCTTGTCAAATGTGAGGTTTTCTTTGTCCTCTGTGGTGGTAAACCACATGTTTTTGGGTTTTTTTACTGCTGGTCAGACAAAACAAGACATTTGAAGATGTCAACTTCAGCAGTGGGAAATTATAAAGGGTATTTTTCACTATTTTCTGACATTTTACAGACAAAACTAATCGATAAATCAAAAACACACTCTACAGATTAATCAATAATGAGAATAATTGTTAGTTGCAGGTGTAAGTTAAAATCTAAAAACAGTCACTGGCCATGGTACAGAGCTGCAGAAAACATAGTAATATTAACAAGCTCTGATACTATACGTATTATACTCTTCAGTGCTCTGAGATGATGACAGGTGTGTGAGCTTCTGTTCAATAACCTTTGTAGGAGGAGATAAGAGGTTAAAGTCTTCCTATACAGTAATTGCATGTTGGCCAGAGGGGAGAAAGGCTGGTGTTGTTGTCAGAATAAGCCAGTGATCTGTAAAAGCCCCGGCAGAGCTCTGATAATTAGAGCCTTTCCACCCCGACACTCTCAAGATACAATCTCACTACTGCAGAAATCAAATGAGATGATGCTTAAAATTAACCACAGTGATTACAGCTGAGTTATGGAAATGAAATGGAGCTTATTTTCCATCAGGGATGTTCAATCAAGCAAGAGTGAATATAAAATCAGACTTTTTTTTTTAATTAATCATACAAATAACCAACAAGTAAATCACCTGCTACTGCAAATGCTTTGACTTTCTTTATCAGGTTATGACCTTGCTTTAATTCCTGATCCTTTCAGTGTGGAGTTACCCCTGCGAAAAAACTCTAAACTGCCTGTGGATTCGAGGATAAGTGCTTGTCAATATGTGTTAGCACTGTGCAGACATGATGACTTATCCAGGGTGCCTTCCACCCAACGGATGCTAGGGTGAGTTGCAGCCTCCCCGTGGCCTTAAAAAATGAAATCATGAAAGAAGAAGAGTCTTTTTTTTACTCTTGCACTATATACATGTTGTCATTTCATAATGTTACAAATGAGCTTTAGTAACTAAATTGGGGGGGGGGGGGGACAAAGACATTGGTGGACTTCCCCTGAGTCCACCAATGTGGTGTGTAATTTCCAAATATTTTCACGGTAGCAGATTATTTTACGGTCTGTAATTTCCTGTATTATTATACTAATTATTATTATTATTGCCTGTAGATGAAAATGTCTAACATTTATGCTTTTCAGTTTGGCTGACGGGCTGTGCACTGATTAAAAGACTCTTTAGGGACTATTTTCCCTATAATTAGTACCAAATTATGTAGTTCTTTTATTATTTGAAAATTCCAGGCCCATCAAACAAAGTGTTACCGACACTTTTGAACTGCATTTACTGAATAAAAATAAAAATTAGCTAATTGATTGGTTGATTGGTTCCCAGAGTGCAAACTGTGAGTAAAATCCACATGATTCCACAAGAGCAGTTGAAGAAATTCAAGTAATTTGTGCAAACATAGTCTTTATTTAATAACTTGCCAAGAGCAACGTGTATAAAAAAAACTAATCAATGACACACAAAAAGTCACTGAGTCCACAAGAATTGAAAAATTGTAGAAGTGCAGGTAATAAAGCTTTTGTAATGGTTTACATAACTGTGTTACATAAGTTAATAAGTATGTACATAATGACAGTCATGGCCATTTCTCACAGTAGCTGAAAGTAGATGCTAAGACACGTACGTTTCCTCATGTATGATTTCTATTTCAGCAGTGTTGGGCAAGTTACTTTCAAAATGTAATATCTTATATATTACTAGTTACTTTCATCTGAAAGTAATAAGTTACTTTACAATATACTGCTGTCTGTGTAGAGTAACTTGCTACTTTTGCATTATTTTCACCAAAATAACCACAGACAGATGATGACTAGGCAATATAAAATGGAAGAGTGTAATGTTGTTTCATAGCAGCCTTGACATAGATTGCACTTGACTGTTATGTTCTTTTCTTTGATAAACTGAAAGTAGTGGGAGTATACCCATCTCGAAAACGCAGAGCCTGCAGCCATCTCAGCCGTCGAAGTTCGACATCTTGAAATTCTTATTATATTTTTTTCTGGCGGTGGAGTGGTGCACGGTGGGAATGATTTCTTTAAAAACAAATACACACTTAATTTCAGGTGGTAACACGTTACTTGACATAATAACTGTAATAATATTACCAAAATCCTTATAGTAACGCATTATATTACTTTGTTACTGCTAAAAGTAATACATTACTGTTACCCCAACACTGTATTTCAGTTTTCTTTTATTTACAAAAATAATGTTCTGACAAAATTCTTTAATTCTGCAATATCAATATTTATAGTTGATATCAAAGGAATAATGGTAATATTCATATACATTGAAAAAGAGTGGTCATAAACATAAACTTAGCCTTTGATGGAATTAAAAACTTAAACGTTTACAGTGGATATTAAAAATAAAAAGGTTGAGATGACAGTGAACACAGAGCTTATGTCTTGGGATGAAACAAAACAAAACAAATAAATCATCCCGTTTAAATTAATCCACATTTTCTCCAAACAGCCATTCCACTGACAGCACTATGAAGGAATCTGACAGAGGTCCAAACCCAGGCTTGGAGTTCAACCCAGTCTGATGAGAGCAGATGTTTGTTTTTAATTCTTCCTCCAGCTTCCTTGTACAGTCATTATGTTCCCAGACGTCTTGCTCTGGACCTGCGAGCTTGGAGCTGCCTGAGGGGCAATTTGATGGGCTGCTTGTTGAATTTTTCCATTATTTCTTTGATGCGTGACAGGTTGGTGCGGCCGATGGTAAAGTCGCACCTGGTGGCGCCCATCTCGTAGCCCACCTCGCACTTCCTACTGGTAAGGCTGTAGCCCTCAGCCCTGGCTGTTACTTTGTACTCTCCGGGGTTCAGCAAGCGCCAGTAATCGCCATCAGCAGCTGATAACACACACAAACACAAAACGGCTAATAAATATTTTGCACTTTTGTGGTTAGGTTTTACGTGGCACCAATGGAAGGAAAGTGTTCCATGCTCAAACTAACATCACAATTTTTGCCACATTGAGTCCCCTGATAACATAAAAAAGAAATCAGATCTTTTTTAAGTCGTGTTTTTGGCAGATAGCCATGGCAATAGCATTAAACATCTTCAGTAGCACAAACGGATGGTAAAAACTGAAAATGGTGGGACTGATTTAAAAATAACGGGCTGCCTGTGCTTTCTGTGTACCAGCCATAGAGGCTACAGTTAATGTAAATCTTTAATCCACTAATACTAATCCTATCACATCTTAATGTAATGTTACAGTGATCTAAGCACAAAGTCCAATATATAAACTGAAAAATAACTTATATTATACCCAGAGTGGACTGTTAAACTAATTCAGTTTCCTCTTGTAGAAGTAATACTAGTCAAGCATGAAATTTGTAATAGATTCAGTTTGATTCAGATTGATTGAGTTCACACAGTATAAAAACACAGTAAAACCTTGTTCTCATCTTCCTCCTCACAAGAAAGACTTCATTTTTTCAGGTCCTGTAAAATACATCTGTAACAATCCCGATACAGACTTGAATACGACTGGGTTTAATGACTCCACAGTGACCTCAATGTGTAATTCAACACTAGGCTGAAAAGCAATGTTTCACTGCCCTCTGTGAGACATCACTGACAGGTGTTGTTGGTTGTACTCAGCTTTGTTGCACCTGTAATCAGCCACAACAGTGATGTCACAATGTACTGACTCACCTTGAATATCACATAGCAGCAAGGTGATAAGTTAGGTCAGCTGGAAGACAGCAAAAATGTGATTTCCTTGATGGTGTTAAAGGTACCCTGAGGAATGTTTGACCACTAGCAGCACTGTTTATGGAACAATGCTTTCACATGTACGTCCCCGTTGGTTTGCTCTCATGCAAACAAGGCCGCACATGTAAGTGTACTTAAAAAATGTCTTTCCAGATGTTTTATGAGGAATCAAATGGGATGAAATATATTAAATGCTTGAGTAATGCTGAACGTAAACAGAAACCATATTTCCAAAAAAACCCATTTTTTCCTTAGCTGCTGTGCTCAACTGTGAATTTATGTTTTCCCACCTATTTTTTTACACATATAACATAAAACCAGATTGTCATAGCTATCTTTTCTTGTAGATTTATTTAATGTTATGTAAATGCTAAACCTAAATGTTAAATCTCTCTAATATCTCAGGAGATAGAGGTTATGGGTAATTAATGAACTGTGATCCAGATGGGGATTTACTCTGTAGGAAGTACAGTTTTCCTGTTTACTTATATTACAGAGAGAATACATGTACAATGAGCATGTTTTTTTATTTTCTGTTGTCAGTGTACAGTAAATATAAACCAAAAATAATTGAATAATTGGTTAAACTATTTGTATTTTCTCTCAGGTGAAACAGCTTTCTATGGATTTTGCTCCCTTATGGGTTGTACCAATAAAAGACCATGTAAATGTTCAATTTAGGCTAAATCACAACAAGCATAATTGAAGTTACTCGTTATTTGTGCATCAGCAGCAATATGCAAATTTTGTCCTAGAAAGCTGTATCTAAACAGCCTACTAAGCAGTGGCAAAAAGCAAGCATCACAAAGTTAGAGAGTTCTTTGTGTTCTACTTCTGAAAAAGGTAGTGCTCTGTATTCCCATTTAGATTTTTAAAAATAGCTCTGCTTTGTCATGTTACATTTTCTTGGTCTCTCCCCACTGATCGCTGCCTTTATGTGATCTGGGAAATGCGCTTGTGGTGTATTTTCAGCCTTTGAGTCACTCACAAAATGACAGCGTTGCTTCGTTCCCGTCATACAGACACCCACCTGACACGTCTGAACGCCCACTGAGACAAATAAAGTATGATGGCAGGTCTGTCTCTGCTGCTGATCTGCAGCCGATCCAAACAGTAACACACGGACATCTGTGCTCACATAACTTAGGTTCGGATGGCAGGAGGGGATCTAATTGTTTCCTGAAAAGGCTTTAATATAAAATGCTAATGAGCTACTTAATTCTGAGTCTGGCAAAACGTCGCTCAGATATTGATCAGATATCAGTAGCACTGCTGTCATCTCGGTGACTGTGGTTGTTTCATTAGTGAGAGGACAATTCCTTCACAAATGTTTTTGAAGGTTCATACAGTTCCAAAGCAAACTGAAGTCAGCTGAAAAGGTACCATTTTGAAAATAAAAAGCCTTAAATCTTTACTGACTGCAACTGAGAGTAGCAAGATTTCTGAGAGGAAGCGGTGACTTATACTTAGTTCCAGGAATAATAATGGCTAATGTCCTTTTGGACATTCGATTTCACGCTCTAAGTAAAAAACTGCTTTGGCTTTGAAGGCTGCATTTTTTAGGCATCAGCAGAGATTGCCTTGAGGACGCACAATCGATAGTAAAATTCAGAGCAGAAGGTCTTGGAGAAGCTGGCTATGACTGTGAATTGACTGAGACTCGTACCTGCGGCTGTAGTGAAATACATCAGCTGCTTTTGTTTAGGCTTTCTATTCCTTCTTACACTGGAATGCTAACTCACTGTAACAGTGACTCATTCCTGAGGAATATCAGCTCAAGTGTACAGACAGTCGAGTCACAGCCCTGAGGTAGCTTCTGCTGCTTTGATTGCTAAATCTCAGCTTACTCACATAAAATCTCAGAGATGGAGGGGAAAATATTCACATGCTGGAAAACAGACATCTGTTTGTGTCCAGACAAACTTAAACTGAACAGATTTTTGAAGTGAACATGTTTATTTTGTTTATGTTGCTACCTCAAATGAACAATTAATGGTTTAAATTATACATAAATACCAGGTGACATGTGGTACTGTACCTGTGCGAATATCATGGCTGATTCCCTCCACAGAGACGATGGCGTTTGCTATTCCGCGGCCTTGCAGATCCCTCACTACACCTTTGATCCCACGATGCACCTGCATATGAAAAGCATGACCCATGCAATAATGTGAAAAATCCTGCCTGAAGTTTACCCCATCAGCATCTACTGCATATTTTAATACATTGTATATTCCATGATGTGATGATATGATGCATAATGTATGATATTCAGTTTAACAGAACTTTTAAGTGTGTTGTAATATCTTCCTTCTACCATCAATATTTAAAGAAGGTACATCCGAACATCGGGCCACATCCTCTGAAGTCAACATTTCTAAACTGAATACATCATAACAGGCTGACAAGCTTGTCAAAACTTAAAGTCTTCTCAAAGTGAGGCTGGATGTGCAGCCTTATTTTGCCTAAATTTGGAGGGCACAACCTTTGCAGCCCTCAGTATCCCATAATCCACACTCAGGATTCAGGAAAGTCTTTATGTTGTCAACAATTACTGGTAAATATAAAATAAAATAGATAGCACATGTGTCATTTTGTATTTTTATCTATTTGTATTATCAGCCAGGATTTGGTGTTAATCACAAGGGGTTATAGAAAATGGAAATTATATAGACATATTTGCTATTAAACTGATACATATTTTGCCAGGTGTCCATCATGTTTTGAAGTAAATTTTACAAAAAAAAATCTGTTAAGGTGTCATTGAACATCTACCACTCAATTTCTCTGCACTATGAGGGCTCAAATTTGAGTTCACAAGATAACTAGGAGCACCCGAATGCACCATTAGTTTTGATTTTGTGGGGTCAGACTATCTCAAATTTGGGAAGGTGCTCAAGTTCAGCTTGGCCTTTAGTTTTTTTCTTTCACAGGATGCCTGAATTAAGTTGTAGCCAATAATTGCTTCAAGACAATTTCCTATTGGCTTTTACTGCAAATGTTAAGAAGTCTATTTAAATGTTTCACAGTTAAAATTCCTCAGTTAGAACACTTTTAAGTAAATACCGAAGTCAAAAGAACAACAGGAACAAATTAAGAGTCAAATAGGAACTAATATATTCCTATAATAGAAAAAAAGCATGTGTTTATGTGTCTTGTCTGCACGGCATGGGTTGTCTCGTGTGTTTGTGTGAGTTGCGGGGGCTGCTTTGCTTTTGTACCTGCTCCATGAAGACAAGAAGAGACTCGCGATTGTTCTCCCACTCTTCAGGCAGTTCACTCTCATGAGGGAATTTGTCACAGCCCACATACATCGACAACTCAAAGCAGTTGGTGTGCAAATAGCTGAAATCATTCATACCTGCCAAGAAAGAGAGACATACTGTATCTGTAGGCCAGCATCGACTCAGGTTAGCATTTTGCCCAGACATCTGTGGCAATAATTGAGAGTGAAATGGAAATTGAAGCGCTTCCACTTTTGCCTTTTTTTTTTTTTTAATTGTTTGCTTTTGAATTCTAACAAGATGCTTCAAGCTAAAACCTAGAAGCTTTGAAAGAGCCAAAGGGGTTTAACTCTGAATATGCAGATGTGCTCACGGGTGCTAAACAAAGCTAAAGCTCAAAGGCTCAGAGCTGAGAAATCCTGCATAAGACAGTGTCAGGATCAGCGAGAAAACACTCGGGCAGCTATGGACACTAACTGCCAGCCGCTGTGTGCCAGGACGCCCCGTTGATGGTGCCATCCTCCTTGGCAAAGTCTTCTGTGTGGCAGACCCTTCGGTTGGCATCAGTCATCAGGCGGTGGGTGGAGGCGTACGAGAAGGCCAGCCAACGGAAGACGTGGTCATCCGGGGTGGGCGTCGGCTCCCTGGTCACCCCTTGGGAGCGAGTTTTGTCGTACGGGAAGGTCACCACCAGCTCCCCTCCCTGGATGTTACTGCCCAGTACAAAGGGCATCTTCTCCATCCATGTTATCAGAGCCCGCGTCTCCATGGCAACCTACAGTAGCGGGCACAGGAGAGGGGAGTATAATGTAATTCATGCAATCACCTCAGTAGCGGGATTGCTAAATTAACTCATGCTGAAAACACTTTCACTGCAATATGCTCTTAAGAGATATCTAAAGGGCTGTTCACACATTCCCATGCTGTAAACTAATTTCACTACTATTTATTCTAGAAATTTTCAATAAGAGGCAGCAAGCCACCTATCATCCAGTGACTTGTATTTGCATGTTACAATCAGGAAATTGATAAAAGTTGCCCCTTATAATTAAACCAGACCTCCTATCTCTGAGCACTGGTTGGGCCAGTCAGTGAGGCGAGCGAGGACAGTTTTCACAGCTTCCTGAGCACAGATGGGGATCCCAACTCTGCAGCTGCAGCAGCTATTCTGGAGGCTCTGTGTGACTCACTCGTGGCTTGCAGTAACGTCAAAACACTGGTGAGGATGAGCTTTTTATAGATCACTGGGTATATTTTAGCTCTCAGCCTCTTCGTCACAAATAGCAAATGCATCCGCTCCTCCCAAAATAGACAGTGCTGATACGCCCACGAGGCTGTTTTACCCTTTTGAAGAGACGGATGGAAGAAAGATGCAGCATATGGTAGATCAAATTTGATGCTGTAAGCAGTGAAAACTGTGAGTAGGACTTTGAAGTGATCTATAACACCAAATTCTAAGATTAAAAATGAATGCTTAAGTTTAAATGTCTCAGAAGTTGCACCATGCAGATAATAGGCACAAATGATGCACTTGTATGCAGTTACCTTTGAGGCTGCTGAAATTTGCCCATTATGTGAGTTTAAAATACAACATTGCTACCACACTGACCATTAAACAGAGTCAGTTAAGACTCACTGAGGCGTTTTTGGACTGGTACCACTCTGGTATGGGCACATGGTGGTTTAACATTTTGCGAGGGATCCATTTCTTGGCCTCAGCTTCCCACAGTATGGAGTTCAGATCGGGGAAGTTATGGTGAATGTCTATTCCATCGTTGCTCCAGCGCCCCAGAGACCAGCCACTGAGCTCTGAACCCTTGGTGAAAAGAAGAAAGAAACAAAATTTGAAGGAAATTCAGAGACAATGATAGTTATGAATGGCAACTATAGTTCTATGATTGCAAATACTTCTAGGGGCTTTAGGTGTAAGCACAGAGTTTTCTTCATTTTATATGAGGTCCAGCAGTAGCAGCAGGTCAAGGAAAGGTGCAGAGTGGGCAGGACTTTACCTGTAGTTCGTCTTGTACAGTCTCATACGTTGCATACAGTCTGAAGGAGAGTAATTATATGCACATCACGTAGGTGCAAGGCTATTAGAAAGCAGCATCAATGAAAAAGTATCTCCTGCACACTTACTCCAAGCCACAAAATTTAATCAGAACAACGTATGTATGCAGGTGTTACTTCCTTCAAGGTAGTGTACAGTCTGCCATGGTTTTATATGAAGGTTAAGTGACAGCCAACTCAACCACATAGGCTATGTGCAGCTAGGGATCCCAAACAATTAAAGAGGCTAAAAGCTGCTAAAATGTGTGTAGAGATACAGAGTTGGGTATTCATTCTGAGCGGATTTAACTGATAATTAGACTGAATTATTATTCTGTTTCACTTTATTCATTCATATGAATCACTAAACAAACCAGAGTTGTAGGCAGCAATTTAGTGGTCTGGATCCAGGCTGGGGTTAGACATTACTAGTGCCCTTTCCCATTACACTGGATCATTTGATTTAGTGTAAATATCAATTACATGCTCTAGTTTAATCATTGCATCAGCTATGGCAAAATATGATTACACAGTTGTTATTTGAGGAGCTGAAAAAACTGGTTGAGAAGAAGCATTTGCTGCCCTTTTAGAGGCCTCATACTGTTGAATAAGCTCATCTTTATTAACTGTGAATATACAAGCAGTTTTCAGTTCAAAGACACATGGAAATTATGGGGCTTTTCCATAGACGTGCTGGCTTGACTTGACTTGGTTTGAATCTGTTTACTCGACATGTCAGCACCGTGCGGCAGGGATTTTAATCTCCATTACAACAGGGCTACCCGCTTGAAGGTGTGTCTTGAACTGATGACACACTTGTCTTGAGTTGTTGATGTTTAAAAGCAGCGCCCTCTTTAGCATTGTTTACTCAAGTCCCCAGGAAGTGCGCCAGACTGTGACTAGTGGTCAAAGGAGTGGCTGTAAAACGGTGGATACAGTTTTTGAGCGTCACAACCCGTGCGCAATGATTCGTTTCACTATCACAATTGATCCATTCTGTCCAATAACATTTGGAAAGTCTAGAAGAGCCACATCATGAATCATTATATCCCATTGAAGTTAGCAGAGGGCTAAACTGGAATTTAGCCGGCTTGTCCCATCTGATGTCACCACCACCCGCTTGGAGGTGGGTTGGGTGCATTTCGACCCAACTTTGGAGATGAACCATCTTGGGTGCAACTTGGCACAACTCGGCGTGTTAAAGTGGTAATGGAAACACAAATCAATGCAGCATGGTTTGACTCGGTGCTGCCAAAATGCCATTGGAAAAAGGCTATTAGTTGTTAGGGAGTCCCATTACAAGGGCGACGCCTGCATGAAAAAGAGTGTTACGGTTCATACAATGTCCTCACACACCAGGTCACCAAATGACATGATGTCATTGGCTGTACAGAGGCCAAGCTCTATCAGACTTGCTTTTGATCTCCCTTTCTTGTCTTCATCTGTTTGTTTTATTAACACTGGGCCTTTAATCTGGCAGGCCTGCAGCTGATTTAAGAACATCCCCAACAACATGTGTTTCCGTGGTATTTTTCAGCAGAACAGGCAGCCTGTGTCCACTTGTTTCTCCACTGTTTATTTCTAGATCCCATACCTTGTTCACAAAGATACAATTCTATGTATCCCACCATATCATTCAAACCAATTTTTCCTCATGCACCTACATCACATGAGCTCTTATCAGGAGAAGACACACCTGTCAAACAGACATGGTGCTATTTTCACCAGAGGCCAGTGCGTGATATGAGGTCACTAATGGCCGTCTTGCAGACCTACCACTTCAAAGGCTTTCTCGTACCCATCGGGGTTGACGGATGGCAAGAGATGGATTCTGGTCTCCTCCACCAGGTGACGTATGCGCTGGTTGCCAGACAGATACTCCAGACACATGAACTGCATCAACAGGAGGAGCAGCTCTCGTCCCAGCACCTCGTTACCATGGGAACCTGCTGTGTAACGGAACTCTGGTTCACCTGGTCAAAAGGTTCGTACGAAGGGAGAGATGAGGAAAATGTAGACGGAGAGAGGCAAAAATAAATAAATAAATATGCAATCACTGCAACTAGAGCCACATGGAGGAAATCACACTGAGGAACACTGTGTGATGTCTCTAGTGTTGTTGTTATTGTACATCAAATTTGAGCAATCACATCCTGTTGCTTTAAAGCACACTGTTCCCTTAAATATACTCACCAACTTCATGCTCTCCTGGGTTATCAGAAATCTCTATGGCATACAGCTTGAGGCCACTCTGGCTCTTTCCTATGTTGTAGATCCGGGTGATGTTGGGGCACATTTCATTTACCACCTTCATTAGCTGTGGAAAGAAAGTAATAAAGCATCAGTTCTTGATTAATTATATAAAAAAAATCTAAAATATCTGACATTAGTCTGGCACATCGTATCACCCTTGGGGTTCAAATGAGTTACTTGCAGAGGTAGAAAGCAACATTTTAATATATTCATTCACTACAATTTAGAGGTACTTTAGCCCAGATAGCATATGGAAGTGGGCCACTTTGGGCAATGATTCGGCACTGCTGGTCTTCTTCTGGCCCGGACAAAATGGATGTGAGCCAGAAATGGCCCACATGTAAAATAGCAAATATGGCCCAAATATCCCAAATCAAATGTGGGCCTTTTTTTTGGAAAAGATGCGGTGCTTTCAGTTATGTGTATTCTGGATGTGGGCCATTTCTGGTTTATCTGGTTTGTTCTTCACTGACATATGGCTTGCTCGTGGCCCAGATCTGGGAAACAGGAGTGGACCGCCCATGTGCATCATTCCATGCGGTATGTGGGCCGGATGAAAGTGTTGGGTGTGGGCCGGATCTGGACCACAGCAATTTTGCTATCTGGGAAATGTTTTGCAACTTCATATTTCAAAGGAAAATACTTTTTTTTTTTTTTTATTACACCCATAACGGTAACACTTAACATAAAATTCAATAAATAGTCCCTGATTAAACTACCAGTTGATAAATCGACAAAACAGTCTAACTCAAGATTCAATTCCTTGCTTGCTCTGGTGCTTTTGACCATATCTCACAGGGTTTGCTCAGCTGTCATAGAAATGTAGATGTGTAAACTTTCCATTATTCTGAGTACTTTTATGACTTTTCTTCCGTGTTGGCTTAAAATTTGAGCTTGACAGTTCAAATAAAACAATCTGAACTTGAACTGTCAAGCTCAACATTTATGCCAACATGAACCAGCGGTCATAAAAGTGCTCATAAAAGGGATGGAAAGTTTGAATATCTACAGGGTCATTACAAGTGAGCAAACTCCCTCTGCTGAAAGCTCTGGCATGAGCGGTAAGTGGACCTTGAGTTGAGCTTGTTTTGTCTTCAAGGGCAATAATGAAATGTTACGCTCAAAGTGTATCCAGGAACTTCACCTGGATCAGCTACAAGGTAGAAATGCTGGTTAGTAATAATAAATTGATTGATTGATTGTAAAATGAATTAAATAATGAATTTAGTTCTCTGAAAAGGTCCATTCTTCTTCTTTAAAACCCTGAAAACCTATTTTCTCAATCAGCTTCTTACTATGAGCAAAGGAAAAACATTTTCTTTTCTGGCAAAGTTAAACAGTTTTTGGTATTTCAAATTTATAATTTACTGCATTTTCTGTTTTGTCTGTGCTTTTCTTATTGGATTGAGGTTGGTGGGATTAAGCTGGAAACAGTGATGTCAATCATGACTGACATCAACATCTGAATCAAATATGATGACTGTTGTGGGGTTGGTTGCCTATTTTGCCAAGCTAATGTCAACCAAATAGAAGCACATTAGATGGGTTTTTGTGTGTTAAACAATTTTTCCTCCAAACTTTAATTATGATTGTTGTACATCTAGTTACATTTATTAATATTTAATGTAATGATATCATTTTGAAAAGATTTGAAACCATATTTTCAGGGGTTTTAAAAACATTTTTCTATCGATTCTTTCAAACCAGCATTTTTACATTGTGATTTTGTTACTTTAAGTATTGCCTTATAGCCTCAAAACTGAACAAAAATATCACAATGTTATTAGAAATTTCAAAAACAATATTGCCAGTGCTGTGTCACAGACCTTATTTAATAACACTCTGCCAGTGAGGGGGGCTGTGTGAGAAGCAGTCACAGTAATTATGAAGACAGGCTTGTAGAGGAGCTGATTAAAATAGCAACAATCATTTACCCATATGGGTATGAGCGGAGACACACAGAAGTGCAACGGGAAATAGACTAACAAGCTGTTAAGTAAAGCAACCACATTCATTTCAAAAATCTGTTTACTCGCTCTTCCAGCTGCTGCAGCAGTCATTAGGAGTGATGGGGTTTTAATTAAGTCTGGGTTGAATCTTTACTTTTCTAACCAAGTAAATCATTAAACCAACGTCTGTTTTTATTAATAAAACAAAAGAACAAAAGTCAGTGGTAAAATTCTTGCTCTGCTCTTCCAGTTTAATAAAAGCACAGCGTTCCCTTGATAAATATACCTGGATTGTATTTACCAGGATCAATGTAGAACTTTCTGTTTTAAAGGTTGTGAGTCTTTTTACATACACAACCTGCCACTTCATCACCACTTGGAGGAATATATTTTTCATTATTGATATATAATTAACAAGGCTGGGGCAGGTAATGTATTTAAACTACTGCTGTCGTTAAATAAATGCTTCTTGGCAAGGATGTGCTGGGTTAATGCCAAGGTAATACGCCGTCTATCTACTCTGTAACAACTCTCAACTGTCCACATTCTGGCAATATCAGTATTCCCAAGGCTACAGCATTATGATCAGCTGTGATGTCCTTGAATAATATTAGAGATATTTTTTGCACCCCTCTCATGGGGCATGTACTTTATTTGAGGAGCCACAATGGACAATTTTTTACTTTGAGGTTCTGGCACTGCACTATTTAAACTGCCATGGAAGAGGGAGAGATATGGTACAGGTACCTGCATGGAGAAAAGAAATGTGAAGGGTGAAAAAGCTTTAGAAGCTGAGTTTTAAAAATAGTCCCTCCTTTCTTTGTGAAGGCCTATTGAGGCTGGACACCCTGTGTGACACACATTAGCCTCAAAGACAAGAAAAAGAAAAGAAAAACAGTCCATTTAATTGACTTTGATATTCCTGGAGTAGCATTTCAAGCTGTCACAGCAGAAAAAAAGAGCCATACAGCCCGAGCATTAATTGGAATAAGTCTCAATCTGGGTCATAACAGCAGTTTAGGACACGTGTAGGACACTGTTTTGAAACGGGGAGCTGCTACATTATAGAAGATTGCGATTCACAGCACTTGTACCTTCCCAACCACTCAATCACAGTGCACACAGTGACAAATACAGCTGTCCTCCCTCTTGGTACAAATAGGCTACTGTTCATGACAAGTATATGAATAAGTAATGACACAACCCAGGAGATGCTTTATGCATTTTCATGTAGCTGGCAGCTCTCTGTTCATTTGTTGCTGTTACACACTTTGTTCTTGCAAAGGACACAACTTGTCTGGTACTGGCTCGCAGTTACTCAAGATGTTTTATTGCTTTGTGCTCTGATGTCTTTGCTGAATAAGAAATAGGAGCTGGCCTCAGTAAGTAGGCTGTTATCTCCTCGCTGTGACTCACCTGCCTCATTTCTTTATAGCTGTGATGTCTAAAGTCCAAGTCATCAGTTGTTATGACTTCATTGCGTCTGTGGTAATAATTATTTGGATCTGTGGGGAATCACAAAACATAAAGTTATCCAGAGGCTGAAGGTGGATCAGCTCCTTTAATTAGCAAGAAAGCCACAGCTCAAAGGGTCAGTTCACCTAAATCACAAGGAACCATATTTTCTCACTTATAACCTTAGTGATATCTAGCAATGTTATTAACACGTCTGCAATGACAATGCTAACATGTTTATGTTCAGGTATAATGTTAACCATGTTTACAATCTTAGTTTAGCATCTAATTAGCATTAAACCCAAAGTACAGCTAACTACAGTCATTAGTTTTGCAGGTATTTGGTTATAAACCAAAAGATGAAAAGTTAACAATTAATCTAAAAGGGGAACATGACTTTCTGTACAAAATATCATGGCAATCCATCCAATAGTTGTTGGGACATTTCTCTAAAAAAAAAAAAACAAATATGTCAACCATGGTGACACTAGAGGAAAAGTCAAAGGATCACCCAAAGTCATTAGGATTTATCGTCTGGGAAACATGAATGCCAGTGCAAACTTTCATGTTAGTCTAGACCAAAGTGGTGGACAAAATGACCAACACTGTCATCACTAGAGCCACACCACTACCCAGCTGTGGAATGATTTCACTGGGACAATTTCAAGTATAGCTCCAGTAAAAATTCTTTGAAAACTTCAGCACATGAAAGAAAAACTATCCACATGGCTAGATGCCACTAGAGGGAAGTGAGGTCACTTAAAAAGGCCTACTTTTTAAATTACCCATGTGGCTAAATCTTGTGTCATTTGTTTTCCACCCTCTGGTGTCAATAAATCATATGTCTGCTTTGTCCATACAAACCCGTCACCTGGCATAGGACAGCCAAGGATCTCCACTCTCATACAGATACTGCCACTGTTAAACCAAGACCGAGGGTTGACTCGAATGTATCGGGCGACCACAGGTGTTGGGAAAATGTTCCGGACCGGGATCTCCTTTTCCCTGTTGCCACTGAAGATCTACTGAGGCAAACACACATTAAGCCAGACGGTGAATAAAAACTCAAGGACAGGATGTAGATTTTTGTGATGGTGCACCTCAGTTGATTTCATTTATTAGTTTATTTTTCAGGGAAAATTCACACCGATGAATAGAAAAACTCTAAGCCAGAGTTAGCCTATAGAGTGCCAATTTTCATCAGTTGTCCCTAGCTGGATCATAATTTTTTATGTTACTATGAATAAAGAAGCACAGCAGAGCCATAAAAAGCAGAATATACTATATACTATTATACACAGTCCCAGTGCAGAGAATCAGATACAAAAATAATAGAGGGAGTGAAGAGAGATAAAACAATCATGTTATTTTTATAAACAGTCACCAGCCAGATGCATTCTGAAATACAATAATTAAGTTAAAAATGATTATAGTTTTCAAATTTTAGTCCACATAGGCCTTTAATAAAACACATCAACACATTTGTAGAAATAAACTCTTATACAACTGTGAGTTTATTGTAAATTTTAACACCCACAGTTGGACTTCTTTTTTTGCACCTTTTGGCATTTTGAAAGAAAATCATAGCAGTCTGGTATTTGGCACAAAAGTTTGGCGAGTGGGTGAGCGGGAAGCTTGTTGCGGAGACTAAATTACTGTAGGGACATTATCTCCCACATCGATGACATCACCAGACGATGGAGTGCACAGTTACACCAAAATTTAATTAGGGGGGATGTGAACCACAGTGGGGAGCACTGAGGATATGATTTTCCTCAAAAATATCAACATAATCAGATTTGCATGTTCATTGATAATTGTGATATCATTATTAATTTTTTTAGAGCTGAAAACACTGATGCTATAGTTAGTCGTCAAAGTATTGCTATGTTTGGTTTCGCTCTATTCAATTACATCAAATGCACTAGCAGAAAAGGGACACAACTCTGACAATGATCTGGGATGAGGTTCTCATCTGCTCGAAGATTATCAGTATTTACTATTGCCTCTCAGCTCATTAAGCTTGGAAATAAGCAGAGATCTAAATCTTCCCTTGTAGTTGCTCTCAAGCAAGAATTCATTTTTCTATTTGGTTCTAGTTTTTCAGGTACACACAAAATAAGACTCCTTATAAATTTGTTTACAGAGAGAAAGAATAATAATGTTAAAGCTCTAAAGGAGTCTTTACATTGTGATAATAATGTTCTATTTTGTGGATATTCATCAGGAGACACTTGGTTTAAATATATGTTACTTTAAAAGTCATGTCTGTGACTCACCAAGTCTTCTGAGCCGTTTTTCAGTGTTATCCAGGTATGACTGTCATTGCTCACCATGACCTTGTACGAGGTCACCCAATCACTCCTGTTAACATTATGAGAGAAAAGTCAGGGGGATGAGAGGAAGAAAAGAAATATCCTGTCAGGATGGATTCAATGCAAATGCAGCTCTGAGGTGACCGTGAAGAAGTCGCTCAGCACACACCCAGACACGCTTTCATTCCCACCGGGTTAAAGTCCATTTAAAAACAGGAAAACGGGAGAGGAGGTCAGAGAATTTATCTTAGAGATGTCACTTGAGCATTTTTATCACTTACAGTTTTGGAATGTGAGGAAAAGTGAAAATTTTCATGCAGATGGTTTTCATTTTGGTATTCCAGGAAATGTTGGCCTCATAATCAGACTGAGATGACTGATTTTTTGTTTTCTATTATTCATTAATTCATTCATTCATCATTTGAATACTTTTAAAATCAATCTTACACTGCATTAGCACGCAACAATCAGGGCCATATCTACCATTGAGGATATTAAAGGATAGGTTCACAATTTTTTAAGTCTCTCTTAAAACAACAGTCAGGTGCCCATATGAACGTGAAAACTGATTTTGCTTGCTGTAATCATTCATCCTGTTCATAATGACCAGAAGATCCCCTCCAAATGCGCTTAAAGTGTAAGTGATGGGGGACAAAATCTACAGTCCTTGTTTTGAGAAAAAATGTATTTAAAAGTATAGATAATACAAGGCTTCAGCAGTTAGTCACATAAAGTGGATATCTTCCACAGCTACAGTCTTTTTGTAAAAAAAAAATTCTCTCTCTGTGTCTCAACGGAAAGCGTTTTCCTGTTCAGCTGCAGTGAAAGGATTATAACAAAAAGAGGGAATTTGGCAAATTAACCTTAACTAAACTTTTGCATGGAAGGAGGACTGCGGATTTTGCCCTAAAAGTGCATAATGAGGGGATCTTTTAATGCCCAGTATGAACAGGAGGAATGATTACAGCAAGAAAAACATGCGTCAGTGTTCATTTGGGTCCAGTTATATTGTCCCAATATACTTTATAGAAAATATATTGAACATTTAACTGAGTAAACCAAATATGACAAACCAAATAGTATGAAAATTTTAGAGGCTTTGGCACAAAATTATTCACTTGGCATTTCTATGATCCTGGCTATGGTCTGCTTTAAGATTTTTTATATGCATGGGTATAAATGGCAGTCAAGAACAGAAAAAAACAAACATCTGAAAGTCTAAAAAAGTATATAATGCATTTGAAAATGGTCAACAAAACACACTGCACGGAGAGGTAAAATATCAAATAGTAAAATGTTTTTATATCCATCTGTAAAAAGAATTCATTCAAGATGTCCCACAGTGCCAGCAGAGCTCTACCCAGTATGTGCAGTATGTAGGTTGGAGGTTGGAGGTGACTCCCATGTGTTTGGATAAAGACATCAGTGCTTAGCTGGTCCAGCCTGCTAAGAATTCCCAGTTCTGCTAATTAAAGCGCTGTTACAGACAGAAGCCCCTGAGCTGGCACTGCAGACAGCTACATGCCCGATGGAGCTAATTGCGGAGAAATTCTGTCTCAGGCATTGGGGTCTTCTGCGCCCTTAGATTGTGCTGGCATGGAAGGAAAATTACAAACACTGCCTGATAAAGTATCTCCCCATGCTCTCTAACTACACAGCAGTTTCTAGAAGTCTATTCCACCCTTTCCAATTAAGAAGTACAAAGGCTAAAAGTTGTCAAATATTATTACAGAGCAAAAGTCAGAGTAGGTAGATTGTAGGGAAAAATGTGAACACCAGCAATTATTGGTTTTCTTTGTGAAGAATGGACCAACTTAAACGCAAATAAAACTTTTCCCTTCTGTTCATCACTTTATTGTTGTCAAAAATTCTTTTAAAGGGTTCTATTTTTCTTTTATATCACTGTCTCCACTTTCTAATAATAAGGCATACAAAGGTGTTTATAACTTGTAACTAATGGCTCCATATTGGTTCATTACCTAAAATGAATAATTTGTGCATATGTAACCACTTACATGTACCCCTCACACTCTCATTATGGACTTCTTGGATTTAATATTTTGATCCTGGACTGAGATATGTGGATATAATTTGGGTTTTGGCTGTTAAACACGACGTGTTATTATTGAGATCCTTTGAACTTATTTTACCGTATAACGCACGGTTACGCCATAAAAACTTTGATGATACTGCAGATGTCATCCAGTTCATAAAAACTCAGCCTCAGGGTTAAGGAGAGCTTTATAACTGTCTTCTTCATCTTCTTCTTCAAATTTCCGGCTGAATGAATGTGCCGAGCCAAAGTCGTTTGCTGCCCTCTACAACAGTGGTAGATGCAAAATATGTATATATTAAATATGATATTAACTATCTAATAATTTCTAAGCAAAAAAGTAAAAAATATGCATTTGAGAGCACAAATTAGTTTTTTTTTTTGTCTCCATGACACCTCCCGGGCTCACCAGATATAAGCCATTTGTATGAAAAACAAGACAAGTTGTGAAAAACGCATCAATGTTTTCATCCCTACATTTTTAGAGTGCATCAGTCCACCATTTAGCTGTTTTTCTTTCTGCTGTGTCACGGTCACAGGTCGTCATTTGTCATTTTTGACTGACTGCCAAGCTTCAAGTTGTCCTTATTAACAGATTATCACAGATTTTTAGAGCATGAGTAAATCATTTTTACTAACATGAACAAAGCCAGTAATCCCAGATTATAAACCCTTAATAAAGTATGCCTTATTCAAAAATGCTACCCCAAAGCCCTTACCAAAACAAAATTCAGGCTACAAGCCTACAGTGAGGAGGAGTTTACTATATTGTTCCCTCACACTATGATAGATCACAGGTCTGGCATAACATAGAATCCAATCTTGTTTAAAAATGTGGGCAGAATAATTCAATGTGAAGTACTACTGCATGACTACAGGTATTTTTTCCGTAACAAAACACACACCTAATCCTTTGTGAGCTCAGGGGTTTATCAGCCTTGTTGAATCCAGTATGTACTGCATGTGTTTGTGTGTGTATGTGAGCATGAACGTCAGTATATCAGAGTGGTGCTATTCTACAATTACATATTCCAAAGTGGATTTTAACAATACTTTTACAGCAGTGCCAAAACAGTTTAAACTCTGGTGATGCGTAGGTGAGCTCTAAATTTGGAGGAAATATTTTTAAGAATCTCTGGATAAACAAAAAGGACCCAGCAGACTGGAGAGCTGAGACAGTGGGCGGCAAGATGATACCCGTTCCTTTGTACTTGGAAGTTCAGTACATAAGATGCCATGGAGACCTGATGGTACTGTAATTCATCTCTTAACAAGCTTTACAGCACACAGCTAGATGACTCATCCTGTATTGTGCTCAGTAAACAGTTCAAAAAATAATCCATAATCTTTATATATCCATCTTTTTCCCATCATCTATGTGTGATGAATAAGTGTACGGTGCGGTAGAGTCCGTTTTCTCCAGTGTTATTTTTATAATGTAGTGACCTTTTAAGAGAGATGAAAGAACGAGGCTGCACTCTAATCAATCAAACTCATAAATCCTTAATCCCAAAGTGAGGGGGATCAGAAAAGACTTGTGAAAAGGGCCAAACACCAGTGAAGGTTCGGCAGCATGTGGATGAGATTAAAAAAAAAAGGAGGAAAAAAGCTTGTTTTGTTTATGTTTGTGAAGTCAAATTTTCCAGTTGTGTTTGAAGAAAAATCCAAGAGTCTCAAGTTTAGACTTCTTGAGCAATTATTGCTGTCTGTCCAGTTTTCATTTCCTGCAGTCATTTTGAAACTCATGCCATATGTAATTAGATTTTTGGCTATTTAGTTTGTTTCAGTTTTTGTTACAAACTGAAAGGATGAATTATAATAACCTGTGATCTTCTGACCTCTCAGCTGGCTCCATCATCTGGTCAAAACAAAATTTTGTCCAATATTTTTGGTTTATCCAGCTGTATTTTATGTTTAATACTGATTAGCAAATGTTGACATGCTAGCTCACCAAACTAAGATGGTGAACGTGGTCATTATACCTGCTTAACGTCAGCATGTCAGCATTGCCATTGTTAACATGTTGCCATGCTGGTGTTAGTATTATGCTAAAAGTACTGCTGTGCATGAGTACATGTCACTAATTTAAAAACAGAGATGTAGCAGTAGCAATGAAGGAAATAAAGCAAAAAACTTTTCGGGGACTATTTCCTGGTGGAGAGTTATTTTTTCCTTGCAGAGTGTAAAAGCTAATGTCTATGTCTCATCTTTTCCTCTTATATTTTATATTTATTTTATCTTTTATCCTTCTCTTACGTGGACTAGTTCGGAAATAAAGTGAAATGTACTGTATAATGTGAACTTTTGCACAACAATGTTTGATAAATCTTAAAGAGCAATTCATAATAAATGTGTTGGAGGATGTAGTTCAGTGGAAGTTGTTTTCATGTTCTAATGTCTACAAACATTTTAAACCAACCTTCTTAAAGACACCACCAGGATTTAAGGCAACTTAGAAAACTGGTGCAAAACCCATTCTCCCACGATTAGGCTTCAAAGTTAACTTGGGCAAGAAAATTCTCATCCTCACTGTGCAACCATCTGCAACTCTCCATGCATGTCTGCAGGGTTCCTACTCACGACCAGAGGGAGCTCCTGCCTTGTGTGACGACCCCTGTGAACTTCGTCAGCCTCCTGGCATCCACCTCGAACCACTGCAGCGGGTCATCTCTCCCGGCACACCAGGCCCCATCATAGAGGTCATCTTCATAAAGGCCAGCCTGCAGGCCAGAAACAGTCGGGTGGAGCAGGATTTTATTCCAGATGTACATGTTGACACGCACACACACTGTCTGTGTATAGTACAACACAACTGTCTGCTGTGCTTCTTTTTGTTACAAATAAAGGCTTCCATTTAAGTGAACCGTGAAATATGCTTAAGTTAACAAGGCTTAGATCATGGCAATCTAAAAATCCAGTGCAGCTGAGTTACAGGAATGAAGGCAGGACACATCTGTGAGACACGTCCGCATGTTAAAAACACTGTCTAGCCTTTCCCAGCATTCCTGAATTTTCGGCAATAGTTTGAACGTATGTTTTACTGATGAAAGATGAGGAAACAGATGAGCATTTTCTTGATGCTGACCTGGTGCAACAGCTGAAAATGTTAAACAAATTTTAATGCATTAAATGCTACTTTATCCATAAAGCCTATACAAATTGTTGGCTCAGAGCGAAATGTGTGAACAGTTGCACACATGTTGACATGCCTCATTGCTTATTTTCTCCATCCAAACTTTAACATTATGATGACTTACTGTACTGCACATGCTGAGTGCATAATATCACTGCCTCTGTATTAAGTTTCTTTGAGGTACACTCTTCATATGCCTCAATACCTAGCCACTAATCATTTAAACTTAGAAGAATGGGAACTGACAACATTTAAATATTCTCACTTCAAAGACATAGACGATATGAAACAGTCATGTACTGTATGTTTAATTATATTAGTTAATATTATTGTCTTGTCTTTAATCAATTGTACATCATTTGACTTACAACATGTAACTTTAAATGTGTTTGGTATTGGTTGGGGCTTTCCAAGATTTAGACTCCACTGAATGTGTTTCTGGTGGAAATGTATTTAAAAGTGTTTTTTATTGAAAAAGTTAATGAATTAGATTTAGCCTTGTATATATAAAGAGTCCTCAAAGGAAATCTGGATTTCTGGAACAATGTGACTAAGGTTGAAATTATAGTTCTGCAAAGATACATGTGGGTCGCACATGCTCGTAAATGAGTTGACCCACATATCTAACAAATCTTAACCATCAGTCGCGCGGCTCTGTGCGTCAAACAAGTTGACTAGTTGATCCGACTTCCTGTTGTGATGCGAATTTGAGGCCGAAAGAAAGAAAAATACCTTCACATTCGAACAAGTATAAAACAAAATGGCAGCACAAACATCTCCAAAGTGATACCAGTGCTTATTTGCGTGCAGCTAAGAGAAATGTGTTCCAGCTACTGTATAAGAAGTGTTCTGCGGCCTTGAAACCAAATTCCTAAAGCAAAAGTGCATGTTAACTGTTGGACGAGATTTGCAAATAATTACCTCAGCCAAAGAGGTTCTGTTTTATGTCCCATTTGTTTATCAGTTATTAGGAAATCTCAGATATTTGTGAATAGATTTTAATGGAATATCTAAGAGGGTTTGGCCATGAAAACCAAGATTTGGTGCCAATCCAGATCCAGGTGCAGACCCATGGACTTCTTTATTTTGGATCACTTTTGCTACTTTGTAATGCTTACTTGAATGAAAAAAAAATCTGGTAGATGTCACTGTATATATTTTGATGCAGGATATGGATACAGTTTCTAAACCTTTTCTGCTGCGATAATAACTAATTTAGAAGATATGTGTTCTTTCAGTTCTTAGTAGTATTAATGTTGTTCATCTAATCTTACTAAAGCTACATGAGATTGAAACATCAACATTAAGTGCTGGTGCATTTCTAAAAGTTTCCTGCCAATATGCAAAGTCCTCCAGTATCAATAGAAAGTTAAATTCATCCCAGTACTGTTGGTGTCTGGAATCTAAACAAACTGCAGCAGCTACAAAAGTGGAAATAAACCAAGTTCACTGGCCACTGGCCCGATTCAACAGGCAACATCTGCTTTCTATGTGTTTCTCCTGATTTACAGATAATTGTTCTCTAGAATGGACACCAACTCTGTCCCTCTATGATCCCTGACAGACACTCACAGACACAGTGGTGCACACACACCGAACAACAAATCTTTTGTGGGTTTCCTGAAACACAATGCCTCACTGTCTTGAGTAAATTAGGAGCATGTGTGTGTGTGTTTCATTAATTGTGAAGTTGGATTCGGGGTAGTGCAGCCTGCAGAAGATGAAGCTCGCTGCAGAATGTATGCAGGCTAATACCCTCAAAGGACAGCTTGCACTAACAGGAAATACCTCTTCTCCCAGATGCCAATCCTTTTTATTAGGTTTGGGGATGTGCCCCTGGTTTGATGGCAACACTATTACATTGTCTGTTGAATTAGTTTTGCAGTATTAAAATATGCTGCAAGCAGAAACAGAATGATAATGTCATTTAACTGAGCAGAAGCCAGTTATCACGGCGGACATCTTTCTATGCAGCTTAAATATGAACTTGAAGTGATCCTGAAATTAAAAGATACTATCTCTCAATCATATTTCTTTTGTACTGCTGCCATGTGGAAGAATGAATCCACAAAGCATGAAAGCTTCCAGTGGAGGTGAGATTGCCCAGGGTATAATGCGAGCCCCAACTTTTCTAGTAAGCTTGCCCAAGCCACGCCGACACTTCACATTCCAGTCTTACCTGAATGTTAAGACGACCTCTGTGTGCACCGAGGCCGTAGCGTTTCGTAGTTGAGGCGTGAAGCTGAAAATCATCGATCTTCAATGTCTCCAGTCCCATGGGAGGGCAATCTAGGTAATGAGAATGACAAATTGGCTTATGATGGCAATGCTACTGTGTGTATCATGTGTTGCATAGCTACAGGAGCGTTGTTCTCTACGTAGTGTAGCTCCTGAGTCAGGGAGCATGCAGTTGTTAATAGCTTGACTCAACAGTAATGAGCAATTTACAGTAGACTTTGCGCTGTGAGCTTTGCAAATGTGTGAAACAAACAAGAGAGCAGCTGCACTGTGTGTTTGTAACAGAGAAGATCTAATAATAGATGCTCTATACAGAAAACCTAATGTAGTCAACATGCAGTGAATTGTAAACAGTTTCATTCTGATAATGTGAAATGACCAAATTAAAGCCGAATGTGACTGCTATGATAGTGGCCATTATCAGCGTTGATGTTTCTTCCTCCTGCTTCCCAACACAATAACTCAAGATGGAAACTCTCTCATATTGCAAGTCTCCTTTGTAGCTAAAATGATCGCCTGCCGTGCCCCCATCATATTTTGAAAGGAGCGAAGTAAAGACAAGTTCATGTGTGTAAACACGGAAAATGAAACTACAAAAGGTGAACCTGCACGAATAAAATGGATTTGAACAGTGTGATAGAGACTTTGATGTCAAAACTGCTATGAATTTCAAAACGTGTCAAGTTTCACGGATGATTAATGACTGTACACTATGAATATTTCCTTTTTGTAATTTTTGAAACGCACACCTATCAAAGTCATCTAACTGCACCCTTAATGCATGATTAAATTATAGGAATGACAATAGCAATATCATTATCCTGACAGGGAGAAAATGGGAAATTGCAAAATGGGCTATGGCTGTAAATCTGTCAAGCATGATTACAGGTTTTTGTAACACAGATATACTAAAGTGGGATCAAATGAAGCTCTTTTAGTATCAGATCTATTTTGCTGAGGTTTTTCAAGTTGTCATTGGAGAATGGACTTCACGTATGATGCAGATTTGGATTTTGTTTTCAGATGCTATGAATTTCCAGATAGTAGAATTAGAAAATAGGAAGTTTGGATTACTAACAGATTTATTAGCATAATACCAATCACCTACATTTACCATGCTGACTGTATGCTCAAACTCTGGTATCCACATTGGACTGAAATGATTCTAGTGCTAGTCCTATTACCAGTTATTGGATAACAAATATGTCAGAACCAGAAAAGGTTGTGTCATCCTTTGGGACCTTTTTTTAACAATATCCAGATATTCATGTGTAAAATCAGCGGAGTTGTGATGCAGACTGCACAGTGTAATCTTGACATCTTGTTGAAGGCTTTTCATAAGGCTCCACACTTAGTATTACAGATATGCCACAAAATAAATAATATTTATCTTAACGTGTCATTTAATCACATTTTTTTTTCTTTTTTGAAAGAGTTTGCCAGAGGCATAAGATCAATGTCAACATGTTTCCAATGCAGGTTGTTCCAAGTATACAGTACTTTTCATCCAATGAACTGGAATGATTTGCCTTGTGCTGTCATGTTTGAAGGTTCTTATTCTGTCTCATTACATCATGCCCACACCCACAAACACACACAAATCTCCTGAGACAAATAACACTGTAAACATGCAGAACTATTTAGAACATTTAGTGGCATTGTCCCTGGTCAATGATAAGTTTAGAACTGGATTTTAGGTTCAGTAGACAATACTCCCAGCCCAAACCAATGGACATGACTAGTACTTCATATATTTACTGGCAGTACTGAGGACAGCAATTTTCATTCATCAATATGAAAAATCATCTTGCAATTAACTCCTTGAGCAGGCCAATTATTCTTCAACACTAACTGATGCAACAGCAATGGTTTGGCAAGCTTGCAGATGTATTCAGGGCATTCTGCCTTTATTTAGGAAAAACACAGTCTTTAAAAGAGAAAGCTTGCACATCACTTAAGAATGTTTTCATTTACTGCTGTAGAGGGTTTGCAGTTCATTTGAGCAAATGCCTGTCTTTAAGTGATTGCAGAAACTGAGATGGTGTTCACTAAATAGAGCTCTTTGTGTGAGATTGGCTCATCTTTTACACTACAATGGATATCGCCCGGTGAGGGCCAAATGGGCAAATCAAGGTTGACGTGTGAAATCCCTGCTGGCCAACGGCTCTTTGGGTCAGATCAAGCTGTTTGCCGACTTCCCTGGACCACAGCGATGGAATTTCAGAGCAAGAATTTCCGATTGGGCACCAGTCTGTTTGTACATGCAGCATATGCTGCACATGTCGCTGTCATACAGCCAGGACTGCCTTCACAAATGAACACCCAGAATTGCAATGAACAAAGAAAAGAGAAAAGAATTTTCTTTAAGAATACTGTGGATCTGGACTTTTGCCTTTCATATGATATATGAATATAGTATAATAATATGATATAATGTGAACTTTATATTTGATCTGTCAAGGAAGTTCGTTTTGTATCATTTCATTCTAGTAGCCTGAAAATGCCTGACACACAGACCACCATCAATCACATGCTACAGAATTTTTAGAGAAGCCAAAGACAAAAAAGACCAGTATCCAAAATCCACATACCATTACATGACACAATTTATGTTTGGTGCATAAAGCAAGTACAGCATGAAAGTGAAATTAATTCCTGCTGTAAAACTGAAGCATAAAAGTCTATTAACAAGCCAGATTCTATGCCACCGGTAAGACCAGTTAGCATAGTATTCACAGTAACTCCATATAGCAATAAAATACACGTGTTGCTCTACCAGTGACCCCATATGCCCATAAAATCCTCTTGGACTCAGACACATACTGTAAGTCCACAGGCTCTCTGAATGGAGTGATCATGACATATTAGGAACAACCGGCCGACGAAGCAGCCCACAGGATCAAGGTTAGCAGGACAAAAAAAGCTGATGGGTGTCTGCCATGTTGCAGAGCCCTAAATCATTATCACCATCTGCATGCAATCCTCCATGAGACCCACACAGGAACACAACATCTGGTATCTGGCTTGAAAAATGTGTAATAGAAATGACAAAACAGACAGTCACGGCCTCATATGTTGCTTACTGGGCCACTAGCCACGTTACTGCTAAGGGCCAAAATCAATTCTGGGATCAAAGTTTAGTCCGGTTATGTATGTCACGAGTTATTACTTCACATCTGGTGATACAGTATTGAAATACTTAAGGTGTATGATTTATTCATATTATAGTGTTTATGTGCTATAAGCCCTAAATTGCTTCCAAAGAGCTTGTAATTCATATCAAGTGATATTTTGGGGGGAAACATATGACTGTAGTAACAATCAAAACATAAGTGGCGTCCTTGAAACTTTAAAAATTAAATCGAGACTAAGTCACATTTGCTAAGCAGTGTCCCCTGTGGCCACCTGTGGCAATTACAGTATAATGGCACTTTCACTTTTCCTACTAGCAATTGGAATGGGACCACAAGGAGGAAACGACAAACATAAGCCCTTCTCAGTCAAACTTGCTGAACTTTGACTACCATATGTGGTCAATTTATCAAAAATAATGCCTATCTGAACATTTTCTCTGACATTTTGGGAGATGTGAGGACTTATTGGCAGGGCAAGGTAGCACTAGCTAGCAGCAGCTCCCATTATGTGTTTTTTCTACTTTTGTGATATAACTGTTGAAATGATTATCTCAAGCCAAAGTATATTGCAACAGTAACACAAGTAGAGAAGAGTCATAACGTCAGTGGTAAATCGTTTCTCAGAACTTACTAACCCTTGCTATACAACGTAGCGTGACTGACTCCACCCTAAACCATTACTGCACATCACCAGACAGCTGCAGCAAAGCATCTGTAAACATCTCAATACAATTTATACTTGTCATCCGCCTGGACTTTCAGAAAACAACATCTCACCAACCTCAGCCTTTGCAGCTTGACTGCGCACGTGACTAACTGTGACATCTGAGCGGAAACATCTCATTTCAACAAATTTTTTTGTTATGTCTGATGGGAATAATGAATGAGCTGTTAAAACATCCGTTGAATCAAACTTTGAAAATCACTGCCAGTCTCAGATCCCCTCTTTAATGAATTCCCTATTGTTTTGGTATGTGTGGATGTATCCGGCAATGTTTCTTTCCAAGAAATTTGGAACTGAATAATGTCCATGGCAAAATAATTTAGCTCTTGATGTGTGCAAAGTGATTTTTACATCGTTGAAGCCCTAAAAGAGCTGCTACCAGGAGACGCTAAAACAAATTCAGAAAACAGACTGGTGTTGACTCACAGTTTTAGCCATGTAAACATGATTTTGGGAGTCTGAACCTTCCAGATTTTGACTGTGTGGGTGTCTTTGTGCCAGGCATGTCAGCACGGAGTTCCACTTTCCAACATGCAAGGATATCCAACTTTCTGCTCTCATTCCCCAGTGCCAAATTACAAATGGCAGCCTTTCTGTCTGTCTTGGTAGGTTTCTTACAATAGCTTCAATATAAACACATAAATTCACAGTTACCCACTCTTAACCTTCCAGCACTATTAAATACAGCTTCCCGTTCATTAAAGTTTTGGGTCAAAGCACATGCGATTTGCCCCGAATCCAACTTTCAGTAGAGCGAGTTTAATCAGTCATCTGACATGAGAGGAAGGCTACTGGGGCATCCTGGCTTCAGTTTAGCAAATTTACTGTGATCCATGGAAACCAAACACAATGCTTCATAGGCAAAGAGCACATCAGTTCCTCTGTGGCTTGACTCCACTTCTGAGAGCATCACCTTATATTGCCAGACTTTTCCTCTCAGGGAAAGTATGCTATCTGAAAACTCTTCCCCCTTCCAAAATATTTGTCATTTCTGAGAGAATTTGTTTCTTTTTTCCCATCCTACACTAACAGATCCTGTGAAAGGGGAGAAATGATCCTTACACATTGGAGGGGAGATTAATTTTTTATGAGATCATAAATTTCCCATAACAAGTGAGAGTGTCAACGGTTCTTCACTCACCCTCTTTGATCGAATTGTATTGTCTGTCGCCTTCTGAGATGCTGTTTGGGGTTTTCAGGGTGCCCTTCTTGTTCTTCTCTGCCTTTTTGTTGGCTGTTTTCACTAAGGAAGGAAATAACATTAAAACAGGAGCAGAAATAAAACTTTTTTTCCTATTTGACAAGTTGAATCACTTTAAAATTGTGGATTTACTGTTGTCAACATAGGGAGGGAAAAACAATAGTGTTGACACAGCAAAAACAAAAAAACCCCCAAAACCCCAACTTTGGCTGGATTCAGTCACATATGGACAGATTCAGCATTGGGGACTGAACCAGGAGGCAGTCCCTGGATAAAGAATTTGAAAACTTTTAACTCTTTTGCTCAATACATTTAATTATAATATGCAGACTCAAAATAGCTGAGCCAGCGGTGCATTTCAACTTGCACTCTCATTTAAGATTTTTTAATAGAGTGATAACATTTATGAAATAACTGCCTTCAAGGTTTAAATAAATCATGAAAATATCCCACAAGGGGCAGGATGGGGGCAGGGAGTCACATTCCAGGAACTGAAGATGGAAGTGAAGCGAGTACTTTTTATTTGACAGTCATGTCAGGATAGGCCCCCACGTGATACCAATCCTTCTCACATCTGAAAGCCCTTATCCACGTCTCATTCTAGGGACAGGTTAAATCCTCAACAGTGCTCCAAGCTGCATGTGGTTCAGTGTAACGGATTTAAAAAGCACAGAGATATGATGATTTACAGAGTTGGTTAAGAAAAATGTTTAAACACCACAATAACAATACAGACAGTTTACTTGTAATGGTCTGTAATTTCAATTGAGTTTTTTTGGCAGTAAAATTCACTCATGTATCATGAGTAAGAATCCATGTCAGATTCTTAAATCATGGATTTGTACAGCTGCAATAGCTGAGATATGGGGCGACTGATATTAGTGTATTGCAGACATATCAGAATTGGTGTGTATATAGCCAATAAGTACCAAGAAATTGATGTACAGATATGCCAAAAAAAGTTGAACATTTTGAGGTAGTTTAGGCACAGTGTCTCCATTTCATAGTTTGTCTACTATAAAGTACTTTTTCAGCTGTAAAACATTCTTATCTGGTCATAATTCTCTAAAAACAAATTCAAGGGATTCTTAATGTGTTTCTTTGTTTATGTTATGTGTTCATGCTAATAAATCAACATCAGCTTTTATACTTTTATGAGATTTAAACTCTCAAATATTGATATTGATATGAGCCTGAAAAATCCAGAAATATTAAGTTTAGGTTTCAATGGACAGGTGAGAGTTTTGGAATAATAAAATGTATCCCAAAAGTATTGAAAATATCTACCCTTTGTTGAACTTGAACTAATGTCAAATGCATTCTGTTATCAATCTGAAACAAGGCCAAAGGTGCAAGAAATCTACCCATCAAAACTGATATTTCATGATCTTAGCTTATGCTGAATGTAAAATCATAATCTGCAAAGTAGATAGATATACTGGAGTAAAAGTACAATAATTGAAGAAAAGTATCTACAAAATGGAAACTATAAAACAAAGTACCAGCACATCAAAACTGAGTTTAAGTACAGTAAGTTACTTTCTATCTCTGATAACGAGTTCCCACTTTTTGTCTTATCACAAACTAACATGCTGGAAATAATTTGAACTGAAACAGGCCTGCTAAAACATCAGGTTATCTGGTCAATGTGATACAGTGTGATGGAGATAAAACAACAAAACATTCTCATCAAAAGGAAAGCAGGGACTTGTGCCTGTTTTACTGTTATCATATTCCTCCTCCAGTCCCACCTGCACCAGGTATCCCTGCTGAGACACGTGAACCTGGATGCCTGAAACATGAGGTCACTGTTGACACAGCTGCTCTAAATTATCTGCCACCAACCAACAGAAAGCCTCATGCTGTAACTATCTTCCAATCACCTGGCAGGATTTGAGACATGCCTACAAACCTGCCACTGCATGTGTTGAGCTGTACATTCATATATGAATTATAACAGATCAGCACTGCTGTGTCTCTGCTTTTGAGAAAACGTGGATTTCACATATGTTCTGGCTCCTAATGCACTCCTGACCTCTACTGTACGTGAGGCTGTTAATCCTGGTGTTGAGCAGAAGCCACACAGAAACAGGGCTCTGATCTATGTGTATGGGGGAGTGAGGCAGAGGACTACCTGAGGAGGTCATTGTTGTTGTTTTTTTTTCTCTCTCTCCACATCCATCACCATGTGAATTGAATTCAGCTGCTCCTCTGAAGTCCCGGAGGACACCAAGGTTCAGTCTGAAGCCTCAAATTTTCCGTTTTATTTCATCAAGCAGCATGAGTCTTAGAGGCACGTTAGCTGACTTTGAGAAAAAGTCATTAAACAGCAGCTTTCTTCTCTGGTGAATCATTTCAGTTTAATATTGTGCCACAAATTTTACATAAAAACATCAACTGATGCAAAATGTAACAAAACCAGGTGTCTAATGAAACTTTTGTTTTACTCTTAAATTCCAAAGCATGTCCTTGCTTTTCTAGATGTGCAAAAAGTGTCATGTTATATTTTATTGCAAAGTTTGCTCAAAACGTGCTTTTTGGAAGCTGAAATGATTAGCCATACACTGTCATCTAGTGGCAACACTGACTAAGAAAGTTACTTCTAAAGATTCAGCAGAACTTAAGTTTTCTAGCATTGATGGTGCAATCACACAAACTGTCAGAATACTAATAATAAGCATTTTTTAAAAAACATTATTTCTGACTGCCTATGGAACTGAAAATACAGTTTTGTGGAAGATTTATAAGGCAAGAATAAACTTTTACTATAAATAAGAGACCTTGAAATTTTAAAAACAACCAATTCTCAAATCAGCATGCTGAAAGATGGCATTGCTTTTACCTGATTTTGCATCAGCTGTGGTTTTATCCGTCTGCCTGCTGCTGTCTGCCTTTCCCTTGGGTACTTTCTTGGCATGGTTTTGGCTGGGGTGTTCATGCCTGTCAGGTATTGAGGCCACAGGCTTCTCCAGCACTTGGACCTGGTTGTACTGCTCTCTTGTCAGCAGCTCCTGCATGTAGTAATCCTCGTCCTCACCAGCAAAGCCACGGCTGATGTTTGCAAGCCCCACGAGGAGTCCCAGCAGAGCCAGGGGTGTGAAGAGGCTGAGGCGCTGTCTTGTCATGACCCTGGGGATTATCTCCAGCTGAGAGTCCCGATGCCGTCTCCAGAGGAGCCTGCTGCTGCTGCCAGGCTGCGTCCCATCAACTGCTCCGATTGCTCTCCCTTCCCCACTCCAACACGGAGAGTTCACAAAGTTCTCTGAGAGCGCTCCAAGTCACTGACGAAAGCAGCAGAGCCAGAGGGTCCATGGACGCCTCAGCCTGGGAAAAATGCAGTGAGGGAGGGAGATACACAGAGGAGCAAGAGATGAGGGAGAGTAGAGGGAAGAGGCAGGGAGGCAGACAGTACAGTAAGAGCTCCTCTCTCATTTAGATCCTGGCAGGTGACTCAAAAAGAAAGCTTTGTGTTTTTCTCTTTTCGAGTTAAACCAGTCCAAGCTGCTGACACATTGCACAGTCATTTTATTGGTGTGGGTAAAAGTGAAATAGAGATAAAAAATCTCTCTGGGAAACATACATTGACACATTCAGGATCTGCTTTCATCTCCATCTCCTCCCACTCTGGGGCAGGAGCTGCTCTAACCAGAGGAAAGTTTCCTCCTTCCTGTGGGGGAATCAACTCAGGGACTTTAACAGCTCTTAACAAGTTTACAATTTTGTGTGTCCAAAGGAGAAGCACAGGCGAGTTTCCTGATCCATGGAAGGAGGTGTTTAAAGTCCAAACTGGCATAAATTATGTATTCCTAAACAAACAGTGGCAGTCATTTGATGTTTTTCAATTTGAACAGTAAATCACACTGGGTGTGCAGCTGTAAGAGTTTAGTAAAAGTGCAGTTATTGTTTCGAATGTCAGTTAAGACCGCATGATATCCCTTCACTGGGAGAGATAATTAACTTGTTGCTCCTCTTCATGCTGCCTCATTTGCTGAAGCTTTTCCTGTTTTAGCTGGGGCCTGTTTGGACTCTGCAGTAATTCACACATTAACAAGCAGCTGAAATTTAACCGAACAAACTCTCCGTGGAGCATCCAGGCATGTTCCAACACAAGGGATGGAGCGATGCCCTGTGTGTCACTGCTCATCACATCAGCGCTGTCTGTTCCTCATGAAGCTCTTTTTTTTTTTCCTCTTTCTCACACACACAAACATGACTAGAGCAACTGCCAGCAGCAGTCAACACTCCTGATTAAAATCATATTTTGTAACATAAAAAGATATATCTGTGAGTTAAACAGTCACAAAATAGAAAAGATTCATCACAAGGATCCAACTGTGTTATCTCTGGCATTTAAGAAGCATTTGGAGTTATTGCTAAGCAGAGAAATGTCTAGCCTTGGGCTTAAAAGAATTAAAAGAAGAGGGAATCCATGGAGCATTCCCACAACTAATAAGTACAGCTTTTGACATTTCATCAACCTGAGGCAAGACAAACAAAGGCAAAGATAATATCTCTTAACAAGCCCGGTGTCCTGCCTGGATGCTGTCCAATTTAAATGAACTGGTTCATTACACATAACTGATGTGGATGGACATTGCATATAGAAAAGTCTAAAAAGGCTGTATGAAAATCAGTCTTTTCACCTGAGACTTGAGATTCTGAACGGAGACTAAAGGAGGCTGAGGCTGCAGGCTAATCACTGAAGAGCAGGATCTGGAGTGGGTGGACAGCTCGAGGCTGGAGGGCTCCATGCTCGGCTGGCACAGTCCTTCACCAGCTAAGCAAGCATTTGTGGTTCGCCCACTCCTCATCTAGACTACACCTATCTTAGACTGTCTGGGAGGAAAGAGGAGGGAGGAAACGGAAGGAGAGATGAGAGGAAGGCAGTCAAGAGGAGTGTAATATTTTTACCACAAAGTTCCTCCCTTTCCTGCACACATTAAGACAACTGCAACTCTCAGAGTGTCAGTGTCTCCAAATACATGAAACACCACTTTAGTTATGATGCCTCTGAAGACAAGTCTACACTACAGGAGCAATTACTTTAGACATGATGAAGGATTTCTAAAACAGCATCAGAATAAAAGCATCTTCCTGTCTATGAAGTAAGCCTCAATGAGCTGAAGTGCATCTGCGATACCTTCTGGCAGTTTTAAAAAGCTGTCATACCTAAACACCAAATAGGCCACCTGTTCCAAAACTTCCCATATTGAATGACTGTTACAAACACGATTCATACTCTTCTGATCTGCCCTCTCTATGGTTGAGGTTTGGTTTAGTTTAGGAAGCTAATGCTACTTAGTTAATTTAAGATCAGCCCAGCATTACTATAGGAAATGATGTCCATATTAGAGAATTCCACATTTGGCATAACTTTCGATTTATGCCAGATGCCAATGTTCTGTGGCAATGCAGGAAGTAGTGTGGCCTTTATGTAGTGAGGCAAATGTAGGTGGCACATTACTTCCTGCAATGTAGAAGTTGGGGTGGTGGATGGATGTGTAGTAGATTTGACATTCAAGTAGGAGACTGGAGTGTCCTGTGATAGACATACAATTAATATTTGCCTTTTTATCAACCATAACCACAATATTTGGTTAACTAACTGTTGTAGTTGCCTAACCTTAACCTTATCCCTACCATAGCTGTACCATAGTTGCCAAAGGATGATAATTTTACAAACATTGCCATTGAGCCTAAAAAATGTATAATTGAACATAATCCGGGTTTTTGCAGAAGCGTATAAAATGTATGTTTTTGTCTGGCAATATGGTTGTGAAAGATCTTGGTCATGGTTGAAAGAAACCAACATGTTGACTGTTAGTAGTTGACAGGATGCAAACTGCAGTCTCTAGCTTCAATGTCAGACCCTTAAAGGCTTTGCAGTGGTATAACGTAACAATGCTATGCTACTTCCACATTTGCGTCATTACTTTCATAACCACTTGTGAGGTTAACGTAAACATAGGTCAATCTAGGCATTTGAACAACTGACAAATGCTGAGAACAAAAGGTGATGTGGTGTAATTTCAAAAATGAATGATAACCTGTAAGAGCAATTTTTTTTTTTAAATATTTTGCTTGGTAAACCTCCCAGGCAGAGATTAATATAATCAAGGGGTTACTTGACACAGGTGTTGCTGATTTGGGAGAGGCAAACTGTTTTGGACTGTGCAGTAATGGTTGTAAATGATTGCTACATTTTCTTTTGTCTATGATTGGGCAATAGACTTACAAAGAGAAAGTCTATGTAATTTGTTTGATTTGGAAAACCTACAGACTGTGAGTAATAAATCACCTTTGTATTGGAAACATTTTGTTATTTTTGCATGCATCAAAGCAAATAAATCACCAACTGTTATGGCCTTTTTTTGATAGGCAAAGGGGTCACTACAATAATTCAAAAACTGGCTTCACTGAAGACATTGGATTTCTGCTGTCGTTTGACTACATTCCAGTAGAGCGGCTGTACTCATCCTTGCCTGTTTCGTACCGGAGCTGTTGGAGCTGGGGGTCATCAACAGAGTAAAACTGAACACCTGTATGCCAGCCGACACCAAGGTATGTGTAGTGCTACCACTAACAAAGGAATGGCCATTGTTGTAAATGTGTGCACACATAATACTCACTGCATTGATTGTGACTGTATAAACGAACTAAGCACATTTTCACAAGACTGTGCGAATTAGCATAATTGACAATGGATGAAGAGCACCTTCCCAATTCTGAACTCTTAACTGAGACAGAACCTCAGGTTGGTTCAGGTGATATGGACCTCTCTGTAAAAAAGTGGACTGTTAAATTGACAGAAAAAGCACTTAGGAAAACATTTAAACCTACAAAAAGAAAGGTGAAATTAAAAAAAAACAACATACAATCTCAAAGAGACGATTGTTGATTTGATGGGTGATAAAAGCTACATAAAAGAGATGAAAGGTACATTTGCAAATTTAATGTTCTCTGCAGTGAAGCAAAAGAAAAACATGAAACTTTGATGGGCTTATTACCTTAGAGGAGATGGAAAAACATGAAATGTGGTATAAAGTAAAATGCTCAGTGTCAATGACTTTATTGCTGATGTCTTACAATGAAAGTTTCCTTCATGCTGACATCGTCGATATTAATAATGACAGGGTTAATGTGGAGCCTCAGGACAGCATTTCAAATGTTGAATCCAAGACTTCCAGCAAATGCTCTGGTCAAAAAAGTAATGTCTCAAAGAGCAGCAAGTCTAGAACATCATCTGCATGGCTTCAAGCAAAGGCAGAAAAGGCTGCACTCATGGCATGCACTGCTGCACTACAGGAAAAGTAGGCTTTGGAAAAGCAAGCAGAGCAGAGCAAGGAAAAAGGAGGACTTGAAATTGATTCTGAAATAGCAGCATCTACAGCTAAATCAGCAGTGTTAAATGCCTCATATCATGGCAGTGTTTCAGATGCACATTCGGATGGAGTGGAATCCTATTTCAAAAAAGGAACAGTACTCAATCCTCATGCTGAAGAGTACAACTCACAGCACAGGGACTCATCTCAGCAGAAATATTCATTGTCTGCCAACCCAGTCAATAGTGGAGAAAACAATCAAATTGGACAAATATGAAAATAAAAATGCAGCTAATCAGACAAGCTTTAAATGGCAAACATCTGGTCAAACACAATCACATTAGATTTAAATCCTGGTAGTCAGCAAGCAACACATTCTAAAGGCAATCCTCAAGTACCTGGAGATCTCTACAGTCTATTACAAAGACAAAATGAAGGAACAGCACTCCTTGTACAGACACAGGACTCTCAATTTCTACCACACAAAGAAATCCGTTTTTGATGGAGATCCTCTGCAATTTAGAACATTCATCAAAGGTTTTGAACATTGTGTGGAAGCTAAAAACAAACAACAGAAGAGATTGTTTGTATTACCTGGAGCAATTTACTGGGAGGTAGCATAGAGATCTAGTGTGCAGTTGCCAACACATGGCTCCAGAAAGAGGTTATGTTGTGGCCAAAGACTTTCTCCGAAAACATTTTGGAAATGAATTAAAGGTCACAGCTGCCTATGTGGACAAAATCACTGGATGGCCTTCTGTTAAAGCAGAAGATGATAAGAGGCTACAGGCCTATGCATTGTTTTTACAGGAGTGTTTCAATACTATGGAGGAATTGCAATATTTAGACAAACTCAATATGCCAGCAAACATGAGAACAATAATTCAGAAACTTCCTTACAAGCTCAGAGAGAAATGGAGAGTGACTGCATGTGAAATCTCTGAAACCCAAGTTTGCAGATCTGGCTTTAGGGACGTTGTCAAGGTCGTTAAACACCAAGTCAAAATCATTTCTGGTCCAATATTGGGTGACATCCAAAACACTGAAGTTGGTGTAAACAAAGGAAGCAATGAGACAAAGTTACAGGAAAAGACACAGTTCAAAAGAAACAGTTTTGCGACTGCTGTTTAATGTGTAATGAACCAGCTGTGAGTGCAACCAAGAAAGGCTTTGAGACTCAAACGCAAAGTATGACACCTCAATCTCAAACATTTGTTTCCTGTTTGTATTGTGCACATGGGCACACATTGGAGCACTGTCCACAATTGAAAAAGAGAATGCATCGGGAAACGTTGGACTTTCTTAAAGAGAAATGATTTGCTTTGGTTGCCTGTGCATAGGACACAAGGATTGCAATAAATTCATATCTTGCAAAGTTTGTAACCAAACTTATCCCAGCATTCTTCACATTGAGAAAAAGGAAAGAAGCAAAGATGAAGATCAACCAAAGGAAATGTCGGTGAGTGGCACGGCTGTCTCTACTTGTGGTCATACAGGGGCCGGGGGCAGTAACGGCATTCTTTCGATCTTACCTGTCAATGATCAGTGTACAAAGGGAAACAAAGTCATTCAAACTTATGCTTTCTAGATCCAGGAAGTTCAGACACTCTCTGTTCTGAGAGTCTAATGAAAAGACTGAACATCAAAGGAAAAAGAACCAAAATTCATCTGTGTACAATGGGTCACAATACTACTGTTCCAAGTTGCAATGTCAAAAGCTTGGAAATCTCTGAACTCTGAACTCTGGCAAGCAGTTTTTTGAGCTTCCTAATATGTTCATACAGAAGGAAATGCCTGTGTCGACAAACAATATTATCACTGAAGAAGAGTTGTCTAAGCAGCCTTACCTGAAAGATGTACATATTCCCCATATTAACACTGATCTTGATTTGCTGATTGGCACAAACACCTCAAAGTTAATGGAACCATGGGAAGTGGTCAACAGTTGAGGAGAGGGACCATATGCAGTATGAACTACTGGACTGAGTGATTGATGGACTTCTACATGGAAACAGTGCAAAGCAGTGTGAGGATGTATACCCTGCTGTTACTGTTAATCAGAATGGTGTTGACAAATTTGAAGAACTGTTGATAAGTCAGTACAATCATGATTTCAGCGAGAAATTCTCTAATGACAAAGAGATATCAATAGAGGAAAGTAAATTCATTGAAGTCACTTAAAGGTGTCCATTACAAGATGAAGCTGACTTCTGAAGGATGAAAGTTTTCACAAAGAATATTCAAACTTCCTCACTAATGTCATTGACAAAGGTGCTGAAAAGGTGCCACAGCATATGTTAGAACGCTCTGATGGGAAAATTTGGTATCTCCCTCACCATCTATGTATAGTATACCAGTATACCATCTATGGAAAAGAAGCCTGTGTGTTGTTTTTGACTGTGGGGCAGAATTTATCAGAGTCTCCTTGAACAGTCAGCTTCTGCAAGGACCAAACCTGACACACTCTTTGTTGAGTTTTGACATGGTTCAGGCAGGAACCTGTAGCAGTCATGGCTAACATGCAATCAATGTTCCACCAAGTCAAACTTCCAGAAGAACATTTGGACTTTTTGAGGTTTTTGTGATGGCCAGAAGGGAACCAGGAGCAGACTGTCCATTTATTTGGAGCAGTATCTTCTCCTAGTTGTGCATGTTATGCTCTAAGAAACTGCTGATGATAATCAAAACAGTTTTCCAGCAGAAGTAATTGACACAATCAAAAGAAATTTTTATGTGGATGATCTTTTGAAAAGTTTGCCTTCTAAATAAGATGCTACTCTCATGGTCAACAACCTCACAGCTATCTGCAAGTTAGGAGGTTTCAATCTTACAAAGTCAATCAGCAACAGTCACAACGTGCTATCCAGAAGAATGTAGATCCAAGAACTTCAAGGTGTTGGATCTGGACAGAGACAAATTGCCAGTTGAATGGGATCTTGAACTACAATGGTGTGTTGAGACGGACACTGTCAAGTTCAAATTTAACATCTGAGATCAACCACACACAAGGCATGGAATATTATCTATTATCAGTTCCATCTATGATCCTTTGGGTTTCTTAGCCCCTTTCACAATCCCAGCTAAGATGATTTTGCAAGACCTGTGTCAGTTGAAGTGTTTTTGGGATGATCCAATACCCCCAATCTTTTCAACAGAATGGAGTTTCAACCCTCCTGCCGGATTCCATCATGGTGGTGTTTGGGAACGTATCATACATATGGTCAGGAATATTCTAAATACTATTCTTCGTCAGCAATGTTTGGATGATGAAGGCTTTCACACTGTTATGTGGTGTGGAGGCCATACTAAATGACCTTCCTATTACACAGTTGTCTGAAGATCCTAATGAACTAGAGCCATTAATGCCAAATCACATTCTTTTGATAAAAGAAAATCAGTTTTGCCACCTGGACTCCTGGAAAAAAAAGGGATCTGTATATAAAAAGGAGATGGAGACAGACTCAGCATTTAGCTGATCTCTTTTGGAAGAGATGGACACAAGGATACCTACCATTGCTACAAGAAAGAAAAAGGCGGAACAAAGAAAAAGTAAGTTTTTTACCTGGAGCTATTGTTGTTGTTGTCGTCGATTCAAAGGAACCTCGTGGATCCTGGATACTTGGAAGGATACTACAGACATTTCCTGATAGGAAAGGACTAGTACATTCTGTTCATCTTCAGACCAAGACCAGCATAATTGAAAGACCAGTGACAAAGATTTGTCTTCTTTGTGAAGCAACTGACTAGTAAAGAATAATGGTGAAAACCCATATCCATATTTCTGAGCCAAGGAAGCACAGTTTATGGATTACAGGGAGTTCTTATAAAATTGACTGTTTCAATCAGTGAATTTTTGTTTCTAATGTAATGGCTGTAAAACTTATTAAGAAATGTTTTGTCTTCTGCCAGTAACAAATTAGGGGCCAGTGTGTAATAGACGTTTTATGTTAATGTTTTGTTTGGTAAACTTCCCACCACTTGGGGGAGTATTGCTGCTGTCAATTAGGCAGAGGTTAATATAATCAAGGGCTTATTTGACACAGGTGTTGCTGACTTGGGAGAAGCAAACAGTTTTTCACCATGCGGTAATGGTTGTAAATGAATATTACATTTTCTTTTGTCTATGCTTGGGACATAGATTTATTACAGAGAAAATGGATGTACTCTGTTTGTTTTGGAAAGCCTATGGACTGTAAGTAATGAATCGCCTTTGTATTGGAAACAGTGGACATTTCGTCATTTTTGCACGCGTCAAAGCAAATCAATCAGCAACAGTTGTGGCCTTTTTTGATAGGCAAAGGGGTCCCTACAAAACCTAATCTATTAAAAAAGACTGCCTGTGGCAAAGAGAAACCCTATTTGTGGACCCTATTCACTCTATTTATCTTCCACTGGAAACAGAATGATATGTAGGCTACAACTCCACACGGTGTGGATCAGAAGTTACTTAGACATGGCCAACATTTATTAAAGCATGAAATTATTTTCCAAACATGCTCTGTGGAAGTCAGTCTGAAAAAAGCTGGAATGCCTGCAATAAAATACCTGCTATAGTCTGAGGCAGGGGGATCAAACAGTTGCTTATCAGGCTGTGGAGCAGAGCAGCTTGAGGCAGGGATGTTGTGACAATAGCTGTCTTTCTCAGTGAAGAACACCCAAGGTAGGAGAGTGATGGCTTCCGCCTTTCACCATAATCTCTTATAGAGGAGAAAATCCCTGGCTGAATTCTCATTAATTGGACGTCAATGCCGAGAGTGACAGGTTAGAGGCTCAGTGGCAAATACCTCCCTGCTGCTGCTTTGGCACCTTGTAATTGATGAAAAAGGGGGACTGACTGAAGATAGACAATCTGAGGGTGGAAAGAATCATGTATAATGGTTTTGTACTGTTCAGCAGGACATGGAAAGGCCAAGTTTTCCCTGTCAACCAAAGTGTAGTTAGTGATAATTGGGACAAAAAGTGAGGGATGAATAAAGCAAATGCAATATCACACATTGACTCAACTCTGCCTTTGAGACATAACATAAATTAGAGCCAGTAATGAACCAAATCGTGCTCAAAAATGTGGAGTTCTTTGCTTTTTACAATAAGAGGAAAATCTGATTAATGGTTCGTGGTAATCTTGCACATTCTGTACACACAGACAAAATCATATGCATGCAAACACACTTTGTGATCATCCATCAAACGCAACCTTGAGTGAGTCAAACTGGCGCGTATCCAATGTTTGTAATGAATTCTGATGTTAAGAGTTCATTGAGGACAAACAAGGTTTGTTCCTGGGTGACAGAGACAAACCTACTTTGGCATATTTATTTATTTACACGTCCAACAAAATGTAATGTGACACATTTATGGATACAAAACATGGCATATTACAACCTTGGAATTTACTACTTTATAGCATGTCCATTTCATTATGGATGGGTCTCAACTCTTGGCGTTATTGATATTCGGACAGGCAAGAGAATTAATTGTCTGTTCACCGCACACTGAAAGGCAAACATGCTGAATTTCCCCATAAGGATGACATTGGTGGTGTCAGTGTTTAAATTCAATTTTGGCACAATGAAAATTTGAATAACTATAAGTTATATACTAATAAGGAATAAATACAGAACAGAAACTGCACTTTTCTGTTTAAATTCAATTTGATTATATAAAGCTATATAAAGAGTTCTTATAGTAAACCTTTTATGTTTGTGATATTATAGATTTGAGAAAAGCATCAATATTTAACAAAGAATTTAAAAAATAAATTAATCAAAATCAATTGTAGCTGTGAACATTTCTGTTCACTCTGTGAACAGAGGAGGAGGTAAAAAGCTGGTGTGGAGTCTTGGCAATATTTCTCGTGTCCATGGAAACCGTGTGAAATGTGGCGGTGGTCAATTAGGTAGACCTGCACATGCAAAGCAGTAAGCTTTGAGTCCTGAAGTCAGTGTCAGTGTGTGTTTGTCTCGTATCTTTCTTGGAACTCAACCTGTATTATCAATCAAGTGAAAGATGCAACACTGTAGCCTTCATACTGACGTGAACTGAAACACGAGTGTTACATGACCATTTCAACATTATCAATAGTGCCTCAAATAACACAGTAAGCCTTTTTTATTGGTTTGATTATGGTCAATGGATCCAGTGATGTTAGTTGATTGAGAAAACAGGATCTCACCAGATAACAGATGATGGTATTCTTTGATGGTGACTAATGCTCAACCAGATTTCATATATTTTGCAAATGAAGGTCCTAGACCAGATATTAAACTGAGCCTTTCGTTTGATTTGAAGCAGGTTCAATTGGTCCAGTTTCATTAGATGTTGTTTTTACAGACATTTTTGAATACCTTATCCTGATTAGTATGGCACATTGACAAGCTTTTTCTGTCTTCTGTTTTTTTAATGACCACATAAACAGAATTATAGCAGAGTCAAACCTGATATTTTGGTAAATTACAGCTCTGGAGCCATTCTACTGAAGAGTGAAAAACCCCCAAATAACAGCCAGTGATGAATTATGATATTGAGAGGGAAGACGTTTGAGCTGTAGATGAAGTGCAGACTTATGAATGCATGGATATTCAAAGAGCCCACCAGCCTGTGGCTACTATTTATACGCTCTGGCTTGTGCAAAATGGTAATTTTGGTATAAGAGAATTTCATTCTCTGATTCATAATAGTGTAAGAAGATTGAAGCCAGCTGCTCTTATTGGACTGGAATTCGAAATAATTTATTCTCATTCCCAAATATTATACATATTTAAAGCAGCTGCTGTAATCAATATTTTTATATTACCATGGATCAAAGGACTACAGTATGTGAAAGGGGTCACTCGTAAATGAACCAGCAGGGAATTATCACCTGATGCTGCAGCTCTGAGGAGCTTTTAATGTGGCCTGATTGTTTTGGCTCTCATCAGCGTTCTTTCCAAATGCAGGAAGCAACTGCTTTCAGTGAAAAGGCTTTGAAAAACTCAGTGTACGCACCAAATGGCAGGCAGACAAATTTAGCAACTAGCTAGTGAACATAATGGAGCATTTAGCAGTGACATTTCCCTTTTGGAGAGCAAAACAAGGCTAATAGGGGGGTGAGTATTGGACTTACATTCATCAGGTGGCCAGAAACATGAGTACAAATTAATGCTATTGTTGCTCTGTATCTGCTGAAAGTGTAAATATGCCACAGTTTGCAAACAAGTTGCTGTGTTTTCCACTTCCCCCTACTGGCCAAAAAATGTAAATGCAGGTTTTAAGTCTATACTACTGACTTGAAGTCAAAAGTCTTAAAGTCAAAAAGCAAAAATTTGTACTGGTCCGTGAACAATAACTTGCCAAAGTAAGTTCTCTATTCAGGTCAATTGAGACAAAAATTACTTTGGACATCTGTATTTTACACTGACTGCAACCTACTTCTATGGTTTTCTACTCTGTCCAGTTATTTTGATACCTGCAGAAACTATTACATTTGTCATAGTCCTACAGTTTCGGACAATTTATTATTGTTTGTGGTTTGGAGAAGTTGCTGAGAATGCCTTCTCTTTGGAGACTAATGGGTGAAGAGAAAGGTCTTTATTTATCACACTCAAGCGCCTCTGTAACAATGTGTTTTACTACATGGTGGCCTAGATCCCGTTGCAATTCAGCACAACCGCCCTCAGTTTCCCCTCTGAAAATGCTCCCTTCCTGAACACCTGTGTTTCTAATTCTTTGTCCACATTCACCGCGCATGAGACAGGTTCCAGCTATATGTGACTGAAACAAGCCAGATGTTCAATTCTAATAACAATGACAGTTTTCAATTTGAATGGCAAGAGCCTCCTGATGGAAGCATGAATGTGCATATAAACACAATCAAATGTTTGATGCAACAGTCAGCTGTTACACATCCGTAAATGTTGCGTGTCCTTTATTGCTATTTTTGCTGTACACACTTATTTCTCTTGTATTGTCTCAGAGAAGTCAAAGGTTAATAATTACCCAAGATTTTGTTAACACATTGAAAATTATTCAGTTAAAAGATTTTAAATCTCCAAAACACCAAGGATTTCTTCAGCATTTCATCAAGAATTTTATAATAAATCTTTAGCAGTTCTACAGGCACCCTGAAGGACATCTTGCACTTTAGCTGCTGCAAGGAGATGGTAGCTCCAGGCATAGATGTAGCCACATTAGAATTCTGTACAGTCCTTGTTGTGAGATGCTTGGCTGGAGTCTGAGGTGAGAGTTAATGCAGAGCAATGACCCTGGATGCATTGAACCTTGTTGTAACAATGTGTGACGACCCTCTCCGCCCTGTCTTCCTGTTACTTGATTTGTGTGGCTGCTGTCTCTGCAGGTACTGGAAGTGGGTGTGGCAGAGTGTCATCAGCAACACTGGCAACAACTGGGGCCCTGTATGCCAGTGCTCCTTCAAAAACCCTCTTGGACCTCATTTGCTGTGTGCTTTCCTCCCTGAGACACTCTTTGATTTTTGGTTGGCATTTGGCTTGTGTTTCTGCACTATACAATGTTGCACCTACACACTTCCTCAATCATGCACTCACCTATACTGCTGATCTTACTGATTACACATGCCACTGTTAATTTAGGTTCTCCTCTTATGCTATTCCTCTTTCAATAAATTGTTTGTTAATTGACTTGGTTGTGTGCATCTCTTTTGTCATGGCTGTGCGGCCCGGTTTGTGACAAATGACACAGCAGCAGGGGCACAAGAGGACAGAGAACAGACAGAAGAAACATCTGGTTTATCACATCCTCCACTGTTAAGGATTTGGTCTGATAGAAATAGCTGAATCGATAAATTCAGCCATATGGAGACTTGCCAAAGCTAAACAGAGTAATTGGGACAAATAAGTGGGATGCAAATGTGCATGAAAAAGTTGTGGTTTAAGACATTTCTAAACATTTTGGCTTCCTTTGACTTTGGAGGTATATCTTTCCAAAAAACAAATGTTTTAAAAAATGGGCAACAATCTTTACAAGAGCAGGGAAAATGCTTATTGTAAAAAAACATAAAAATAACCGCAAGCTGTTTGACAATAGCGTCTTAGCTTAGCTAAGTCGACTGTGTAAAGAAATAAGCAGGGCAATCAGTAATCACAAGCCTTGCCAGGCACCATTTCTATTTCTACAATGCGTCCAAAAGAGATAAAACTGCATAGCACTGTATATCACAAACAGATGTTTTGGGCTGAAGCCTTAATATCCCACAAATGTTAGGAAGGAAAACTGTGCAGGACTTGCAGGACTCTGTTTAACCCTCATCCTACCGACATATTTAACATACAGTACCAGGACTACTGACTGGGCTCCCTGGGGACCCAAGAATAAACTACTGTAAGAAACAACCATCATAGCGAAATGTTAACTTATTTCTTCTCAAAATATTATTAGTTATGTAAATAAGATAATCTGAAAAATATTATCATTATTACTAATTATTATTATTATATTTTAGGAAAGTTAGAGTTTTATATTGTGTAAAATGAAAATATGTACCTTTTTTTTATACAAATTACAGCTTTTATCCCAAGTACAATCTTTCCACAAAGCCTTCAAAATGACTGACAGAGTACTTACTTTTGAATTACTGTGTGTGATAGAAAAGAGAATAAACATAGCATTACTTTTTTTTCTAACAAATCTCCAGTTGTCCAATCCAGTTGACATCTGTTTGTTGCCTGCATTCCGCGCTTGCTCCATCATCAGCGGGCATGACTGGGACTTCAGATATAACTGGCAGGCTATCAGAGCACTCAATTAGCATGATGTATTACAAATGTTTGCTGCAAAAACTTGTTTATCCAGATCTTTCTTTCTTGTTAAGAAACCCTCCATTAATCACTGACAACGCTCAGACAGTGATTCAATAGAGGGCTTCTCATTTTCACTCAATTTGTTTGACACAATCTTGGGAGAGTTACAAGCAAGAGATGTACAGATCCTCACTTTGTTGGTGGTCTTGGCACTGACAGCATTTTTTACCCTGACTTTGATCGTCAAAGGTTCTAATCTTGGGACATAACTTAAGTGACCAGTAACAAAAGTCCCTCACATTTTAGTTTGAAGTTTAATTTGACAGAGGGCTAAAGTACAAGAAGAAGGAAGAGCAGAGGAGTTGAGAGAGACTTGATGAGGAGGGAAAAGAAAAGTGGTGGTAAAGACATTGGAGAGAAAGGCCTTACTGCTAAAGCCTTCTTCAAAGCTTATCCAAACTGGCAGAGGAGAAATGGACCTGGGAAGAAAGTTTCCCTCAGTCACATCCAACATTCTGTTGTGAATCCTATGAAAGTGACCTGAAATGCCCTGCCTCCGTGTTACAGGTTAAGTACTCCATCGTCATGCTGTCAGCATCTAGACGTCTTCTCTTACAAGCAAGGACGATCCATGCAGCAACAAAGATGACGGAGATGACTCCTCATATAGAAATAGAGGTGGCATTAGTTTAGAGCAGGTTCTGTTGAAATAAGAAGTAAATTGTATACTGAAAGTGCTTAGGACACATTGCCATTTATATAACATTTATATAACCTCTGAGACCCCTGGACGCTTGTAATGGACTCATGATGGTCCTCGAACCACTATTTGGGAACCCTTTGGTCTTAAGATTAGCAAAGCCTGCTTTTCTGTCCCGTAAAGGATAAGGTTGGCGTTGTTTTAATATGTTCCTTTTTGTCAGCAAATCCAATGAAAAGAAAAAACAACAATGCGTTAGTCTTTAACAAATGTTTCTCAAACAGGAGTAAATTGTGTATTTGTTGGGGACTGAGGATTAATACACATTTTGTGCACTAGTATTTACAACCCTAGGATGTGTGAATGTGGACTAACTCAGTGACTGACAACAGTGCCCATGTTTATTGTAAAGAAGAAACATGACACTCAGTGCAATGATGTGGCTCATTCATGTTTTTGGACAACAGTGGAGGTCTGTGGCACAGCGGGATTTAATCTAATGTCCATGTTAGTAGGATCAATCTTTTGTTTGTTGGTTATTTCATGGGATTTGTTGATAAAAACAAAAAATATAGAATACCACCAATACTTTTAAAAAACTGTAACTTTTCTTTTCAGAGACAGTAACCCTGGTTACTCTAAATAATCTGCAATAAACACTTTTCATTCACTCTTCCATTGAAAATAAACTAGGTTAGTTACTCTGATCTCAATACTTGGTAGGATCAATTCATTGTTGGTTTCTGGTCCTCTTGTGAGATTTTGTAGACAAAAATATAGAACATAGCAGTCTGATTACATAATACCTACCCTGTCCTATTAAGGCGCCTTTGAGTGAATTGATCAAATAAATCCTAATAAACCCTGGATAACTGCTCAGGGAACACAAAAGCCACCCCAAAAAGATTTTGATTGTACAAAATACAGTCAGAAGTTTTGCTTGGCTTAGTGAGACAAACACAAAACAACATGTCCTGGGACCATGGCAACTCTGTTTTGTGGTTTTGGGATTTTTTGTCACTGAGATGCCAAGTATCGGAGCTTCATTTCAGCTTTTACTGCTTATGTTAACATGACTATTGTGGGTTTATGTAATGGCTCTGTTCAGTTGGTGTTTTTGGGCTTAATTAGCCATACCGTTAAGCTAGGCTGCTAACGACCACTGCTGACGCAGCTGACTGTTTTATTGGTTTCCCTCAGATCTGCTTGCTTGTTTTTTGTTGTCTTTTAGCTGCAAATTATTGTGTGAATTTCTTAGAATAGTTAAGCTTGATTTCTTGTGTTTTTTGTCTGGTACGTGTATTGTGATAGGAGTACTGTCTGAGAACTTATCTTGAGTTTTCACTGTTGTAGCTTACCATAGTAGAGGGCTTTGGGGCTGTGAACATGACTGTTGTCTTGCACACAACCCATTAAAGGTCAAGTGTGTAGAATTTAGTGGCATCTAGCAGACATGGCAGAAATAGAATATAATAGTCATAAGTATTTTTTTAATTAGTGTATAATCACCTGAAAATAAGAACTGTTGTGTTTTCATTAGCTTAGAATGAGCCCTTTATATCTACATAGAGAGCAGGTCCTCTTCTACGGAGCCTGCAATGTTGCACCACCATGTTTCTACAGTAGCCCTGAACGGACAAACCAAACACTGGCTCTAGAGAGGGCCTTTCGTGTTTTTCAAGAGTTTCCCGGCCACTGTAGGTTCTCCTACACACTTCGAAGGGGAGGGGTATTCAGTTGGTTGCAATCTGCAACCTCACTGCTAGATGCCACCAAATTCTACACACTGGACCTTTAACATAATTATTTTTTCTTTAATATTGGTTTCATGGGACACTCAACATGGGTTTTGCCACACATACAGATACATAAAATAAAACTTACATGAATAAATGGAGAAATTACAATTAACTGAAAATGTTTTGATGAGTATGAAAATCATATAAATAACCATCATGGCCTTCACCGTCACAGGATGTCAACCCAGCTGCATACCTGTGAGATTTTGGATACCGAGTTTAAGACAGAAATCTCAACTAACATCATCAAAACACCAAATGAGGGAATATCTTTTGGAAGAATGGTATTCATCGCTCCAAAGATTTCCAATCCAAAGACGTGGAAAATCTATTATAAGGAGCTTCTTCTCAAGGTTTGTGGTGGCACAACACCTTACAAACAGTGTATAGTAGTACATTACTTTTAGCAGTAACAAAAACACGTTACTAATAGGATTTCGGTAGTATTACTACAGTTACTATGTCAAGTAACGTATTACTATGGAGGCTGAGATTATGCAATTATTTTTTTAATGCTGTTATTTCGAGATCAAGAGATCATTTATCATGAGATTTGTCAGGGCATTGGTTCATTCCTGTCTTCTCTTCTCCATGTCTCCCTATAGCTCAACTATTTAGATCAATCAAAAGAAGCCTTCAGGTGGCTCTTAAGGACATGGGTTCAAATCTGTCATATGTTGGTTCTTTGATTTTTGGAGGTACTTTTTGGGGAATTATCACACTGAGTCTTGTGTCTAACCCGCACATAGAAGTTGCTCACAGATAGTATATTTCCCTTAAGGTCTGAGGTGCCCTTTACTCTGCTATTCTGCTGCTGTGCTTCTCTTTTGTAAACAGTGAGCACTCCCGCTGCTAGCATTTCTGAAGCTCCACCTCCACACGCATCCACCTGTAGACTCCGTTCCCCTGGGGTGAAGTTTATTATCATCCCTCCCCAGTCCCTGCTGTGCTTTGTGGGAAGTGATGAGGTCAGAGCCTATAGATGCTGAATATCAACTCTGTATTCACATTATAAATTCATTCCACCTGCATTATTATTGACTGAATTATTATTTTGTCCAACAGACAATTAAAAGATTTCAAGCATCAGAAAAAAAACAACTGCAATTTCCTATGACAGCAAGTTGTATTTTTGGCATACTGAGGCCAAAATTAAGCACAGGTGATGCAAATAAATGTGAAATAGGCAGGAATTGTTCAGTTTCCTGTCAGTCACTGTATTCTGATATAGCAGGGACCACGATAAAAGGAGCCATATATTTACTAGACATGACAATATTTGCGAATTCCACGCAAATTGAAGTTGGTTGGAAGTTCTCAATGAAGCAGAACCTCTTCAGCCAGTGAAATGAACCATCCAACTCCAAACAAAATGTGCAAATAACTTGCAGTCACTTGTTTTCCAGTCAGATTGCCTTGATTTCTTTCCTTGCAGTGAGAAGCTGCTGTCTGGCAGTTTGAGATTGTACAGGCAAGGACATGCATTCTTGTTTGGAAACAGCTAAAAAAAAGAATGGGATCCAATATTGTTTCATGAATCTGTGCAGGTTTCCTCTCAATTATGAAAGGTTTTCCAGTGGTATTTGGGTCAGTTTGTCTTGAAATGAAGGCTGGGGAAGAAGGCTCAGGGGCTGCCAGAGAAGAGAGACCTGAGATCCTTTTTCTTGTTTAAAATTGAGGCAGCTCTTACTCTCAAGTACTTTAAATCATCTAGATGTTAGTGATACTTGAAAAACACTCATATTTTACTGATGTAAGTTTCTAAATGCCACAAGTCCAAATTGCAGATGTATATTCTTAGGTATTTTCTGCCCTCTGGTGTAGAGATGGGGTATGTCACCGCTTCAGCACATATTTCAGTATGTTACTATAAATTATATTTTTTCTTCTATTTAAATTGTTCATCAGTGCTCAGCTGGTGTTGAAACAGATTAAATTGCTATTAATTTGTTCCTAGTTATCTATTACCTCTGGGTAGATGTGTCTCTGTCTAAGGTGCCCAAAAGTCTTTGTCTCAATTGTTAAATTAATTTGCTAGATTTAATAGCCTCAGATCAAATCACAAACATTTTAATTCAGTTTTTTACTAATAAGTAATTATTCCGTGTTTGTGACAAACTTTCAGCAGAAGGAGAGGGAGTCATTATGAAGGCTTGATCCCAGTGATCACTGAGCTGCCTTTCAGCAAACTGACAACATCAATTAAAAAAAATAAATCAGGTAGATTTTTCTTGAATCTTCTCTAAACTTTCAGTTTCCCAACACAATACATCACTGTCTGAAGTCTGTATTTGAAGACAGTATGTATTCCAAACTTTTAGCCTTCAGTGTGTTACTTTAAATCAACAGCTAGTGTTAGATTGAGGCCATTATAAGATGGTAGCTGCATGTATCACCCAGTAGAGGGTGGTGTTGTTGCACTAATCCCTCCTGCTCTGCTCAGCGATGGTGCCATTGAGCTTGTTCTCTCCACGGTCAATGCACAATCTTAGTCATTTAAAGTATCTGTTTAGATATATTCCAGCTGTTATGGACAAAAAGCAGAAAATAACAGTCATATGTTTTTAGTTTTGAGGCCGACTATAACCAAACAAAATTTAAAAAGAGAACACAGGACTCTGTTTTAATATCTTTGAATTCACTATTTAATTTTGTACATCTGGTCACAAAAACAATCAAAATCTGCCAACATCTCTCTTTCACACACACACACACACACACACACACACACACACACACACACACACACACACACACACATAATCACACTCTCTTGTGCTATTTTCTATCTTTAATTCATCTCTGCTTTTATAACTTAAAAAATAATTTAAATAAAAAAAAAACATTGATTTTCATGGGCACTTCAGAGAGATGAAACTAAAACAAGGGGGCTGGCTGACACGTCAGTGGTTTCTTTTTTTACTGAGTAAAGGGGAAAAAATGGATGTTCAGAGTTTTGAGTTGTTCTCCCAGAGGAAGGAGTCATTCCGCAGCACTTTGGCCAGTTTCTCATTGAACGGAGTGTAGAAATCCCGCAAGATCTCTTTAGTGATGGCCAACATGGGTCCAAGGTTTTTGTCAGCCGGCCTCCTGGTGTTTGACGCAGGACTTCTTGTGATCTCTGACTCTATTTCTTTTGTCAGTGGTCCTGTAAAACACACACAAACACTGCTTTCACACCCCTTCTTTCTGCGGCACTTCACTCTTTGCTGCAGCTCTAAACAAATGGAACAAAATTCAGTCAAGCAATCTGACATGTCGCTGTGTATCAGCACTCGGCACCGTTTTCATCCAGAAGATTTGAGTCTCTATAGGAGGTAATTGCACCTTTGCTGGTGTTGGCAGCTCTTTGAAGAGCTAAATCTGAGCTTTGGGGCAATTAAACTGTGGGATGAACCAGTGAGACAAAAGTAAGGAGGCTTTCAGACTACAGGGCATAGCTGTATTTGACTGTCGCACATACACTGGCCCGTTACGAGAAGTACTCTATACCCCTGGGAAAGGTTGCTTGATACTGAAAGTATGGAAGGTGTAAGAAAGTTCAGAACTGTATCTGAAAGAAATTAAATGTTCTTTTCCGCACCAGCAGGCTTAAGCACTTAATAGACATAATTTTCTAACATTTGGTGTGCAGTTAAGGTTAAAAGGTCATGCAATGCTTTATGTTACAAAAAACCCCTCATTATCTCTCAAGTACTTTTATCTCTTCCTGCAGACATCTGCAGCTGAAACACATCATTGCTGAAATGCAACACTGAGCTTATGCATAAAGAGTGTTTTGCTGTTTCTTGGGGGGGTTTTTTTCTTTGTTTTCCTTGTGTGTTTGTGTTAGAGCTGAAACGTAAACTGTGATCGTAAACTGAAGATCTTGGACTGATAATCTGACTAAACAAGCAATTTAAAGAAGTCACCTTGAGCTTTAGGAAACTGTAACAGGCATTTTTCACTTCTTTTCTGACTTGATTATGAAACAAATAAAGCATAAATGATTAATTGAGAAAATGATTGTCATATTAATCTAGGGCTGCAAGTAACAATTATTTCCATTATCGATTCATCTGCTGATTATTTTCTCGTTTAATCGATTAGTTGTTTGGATTATAGAATGTGAGAAAATGGTGAAAAATGTTGATCACTCACAGCCCAAGATGCAACCTAAAATGTCTTGTTTTGTCCCATCCAACAGTCCACAACCCAAAGATATTGAGTTTACTATCATAGCATATCATAGCTGGTGATTAATACGACAATGACTATCAGATCCATTTTAAAAGGTCCTGTATCTATGCCAATACTGATCCTGTGTTTCAGATTAGCGAATGACAACTGTTAATAATCACATTCAATAATGTTATATGTGTTGAATAGCTTTGGCTTTAGTAATCGTTTTGTATTGTATTGATCAGAGTCCACAAAAGGATTGATTACAGATGAGACTCACTCACCTAGGTTAAGGAAATCAAAGACTTTGTGCATTGTATATTTCCTGTTAGAGGCATGGTCTTCCAACCTCAAGACCAGAATCTGTTCCCTGCTGAAGACGGTCAGCCAGTCCATCAAGTACACAATGTACAGGCCAACCTGCAGTCTGACCTGTGGAAACAAAAACAGGAGAATCAATGTTAGAAAACAGAAGAAACTTCCTCAGGGTTTCCTCTGCAATCGCAGAACTGGATCACTACCTGCCAGTGAACCAGATATTCTTTTTGTACCTCAGCATGGGCTCTGGGAATTTGTGAGGGCATTTTTCACTGTTCTTTGACATTTTATATAATGATTACAGGATTTATCCGAAAAAAAACTATTATTAGTTGCAGCCCAGAAAATAAATTACCCTCTGATCTTTTGTAAGATTTCACCAGAGCATTTGCAAGTAGCCTAATTGTTGGATGGAAATGGATTTTTAGATTCCCATGCGACAGGTCATTGCAGAACTGTAGGCATAAACAGAATACCTTGTTACTGGGAAAGGAATTATCTCTGTGTCCTCTCGCTCTTTTAGCAAAACTGAAAGGCCTGTCGCAATAAATGATTACAAGCCAGGCGAGCAGCTCTTCCTTTTGTTAAATCAATTTGGTACAGTGAAGGCCAATTGTGCATTCATGTTGGTATTTATTCGTATTTTCTCTCCAGAATCTATTCTGAGCTCTGAAACTTTTATCATGGAGCCACAGACATGAGAGACTGCTGTGAGGACAGCTGTAATGCTTTTCACATGGTCTAATAACTCTGAGGAGATATTAGTGGATGGACAATTAGGCCAGCGGCAGCAAGTGAGCATGCTCTCAGAGGGCCATAAAGCTCGTCAGTGGCAGTTGGAGTGGGGGACCTCTGAATACAAGGCAGCCTGGAGGGGGAGCCAAAAGAGGATGGGCCAGTCTCCTCCTCTCCCTCTCAGCCTGTCTACCCCAGGGCACTGTGGGAAAGGCTGGCCAGGGGCCCAAACACTGGGGTCCGGCACTGCCTGACACTAAGACTTGGTCTGTTTTGTGAGTAAGAAGGAAGTTCACACCACTGCGCTGCTTTGTGGTTCAACAGCGATGCCAATCCCTTTCATAAAGTCCGTCCTGCAAGCTTTAGCATGTGCTAATGAAGTGTGGATTTCACTCCATCTGCCTTTCTCACTCCTTTTCTATTTCGTTCTTGCCACCAGCTAATACACTAGTCGCTAAATGCTGGTTTTCTGCAGGGCTGCAAGACAAAAGCAGGATGGAGACGCACTCACCGGCATGGCATTGTTGACAGTAGTGTTGTACACACAAGAGCGCATTGTGTACTCTGTAAGGCACCCCTCAAATAACTGCAGTGACTCTGACACCTTCTCATGGAAATCCTCTGCAGACTTATTGGCAATACCAAAGTAAAGGTAGTCAGAGTAGAGCCTGCAAGACAACAGAGATGCTCGGTAATAAGACAAACCCTGAAATTTCACTTTTGTTGGACATACAGTCTGTGAGGCTCATTATTTTTTACTTTTTACAGATATATTTTTTAGAGACAGGTGGATTTGAACCATATTTTGTGTTTCCTGCAGCAAAAACACAGACACTGATTATAACAGTAAACAAGGCTGCATTGTGATGTTGACAGCCCAGAAAAAGCCTCCAGTAGAACAAAGTACAGAGACAGTTTGGGAGGAAGTGCAAATGAGCTGCTAATGATGCAAAGTTGCTGTAAATTAAAAACTATAGGCTATATTTTTAATCCAATTTCCACCAGTTTTTGAATGATCAAAGTAAACTGAAAATAATGAGCCTCATATATTGTTACTGTTCATCTCAGTTCTGATGGCTCAGTAAATCTGTCTCTTTCCAAATACAATAAATCAAAGGCTAAAATATTGTATAATATCAAAGTGCTATCTGATTCATGTCAGTCTGTATGCAAAAGGAATGTTGGAGACACATGAGCCATTTAAACACCCCTTTACAATTCAGTTTAAGATGATAGACAGCACCTGTACCAAAGAGATGCCTTGGTTGTAAACAAGTCTCACGTAATAAAAATGGCACTGTTAATCTAAATGAGCATGCAATTCATTTCCTCTAGAATTGCATTTGGGAAAGGTTGCACAGGCTGTGATTTGACAGACAAAAGCAATTATAGAGAGCATGTTCAGACATTCTCTGAAGTAAAAATCAACGTTAACAGCATAAAGTAATCCCAATTTAAACAGAATGCCTCCCAGGCAGGCATTCAACGGTAAGCTCACCATGCATCTGATAAAGGCGTCATAATGAAACTTATGTGACAGCCAGACTGAGTAAAAGGCAACAAATCTGTAACAACAGCTCTTTGTTTCCTATACACAGGGAAAGTATCTGTCTATATCTGCAGTGTAAACAGTCATAATGGAGACACAAAGGTGGTGGTGTGCGTGTCAGAACTGTTCTGCATCGTTTTAGTGCAGATATGCAGTACTGTTGGAGGCAGTGAAATCACACACTGAGATCACTCCCACCTTTCCACTGGGTCCCTGAGCATGACAATGAAGCGGGAATCAGGCTGCAGGGCGTGGACGAAGTCCTGGATAAGGAAGGGTGGTTCTCCCTCTGTGGTGTTGTCATAGAAATACACCCAGGCGTTGTTGTCCCACATGGTGGACGCACTGGCTTCTCCTGCAAAATGCACCCACAATGTTTTAAATAGAAGCATTCAAACATGTCACATGTCATGTACATACAATTATGTAATCACAAAGATAGAAAATATAGACACATTTTAATAGTGATGCACTAACATTTTGGTGTTGTCAGATTTTTTAACAGCACCAGATTGGTATAACCTATTTTCACTTGTTTTTTATGTCCCTATGCATCAAAAACAACTGAGGAATGGAACTGAAGAAGCCTTTTGGATGTGAGGTGCAGAGTCTTCAAAAATCTAAGTTCAGTTGCCCATGACAGAGCACAAGATGCATTGTAGTTTACAGTAAAAAAAAAAATCCTTTTGTGATATCAACAGCTCACAAAATAAGGAGAAACGTGGGGAGCAAACAGAAATGGATTGCGCCACAATCCTAACTAAGAAAAGAATGAATGGTCAAAAAAAACACATTCATGTCCTGATTTGTTTCTTTTAAAGAAACATAATACTTAAATATGTGGAAGTTTGTTTCGATTTCTGTCTACAACAGACGCAGCATCTTACCAGCACATACGTAACAAGTCAATAAAATGAAAGATTCTAAAGCAAGTACACAAACAAGAAATAAATAAGCAAAACTAAATATATATCCAGCTGTGAGCAAAATTGTGCAATGAGTGCATTCCACACGGTGATGGTACTGGTGCTCATAATGAGTCAGAGGAGGTTGTTTCTCAAACAATTCAAGAGCAGAAACTTTATCAGGCTGTGCTGAGAAATGATATCCTGGATTCATTAGGCTGTCTGTGCCTTCATTATCCTCTTATCTTTGAAGTGAAACTGTGATGTATTTGGAGGGAACGCAACACGGGCCTTATCTGCCTCCCTTCCTCGGAATGAGGAAAGGAGGCAGACAACGGTCAGAGTGAAACAGGATCGCTGCTAATGCTGTTATGCCTAAAATGGTACACACTGTGATCAAGTCTATTTAAAAGGTCTCCATGTCAATTAAAAGAGCTTATTTTGCTGCACGGGGAGAGGCCATAATAGGGCAAACAAATGGCGGAGCCAGACCAGCGTGCCTCTGCTGTTTCACAGCGGCTTGGTTTTGGCCGGTGGTCGAGAAGAGTCAGAAGCCCAAGATCCTGGCCACAGGCCTGCACCTTGCTGGGCTCTCCCAGGGCATGGTGTGAATACTGAGCGGGGCTTTGGCACACTCCCCCCCTTACAAGGATTATTTATTTAAAGAGGGAAACAAAACAGGGCGGCATGCTAAGCTTCGCTCAATGCACCAACTCAGTCCAGTGTGAAAAGGCTATTGTTGAAAACTTAAATCAGTTCTTCTTTGCAGCTGAGCAGTTCTTTGAGATCATGTTTGGACGACGGGAAAAGACAGAGACAGATGGGAGCAGAGGGGCTGGGAGCAGGATATGCAGATAGAGGAAGGAGGTTTGTAAGACTTCTCCACCCCGCTGCGGATATTATTGCTGTCCTGACACAAAAAAACAATGATTCCTTTCTACGGCATTTCAGTGAAGTGGCTAAGTGAAGCAGAAGGAAGTTCAGTATTATTAAGCTGTTAGAGCCTCTCTATAGGGCTGAGTCACTGCTCTCTTAAAAATCACCATCACTCACTGGAGTGAGAGTGGCTGCTACAGAGCAGCACCGTGCTTCAGCCTCACTACCTGCTGCTTTAATAGCAGCTTTGTAATATTGGGGGCGAGATTACAAGTGAAGTTCCAGGCAAGTGTCAGGTCACCCTGAGCCAAATGCTATTGGCTGCAGCCTGACGAGGGCACAGAGTACTGTCATTCCTCGTTCGACACACAGATCACAGTGCTGATACAATACATGACCTGAGTAACTAATATGATACAGCAGATGGTGGTAAGCTAAACCTGTCACTCTTACCAAACAGGAAGGTAGAGATTACACAACAGGAAATGTTTGTGCAACTAAAACTGCTGAGCATTCTGATTATTAAGGTTACTGACGATGTTCTACATGCTATCATTTGTATCTAGTTCTCTTGGTTTCCATCTAACATGTAATTCTTCAATCTGTGATAGATGAGTGGCGCTTTATTGGAACAGACAAATGCTGATAAGCAACTTCCTGTAATAATGTGCCACTCCAAGGTTCACTGAGTTCCAAGTAATCCTTTGCTTAGCTTTCTTAGTGTGGACTGGGGTTGGGGTAAGGTCAGTGTTGAGTTGGTTTCATACTTAATGTAAGAGGCAGTCCTGCCTACATATGGCATAGGTTTTTGATTTTGTTCAATCAGATTTCACCTTAACACTTTATTTACGTCCCCCACAGTAACTGTGTTTGCATTCTTTCATTCAATTTGTGATGAAGATTCAACAACGTTAAAGGTTTACTTTTCTAGATGGAAGACTATTGCCTTGCAGTTGACATGTTTACATTCTTTCATTTGGTATGTGAAAGAATCTGTTGTTTACAGTCAGCAAAAGATGTCCTTGCTAGATGTCTGTTACTGAAAAGGAGGAGACAACAGAGCCTTTCTTCAAATTGCTTCATGTTGTTTTCACTATCAACAGTCTTCTCTGGCATCAGAAACTTGTAGGAAAAAGAACAAACAGCCACAGCTGAAAAATGGCAGTTCTTGAGGTCTCCACATTGTATGTCTATAGCCTAAATATGTAGTCACATTTTTCAGTAGGCACATATCCCTTTACGTTGCAACCTACGGCAGCTATGTGCTCCTCATTTGTATGCTGCTTTGGACAAAAGCAGTAACCTCTTAACACAGAGCTAGGAATCCATCTTTAGGGTGTTGGTCAGTTTGTTAACAGTTTCTTACTGGATTGGAGAATTGGAGTATTTTGATTAAATCCCTGGTGACAGAGACAAAAGAGACCAAATGGAGCAACACCAGCAAGCACACGTCTTACACTAACTTCCCAGGAAAAGTTAGTCTCTCAAGCTGGGGACTGTCTATTACAACCATACTCTAGTTTGCCAGTAAAAAAATCTAATGCAGAAAAACATGTGGACAGACTTTTAATGTCAGGATTTAAAAATGTAAAAAGTAGAGTCCTTAACACAAGGGGGGTGGAAAAAGGCAACCATTTTTCCATTATCCCTTCCCATCCTCTCCCAAATCAAATCCTGCTGGTAGCGCTACCAGAGCGTATAATGATCCCACCAATCGGTCCAAAAAAAAAACTAGTTGGTTAATAATGGACAATCTTTGTGGTACCAAAATATTTCATAAGTAATAAGTCCCTTTGCCTCACTTCAGTTGCTTTTAAAGCCAGTGATGTATTATTTTAAGCTTGTCTTCTGCCCTCACCATTGGTTACTGAACAGAATGAGAAGTACATATGAGGAGCCTATGAAATAAGTTTCCACTGTATTTTCCACGAGTGTGAACTGAATCGTTTGACTTACCTATGATGATGTTTGGTTGGTTGGGGGTTCCACTGGCATTTGCAGTAAGGTTGCCTTGAATTTGGTAAGCAGCCTGATCAAACAAGTCCAGGTAGTCCTCCACTGGATAGCGATCATGGAAGCCCTCGCTCAGACGGATGATACCTGGTGGTGAAAGAAGACAGACGGTATTGTAGATACACCTCTTGGGGTCCAGTTGTAACTGGAGTGTCTGCTTCTGTCTCTTGGCTACCGCATCTTATATTTTGTTCAAAGTAGAGACAGACTAACACTGTGTGACTAAAAAAAAAATTTAAAAATCAGGGTGTATATCCATCAAGAATTCATCCAGTTTTTATTCCTGTCTGCACCCTCCTCTCCATGTGTTTGGGATCACTCTACAGGAGGTCATTAGAGCTTCTGTTTTGTCCTAACTGTAGGGTGACCTATTAAAATCCAAGTTCAGATCCAACCCAAATTCAACAGGGAATACTGTCACCACTCAGTTTTCAATGTTTCCAGTTAAGGGCCGATGTCATGTTACTGCTTTGAATGCAAGATGCGTTTTCCATCTGAGCTGCTGTGGTCTACAGCATAATTGCAATTTACAAGGTAATTGTGGAGATTCAGTGTAGAACTTAAGAGTATCCATGCAGTATAAGGATAATGAGGTAGTTCGGGCGTCTGTTACTTCTAGTGATTCTTTGATGGTGTCGCAGTAAAACACCTTTCTCTAGTTAGCAGGAAAACATGATTAAAAAAACTCTAGTAAACTCTCCAAACAGCCAGCCTACATCATTATTCATCCAGAGCTGTCAAACTCGTTTGAGGTGTGATGGTGCTGGCGCTTCAGGGCTTTTTGTTTTTTTGTTTTTTTCATCCCTCTGCTTTTTGATATGAATGAAGCGTCACACAATCTCCAAATAGTCTGTGTTTCCTGATGGGTAAAGTATACGGCAGACACATCTGCTTAAGATTCAAACTGCTCCTCTAAGAAAGTTATGTGGCGCAGATCACATCAAATCACCTTTTCACCGCATCGGCTGAGTGGAGCCTCCAGGGGAATGAAATTAATACAAAACAAGACTATTTGAATTCAGAGTGTTCTCAAAGGATGTCTTAAGAGAAAAGTGCTGATTACCAATGCACAGCCCTAAGTGCTACACTAGAAGGAATATAGAGGAATGAAGGAGAGTGACGGCAAGATAAAAGGAAAGGGAGTGAGGGGGGACAATAATGGAGAAGGGACCTATGTCCTTGGGATACAGCAGCATTTGCTGCTACGCAACATCACAAGCTGCAGAAAATATGACAAATTAAGGCAAACAGCTCATCCACATCCCGCAGTTTTATGAGGCTCACATAATTATCAACTTAAACCAAATACAACACATTAAAAAAAAAGTATTGCATGCAGACTGATCAATCCACCAATTAGGTTTTATGAGTCTAAGAGGGATTAAGGGCATAGTCAGCAATTGGATGAACTTCAAAAGGATTGCTTTGGTTGCGACAGTTAAGCCTCCTTTGATATCGGTGGTTTGAATTTGGATGAAATTTTCAGAAAGTGTGGCCAAATACTGTATGTAACAACCTCAACAAGTATTATGCCTAAACCCCAGGTGCAATTATTAAAATCATTAAGTTATTTTTAGACTGATAGCTTGCGGCAACATAAAATGTATGCATCAGTCATTGCTGTGTAGAAGAATAGTGCTCCACAGTGAGAAATCACCATGAAAATTGAGTCCTCATGCCGCGCTGGTGTGATAGTGCAGCTGCTGTTCTTAAAGGAGAATTATGAGATTATCTACATGCTGTATGTGCACGTCTTTCAACTCAGTATAAAGTCATTATCTGATCTGCTTTCGATTCCGTAATCAGAGCTGACTTTGAACAGAACCATCAGTCGAGAGGCAGATCCGTGCCCTACAGTTTAACTGCTGCTCTTCACTTCTTTTTTTTTTTCTTCCTCTCCTACTTCTTCGCAAATGAAGACACACATTAGTGACAATCACACACACTGGCTTACACTCCTGATGCCTGCCTCTTGAGCTGTTGAAGATTATCCATCAGTCTTAATGGCTGTTTCAGTTATAAAAGAAAACAAAAATCCATGTGGGTATTGGGGATGATGATTTGCCTCATTTTGGGTGCAAAAGCATAAGACTAATTTAGAATGTAGTCTATTGATAGACATCAATCAAAATCATTTTTCACATATAAGGGAAGAACAGACTCAAGATGTTTTTTTGTCATCAAATTGAACCAAAACAGCAATGCAACAAAGCATCTGCAAGTTAAGTAAGGGTTGGATTTGTTTAATTCAGAGGGTTCTGAGTTCATTCTGAATACAGTCTTACACCCAGATCTCGCATGAGTTTTAATCCCATCTGTGGTGGTGTGGTGGTTATTTTAACATCACAGATGCACGTGGAGAAAGAGACACACGTTGGCAACCACACATTCAGGCAACACAACCGCCATACTACCAGATGCCTGCTGTGAAGCGTCTCTTACCTCTTGGCACACAGTCTGAGGGTTTATATCTTTGTTTGAGTAAATAACATATTACCACCTGTTCAAACTCCATGAAAGCCAACGGCTTTAACCAGGATTGTGGGTGTAGGCTGTGTGTGTATCTAACAAATTTGAACTGAAACAAGGCAGTGATTAACAGATAACATTAACCAGCTAAATTGGCAAATATTTCCTGAAACTACAGCGAAAAAAGCAGCTTGAAATATGCCCCTAAGAGTTTGTAAAATATGCAATAGCTCCTTCGTAAAATGAAATGATTTGCTATCCAATTTAATAAATGTATGATTGCTCTGTTACTCCTTTAAATGAGAGTATAAAATTCATGGTGTACGAAGGGGGAGCAACCAGACAGCTTTAAAATAAAGCAAGAAATACAGAAGGAGCTGAAGGAAGCAAAGTTCACGGTGGGTAGATGTGTCATAAAAAACGAGCGCAACACCGGGTTTGCTAAACAAGAACAGGAAACAGTGCACCCACACATGTGGGTTCAAAGCGTGTGACAAGGCTTCAGATGTTGCATTTTTCACGTGTTCTTTTCAAGTGGCTTCTACCACATAGACAAATCTATGTCACAGACAACGGTGAAATCCTGTTAGTCTAGATTCTTCTGCGTATAGTCCTAGTTGAGCCATTAATGAGCACTGTCACCGCAGCCGTCTATTTATCAGGATGGAGAAGTTTCACTGGTAAGAGGCTGATGGCAGTGTAAAAAATAGCACAAGGGGAGGAAAAAAGAAAAGGACAATTAGCAGTCATAATGGTGAATGAGGCAGGCAGTAAAGATTCTAAATACACCATTAGAGCTGTAAATTTGAGGCTAACAACTCTCAGCTAGAAAATAAACAGTTTAAGTTTATTCTCATGCACAGCACAAGATGTGTCTTGAATATTCATTTCTCGGTTAATTGCATTGGGAGATTGAACCGCGTGCATCAGAGAGACTTAATTCATGTCACATTCAGGGCTCACATCCAGCTAGGCTTCATATTTAAAAGAAGGAGAAAAAAAGAAAGAAAACAATTGCATTTATTTTAGAAAAATCTCAGTTTGACAGAGTGTAAGGTTGTCAGCCAATACCCCGACAAAGAAACACCTCCCCCTAAATTACCGTACCACTGAAATGTATAGAAATGATGGAATTTAGTTTTTGCAATTCATGCATTTTAACAATATGACGACAGTAACAACGGAGGATAAATTTAATTATGCTCATGCAACCGACAGGCCTGCCTTTGAGGGTGAGACCCCTTCAAATTTCTGTCACTGAGTGCTTTTCTGAAGCCCCCTGAGGTATGGCTCTGCCAAAATGATATACGGTAGAGAGTCACATTTCACACTCTTAATACTCTCGGGCTCTTATTATTGTGTACCAGCCTGGAGGCCTCAACCACAGCAAATTATAGTTTTCTTTACTCACCAAACCTCTTGCGGGTCCACCAGTGTGGCTCTTTGAAAGTGGTGAACTTGACATCTGGGTGCAGTCTCAGTCTGTCATACAGGTCTGTTGTGCCACACTTTGGTTGGCCAATGATATAGAAATAAGGGAGGCACCGCATGCGGTAATGTTTCCCGCCGCGGTGAAACAAATGTTCTCGGAAAGTGTTCCTCAAGTGCTGAAACACGGTCCGGAAGCGCCTCGAATAGCGCGCGTACAAGTTTGTCCTGTATGGGTCCGAAGTGATATTCCCAGTGTAGTCCTCGTACCAGCAGGGGTTCTTGACACCAGGCAGGAATTTGCGGGGGATAACCGAAAACATCTGTAAAGGGCAAAAAAATAAGCTGCTGAGTCACCATGCTTCCCAGATATACACAAGCATTTTAGGCAAAGCCTTATGTAAACTCTTGGGATTACCAATGCTAAGTCTGCGTGATGAAAGATAAATACATTCAAGAAATTTCTCAGATACATTAAACAACTGAAAACTTTTTTATATGTGGGCCACTGTTTTGGCAGGTGTAGTCAAACACCATCTGTGAGATCAAACTGCACATTCATGACAAGTTTGTGCAGGAGGATAATCTCTGGAGGGGCAGATATGCAGTAAATTGGCTTTAGATGCACGGACACATTGATACAAGTGAGTGCACATGTACATGAACAGACAGTATTTTGAAATTGTTCTTTTTTGTTGTGTTGGCTCAATAACAACAACAACAAAAATTCAAGTTTTTATCTAATATTGTTTAGGAGACAGAAAGTGATTAGACAAGTTAACTTAAACTTAAATAGATTCATCATATTAAATATTTTGTCTGTCTTGGATTAAAACCCAAACAATAAAAAAGCATATCTGTGCTAATACTCTCTGACTGTATTGTACATGAACAGACATGCAGTCTGCCTGGGGAGATAAGGATGATTCATCCTCAGGTGTAGACACATTTCCACCATAGTTTCTTTCTGGAGCCTCCTCACATTTCAAACTGTTTTTTTGGTGATCAGACACAACAAAGACCCCTGTTACTACCATTCGCTCACTGCCTGTGATACACAGCTACTTTAAGGACAATTAATGCCGGATCCATCCACAGACGTGGTATTGATTGTCCCGCGGCCCCACTCTCCTATTCATTAGCTTGTTCAATAAGAAATTAGTTATGTTGCAAATAGCCCTGGCAAAATCCATTATCATTAGGATTAACAATTAATTGAACCAGGCTTTGAGGTGAGACGGACACTGTGAGAAAGCGACGGGGCCAGTGTGTTGGAAGACTGTGGGATGACTTTGAGCTTTAAATCCCCCCTGAAAAAATTTGGTAGAGACATATGCAATTATCTTGCGTGACATGAAGTGTTATACAAGGTTTTCAGCAGTTTTATCTTTTTTAGAAATTAAATTAGAAACTGCAGCCAGTGGGGAATAGCACTGGCGTAGCTGTATTGAACCCTACGTAGACAGCATATATAGGCACGAATACTCATTTGAATTACCTTTTCACTTCAAATTTAATTACGCTTCAAGACACATCTGTGATTGTCAATTAAAAGAGAGATCGATATCATGCTGGGCCACGTTTGTAGTATGATTAAAATAGAGAGATAACATTTACAATATAAAACAGGTATTCGTTACGGCAATCAATCTGATTTTTTTTTAAAAACAATCCCTTTGAACACATTTAATAAGAGATAAGACAGATCTATGTTCTGGTTACTCACATGTGGCTCACTGTTAACCAGTGCCTTGAGCTCTGGGAGCTGTCGACTACTGCGAAACTCCACCTTGGATGTGATGGACTTGACCACCAGTTTAATATGTGCGTAGTCCTTGACTGACGAGAGGTTGAAGGCAAAGGGCCCGGGGCTGACCAGGCTGCTGAAATGATAGGGGGACGGAGTGAGGAGGAGGCCCTTCTTGTCCCCCGTCAAAATGTACGAGGCCATGATGAGGAACATGACGGCCAGGCCGAATAGGAAGCTGTAGAGCCGGATCTTGCGGAAGCACCCCAAGGTGCTCCACCTCCTTGGCAGTTCACGTTTCACCTCCAGGACGGCGAACAGGTTCATGGGAGTGTCGTCCACCTGCAGTAGAAGTGGCCTCTTTCGGTAGTCGTCCACCGAGGAGCCCAGCAGGCTGTATTTGTAGTCCATCTGTGTCATGGTGTCCACGGCCAGCAAGTCCCAGGTGTCACAGCTCACACACAGGGAGGTGTTATGGAGCAGGAGACAGCCAGACCGGAGGTTTTGGGATGCGGGAATAACTGATAGCTGATATCCATGATGGGTTGTGGTGAACAGCCCACCTCATCCACTGACGCCTCCCTGGTTAGAGGAAAAAGAAAGTAAACTAAGAGAGAGAAGACCAGCAGTCAAGATTGACTCATTGTTTTAATGTTTGGGCTAATGCAAAAGCTTCCAAAACCGCATAATCAAAACCTCATAAATATTTGAAATAACTATGTGAAACTCTGTTTTACAACTGTGATTTATGCTGTGCGGATTTGGACCCCTTTTGCCTGCAATCTGAACGTAGCCTATGTCACTTCTCACACTCTTATATGGAGCTGAGGCTCTTTGCGTAACAATTACAGTCACTGCAAGAGATGTCTCATTCCCAGAAGTTGCATTGACGTAATACTGATAGTCACGTCCTGCTCAAATGCTGACTTGCAATTGGGGGACCAGGTTACCACAAAGGAACTGATTGAAATTCTTTCCATTTTAGTTTCAGTTCACATTTTTTACCTCAAAAGCATTTCATCACATCCCTTAGTCTCAGAAAAATGTAGTAAGGTAATACTACTTTGTGAAAGCATTCAAACAGTATAAAACTGTAGGGAATTCTGCTTGAACCTCTGTGTTTCTGCAGTTGAAGCAGTTTAACCTCAGGCTGTTCAAAGGAAAATAAATTGATAGTAGAGGGAAACAGTGAAAGAAATCTGTCTGCTCTGAATATTGATGACTTAGGTGAAATGCCACTGAGAATAGTAATAAGTCATCTGGTAAATGACAACACAGTTCAAAAGATCAAATTTGTGGAAAATCGGACCTCTTAGAATATGACTAATAACTGAGTAATAATCACATTATACAGGGTTCAACTATTTCCGCTGATTTTCTCTTAGACTTCCTCTTTTAATCAGACAGCACAGCAACACCCCTCTCTACCTCACAGTCCATCCTCCCATCCTTCCTGTGCATCGGAGTCACAATATGGAGGGAGCGATAAGGATGAGGGATGCATTCAGCCTAGAAACTATGAGGCTGTGTATAAGACTCTCCTGGGGAGAGACACGAATATAAGAGACACCCGGTCTGGACCGGAGAAGGGATTATATTATCAGAAAATGGTATTCCTCACTGAGAAGTCACATGGATCAACAGTCACCCACAGATAAAAGGAGGGCCAATGTCTACGGGGTGAAAGAATTGGGGATCTTTAATGATAATGCTCCTTCAGCAGCAATGTCTACTTTTATCCTTGAGGCTTTCTTTGTGTCTGGAGATGAGCCAACATTATGGCAGTGAATACAACCCAGCATAATGACAAAAAGCCAACAGAGCCAAGAGTCTAGGACACTTTTCAAAGGGTGAGTGGGATGTTCAGGAATATGGCTGAAGCCTTTGGTATTGTTTTACACATTCATACTTGAAACTGTATGGATACAGCCATAAGGTATGATGTATGTTATACCTGCAACCTGGTCCTGCTCGCATACATCATAAGATAAGGGCGCTATGGAAGTGAGTCATTGCTCCTCCTCACGGCTGCTAATATTGTCTGTACCCCCACCGCCGCCCATCGCCCACACCCTATGCACAGCTCTGTATCTGTAGAGCTTGCGGCAGAGCTGATAAGAGGACGTCTGGAGAGTGCCTGCCTCCCTGCTCAAGCAATGTCATTTACCCCCAGCTGAGCCCTCAGCGTCACCTCACAGCAACAGTCCCCATCTCTCCAGGAGACAGGTGGAGAAATAACGAGCCTGCTCTGAAAAGACAGATTTCCAGCCCTCAAAAAGTTTTGTCTGACAGCAGCTTCAGTCAGTGAAAAAGAGCGCTGAAGGTTCACCGCAAGAAGCTGAAAGGACACTCAGATATTAATGTTTTCGCTTTTAGCCAGAAAATGAACCTATCTTTTGCAGCAGGATTATTTTTATCACTTTCCAAAAAAAAAAAAATATGAGCAAGAGTAATGGATTTTAAATTATGCTAGCTACTTCAATTAAAGTTTGCCCACACGTTGCAGATGGCGTATCAGCGTTTGTCTCGTATAAAAGTTCACCAGAACAAGTGTGTTGAGGTGCTTCCTGTTATTCAAATAGTCTGTGATTGTGTGGGATCCCATTTTAACAAATACTCTAATTTTCCAAAGTGATAAAAGGCTCAGTTAGACTAAGAGATATGCTTTCAGCAGAAATGTAATTATTGCAGGTTAGAAGTCCTAGCACTCTGAGTGGGATGACATTTTCAGGATTGTACTTTGTTAACAAGCCCGCTGTTTACTATTGACGACCATATGCACTCATCTGTAGTCATCATGACATTAGCTCTTATTGACTGCCTGTGTCCTTCATCAAGGCTGAAGTCAATGGGGTGCTTGTGCTTGAGGCAATTTAAGATAGAGGGAAGGAAGAAGAGGGCATGAAGGTTAAAGATAGAGAGAGAGGTAAAAAGAGAGCACAAAGATGGAAAGACAGGAAGAGGAAAAGGGAACTGTGTCATAAACAAGAGAATGGCACTCTCAAGGGAATTCACATCTAAATCAATCAGTCAGCTAACTGTAGCAGTGGGTGACTGGCAGCTTGACAGATCTGCTCTATTCATAAAGCAAATACATTTCTTCTATCCATCAAACCTGATGAAATAGCTTAACTTGAACAGAAATATGGTTGGGGGGCAGTGGACAAAGGTTGCATCATTCACCGTTTCACCTGACAAACCTCTGAATCCACAACAAGCAATTTGAACATTTTCATCACTGACTGTGAAGGCCGTATCTTAAGGTTAACCACATCATTACCGCACATTCAGTCACTTTCACTTGTAGTCACTTAAATGACATAAAACATAATCACAGTTTGTTTGGTTTAGAATTTTGTTTATTCGCACCATTTGACACTAGCACATACGTTTAGTTTACATTGTTTTGTCACATTACTGGTTTGTTTAATAAAGTTATATTAATTCCTTTCTCTTTGCCTTTGAGTTAGGTGAGTGCTGAGTTCTCCTTTCTGGTCTGGCAAAAGATGAGGCTGAGGGTGTGGCCTGGTTATATGCAGATGCCCAAGCCAAGGACCAGACCAAGAGCTCTGACAGCATGAGGGAGTTATTGTCTATGCTGTCTTCCTCTGTATGTGTTTATTGATTTGATTAGCCAGTATATATGTTTGCTTCATGTCTTATTCTGTTAGGTCTGTTGGTTGAGTTAACATCCTGTTTTGTTAGTCTTATTTTTCAGAATTATGTTTTGTCGACCTCTTTTTAGGGGCCCTGTAACTTAGTCAATTCAGTTACCTCCATTTATTTGTTTTTATTAAATCTCTTTGGGAAAATAAAACCCAGTTTTGAAAGTTGTGAAACCCGTGTTTACTTGTGCTTTGACTGCTTGGTCAATGACACTGACGATGGATGTTACCACATTTATTTCTGCACCTCCGACGGGATTTAGTGGAAAGGAAACTTTATGCTCACACATGACGTAATGTAAACTCCTGAACAATTTTGTCCATTTACAGTTCTGTTGAAGTTTTATTCGAACAAGATGTCCGTGGCTTCAAAAAGCTGACAAAAAAAGGAAAAAGGAGAAGGGCGGCGTTACTTTGTGTAATTCTACTTTGAATGGAAAGCAAGGAAAAAGAAGGGTGGGGGGGCTTGGTGTTTTTCAGCGAAGTTCAGTTTTATTTCTACCACAACACAGTTTAAGTCAAGACCACAGTTACCTGCAATATTTATAAAACTATTCCAATAATAAAACAAGTTCATTCCATTTTATTAATGGAATTTTTAACAGCAGCCATGTGAGAAACTGGATCACAGAACTCCTCAAACTGCAAGACCGCCAACCAAAATTCCTAACATGCCAGGACATTTGGATCAACACATGGATCAACAGTCACCCACAGGACATTTGACACAGGAGGTCTAGCAACCCCCTGTGTCAAATGTCAAACAACTGGACTGCAGATCTGGCAGAAATTGACCCTGATTCTAAAATGAGTCTGGGCCAACAAATTGGGGGTTAAATTTGGGTTTAGTGTGGCCAACTTTTGTAAAGACTGGGAAAGATTAGGACTACAAGTTGAAAAGTCCCAAGTATAAATGTTTGACTGGGGGGATCAAACACGTTAGCCACACAGATAACTTCATAATGATTGTAATTAACTTCAAAGACACTGGCATCCCTGGTAATGGTCTGCATGCTGTGCTGATGGTTTCCTCCCTGTGTGGTGCAAATGAAATTGCCACTCATCAGAGACAGACCTCTCCATACTGTCTACCCTGTCATTCAGGGACAGATCAGTGAAACAAGCAATCAGGCAGATTTGTTTAAAGTCTGCCGTCTACTCTGCTCCTGGATGTCCATCTTGGCTCTGAAAAACCCAACCAATCTCAAACACTGGCAGCTAATTACTGTCTCGTGTACCTTTTCTTCTTCGCTTAACAGTTCTTTGCTTTGTGTTTATCGCCGTCGATGCAGGATGATTGATTATTTGTGTGAAAAGCCACAATGTAGATGGACAGATTATCTTTATTTGTGCTAAGCACCAGTCGAAATCTATTGTTGTTAACCACTATTAAGTCGTCTTCTGCTGCAAAGCAACTTTAAAAGCTGGTTGTATTACAGCTTTTCTCTTGCTGTCAATGTGCTTTCTTTAGCATTGATTATGAAGACAATAACTGCCGAGTGGTGACACAAACATAGTAGACAAGCCTTTACTTGCAGGGTAAGAATATTGTTATGTTTTTCCTATACCGTCCATGAATTGTGGTCAACAACAGGTCATATTCAGACAATACGAATGGCAACTCAGCAACCCTTAAATCATCCATTCCTCAAACCACAGTGGTATTATACCTGGCTGGAGAAGCAGTCTGTGCAGTGGAGAGCACGCTGCTGTCCTACTTCCTCAGCTCTCTGGTATTTAAAATGGAGGAAATTAATTGCATGGCCTGCTGATGGGCCCCTGAAATGCCATTTATGTTTTGATTCAAAGCAGAGCACCAGCTTTGTCTCTCTCAGGCTACAAAGAACACGTTGCTCCATATCACAGAAAACTGTTAAAATATCTTAGTTATCCTCACAGACCTCCCTGTTTTTTTGTCTTCATCTTCGACTGCCAGAGAAGATTAAAAGGCCTTTTTTTCCATTGAGCGTAAAAATAACCCATTTACAGTGGGACTCTAAAGTTTCCAGCTTGTTTTCTCTTGGTGCAGAAAGACGCTCTGTAAGATAATTTGCCTCAGTATAAGTGTCTGTCCTCAGAGGACTAGAAGAGGGAGGTCTTCTTAAATGTCAGAGTATCTTTTATTATTCAATGCTGTTTACATAGCATGTCAGCTTTAACTGTACTTATCTGCAGGAACAACAGGCAGATTAGAGGTTTTGTTGGCGACACAGTGGAATGCTATATGAAGTTTTGCACAGAGCGAGTCGATAAGCTCAGGCAAGCCTGAGCCATATTACTGCAAAGATACGATGAATTATGAGTTACATCAGAGAAGTCTGGATGATGAACGAGCAAATAAAGATGTCATAAGACAAAGAGAATAAATATATTACATACAGTAGATACATAATACAGTAGATTTTCTCTTTAAAAACACAGTATGCATTACAAACACCATGACCATTATGAGGCGCAGAGCAGGTTATGTATTACTGACTCATAAACAAGAGAACGCAGTGTAAACAAGTGATTATCTCTGATTCAGGTGTGTAAGCTGATACACATTCCTTCAGTGTTGCAGCCTCCCTATAGAGAAAGAAACTTGGACTCTTAGAGTGAAACTTAGAGTGAAAAAACACAAGTTGAATGTGCACAGCATAAACAACAATCTGCTACCAGCTTGCCCTCACAACCACAGATCCATAAAAAAAGAGACAAAGAAAGAAAGCAAGCTTGGTACGCTTGCTTCATTCAAGGTGTAGAGGAATATAAAACATGAGGATAGTTTGATGGAGTGGATTGGAAACCCTGTGACAAACAGACTTGGGAGACCTTGAGAATAGAACAGCACATTCTGTTCACAGAGTCCTTGTGTGCAGCTGCCCAGGAGTACCCTCGACCTACTCCCACACACTGATTTCATCCATCCGCTGTCATACTGAAGAAACAGTATGTCATTTAACAACAAGCCCGTCCACAAAGCATTATCAAACCATTTCCCCTTTAGAACCACTTAGGGATTGCCAAAGCAAATAAGCAAAAAAACAAAAATTTGAAAAACTGAAAAATAGAGTGAACAGATAATGACTCAGTTCAGTGTAAGCAGAGTGTCAGTGCTGCCAGACTCAGCCAGTTTCTCTTCATGGCTTTTTCTTCATAAACAACTGATGAGCTGACTGTAAAAGGCAATACTGGCTGAAGGGCTGTAAACATGCATTTACTGTACGTTCACTTCTGCTCATCTTCACTCTTAACATTCTCAAGGGACTGGAAGTGGATTTTGGTTGAAGTCCACCAATAACACAGGAAGTACTGTCAGAAAGAGGAACAAAAGGGGGATGGGGGTGTCATCGCCGTGTCAGCTGGAGAAAAATGTTTTTCCACCAGGCCACTCACAATAATTAAAGTTCAGTAGGGGGCCACCACAAGGGTGGTACAGCCATGAGCCTCAGCCTGACATGTGACACTGAAGCAACCTTGTGATTGGTTGAGGAGAGCCGGTGATGAATAGCTGCTGATGACACTGACACTCCCTCCTCCAGTATCAGGGCTATTTTAATTTGCAAGGGGGCATCTTAAAGGAACACAATCTCTATCCAAACACTGTGGATAAGTCTCATCTGTTTAAAATATTTTCAGTGGAAAACACCCTTAATCTATTTTAAAGGACATTTAACTTACACACCCAAAAGTTATGTTTCTCGCTGCAAGAAGATATTGATCACAAGCACAAGCAAAAGCAAAAGAGCAAACTGCAAAGAGAAAACTGGGGAGATGATGCAAATGAGCAGCACAATGCACCACAGTCTCTCTGAGTACATAAGCACAGTCAAACTCCTGTGAGTTAGTGCTGCACGGGGTCATAAGTTTGGTTTGAGAAGTGGGGGGCACATTAAAACGGGTGGTCTGGGGGTCCTCCAGTATTCCCATCTCCTGCATTTCTACATACATTTAGGGACTACAGTAACCAATACAAAATCCGGGTAATAATTAGGTTGGTCATTGGCTAAATGGCTCAATTCAATCAGAATAGTACTAAATATTCATAAGAAAAAGCTGTCTTACTTTCTGTATTGTTTAACCCATAACTTTACTGAACTTCACATGTTGAGTTCTTCAATTATGGATACATAAATATATTGAAGAACGGGACTGACAGATATATGGTACATTATTATGGCACAATCAATAGATAATGTGTTATTTGAAACTTCAGTCACAACAAACACATTAGTAAGAGTGTATCGGCGTTGGCTCAGTCAACGTTAGCCTAACATCAACAGGTACAGACAGAAAATATTATCCTAGGCTAAATTACTGAATAGCCTTCTACTCAACCAACTCATGTGTCCTTTCTTTCTTTTCATCTCCTCTCCAAAGAAAGACATTATATTTAACTGCTGCTGTTAGCATTTCATTTTTATGAACAACCACTTGCTCATTCAGTGAGCAATTTGTATGTAATGTACTATAGAACTGCATAGACAGGCTGTCCGTGTCCGCTACTCGCCCGTGGCAATTTTTTGGAGTATATCAGGGCCTTACAATCAGCAGCTCAATTCACATTCTCGGCCAAAAACTGACAGCTGGCTTGGTAGTGTATTAAGCTATATTTTTTTTACGCCCCCGGCGCTGCAAATGGTATTTTCACCTAGATTTTTGTATTATTGATTTTTTTTACACAATTTAATCAAAATACAAGCTGCTAGACTCTGTTTTTTTTAAATAAAAATGTAAATTATGAGTTTTAACTATGGTATATCTATTTAAATAAATCAATTTGAAAAAGCATCATTGGTGGGAGTAAATGAAGCGAAAACTGAAGTGGGCTACTGAAGCATGAAATTAATCCTTACAATAGCTTGGGAGTACAAGAGACACATCTGGCAATGGGATTGCAGCGGTGCTACATCTATACAATGTACCCCAAAGCCCTCTGAAAGTCACTTCCTACTCCTGCCGCCCAATCCAGTCATGTAAATCACAACCGTATGACACAAGCAAGAAAGAGAAGATCAGTATTCACTTTGGTTCAGAGTGGATTCATTCGTCATATTATCAAGGGAGAAGTCATCCATCACATTCCTCCAAATCACACAAACTGTTGACCAAAGATCAGAATCTAATCTCCAGGAAGCCAGCGGCGGCGCACCCCCCCCCTTAGGAGACCAGGGGGACCTGACCGTGACCTGGCCGAGGAGCCGCTGGGTCAAATTATCAACACAGCCCTCAGATACTTTCACTGTAGTGAAGGGTGACGAGTAACGTGGCCTCTGCCCTGGATTCATAACAGCAGCTCAGCTGGGATCTCAAACGAAGTCCCAGTTCAGCACTTTCCTCCGTCTTATCTTTTATTCATTATTTTAATTTCACAGACAGCCTCCCACAGCCAGGACTCCTTCCGAGGTGGATAAACGCTTATGACGGTGTCATTAAAAAGTGCAGAAAAACAATGGCTGCCATTTTAATTATTGATAGTGGTAACGGATATGTTGTGAAGGGCATGGGGTGCTCTGGTCTCTACTTAGAACACATACAATGAGGCTAAATTAGGACTGAATATGATAATTGGGAGATAGCAGGAAAGGTGACAGGTAATCTGAATTCCAACACACCAAATGTGTCTTTTCTTGAATGGGAGCCTATTTTACATCAAATACGGATAAATGATGGTAATTTAATTTGGAGAGCCGCATCTTCAACACAATAAACAATCAAGGATTTCTTGTGTGAATGAAAAAGAGCTTCAAGTTTGAGGGGCATATGCAAAATAGTGCTGTGTTCGCACAGCAGCTTCCCATGAATAATTTATTAGGGTGAACTTAGATGTGATGTGCCTGTAACTTATTATATAACTTCAGAAAATGTATACCCTGATGAATTCAAATAATTCTGGGGACATCCTCATGTATATTTCCACAATTTCTCTGCTGCTTTTTAGAAGATCTTTCTAACAGTGATCTTCCAGTCACTTTAATTCACTTCTTCCATTTTATCTTTTATCTAGTGTTCCGTGTCAGTGGTCAGATGTTGTCGTCTCTTGATGCTGATTCATATTCTTTGTTTGTGAAATATGAAACGGTCTCACTGACAGACTGGAGATGTAGGTGGAAATAAAAGAAGCCCAAAAAACAAGCATAGTAGAGACGGCAACAGAATGCTGACAGAGGAAACTTATTGTAAGTAAAGTGAATGTGAAGTCTTGAAATATCACTTCGATTCACGGATGCTCAGTGCTGCGTAGGAGTATTGGAGGTTTTTGGGATTTGTAAAATACGTGCCAATCGGTTTCTCATCCGCTTAAGGTCCATCTCTTGTGTTTTAAATTGCCAATAATGTGGGTGGCATCTGCAGCCTCTAACATTTATATAGAGCACCATTAGCAAGTCAGCAACAGATCTGTTTTCCTAAAAAATGAGGCATCCCACAAGCAGTCCAACTAGAAAGTGAAAGAGTCAATCTTGAGCGTATATATCGATACTTTTATACAGATTAAATTAAAAGAGAAACACAAGCATACTGGAGACAACAGTGAAGCAATGGCCCTTTACCTAATCTGACCTTTTCCTTCAGACAACCACCTTTTCATTTGTTTAACATTCTCCCAACACCTGCTCCTGCTTGCCTCCTCACTCTCTTTATGAGACCTGACAGGCTGGCGGCCTACATATGGACCAAAGTTCAATCTACTGTTAATCTTCCATTTTCTTCAAGAAGCAGACAGACCTGGGGAAAAGAAGTTGGTAATTAATCCAATGGGAATGTTTACTGTTTCCAGTGGAATGTCTCTGAACCCACAGTGCAGCATGAATGGATGTGGTCCAAATCAGCTCACAGAAAATTTGGGGAAACCCGGTTAGTGAGGTTAGAGGAACACAAAGTAACACTTGAAAAAAAAAATGAAGCAAAAATGTTGTGGGTAGAACTTTCAAGACTGTTTTCTAACATTTAACTCAATATTGTAGTTGTTAGATTTACGGTACTTTTCCATACACGTGTTTTTGCCCATTGCCATCTGTGCAACACATCTGTGCTCTGTTGTTCTGTGCTCTGGAATCACAGTACAGTTGGTAAACCAATACTAAAAAGTGCCTTTATGGCACATCTGTGCAATATATAAATACATTATGTATTTTGCTTAAGACTCAACGGGATAATCACGAGAGCCAATAAAGTCGAGAAATTTGAAATATAGGTCAAAGTGCTGCAAATCTGTGCTTTTAACAGAAGGCACTAACAGTGAGTATTAAAGCTTGAGTAGCATATAAAATGCAACAAACATGTAGAACTGATCCTGGGAAAAACTGCAAGTCATTTATTGGACACCATTTGGATGATAAATCAGTGTTGAGTGCTGTAAAACATTTTGGGCCAAACTTTTCAGCTTGTGACCCCCTGAAAACTAAATTATATCTACAAACAGGTGACAAACTAAAGGACAAACCAACATAAAGTGTCTTAGTAAGGTGCCACCAGAACATCTTCAATGCACCTTGGCATTGATTCTACAAGTATCTGGAACTCTACTAGAGGGATGAACACCATTTTCCAAAAGATGTTCCCTCATTTGGTGTTTTGATGATGGTGGTGTAGAGCGCTGTGTAAAACGTTGGTCCAAAATCTCTCATAAGTGTTTCATGATGTCTTTCCCATAGATCTAAATGCAGATGTCACATTAGTCACTGTTCCTATTGAAACATTAGCCAGTTGAGCAGTCTTTGTGACTGAAGCTTCCACCATCCATGCCCCAACAGTGAACCCTCTTTCAAAGTCACTTAGATCTTGTCCTCTCCCCATCTGGATACACAATCAGAATCAACTGGGCCAGCTCAATATTTTTATACATGCCACAGAGCAGGACTGGATGTTAATTGTTCCATTGTACAATGTAGTGCACTTGTGTGGAAGCATCTGCATTCTTTATGTTTCTCCACTCATTTATTCAGATTTTTCCTTTAACTTGTCACCCGTCTGTACTTATGCATCATCACAAATTGTGAGCATTGTCTTGCTCGTTCTTTCAACACAACCACGATGATGATGGAACGGAGAATCAAGCTAATGTTCCTACTAGTACTACTAGCCTGACAGTGGCTAACAGCGAGCTGTCTGAGGCTCATTGAGAGCTATTTATGTTCATGCATGGATGAGGCCAGACTATCCAACCTCACTTTCCTGTGTGTTGAGCAGGGCATAAACAATGACAAAGACAAAGTGGTTGGCAGGTTTGCCACCATGAAGGAAAGGAGGATAGAGTTTTAAGAAACAGTTCCATGATAGGCACAAAGTTTGTTAACCTATTAATTATTTTTCTCTATGGAGGATGGTGGAATACACTAATTGGCTGCACTAAACTACTGCAGGCTGAGCAGAGACAACAACTGGTGAGTGACACATCCATAATTAGTCTTTGTTAACTTAAATTTTGGTCATGAAGAAATCACAATTTAAATTAATCTGTTGTGTCACTGCCTGTGGTGTTGTAGACTGTCTACTTTGTATTTGAATAGGCCTTGCAGTGTTGTAGACCGCTGTGTCTATTTTATGTTTGAATAGGCCTTAGTAGTGTTGTAGACCGCTGTGTCTATTTTATGTTTATGTTATTCTCGAGTAAGAAAGACATGAACCGTGCATTGATTAAACCGTTCGTCAGTCAATGCACATAGAGCGCCGCATGCTGTCCTCGGTGCTGAAACATTTGAACACAACTGGCAACCTTTTTTCTTTTTTTGTTTTAATGAATAAGCTTCTCTGACAAAGTGGCCTCACTGTATGTTTTCTTAGACATACAGTGGGCTTGCTTGGCTCAATAAGTGACAATTTGTTTTTATGGACAGGATAGGATAGGTTAGGACAGATAACTATTTTACAGTTGTGAATTTTAAAATGATTTCATCAGAAGGGCCCCTTTGAGAATGCTCCGCCCCCGTTGACAGCGCAGAAATAATACTCAGTGGTGACTTATTATTCAGTGGTTCCAGCTTGGGAAACTCAATTAAATCATAATGTAACTGTTTGAAATCAATCACACTTAAGTCTAATTAGCAAACACTTTACAGCTTGTTAGCAGTCAACAGTATGATTATACAAAATTCCTGAATTACATGTCATTACTACATGTAATGCTTGAGATTAACACTATGGTTGTGTGATGAAACTGTAATTTGCTATGTAGAACTCTTTTATTCATCACTACAGACTGAAAGGGACACTGGGGATGTATCGTATTGCTCGTAATTCATTGTTCTCAATAGGTACATGTACTTTAGAAGCTCCAGTAGTTGCTCAGCAGACAGAAGATGATGATGATGATGATGATGATGATGATGGTAACCAGGACAGCTGAAGTCACTGAGGACTGGACAGCCAAGTGGGAAAAATAAGACGAGCTCATTTGTTAAATCAAATGAGGCTTGAAAGAAACTTTTTTCTGCTTTTTTTTTCCTACTCCCCTCAAATAAACTTCCTTACTGATCAAACTTACAGATCAGACTGACTAATGCTGGAGGAAAACTTGAGCATCTCCCAAAAAACAAACCGCAATCTCTAAAATCCTGCTGGTGCGATGGTTCCAGGCGTAGCTCGGCACAATCGGAGAAATTCAGCTTTTCTGATACAACTTGGATGCTGAAGACTCCCAGAAAGGCACCATCTCCACTCAGTGAACTGGAAAAAAAAGTCTGCCAAGCTATTAAAGAGTATATTTTTTTTTTCCATCTGTGACTTGGGATGAGGTGAGGCACCACAGGCCGTGACGTTTTTCAGAGCAGGTTCCTGTTTCATCTCTTAACGCTTTCTTAAGGTTCTCCAGGAGATGTATAGTAATCCTGTGCGGTAGCGTTTCACACCTAGTTAATAGTCAAAGCTTCATCTCTAACCACGCTGAGCCCTCTGCCAGATAGGGATATGTGCATGGATTGAGTGTTAGCCTACGACTGCCAAGAAAACGTGTGAATTAACAAAACGTAGGCTATTACCGAGTTGGTTGGCTTACTGCTCTGCCTCTCGGGATGCAAACAGTTTTAGGGAGGCTACTGGAGGGCATCCCAGCGGATACATAATATCAACTTGGCCTGTGGATATTCAACTTATAATACGCTTTATCTTCTTTCTGCTACATAACACATGCGACTCCACAGTAATGAAAGCTTGGACACATTCTCAAAGCTTAACAGACAGGCAGGTAGGTTAATTCTCTAAATTAAGGGTGCGCATAAAGATGTCTTCTTTTAACATAGAGGGTTAATTGCTTGGTATCTTCATTTTTAAGGTTGCCGGTGTGTTTCAACTCCATTGCAGAAGGATCACTTGCACTGAAATTTGAGTGTTAGGTTTAGCATAAATCACAATAATACATCTGTCCTGTCCAGTATGCTCTGGTAGTAGACTGTAGCATCAAAAAAAAAAAAGTTAAATCAAACCCTGCTTGGCCACGTCCTGACAAATGGAGGGGAGGGGGAGAGATGTTATAACTACAACAGCACATCCATCTTGCAAAGTATAAAAAATTTTCCTGGTTTGCCAAGGTTCATACTGGCAACGGTTGCCTGTGCAGATATAGAACTCCAGTTCCAAATTAACTTGGCACGGATAATCCCACAAAATGATAGCAGCAGGAATGAAAATAACATTTTGACAAATTCCTTGTGACCCGAGCCAGGTCGGAGTGTGTCTCCTCACTGCCAAAAGGTCTAAAAAATGCAAACAGCCCTGCAGGTGCGTCTGACACTTATGTTGGACATTTCTAGGCTGTCTGGTAAACGGAACTAGATGTTGACCTTTGAACCCAGACAGACAAGCAGCTAGGTGGCAAGCGCATGCAAGTTTTTTGTTTACCAGTCTGAGCTTGTAAAGATGCTTGCACCTATAATCACAACCTTAACCATGCTTTCGGTCACATTACTTGGAGGGCAGACTAAACAGAAATTGATCTTGTCTAAGGCTCAGAGATGAGACTGAAAAGCATCCAGCTGTGCGAAATTATCAGAGACAATCTCAATGGTTTGTAGGTCATTCAAAAAAAAAAAAAAAAAACACACACACACACACACACACACACACACATACACACATACACAGTGCAGTGAGAGATGGCTGTGGTATTGAAAGATTTCAGTTGGTCGTTTAAAAGGAGTAGCCCGAGGTAATTGGAAAATGAACACATCTCTCCCTGTGGCTCTACATTGTTGAGGTCCCCACAGGTCTGTGTTGAGGCCATTAGAGTGACATCTGGAAGACAGATACACAACCACTAATACTGGGTCTTTCTGCTAACCTAAGGGATTCCATGGCAACACATGAAAGCATCCATAACCCACTGGCTGGGTAAATATAGATTTTAAAAGTCATGTGCACAAAAACAGAATTTATTCAAATGACACAAAACCAGAGCCTTAAAAATCGCCATGTCAGCATTTAGTTTAATACCATATTTGACTATAAATAGGACTCATTTTCAATTTTTTATCTCACAAAAAAGAAACATCTGTGAATTTATCTGTGCCAATTTAGAAAGTAAAAACACAACACAAAATTGGATGAAAAATAATAAAAACACAAAAATCTAGATGAAAAAAGCCATTTGCAACATAAACATTCTCTATTGATACTTGTTTGGTCGACAAAAGTCATTTTCCAAACCACATATGATGTCAAATTGCTTGTTTTCACAGACTCACGATGTAAAACACAAAGACATTGAATTCACTATGAAAAAGACAAAGAATCACATCAAATATTCACAAAATCCACACAATTAATTACCAGAATTGAAAATATCAGAATTTTCTTTTCATCCATTAATCATTTCAGCTATTTTAATTATTTTTTTAAACATATACATAATCATCAGCTAATTTGTAGTTTCTCATTTTTCTCATATGCCATATACCAGAAGATCTGTTGAGCTCTAATCGTCAATACAGGAGTCACAGTCCCTCACTTATCTAAATGTCCTAATGGCAAAATAGCTTGTCAGGGTCATATGATATTAGTTAAAACTATTTGGATAAGGTTGGGAGAGTTGTGCTCATGGTTGAAGAAAGCAACACTGACTGTTGATGATGACAGTGGTTATCAATGCCCTGTTGCAGAAGGAAACAGAACAAACTCTGTGCACTTGGCATCCAAGGCTAAATTCAGTTTGACTGAATCAACTCTTTAAACGATCCCAGATATTTTTCTGGAAAAATTGGTAAAAGAAAACAAAAACGACTGGATGCCTTGGTGGCCTAGGGGTTAAGGCGCCAACCAAGATCTGCAACATCCCCAGTTGGTATCCACATGGGGACCTACGTTGCATGTCGTTCCCCATCATTTCCTATCATTTCTCTACTGTTTGCTATCTTAAAAAGACATAAAATGACCAAAACATAATTTTACAAAAAGAATGAGCCTCAACTATATGTTATTCTGCAAACATGGTACTGCTACTGATGACAAGTTAATGATGTGTTTAGTAAATAGTGATGTTTACATAAAACACAAACTCTGTATAAATAATACTATTCTCACTTGCCACAGTCCCATAAATCAACCTACCAGCTGAAAAAGGGGGGCTGCTCTTATTCGCCAGGATCCTTCTATATGGCACAACTGGGTACAGATGGTGAGGGAAATAAAAGCCAGTTTAGTTTCCCATGCGTCATTAATACAAGCAATGACCCCCAACTTGGCAGTGGCACACAGCAACTCTGGGTTACCAGATTTATCTTCTTAGTCAGCATCTCAAAAGTTCCAGCATGGTGTCCCAATTACACACAGTGTCTCATACTCTTATTACAGAAATGTGTCGCACAGACTTATAAATAACAGGTGAAAACTCACACTTTTTTTTTTAAACATGTTGGTTTTCATTTGTGAACTATTGCTTTTGTGTTGAGTTCTCACATCATATGTTACAATTAGTTTTGCAGATACAGTGTGAAAGAGTGTTCTGCCTTGTGTGACCACTTTTTCACATGACAATGCAGTGGCAGGGACTTTTTTTGCATTTTAAAATGAAATTTCTCATAGAGATGCAAATCACAGGTGAAATATGACAATGGGAAGTTGGGAATTTCACATTTTTGCATCTGAAAACAAACATGCATGTGTGGTTGGAATTAAAATGCAGACTTTTAATTGAGACATCTCATCCATTGCATGTAATGTCAGTAAGAACATGTAGTTAAAATGATTCTGATTCTGACTCTGAAATGACAAGATTGACTACAACCGGAAAGAGAATGAAGTGCGTAAAATGGCACCATCCGTCCCTTTGTTTACTAGAGCCAATAACACTGGAGAAAAAACTTCCATGCAAGTCATTCACGAGATAAAGCAGATTAATGTCTGTCAGCATGTTAGCTTAATCACTGGAAGCTCATCAATCATGCTGACAAATGGCCTCGGACCACCGCATCAGAAAGACAGCATCTTCTGGAGTGGTGGCTCTTCCACATCCACATAAATCCTGTCCAGTGATCCACTGCTCTCATCAGGAATACATAACATAACTTCATTGGGGGATCCATCCATCACTGGGCCCCTGCATGCACCATTATTTTCAAAGTCCAGCTCCTACACTTGAGTGCAGCCGGATCCTGTTTCCAGCGCTGATCATTCAGTCTAAAACTGCAGCCTGCTGTCACTTGGATGTAAGCTCACAAAAACAGCAGTCTGCTTATGAAATATTTATGCAACAAAGGGTTACTGGTGACAGGCGTGAAGCTAAGGATGGCATCTTTAAGAGCTGACATGTTTTGATAGGCTGCTGAATAGACTAGAACGTCACTTTTAAATAGATGTACAGAACAAAACAGCATCTGACAATCGGTTTGTTTATGTTGATGCAAAAATGCTATCTGCATACTGATGAGGTAGATGCATGTATCCATTAGAGTAGATTCAGGATGTGCAGTCAGTTCAGTAACCATCAATAATAAACCTCCAATACTAGGTCTGCAACAAACAATTATTTTCAGTATTGATTAACCTGTCATTTATTTTTGCAATTAAATGTTAAACATTAATTTGTAAAATGTCAAAAAACAATGGAAAAATGTCCATCAAGAACAAGCCTGGATTACCAAACAGGCAGAGACTGATCTAGGGCCCCAAAAGCAGAGGTTTACTCCACGTCAAATAAGTCTACATAATCTGATTAATCCCAAATTTGTTCGAAATTTGCATCACTGAGGTAAAATATCAACTATGACAGGTCCCATCCAGACGTGTTAGGACATACTAAAATCCTCTGCATGGAATAATAAATTGAGTTTGACATGTTTTTCCAAGAGGTTCAGTTACATTTTAAATATACTAAAAATGGCGTCTTCTCCTTTTACCCCATTAAAAATCCAAAATCTGTGAATATGCAATAAATGTTATGTCAGTTTTTTGACTAAGCATTTCAGCACCAACCAATCATCTCTAAGCAGTGAAGGCTACAGGGACTGTCTGACCCAGTGAGGTCGATTTTCAAAACATGTCTTAATACTGACAGCAAGGCAGTGATATAAAATTCCTCATAGCCATCGAGTACAATTTAAGTTTTGAGTGCATTAAAGGGAAGTATTTAAAAAGGCCGATCTCTGAAAGCTTTCGTTGGATTATGAAGTGTAGTCACATCATTTTTGGACATCATTTTTGAAAGACAGTCAGCTGACCCTGTTGTATATTATCGTTGCCTGCATACATACAGGGTTGAGGGTCCATATGGACAGTCTGTGTGCCCTGTGCCCCAGAGGAGCCTTGTCGAGCTGCACACAGCAGCCCCTGATGCACACTTGACACTAAGCTTCCTGCAGCAGTGACTGAAATAAAAGACCCCTAAAAGAGAGGTCAAATGCTTCATTTGAGAAACACAGAGTGCAGCTTCAGGCTCTCAGGCTGAAAAAGGAGATGTATCCCAAAGAGGAGGTAAAAAAAAAAAAAAAAAAAAAATGTCAGAGTTATCAGAGCAGGGCCAGAATGTGTCAGTCACTGGGAAAATGAAGGATTGTAGACATATTTTAAGGACTGGTCAGAGGTTTTGGGATGAGACACTGAGGTTGTGGGACTGTCAATTTCCCTGTCTGGTGCAAAATGTCCCAGGGAAGAATGTGTTCTCAGAAAAGACAAATTAAAAGAATATGGAGCGATAAGAAGTCACACCAAGCAGCACAAACGTTTATTATTGCTTTTGATTTCTAGTTAATTTTGATGAATCACAACAAAGCCAGGAGCTTGACGAAATATGACTCTACTTTCAAAATATGAACATTTATCTAGATTTATGGAAGGCAATAAAGAAGTTCTCCTTTTTGAATATTAAAACTGTGTGAATAAACAAGAGCACCAGCGTGTTAAATCTATGTGACATTAAATGCAGGATGGCAGAACAATTCATATGTAAGTCTTCATTTGGACCCCAAGTGTCTCAGCTAATAAAAGCCGCTCCACTACCCAAAACAGTCCTCAAACAACATGGAAACAAGACGGTCAAGTAATTCCAGCTCATTCCCAGATGCCTCTTTCCCGCACACGCACACCCACACACACACACACAAAACCACAACAGCTTTCTTTTGAACTTGCAATGATCTAGTCTTGTTGAAACATGAGGAAACGTTTTATCACTGTCAGTGTCTAATGACCTTAAATCCATGAATTTGAAAAGGGCAACAGTTCTGTGCATGTTTGCTGCCAAATTCTCCCTGGTTTTCATGATGAAGTGGCCTCCAAAAAGGCCATTCAAATTGAATTCCCCGACATTCTCTCGGCAATTTCAATTGAATTCCCTTCCCCTGAGAAATCTTCAACAAAGATTTCAATAACAAAGGCATTCCCTCTTTGTGTGCATCACAATAATTAAGAGTCTACTGCTGGTCTAGCACTGAAAGGAGCATTATCACTGGAATCTCTAATGAAAGCCAATGATGGAAAAAAAAAAAATCATCCTAAAAGGTTCGTTTCCTGCTGTGATCACATTTTCATGTAATCAAAGTCCGGCTAACAAACCTAACATCTCGCTTTTTTCATAATTGATGGAAGAATTGTAACATAAATATGATTTATTCATAGTTCTGTCTTCTTTAGAATAGCCTTTTATTTGCGTGTGTGTGCGTGTAGCACAAAGCGCCTCTTCACATGCAGATATGACAACATGCAGCAGACGCTGAGTGTGATTCATTGTTTATTTACTTTAAGTTCTTTTAAATGAATACTTCATCAACCTACTACAAAGGCTGAAGTTAACGCTGTATCTAAATCAGGAACGATCAGCCAGAAATATTACAGCTCGACTTATCTCGGATAGAGTAATTCATCAAAGTGCTTCAGTCACTCCACGGAAATCTGCGGTGGGAGAGATGAAATGAGCTCTAACAAAACAGAGTGCCTGCTAGAAGCCACGCACACTACACCCAGTCATGGCATTTAAATCATTCTAATCATCCATCCCACTCACTGTATAATAATATATTGCAGTGAGAAAGAGAATCCCCACCACATTTACGACACCTACGTTCCTCCATCCCACACAGACTCTGACAACTTACAAGCAAACAGCTGCACACTATGACATGATACACACACACACACACACGCACACACATTGTAGATGTCTACCCATGGTATGTAAACATTATGCTTGAATCATTTTTAAATAAGAGTCTCAAAACTGTCAGCGTTCCCTAGGGCTGCAACCAATTACTATTTTCATTATAGGTTGTTTTTTTTATTAATCCATGCATCGTTTAGTCTGTAGAAGGTGGAAAAATAGTGAAAATGTCAATCACAATGCCCAAGATGACGTCTCCAAAATTGCTTTCTTTGTATGATTAACATTCAAAAACACAAAAATATGCAATTTACAAATCAGAAAAGCGACAAATCTTTCAAATCTTTTATCAAGCAAATCATTTTTGCTTTATAAATGACTCAGACATTTCAAATGTTGCTTCATTTTATGTCAATCTTCTATGGTGAGCGTCCACCACTTCTGCATTTTCATCCCATTCACCTGCTTTATCTCAGATTTAGTTCACTTTATGTTTGAAACCCATACAGCTAATGTGCTGGATAGCAGCTACCATAGGCTTAATTGAAAGCTCAAGTGCAGTAATTTAAAAGCCTTGTGTTGCTTCACACATTAACTTGCTCAACTCGAAAATAAAGAGGGTAAGAGAGAGGAGGTTAACGCGATGTGATGCACCCCTGAGGGCGTATCTCAACTATTAATCAAAACCAAATCAGTCCTCGTATGAAACCACATATATGCTTATGTCTTAGAGATGCATTTACCGCTGAGCTTGGTGAGAAAATCCTGATCTGTAAACTTATAAATTTAAGAGCCAGTTAAGGATGTTGTGGTGTGAGCTGGGATGGATTATCCATATATCGCATTGGGCGAGTGCCCGGGGCCACCAGCCAATCAGTACCATGGAGGCATGGAGAGGAGAGAGAGCCACTGTTTAATTCAGTAGTAATAGTAATAGATCTACACTTTAATGCCGATAGGAAATATGTTCAAAGACAATTTTACTAACCCGTCCTCCTGTGTGGAACAAGCAGGCTACACCTTCATATTCCTGAGTGCTACGGTTCATAACTATTTTATTTTCTGTTTTACAGAGGCAAGAAGGAAAATCAAGTCCTTTATAAATGTTGTAGACCGACTGCAGTTTCTGACCAAGAAAACAAAAAAAATGCCTTTTTGTTTGTGGATTTCGCAATGAAAATCAAATCACTGTTCTGTTTTCATTCCTTTAATATCTGTTTTTGAAAACAAAAGAACAACAAAACAACCATTTCTGATGGCCTACGTGTTGCAGCACATTCTCTCAATGTGCTTTTCCTCATACTTCACATCACCTCACCGGGTTCTCTGTGATCATTCAGCCGTTGAAATGGTTCCTTGCCCCAGTCGTTACCGGGCTCGCCTTACATACGGAGACATACTCCGTAATGGTTTCGCATGTAGTCCTCATTTAGACCATTTATGATGGAAATAATGATATTTAGCACGATGTGCGGCATTTGTAGGCCCATGTCTATATGGTGTAAGGTGTTTGGGTTGTGTTCACTTTTTTAGTGTAAAGTGGGAAGATTGGGACACTTCAGGTGTGGTCACCCTAGAGCACCACATTATGTTAATCCGGGCCAGGTATTCTGATGGCTCCTCAGATCATGAATATACTCTTCATCAAATATGATTTCAATATGATCTATATGTCTGTGTGTGTGAAACCAGGCAGGAATTAACCTAAACCTGGCACACACACACACACACACACACACATAAAAATCAAGCTTTTGAGCATGGTGATCCACTTGGCCAACACTCCCAGTCAGTCTTATGTTTTGCCTCGCTACAGCCTGTGGTCTATATGGTGTCTCAGGTAGGACAAAGAGGAGAGAGGACCACTCCGTCCCTCTTGAGGCTTCCTCTGCTCCTATTGGTCAGCGGGAAATCCTTTTGTTTTGGCTCTCACGGTGGAAGAGCCTGCACAACGCCTTTCATGCATGAGAGCCAAATATTCCTGCACAATCGCCAAAAAAAAAAAAAAAAGGAGGGTGGACAAAATATCTGACTCTGGGCAGTTTGGAATAAAAACCTTTCATTATACAAGTGATGGCGACGTGTTTAGATTTCCTCCGAAAGTAATAATTGATTATAACCTCCCAAATATTCATCCACGACAGGCGAGCGCTCATGCGTTTTTACGCCTGCAGCTCTGTACCACTTTAAACTGAAGAAAACTGAGTGAACTCTTGAGTTAGATTAGAATACATAGTGACCCATTCATTCTCTACGGGCAGCGGGCGCCTCTCCGCTGAAAGGAGCCCGTTATATTGGCGGTGTCTCCGGTTTTATACAGGGCACACACACACACACACACACACACACATATACACAGACACACACATAGAGAGAGTCAAATCACCCAAAAAAAAAAAAAACTTTTCCATTTCTGCTGCGCCCGCTCACTTTACAGACAGTCATGCAGCCTGAAAAACCGAGGGCATGAACTTCAACGACACGGAACTGACTAAGAGGACACAGATTTTGAAACAAAACTTAAAATAAAAAGAGGAAATGAATGCACAGACTGCTTATGACAATGCCTATGACTGTGAAACAATAACACTGTGCCAAATAAAAACCTACCATGAGTTTCTTCTTGGAGCCCGTAGCGCTCACACCACCACCCGGATCAAACAACTTCTTATTGTCGGTTCGTATATTTCCATTCCGGTCACCGGTCACGGGATTAATGGCATTTGTAAGTCCCTGTAATTATTCTTTTTTTTTCTTCTACTTCTTCTCCTCCACTGGCGGTTACATGTGAACAAGTCGTGGAGTATCGGCGCTGTGACAATCTCTCTTTCTCTTCAGCCTCTCTCAAGCTCCCGATATGAACGCTGGGAGTCAGTCAGTCTCTCTCTCTCTCTCTCTCTCTCTCTCTCTCTCTCTCTCTCTCTCTCTCTCTCTCTCTCTCTCTGGGGTAAAAAGGGTGAGGGGTGAGGAGGGACGTGGGGGGAAATGGGGGCAGGGAGCAGGGGTCCCTTACTAAGAACTATAAACCTATAATCTCTATGCAAACAGGAACTCTGCTAGAATATAATGAGAAAAAAACATCATACATTCATTTAAAGGGTCAGTTCACATAAATTTCAAATTAATATATTTTCTCTCTTACTCCTAGCAGTATATGTCTATGCAGAAAGATTTGGATTTATTTGCCCAGATGATGAGATATCTGTCTCTGAGACTCCACCCCGATACAATCGTTCGAGGTGCTCACAGTAAAGGACTATTAATAGATTACATTAATAAAATTCAAGGAGTGTCCTGGTGGCCTAATGGTTGAAGCTCAATATAGCCAAGATGTTCCCAGTTGGATTCCTGCCAGTGATCTGTGTTGCATGTCATATCCCTCTCTCTCTCTCTCCTGCTGTCTCCATCTCCACTGTCAACTGTCTAATAAAGGGAAAGCATACCAGAATAAACCAACAGCAACATCCCTTTCCAGAAACGGCGTCGCGGTTCCTCTGGATAATTCACTGGCATCAGTTTTCATAAGGATTATTCCTTTATCAGAGAGTACTTCAAATGAAAAGTGTGTGTGTGTGTCTATATTTGTCTAATTATCAATAAATCCAGATAAAGTCCAAAACCAAAAATGAATTAATCCTGCTTACATGTATTGTCCATGTATAAAAAGCCTATTACATTATAGCTTATTCCTCTGTGCTGTATAGACCTCCATAAACTATTAAAAACACATTAATGAGCTGCACCCAAGTGAATCACATGTTTCCTCATCACAATTAACGCAGACAATTAGTTTAGCTTAGCTTGGTTTGAGTCAATTCCACATATACCATCCTGATGCTGTAAATATTCACTAGTGCACCAAATTTGCAGCTGAAAATAGTCCCCAACAAATGCACTATCTACTCCCGTTAAAGTGATGTCTGCATAAAACTGCAGTGTCCAGCTTTTTTTGGAAATTATTTAACCTTTCCAAAAAAACAATAAACTACATTTTTTGACCAGTTTTTAAAGACTGGCATCCTCAGTAGGAACAAATTGACTCAGGACTTAGAGCCACACAGGCTGAGGAAGTCGGAAAATATTCAGATGGACTAATTGCATTCTTGGTTTTTGAAATTTCAGATTTGCTGACAAAAAGATTGAAAGAGTAAATGTGTGTTCAGACAGAGCACATACACGTGAGTTAAACACACCAAACAGTTAATATATCAACTGTACGTCAGCTGTAAGCTAGCTAGCAACGGACACACCAACCGTGTCTGTGAGAGTGTGCTTGTGTGTTTGTGATCTGTTCAGCTTCTAACTGAGCTCAGAACTCACTAGAAACTCTGATTCTTTCTTTTATTTCCCTCCAGTCTTTCTGCTTTCCAATCTCGTCTCTGTGTTTATGAAGCAGAGCCCCGGGAAACACGCCAATTTTTCACTCAAGTTAAATCATTTTCAACTCGTGCAAACACGTCTTTGCGTCAATTCACCCAATGCAAATTCACGTCTACTCACATCTTTCCATTGATTTCATATGCAATCATACCGCCCCTAAAATTGACTCCACGTTTCATGTGAATACACTCACTCTCAGATAAAAGAGAAAATATGAGAAAATATTTTTAATTTGGGTGAACTGACCCTTTAAGCTCACCATTGACTGATCTCATCTTCAACTCCTGTGCTAAACGCAGTATAGATCACTGTAGAAACAAATAAACACAACAACAACATAAACCTAGTATTGGCCGAGTCTCTACTGGACCATCATCGCATTATTGTGGTGCTCTTTCCTCAGAGAGTGTATATGGCGGGGTTGGTTAAAGGGGGGTGGCAGTGGGGGATGGGAGAGGGGCCACCAAGACAGCTGCGCCTCAATGGCTGGTTATTCGGACCATTAAGGCAAAGAAGGATTTATAGGAGGCCACATTATGTATGTTAGGTTTTCTTTGCTCTGCTTTAACCTTGCAGTGAGTTAGTGGCGTCTACAGTGTGACTGCTAGAGCTCAATATTGGAGAATTTCAGCAATAACACGGTATTTGCCTCCCAGACAAAGAAATAAAACAGAATGCACAGCAATTACAGTAGCAGAGAAAAACAAAGCCCAATAATCTCATGTTTATTTGAGAATGTGTGTGTTTATCTGTTGTGGTGTTTTTCAGTAGCTCTTGCATGATGAACTCCAACAGGGAGATGCATGTGGACCAGAGATGTGAAAGATGATTCATTATGACGCATCTGCACGATTCAGCGGCCACACCAATCAAAGCTGGACTGCCACACGCGGCTGCAAATCTGTCTGTGAGAGGTGGTTTCACTAAATGCACGCTCATCTGGGAAATGTGTTGTCTCATATCATGTTTCACCGATGCCGCCACGGTTCTGTTCTGTGTCAATCATCATCATCATCATCATCACAAGCGTTGTAATGGCTACCCTTGAGTCTTCAGTTGCTGTTTTCCGCATGCTAGTTTCTTTAGCCTCCAACATCCATTATCAAAAGATATACGTCCTTTCATTTTTTTGCAGTGAACAAGTAGCCCAAGGGAGATTATAGATTTTCAAGAATTTCATCTTCTCACAATATGAATTTTTGTGTCTGCCTGCTATATCTCACTGGCAGATGATCTCAGTCAAATCGACTGCTAAGACCTCTTGCAGGTATTTATCCTCAAAGCTTCAAATGGCGACAACAACCCTGATGATGATGATGATGATGATGATGATGATGATGATGATGAAGTGTTTGTGTAATGGCTGGTTGTCTCTACAGCAAGTCATCCAAAGCATATGAGTCACTCTGTGCCCCACGTGTGCAGGCAGAGATGCCTCACAGCAACAGCCTGTCTCAGCTTCTGTCTCTATTAAAGCCCGGTGGAAACTGAAAAGGAAACGCTTACGAGTCACTGGCCTTGTTTGTTTTATCTCTCTGTGTGTTCTTAGCTTAGAAAAATTGCATATCCATGTTTATTTTGTGAGTTTCATCACACACATTAGGAAGACGCCAGGAGGAAATGTTTGCAAGTTCCCGAGACCCTTGTGTCATGTTTTTCACCTTCGAGCCACCTCCAGAGAAATAAATCACCAGATATATTGACCAGAACCGCATGTAATACAGCTTGGCTGTGGCCTTCAATTGCTTGTTTGGTCACATTCCAGTATGCCTTTCTGCAAAAGGCCATGCCAAAGATCAAAGTGCCACTATTTGGCAGTAGGCTTGAAATTATTACATCCTTTATTGGTTTTATGTGTTATTGTTATGTACAGTAACAAATCTATGTCATCACTGCACAGTATTGGCGGCCACATATCAAATTCATAGTGCAGCAGTTTTCCACTACATTGCTGTCATTCTTAAAGCCTCCAAATTTGATCAAAGAACAACATAGTCTATGAAGTTCTTTAACTTCTCCTATATGCTTGGAAAAATTGAATCAAATTGAAAAGCTTTTAAGTTAAAAATGACTGTCTAGTGTCAAGCTGATTCACTAATGAATGTATTTATGTCAATGAGTTATACTTTAGTTTCCATCTCACCTGGATTGACAGGAAGAAACCACATCCATCTCGATAAAATCTTGAGAAATAGACTGTGTAAAGAGTCTCTGAGCAGAGTGAGACCCCCCATAGCTCCTCTATAAAGGAGTAGCTTTTTGAACAGCACACCACTGTCAGCTCTTGCACTGTTTCTTTCTCTTTTTTTTGTTTTCTGCATAATGGGACGAGTTTAAAATGTTGCTAAGAGCCCAGCAGGACAGTCAAAAGAGATTAGAAATAATAGCTTTTACACATGCTTGTTAGTGTGAGGGGGTGGAAAAGATGTCTGATAAAATCATGTTGGGGATTTCTAAGGAAAGGGTGAGGGCTGACCTCAAGCCTAAATGATTCACTGTTTCCATTCAATACAGACTACTGTATGTTTCCAATATTTTTGGTCATGAAAAGGGGATGAAATATCTTTATTTTGTCCTCTGTGCAAATGTTTTTTGTTACTAAGTCTGGTTTGAACTCCTAGGAGCTCAGGCAGCTGTTGCTGTGAGTTTCTTTCCAGACTGAGCATTACTCATCTCTTTCATTCCATGTTGTGTGTGTGTCAAGGCTGAACGGTGATTATACCCTGACCCTAATGATATTTGTACAAGCTATTCAGCGCCAGTATCAGAGCTGAACAAAGACCGTGGAATACAATTTCAGAGAAAAGAGAAAAATAGCTTCATTCATCTTTAACTGATGACATTTAATAAATACTGCTGTAAAATGGTCGCTCAGCCTTTCAATCAATACTCGTAAGATTTCTCTTGGAAAATAAAGACACAGATGGCTACAAAAAGTCCAGTATATACAGAATAATATCATAAAATCTGGTTATTGGCATTAAAGTTACATGACAAGCAACAGTTTTCTTAGAAATAATAAGTCATTTCTAATTTCTGTCTCTTTCTCCCTAGTGTTTCATGCCCTCCTAACCAAACAGAAACCGTTTGAACTTTTCCAAAATTTTTAAATAGTCTTGTTTACATCTTGATGTTTATTCTAATTAGCATTTACAGGATAAGGCTTGCATTATTCCATATTTTTCTTAATGTCAATAAATCCCATAAAAAACACACAAAAACATCAATGTGTTAACCACTCTGTTAATACTGTCTGATTTCCTTACCCTGCTTGTGGAACTTAGTCCAACCAAACCCATTAATTCCTGCAGAAGACATATTTTAAAGACAGATCACAAATATATAGTTTATATACAAAATTTCCTTAAATTAGCTGGGCACTGTAGCTTTTAGTAAACGTTACCCAAGCAGGAGTAAATCAATTGCTTTTTGGAACGTATTCTCAGATGCGGATTAATATGTCCTCGTGAGTATTTATGGCAGCAGGATGCTGTACAATATGTGGGATTAAATGAAAATAAACAGTGTTCATTATAATGAAGAAACATGTTACCCAGTGCAATGGTGTGCCTCATTGATGTGTTTTTAACAGTTTTTGGACAACTACTGTATGGCATTTTATGGCACACAAATTAGTTTTAGTATGTCAGGCTTTGGTTTTACAGAAAATACTTGCTAGCACGATCAATTCATTGTTAGTTTTGATTTGTTGACTGTAAGAAATATAGAATATTGCCCTTTTAAACTGAGAGTTGTCAGATTTTCTCAACCCTGAAAGGTTAACTTGACACGAAAATTCCCAATGTTGGAGTTAGGGAGTTTTTACCTGACAGCTCTAGTGGAAGAAACATGACATTACAGAGAGCTTACTCATCATTTTTTCAAGTCCTCTTTGATATGGACTAACATCATGTGAATAAATAATGCACAATCCCCCTATGGCTTGACACAGAGCAGACTAAATTTAGCACCAATATCAGTGCATGTTTTTATCAGGACACTCATGTTCCTCTAAATTCAGATGACTAATGTGCGTCCTCATGTGATGTCCTGACGTGTTTGTTCTCAGCCCCGTTCAAAAGGGAAAAACATTATCGCATGTGTTAATCTGCTGTAATCTCTCTCAGATGTTTGACTCAACAATCAGAGGGAGACATCAGCACCTGACTCCACAGAGAACAGTGCTGCCTCAGCACTTCTCTGAAGGGGGACTTTCGATCGAAGCTGCCACACTCCATCGTCTTCCCCATACCTCTCTGTGTGTTGGAGGCTGTTCTTTTCGTATCAGTAGATGAATGCAAAAATTGAATATTTCTTGTGCAATACTCAATAGAATCAATATACCATGTCTCGCGTCAACTAAGCTGAGATCAGAGAGGCATTGGAGGGGAAACAGAAGTGTTTTCTCCTTGAAATACACGTTTGATTTATGAGAGCCTGCTTGTGTTTGTAGCTGCTTCTTGTGGAAAAGGGTTTTTTTTTTCTTTTTCTGAAGAGGTCCTGTCTCAAGAGAGAGCCAATAGAGCCAAATCTTGCAATGCTGGACAAGATGTCATACATCAGTTTATTGGGCAGGGTCAACACCCATTTTCCCATAACAACAACAGTATACATAAACACAGTTTCCAGGAATGAGGAATTTGAAACATTGTACCAAAAAGCATTGTCATTTTATGTTTTCTTAGCTTAAATGTGAAATGTTTAAAAGATGTGTGGATCATCGCAGAAAACTGAAGGCCTGTTGATTTATTTGAACATATTTATTTATGGCTTTCAGAAGTTCAGTGAATTAGAATCGTTTAATTGTCACCTTCACCTTGAGCGCTTGAACACTTTCAAGATTTTAATTGTTTGTTTGCTGAAAGCATTGAGCGACAAAGACATTTGAGTTTCCAATGTGCAGATAGTAGAGACAGGAGTCAGTATGAGAGCTTTAAGGGGACCTGTTACGCTCATTTTCAGCTATATATTTTGATTCTGGGATAGAGTAGCTTTGCGTGATTCACAGTTTAAACATCTCCTTATTTATCTTATATTGGCCCTTTATGCAGCCCCTCAGTTCAGCCTCTGTCTGAAACAGGCAGTTTTATCTCTTTAAAGAGTCTCTTTAAAGCCCCCCTCCCAAAGAGCCCACTCTGTTCTGATTGGCCAGCTGTCCTACTGAGGCCTGCGAGGGGCAGTCGTATCAGAGTTGTGTAAAGTTACCGCCAATGCAAACTAAACATTTCATTCTTTATTGTTTTATATTAAAAACTTTTAAATGACTAAATAACAGGAAACATTGTGAAGAATTTACAGGAAATTAAACATGTTCGTCACCAAATTAGCGGAGCTTCGTTAGCAGCGTTAAAACCTCGTCCACACAACAACATATGGAGATAAATGGAGCTCTTTGTTCAGCGGATAAGTTAGAAATAATGCAGGGAGTAATAGTACAAGCAGAAACAGCCACAGTGATGATGATGTTTGATGAAGAGCTGCAGACGACCAGCACACCTCCAACAGGTAAACACATTTTACTTTGCCCTGCTGTGAATGGAAAAACACTCACAGCATGCCAGCTCGATTCGAGTCATGGCTTGGTGTGACTACCCCCAAAACAATGGATAAATGCCATAATGTTAGCGGAGCGGAGCAGTGAACTCACATGTTATGTGTGGAGCAGATGACCATATAAAGAAATCCGTCACAAGCCATGATTGGCTTCGGTTGAAAGTAGAAAAAACCGATGGAAACCGAGCATACAGCGCAGTCTGAAGCTGGTGCTTTTCGCTCACAGGGATTACTTTTACATATGTTTACCTCGTTATTTTGACACTTTGGCCACTTTTAATACGAACATCCGACATTGTAACATTATGACTGAAAATAAGGAAATGCATAATAGAGACCATTTAAGGGACGGAGGGATGTTGGCCAAATGTAGCAATGATAATGTCTCCTCTTCCTTCTTTTCACTGCCCAGATATTATTTGAAAGGCTCATTGTGGTAAAAATTATTCACTTACAGTGCTCCATAGCTGTTTCTGTGGTTACAAGTACATTTATTTTCTGTAAATGTTGCATGGTATATATTATTGTCATATTCTATAATAATTGGCAGCAGCGCTCCGCTAATAGAATGATGATTTTATTGGAAATACCAATTCTGCAAGTTATTGCTGCAGAGAAACACATTTTCACAGGAAATATGTACATTTTCACATTCTTGTAAGTGCTTCATAATGGGAAATAGGGAAATAAACACTATTTTAATGGACAAGAAATCCTTCCTCTTGCACTCCAGGTCTTCCTGAGGAAAATTTTAAACATGCCGGATGCCAAGAAACAAACCTCACTGGTTTGGGCTTGGCTTGGAGATTTCAATGAGCCGACAAAGGAATTCAAATAGCAACCAAGACACAAACATGAAATGAAAGATGGCTGGAGGTAAATAAAAAAGTACATATCATTTGCTGTCATTTGCATTTTGCGGGGATTAAATGAGATTTTTAAATGGCATGGTCACATAAATAAACTGAAGACTCCAAGAGGGGTATGACGAACTAATTACTACACAGTAATGGAAACTTGTCAGTCAAATAAATATTATTTTCAGCTATTGGTACAGCAGATTTCTTTACTTGTTGACAGGCAACAGCAGCTCTGTACTGTTGGTTCAGTTGCCACAGACGCAGCTTGAGTATATTTTTGTGATGTTTATGTTTGAAGTGAGGGAGGCCACATAGAGGCTTTTGAAGCGATGCCTAGTTGAGAATTCTGCACTACATTACTGTGTGCCAGAGCGTGGATGCACATGTTATTTTTCATTCAACTCACTTTAAATCTTGTGCTCAATGTTTCAGGGTGTGCACCACGGGGGATCACACTTCCTCTGCTTCTTATGAAACAGTTTGATATCGCATCCGGTTTTGATATCCTCACCTTTGCATAGGCTACCCCTATCCTACTTGTGAAATTCATGCTCGGAGGACCCACACGCTTTGTTGTTCATTTTTAGCTTCAAAAACAGCTTTTCATCTGGTGATTTTTTTTGTTTTCCCTGAGTGAACAGAATAAGAAGTAAATGAGAAATGTTTTCGGTGGCATAGCTGTGTGGCTATTTCCGCCAATCAATATCCATTTCCATGCAAGTGTGATTAAAGCTGATTTCACGGATACAAGACCTCTCCAGTGTTCCGTGCACAGATCAAACATATATTATCGGTTTAACTCAAAAGATCTGCACCTTGTATTGTATAAATTATAACAGCATGATGACTGCTCGCATCCACATTTAACCATGGAGGAATTAACATCGTTCTAATGGGTTAATATGCTGCGGGATGCCTCTCTGAACCGACGCATATAAAGCCACTCCAGCAGAGTAGCTAACAGCAACCATTTCATTAAACATCACGGCCTGCATGAGGAACCTAAATTGGATTTTTTAGGTCTGTGATCACAAGAGATTTTCAAGGAACATAAGGTCATAAATCCTATGAATTTATCAAGGAAATGTAATACGTAGATTGAGAATGAGGAGAACTCCTATTACAGATGTCTGTGTGTACTTAAGAGGCACAGTGAGCTATTATATCGCTAAATGACAAGTAAAGTGAAAGCAGGTGCGACTGTGTTGTGCACAGCAGTGCATAAAATTAGACAAGCTTAAGTTGTTCATAAAGGGAACATTAGTGCTTAACAGGTAGTGAAAAACTTAACTTTTACTTGTTGCCTTTTGTTCAACAAAACTAAATATATTTACCCAGTTGTAACTAACCCCCATGTTCATTACCAATTAATATAAATTATTTTGTCTATAAATCAAATTAAGTTTAAAGTTAAATGTCAGGAAGAAAAAATGCCAATATGAAGTTGAGGTGACATTTTCAAATTGCTTGTTTTGTCAGACTATGGGCCTTGTTTTTGTCACAGCACAACATCCAACGCAAACAGAGCTCTGACAGCTTGGTATTTTCCTGAATTTTGAATTTGCTTTGCCCGGCTCTATGATATTTTGGTGCCCAGTGTGCATAGGTGAGAGGAGAGGCGTAAAAAGGTGGGAGGTAAATTCAAATGAGGCAGCACGAAGCAAGTTGGTATTTTGATGGGAAATGAGTCATAGACTATAGAGCTGAGGATAAACGTCTCAGAATCACATCTGTCTCTGGCACAAAGACACACATTTGGTGATTTAGTCAACAAGAGCAAACTAAATACTTGAGCAACATCAATGGAGTAATGCTTAAAATATAAATAAACTTTTTATTAAACACTATCCAACCAGTTGCATTTAAATCGGCATCAAAATCTAAGTTTAATGTGGTTAAACCACTAACTTTGATAAAGCAGTCTGCTTTGATCTATGACTCAAGTTATTCTTACAATATCTGCTACGTGTGAAAAGCTTCTCCTTCAGTTCATTAAGCCTCTGCAGACATCTGAAGAAAGCAAGACAGATACTGTATGTTGATAAATCTGCAGTCTCTAATTAAGGGCCGCGCCACAGTGCAGTGCCATTACGCACGGCCGGTCACTGTTTCCATTTATTAAATCATATGCAAATGACACCATGCTGCTACAGTACGACCACACACACACATCAGACTGGTCGGTTATAACGTGGCATTCTGCATATTCATGTGGAAGATGTCAGATTAATCAGGCTCATTAATCCTGTGCACCATGACCTCCTTTTCACCTTTTTGTCTGTTTTTTTTAATATTTTATTCTTGAGATCATCGCGGTGCAATCAATGCTGTATTGTACTTTATAATATGATGTGACCATTTACAACATCTGTTCACGTTGTGCCACTCAGCACCATTTGTTTCTTTAGTTGTTGAGCTGTTGTCGTCATGCTCCATAGTGATTGGTACAGACGTTTCAGAGCTATGAAACCAATGATCTGATTGACTGATAGTCTTCTTGTTAATGACTACACCCCCTGATCTGTATACCACTTCACCCAGCCCTTTTGCACTTCACGCTGCTGCACATACGGTACATGAACCAAGATAGCAGGTACGCTTGGAGACACCCACATAGCCCATATGCTCATGGCCTTACTTTGCAGTTGTCGTTGCACTAAAATATGGCCCCAACGGTCCAAAACCCAAAGATATTAATTTGCAATGATATAAAACAGAGAAAAGCAGCAAATCCTTACATTTGAGCAGCTAGAACGAGCACATTTTATATTTTACTTGATAAACGCTTTGCTTTCTGTTAGCTCTCTAACATTTAGGATAAGTGTAAGCTCACTTCAGAACCCCAACTCAGTGTTTTAATCAAACACGCCAAGACAAATGAAAAGTGACTTGGGTCAGAAGGTAGACAGACAGTAATGCATTCATGGAGCCATGTACTGTAACTCTAGATTATGAGCAGGCGGTAGATGAATGAAAAACAAAGAGTCTTCTTGCTGAGAGAAAGGATTGTAGAAAATACAGCCATTCGTATTCATACATGAGCCAAGATCAACCTCTGTGCAACAGATTAGTTGATCAAATTACAGTAGAAATACATCCTGCTGGGTTTAAGTTATGAGACCTGTCAAACGTTGATCTATTAAATTAGAGAGACATACAGTGCTGTGTATAATTCAACATTCCAGCTGAATTGTCAAACGATTTGGACGTGTGTCTGTTTCTCTCCTCGGTCGCAGAAATGGAAAAGGGGGACATTGTATAACTGGGCTTGGGCGTAGAGTAGCTTCACTGGTCTGGAGTGGCAACACAGGTGAGTAAATCTGCAGCAGAGCGGTGGCTGAGTCAAAATGGCTGTAAGGCTGATGGTGGTGGAGATTAATTGAATGGCTGGTAACCAGGGCGCTGTCTGCCCAGCTGTGTAGCTGCTTGTCCGGGTTCCCAAGCTGCAATCTGTCCGTCACAGACAGTGAGACAGCTGCTCCGTCCAGGTGCCAACCTGTGTTCTTGTGCCAACGGGGTGACTTCACATCTTCCATTAGCACTGAGACCCATTCATTCACAACTGGAAGAATATGTGGCAAAGGAGGGAGGATCAAGTAAGAGTTAAGAAAAAAGAGGGAAGGAAATGGAAAGTGGACACAGAGTATGCATCACAAAAATCTGGCAAAAAATGTGTTTTGCTCACTTGCACCTGTGAAATAGAAAAATAACACTTTAGAAGGACACCACTGACCAAACTGAGGAGTGAGGAAGATTAGGGTTGGAACGAATGATTGTTTTTTTATCATTGATTCATCTGGTGACTATTTTGCCATTCATTGATTAATCATCACAATCACACAGTCTTTAAAATTTCAAAAATTTGTAAAAAAAGGACCATCACAAATACCCAGAGTCCATTTAACATCTTCAAATTGCTTCTTTGCTCAATCAACAATTGAAAATCCAAATATATTCAATTTAAAATAAATAACAGAGTCCCCACATTTGAGAAGCTGTAACCAGCAAATATTTGGCATTTTTACTTTGAATTTTTTGATTTGAATGATTAATCGATTTTTTTTTCAGTTAATATTCTGTTGATTGACTAACTGAATTTATTTTCAGCACTAAAAAAGATGCAGAACTGAAATAATGAAACAAAGAAAATGTTCCTGTTTCTTTGGGTCAAAAATGCACAAAACCACAGTTGAAGTAAAGTCTGAGACAATGATCTCATAGCCAGATGCAACAACCCCGGGGAGGATGATTCAAAACCGCTCCGATTAGAAACCCCCACAGGGCGTTTATGTGTGCTTCTCATCATCACACACAAACGACTTTGTCTTGTTTCATTCTGACGTGTTCGTTTGTTACAAGATTTCTGCATCTCGTACCCAGAATTGATTGTAGCCTTCAAATTAGTGCTCACACAATGTACCAACACACACACACATACCTCGTCCCTCTTGAACATTATTGTGATAGCATGCTGTTTCACACTCGTTCAGGTGTTGTAGCAGCGGCGGCGCTCACAGCAGCTGCACAGTCTGTTCATTGCAAAAGACGTGGGCAAATGTCCAAGGTCATTATTCCCCTCCAAGCTGCTGTTTCCAAAACATAGGTTCTTGCACACTTCCTACTCAGATTGTAATTTTTTGTCATTATCTCTCTATGTTTATCCACAGATAGTATGATGGCCAGCCCATGGTTTGGCACGACAGATGATACAAAGATAATGGATTATATAATATCATGATATTTTTGGATGGACGGACTTAAAAGAAACTGTAACAGTGCACATTCTCTTCATTTTTCTTCTTTGGGTGTACAATGTGTGAAAACTTCAAGGTTTCACTTTTCTTTTTTAAAATACTTTTTTCTTACAGGTTGTTTAGTGGAATAGTAAAACCCTTTTTACATGCAGTTCTTTATTTACATAAAACTTAAAAAAAATGTCTAGAAGAGAAAGACCTCATAGAGTTTCATGTCCCAACTTGCTCAAAGTCTCCAAACACACAAATTAAATTTAATCATCTTACATTTCTGGAGAAGGACATTTTTCAGACTATAAGCTAGTCACCATTTTCAGGCAGCAGTTGAGATAATTCAAATATGTTAATATTGAACCCAAAACCACAAAATTGACTTGCTTTATTGGCACAAACTGAACAGACATTAGCCGTTAGCTCGCTAGCAATGTGCACATCAACAGTAACTACATTTACATCCACAAAATATTCTGGGTTTTGCCCTTATTCCAAAATATTCCTACTAAGCTGTTTACATGGCTAATGAAAATGAATATTCCACTAATATTCCCATTTACATGCAGAGGGTTTTCAGGATTTCTCTCTGCTCCAGGGGGAACTGGAATCACAAGATCTCTGCAGGCAGTGACGTAAACCAGCGAGGTGAAAAACATAAATGAGCTGCTGCCTGATATTTATAAGTGATATTGATATAACTGATAATGTAAATATATAGTTACAGGCACATCCAATACTTAGGTTGTCCCATGATGTTTACTACACCGCTGAGTGTTTTTGGTGCATCACACCAAGCCGTCACCGTAAGTGCATGGCTGCATGTCAGGATAATAACCAAACCCTTCCGTCCCCGTGGAGAAGGTGTGCTCTGTTTTTCCAACTCTCCACTCTCCTTTCATTCCTCTCCTCTGTCTGCCTTCCTGCTCCAGCATATGTCATTTTGCCTGCTCAAGGGTAAACAGGAAAGAGGGCCATGTGTTGCAAACCGCGGTAAAAACCCCAGTTGAGACGCTTATTCCGAATGTGCTGTATACATGTCCAAAGAATGCTCCTAAACCCCCAATAACATCAGCATATTCCACGTGTCTTAATCGGAATATGCTATATTCAGAATATGGTCTAATTCAGAATATCCCAACAGAATATGCTGTTTCCATTACAAGTAACAAATTCCAAATATTGTCATATTTGGAATAATAGTGGAGTATTAGTGCGCATGCAAACATAGTCACTGTGTGTGCTGTCACGTATTTGTTTACGTGACAGCTCAGACTCAAAACCTACCAGGAACTGCAGTTCTTCCTGTTATTTTCTCTAGTTCCTCTCCTGTTTTCTCTTATCTATGTACAAGACGTTCAGTCACAAAGCTTCAGAATAAACACAAATTTGTTGCTCAAGTTGAAATATTTTACAGTCACACAGGACGTGTCGATGCCTCGATTGGCACCACCTACAGCAAATACCTGTCTTACATCACAGTATTGATTCATGGCAGTTAATTGAAAACAAAAACTTGCACCATTTGGGAGTCAGAACTGATCAGATTTGCTGAATACTGTGAGGATTGTTCTGCTGCACAATGTTACACGTCCGTGTATCACAATATATAGTTACACCCCTGTCGTCATTCTTTCTCCTTAATTTCTCCGCCCTCGATTCATCCCTTTGTAATTTTCCGGATTCCTCTATGTGCAGCCAAAGCCGGTTGTTTTCTTTTCATAGCTTCGAGCTGGGAGAGTCCTTTCAACCAATTAGCTCAGACAGTAACAGTCTCCAACATGAGCCGGCAGGAGGGCATGTAAAAAAGATTTACAGCTTTGAGAGCCAAATCCACCCTCACGTCTTATCTCATCCCCCGGGGCTTTGGCCACCACACAGTGTAGCCAAAGGCTTTATTGGCGGATAATGGCCGGTCCGAGCTGCTTTCATGGGGGAACAGTGGGATGATGCCTGCTGTGTCCGACTGTGAGAAACTGGGGCATAAAGTTCAAAATGGGCTCAGCTTTGTGTCCCAAAACACAAGCAGAGTGGGCTCAGACTGCCCTCAACTCTGTCATATTTTCCATGCCAGAGTGGCTCGGTTGACATATACATACACATAAAAGCTGTCAGCACTTCGGTTGTTTTAAGTGGGGTCGTTACTCTATACTGATATTAATTGAATTAAATCTGATGCATTGCTCTTTAAACTGAAACCACATATGCTCCTTGTCCCGCCTCTGTGCTGTTACCCTCTCGGTTTTCCGAGTGTCGGTTTAGGTTTCATTTCCGCCGTATGCTTAGCAGCTGATCTGTCTGAGACTCTTATCCTGATGCATATACAATAGATAAAGCTACTGGGAGTAATTATTTTTTGTTTACAAGTAGAAGTAGAAGTTTAACCAGCAACTAGAATTGCAGTCTCAAAAGATGAACAGAGACAGTCACATTTTACACAGACTAGAGTTTATATGCTTCACTTTGTGTAGAAGAAACTGAGACGAAGCAGAGAGCCGGTACAAGAATGTGTCATGTTGTATCTGGTGAAAGATCTTTATTAGAAGAATCTTTATTAATGAGTCAAGCTGAATATATTCATATTCATCATAAAAGGGTGGTGGTTGTTAAGACCTTAAAGAAATTCAAAATCAGTCAGGGTTTTTAAAGTTCTTAGAGTTTTAAATCATTGCATATTTATTTGTTTAGACTGCAGAAGACTAAGGCCTTAAATTACTGCAGGAACTCTCGCTCTCATTGGTCAGCATCACAGAACACGTCATAGATGTCAAACTAGTTGAGAGACAATAAACTAATATGACAAAATACAGGAGATAAAACGACTATGAAATTTCCCTTTCATTCTTGACGTCTCACATCTGGCAGTCAAGCCTTGCACAAACTTTTTCTTCTTCATTGTGCAGACTCAGTGATTATCTCAGTTCAGCTTCTTTTAAACAAGATCAGGTACAACAATTTAAAATAATAAAAGAGAAATGGGGAAGATGGAGTACATTTCAAAAGAAAAAATGTTGTAATATATTCCTTAAAAGATAAATAATTCTACTCATGACAGGAACATCTAAGAGTTGTATATATAATGGTTTCACAGAGAAGGATATAAACTTAAAATTATTAGCACCTTAGAGCTTCCCAGTCTCCTATTTGTAGCTGTTGAGCAGCTTCATGGACGTACAATATGTGTGATTTGTGTTTAGTGATTAAAACCAGCAACTTCACTGGTTTTAATCACACATTTAAATGAATGTTTTTATAAAAGTGGTAATTAACTTTATTTAAATGCACCTTTCGTTCAAGAAGTGCAGCTCAAAATCCTTTAATGAAAATGAATCATATGAAAACCATTTTTTAAAAAGGGCAGACTATTTAAACATCGGTTACACATATGAAATACTTCTAAAGGGAGGAGGAAAGTTTCATTTTTCAAATGACAGCAGATCCTTTAAGGGACTGAAGCTTTTTCTTTCATCACTCATAGAACGAGTTTTGACACTTCAAACAAAGTGAACCATGGACAGTAGTGTTACCAGAAAACAGCACTTGTTTATAGTTCTTGTTTATAGATGTATAGCTGCTGTGAAGCAATTATACATAATTGCACAATATAGACACAGTCTTCACCACAGCTCTTTTTCCTTTGATAAAGGACATCAGAGTGTGAGGTTGATCAGCGTTTTCAGCTATGCTGCAGTGGCCTGTTATGGTGTGTTAATGGAAATATCATCTCGACCGCATGGGACCGCATACAATCCTGCGAGGGGCTCACTTGCCTGTCAGTGCGATTTCAACTATAAGGAGAGATGTGGTTTTGAACAATTCTCTATGCTCGCGTTTCTTTAATGTGGAAAGTATGAAGGCCACACTCCACTGGAAACTGCTTTCTGGTCAGCGCTGATGTCCTTTTGCAGGTCGCCAAGTTGTTGAGCAGTCAGTACAGAATGTCTCAGAACATCTATGCAGAGTTTCCTGCTCATTTATCCTAGCAAAGGTCAGTGTACGGCATCTGTGCGCTTCTAAAAACAAAGTTGCTGGATGTGACAACAGAAGCATTTTGAAGAAGTGACAAATTGCAAGATAGAGAGGCTCGCTTGTTTATGAATCAAGTTTGCGTGGTCATCTCCTACTGCCTAGCTTGCTGGTGGAAAACATCTGCTGAGTGTTGTTTGAAATATGGACACTTTTCCACTGAGTGAAACCAAGGGGAGGTCACACGCTTGGTTAAAACTAGCACACACACACACACACAGGAAGCGAGATTAGATTGAGGCAGATATTCGTCTCTTCCTGCCAATATCTGTAGTTTCTCATGCATCTGCACCCTTTGAAAAAGTACCTCAATGAGTCTGGGAAGCGTTGTTCACACATTACCTTAAAGTAGGTTCGAGTTTGTTCGCTGCACACAAATACCCACGTAATTTATAAAATAAAATAATCTTCCAATGGAATCTTTGTTAAACTCAAAGTTTGAGGAAAGATAAGTTGACTAAGGAGATATCACAGAGGATCAAGAGAGTCCCTTAAAAGCCCAAGGTAGGTATCTGCATAGAGCTGATAAAGAGCCAGATTCTGTTACACTTGCAACCTCTGCTCGTGAATATTCATGAGGATGCATCCCTAATTGTGGATAATCCCTTGTGTTTGCATATTCCATTTATAGCGAAATATCACAAGTGGGATTGGACCCTTAAAAAGCTATCATCAATCAGCCTCACGCTCCGAACTTGAAATCTTCAATCAAACCAATTTATTTGATTAATGATGCAGTCTAAATGAACTCATATAGCGTTTTTTATTTTTCTTAAAGCAGTGCTGAGGCTCAGTCTAAAGCCCAAACCCTCATTTCACATTCTTCAGATGTTGCCTCTCACCTTTAATGAACACTACAAGATGCTCCTCAACAGCAACAAGACTCCCAGCTTTTACATGCGAGCGGCTGCAGCCTTGAATCTCAAAAGGTAATGTGGTGAGAAGTGTTTTATTACATTTTTACTGCATTCATACTTGAATCGTATAAAAAAAAAAGTTTCAATTTGTATTCAGTGGGTAAATGGCAAAGACCAAACATGTTTTTCTGTTTCAAAGGGAAGGTTCTGAAATAAGACTGTACAGAAGATACATTTCTGTTCACTAGTTTCTGTGCACATTTTTAATTTATACATTAAATAACCTCAATAGAAATTTGAAAAAATAAAAGCTGCCATATGCAATAAAGGCTTGTGGACATATTTTTCGAATATACCTAGACAATGATGTTATCTGCTTCTGCTTCTTCTAATCCGGACAAAGGATTCATGTCATGCTGCTACTTATCGTTACCTCCACTCCACCACTTCCCAAATAAAAGAATACAAAGAGCATCCCCGGTCCACGTCCACACAGAGGCCGTTGTTGCATGTCAACCCCCTTTTCTATTACCATAGTGACTGAGAAAAACACCACAGGGGACACGTGGTTTAAGGAGACTGTCCTCCCAAGAGCAACGACACAATAGGTCGTAATGTCAGTCGCCCCAAAACAACATATAGTTACATTTGGGTTGATGCCATCTAGCAGCCATAGTAATTATGACCTAGAGCAGTGGTGCAGTTCAGATGATGTCTTTGTATGCTGACAAATTTCCTAATTTGGAGGAGGTGGGGTGGATGGGGGGCTATAACCTAACAGTGAATTTTGCCACAGGAGACCGCTATTCATTTCCCATTTCTATCCGAGAGTGACACATTTCCAACTGCAAGCCAGAACAGTTTTTTTTTAAATGTCATTTTAACCCAAATCATGATCTTTTCTTAGTGTTTTTTTTGCCTAAATCTAACCAGACCTTAACTAATAGCATTGTCACATCATAAAACATTATTATTTTTTAATAGCGATTTGTAATGGTTTTGGGAAGCACAGACAAATGATGTCATCTTGCCGACTACAGCTGATAGGGACGCCAGATTAGAAAACATTCCTATGTGTCATTCTGGGGTGCAGATGGTCAAATGGTATTTGGTTGTTTCATTTGGAGGACTTGTTGGATTTAAGAAGAGACAAATGCACTCATTAACAAAAAATACAAATGTCATCTTAGCCGGGAAGTAGCAATAAAATGCCAACATGTGTCAGAGTTCTTCATTTATTTTGTAATTCACCTCCTTTTGAATACTTTCCTTTAAAAGTAGTTGAAGGAAACATGCACTGATTCACTTTTTATTTCACAGAAATTTCAGAAATTCATTTAAAACTTGTACAGAATTTTAATGGACACATTACTTTCTTCAGAACATCTGCTTCAGTGTCCTTGTCGTTAAATGGATCATGGTCTTTGTATCTTTTTCATACTTTCAGACTGTTATAACTCCACCTGAGATTCTGGTTCTGCTTGAGCGTTTCAGCCTTTTTCAGGGCCAGGACTGACGATGACAAAAGGTGCTACTGTTAAGCCCTCCAACATGGCCGCCACTCACATGCCTCTAGCAGACAGAGGCAGGTGCTATGATTGAAGGCAGACGCTGGGAGAGACCTACAGCTCACACATGATTGTTTTTCAGCACCAGGAGGCATTATAGGCTGGATCCCTCTGGGAAGCACCCCAGAGATTTAGCTATATATCCTCCAGCAACCTCGAAAATTAAATTGATATTTTTTCAAGCAAGCCCAGAAGCAAATCAGTGGCTTTGTAACACAAAGTAAAATTGTCACTGTGGACCTGCTTCACTCGCTGAACACCTCAACTAGTTGACTGAAATTGTTACCTCTGGAGACAATAACAAATCACTTTTTGAGATGAATTTCCTGCAGAGTTGTTATCAGATATGAACAGCAGCATCACTGGTTTGGACCTTGTTATAGAAAATCCTGTCAGACACACAGTATATGCTCTTTTTGTTTATTCTGCCAAATGGGAATATGATTACCCCAGTAATTTCACAAATGCATACCGTGAGTCAGCATAAGCTTTAACCGGGACAAACATATGACTAACTGTTTCTCATTCAGCCTAATGTACACATCAGCATTCAACGGATACTTGTAATTTCACATAAAAGCATTGCTGTTTATAAAAGTTTGCTGTTTTCCTGATATGGATGCTAAACGATTTAATGCGCAAAATAGGATGCTGTTATCCTGCAGCTTATCATACAGCTGCAACACATTACAGCTTACCAAGTCTGAATTTAAATGGCACAGTTTACTTCTTCTTCTTTTTCTTCTTCTTCTTCTCCTGGTGTTATAGGGAATGTGAGAAGCGACAGCAGCTCGGTGCCAATGAGGCTATTAACAGCACAGAGGATCTCAAAGGTCAGGGTGCTGGCACAGTTGACACAGGGTCATCTATTTATTGCAGTCCTTCACGTCAAACAACAACTTTGTGAATGCTGAGTTAGAGATTGTGATGTGGGGTGGATGCTAATGTGGAAAGATGAAGTTTGTTCTTCAGGCAAGATATTTAACTGCATGATAGAATGAAAATGAGTTGCAGCAATTTTGGCTGGAGAGTGACCCCAACTATGAACTAATAGTCAAGATATCCTGGTCTCAGTTACATCGATTTTAAAAATTATTTTTAAATATGTCTCTCACAACTTGAGCTGCAATAATAAATCTCTGAAGTATCCATTTAAAGTTATTTATCATGAAATTATGCCAAATGTTTGCTGATTTCAGCTTCTCAAACGTGAGTATTGACTGCTTTTCTCTGTTTTTATATTAGCATAAATTAATTTTGGAGAATTGGTAGGACAAGAAAAGCAAGTTGAAGATGTCATTTTTGGCTGTGGGAAATTGTAATGGGCACATTCACATTTTATAGACTGCACGATAAACGGATTAATCAAAAGTAATCAACAAGTCAATTGATATTAAAAATAATCAGTAGTTGTAGCCTTGAAAGTATTTAATGGATTATGAAATATTTGGGAAATTAAGGTGTTTTAAGACTCCTTTTCCCTCAGTTATCACTCTGACTCAATAATGAAGGGCGACAGCAGTTGGCCAAAACCTCTTTCCCTGCGTTACACTCTGCATATATTCATATGCATGATGTTTTCAGTGACAACCATGGCTGTGCCCTCTATCTTTCCGTGTCATCCTTCAGAGAGGGTCACCTCTGCTGTCACTGCTGCTGCCTCTCCAGACGTGTGTGCCGTAGTGTACACCTGGGATACCAGCTGATGTGCTGCTCAACAACATGCAAACATGAAAAGGCACATCAGGGTAATTGGTGCTCTCCCAGCACGCGTTGCTCAGCATAATCAGCATCTCTGTGCTCCACGGGAGCAGCTATTCAGGCCCAGAGAGTTATAAGGAGGGAGGGAGGGTAGGGAGGGAGGCAATCAGGGCGCTGGCTTCACTGTCAACAGCACAGTGAACAAGCCAAGAACACTCTAGGAACTTGTTCCAGCTGGCTAGATATTAGGCGCCGTCTGAAACGTCCCCTCATACCATCACACCATCACACACATGGGTCACAAAGCCCGGACCACCATGCCGCTCCGAGCCCACTGCGCTACCAAAGAACTATTCCACCTTTCTGCTCCCAATATCTGTGCAAGCCTGAATGTCCACCACCTTATAGTTCTCCCAGGTGGAAAAACAATTTTCAGACTGAATTTCGATGTTTACTAGTTGTGGATTTTGCAGCTGGTTAAAGGTTATTGCCGAGTGTATGAAGCAGGTGTTACGCAGCCTTGGGATTCCTCTGCTTAGACTGGGAGGGATGCTTTATTTAGGCGTGGATTAGTGGACTGGAGTGGATTGTCAGGAAAATTGCCTGCACATGGATGGATTGATTACATTTTTCTGTCCAGTGGTGGGGAATCTGGCTGTGATATGTATCCATAATATCAACAAAGAGATGGCATTATCCAAACAGGGTCTATGGAATTGGGTCTAAATATAGTGTTGATATGCTCCTATGTTAACAATACTGGGAATTTCTGTTATTGGCTCATACCACCAGTTTATCTGTTGATGCCACATCATTATCTCAGCTTCCAGCAATCTTCTGATGCCTTACACGCTTAAACAGCAATTGCCTTTGCCGTCTGATCTAGGTTTTTATCACGCACTCGTTTGCAAGTTCCAACATCTTTTGCACAGGGCTCTGTTTGCACAACAGTGTATGTAATGCTTCATTAGATGGATCTTTTCACGACAGGCTGTAAACATATACTTAGGATCATGCACGAAAGTGATGGAGACAATAGCGTGTTGTGTGTCACACAGAAGTCTTAAAAGAAGTTTTCCTCTCAAAGCTTTTGTATATGAGAGTAAAAAATTCAACAAAAACACATGCTGTTGAAGGTGTAGCCCATGTGTCTTTCATGATATTATAATTCCCTTTGAGCATTTGATTGTGCAGGCTGTTCAAAGACTCATTTAAAATGTAGAAAGATAGTTGACATCCATCTGAGCTGTGCGTCTCTGCAAAGTATGTGTGTGTGTGCACTTCAGGCTGGAGTCTCTGGAGTTTTGATGTGCTTCTGCTTGTGTCTCTGAACCTCCTGCATCATGCAGACTAGGGGTTCAACCTTTGATGTTGAGGCCTGTCAGTCATTGTTTCCTGTAGGTATGAAGCTGGTTCCAGATTTTTAAAGCTGCAGGTTTCCCTGTGGACAATGTTGGAGAGCTGAACCTGTTAGATGAGAGGACCAGGGAAAAGACTGCATTATAAGTCCACAATGTTTTGGCTTGAGCTGAGTTCATAGCCCGGGGCGAAAAAGCTCCTGTACCCACTAGCAAACCAGGAAAAATTCTATTCGACAACCTTGAGGGAGTAAGTGAATCAATGAGGTTTTAGAGACTTTTCAGTTCAGTTTTTGGACTTCTTTTCAAACAGGTAAACAATCATGTCCATGTTCAAGTGCCAAGATTCAGTCGTGGTACTATAAGAGCTGTGTTTATGCAGTTTTGATATATTCCCAAGCCTGATGGACCCCTGTGGGGCAGCATTATGGAAGTGTCTCCCTCCAAACTATTTTAAGCGTTTTCCAACAGGCCGTAAACACACCTAAATATAGGCTTGTCTGTTACTATGGACTTGGCGGGAGCTCCAAACAGTCAGAGTACTGTGCAACAAGGCCACAGGAATTTCTGATGTTGTAATATGAAAACCGGGGGGCCTCTCATGGATGTAAACTCTGGCAGGGCCTGTCACTGAGGTGCAGGCAAGCTGAGTGGAAAAGCAAACTTCTCACAGATTTCACAGGGCTGGAGGTAAATTGCAGATAGAATCGTGGCACCTTCACGGAGCTAGTCGGGTCAGGAGAGTACCCGTGGGCTACAGTTACACTTTCATATTTCATCATGTCATCATGTTTATCGTGTTTATCATGCCAGAGGACATAACATGTCCGAATTAAATTTTGTATGTCTTGGATGAGCATTGTGGCTGAAATTCCACATCGTCTGGGCACCAACCAGCTTTATCCACATGCAGTTGGATGAAGAGACATAAATTTACATTTTAAGGATTGAAACTAGCAAAAGCTAGCTCTTTCTTTTTGTGGAAATGATGTGTTTTAAAATGTTTAAAGGCTTTTTAAGTTTCTCCACTTTCCTGTTTAATATGTGGTTAAATTCCTTGTAAATTTTCCCACTTTTTCCTCCTCTCCTTCTTCTTTGCGTTGGTTCCTGCAACATTATTGTGCTGCCATTTCATCCAAGACTCTCTTAAAAAACAATTTATAGCTTAAGAGACCATACTGGTTAAATAAAGGTCAGATTTAAAGAATATTTAATAGTCACATCCACAGAATGCTGAGCTTAAGACAGTGCAGTAACATAATCTCTCATATTCCATATTTATAATCAAAATCTCCAAATTCCTGTGTAACTATAGCTCCGAGCCTGCATGTATGGCAGAATACCTGCTGGGCAAAAATGAACAGTTGATAAAGTCTCCCATTGTGCATTATCGCCTGGCAGAATTTCTCTGTGTACAGTAAAAAGTCCATGGAGAGACTTCACAATGTAAAACCTTCCTGTTCTACTAATGTTTTATTCATGCTCTGCATTTGCAGGGCCTGATTGCGTGTCCTGGACGTTTTTTTTTTCCTCCATTGTTTGTTGTTTCTCACTTGAACAGAATAATGCATTACAATGTTTGCCATCAAACATGCACTGTGGTGCTCACAGTGCTTCAGATGCTCATTAGGAAAGGCGTTCAACCCTGGTGGGCTATTTACACTGAAAGCTAGTGTGGTACCTTAACAACCTTAAGTCAATAAGGAGTTTTGAGCCAGATGCTTTTGTACTTTCAAGTTGTGGAAATGAATTGGAATTCATCTTTTTCTCTCAGTGTCACTCACGCCACTCTGAAGGTGAAAGCGTTAAATTTTCCATTTAATTTGTGAGCAGCCGTGACTTGATAATTCAGTTTGCCACGTGATGCCTCTCCTGTTCACAGAGTTCCTCCTTTATTATTGACACAGGAAGGTTGTTTGCCTACCACCTCACCACCTATGATGACTCATACTGAGCTGAACTCTCATCTATTCATCACTTCACACCAACCATCATCTTCAACTCCACTTTTCATTTCTCCTGACCTACTTTTACACATGCAGCGCAGTCCGTAAGAATTTAGACAGAAACACATTTTCTGTTGTTATGGTTCTGTGCACCGATATATTAGATTAGAAATGAAATGATGACTGAGAGCTGACTTTCATTTTTAAAGGTGTTCATATCCATATTTTTGTGGTCAAGGTCACTTCAGGTCTGGAACATCCTGCCTCAGGATATGATATTGCAGATTTAACATCATTTAAACCATACCCTCGAAAAATGTCTGTATGAGGGGAATATCAATATTATATTTGAAATTTTGATACGAGTTTTAATACATGATAACATAACATAAACATTTCTCATGAGGAATTCCTAAATTTGGTTACTAAAAATTCCCTCCAGACATATTTCAAGACATAAAAAAAGTTTTTTCCACAACAAATTTACTATTACCTGGTTAAAAAAATCTTAAAGTTATACCTGTACTCCTTCTACCTCATTGACAAATCCAGAATCTATGAATATGCAATGTATGAATATTACTAAAGTTTAACTGCTGGACACAAGATGTCTCTTACTCCACTGAAAGGTCCATTCTCAGTGTACAGTATGTGTACAGGAAGTTTGAAGTTTCCACATCACACTTGTGTACACTGCATATTGGATCACGATTGGCTTCCAAACTACTTGTAATGCCACCAATTATGCTCATACATGCATGTTTTAACCTCAGATTTAAGGTGACTCTTTCCCCCTTCAACAGATATGAAAACAGCCTTTTAGTGGTCAAGCATCCAAGTAAAGTAACAATAAACAACACACATTTTTGAATGGAGGGAGACTTTAAAGAGCTGTGATCAAGATATGCACTAAGCTAGGCAATAATTATTTTTCTTTGTAGTCTTCTTATTATCATTATATTAGATGCAAACAATTGCTGAAAGTTGGTACTTTACCCTCACAGTCATTGCTTCACTTAAAATCCAGTGTGCTGGAGCACAGAGCCAACACAACAGAAAATGTTGTTACCGACTGTATTTTAAGCACCACTAACAGCAAATGTTCTGTAATTGTTCTCCACAGTAATGTTGAGGGCTTAGATAAAAGCGAGCACCTGACGTTTCCATCATACAGATTTACACACATGAGTCATACACACACACACACATTCTGACTTTGCCAGCGGCTGCAGGTGGGTCTGATTGAAGCAAGTCATCGCCCTTGTCTCGTCTCATCACTTGGCCAGACACTGTCTCTTTGACAGCCTCATCAACCACACAATGAAGATACAGAGACAGTCTGGGGGTGAAGAAGGAGGCGAGATCTCCGTCAAACTGCTGAAGTAAGAAACAGCACAGAAATGGGAAAATGTACATCTTGCAGGTCATTAACCACCACAGAAGGCACAATTACACACATTGACACTCTGTACGTAAAAATACATACTGATATGTTGATTGAATCCCCCCCCCCCCTTATTAACCACACAGCGAGCTTCAGTTTTAAACACAAAGAGGACTGTTAGAGGTCAGCTGCTCGGTACAGGCAGACAGGGTTCACTTCAGGGCTGATGATGATCGCCTTCATAAATAATGTCAGTGTTTGGGGTCGTACTAAATGCAGTATTCATGTCCTGAGGCGTCTGGAAGGCAACACGGATTCCTTTACCACGGCGGAGCAAAAAGAAAAAAACGTTGCACAAACTCTCTTTGAGCAAATGTCTTGTGTGACACAGCTGTATTGGTAAATGGTCAGCAGTCTTGACACAAATGAAAGACTCAGAAGTGGCTGTGGTTGAGCCTCACAACAAATCTTCTGTCTCTGTCCTCAACCCCTCATTCATTCTCTTTTTTTTTTTCCTTTTGTCATCAAAACAAACTATTTGCCTGCAGCTCTATTCAAATGGTGCTTAGCGATGACAAAGCAGATTCACAGCCTCAAAGACAACAGCTCCATTCCCTGTTCAAATCAGCTCTCTCTCTTTGAGGGATCTGGCAGATAAGTCTCTGTTTCCCTGGTATTGTTCTTATTTGAAACAAACAGCCACTGAGGCTGAATACAGCAGCATAAAATCAATATAGTGCATATTGCAATAGCACTTCATTTCACTAACTCAATTAAATGAACCTTATTTTCTAGATTGCAAGAGGGAGATATACAAGTCATTGATCTCACTGCCATTATACTTTCTGTGTGTGTGTGTGTGTGTGTGTGTGTGTGTGTGTGTGTGTGTGTGTGTGTGTCTCTCACATAGATACATACTGTACTAACACACACACATGCGCACGCCTTTCTCAAATCCATTCTCATTTTCATTCCCACAGTACCTCTTTGGGAGAGCTATTCACATTTTATAGTGTACTGAATATGAGACTCAAGGGTTGTTCCTAAAAGTTGCTTGAAGTAAAACGAAGTCACCACGCTCTCCTCAGGGGCAGGGTTGGCTTTGTTCAATAAAAAATACTCTCTCCACTTTAACAGCTGCCATATTCCACAGCTGGCTGCTTCTACATTTATGTGAAGCATTTTATGCATCCTTTTTTCATTAGCACATCAAGTGCATCTGAAATTACCAGCAGCACTCCCTCATTTTATACACTGTACATGTTATTTTAGTTTTTTCTCTTGTTAGCGAGAATCTTCAGAGAATCAATGCCGTGTGTGTGGTAAGTAGATCCACAGGCTAACTGTTATCAAGATGTACATAGCTTAAGTACTGTGTGGTCCAGAGCTGTGGAAGACTTTTGCAGCAGTCAAGTCAAGTCATCTGAGACAAGCTCAAGTCAAATCATCATTCAAGATTGTACCAAGTCCAAATGGATTGTACTCCATTTACGAAACTGCCAAGTCAAGGCTAACGTCATTTGAGACAACCCCAAGTCAGGCCATTCGAGGCAAGTTTAAGTCAGGTCTTAAGTCATTTGAGACAAGTCCAAGTCAAGGCTCAAGTTATTTGTAGAAAGTTAAATACAATACAATACAACTTTATTGTCAGCTTAGAATGAAATTCATTTTGCATCCTTAGGCACTTCAGTTTAAGAGGTTGAAACACAGATTAAACATACAGTTACTCAACTCAACTCCATTTAGTTATATAGCACTTTACACACAACACAGTTGATCCAATGTGCTTTATAGCACACACAGAGGAAAACAAAAACAAAAGAATTAAACAAACAGAATAGAGAAGAAAAATCTGATTCATAATGAATGATAATGATAATGATGATAATAATAATAATAATAATAATAATAATAATAATAATAATAATAATAGTAAAGGCGCATGGTCACGCAGAGCCTATAGTGACAACATAGACCAACAGTGACTTCGGGAGAAATACTTTGAGTATTTGAGCTAATGAGTATAAGTGTGTTTTAAGATAACTGTTGAAGAGCTCAATAGTGGGGGAGAATCAGATGGAAGGAAGAGAAATCCATAGTTTTGGGGCAGCAATAGAGAAGCCCCTGTCCCCATAACATGTAGTCCTGGATCTCAGGACAGACAGAAGTCTTTAGTCAGATGATCACAGTTCTCTGACAGTGTGATATAGGGATAGGAGTTCTGTAATATAAGGGGGACGAAACCATTTAACACCTTGTAGATTAACATCAGGATTTTAAAAGCTTCTGTAGCTAAAAGGCAGCCAGTGTAGGGAGGCAAGAGTGGGAGTAATGTGCTCTCTCTTTTTTGACCTTGTCAAAACTCGTGCTGCTGCATTTTGAACTAGTTGGAGACAGGATAAACGAGACTGAGTGATACCAAGATATAACAAGTTGCAATAATCAAGGCGGAAAGATATGAAGGCATGGATGAAATTCTTTAGGTCAGAAGTACAGAGAATCGATCTGAGTTTGGAGATGATGCTGAGCTGCATGAAGCTTAATTTTTTACCATCTGATTGATTTGTTTGTCAAACTTCAATCCTGAATCGAATATGACTCAAAGATTTTTTGCATGTGATTTAACAGAGGAGGCCAGTGGGCCAAGATGAGGAGAAATAATGTTGGTCAAATGCTGTTGTCCAAGTAACATAACCTCAGTTTAATTCTCATTGAGCTGAAGAAAGTTTCCAAGATTTAATGTCTTGAAGACAGTTACTGAGGTCAGTTAGTTTATTGTAGTTATTAGGCTCTAGGGGGAGGTAGATCTGTGTATCACCCACACATTACTGAAAAGAAATGTAGTGTTTTTGAATAATATGGTCTAGCGGAAGCAAATGGACGGAGAAGAGGATTGGACCAAGTATGGAACCTTGGGGGACACCACAGGACATGGGGGATGAGAAAGAAGATGAGTTTCTAATAAAGACACTGGAAGATCTGTTGGATAAATATGAAGAAAACCAGTTTAAGGCAGAACAAGATACCCCCACCCATTGGTTTAACCTGGGAATGAGAATAGTGTCAAAGGCTGCAGTTAGATCTAGGAGCAAGAGGACGGAGCAGTTACCTGAGTCAGCAGCTAGAAGGAGGTCATTAGTTATTCTCAGTAATGTAGATTCAGTACTGTGAAGTGCTCTGAAACCAGATTAGAATTTTTCAAAATGCAGTTTTGAGCCAGGTGGGACAGCAATTGGTTAAAAACTACTTTTTCAAGGATTTTGGAAAGAAAGGGGAGTTTGGAGATTGGTCTGTAATTATTGAGGACTGAATCTGACCAAATCTGGATTCTGTTCTCATTTAAACTCATTTAAAAGTTGCTGGACCACGGCATGTTTGAAAGATTGGGGAACATGGCTGGTTTCCAGAGAGCTACTGATAATTGAAAGAATGCTGGGACTGATGGAGCCAATAACTTCTTTGAAGAGTTTAGTTGGAATAATGTTGAGAAAAAAGTTGGTCTTGGAAATTACAACTGCAGTGTTCTCAGAGGAGATGGATAGGCTATTTACAGAGGGACTAATATTAGCTCTGATGTCAAGTACTTTGTCTCTAAAGAAGTTTAGGAAATCCCCACATTTAGAGACAGACACTTCTAAGCAGGAAATGGGAGTGGAGGAGTTTAACACACTAAAAAGTGCCCTGGAATTTTTGACAGCCAGCTGGTATTTATCCAAGAGATCCTTCAGATTTTGAAATGAGATCTGCAATTCCCATGTCATTGCATGCTCTCCTTATTTCTCAAGTATTACTGTCATTAAGCCATGGTGAAACCAAAGACTTATGTTTTTTAGTTTTGACCAGTGCAGCAGAGTCAAAGGTGGCTGAAACAGTATTGTTGAATAGTGAAACAAGTTCCTCTGTGCTCATATGAGATGGTGCAGCCTCGATACTGGTCTCTATTGGCTTCTGCAAACCCAGTTGCAGTGGAAGAGTTTAGAATGCGGGAGCAGAGAAGAGCAGGGCCAACAAAAGAAGTGTGTAGCAAATCAAGGTCAAAAATGATTGCCCTGTGATCAGATGAGTGAAAATCCTCTATCATAGAGTTGGAGGCCTGAGGAGAGAACTAAATGTAGGGTATGGCCTTTAACATGGGTTGAACCATTCACAGATTGTTGGAGACCTAAGGATTCAAGTAAATTTATAAAATCACAGGTGATGGCTTCAGAGAGACAGCAAATGTGGACGTCGAAATCACTGAGAATGAGAATATTGCCGTATTTTGGAGCAATGTGGGAGAGGAGATCAGTTTATTCACTGATAAAATAAAAAAATGAAAATATTTAAATAATAATCATAACATTAATAATAATAATAATAAACATTGGGCTTAGGGGGTCTGTATACTAGTCAGCAGAGGACCAGCAAGTTGCCATCTATTACAAAAGCCTGAAATTCAAAAGATGAAAAGGGGACTATAGATATAATGGAGCACTTGAGGGCATTTTTTCGAATTACGGCAACCCCACCAACTTGTGCGTGTGACCTGGGTTGATGAAAGTGAGAGTAGCCTAAAGGAGTGGCTTCAATTTGAGTGGAGAGGTTATCAAGGGTAAGCCACAACTCAGCGATAAAGAAACAATTAAGATTTCTGGACACAATAAAATCTTGACAGATAAATGATTCGTCACATTTAGCAGACCAAATTTGGGGGGAAGGGGAGGTGAGGATGGAATTATAGTGTGTGTAATGGTAATAAGATTGTCATAATTTACTGAACGGGATACTTTGGAGACAACATTACAGTGTCTGAGTGTTAGATAGATTGGGATGTGATTTACATGTAGAGAAGCTGAATGTGAATTTGACAGTCCATGCCCCATGAGGGGTAGGGGATGAATTTGGCAAGATGTTGCAGACATTTCACCAGTAACAGGGATCCTACCAGTATATTTACAGAGGAAGTTATTAATAATTTGATTGTGTGTGGATTACCTCATGGTGGCATGGACTGTCTCAGTCTGACAGGCATTTTGCAAGTTAACCAATGCATTGTCAACGTTTGCATTGTATGAGAGCAACTTCACCCCATGCAGATTTGGATGAAGTCTGTTGGGTCTGTACAGTTGGCTATGGTTCCAGAATAGGTTGAAATTGTCAATAAAGTCCAGGTTCATTCGTGCTGCACTGGATTCTCCTTTCAGCCAGGTGTGCAGTGACAGTGAGGATGTTTCCCAGTGTCCTATAGGGCAGAGATGAGTAGTTGAAAGTCCGCACAAAGGATTTCCGACTGTTGATGGCTGACATCATTTGATCGCCCATGAATGACCAGGTTGGAGCAGTCTGGATGGCGTTCTAGGACAGAAGACAGTTTATCATGGATGTCCAGAACGTGGGCTCCGGGAAAGCAGTACGTATGGGCACCTTTAGCTCTGGTGTTCCTTACCATGGAGCTTCCAAGAATCAGTGTTGAGGGACAAGGCAGAGAAGGGGATTGTGGCAGTGGTGGTAGGAGATCTAACCTGGGATGCACCTCTGTGCTCCAAGTATTTTGCCTAGGGCGATGAGACTGGGAATTCCCAGGCCATGATGTGGAAGAGGAGCCAGTCAAGGTGACTGCAGGAAGATCAGTGGTGGCAGGATGGGAGACAGCCGATGCAGCCACCGTAGCCAGCAGTGGACTGAGCTGGAAAGACGCAAGCAGCTGTGGTCACAGCTCTTCCAGACCTCAGGTCAGCAGCAGAGCGCAGGTTGGTGGCTGCATCTACAAAGAGATCCGCTGGATGAAGCGGTGCCTCACTCTTCAAAATTGCAACTCGATTTGAGAGATCAAGGGGAGGTGGTTAGACTGCCTGGGGACCACTCTTCTTGTAGCCCCTGACCACTACCTCAGTCCAGGAAGCTGGACAAGAGACTATCTTTCTTTTTCAGCCCCTGCAAGAGTCTACAGATATCCTCCTTGAGGTTAGTTATGCTTCTGTTCGCTTTCTGTAGCAGTTTGCAGTCTTCACAGGGCATTATATCTGATCCAGATACAATCCAACTTTTGTGAGGGAGATGGATGTCAGTCACTCAAGTGGCAGACCACAACTGACACAGCCAAGAGAATTCCAGAATTTTGGAGAAATACGGCCTGGCAAAAGTCTCTATCTTGGGGAACTAGCTAACTACTTTGGCTAAAAACAAGCCAGTGCTAGCTAGCAGCAGATTCCACTAGCGGTACAAATGCAAGAATCGGCAAACGCAAGCAAAGCCAGGAAAGCCCAGTCTGAGTGTTGGGGAGCACAGTTGAGCGACAGCAGAATCCGTTCATGAATTAAACAATAATAGGTTGTATTTCCAGAAATCAGAAAAAAGCTCAGTGAAGACATATAAACAAACCACCAATCACACACCAGACACACATGACACTTTTCATAGCCATACATAACACATCAAACAGTCATGATAATCATATATATCGCATCATATCTTCTCAGTTGGCAGCACACCTGGTCATGCAACGGGATAGACTGACGTATAAGAGAATTCTTCAGCCTGTTGCGTTCAAATTGAAGGACTCTAAATCACCTATTTGAGGGCAGAAGTTGGTATAAAATGAGTTAAAAACATCCAAGTCAAGTCTCATGTCCTTCAGGCTAAGTCCAAATAAATAAGCAAATTGCAAATCAAGATGCAAGTCTATCAGGTTCATCAGTTAAGTCAAAATCAGGCCTGAAGTGTTCAGTGAGCATTCAAGTCTGACTTGGATTCAAGTCGCAGATCTGCAGCTCTGCTGAGTTAAAACATATTATAAGAGAAATTACTCAGCTAGTTTACACTCAGAATCACACCACCAGCTCCTAAAGCACAGTGTCTCACTCTTTAATGTAAAAAACAATATTGGCAATTAGTGTGGGATGATTGGATTGTTTGCAGATGTCCCCAGTGAATTACAGCAAGACATAAGCACATCTCCTCTGTAATGGAGGAGATTTCAAAAGGGCAAAGAGACTGGAGGTGGGAAAGAGGGAGAAGGAAAAAAATAGGCGAGGCAGGGGAAGATTATAGAAAAAGAGAGTCTATAACAAAAGAAAGGCATAATTGTGACAAGCTTTGGCTGTCTTTTGGAACCAGCAGTGGCATTGCTCCTGCTCTCAGCACACAGTAGTGGCATTGTCCATCTTTCAGATCCCAACAAAGAGCCGGGGTCCTCCATGGTACACCCCCCCTCACTAGGGATGGATGTTGCACTAATTCTGCCCACACAAGCCTGGCAGCTTTCTCTACTCTCTGCCTCAAGGACTTTGACAAGTTCTTTGTACTCTTGGAAATTGTATACCTTCTATTCCCATGTTCTGTTAAAAAAGAGGAGATAAGCACCGGTCCAACAGGAATTACACCTTGCAAAAGAACAAAAATACTAGCATTTTCTTTGACTGATATGACTAAATATTTACAAGGTCAGATGTGAAAGATGTGCAAGTTGCTCCTCAGTCCTACTCATTGTGTTTTCCTGAAAAAGGACTGAGTCATAGGAACACTAGTCATTGTTGTCTCTCCATCTCTACAGCTCATCATGGCAGACAATGATGTTCTCTCAGTCATTGACCTTGTCCTCTCTCTGTCACTCAGCCTCTCTCTCACCAACACAACACCAAAAAAATATCATGTAGAGATGAGTTGGAAAGCCACTGTAAATGCAACCCATTTACGTTCTGTCATCAGAAATGTGGGCCAAACACGGTGAAAATGTGTTTTAGAGAGCAATGCTGCTGTGATGGTGTTTTTCGCTCCTCGGTCGCCGCCTTTACCACCCTTGTCTCGGAATTAAATCAATACAAAAGAGGAGAAAAACAGAACCAGGGGAGAGTCTGTGTGTCTGCAGAAATGTAGCTTAAATTCCAGAGATTACATTTTACTGGGGAAATGTCAAGGTGGATAACATTACCTGTTATCTATCTGGGGTTCAGGCCCAGACTTGGCAACCAATGAATTCACTATTAATGGATGGACAAGAAGAGAGGTGGAAAAAAAAAGGTTTTCCACTGAAAGACCATTTTGGTCCTGTGTTTTTTTTCCCCCAGCTCTTGGAATGTGTTCAGATTCAGTGTATCAACTTGAAAGTGAGCTTTGTGAGACACAAAAGTACGTTTGTTCTTAACTCCACACTGTTAGGTTTTCCTGCTTTTTCACCATAATATTCACAACAATAATTGTTACACAGTGTTGTGAAATGGTCTGCGTAATTTCTAGAAAATGTATTTTGGTTTCTTTTGTAAAACTGCTGTGGAATTCAAATGATACTTTTTTTGTTGTGTGAGTGAATCTGCAAGGTTATAAGGATGTGTTCCCAGCTGCTAGGGAAAAAATAATCCATTACAAAGCAGATTGTGTGCAAATTAGTCCACAAATCCTAATTAGCATTGATTCAGCATGGTGATGGCATAGCCACAAGAACATGATTTTAGTTGGGGGTGCGGGGGTGCTGTCTATTAGGCAAATGACCCTTCCCCAAAAAAATGTTTTTGATTATTTAAATAATTGATTATTTAAATCTCCTGATACAGTCAGTCAGGATCTAATGTTAATTAATGTTCTGTGCTCTTCTACACATCTATAAGGTCACACATACAGTCCAGATTCATACAGTGAAATTGTTTAGAGTAAAGCAGCCGTCCTCCTGATAAATCCTGAGCTCTATCAGAGCTGTCTAAAAAAATTATTTCAGAAGCTAAAAGTTTAATTCTGTTTCCTCTGGAGAGTTTCCTTTGTCCTGTCAAGTTGATAACTACAGTTTTTAGTAGTCGGGCTACTGGCATGTGTCAATCGGGTCCATGCTTCTCATATTTATTTTTATCACTCCACTATCTTTACACGCAGGGTCTATTTTTGCTGGACTGGCACACACATGACAGAAAAAAAAGAATTATTGCAGCAACACAAATGGGCCTATAGGCTGGCAGACACCTGGAGGCTGCAGCACCCCAAGTACCCCTACTTAATGTGGCTGTGGGTGATGTGGAAAAAAAAACATAATTTTGTAATGTGTAATATCTTCCCACCATGGTGTTTGTTGATATATTGTTCTGTCTTAGTTGTCAATCTGATGAAATTTGATAAACAAATTGGAAGTCCCTGATGTAACTTAAACAACATTGTAAAAAGGCAAGCACATTGCTCTTAAAACTGATATCCTTGGCTGAACAGTTTCTGGCAGCAGATATATATGCAAATTCAACCACAGTCCTTTTGGGACAACAACAAGATTTTTGTGGAAGATTTTACGACCACTGGTCTCCCTTTGTTTGTTTTGTTTTCTGTCTCAGACGCTGACTTTTCCTGTAAATTACTGGTGTCAGGTTAGAAAAGGTGTGGAAACATTTTTGTTTGCTTTTCCTTTGTCAACAGAACTGCTTCAGTAAAAATCCACAAAAGCAAAAGTTATGCTCTGTGCAAAATTCACAGAATCACATTTAAAAACAAAACACCTGAAAACAAAGATTCTCATCTTTCTTAAATTGCACCATTTTGGCTTTATTATCGTTACTTGACCCTCCAAACTAAGCATTAGTGGACAGATAACATTAGAGCTCTTTAATATAATGGAAGTTTGAGTTATTGAAGCAATAATACAGGACAAAATATGAAAATACCAGATGAAGCGGGGAAGAATGTCCCAAAGCAGGTCTGCTATTGAAATGGGACATCTTGTAGTATATGATTAGTCGTATACTACCCCTTAACACAAGCTAAAAGATAGGTTGTGTTAAAATTGTCATTCATGTTTATAGGTCTATTTCACCACTGAGAGGTGACTGATAGCAGAAAGCAGAGGCTGTTGTGATAGCTACCTGCAGATTAATATATCTTGTACATTGTCTTAGAATGGCAGTTAAACTGCTTCTTGGATCTTTGTTTGAGGCGTCATGTAATACAGTTTTAACACACACCTGCTAGTCAAGCGGAAACAAGTATTTTCCATGGCTGTGGTACAGACTGCATTCAGAAGAAGAGTTACTAGCCTTGTATAAAGCACCTGAGTCCAGCTCTAAAAAATCGACCAGTGTCAAGCTGTTGCCCACTGGGTGAGAATGCCTGTCTGAGCACGAGATGCCTCTGTGATTGGCTGTTCTCTGCTGGAAACGTGGTATCGAGATAAGCTAATTGCCACCTCCAAAAAAAGGAACAAACAGAGTAGAGATGGGTAGGTGATACAAAGCCATGTCAGCAGTTGGCAGTTTTCACAATCACTAATTGCAGCATCTGTCATGGTGGAGGGGATGGAAACCTGTTCCAGGTACAGCAATCCAAATGCCAAACCTGATTTTATCACAGTCTGTCAGATTGCAGCAAGGCTCCACACCAGCAGCCCACCTGCTTCCCCAAACTCAGTGTCGAGGACTAGATTTAAAATCCTAACACACATTTTCATTTGAAATCTCTGTCCATCTTTTATAGCCAAACCTGTGGTCCAATTTTGTGTTCAGCTTCCCACAAATCAGATTACATTTGCATCTGCAAACAAGCTGTCTGAAAGAGTATTCCCCGGCTCAGACTGATGTGGGCTTTGACCAGCAGTTATCTGAAAACAGTAAAAGCTACAAAGCCAATCTAAGTTTGCGGGAGAGCGCCAGCACATTTCATTCCACCCTCTGTCACATAAAATTCTCCATCTGACACCATGCAATGAGAGGGAGAGAGTGGGAGAAGGAGAGCTCCAGCTTCTGTCACCATGCCACACCAGGGGCATACTAATATCAGCTCAGTCCAGCTGCTCTCCACGCTTGGATGGATAAGCTTGATTATGAAACATTACAGATCCTCCCTCTCTGCCGAGACAAACCACTGAACTGTGTGTCAGAAAGGTGACTGGCCACTATGCAGCGAGATGACTGGCTAATATGCAATAGTGTAGAATTCTGTCTCCTCCATGTCTGATTGCTTATTACTCCACCAAGGGCTGAGAGGAGGCTGAAGGTGCCTTTAGAGCGAAATAGTGCTTTTGTTTATTTGGGCAAATTTGGCTGCTGGTCTGCTCAAACAGCCAATGATCTAACTGTGCAGACATTAGCTGTAGCTATTGTGTGTGCAGATTAATGTTTGTGTCATAGCTCAGGCTATGATTAATCTTAAAATTTATGAGGAACTTCCTCCAGTCCTCTCTACTTTTCCCTCTCCATACTTTCATTTGGAGTCCTACAGCCTTAGGATAAACCACAGACGGAAAAAAAAAAAAAAAGGTAATGGACTGGCCACCGACATCACCCATTGGTTTATGGACTCCCATTTTGAAGCCTCGAGTTCGGCGTTTTGACCGTCGGCATCTTGGATTTTTGGAGCCAGAAGTGACTGTATTTGTATGAGAGTGGAGCTAACTATAACACTAGCTGCTAGCTTGGTTAACACAATGCATTTACAGTCTATGTGATAATGCTAGCATAAAACAGACTTAAAACCATTAAAACAAAATGCACTTACTGGAAAAACTGAATATCCAACTTTAAGTACAACCAAATGCTGAACAAGACTTTTCTTGTTCAGCATTTGCAACCAAAATGTAACAATTAACTTTCATGAACTGAAAACACACTAATATAGTGACGGCTACAGCTACGCCTATGCTCTGTGAATCTGGCGTTACATCATGGTTACATTACCTAACCAACGGTGTCGGCATGGTAGTAACTTGTCAATCACAAGGTAGCCACACCCTAAAGCGTACTCTGCTTTATCATCTAAATTACATTAAATGGGAACATAATTTACAAAAACAATATCATCTTGTATCGAAGAAGACTTGAAACTAGCGATTGAGACCATAAACTCAATAGGAAACTGTTAATAAATATAATCAAGTGAGAAGTAGGGTCATTTTACAATCGGACTTCTTATTGGAGCCAGTGGAGTCTCCGCCTGCTGGCCATTAGAGAGAATGCAGGTTTAAGTCACTTCCGCATTGGCTTGACTTTTCAGACCCGGAGCTACCTGCATGGGATAAACGCACATTTTTTCAAGTTGCACAGATGCATTTTCAGCTCAATTTGTGCCACCTAGAGCATGCTTCTTCCATCGACTCTAGTCTGAACACACCTACATAACTTAATACACCCTGTAAAAATCTTGTTTTTGCTGATCCCCAGTGGTTTAACTTATCTCCTTGTTGCAGTGATGTAGAGGTGTTCTCTAGTGTGTGTCACTACATCTTGATATCACAGACTTTAAACTTTCAATCAGACACTGCTGTGAAACACTGCGTTTAAGGTGACAATTCCTCATAATTGTAGAACAAAATACTTTAGGTAGTTAGTCATTGCCCTCTAAAATGACCCATTTGACCATTCCAAAAACCAAATCATATAAATGTTTTCTGATCTGATATCTCTATCATTAAGGTCTGTTTAGGTGTGGACAACTACAACTATTTGGTTAAGGTAAAGGAAAGATTGACATTTTTGGTTCAAACAAACCAGTCTTCGTATGCGTCATATGTTTTGTTGATCCATCAAAAACCATCTATGAGCTTAAAGAGGCTAATTTCTGCCTAGGGGGGCTGAAGAGTTTGACAATTATTTCCATGGCTTCCTCTCTGAGTGACAACTTTCACATTACATGTAAGCTTTTAATCAATTCTTAATTTAGTAACTACTGATTCATGCAGCTTTAAGTGTTTGAACAAATGACCAATGCTGTCATTCATTTTTATGGTGAGGACAGTCATTAAATAGTTATGTTTGCTTCAGGAACGCTACTAAAATCAAACACGCACAGATCTGTCCTTGTACTGTCAAGGTTTTATGTTTTTAGAGTGACAGTTTCATTGAGTCTTACATAAAGCCAACGCACATGGAAAGAACCAATCCGAGTCAAAATCTGTGCGTGACATCACCCCTTGAATAACCACAACCTACTGTTTGTTTTCCTTTGGTCAGCAGGTCAAAGTATTGCCAGGTAAACCTTTCATGACTCTCATTATGAGCACCAGGCAGCCCAATCATAAATACACAGAATTTATGGATTTCATAAAGTAGTGCGCAAAAATGTCAAGGGCGTGCTTGTTTGGTGTTTCAGTGGCAAGCAAACCGGCATTGTGAGGAACCTGCTGAAAGGCAGGGTTACTGCAGTGTCAACACTTTTAGGAAGATGGATGTATACTTTGAAAATAGAGCGAAGTAGACCTAATCACCCCATTAAATTGCAGTTAACAAAAAGGTCAGTGATTTCAAGCTAGACATGTTCTAACCAGTTCCAGTGGAGGAGCATTAAGGGAGTCTGAGAGAGAAAGCCTGGTGGCACCCCAGAGAGCATTGGTATGGTGATTTTGTAGGTCAAAAGACGTCTAGACAACTGGGCTAAATATGATGCATGAAGCCCCGGAATAAGCATCTAAATGTCTGCATTTAACCATTTTTCAGCTGTATTTCAACTATATTTCAATTGTGGCTGATAGAATCTGTTTCACAATTAAGTAAAGTAATTTAAAAGCTTTTGATTTCAATTTTCAGGCAAATTTAGCCCCGTTTCAACTTCACTCTCAGTCGTGATTTGACCAAATCAAAGGCTTAAACCCCACCTCATAGGGTCATTTCTAAAGAAAATGGAAGGATTTTTATGAACCCTGAAGAGTCAACATACTGCATAGTGGGTAATCCCTCCCCAGGCGGCTGCAAAGACAGGCGGATATTGTGTTGTCGTCCTGTAGCATCACCAGGTCTAGTGCTGTCAGAGCCAGTGTGCACATAGCCTTGGGGGGAACGGAGCTGTGGTATGGAGGCGGAGGGGCTGCTTTAAATTTTCCCCATTGGAAGGCAAGTGTGTAGCTAACATACCATGAGGTCTGAATGTGCAGTATCAGCAGGATTGCGGAGGACACTTAAGGATCAAAGCTCTGCAGAACGTCTTTGAATTCTGGAGGTGCACAAGTCTGAAAGTTAAAAGTCTGAGAAAGCTGAAATGACAGAATTTTTTGAGTGACTGTGTGATCGTATTCATTAGTGGTTCCCTGTGACATATTTGATTTTAATACTGAGAATAAATATAGAATAAAAAAAAATGTGAATGTGCTCCAGTCTAACAATAACTGGCAACTTCCTCTGCGGTCTTCAAATGAAGTCCCACACATTCACACACATGTATAAGGAATGTCACACACTTTGTCATGTTCTGACAAACTGAGAAGGAGACTCAGTCGTCATTTGCATGTCAAACGCTCTTGTAATCATTTTCCAGTGTGTGTGTGTTCCTGCCCACCTACCATGTGTCAGGAACGATTGCTTTGGAGAAAATGGCATATAGCTTTTAATTAAGGCATCACTCTCTGGCTGTTGCTGTCTGCTGCAGATGTCACTGCTCATTTTACATCCTTCTCAGCTAGAAAACTCTGACAAATATGGTCTAGTGGAACCAACATTACAAAAGTATTACATCTTATTTGATAAATGAATAACACCATCACTAAAATTATATTAAACTGGTGCAGGAATACATAAAGAAAGAGTATACTGTACACTCATTTATTATGTGCACTAAGCTAGAATGTTTGCTGTCTACTAAAAGCTATCTTCATGATGGTTCTAATCTTTAATTGATAGGTTGAAACTGTTTTAGAGAGATGTTGATTCAATAAAAGGGTCATTTTAGAGGTATTTTACAGTGTTCCTTATATGTAGTCTACCCTCATTGATATAAATGGGGGTGTTCAACTCCATTTGTTTGACACTGTGTCAGAATGTGTATTCAATATTTAGTTCCTTGCAAATATTGACACTTTCCATATAAATTCAGTTCAGCATAATAATATTAAAAAGCTTCAAAGCACCATACTTCACATCAACACAAACAACCTGTCTGAACAAAAAAATGAACATTTTAAAGGGAGCATATGATGCACATCTGGGTCTATATTTATATTGTAGGGCTCTACTGGAATATCTTTGTATGATTTAAAAACTCCTTATTTATCTTATACTGGCCCTTTATGCAGCCCCTCAGTTCAGCCTCTGTCTGAAACAGGCCGTTTTAGCTCCTGTCTCTTTAAGGCCCCCTTCTATCTGAGCACACTGTTCTGATTGGCAAGGTGCCACTCAGCAGAGTGGCATCTACATATCAATGTATCCATACTTGATGAGGAAAACTGTTTTGTAAATGAAAATAAGCCTCAGTAAAGAGATATACCTTTGTCTCTGCTAACCAGAAACGTATTTGCCTCCTGTGTTCTGTAAACACACCATCAGTAGCCGATAGGACAGGACGTGTGCAATGCATTCCCCCTAGGACTCTCTTACAAGTGATATGGGGAATCTACAGCCTCATTCTCAGTTTTCTCTAATTTTAGGGCACCAATTTCAAAAATAATTGCACATTTCTACTACATAAGTGACCTAGTTTTAAGAAATCATTATATTCACAGTGGTGAAGTTCCCCTTTAAGTAAAGCACTTGTTATTGTTGAGTTGTTAAATGTTACATTATACAGGTGTTTCAGTGTAGATCCCACATGGTAAAATTTATTGAAAGGCCTGAGGTTGTGGAAATAAATGAGCAACTGGCCTCAGTTTATTTACTGTCTCTGACCAAAACACCAAACGGTCCACTCATTATTTCCACTGCACTTTATGAAATGAAATTTGACATCACTCATTAGTAATTCATTTGCTCAGACAACTAACAGGAGCAACACAGCTGCACTACTGCATTTCACTTTAGCCTCTTGATGAGAAGAGAATCCTTTCGTCCTTGGGTCAAGGGCAGCCTGTTTTACATGATATTGCACCATGCCAGTATTGAAAACACTGGCACCGTGCATTATTGCGCCACTTTAATGTACCTCTGATAGCTTCCATTGTGAAAGACGTTGACAGAAACTGCTGTAGTTGAGAAGTGACATTTCATGTTTGCCGAGCTCTGCTGTTCACAGAGACGTAGTGCTGCATCAGACGGAAAGTGCCACAGTGATGCTTAGTGTCGTGATTTATCCTTTATGACAGTGAGAGCTTCTGTGGCAGCTTGCCCAACCCAAGCTTGTAGTCTCCTTGTCACAGGAAGTCTCTGCATGATACTTTAGGTTGCCAGTCTTTCGAAGAATCCTCGTGCCTCTGCTTTCTTATGTAACTGATGTATTAATGTAATAGGTTTATATTTCAACAATAATCCATTTTCCACTGTTCACATTTTGTTGTTGTCTTTCATGTATATACCTGTTTCTGTATATATTTCTTTTGGGGAGTTTTCTTAGGGAGATTTTATGTTGTTAATTGTATTTTTGTCATGTGACCTTTGACATGTGGCGATGTTAGGTTAGGGTTGTTAGGTTTAGGCATGAAGAATGAGATGGTTATTGTAAGAATATCAGAGTCAGAGCCAATCAGAGGCAGAGCAGGGACGTGTCTTCAAAGAATGCGGGTGTGAAAAAAATATAACGCGGTTTCTCATGTGGTCCACTGTTCTCTTTGAAGGTGTGCATGTAGAAACCCGGTCATGTGAAGTTGCTGTACTGACTACTGACTGTTTTACGCAGGTATGTGAGCCACCATTTTTTCATGTTCACATTTTAAATTTAAAATTAATTCATTCTGCTGGGTAGGAAAAACAGATATTGTAATTGTAACTATATGATCAGAATGAGATGATATGTATGAATGTGGTAAATGTAGTAGTACACAAGTCATATGGTCAGTCAGCTGCGGGCCCTGCTGAGGAGAAGTGTGCATGTTGAAACCAGGTCATGTGAAGTTGCTGTACTGATATTACTTTTTTTTTATTCCTCAGAGAATAAATCCCCTTCAGCTTGCAAGACAGCAGTTGTCCTCCTCTCATTCCCCATCATTTATAAACACTGTGCAGAGTTTGTAACAAAATTAAGTGTCAGGCCAGAATGGCTACACTTACAACACATTTTTCTTATGATTCACCACCTCAGAATCCAGCTACACACGGCTTAGTGCATCCCATCCCATTGTTGAAGGAACAAGCACCGTATGCACAGGGACAATTTATCCTTCACCTCCCCTTTCTTCCACTCTCCCCCAGGTGTCATACGGTTTTTCCTTTGTTACTTAAACTGTGTCTGAATCCTCTCCTAGGGCGTGCAGAATGACTGCTCCATGTTTTTAGGAATTCCTGTGGGCCATGGTCCCATTTCCCCTGGTCAATTTTTTTTTCTGTCCCACATCTCTGCCCCTCTGCTGCCTCCTCCTCCTCCCTAGCCTCAGCCTTGAACTCTCTTAACACTGAGGCTTTGTCTGCAGCTGTTGTGGTCAGTCTGTAGCGTAAAGACAAGCCCTTACAGAGTATCACTTTGTGTAGGGCATCGCCCAAGTTAGTGGACAGCCACTTTGGGTGACTTAAAGAGACAAGAGGGCGGTGAAAAAGCAAAGCCACGGTGACTGGTGTTGTCTGCGGCTTATGTTTCCTCCAAATACCCATAGGCATATTTTATGGCCACAAGTGGTGGTGTGTCCTCATTTTTTTACTGCAGTCTGAGTGTCGTGGTTGCCACATGTGAGTCTTGTACCTCCTACTGAACAGCAGCAGCACTCGTAACTCACTGAAATCAATGGAATTTAAAACCCCAGCCACATTAGGGATGGGTTGCACCAATTGGAACCAATATAAATCCAGATTAAGGTGAATCATAGTTTTAAATTAGTTTAAATAATTGCTTTTTCCATTTTCTTTTAAAACTCCACAAGCTGACACACTGAGGAAGCCCAGAAGAAGAATCCCTTCTTGCCTTTGGACAGAGCCAGGCCTGCTAAGCTAAGCTAACCCACCTGCTGGCTGTAGCTTCATATTTATAGGACAAATACAAGCACACTATCAATCTTCTCACCTAACTCTTAGCAAGAAAGCGTATTTCCTCCTAAAATGTTCCTTTAAAGGTAATCTTGGTTGGTGCAACTTACCCTGAGTATGATAATATTCACTGATGGTTTTGAGGTGGACATTCACTCAAGTATCTCTCCTAGCCTCTCAGCTATGCTATGTGCATCTTTCATTTTCTTCAGGCTTTTTTGGAAATGTTGATAGCAGCGAACTGGCTCACATGAATTTGAAAGTCAGTTGAATGAATCACACTCAACACAACTCAACATGCAACCCACTCACCACTCAAGGTCTTGGTTTTAGCCACATCTGCTGTGAATCTTTCCTCATCGAGCAAAGCTCTACCACTGGTAGTTCATTGACTCTAATTACATATATCTTTCCAATCAGAAACTCGGACAGCGATGTTCCCGGCTGTGGATAATAAAATTAAATAAATTTGTAATTGAGTTTATTTACTAATGGAAAGTGAAGAGAGGATGCCCAGACACATGAACAACAGGTAGATGAGTCATCCTCCTCTTGCATATAGCCGAGTTACTGCCAGGCATTTTGCATTCAGCACCATAGGGGCCAGAGATGCACACAGAAACGTAATGCATCCGATAATATTTACAGTGATTCATGCTGTTTCCTGCATGATCAAAGCAGTGTGATAACACTCAGTTGGCCAATATGTGACATTATCTCACTGAAATAATCACTAAAACACTAAAATTATGTAAATTAATTCTGCCGTGTCACTTGATTGAACAGGTGAAGCTGCAGTGGAATTGGAGACTGAAAAATCACCTCTGTGGTGTTTTTTTTGCACCATGGGAATAAAATGAGAAAATTAACAGTTTGATACATTAAAGTGATAATTAAATTGCATTTGAATGCATCATGTCTGCACCACATGTCAGGTGTTATACTGAGAATCATGATTCATACTTTGTATTCATATATTTTTGCACTTTTTTCTCTTCTTATTTTTGTACAGTATAAATGATGGAATCTCTCTATTTATCATTTGTGTATGTCTCTAATGATTTGTCCTGTTGATTGATTCTGATATTTGTTGTGTTCATATTTTTTGTGTGTATCAAAGTATGTATGATGAACTCTTAAGAAGTAAAGCTGACAGAATTATAAACAACTCTTCTCACCCTCTGTACAGTGAATTTGAACTTTTACCCTCAGGGAGACGTTATAGATTACTGATGGCTAATGGAAATATCTACAAGAAATCCTTTGTCACGAGTGCTGTCAAGGTAATAAATGAAACTAGGATCCGGTAGGAGTATGAATGTGTATGCTGAGACGATGTATTGTCGTATGTATGTTTTATGTTTTTATGACATGTCTTATGGTGAAACTGAAGGCAAAAAAAAAGTTTTCGTATCCATATTCTTTTTGTTGCATTGAGCTGCTACACACATGCTTTCTAGAAAGGAATTATAATTATTATGCATAATTTGTTGCACATGTGATGTTTGCTTGAGAAAACTGCAATAAAAGCAATAAAAAAATTAACATTTTAAGATTAAATATGTATAGATTTGAACTTTTAGAACTGTGAATGTGTCGTTTTCCTTTTTAAAAATTCAAAAGGTCTGCAAATGTGTCTACAACCCAGAAATAAATCAGGGCAGGGTGTGACAACTACAACGATTGGTGTGAGAGTCACACTTGGCAAGTGTGCCTTAGATCTGCAGGGAGGGAAGCGTCCTTCTGAGGACCTTGGTGTGCTTAATCAATATATATTCCCTCTGGTGTGTATTGAGAGGCACATGGAGGAAGAGAAAAATGGTCAGTGCACATTACTCTTTGAGGATTATGTGTCATTTGCCCTTTAAGATGCACATGTATTTTATCAGTGCACTCAGATGTCATAAACTTAATGCAAAAGCCCCATTAATATGAGCACTGGCAGGCAAGCCCAACATTTTTCTCTGATTTATCTGTGGTGGTACAAGAAAAAAATGAATAGCTTATCCTATTCCAGCACTGCATCAGTCATAATTCTCCAAATGGCACCTTGTTCTCCACACATTTAATGGATACAGAGCTTTACAGTATAATTTATCCTCTTCTTAACTGCAACTTTACCTGAATTAAATTTCAGGCACAGTACTTTGATTACATCCTTGCTAAGTACCACAATCTGATTTCTCCATTATGTAAGGAATGAATACAAATGGGCTGGCTGAGAGAGAGACAAAGGGGCAGGAAGAGAGAGAGGGGACACAGGGAGAGATAACAAATAAGAAGAAAGCCAACAGAGAGAGGGAAAAAAAAGGAAAGACAAAAAAGGAGGGGAGAAACACAGAGCTGAAAGAGTGGAATGAGAGCAGCCATCCAGCCGGGATGAGCTCCTCTTGACCTTCTTGGTCTGAGGAATAGTGGTGGAACACACACCAGTCTTTGAAGCCAGCCTTGCGCCACATGCTTGAATGGACCAGGCTGACTGTTGGCACTGAGTCTGTGGCAGGGAAAATCAAGTAGCTTTACAGGAGCATCTTTCGGTTTGGCTGAGGCTGTCAAAGCCCTGCCGGAGCCTGAGCCTCGGCCTCAGCGTTCCCAGATCTTCACAGAGCCTGTGGCCTGTCACTCCCCTGCCAAAACTGGAGCTCATTTGTGGAATACAGTCCGCCTCCCTAAGCTTGGCTGAGTGGGATGCAGGTCTCCCCAGAGTGTAGGATCAAAGCCTGCACAGGACGCAAGCACATTGCTCTGTGTCACCTGGTGATAACCCTCATTTCTCCTGCCAGGCTGGATTCCACTCATATTTCACAAGCAAACTCCGGGCCTTGCTCATCTCTCTGCTTCGCTTCATATGAAATAATGATCTGTCCTAGATTGTAGGCTGTGTGCACTTTCACCCTGAACTATGAGGCCTGTATTGGGAGTGCAACTGATAAAACAAAAGTCTGATCAATAGATGGTGGCCTGAAGATTAGAGAAGGTTTGTGCTTGTGGTACATTTATTCAAGTATTGCACTGTTCTTGAGTATAAACAATATTTAGTTAATTAGTTTTTATTTCTATGCCAAACATTTGGCTCATAACATGTGGGACAATATGACACATTTTGGTAACATACATACATATATTTTCAGAAAAAGCTTAAAACAATTAATCTTCATATGTAAATATATTTGTAAATATCTGTCACAATATATGTTAAATTAGTGTTACAACACTTATGAAAAAAGCACATCCAATGTGAACCAAAGTTTAACATTTGGAAATGACGTGTGCAAAAGACGACATATTTTCAGCTTTCAGCAAGATATTTCACATGTGAACTGATGCACTTCACGTGTGATGTTGTGGATTCACATATACAACACATATAATTAGTTATAAAATGTGGCGTGCTGTAATAGATTACGCCGATTAAATAAAGCATCCCCCTGCCCAACCCCAAAAATGCACTCAAATACAGAGCCTTTCAAGAGTTGGCCTGAAGTACACCATTTAAAGTGCGAAGCATTAAACTAATTAGAGTGGGTTTTATTGATCCTTAACAGCATGCAATATGTTTTCTTGTACATCTGTTTCAAAATGAAGATCCTGCCGCCTGTTGCACAACATTTTCGAAACAGTTTTCCTAGTTTTAAATAAGCAGGGATTGAGAAAATGGGAGACCATGTGGTTTGTTAATTGCTCCTTACTAATGAGAATTTGTCAGGGTCTGTTGGTCTCACAATGAGTTTGTTATACTACAATGATTCAGTGAGGGCTTGCCAACAAGTTCTTAATTCACATCAAATTACTAAAAGTGCAAATTAACCTACATAAAGGTTACATGTTACACATACCAACACACAGTATCAGTGATGAAATCCTATGTTGACACCATATTTCAGACCTGTACTGCAGTATTAATTTTTGCTGCTGCTGTTTATGTGGTTGTGACGTAAGAAAAATTACAGATGGAGAAATGTATGCAGCAGGATTTGTGCTGCCTGAAGGTCAGCACTCAGGGGGCAGAGAGCCTTCGACTGTCTCGGTCAACTAGCTTAAGATTGTAGCCTCAATACGCGGTTCAGTCAGCCACTGAATAGCTTGTCTTATGGGTAAGACAAGTGTCAAATATGTAAAATCTCTGTCAGTGAAGGTCCCAGTGCACCACTGGTATGGAGGATTGTGAGACAGGCTGAAAGATGGATCATCAGGGTTGTGTCATGTGGGTTTAGCGGTGTTATTCTAGGACTACAGTATATACCTACATTTTTGGTAAGTCTACATGCATCTGTAGTCTACTGTTAGTATCTTATTTTCTTTTTTATTGCTGTTATTTTTAGCTTTGCATCCAGCACCTGCCCAACATTTGTCTGTATATGCTTGTTCAAGTGCCCACCAATCCTTTTCAGTTCAGTAAGGGCACAGCGCCATCTAGTGTTTGTGCTATCATCATTGCAAAATAATGGACTAAATTACTAAGTACTTGACTTTTGATGACCATATGAGACATCTGTGCAAAACCTCTTTCTACCATCTCAAAAACATCTCTAAATTCCACTCCTCTCGAACTCTGTCAGATGCAGAGAAACTTGTCCATGCCTCTTATTCCCTCAAGACTGAACTACTGCAATGCACTCTCCACAGACAGACATCCCTGGCAGGAGCATCCAGAAGCTCCAGTACATTCAGAACAGCGCTGCCAGGATCCTGATGAGAGTGTGAAAACATGAACACATGGCTCTCTGTCTCCTTCAAAAGACTTGACTACAAAGTCCTGCTACTCACATACAGACACATCTAACAGACATGCACCTCTCTACCTACAGGAACTGATCACACCACAAAACTCCACCTGCACCCTCAGATCTGCCAACAGCTTGTTCCATGCCCCCAGTACTAAGCTCCGCACCATTAGGGATCGAGCCTTCTGCTTTTGGAACCATCTGAGGACAGCACAGACCATCGCCTCCAGAACCTCTAAAACCTTTTTATTCAGAAAGGCTTTTTCATCTTAACTAATGCTGTAGCAGATTCACTGCAAATGAAAAGTGCAGTACAAATTAAATGCATTGTTATTATTATTATTGTTATTATTGTTAAATGCATAACTCTACTATATACAGCATTTGACAGTGTGACACAGGATATTATCTGTATGCTGTGCTCTGTGGGGTAAATAATGACATCAAAGCAAAACACAAGCATATCTTGCAACTTGCAGGAAGTTTCACTCATTTAAATATGGAAGTCTGGTGTAATAAGACCTACTTTGGGTTTTACTCAGTTATCATACGCCACGTCCCAAGAAAAGTAAGTTTACAGACCTGTTCTACATCAGATAAGTTGCAGAATTTAATCAGCAATTATCTGAATAACTCGGTGAACCTGCATCCTCAAATTTCAAAATTTCAAGTATGATGTGTTTGGTTCAGAAAAACAGCAAAACAGATAAGACTGCAATAATTTATTTAAAGAAAAATGTATTATGTAACAACTTAAAGATGATATCGCCTTTGAAAAGACAATATTTACATCGTTTTATTATAGATAAAACATTCATCAGAAAGTTCAATGAAACAAAGTACAGATACTGTAAATATCTCAAACCAAACAGCCTTTGCTACCAGCGTGAGTCCTCCCAACACTTGTTAATCCTTACACAGTGTGTTCTTGCAGAAATCATATATACCAAATTATTGAGTATAAAGAGCAAAAACTTATTTGTTCAGTTTCAACAGTTGCCAGAAAATATTTCTTCCACAGTAAAACATATAACCTGTGTAAAATGAAATCAGGCAGCTACAACAATAACATGTGGTCATATTTGTATTGGAAATTAAAGCCACTTAAACTTTTAGAGTTGTCAGAAAGTGCAATTATGATTTTTTTTTTAAATTTTTTATAAAAACAATTTCAACACCTAGAACATCATATACATTTCAAGGCTTTTTAAGGATGTGCAGAAGCTCTGCTCTTGAAGTTTTAAAATACCCAGACTAGCTGGTGTGTAACAAGACTGGATCCACAAGGTTTATATTAGTAGGCATCAGTAGCTTGACAGACTAACTGCTGTCTATTAGAAATGTAGTTTGCAATCTATACGATACCAGGAAACTACGTTATATTGGATACTGTAGACAAGATTTCCATTCAGCAACTTGGATTTGTAACTTGTAGCACAGAACAATAGTACAATAGTCAGGTCAGATTTAACCGCATAATCAATTCAAATAAAGCCTTTGTAACTCCAGACTCCTTCATGCTTCACTGGTAAAACCACTTTTCCTTTTTGAAAATTAAAAAGGTTTCATTAAAGACAGCACATTCATTATTTACATCACTCATTACCACTGAAAACGTAAATTGACCACTCCACCATTCATCTCAATAGATGAATTATGCAATAAAATGTACATACAAATTTAGAACACTTAAAATAAACCTCTATCTTTGCTGCAGTCTTTCCTGAGGCAGTCTAACACAACCTTTTCCTTTACAGCAGTTTTTCTGTACAAAATCGTCAGTCTAGCCTCACAGAAGCACTCTCCATACAGTCTCTGTATACTGTATTTCTACAGTAATACCCCCACTTATGAAAGATTTTTAAAAAAAGTTATGTTTTAACAGGCCACAACTCCAGCTAATGTGGATTATCTGTCGAAGGTTGTCTGTGTGTTGCTGAACAGTTGAATTCTTGTAGTTTAGAAGGACATGATGGTTTTCTGGATGATATCGATACATTCGCGCAGCTCGTCCTCTTTGATGACGAGGGGAGGGGCCAAGCGGATGATGTCACCATGGGTGGGTTTGGCCAGCAGTCCATTGTCACGAAGACGCAAGCACACCTTCCAGGCATCGTAGTCTGGGGGGGGGGGTCATTTTAGTATAGGTCAGATTTTACTCTTTTACTCTTCATTTGTCTTAAAACGAGTCTTATCATATATGTAGCACAAGCAAATTATTGTGAAGCGGCCTTAAAAGGAAAAACACACTCTAAAACTAGTCTGTCCTTGAGCTTAATAGCACAGAGACAGACTTTAGTGATGTTATCTAGAAATAAAACCTCAGCTCCTGGGAAATGTTGTTCCAGTCACCGATTTAAATGTAAATGAACCCATTCTGTCTCAAAAATGACATCATGAATTTAAAAAGTAAGACGCCCTGTTTTCCAGCACAGGGACATTCAACTGAATTAACTGTCCGAAATATGATTTAGGATGGATTAATGTGAGCTTGGATTTATTTTGTATCCTGAGGAATGCACTCGGGTAAAATAAAAGTTGACCTAGATTGAAGCTTTTTAGTTTTGAAAATAATGTTCACAAACAGGTCTGCCCTTTTAACGCAACACTGTACCTTTGGTCTCTTTGATGACGACTGCGTTGAGGAGGCCTTTTCCTCTGACTGTAGTCACAATGTCTTTTGGCAGTCTATTCAGCTCAGACCGCAGCAGCTGCCCCATCCTTTCAGCGTTCTCTGACAGCTTCTCCTCCTCCATCACCTGCAAATAAGAAGAGGGTTTATTTAAGTGAACGTATGACACTGTTGATTAAAGTAACATGCATATTTTTCTTCTGATGTTAAATTGTCTTTGTAGGTAGCTGTAAGATGCTTTAAAGTGGTTTAAACTTAATGACGTGTTGCATATTAACTTAAAAGTTCTCTCAGTTTAATCAATTCAAACAGAGGCAAAAACAAGATAAAAGTAATGAGTTCTTAAAGGGTAGACAAACAAAAAAAAAGATCATTGAAAGCCACTTCAAATACTGACCTGCAGTGCAGCGATAGCAACCCGACAGGCCACGGGGTTACCTCCATATGTGGACCCGTGTTCCCCAGGCTTAATTGTCAGCATTATCTCATCATCACACAGCACTGCAGATACCTGAGACACACAAATGACAGTTAAAACAGAAGGTCAAAGTTGCATAACTACTATGATCAATGCTCCAACACAACAAAACTGGACAAAAGTCCATAAAGTTTGAGTCTTTGACTCCTGCAAAACAAATCTATAATGTGATATGACGAGAGAACAGATAAAAAGGTGCTTACAGGGTAAACTCCTCCAGAAAGAGCCTTGCCGAGAATCACCACATCTGGACGCGCATTCTCGTGATCCACAGCCAGCCGCCGGCCGGTCCTTGCCAAACCTGTCTGCACCTCGTCAGCAATCCACAACACCTGGAAAAAAACACATTTTGCAATAGTATTCTCAAAATCCCTGAGACATATTGGTTTAACTACAGTCACCACCACATCCCAAAGTTTTTTTATGACCTCTATATTCATAAATTTAAAAAGCAAACTCATAAAGCATTATTTTCACAGCCGTTGCAGGTGAGCCACTACACATTCAGGGGTTGTGCAATGTTGGACACGGCTTTGCAAAGTTAATCACTGTTTCCTATGTTAACATAGTATTGCTCACAGTCTTGTTGGAGGAGAGATCTTCCAACAAGAAAATAAGTCTGACATTTTAAAAAAGAGGGTGTGACTTCTTAGTCAAACCAGTCTTGATGAAAACATGTGTAATTTACCAATGTTCTACATACAAGACCTGAACAACAGTTCACCACATAAAGCATAAAAGACTGAATTAAACAAATTTTCATATTCTCATAAACAGTGTATGATTAAAGGTTAGCATGGAAGTCTGGAGTTAACAGTGATTGACTTAATTGCTTAAAAGCTTTCTCTCTTTTTATAGCACAGATCATCTAGAATGCTTTTGTTACCCTTCATACTAAATAAGAATACTTGTATAACCTAGTAACATTAAAATATGTACTGTTTAGAGCCAAAAAAGAGCCACGCACATGTGGAATGTGCATTTGTACTCCAAGCAGCATGATAGAAGAACAATATGTTGTTTCTAGATTGATGTGTTGTACAGCAACAACATCAATCACATTGTAATAGGAGTTTTAAGTTCAGTGTAGTCTCACTCCAACCTCTACCTCTCTTCTCACGCAACACAAAAAGCACACTATTTTTGTTTAACTCGAGCTTCAGTGTCAAACCTGAATGCCTGCTGGCTATTTGATGTCAACATACATGTCCTTACACACAGAAAACAGCATGGAGCAAATGTCAGACTTAATCGTTGAAGCAGTTGGTTAGTGGAAATGATGCTAAATATAATCTTTTATTGCTAATAAACAGTACCTCAGTTAGAGGATGACCAATATCTGTGTTTTCATGCAGTCAAAACATTCAGAGTCATTCATGATTAGGCTTGGGCGGTATCAAGGTATTACGGTAAACAAGGGTATTTAGAAATCCCAAAGGTATGATTTTCAATATCGTCAAAAATGCAAAATACAGACGTTACTCTTTCTATTAAACTGATAGAGAGATGCTGTACTGAGGTGATGTGTTGTAGTGAACAGTACACACCACCAGAGGTCAGTCTCTACTGGTGGAACAGGAAGCTGAGCTGAGACAGATGGCATCTAGTGAAAAAGAAAAACGCCTCCGTCCCTGTTTGGGAGTATTTGGGTTTTAGTCCTGAATACCACATATAACTTTATCTTGAGATGACTTCTTGTAACCACAAAAGCAGTTTATTACTCACATGATTTTATTTAACTGCCAGTCTGTCACCACCACCCACACATCATCTCCGTTCAGCCCACTGAAATGTTGGTATCTGCCCAACAAGTGTCAACAGGTCCTCCAACAAGAATCTGTTTAAGAACGGCACTTATTTCCTATCTATTCATTATTCTTTGGGCCGTAAGTATTTAAACCCAGCAAGACTTGTCTAAGTGGGCTAATTGCATATTAGACACACAGCATTTTAGGCTAGACAATGTTATACATGCTACAATAACTTCAATCACCAGCAGCTCAGCTTTTATGTTGTTGTTTTTTTTTTTTTTACACACATACCGCCTTATACCGTAAAGCCTGGTGAAATGTCAGGAAGGTATGAAAAAATAGATACCACTAAAGCCTATTCATGATATTTCTTAATTTATTTATTTATCAAGACTCACTTTGTACTTGGTGCAAAGTTCTCTGACTTTGGTCAGGTAGCCCTGGTCAGGCACCACCACACCAGCCTCCCCCTGGATGGGCTCCACCATGAATGCTGCAACATTTGGGTCTTGAAGGGCTTTCTGGATTAAAGAAGGAAAAAAAAAAAAGATACTAGTCAGACATTTTTATCTGTGTCCAAGATAACCCCGCTGATACATCCAAGCTACCTCGGTCAATCATTAGGTTCTTGTGTTTACACAGAAAAGCAGCAGTTTCCAAGATAACCCTACAGTATCAGCAGACATGCAACTGTAGCCAGCCATTCAAGCCTATGTTTACATAGAAAACAACTCAGCTAGTTTTGGAGGATGTTATGAAATACACACATTATTGAACTTAAGAACACAAAGTTAAAATATGGACAATCTTCAACCACATAGCTGATTAAAATGCAAAATTCTAAAGCTGTAGCCTCTGTTACAGCTGATATATTTTTTGTTTGTCCTCCAGGTTAGTCTTGCCAGAAAAACCCCAGTAATAGAGTTAATCATGAATCTTGATGAGATCAAAACTAGCCTTGCTGCAGTGGTCGATGTTAGCGGTGTTACACGGCGTTGGTACATACACCGATTACAAAACTTGCCCACCGCCTATACTGTAGTTTTGGGCGGCAGTTTTATTTACTTCATTTTTGCCTATCAGCGCCCATGTTCATCAAATAAAAAAAAACTCTAATTTGTTAAGTAACAAGTGTGTTATCAATACTTAGACGGATGACGGACGCTACAACTATAAACTGACAGTGTCTGCTCCGGGAGTGTCTGCAGCAGCAACAGAGTCGCAGCAAAAAGTAGCAGAGTGAGAAGAGGGGGAGATTTGAACTAAAAATATAATGTTAAAGATCAAAGTAAGCCCTCTGCGGATGAGCGTCATTGGCGAATATCTGCTTTTTTGTAAAATGTCCGGTGTAACCGCTAACACCAGTGTTGTCACAAGTTTATTAGTTGGTGAAAAAATTTCCTCACTGTGGCATCCCTAATCAAAACTAGTACGTGCAGCGCATTTATGTACATATGTTGCCGTATAAAATAACCCAAACTAAGTCTAATGATGTAGTGACTGAAACATTAACTACTCCCTATAATTTTGACATTTCACAAGGCACTCTGACAGCTGGTTTGGACTAAAGGTGAAGGAAGGCTGCTTGTCGTTATACCGCTCAGAAATGTACTGTCTCTCTACGACTGAAAAAATATGAAAACAAAGAAGACAGTGTATTTCTTGAAGATAGAATCAAAAACTGTACCTCCAGTGCAGGAATGTCGTTGTATGGGACAAGCTCAAAGCCTGGCATGAAGGGACCAAAACCTTCATAACTACTGGGGTCAGTGGAGCTGGAGATGGCTGCCATGGTGCGGCCCCAGAAGTTACCCTCTAATCAACAAGAGTGAATGAGATACATTTGTCATATTGTTCTCAACAACATACAACATTGCAAAACCTGACACTAAACTGGGGTTTGGCCCATTGGTCACCGTATCCTATAGCGGTAAAAGAGCATTGGTGTGCATGCAGGTTATTGAAATGTTTTGCAGAGGAGATGTTTTCTCACAGCTTGAGCTCCCAGACAGAATGATCCAATGAAATAGACATTAGTTTGGTGACAATTTTCTTGGGTAAGATGGCAAATGAAAAAACCTGATGTAGTGTTTTTTACAACATACAAAGGATACTTACCTGCAAAAATGATTTTGGCTTTGTTTTTGGGAACGCCCTTTACATTATAAGCCCACTTACGGGCAAGCTTGCAGGCAGTCTCCCCTCCTTCCACACCTTAATTTGTTACAAACAAAAAAAAAAAAACACGTCAACAAATATATTCATGATAATAACCTCTGAAGATGTTTTATACAGTTTTCGTCAGGTGTTTTCCTTACCTGTATTCATGGGTAAAACTTTGTCATAACCAAACATCCTGGTGATGTACTCCTCATAAGCTCCCAGCACATCATTGTAGAAGGCTCTGGAAGTCAGGGTGAGTTTGGAGGCCTGGGCGGTCAGTGCAGCAATGATCTTGGGGTGACAGTGACCCTGATTCACTGCACTGTAAGCGCTCAGAAAGTCATAATACCGGTTTCCTTCCACGTCCCACATATAGATGCCTGGAGTAAAGACAGAAACCAGGTTCTTAGGAAGTGTTGGTGATAATTTAATGATGAGTGTTTTGCAACATTTTCCAAAAAATGCTGTGTAATGCATATCTGTTAACTGCAATATTATTTTTAGTAGTCATATGACACTCTGAACTCACCCTCCCCCCTCTCTAAGGCCACAGGCAGGGGATGGTAGTTGTGCGCTCCATACTTGTCCTCACGGGCATAGATTTCCTCTGAGGTGAGCGGGCGTTCGGCCCTCTGTTTGGAGGCGGCGGTGGAGGCGGGGCGTGTACCAGAGTGGACGCTGCGACGGAGGAGAGGGGCAGTACGACTCAGGCTGCGGCTGAGCTGGAGAATCATTCCTTTCATGGTGGTATGTTGCTACAACTATACAGCAAGGCACACACACACACACACACACACACACACACAAAAAGTCATTGTGATGGTATCAGTCAAGTTCCAAATTTATAATCATAATGTTTCTTAGTTCTGTGGTTTTACAAGACTGCCACAAGTGCTTAATAAGCTGTACATACAAAGAACCAAAGGAGGACCATAATGTAAACAAGCTTTTAGCTTTGTGTTTTTATGCTTGACCATTTTAAAATTGTATGTATACTGTGTGCTTTATTATTGTCAAATACATCTATCAAACAGAAATGAAAGACTTCTCAAAATAAGCTTATTATATAAGATATCTCTATTACCTATTAAAATACCCCCCCTTATACATTTAGACCTACTCAAATTTAAATTTTCTTACAGTGAAATGAAGAATTACTCAAATTAAGTTTAGTACAGCTCCAACAACAAGACAACAACAACTTATGTTATTTCATTTTGATTTAGGAGTTCTATTTTTATACACTGCTGCAGCTCTTTGAAAGTGTTTTCCAGGACTCTGAAGTCTATTTTGTCTGTTTGTAATTTATATAAAAACTACTGTTTGTTTTGTCTGTTTTGTTATAACATTTGGTTTAACTTGTTTTACCTGACCACAAGATCTGCTATCTTACCCTTTCCTCCTTTCTTACAAGACCCTCAAGCCAAGGCAAATAACATATGAAAGACACAACAAGAAGGGGGAATTAAAGCAACTATAGAACCAGCTTTTAAATAAATTTGTTAATCCTGTTCCTATGATTGACAGCAATACTGTTAGCCCAAGATACCACAATATAAGACAAAGAGGTACCCCTCAAAAAAACCTCACTGTAGCTACAATGGTCAGGCTTAATAAACTAGCACACTGCTATGTGAGATTCCACACGGCGTGCAGGCTTTACAGGTCTGCTGAACATCGCTTCCCTTTCACACCCAACACAATAGATGAACAGACCTTGGCTGGGTTTGGGTTAACAAAAGATAATCCCACAGCAGCATGGCAACTCATCTGTGATGTTCCAGACTTTTCTATTTGGTCGAGATCAAAATATGCTCACTATTGTAATATCTTCTACTTAAGTACAATTTTGAGGTACTTGTACTTTACTTGAGTATTTCCATTTTATGCTACTTGATACTTCCACTCCACTATATTTCAGGGGGAAATATTGTACTTTCTACTCTACTATATTTATTTGACATCTTTAGTTACTTTTAAGATTAATATTCGACACAGTGGATAATAAAACAAGCTTTTTGGCTTTTGACATTTTACAAACAGCAGTGTGTAATCGGGGTCACATTTCAGATGTCTATGAGTTGTTAACTGTTAACTTCTCACATGGTTTCATTTCAATAAATGTTCAAATGATCAAATATTTCACCAAAAATCAAAGATTAGAGAAAAATTCCAAAAAAATGAAAACAGATTTATGTATCAGAACTTTGTTGTTTCTTCTTTCCTCTCCCATTAATCATCTCATGACCCATCAGATTTATCTGGTGACCCTTTAGAGGGTTTTAGAGGGGTTTCTAGATTGGGAACCACTGGATTAAACTAGCTAACTGTATATAAAGTAGTTGAAACTAGCGCCACCCCCAGCAGCTACAACAGTAACACGCTGCTTACACAATGATGCTTCAGTATTAATAATCTAATGACGTCATATATAATAATATATCAGTCAGAGGGAAGAAATTAGTACTTTTACTTTAATTCTTTAAATACATTGTACTGCTAATACTTATGTACTAGGATTTTTCATGCATGACTTTTACTCATAATGGAGTATTTTAACATTGCTGTATTGGTACTTTTACAAAACAGGATCCGAATACTTCTTCCACCACTTTTCATTGCTACCTTCTAAATGTTAAAATCCCTATAAAAAAGAATGTAACATTCATTATGACATGGCACAATCCCCACTGTGTGGCTGAAGGTTTTTAAGATGACTCACACTCTCTTTTACCCCTCCTTTTGGCACTTATGTTAGTTGGAGAGTTATCTGAGTTCTGACTAGATATACTGATGTAGGAGAATGAATACACCGTGTAACACATTTTTACTTGTTTTTTGTTCCTGAGTGGTAAGTGTTATTTCCTAATTGCTTATGCCTAAAAAGTATAGATAATAGCTGTTATTCCCTTCAAACTTTGTGACCTGGACAGTGATATCTTGAAATGTACCTATTTCCAATGGGAAAACAGGCCAATTTGCATAATTGAATTCACATTAAGTCAGAAAAAACAACATATGAATCATCTGATACAAGAGAGCTAGATAATCAGTACTTGGCTCGAGATAATCAATAACCTTGTTCAGTGAATAAACACACCCGACAAACAGACAGCACCTGGACTGGTTTACATCAAGGACAGGGTGGACCTGGGCCACTGACATGTCACTCATTGTCACCATTAAACCTGCTCCTGAGAGATGATAGGTTGGTGGGGAGCTGCCTCCACGGCACACCCCCCTCCAACTGCAGCCCAGAGCTAAATAAAGACCAAAAGTATGAGTTTCTATCAGGTGATACACACTGCCAAGCACCACCAACACATGGAAGTCTAAAACGGTGTAATTTACTGGTTAATTATGATACTATACTATCACCAGTATGGGCTTAACTCGTCATACCCACAGAATGTAATGCTTCGCTTCGTTTAGTTGCTAATACCCGCCGGCTAGCTAACATTAGCAGGTCCTTGCTGTCAGATTTTTTTTTTTTTTACTATCCATCACCTACTTATCTCGCAAGCCGTTTTCGAAAAGGAGAGAAGACACATAAGGGAAAGTCGAACAGTACCAGAAAGAAGTGAAGTGTAGTTAAAACCCTCTTGAAACGCCGGTGATGGCTGTCCTGTTCGTTGCTTGAAGCGGAAGGTTCCCGGGAGGTATGCGATGTGTCTGGCAGGCAGGCGTGGCGGTTGGTTTCCTACGTGGTTGCGTCAGAGGACACGCCTCCATGTTGCAACTCTTTCAGTGATTGCAGGGCTCGTGTGTCTGAATCATCCCATCATCAGTAAACACTCATAAGTAAACAAAATCATTCTGATATAAACGGCCACCGGGTGTCAGCCACACTGTTATTCTGTTATCTGTCATCAAATCCATAACTCGAGTATATGTGTTATTTGAAAAATAACTATTAATTCGAATTAATTCAACTGCTGGATTTTTACAATTACATCACAACATTACATTACAACCACGACTGTAAATATTATATAACTACATGTAACTTAACACGAACGAAATAAATAAAATGCTTGACAGGCCGCTTCATGTTACGCGCATGCGCTGTGAACACATACCACTTCGTCATGGCCGACTCAGGATGGCCGGGCTGCGCGAAGAGTTTGAAAGGTGTCATATTGGACATGTGTGGCGTTTTGTATGACAGCGGCGAGGGAGACGGGGTTGCCATTCAAGGGTCGATTGAAGCTGTGAAAAAGTGAGTGAAAAAATGAGCGAGACAGTGTCAGATTTTAACGAGTTGCATGTTCAGTTTGCATGACAGTGAAAGAGCAAAGTGCATGCACTCGGTTATGCAGTGTGCTGCTAACAAACACAGTATGGATAATAGAAGTTTATTGCAAGACTCCTAAAGTGTCTCTGTGCATGTATGTTTTAGAGCAAGTTGAGAACTGTCAATATCTCAGCCTTACTGTGTTGCCATAAACTGTGGGTTCCACCCTCAGTCAGTCTGACCTCCTGACCTTTTTTTTAAAGGCTCAAGGCATCTGACCTGAAGCTGAGATTCTGCACCAATGAGACCCAGGCCACAAGAGAGAAGTTTGTTGCCAAGCTGCAAAGACTGGGCTTTGACATCTCTGTATCTGAGGTCTTCTCTCCTGCACCTGCAGCCGTAGCTGTCCTCAAGGAGAGAGGCTTGCGGCCTCACCTGCTGGTGTATGATGGTAATGCTTTTGGCAATATCTCTGGGTTGTCATCAGTGTGTGACTCTATAAGTATTGCATCTAAAAATATTCAGCTGGATGACTTTGATGATGATGATTTTATGCAGCTACTCACTTAGTTTGGCATTTTTTACAGGAATGTACCTACAGAAAATGACCACATTTCTATGATCAAGAAACTGTTAGGAAATGTCTACAAATCCTCTGTAAAATAGCTGTAAAATGTGTGACACAGCAGAAGTTACGTAAAAACATTTTACATTAATGTATATTCCTTGGATCTGTTAAAGGATAAGGATGGTGATATTTTGTGTTTTTGTTATTGTCCACAAAAGACTTAAACCAACAATATGTTAGTCCATCTCTCAATACTAACATAATAAAACTAATCTGAGCACAATAGTTTTTAGCAAAAATTATATAAACAGGATTAAATAGTTAATTTGAGGCTATTTTCAGGCGCAGATGTAGTGCACAAGTGAGTATTTCCAGCAGCAGGAAGTAGTATGTGCAATGGACTCAAAATAAACTAGTTCCTATGTTCATTGTAATAAAGCAGCATATCACCCAGCACATTATTGTGGCTTGTTGATGTGTTTTTAATAGTTTTTTGACAACAATGGATGTCTATGAAACAGAATAATAAGTTATATCAGACTTTGGCCACACAGTAAGTACACTACTTGTTTTTGGTCTTTTCATGGGATTTGTTGACAATATTAAAATATAGCACATCACCAGACTAATCCTTGAAATCACTGGTTCTCAAAGTGGGGTCCGGGGACCCCCAGGGGTCCTTGAGGGGCTTCCAGGGGTTCCTTAGCAAAAAGGGGAATAATTTATTTTCACTATAATTCCACCCATAAGTAACACAATGACAGAATGTATGACTGTTTTTGTCATGGGTTTCATACACTTTCTATAATAAAACATCTAAAAGCAAAAATCTTATCAAATGAGGGACCCTGGGACAAAATCTTATCAAATAGGGTTCCTTGGTCTAATTCATGTCAGTTTAGGGGTCCTTGACCTGAAAAAGTTTGAGAACCACTGCTTTAAATGACCCATGCATAAAAAGTATTAACTCTGATTTCTTTGACACCTTAAGGTGTTGCATTATGAACTCTGTGCTTACTCTTTTGCAGCACTTCTCCCCGAGTTTGACAGTGTTGACAAGTCCAAACCAAACTGTGTGGTCATTGGAGATGCATCTGAAAAGTTTTCCTACCAGAACCTGAACGAGGCATTCAGGGTCCTTATAGGCCTGGAGAAACCAGTGCTGTTCTCTCTTGGCCAAGGGTATGAAGATATTCTCTTTGTCCTTCAAGTTAAAAGTAATTCCTATATTGTTTATTCCACTTATTATCTATACATATGGTGAAATGTGCCAAAAGTTGGGTAAACATTCCTATAGGAGCCCAGTACTAATGTTAAATGACGTTTTGACTTGTGGGTATGAGGCTGTGCTGTCATAAATCTACTGAGCCCTGACAGCATTCTCTAACCCTGACCTAACATATCCATGCAGAAAGACACTCAACTGCTTAATCAGGCATTTTATCTACATTATACATACGTTTGCTAACTGCATTGACAAGTAGATAAGAGTAATAACCATGAAATGTAAAATTTCTTGACAGAACCAGACAAAATACTTGTGGTGATGTGCTTTCTTTATAGGAGGTACTACAAGGAGACGGATGGTTTGAAATTAGATGTAGGAGTTTTCATGAAGGCTCTAGAGGTACAGTAGGTGCATAATTTGCATTGATATATAGATTAAGAATTGATAACTGGCATTGTGCACAAATGAACAATCACTTATTATTGTTACCTTTTTGTTCCCCCAGTATGCTTGTGATTTAGAGGCTGAAGTCATTGGAAAACCATCCCGAACATTTTTCCAGAGTGTTCTCAATGATATGGGGCTTCAACCACATGAGGTACATAACAACAGATGTGCTGCGTCAATCTATAATACAGGCTTATCCGGGACACGCAAGTGTAATGTGTGATAATGAAGATTCTTATTCAGTTATTTGATCTTGGCTAAAATACAACATTTTTAGCTTTGCTTTGGGAATTCTTTTGTGGTTTGAGTCTGTTTTGACCTTGTGACTGGACTTGGAAGTAAATTAGGGAACTCAGAAATGCTCTTGTTAAGATAGAAGGCATGTGGTTGCTCGGTTTTCAACAGGCCAGTTCATACAGAGGGTATGCACTTTTTTTTGCCATACTCAGAAGTTGCAGCAATCACAACATTTTTACAGACTTCTGAAGGCAGAGAAGCACTGTGACATGATAGCTTCAAAGGGATTGTGTTGTGTTAAATAACCAAGGACACAGTTATAGTTTTCTGAAAGATATTTCTGCCATTCTCCCCACATACAAACCCTTAACTTAATTTTAATCAGGTTGTCAAATCCTTCTTTAGAATAAGACCACATGTCTAAATGCCCTTAGGCTTTGTCCTGTGTAATTGCACTTCCCTTGCGTAGAAGTACAAGTATACACTATAAATATACAGTATATGTGCCAGAAAATTCAATTTCCGGCCACATGTCAATATAAACAGACTGACCGTCCAGTATGTTGTACAGATTATATTCAATTCTTGTGGCTTTTTACTGTTTCAAGATATTAATTTGTTTTCCTCCCAGTTTCCTAGCTCAACTACTACTACTTAAGAGACATACCTAATTAGCTTGATGCACCTCCCTGTTGTTAGATGGATGTATTTAGCCACCAGCAGCTGTAACAGCCAAACTGTTCATAATAAAGTCTATGTGTTGGAACCTATCATAGAAGAAAGCCAAAACAGTGCCTGTTTGGTTGCATGCTCTTTATTTCCCCAGCAGGTGACTGAACATGTGTTTTAATGTCTTTCCATGCTATCTGCACATCTCGTGTATCCCAAGACCAAGGAATCCACTCCATCACCACAGTCTCGCTAAGCTTATCTATTTTTGAACCAGGCAGTTGTCACTCCAAGAACGACGGGTTCATCTCAGTTTAAGCCTCTCTCCATTCTCTGGATTTCCTTCCTTTCACTGACATGGATGTATCCTGAGCTATAACTGCTGCCCTTTCCAAAGCCTTCAGTCACTCACCCGGGCTTTCATGCAGGGATAAGATTTTTTTCTCAAAGTAGAACTTTCTTGTTCATTGAGTCATTTGATTATAATCAAAATGAGTCTGCTCCCTCTTGCAGACCAATGTCATTCCTTTCATTCATCTACCAAATACTTGAGAATATCTTCTCTAATCGGAGGTCTGAGTTCTATCACAACAACTGGCTGGACCCGAGTCAGAGGATTCAGTCTGGCACACTTAATTCATACTGCACTCTGTCGCTGTCTCTCTGACTATGATCCTCTTCCTGCTTATGTGCCTGTTGCATTAATAAAATCAACCTCCCATGGATCTCTTACTACCTAACCATGCACACTTGACACAATCACACTGAGAGAAAACACAATCCTGTTTGCTCTCTAGTTGTGCTTAAAACTAATTTGTGCTTTCTTATAATCTCATAATGCTAACAAGTGTATAAAAAAATGGTGAATGCTTCCTGTTAATTCTGTGGTATGCTAGGAGCGCCATCCTGTCTTCTTATCATATCACTAACCTCCTTGCATTCAGTCTTGCAGCTTACCATGAATAATGCAGCCTATTGAGTTCATTTTTAATAATCCCAGTTTCCTATAACTCTCTGATAACGCTTTGTTCTTCACTGTATAGTCATGCATGAAATATCTTATTATGGGTCATGTCTTTGTCCTGTCTGCCACTTGTTTACATTTTTACAATTTCTTTGAAAAAAAAAAAGAAGTTCATTCTAACAGGCAATGGTGCGAACTCATGGTTGTGTAACAACAAGCTCCAGGTCAGTGGAGAGGACAGCTGAGCAGATTTAAAAAGAAACATGAGGAGACAGGAGAGCAGGCTGAAATGGATCCACCAAGTGCTAATGATGTTGAGGAAAGAAGCAGGAAGATAGCCACTATACTCAGTAAAGATGTATGTCATATTTTTAAAAAATTATGCAGCCACATAATATACTGGTGTCACCGACTGATAAAGTTAGTAGACTGTCACCAGTGGCGAAGTCTTCTTCCACCAGGTACCACAACTTAACATCCCACGCCAATTTTGACCCTTCACACAAACCACAAGTATATTTTATGGCAACCCCAATCACAACCCCTTTAGCAAACAAGGGTTCATGTCCCACAGTATGTATCCCCAGTATATATAAAACCAATGCGAATACATTTACAAGTGATGAAGGAAGATATTTCAGTTCTGAAGCATTTTTGTAACTCCACCTGCACAAGATTATCTAAAAAAATCCTCAACTAAATTATAATGTTCTCTCTTTCTTTTTTTTCCTCTCTCCTCATTTGCAGGTAGTGATGATTGGGGACGATTTGGTGAATGATGTAGGTGGGGCCCAACATTGTGGAATGAAAGGCGTACAAGTCAGAACTGGCAAATACAGGTCAGTGACATGCTGAATCCACAAGTACTCCGAGTGAACTATGGCCTCCTTGTGTCTATCTACTCAAACCTGAACATGACTTCTTATTGGTCGCCACCGGGCAACAGGTTGTTAGTAAAGTATCCTTTAACCTCTTACTCCCAACTCCCACAAGGACGCCAGCCAACATTGCTGTCTTTGAGAGGCTGTAGCCACTAAGTTTTAAAGTTTTAAAGTGAGAGTGATGATTCTGGTATCATATGAAACTAGAAGACCTAAGGCATCCATTGGTACCATGTCATGATAGCTTGTCAAGTTAGGCTAAATTTCGGCGAGGGAAAAACTGGCATGGCCATTTTCAAAGGGGTACCTTGACCTCTCACCTCAAGATATCTGAATGAAAATGTGTTCTATGGGTACCCATGAGTCTCCCCTTTATAGACATGCCCACTTTATTCAAATTCCCATGCAGTTTTTTGAATGCAGTATAAATGTGTTATTTTCGCCTATTTTAAAAGAGGTGTATTTGAGTATTTCTTCATAAACAGTCCCTAAACAGTCTTGGTATTGCATAAATTGGGTATAACTGGAAAACTGAGAATCTTGTGCATTCAAAGAGCCCAATTGTGTTCATGTGTGATGATGTTAGTCCCCATAGTAGCCAAACTTGACACACAGTGCCGAGCTGCGTCTCAAATTAATCTTCAAGTTCCCAGCTTTCAGATGATGTGTACCACTTCTATGTGGCATGTACTGTTGACCTGCTATCTCCCTCTAAATATCCCCGCCCCCCTAAAAAAAGACAAAAATGGGTCTATGATTGGAGGGGAGAGTGGAAGAGGTTAACCATGTCAGTATCTGCCCATCTGCAGTGATACCAACTCCCTACTCGGTTGTTCTCTAGCTAATCTCTTCTTTTAGACCTGGAATTTTAAACATGTGAAGACAGCCTCCTTAGAGGATAACATGAAGTAGCACATAAATCATACTGTATATCATTATTTAATTATTTTTTTTACTTAAGGTTTAGCTCTTTCGAAGAAAAAAATCCATGTTACATATTTGTTACCAAAGAAATTCCCACATTTTATATACATTTATAGTTTATAGTGAAATCAGGAAAATCTATTCAACTTCTTGTCAGGAGAGGGCGCCCTTACACCAGGATTGTGATTCAAAGTTTCCACCATAATGCACAGGCTTCCTGTGAGCCTACCACCTCATTTTTCAGCTCTCCAGATTTGTTTATTTGATTGAGAATCTGCTGAAAATAGCTTTATTCTCTCCACATGTTGAATGCTAGTCGCCCACAAGGTCGTAGTCACCGAAGGATTTACGATCTTGTATCTGGAGATTGCTGGGGCGCCTTTTCTTATGGTGTAATTACAGAAACATATGGTTGATTATTTTAGAAGAAATATGTGGTGCTTATGGCTAGAAGAAGAGAGAAGAGTGACTGGGAGTAGGAGGGGAAGCTTTTATGGAACTACACGATATATCATATACAGTATATACTATTCATGATAATGTATGTTCATAGTCACATGGTAACTGATGTTTTAAATGGTGTTTCTATATGTAATACTACTTTGCCTTAAGTCTTATATGTGTATGTAAATCCTTTTAGAAATGAAAGGGGAATCCTGATGGTCTAGACAACCACTTTTCAATTTTCTCATCTCAAGCACAGCACAAATTACTATGAAGTAGTGGTGAAGAGAAGTATTCAAATTCTTTATTTAAATATTTAAAAGTAGCACTACCACCAGTCTTGCATACATACATACATATTTAAATAAAAGTCCAAAGTATTATCAGCAAAATCTGCTCATTTACAATTGTATCATAAATTATTCATACTTCATAAGGGGCATTTGAATGTTATAGCTGGTCCTGGTGGTGTTCCATTAAACTCGTCTTCATCTACAAACTGCTTCTCTGTACTGCTTTGTAATTTTAAGTACATTAAAGTAATGCATTGCGTTGTATTATCTGAGTTTTGATATGTGTAGCATGCAAAACCTCAATAACTACTAACTTCTTCTATACATGTAGTGGAGTAAAAGGTGCAATATTTCTCCCCAGAATTTAGTAGAGTACTTAAAAATAGTACTTCACGGAACAGAACAAACTATTATTTTCCGCCTCTGCTGTGTAGGACATGAAACCTCTCTTTGCTAATATCGCTACCATTTGGTTTGGCTATGAATCAGCGATTAGTCTGTACCACACATGATGACCTGCTCCACTGCTGTGGACTGGCATGGAGGTCGTGGTCATGTGACCAGAGAACGCTGAGTAATCTTCTTGAGCATCAGTCAGCTCTAATCCTGTCGTTAAGAGCACAGTCACCCACTGTAAAACCTCTTCTCTGTCTGTGTGGAATTATTCCCCCGTGTGTGACAGAGATACAGTATGTGTGTGTGTGTGTGCACTCATGTGTGCTTATTTGCATGTTGCTGGCATATATGTGCATGTATGTGTAGCCTGTACATACTGTATATGTGCTGGTATTTGTGTTCTGAAGCCAACAGCATGCAGTGTTTCAGTCAGCACAAATATAGGAGACTGAACTTCATCTAATGCAGATTCTCAGTAGACTGAACAGAATCCATCTTGTTTATGTGACTTCACAATCTTTTCCCAGCAGCTCAGTTCGGCTCCAGCGTGCTGACACTATGAGCAGTGTCTGAGATAGTCAACTAAACACAGGATAAAGCTGATTGAATGATATCACTGCTCATCCCAGAGGAGAGAGCAACTGGTTAGACTAGAGGCACATATGTGGAATCAGTATAGTGTTACATGACGTGTTGTGTTTCAGCTGTGGGGGTCTAGATTTATGGACTGATTGCTGAATGGAGTTTATATAGTGAAACACATGCATATACAGACATACTACAGCATAGTGTATTAAGAGATATTACATAACAAGATCCTTTTTTTTTCAGAACAATACATTAAAATGACCCTGTAGACCCTGTATCAAGCCTAAAGTAGTATTTTGAGGACTGTGCTCAAAGCATTGAAGTTACATCATCCTTTGTCAGTTTTTGTCAGTTTTTTTAGTTTCATACTTTTAGTCACACTGTATGATTTTTTTTTAAGGGTAGCACAAGATTACCAGTTTGTACCAAAAACAAAGAACCTTTTGATATTATGATGATGCTGAAGAAGCTGTCGTGTTTTTGAATTTATTGCTGCAATACCTGCTTTGAATAACTGGTGGTTCACGTTTGTGTAGGAATAGTAACAGAAGAAACTTTGCCTCTGAATGACTGCCAATAACAAGCAATAAAAGTTGTGCATCAAATTAGAATTTATGTTTCTAAAATGAACTGTCATTCACTCATTAGACACCTCCATAATATTCCAGATCCCTCTCCCGATTTATTAGACTATATACGTTCCCCAAGAACAAGAAGAGAAGCAGTGACAGTAACCTTAACGTTTCTGTGGGACTGTGAGTGAGGGGGAGACGTGAGATTTAACATTGTTTAGCCAAACAGGCCCCGTGAACCCAAGCTTGCTGGGAGCAGCTATAAACCCTCAGTCAGATCTGTGAAAACACAGCTGTTTCCAAGTCAACCAGATGCTGCGCAGGCCTCCAGTTCCCATCAGGCTCGGAGAAAAGACTGCTTCAAATACCCCAGGTCCGGTGACAAGACAGGAAAGGAAAAAGATACAAATCACAGACAAATCTAATCATATCAACCTGTATTTAAAGGATTTTGACTTGACATACTGTTACTTAGTGTCCCATTAGAGCTTAAAATCTTTAAGCTTGATTTAAGTCCTTTAAAGTTGGGGTTTTGTCTTGTGTGTGTTTCTACTGTTAGTTTTCTCACCTTTGTTTCTCCAAAAAGAAAGGTAAAAAAAAATACTATGTGTTAGGATAAATGGGTAAATGGATACCTATTGTCCTAATCATGTAGGAGGGTTTCACATGTATATGCTCACACTACTTTTTCGCACTGTACGAATGTGCTTGTTATTATACTTTGATAGCTCCCACAGTTTAAATTCAAAAGTGTGGACCAAGCAAAGTGATATTACAGTGAATACCAATTATGGCTGTTGAGAATACAGTATAGGCATTATATAGGGGTAACTGTAATAGGGGAGTGTTCTGCTAGCAGTCAGCCTTCCCTTGTTCAGAATAATGAGCGAAAGTTAGCACTGTTTCCTCAGGGGAGCCGGAGATCCCATTGCTCTTTAATGTAGAACAGGTTTCCAAAGAGGGGCCTGCACCAAGAAGTGGTTGGAAATTAGACTGGCAGTATGGAGTTCTGACTGCAGATGTTGATCAGCTGCATAGGAACAATCTGCCGACGCTGAGCTCTGGTCCAAACCCTGCTCGCACTTTCAGCTCTGTAGTTATGTGTTGAATGGTAGTCATAGCAGTAGAGCTGCATATAAAAATCTCAGTGCGTAAATACCATAGTATTGAAAGCTGTTGTGTACCAACAATTAGTACCAAATGCTTGGTCAGATTGTGGTCTTTGCTTAATCTTTGATCAGATATTTCTTCATTTATATTGCTCTTGGACAGATGTTAGTTTTAAGATTGAATTAAACAGAAAAACAGAAATTCATGAAACAAAAATGGAAGGTTTCTGTAGAAACGTGTTTATAGTAAGCAAAATCTTTGTATCAAAGCTTTATTAATACATTTTGGCCACTTCAGGCAGTGGAACAAGCTGTATGCACAACATTAACATATTATATCCTTGTGATATGGCAAACTTGTTAGCAAACAGTTGCTTATTTACACATCTAGCAGACGAGGAGCAACATTAGCATCCATTTGGACATTTGGAATGAAGTCTCTGGCCACCTGACAAATGTAAATCCAGTATTCACTCTCCTTCTTAGTTCTGTTTTGGTCTAAACTCCAGAGGGAAGTCCAGCTTTTTAGCCACTAAATACTGCAGTACAGTACAATATTTATTTATTTATATATGTGTTTATTGGGACCATGTACAGTGTTAAACATAAATGTTACCATTTGATGTACTGTACCAGTACATACAGTAGCTTCATCTGCAGTCCCTTAGGCAAGTCACAATTAAAACATATAACAGCACAGTAACAAACAGTACAAATAAAAAAAACCCACACAGGACACATAATACAAAATTGTTAAGCTACACACAATAGCACATCACAAAAATAAAGAGTGGAGATGCCGGAGAATGAACCCAGGACCTCTCACAGTACAGTACAGTACTACAGCACTATAGTATGTTCACCAACTGGTTGCTAACTTGTCAGCTGTTTGGTGCTGTGCAGGTAGTGTAACAACAGTGGGTTTATCAGGGCTTTTTTGCTGAAAATAGCTGCCTGTTGCAAGTGGTAATGAGGTTGATGACAGTGGTGAACACTGTGGGTTGTAAAACCAAAATAATATGCTCAAAGTTGCCAAAAATACTCTGTAACGCTGAGCGGAACTACAGAATATGTTGATAACTCTATTTCTGATGTGCCACAGTAGCCTACTGGCTAAGACACACGCCACACAACCACAACATCCGTGCTTCGAATCTGGCAGCAGACCTTTGTGGCATGTCACCCCTACATCTCTTTCTCCCTTCCTTTCCTGTCATTTCTCTACTGTCGCTATAATAAAGACATAAAATGCCCAAAAACTATGGAAAGAAAAACGAGGTACAGTTTGTCACTATGAGCAACCCTTTTCACATAGTCAGTTGATCCATTGTTAATATAAAACTAATGATTAGTGCAGCTTAATATTGTGTTTTTTGGACGGGGTATAGAAATGGTATCAACTTTGGTAGCAGTATCAGAAAATATGCAATGATACTAAGCCCTACAGCACTGCGTTATTTCACCTTAATGTTTAAAATGTTAGCAGTGTATGATACTGAGCAGTCATATTACAAGGATGCTTCTATTTTGTCCTGCGGCTCACACTTGTATGTTGTCTTTTTAAATAGTAATCTCCTGCGGTCTGTGGCCTTAGAACTGACTGGTTCTCTGTTCTTGTTTCTGTTCTGTTATCATAAAGGAACTACATCAACACACAACCGAGCAGCTTTGAAGCTTCAGATGTGCAGGTTAACATCGTGCTGTTTCTTCATGCACTACGTGTAAACCGGTTTAATTGCTACTGCTAGGTAGCTGACAGAATTACTTTCTGAACCTAATCATTGAAGTTGGATTTCAGGCGTTTGATTTAAACATACACACCCTCTGTATTGACATTTGTATTTCTAGTGAAGAGAAAATAGTGTAATGATGTGTCAGATTGCAACGCTGTATTGATTGGTATTTTGAATGAGGGCCAGAGAGTTAGAGGAAGCCCTTCTGGATTCCCGTTGGAATCTGGCAGAGAGCACACAGCAAACATTTTCACACAGCAGCAACCATCTTCAAAATGGTTTACATTGTAAACCTCTCCCTGTGGCCAACGCTTGACTGCTAATGTGAGTGTTGAGGAAACTGTTTTCCAAGCAGGCTGAGCCAGATTATACCTCTCCAGAGAAAACTACTCCCTGATGGTACAAACTATGAACTAGTTTGCCGAAACCGCACCCTGGTTCATGCCCTTTCTGTCTGTGGCTGTCACTGAGGGACTCGACGGGAAGTGAGCATTGTGGGGGGGGGGGGAGAGGGGGTCAGTAGCCATGTGATTACCATGCAGATTAGTTTTCCTTAAGTATTTTTACTGTGCTGAGTGGGATGCATTTGCACTTGCTACTCCAAGCTCACACCATTTAGAAACATGTGAGAGAACATGCAAGGGTTAGTGTAATGCTGCATTCATGCCATGTCGCCAGAATAGAAAGAACATGAAAACCTCACCTTGGTAGCTTTCACACATTATTTCAAAATGCCTCCATTCTGAGCTTTGTAGGCACACCAGATAATGTAAGCCAAGCCTAAATTAGCTGTTTCATATCATGTTACACATTTGTGGAAGTTCATTAACAAGTCAGAGAAGAGATAAACAAACAGTAGCTTCTTTTTAATTAGCTGAATTGATTGTATATGTGTTAATATTGTTTTTTTTCTTTTGATGTAACTACTAGCAGTTGAGTATTTGCAGCCATTTTGTCTCTGATTTGTAGACTTTTCTGTTGTTCATTTTGCTAACTGGGAGATATCGTAGCTGACAGAAATCTTTGGCTTTGACTACACCTTACAACTAGCAGGCTGACATGAACAGTTTTTCCCACTCTGGTGCTCATAATTGTGGTCTCAACAGTGTGACATGAATGTGGCTTTAGCATGCTAATGTTGGCATGTGACAGATAGCTTTCATTAGTCTCAGGTTTGAGCTCAATGCTGAGTGAAGCCTGATGGTGTAGCCTGAAACATCCAAAAATGTCTTAAAATGGCCACAGTACAGAGGACAAGAGGAGAGATTCCTCTGGCGCCATCCTTAAGCCAAACTTCACACATTATAAACATTACTTTTTTGCCCCACTCATAGTAAGAATCTAAGAAGAGCTAGAATAAATCTTCTCTCCATTTTTTTTTATCAATCCAACACTTTCATTTTCTGGTGCATAGTCATATTTTTTTCATCTCATGACTGCTGTGAACTGTGCAACATGTAGTATCAAGTACGGTGGTTAACACACCTTATCAAAGAAGCTGTTATATGCATGCAAAAACACATGCACATATGCACACATACAGCATTGTGCACTGAATAACAGTGCACAGTTGTGTGCAGCAGTTAGAACACACAGTTCTCACCAGATGGTTGGTATGCAAATGCTCATAGCTATCACTGTAACTGCTACTCTTGCAATCAGAGTCATCAGAACCAGCAGGCCTGAGACAGATATGAAATGAGAGTGAAAAGGATGTGGCTTGATGCTATATTAAAAGCCATTAATGTGACCTATTAATTCTTTTTACAGACATGGTATTGCATGGTACAGTGCGTTTCTCACAAATGCTAAGAGTACTATGTTGACAGTAAGACGGAGAGAGATAGATCCTTTTTAATATTTCCTGGTACTAAGGAAGTATAATATTGTCCTTGTTAGTCAAGTTCAGGTCAGGTCCAGAGGAATCAGTTGCCAGTATCCACAGCTTAGCATGGGCTAGACTGAGATGATTGGGTGACGGACATAACTTGTGATTAGTAGGGATATCCAGAAGAGATTTCCACTGGTTCCTATAATGAAGTCATGCAAATGCAGCCATTATCAGTACAACGAATAGAAGGAAGGACTGCTCATTAGGAAAGCAAACGGCCCATCAGCCTGAGCAAACAGATTTTAAGAGTGAGAGGCAGCTCCCACAATGGGAAGATCTTCAGCTTAATGTAATATAGTTGTCAGGTTTGTGTAATAATTTGTGTAATATGTTGTGTCAAAATATGATATTTTCATATTTGTTTTCCCAGTACTTCAGTTTCTACAGGCTCTTCTGCTTCTGAAAACTGCACATACATCTTGAATGCACCATACATTGTTTGTACACTTCTACAGGAAATCATACTGCTACGTAACATTTCAAAATTAGCTTGTTGTGGAGAGTTATTTCAGAGTTCACAACTTTCCACCCTGAATAAATAGTTGAACGGAACGCTTCATAGGAAAGTGTGAACATTTCTCTGCATTATGTGAGCCTACAGAAAGGTGATGCTCTTCCCCTCTGACATAAACAACCTATCAGATCTCCATTCTCGTGAAGCAAACAGACAGTAGACTGAACACAGCACAGCAGTGTTAGGTGTATGCACGGGCTTTGTCCTCTTCAGGTCTGTGACATTGAACCTTGACAGGGCGACTGTGTATTCAGTGCATGGCTGTGGTTGCAGCTTAATCTCCTTTATAAACTGAGCACTGTCCCTGGGTTGCCTCTCAAGTACATACTGTATTTCAGCCCTAGCTTATCTTTCAGTCCTCGACTAGTGTCCTATAGCCTCAATGGCTGTGATAATGTGCATGGTTTCAGGTGTGTGCCCATCAGCCAGGGAGTGATAGTCTGGAACGTATATGTCTTACTATATTTTAAGGCCTTGTTTGCATGTATCGCCCAGAGGATGTCACACATGATAATGCCTTTCATTCTCTTTTTGGAGCACGCTTTTGTAGACCTAGTTTCAATGTGTGATCGTGCCTGAGCAGGTTATACTTAAGTTGCAGTTTCCCTGTGCTTTTGCTCTGCCTTGACCTTTATGAGCTGTTTTTCACTATGGGCAAGTGTGCAGTCATTTTATAGTGTCGAGCACAACAGCACACCCACACCCTGTCCTGTTAACCACTGTTAGGACATTAGTTTTGTCATTGTGGGGGGGAAGGAAGTGAAGTTATTTCATTTCACCGTTCTCCACTGAGGCTGTGAGCTTAACAGCTTGTAAACCCTACAGCAACAGTTTTTTTTTCTGATTGTGTCACTGAGGTCTGTTTGCCTCTGTGCCACCACAAAAACCCTTAACCAAGGAATCACACTACGTGCACAACATGGCCTTTGAACTGAAGCAGAATCCACAGGGATCCTCTTTTGTGCTCAGGTCCCCCCCAGATCATCAGAGGAACTGAAATCAAGAGCGTTGTGACCTGTTGCATTTTGTTTGTTTTGTGGCAAACAGCAAGGTTCAATAAACAGTGTGTGGTGTGTTTCTGTTCCCCAAAATGAAATACTTAAGGCCCAGAGCAATATAGAGATGCCACAATATACATACTGTACGCACATGATCATCAATACATATAAATCCATGTGCTCATTGTGTCTCACAAAACAATACACTCTAAGTGCGCATACAATGTCAAAACAGGATATACTGGCAAGAAATACCAGAGTGCTGATAACATTTTACATTATAATAAATTAGCACATAAGTATGTAATGAAAATACAAAAGAGCAGAAGCAGATTTCAGAATCAAAAGTCCAAAACAAAAATCTAGTGTATGGATAAAAAGTGCTCAATAAAAGAAGGAAATGAATAACATATTCTAGAGATGTGTTGCTCATATTGTCATAGTAGCATAACATCTTGCAGGCTAAAGTGTACTCATCTTTCCAATGGTTTAATCACTCATTTTAGTCTTGTCCAATAATTTCTGACCAGCCTCTCACAGTTCTCTGCATCTCCTTTGTCAGTCAGCATGAGAGCCTTGGCAGGATATTTGCATGAATGCATTGCATAAAAGTACATGTTGCATAAGGTTTCTATTTCCATTACTGGATTTCCCTTCTTTTTAACAGATAACACATGAAAGCTGTTGTTTTGTTGGTTGGAGATGTCTTTCCTGGCTAAATGTTCACACATTATCCTTTTGTATCCAGAGGTTGTTGAGTTGTTCAGCTTTGTTTCAACACTTTTTAGAGTGCCTGCAGCATTTTTTAAAATCATATTTGTAGAGTTTAAAATGCATATGAATTTAGAAACAAAACAATGTTTTATAGTTCTCTACACTGTAAACATATATCTTTGATTACATAAGAGTTGTGGTCAAGAGAGGCATTTACCACAACTCCATGCGGTCACACTAATTAACTTAGAGATTAATCTATCTTTCATCCCATTCCCATGGATTGAAATCGGCAGCTTTGATGAGAATGTAAACACAATCAATTCTGGGAATGATTTCCTCATCCAGTGAAGCACTCTGTTGTTGGCTACGGACCCAACACTGCTTTGTCATTCTTTCCCTCCATCTCTCTGTTCCTAACATTTACATTTGTATTTCAATGCGTTTAATAGAATATTAGTGAAAACGTGAGTTTGGATTATCCAGGCCTCACTGCCTGTAGGCTTGTTTGATTGCGCTTTCACAGAGGATGGCAGCTCGGATTCAAAACAGTTGCAATTGATTCCAGTGGTGACCCATACTCATGGCAAAAAAAAAAATCATAGAAACTTCTGTATCCACTCTTGCAGCATAATATGCCTCTCCATTGCCAACACAATTTTTTACCAAAATACTGCTACATACAGTACACATCCATATTTAGCCTTTTTAACATTTATCATTTGTGACAAACGCTAGTAAATGCGGTTGTGTTCAACAAAGATAAACATCTAATTGCACTAGTGACAAACAGAAGCTCAGTATTTTGCCATCTGTTGGCAAAAATGTATTTAGAACAAACTGAGCATACAAATGTACAGTGGAAAAGTGGACTGTGCTGCAGCAGTAGTTTGAAAAGTTGAGAAAAATGGTTCTCCATTGTAACTACTGTTAATCCAAGCTGACAAGAACTGCTACTTTTTGCAATGGGGCAAGGTACAACACCTTTCAAGCCAACCAGAGGTTAGTATTTAATAATAAAAACATAGGTTTTCAGTGGAGTAATCCTTAAACGTGTGTCTTCCCAGGCTACCTAGTAATGAATCTGTGCGAGGGACAACAAAGCTAGAATTTGGGAGAGTAAAAAGGGTAAAGTGGGAGTTGTTTCCATCTGTATCTGGAGTATCTTGCTGTCTTTCCTCAAGCTATTTTTTTAACATTCTGTTTATAAAAGAAGAGAAATCAGATCGTAATGGAGTCCAGATCCAAGATGAATGTGTCAGTAGCTGCACAAAGAGGTTAAAGAGCCCGGCGAAACTCTGCTGGGTGCCCGAGCTTGGCCTACCATCCGTCACCACCCCGGGGTGACAGCTTCCCCTGCCTGCAGGCTCCTCTAAAGCCTGCCGTGCGTTATAAGTCAATGAGATATTAATAATTAACCAGAGCTTTTTTCACAGTGAGACTAGACTCCCACGGCGAGACAAAAGGAGCTGGCCGGGTCTTGGCCACCGAGCCTTTCGACAGTACTTTTCCACCCATGAGAGAGAGCGAAAGAGAAAGAAAAAGAAGTGAGAGTAGGAGAGAATCGGAGAGCTAAAGCCCACAGATGGCAGGCTGAAACATAGCACTGCCTCTTAAATACATGAACACAGGCCCTTAGCCGTTTCAATGGGGATCCAATCCCTCTTGCAATTACCAATAGACAGGCTTCTTTGCTGGGGGGGAATTGGGCCCTTGCCTGGTTTCTGCTAGAACAGTTTTTTTCTCCTAATGGTTTGTTCTTGTGTTTGTGTGTGGGTGCAAATGTGCGTTTGCATCTTCTGTACCAGAAGCAGGTGACTCAGCAGTCCCTTAGTGCGAACAAAACACTCATACACAGTGAGATATAGACACACACATACCCACACACAAACGAAGGCTCAGCAAGTCATCAGCAGCACTGCTAATAATAACATGCTGATGAAAAGAGTGTGGTTAGATCTGGGTCACATGGATCTCTGCTTATTGAGCACAACACTGACAGGACAGCTTTGAAGTGATAGTGAGAGTTTACTATTCTGTGAATTTTGTCAAATAAACAGGGATTATTCTCATCAGGTGAAATTGTTTGAACTTCTGTGATGACTTTTTTAATAGTGAACTATCAACTTTATTAAATTTTTACCTGTCATGTAGTCGACTTCAACAGAATGTGACAATGCATTTAGCTAAACATATTGTTGAACTATTGTAATCTGCGGCTAGCACACTAATATTGCATATATATATATATATATATATATATATATATGAATTTCGTGTTCTTACTAATCCACATTTCTTGATCCATCGTAATCTGCAGCATACATTTATTATGCAGTGTCATCAATTGCAGTTGTGACCTCTCACCATCATCTAGTGCCCCACTTTTGAGCCAAGTTCATTAATCATATAGAGCTTTAAAGGCGCACCAGCAATTTTACAATTTTACAGCTAACTGGTTTTGCAAATCTTGTTGCTGTATTTGAGATATTTTCAATGTATTTTTCCAGGCAGCCATTGGTTCTCGTTCCTTTTTATACAGCATGAAAATCATTGCAATCTATCACAGTGAGCATTAAAGAGTAACTGCACCCACTCTAATAAACTTGCTTTCAATGCCAACTAGTTGCGACACCATGCTTTTTCCATAAGTCCAGTCAGTTTTATTTATATAGATCAACATCACAAATCATTAATTTGCTTTACAATCTGGCTTTACAATCTGTAGAGCGTACCACACCTACCTATCTTTAGACCCTTGATTGCCAATCAGCACACAGACACCTCCCTAACCGTTCTACATGAAGGTTCACTTATAAGTCTTAACCCATAGAAGCCAATGCAGTTATGTTTTTCAGAACAGACCACAACTGACCACACCTGCAGTAGCTTTGGTCAAATTTATACCTGTCAATGCAGCAATACTTTTCCTCCATAAAAGTGTGTGAGTGTGAAGTCACTCTTTTGGACCACATAAGTGGTTTTGCATATTTTGGCATGTTTGCTACAAACTGTTTTCTTTTTGTAACATTTTGCAAATCATTGTGCTGTGTTTCAGATTGTTTAAAGGAGATCTAACATGCTTTTCCTTAATGTCATTATATATATATATATATATAGTGTTTCAATATCAGACGTTCATATTAAACATGGCCAAAGTGTCAAATAATGAGGTAATGTATGTAGACGTAATCCCTGTGAGCAAAAAGCACCGGCTTCAGACTGCTCTGAATGCTCGGTTTCCACCAGTTTTCTCTACTTTCAGCCCGAGCCAACGTTGTATTTCTCTATATGGCCAGTTCACTGCTCCACTCTGCTAACCTTATGGCTTTTTCTGTTGTTTTGGGGGTAGTTACGCTGAGCCATGACTCGACTCGAGCTGGCACGCTGTGAGTGCCATCACACAGCACAGCAAAGTAAAAAAAAGTTGTTTACCTGTTGGAGGTGTGCTGGTCATCTGCAGCTCTTCATCAAAAAACATCATCACTGGGGCTGTTTTTGTTTGTACTATTACTCCCTGCATTATTACTAATTGATCCGCTGAACAAAGAGCTCCAAATATCTCCACATGTTGTTGTTTTGACTGATTTTAGCGCAGCTTATGAAACTCTGCTAATTCGGTGAGGAACAATTTCCTGTAAATTCTTCACAATAATTTTCTCTCCCGTATTTAGTCATTTAAAAGCTTTCAATATTAAGCAGTAAAGCAGGAAATGTTGGCAGGAAAATCGGTGGTAACTTAACACAACTCTGTTACAGCTGCCCCATCAGCAGGCCTCCGGAAAGATGGCCAATCAGAACAGAGTGAGCTCATCGGGATGGGGGCTTAAAGAGACAGGACTGCCTGTTAGAGACAGAGGCTGAACTGAGGGGCTGCATAAAGGGTCAGTATAGGGTAAAAAAGGAGTTTTTCAAGCTGTGAGTCATGCAAAACTACTGTAATGGAGTCCCAGAATAAAAATATAGACTTGGAAATGAGCATAATGGGTCCCCTTTAATAGATTTTTCCCACTTTTTTTATGCTTGAAAATCTATCAGTCCACTCTTAAAACTTGCTTGAGTTATGCAATCCATCTCAGTGATTATTAAATCTGCGTTTATTTCCCTCAAAGTGACATTATGGTCGCAAAGTAATGCAATACAGACTTTTCAAATCAGTCTTCTCTGCACTGCATTACCGCAACAATAACAGAACTCTGACAAAAATGAATACAGACTTGATGTTCTCTGTGCTAAGTTACACATGTATGAATGGAAAGCAACGGCTACTTCTAATTGTATTCTAGTTGAACCTGCAAAAACACTGCTATGGTCCTTTTTTGAATGTCTCTGAGAGACAGAAAGTGAAGGTTTATGGTTTATGTCCTGTTTGTTTAGCTTCGGATGTATTTGTGGTTGAGAAGAGTAGAAAGTTTCCAGTGGGTGGTTTTGACAGTTCAGGATACTCTCTTTGTTTCTCACTGGAGGTTTTCAGAGTGCTACAGGATGGAAAAAATCAAGTGGCTCTTGGTGCTGCAACAAGGGAATCCCCTTTGAGTCTTTCTCGATTGGAAAGAACCGTTGATCTGTGTAAAGTGCGAAAACCATACCGCAGCTGTTTGCAGATCATGACTCTACATTATACAGCCTTTGTACAGTAAAGTGATAACGGCTGCTGCATGTCGACAAACTCAGTAAAGGATGTGAAGGCTCCAGCGTAGCATCTGTCATTTCTGTTGCCATAACATGCACGTAACATGGTGGTTTCCACAGTTCAGTTGGGCTGTTTTTCATAAGAGGCTGCAGCTGTATAATTTCAAGGGTGTTATCTGTGTCTTGTTGGGTTCTGTAAATATCAGGTAGAAGAGAAAAGAGAGGAAAAGTGAAGCTGAAGGTGATGGTGATGATAAAACCAGGCTGGAACATCTCAACTGGCTCTTCTCTTTCTCTCTCTCTGAGGATCCTGATGCACCATCAATCTCTCCCATGACCTTTTATTAACAGAGCCAGTCAAACTGTGATTACACCCCTAAGGCTAAGATTCTTGCAATGTCACAGAGGACCAGAAAACACAAATGGTTACACACCTTCCTTGTGCATAACGTTGCCTTACCTTCCCTTTTCCCCCAGGGCAAAGGGAGAAACCTTTTGTCTTGTGTTAGTATCTTATGTCGCCCACAAGGCTTGACTGAACATAAAGGCTATAGTCATCATCAGAATGTGTTCTGCTTCAGGTTATGGTTATATCGTATTCTTGTGTGTGAGAAGAGGCAGTGTTTTGCCTGATGGTGCCTTCACTCGTCTGGTATGAAAAACGTACTTCTACACAATGAACTGGTTTGAGTGTTTTTCCGTCCCTTGCTGGCAGGCTGACTCTTTTCTTTTCAGTGTTGTCGTAGTTCTAATAAATATGATTCCCCACTGCAAACCCAGGTGACAGCATATATTTACAAAAAACTTAGGCTGTCAAAGTTTTGATTTATTTGAGGAAGAGGATTTTGGACAGAAGAAATAACATGAACACTAAAAACCTGAAAAACAATAAGATTTAAGCTTTAAAGTAAACCTACTTAGTTGCACGCCCACTTGAATTTATCAGTGTCCATGTTGGTTATCTCACACTTGTTATCAGTGTTCCTCTTTTTTATGCGGTTGATCTGTGTTTTGCATAAGTAGTCGTGACTTTCAAACTGTTTCTTTTCACATATTAAAAACTTTTGCTTTCGTTTTAGCCAATTTGCAGTTCAGGGTGATCTGTCTTTTTAAGAGCTCTTTGGTTACTTGTTTATTACTTTTAAACCTCACAGAATTTATTGCTATAACTCTTTCATTGCTCATAAATGCTAGCTTCAGTCTTATAGGATCCATCTTTGTAGTAGTGTTTGTGATGTAAATCATTTTCCATGAGGAGTTTACAATATGTTGTCTACACCCAGTTGATGATCCACACTGTCAAAGGCATTCAAATCATTTCAAAGCTTCAAGGTTTCCTGAAAACAAAATATTTATCTGTGTTGAAATCCAGCTGCTGGGAAGCAGACTGATGCCCGGTTTCCCAAAAGCTGTTCTGCATGTCACAGATTTTAGACCAAAACACTGAGTGTCACGTACTGTTGGCTTCTCTGTTCTCATGTATGCCTTATCTGCTTTATCTGCACAGTTTCAAGCAAAATGCCTACTCAGCAAGGGTGAAGAGGTTAAGGGAGAAGTGTAAATCTAAATTGGGCATATGTGACACTTTTGCTTCCTTTTGTGTGCACGTGTGTGTCTTTGTGTATGTGCCAGTGTGTTAAGTATTAACTGATGGGAAGGTTGTTGTGCCTTTCACCCCACGGTCAGCTACCTTGACAATGAACCGGATTTACCTGAACAAAACAAAGGAGTAAAAACTCTCAAATGCTGATGCTGAACCACTCTATTTCTGTATCATACCTCATTGCGCTCTTATCTTTGATGCACAGCTGACTTTCACACAAGCACACTTTCTGTATGAGTCATTCGTATCCACTTTCGTTTCATGGTGGCACAGTGTGTCCTTATAAAAATGTATCTCCATGTTTTATAGTGCTAAGTATCATGTTATATATCTGTCCATATGACACTCCTTAAGCCACAATAATCTTATATTACTTGAGCAGTATAAACATAATACCCATGTCCTCGTGTCCAGCTTGCACAACTGTTTAATCCACCGTCATGTCATAGCTTTTATAGGGGATTAGAGGTCTATGTACCTGTTTTTAAAGTATATGGAATAATGTTTGAGATTGCTTCACATGAAACCACACCAAAAACTGATGTTGATTTATTTCTGTCAAATGGTGAATCCAGGACTCAACTTATTGTTTTACTTCTGCCCAAAATCCATCTACATTTCCCTTCTGCTTACATACTTGTGATCATTTACCAACTTTCCAGTGAAGTTGTTAGGTCTTTCACCGTGGTGGCAGCTGTGTTGAACTAATTTCTTGGCTGCTTCCCACCTCCTACCTCATAGCTGACCTCATTACCACGTGAAGGCTGTGCAGTGTCAATCAGACTCGGGGACCAAACCTATCTCTTCACGTGTATTGATATTGCATTGACCTGAAGGACACGCAGCAAGCCGTACATTACCTCATCGGTAACACTAGCTGCATTGTGCTGAATTTTGCATGGTCACATTGACCTGGTTACTCCTCCATTATTCATGGCAATGGGAGGAAAGCAGTAAAATGAATACACACATGCATGTATGCGTGCATATCTAAAAGGTAGAGGCCACAGGAGATTTAAAGGAGCATCAGGTTGGAGGGACACTGTGGTCGACGCTGTTGGACTCAGTGCTTGAAACATAAGAACCATGCGGTTACTTGCTTGTGTACTTGTGCCTGTGCGTGCTTATGTGAACCCAATCAGTCCTCGGTCAGAAAAGAGTGCAGGAGCAATCCAGCACAGGAGACATAACACCCCGACCATTAGCGGACCAGCTCACATAACCCAAGAGCTGGCGGCTGACAGACATGCGTAAACACATGGCACCGCTTCCCCGTATTCACCGCGGCTTCAGTATTCAACACCTCTTCACCCCCCCCACTGGCCTCTTCTTTCTGTCGCTACACTTGGGCGGCTCACAAATATTTGCCATGGTCCTCTGCAAGCTCTGAGAGGGCAGGATTAATGGTGGTGTGTGCCGCACACCCCGGACCAGACAAAGCCTCCCCATCTGGCGCTCCAACCCGTGACTGGGGAACAGAGGCAGCACACAGAGGCTGGTCAAGACAGCCAGGGAGGGGGGGGGGATCTATAGGCACCACTTCATAAATGAGCAGGAGTCCTGGGCAGACCTGCAGATGAATGAAGGGGGCGTCTCCGTCTTTTGATGTAATGGGGAGGAAAAGGGTCCTGCATGCCGGCCTGGGCCTGGTGCCACGCCAAATGGATCACATTTCCCTACCAGCTGATTAAACAGCCATATCTGCATCCATCACTGGGCCCTGAGCCAAAGAAGGGCACATAGGCAAGGCTGCCTAATGCCTCCTAAAGATTTTCCACTAGGAAGGCTTGGTCAGTGGACCCTGATGTTTTTGGCTTGTGTCCTATGTTTTTGTTGTGATTATTTCTTTCTTGTGTAGAAACACAACAGTCTGCTTGATAATTTATACTTGAAACTGTATATCTCATAACCTATACCCAGCACTAATTATAATACACATAATGGCCTGTGACCCTTTAACAAGAAAAAATGTCTACTGGCAACCCCTCGTCATATTTAACTTTTTCCCTTCTCAGATCATTTGAATAATTTTCTGATGCCTGAAGAGGTAAAATGTCCTAATATTCAACAAAGAACAAGGCTAGGAGTCTTCAGCCATGCTAGCAGCTCTGTGAGGCTGTACACAGGCACAGTGGTACTTTGAGCTAAATGCTAACATCAGCTTGCTAAAATGCTCACAATGACAGATATCTGCCATGTACATCATCTTAGTTTAGCATATAAGCATGCTAACATTTGCTAATTAGCATTAAATGTAAGTAGTTTTGCCCGTATTTGGTCGTAAACCAAACCAAATGTATTGGACAAACTAAAATTTTGATGTGATATTGGCACGACATGAATAGTCAGGGGAAAACCCAAAGGGAGTGTAATTCATCCTGAGGGCACATGAATATGTGTACCAAATTTCACACCAATCCATCCAATAGTCGTAGGTCCAGTCAGTCTGGACCAAAGTGCTGGACCAGCAGACCAGCTAAATGTTAGTAAAAATAGACTTAATTTTGAGTAGCAGATATATTGTAAAACCTATTAGACCCACTGTATCTTGCAGTTGGGTCCTTTCTGAGTCCCAACGCCCAGCTTGTACACCACTGGCCTAAGTCACTCAAATTATTCTTTCGCTTTTATTTTTAGAAAGGGGTATTTTTGGCATTAGAAGTTCTCATTAAAGGCCCCCTTTGGTCTGTTTTAGTTGCCTACAGATATATTAGAAAAGTCTGGAACACTGTGTGACAGCTGGTGATAGAGACAAAAACCATGCACTACCCCGCAGGGGCTTTTGGCAAGCAGCAGCACAGACACCTTTTAAGTGAGGAGATAGCAACACAGCAAATATTCAGTGGAAAACCTCTTCTTTTTTTTCTAGTATGATGCATACTCTGTTGATCATAAGTGAGCTCTTATGATCATTCTGAGAAGACATAGAGCCTATTTATTATCAAAGCTTTGCCCTTAAGCTAAACAAGACAAGCCTGTAAAGTAATTCTGCTCAGTTCTCTTCACACTGAATCCTCTTAGACCATCATGTTCTGCTCTGTTCTGACAGCATCAAGCTGCTGGTCTTTCTCGTTTACCGACCCTTGTGTGGCTGGTGTTTTGTTCCCGTTTGTACCTGTGCTACTTGTCCTAAAGCGTGTGATTTTTGCTTCTCCTCCCTCAGGCCCAGTGATGAGAGGCACCCAACGGTGACAGCTGACGGCACTGTAGACAACCTGGCCCAGGCTGCGGACATGATCCTCAATCAGAGGAAGCACTGAGAACAAGGCAGCAGACAGTGGAACCTCTGACACATTTACTGTCACCCTAGGTGATACAGGCTGGTGCCCAGTAGTATTTCCATTTAGTTGTTTCCAGTGGGAAGGGTGTACCACATTGAGGTAATTCAAGTAACATGTCAAAACAGTACAAATATACTGTATACTGAAATAGTGTCCAAATACTGTATATCCTGTAACTGTCACAACTCATTGTAGTGCCAAATATGGGAAACACCCAGCCATCTGCTGTTCCACATATTGTAGTGTAAAACAAACTAAAATGAAAATTGCAGAACTGCTACCAAGGTCTGCAAGAGAGACTTGAACACTGTAGAGCTGTACTGTGGATTTGCCAGTACATGATTGGCATAGATAAGATACCTCAAGCTAACATGAATGTGTCTGTAACCAGCTGCTGACTGACAGTTAGAGGGGATAAGTAACGCTGTGTTCAGACTCCCTGCTAATGTTACACAGTCAGATAATTTTAGGAGCTACTGTGCATGAAGACGGTCCAACTGGAAATGCACGATTGAAACGTAGCTGTAGAGTATTTTAACATATATTAATGGATGTAAGTAAACTCTCATATGTGGGTAATGTAATCCCTTTACACAAAGCCTTATTAATGTAGACAGAAGTCAAGCATTTGACTTTGATTATTATGAATAAAGCTATTTTAGTTGTGTTTGATCTGTTGAAAGCATTTGTCTCCTTGAATTTGTTGATTTGTTTTGCAAATCTGAGCCATTGTCTGTGAACTTTTTTAGTTTAACAAGGGCTCAAGGTCTCTAAACTCTGGGGAAAATATAGCCTTGGCTCTGGTTGAAACTGGAATTCATATCGGAGCAGCTTTTGTTTTACAAAAACAAAATCGTTGGAAATGGGAAGTGAGCTGGTCTGAGAGATGATAAATGCAGAACCCAGCCGAGTGTGATGAATTACGCTGGTGCTCAAGCTCACATTTCCCCCTCTGTAAACAAAAATGAAATGAGCTCTCCATCATCGGAGTGAAGCATCGCAAATCTGCAGCTGCTTATCTTTATTTGTGTCACAGTAAGCTCCTGCTGGCGACTGTCCTGTCAGTGTTACATCATTAACTGCTACTCATTAACAATCACTGCAGTATCTACAGTGATTTAAAATAAAATGATTGGGGGGTTGGGGGGGATTGGATATTGGGCTTCAGTGTGCCAGCTGGATCATTAAGGCCTCTGGAAGTGGGGCGTAAAACAAATGATTCTCCATCGCTGCCCCCAAGGTTTCAATGTACCAAATAGATTCAGCAAGAACAAAAGCCCATTGCCAAGTGATTCATCGAGGTCTTTCTGGTTCACTTCACCATTAGCTGACACAAGCTTGAATGTTATTGGGCAATTAAAGGTAATGAAATGCTACGAAGTATTATGAAACTGTCTGAGCTGGGAGTACCACTCCTTCTTCTGATTGGGAAATAAATATTAATGCACACAGCAAAGTACTAGCAGCTGGTACCCAGTTTTCTAACAGCATACACATTGTTTGACTCAGTGTTTTGTCCATTATGTGACTGCCTGTTGGCCTTGAATGGAGCCATTAAACCTGTATTTGACTACTCTCGAATGAATTCACTTGGCTTTAACTAGTCGTGTTTTTTTCACCCCAGTTCATAGAATTGCAGAAATTCTGAGGGATATAGGCCATAGTTTTCACCACCTCCCCATGGCATGTTCATCATCACTCAATTTTAAACGCAAACATGCCCCAGAGCTAGCTGGTTGACAACCACGCCTCTCAGGCTGCCCCGCAGTCACCCACCCATTTCACCCAAGTTACAAATTAGCAGCAGTTTACCTCAGCAGACTGCCATGATAAGTAAACAGTGATATATTCCTCCTGGAGTGAAGTATATTGATTCTTTAGACTGCAAAGCAAGATTATCTTTCAAATAATAGAGATGACCTCATTTCAGCAGAACAGACATGTCCAGGCATGTATGACCTCACTGTTATAGGACAGTATGGACACACCTAAAACTGTCAAATCCCTGACTGACTGAAGCTGTTGTTGTGGTGATTTTCCAGTTGGAGGTGATTGGCACATCAGTTTGTCACCTTTGTACTTCTTTGCATCTGAATTGTGTTTGTCATAAAGCATTTCATGACGGCAGTTAACCTCATTTTAGAAATTTATTAGGTGTATGATGAGGCACTCAATCGATCAGTCAATCAACAGAAAATGGACAGAAATCTTTATTTTCAGCTTTTCTCTATTTCAAATCATTAAAAACTGAATCCCTTTGGGTGTTTCACTGTTTGTTCAGACAAAATAAGCAATTGGATTACATAACCATGGGCTCTGGGAACTTGCAATTGGCATTTGCCCTTATTTTTCTGACATTTTGCAGACTAAACAAGTAATTACAACCAATCCACAAAAGCTGTGAACTCGTTCACAAGTCTCTCATTTTCCAAATGAAAATGAGAGACTTGTGAACATCATTCTCAATAAGTGGACATGATTTGTGGCACGCTTTAGCTGCACATTTATCTTTAAGTATCTTCCTCTGCAGTCATACCAGAACATGATTATGACTGTCTGCGACTGTATCCCCACCCATGCCTTCCTCCTTTCCCTCTGCAACCTCAGGTCATTAAGCTGATGATCTCATTTTCATCTTATGTTGATTGACACCTCAGGGACCCTGAGCTCTGTAGCATATGTCTGTCAGGGAGAAGAGGAGAATGTGGCTGTCAAATGTGGCCCGCCTAATCTCCAGCATCCAGTGCCAACACCCTCCTGGGGGCCTGATTTGTACAAAGTTTGCAACTAAATCCAAGACAATTTGAAATATGTCAATGAGTTGCATCTGTTTTGAGATATATGAAAAACTACAATTTAGAGTGTCATTCATTTTTTTTCATCCTATATGCTGAAATGAAGTGAAATCTAACATAGACAGACATTTTTAGAAATGAGGCCCCTTGAGATCGTTCTACATCTTTGCTGAGTACACACACGCTGCCGCGGTGAGTCTCTGTGCAGACATTCATATACCTTTTTATGTCATCTATTTGGGTTAGGCTCCTCTTACACGGCAAACACACTGCTTCTCTTGTATCGCACCTGCATTTACCCACCTTAACAACTGCCAGCTGTGTGTTACCTTGAACTTTCATCTCTGCTCATTTGGCTCTTCCTGTTTGACAGGAAACAGCGTGTCAGCTGACCAGACAACGCACACCTGCAGCTCTAAATGCACCGCTATCCATGGAAACATGCGCTTGTTTTGACAGCAGCCAGTTATTTGTCCCCCGCCCTTCTGTGTGTGGAGCACTGGTCCATGTGGAGGCTGCTTTCTCTTACTCGCCAAGCCACATGGTTTCCCCACATTTCATCACTCTCCTTCCCTTGTGGGCAGCAGTGCCAACAGCACTCTGTGGCGTGGGAGGGGTCTGAAACTTCAGAACTTGCCGGGTTTAGAGCCGAGGCCTGAATTTCCTCCCTCTCTTGCCCCCAACCCCACCCCATTCCTCCCTCAGTCTTTACAAGCAATCTGAGATGTGTCTCAGTTACTACACAGAGCAGTCTGTACTCCGCTAACATGGTCACAGTCGTCACAGGCCCCTCCAGGGACACGACCCCTGCTCCACTGCCCACAAAAGCCTCAGAGGCCTGGCTCCCCAGACACAAAGCATGACCTTGTGATGTCATACTCAAGCGTGTGCGTATGTATAATCCCAGCGAAAGGGTGGTCGTATGTCACGACGCAGTGTAAACCAACTGTCCCAGTCCACAAAAAGTCTGAAGGCTTACAGCTGACCTCAATTTTAAAGCTGCCTGTCTCTGTTGGGGCTCTTTCCTGTGAAGGTGTCCAGCTGCCTTTTGTAAAAAGCCAAACTATTCAGTTTGAGCGCTCACACCACAGATCCCACAATTCCCTGTCTTGAAGGGACACCTCCTGGACTGAACTCAAACAAATGTTGACAACTATTTAATGTGAGCAGTCTTGTACAGCATTGATGCATCTCTTCCTTGTGGGTGCAGGCTTTTGCTGCTCAGTCATAACACTGATTGCACTTTAAAAAGTCGGTTGTACCTCACACACAGTTTGTGGTTTGGTCTTGCTTGAATCCAAAGCATGTGGGTGAGATTCAACACAGCAAGTACCTGAAAATACAATACGGTGTGGTGATTCAATGCATATGGATGATTTTTGGTTTTGATTCCATTTGGAGCACAAGGTAAAAAAGTGTGTTTTCAGTATTCAGCTCCTGAGGTTTTATTAGCAAAGCTTCACACAACACTTGCTCAACTGGAAATGTTTTGTGGCCGGGTGGTACTGCTAAGTTGTCTTTCAACCCGACCACATAAGAAGTGCCAAGCGGGTGTAGGCACCAAACCCAAGAACTAGCGTCAACATTCAGTTTCATGTCCTGTGCTGTTTTTGTATTTGAAATGTTCCACTACTTAAAAAAAAAACAAAAAAAACAGAAATTCAATTTTTTGTTTGCTCTGTTTTATGGAGTTTTTGTTTTGTTTTGTTTTTTAGGGAAATGTAGAGGTAATTTTATAAAATGTGGAATGGAGTGTTGATGTTACAATAAATTCAATGAACTACATGTGATATTTGAATATTGTATATAACTTTTTAACTGTTGTCATGTGGAGGAAAACTACTAAAGTAACCTTGTCGTGACAGGAAAAGCAAATAAATGTTTCAGACACCAAGAATATACCTGAAACACTTCTCACAAAACTCCCATGAGTACTGTGGGACATCTGTTACCTAGAAACTAAATGAAGTGCGATGTGAACTATGATTAGAGTAGATAAGACCCTGCATAACCCCCAAAGACAGTTCAAGAGTGACCACCACCCTGTTGGTGGGGGTTGTAGACCAACACGCTGCAGAACATTGGCACGGCACGCCCCTCCTGTTGTGCTCCTATCTTCTCCCAGAACACAGCCTCCTTTCACTTCTGTCACTCACTGATTAAAGGCTGGGGGCCCTCTGTGTCTCAGTCTGCCGCACAGCACGTTTACAAGGGTTCTGTTTACCCATTTCCTTCTCGACTCATTACCCGAAAAGGGCTTTATCGGTGAAAAGAAGTGGCCTGCCTGTACCACAGGCAGCTTTGTGACAGTGTAAATATGACCTCACTGTGCAAGCATACAGATTCCCATGCAGCAGCATAATAATCCAATCCATTACAAGAAAATGCATTAGCCTTGTAGGCGAGTTTATTCCCACAGTTATGCTTTGTGTGGTATTTGAGCTTGGAGTATAGCATGTCAAGCACTCTTCAAATTACTTGGTCACTCTTTAATGAGGTGACTTTCTTCCCTCAGTGACACCTTACGCTTTCAAAGAATGCCAAGCATTGTCACAAACATGCAGAAGTGGTATGCAGTTGCGCTGGAGCAGTGAATCAAAAAGTTGACAGTATAATTCTGGTGGTTTGCTCAGGCACCAGAGTTGGGGAGGGGAAACAGACAAACCGAGCAGCAGCAGCAGCAGCAGCAGCCCTGACACATGGCCCACATTCACAGCCGCCTCCCACGTCACTGTGCTCCTCAGAGAAAAAGCCCCTTTTGTTTCCCAGCACGGGGAGGGAGGGAGGTCTCTGGGGTGAACCGCCGCTCAGCTCCACCACTCCACCCGCCGTCAAAAAAAAAAAAAAAAAGAAGAAGGAACCGGACTTCCCACTCCCTCCCTGGCGTCCTCCCTACTCACTCCCCGCTTCAGCACACAAACACAGGCTCATCAGTAGTACCACTACTACGGTTGTGATTGTCTTTTCCTGCCACTTAATTGGGTCAGTCTTCATTGTTGCATTAAAGACGTCTTCAACAATGACCTTGCTGTTAATGTATGTGCACTGCTAATGCCAGTGTGGGAAGACTTATTCAGATCATTTGCATGTAAAGAAAAAAAGTAAAAGTAGCAATATGACAATGTAAAAATACACCATTAAGTATTTTACTTTAAGTTCAATTATCAAAATTAAAGTACTTGTTATGCAGAATTGCTCAGTTAGAGATAATGTTGTTACAGCTGTGTTAAAATGTAATGTTGTAGGTGCTAATTTAAAGTCCTTTATACAATGTTGGACATTTATATCTAGTGTATAACAATGCATTATATTTTATAAGATTTTGTATGTAAAAATTTGTATCTGCAAACTATAGCTGTCAAATAAAAGTAGTGGATAATATTTCCTTCTGAAAACACTTCATGTTCACAGGATTTGTAGTGTATGTAGTTCTCAAAAATGCCCACCCTGTACAGTTAATATCCAGCCACCATCTTCAATTTTGTGAGTAAAGACACTGAAATAAAGTGATTACAAATGACACATTTAAAACTGTGTTTATTTGTATAGAAATATGCTCATGTTTTACATAACTTTGTAGTTACAAATCGTAAAATATTAATGCTATTAGCATCACAAAGTTTCGCTCAAACAAACGGGAGCATAGATCTCAGAGAGAAGCCCGATGTTACTGTGTGAAATGTTAAGCTCTTCAATATACTTTACAGGTTGTGTGTGCGTGCAGCTCAGTTGCTCAGTTAAGAGTGAAAGGGGCTTTGCTAACAGTAGCTCTCAAAGTAGTCTCCATTTCTGTCCATCATGTACCCATGTACTGTTGAAGAATGTCAGAGGAACGGACACTTTCTAAGTGCAGAGAATTTATACAAACCTGCTGTGAATTCTCTCCAAATGTAGTACAATAAAGGTAATCAGGGTTACAGAGAAATGTTAAAGACCCCTGGTCTCTGAGCCAACATTAATATATCACTTATATATTTATCAGTTATCCCCACCTGAATCCGTCCTCCTGACTTGCTTGTTCTCCTGAGACACAGTTGAGATACCACATATTGGGGAATAGCTTCTGACTACACAAAATCCCCAAAAATGGGCCCATAAGCTCCTACTCAATCTCTCCTTGAGAAAAAAGGCAATTGGATCGCTTCCTGCATTAGCTTATCCACTTGCTTTGTCCTTAAGACTATCGGTACTGTTTACTGCACCACCTGGTGATAAACATTCAGTCCCCTAAATTAGCTTCCTCAGAGAGGAAGGCAGTCCAGCTCAGTTCCTCTCAATTTGCTCAATGTCAAGCTCGCCTCCAAGCTGATACACGTCCTTCCTCATGCTACACAGCCCTGCCCACAGAGGTGTGTTGTCCTTCCCGTTGGTTGTCCCTGGTGTCACCTCACCGCAATCTGTGGAGTTCCAGTCCGCCTCCTCGATGGCGGGGTCCGACGGCACATTTCTGGTGATCTCGCCCTCTTTGGTCCGAGGCTGAACGTCCTCCAAGCTTCGTTCATTCAAAGATGAGTCGTCAGTGTCGCACTGAGTGGTGCTCCTGAGAGTCGGGAGGGTCTGGCTAGACTCATAGTTATCTTCGCCTGTGATTCCAGGGCAGCTAAGGCTGTGGAAATTCCGAAGTTTCTGTGGAGGGACAGAAAAGACGAAGCATAAAAATAATGTTCAAACAACAGCCACTCTAAAATTTAGGTGCTCAAGGAGTATATACTTTAATACATATGGCAAATCTTTCGACTGGTAGGGGTCCATATTCTCCATGGTGATGGCATATTTGGTGTGGAAATCAAAAACATTTCCCTCATCACAGACTATGATCAATGTCCCTACTAGGATACAAACATAACTAAAGGCATACAACCGTCTTATGAAAACAATCCGTCTACTGTACTTATACAGTATGTGGGTGAATCAGCGAGGTCAGAGCTGGACACTAGAAAACAACCACGAGACTATAAAAATGTAGCAAGACTTAAAGGGTATAAATTTAGCCTGCATTACATACTGAAGCAACTGGTAGTTGGACCAATGAGGCCATGCGATCTGAGGTCCAGCGGGAACCCAGGCAGCAAGTGGCCAGATACCCAGAGGGCAGGCATCACTCATGTCAGCCTTTTGACTGTGCAGGCCTTTCACTGGCATTGCACAATGAACACATACATATGGGAAACCAAGAAACTTCCTTAGGCAAATCCACATGTGCCAGTGCTGCTGCAGGCAAGTCCTCTGACAGCTGTGCACGCTGGAGTGGGAAGCTTTATGACAGGGGCTTATCCAATCTGTACTACTAATGTGGAGAAGGCAGGACAGCTGCCTCATGCCTGACCGCTACAGTGTTCGGCCAGAAGGACACAGGAGAATAGGGCCTCTGTGAAACCTCCTGTCAGTTGTGTGCTTATGTAATACTAAACAAGCATGGGACTGTTGGGGTTGCAGCTCACAGCCAAGTGTATGAACTATGGCTGCTACTAATCAATGGATTAAAGATTAATCTATACTTTTTTTTAAAAATGCTTTGATGAGTTAAGTCTAAAAAATGTCAGAAAATCAGCACAAATACCCATCTCCAATAACAAAATCCCAAGATGTCGTCTTCAAATTGCTTATTTAGTCTGAACAATAATTAAGAAGCCCAAAAGGATTCAGCTTATAATGAAATGAGATACAGAAAAGCTGCAAATCCTAACATTAGAGAGGGTAAAATCTTCAAATGTTTGGCATTTTTACTTAATACATAACAATTAATCAGTTATGAACATTGTTGCCAATAATCTGCTGTCAGTCAACTATGAAAAAAAACCTTAATACCACAACACAGAATAGTGTCTCCTAATTAATATAGTAGTTTTTTCCCGAATAATTATGGCCCTATCTTTTTATGTTCGTATGTATGTACCAACAAAAATTTGAGATGACTAAGAGTCTCCAGCCATACTATCAACTCTGTGGGGCTCTACAGTGCTTTGAGCTCAATGTTAAAGTCAGCATGCTAACATGCTCACAATGCTAATGTACTAATGTTTAGCAAGTGTAAAGTTTACCATGTTCACCATCTTAGTTTAACGTGTTTGTATTTGTTTTGCAGTTATTTGGTAGTAAACCGAAACATTGGACAAATTTTGACCTAATAGGAAAAGTCATCAAATTCATTAGGATCCATCGTCCATGAAATCCATCTAGTAGATATTGGGATATTTCACTCAAGAAGTAGAGAATTTGACCTGCTAGTGGTACTAGAGAAAAAGTCAGGGGGTCACCAAAGTGGTCAAGACTCCCTGTGGGAACCATAAATGTCTGTACAAAATTTCAGGGAAATCCAACCAATAGTTCCTGAGATATTTCAGTCCAGACCAAAGTGGTGGACCAACAGACCACCATTACCATCCATGAGGCCATTCCACTACAGCGGCTAAAACCTAAAAAAAAAAAAAAGTCTTGCATTTTTACTTTGGGAGAGCTACAGTCCATAAATGTTTGGGATTTTTTTTTTTTTGATGAATTGCTCAAATCACAAAATTGTGACAGCCCACTAATCATTTCAGCTCTGTTAAGACATATTTACACATTCAGGATCTATCACCAATTAAAGTCTCAGTTTTACAAATACAGAGACCAAGATGGTTAGAGCTGTGACTAAGGTTTGAAGAGAAGAAAGGGTGAAACAGAAAGTTATGATACACATTTTAGGCCCACCGGCAGTGAGAAAGGCGAATGTACAGTAGATCAAAAGGGGCCCTGCTGTTTTACTTGGCTCTGGTCTAGCGGGTACATTTGTCAGCACCGGGCCAGTGTCACATAGCCGCCTTGTACATTAGCACTTCAGTCTCAACAGCCAGACTTGTGGCCTAGCCCATGAGACCAAACTGATAAGGTTATGAGTGTCTGGGCTTTAGCAAAACCGCATCATCAACATTAAGTAATCCAAGAATAGCCCTAACTTTGTTACTCTGAGAACAAAACTGTTCTGCAGAGGAAGAGTTTCAGGCAGAGAAAATCTTTTTTGACAGTCTCCTCACACAATTTACTGCACCAATGAGGGTCATAAGTGCTGCCGGTGTCCAGTTTGCCCCCCCCCTCTTCAAATGAAATGGAGAGGAGCGCAGAAAGTCTCCTCATCCATACTGACCTTGACTCTCCGTCAATAAAAGCTGATCAATAGCTCATGAGGCCTGTTTGTGGCAGCCATCCACCCACTGAGCTGAATTTACAGAAATCAATATCTCTTTACCCAACACGCTTCTCCCCTGCACGACGATCTATAACCTCTGCCACAGCTGCTCTACTTCCTGACATTCACGGAGCCGCAGTGAGCCACGCAGAGGGTAGCGGTTTCTCCCTGAGTAAACTACACCGCTGTGGCGTGTGGATGAGAGGACACTTTAGAGACACACTCAGCACTGTGACCAAAAGGTGACTTTGAATACTGGTTGGAGTGACGTGTGTGAAAGCGCAAAAAAAAAAAAAAAGTCCTTGAGTTGAGTGCCAAGCAAGTTTAGCCTATGATCGAAAGGAAACATCTTTTCCACAGAAGTTTCCAGAATATTCACGGCTACAGATTTCTAGTTTTAGACAATTAGTCCAGACTCGAATGCTCCACGTCACAGTAACTTTATAGAGCAGATGAAAACTGAATTCCTGGGAAGTGCTGCAACTAATGATTATTTTAACTCAAGATGGATCTGTTGGACATTTTCCAACCTATCAAATTATCATTCAGTATATAAAATGTCAGAATTGTGAAAAATGCACAATTGCAAACATGCAATCCAAAGATATATATTCAACTTAGAATCATATGAAACAGCAAATTACCACATTTGAGAAGCTGGAATAGACAAATGTTTGGCATTTTTGCTTGTAAATAACTTCAGTTGATTTTTTCTGTTGAGCAACTTATCAGCACTACCCATGGGTTTAGTTGCATAACTTGGCTGAAATGCCTCTAAGTCATTTTCTCCAGGACTTGCCTCCAAACCAGACATTTGGGAGAGTTGTTTTTTAAAAAAACCTATAAAGCAAAGCTGATTATTTAATATGAGGCTTAAAAAATTTCTTGTGGTTACAAAGGCTTCATTCCTTCTACTTGAGCTGACAACCACTGTCACAGCAGCCCCTTCTTAATAGTGGAACAGAGAACAATGCACTGACAGCAGGAAAGATCCAATGCTAACAATCTCAGCACCCTGACGATTCACTGTAAAAACTATTGTTGGTTGTCTCGCCTAAAGTTCGTTTCTCTACGCTGACCTCGTCCCTGTTTGGAGCGTGTGTGGCGTCTGCTTGTCGTGTCACAGCAGCGCTGTTGTTAAGACTTGCTGAACTCTGGTTGACTTTCTCAGAGGGGCCAAGTCCAGCCCCGTGTTTATGATCCAGCCGGTGTACGTGTGAAACATTACTGTGACTGTCTGTGTGCTTGTGGGGCAAAGAGACAAACGCCTACCAGGACATGCAGATAAAACAGATTGTTAAAACACGGTCGAACTTCCTTCTGAGGTGAATCAGCTCAAGCTAGTGGTTTCATAAGATCATTCCTCTTATAAATACAAACTCATCTGATCCACTGACTGACCTCTTAATTCCTGCTTTGATCAAACCGTACTTTGCTTCATGCTCTCCATTTCTGCAAGTGCTAATACACGCCTGCATGGTGGAATGTGACCCAGAACAAGCCTGCATGAATGAACGGTCGCCTTCATTTGAAGACAATGCCTGCAGAAACACTTTGAGGTGTGCTGAGGGAGAACAGACACAATGGCATGACCTCAGTTGGAAGTGTTTGTTTATCCAACACGGAAGGAGCACATTGCTGCAACTACAGAGTATAACTAGCTAATGTTAGTGAGACTGATGGATCTAGCAGAGCTTCTAGCTGACATGACCGTTTCTTGAGGGTCTTGTCTCAAAACATGGACGGTGATCTTTTGGAGCAAATACTAGGGCTGTGACATTTTCAAAACCAATAATTAATATCACCACAAATAGCTTCCGAAATACTGTTGGGCATCAAGTGATGTTGAACAGGACACATACTCTTTATACTGAAAACAAACTGGCAGTATTTAATCAGTATATTGCCCTGATTAAATATGATATAAAGCAGTTTCTTGCTGTGTGATCTGTTTTATGTGACACTTCTAAATACCAACCTGGGTCATCTTGGCCAGATCCAAAGAAGGCCTCTGTTTGTGTGTGTCAGCTGGTCTCCTGCGCTTCACGCCAATCTTCTTATCATTGAGGACGCACGGCTGTGAGCGGCTACGGGCGAGACCTCCCTGTCCGCCGCGGCGCTTAAGCTCTGGAGTGGAGTCGGGGGAGCTGGATGGAGAGGGTCCATGAGGCTCAGGGTGGCAGATTTGTTCATGAGAGAGGTAGAGGGGCTGCGCTGAGGGCTCTGAGGACAGGGGCATGGACGAGGAGGGTGTCAGACCGGTGAAGGTGGAGGGGTAAGGGAGACGCTGGGCGAAGCAGGGCAGCTCCAGGGTGTTGCAGCGAGCGGGCAGGCTGAAGCTGGAGCTGCGTTGCATGGCCGGGAAGCCGAGATAAGCACCGCCGGCGCCGCCACGCTGGACGCTACCTCCACTGTGGCACCTCCTCTTCTCCACTGTTGTCCACACGCGGGAGCCCTGAGGACGCCAGGTAGAGCGGCAACCCCCGAGCTCGTCTGAGCAAGACAGGGACCGGCACTGACGTTTGCTGGGGGGTGCAGTGGAGTGCGAAGAAGCGGCCTCAGTCAGGCTGAGGTCCTGCAACAAGCTGGTGATTGTGCTCGAAGTGGAGCCAACATCCCAACCCCAGTGAGCAGAACTCTTGTGCACCTCAGGCAGGACGTCCCACAGGCTCTCCAGGCTGGTCCCAACTGGCCTCTGCTGTATGGCACAGCTGTGACCCACCTCACACCACCGACTTGTCTCTGCAACAAAAGACCAGATCCATTTTTAATTAAAATATAAAATATGCAAAATAATTTATGAGCTTATTTCCACAACTTTTTGCACACCAAGACCCTAAATTTAGTTTAAAAAAATAAATACGGCCTCATGTTTAATCTATGAAGTTTACATATCAACACTGAATTTGTCATATGTCACATACTGAATGGTTTTTGGAACAGTAATTTCCTTTTCTGTGTTTTTTTGGTTCTGACAAAAAGGTGATCTCTATTCATGAATGAACTTTACATGTATGGGAAACAGGTGAAACAGGGTTTCTATGAGGCAATATGCAATGTAGCCATGTAAGTTGTGTGTGTTGTCTATCATACTACCAGCTGCTGTTCAGGATCAACTAAATCCTTCTTTATATGTGCTTCCATCACTTTTATTAATGGATCAAACTTTGCTCTCCCAACATCAGATAATAAATCTTGTGACTCCGCAGCTCCATTATTAGCTTGTAAAATTCTCCCTGCTGTACTATACTTTATTTCTCATTAGCAGTAAGAGAATCATTACTGCTTGAGGCCTGCATTTTATTTCATAGTGTCAATTTTCCACTAGGGGAAAAAAAAAAAAGCATCAGCAGACTCTGGTTGCTGGTTTGCAAACTCCTTCAAAGGAACAGAACACACTATGAGAATCATTTTAGGCATGAACCTCTGTCAACCAATTGTCATAAATTTACTCTAAACCACAGTCACTTGAAAGAAAAAGTTCTTTAGAAACACAAGCTTTTTGTCTAAGGTTCTACATTTATGAGAGGTTAAGTTTGGCAACCTCAACGTGGACGACATCCACGACACTGCTCCAGTCTGGGTCAGAGCAACAGTCCCAGCATGTGTACTTTGCACTGACACAACTCACTGCTTTGTGTAATTGGCCCTAAAAATAAATCCTGTCCTCAAGGCACTGCTTTAGTGTCACAGTCTGTATGCACAGCTGATTGGGAAAGGGAAGAGAGCTCAATGTCTAACTCAAACAAAGCTTGATAAAGTGTCAATAACCCATCAAGCCTATCCTCTCGTTTTTCTTGAGATCTACTGTGGGGTGAATTACAGAAGGAGAGTTCGGTATCATCAGACCAGCTCTCCATCTGACGTCACGGATCAACTCTTCACCAGCCCCTCAGCTATCATGCCAGGAAAGCACCTGTTGTTGCCACAACACAAACTCTCTGGAAACGTTGAATGGGTCAGCCAACTGAACTGGTCAGTCAACTCTGAGTCATACACTAAATGATGAAGCCACTGCCCACTCCTGGTATGCAGAAGGTCTATTCTTCTCTAAAAAGATAAAATCCCCGAAATACCATCTACAGTAAAGGGGCAGGAGGAAGAACAAAGGGCAGTGTTAACAACACCTACTGGTATTGCTGGGTTCTATGCCAGGACTTTGCCAGTCGTACACACTCAATGCCAAGTTTCTGCAAGGACAAAATACCAATAATCTAACAATACAAAGACTGTAACTCCTAGGCTGTTGATCCTACTGCTAGGTAAATTAAGGATATTGGCCTTTGTAGGCATAACCAAACTTTCAACTTAAGGCCATGTCCACAGCTTTAAAGCATGCAGGAGTGCCATGAGATCCCTGCTAATGATAAGTTACTAACAAGCAGTCATTAACGTACATTCATCTAGACAGAAACACCTGTAAGAGATGTTTGACGTAATGCTGTGTGACCATCAACCAGATGCAGAATAGACTGGCTTGCTGATGAGGACCGTCTTAAGTTAAATAATTACAGATCATGTAAAATTTGTGATGGTAATGACTGACAAGAGATCGAAAGGGGAAATATGGGGTAGGGATGAAAGAAATGACAAAATACTCAGTGAAACCATAGAAAATGTTCAACCCTTAGAAATAATCCTATACCGTATGATTTATATGGAGATAACAATTCATTTAATATCGCCAGTGCTATTAGGCCATAATGGACAATATTGCAAATCAATTAACAGGACTCCTTTATGGCAATATTTTATTTAGAGGATTTTTGCATCAATGTGATGAAGTGCATTGTATTGTTAGGTATCTAAGACTTTTTCCTAACTACAGTTCTAAAGAATTTAAGTATTATTTTGTTATTTATTACTAAAATTTCATTTTATCCATGTTGCCACTACATGTGTCAATGTGTTTATTTATGAGAAAGATGGCAGACTCTTACCCATGAGTCCACAGGAGAAAAGTGCAGTCCCCTGGCTCATGGTCTGTGCCTGGAACTGTGGAAATGCAGGAAAGACTCAACATTAGCCAAAAATAGGTTTGAATACAGTGCACAGCAGGTTCTAGCATTAACAAGTTAATAAATCAACAAATAAAACCAAAACCTACTGGAAAGTCACATTTTTGTATCTATAACTAGCCCCGGGAGTGTATGTCGTAGTACATTATTTGCTGCTGAGAGATGAGAATAATAACCCATCAACAGAGAGAGAGAGAGAGAGAGAGAGAGGGAGAGAGAGAGAGAGGGCTCTGCCATAAATGCCTCTGATTGACGCTCAGCCCCAGAGCATGATGACTTCATTTCACGTGGCTGAGAGGGCAAACTCGCTCCACATTAGTGAGGGAATTTTCTCACTCTGTGCTGGCAGAAAGAACGTTTACACTGCATGGATGCTGATTATAAAACGAGTCAGGGTTGCTCAGCCTAGTGGAACTAAAATACTCCATTGTCATTTGGAGTTAAGTAAATGGAACATGGAGGATTCAAACCCAAAGGACAAACAATCTGGTGATAACAGTTGGCAGCTATTATAATGCAATTATCAGTAACTGTAACAAAAACATCCCTTACTCCAAAACATTAACATCCAAATAGTTCTTTTGACGGGCCTTCCTGAGATTCAGTATGGCAACAAATTTGACTCAGAGGAAGTTCAGTGTCAAATTTAAGCTGCGATTAAAGTTGACAAAATAGGAAAATATAATGTAGAGCCATGAAACTGCTACAGTGGCTGGCAGCAGTTTCCTTATTTAGAGTAGCACCTTGTTGTCTTCCCTCTTGACAAACTCAGTTGAGGCCTGTTGGCAAAACTATATATAAACATTGCAATGACACATTTCACACAAAAAAAGCTTACACAAGTAGAAAATATCCTCTCACCGAGCCCAAATCTGTACTTTTGGATGTTACATCATCGGCACCCTTCTTTTCCAGTGTTTTCTTGTAGATGATCACCATGGCAACACACATCCTTGTCCCAAGCCATTCCAGTGAGGGCAAGTAAAGCTGGAGGCCATCTTGACGGGCATGGTGTGAGCAGGCTGGTTTCTCATAAGCTTAAAAGACAGCAGCCCTCAACTCCTCCAGGAATGTGCTTCACTCCTCGGCCCAATCCTGAGCAGACACACAAAGATGAGCACAGGATTAGACTGCAGTACATTTCTGACATTCTGTCGACCATATAAGCAGAGAACAATCCAGCTGGATTGAGGGGAACAGATCCCCTGGGTAGAGGCGCTTAAATACACTGTCAATGGAGGGCAAATCCAATGCTTTCTTAAAGGAATACTCCACTGAAAATGTACCAAATACTCACCACCTGTTGACTTGAAAGGTCATTCTGAAATATTATGTAGAGAACGGCAGCTGGATTCACATCTGTCACAATGGATTCCAATGGAGACCAAGTGTTGTAGCAAATAAATGTGAGGCTGTGCTTAGACACAGTGGTGCTTTAAGCTGAATTCTAACGTCAGCATGCTAACACGCGGATGTTTACCATGTTCATCATCTTAATTTAGTTTGTTAGCATGCTAACATTTGCTAAATTGTGTTTGCTACTAAGTATAGCTGAGGATGACAGGAATGTCACTGGTTTTGTCACACTATTGCCTCATCATGGTTTGAAGCTTTGCCGCAATAAGGGTATCTAGCGATTTATTGGCAAAGCAAGAAGTTTTTATGAACATTTTGATATGTGCAAAAAATCCCAGGCTCCACTTGGTTCCCTTTCAAAAAATAACTTCCCTCTACATCATTTTTTTCAACGAGTCATTATGGTCTTAATCGCTAAATTTGGGGCCCTCCAAAGAGTGTGCTGGTGGTCATTTTGGAAATGTTAATAACATCTGAAGACTTCTAGTAGCTTTGATGTCCTGACCAAACCAGCTGCGATGAAAACCAACGGGTGACGTCACACCTCGCTACATCCATCTTCATATGCAGTCTATGGTTTTGACAGGGTTGCCATTAGAATCCATTGTAAATGCTGTGAGCTTTTCAGAGCCACCTTTCAAGCCTATGGATGAGAATATGATACTGAAAAAACAGCTAGCCTTACACACCCGGCCTTCAACCTTTTTTTGAACCTCTTGTCACTTTCCACATGAGCAACCTGTTCAACATCTACGAGACTGGAAGACGGAAAGTGGAAATTCAAGGAAGGTCAGTGGTTTGACAAGCTCCTTTAATTCTCAAGTGAGCGAGCAAACATTTCCAGCAAACACTCGCTTTGATTTGCAAGGCGTCTCTTATGTTGCCATATGGGAGACTACAAAGTTGAAATGACTGCGTTTTCACTTCCACATGGTCCCTCCACCGTGTCACCAAAAGTGGAACTCTATACCTTGTTTTGTTCTTGCCTGTCTATGTGGAGGATTATCAGTCATCTGAGAGAGTGAGTTTCCTCAAAGTGTTCCACAGTGGAGTACACAGAGAGGAATATAGCAAAGTCAAAGTTGTGTAATTGAATCCTCAGGGGCTGGCTGGGAATAGCTGACCTTGCGGTTATCAAAACAACCCTCTTCACATTAGTGCTGCACCACGATTGCAGTAAAACAGCTGATTAGCCAAAGATGTAAATCTATATCATAATCACAGAGGATTTTAACTATCAGTTCCACTTGAGGCTATGTCAGGTAGGGAAAGTGTAGTGGACACAAGATGGTCGTATGATGCCTGCAAGGTCAGAGAGTGTCTGTTTGAATGACAGAACAACTGCAGGCAGAAAAAAAAAAGGAAAAATGAAAGAGACGGTGTATGTGAAACAAAAGAGCGCTCTGTGCAGAAGATGAGACACCGTGGGAAACAAAAGAGGCGACATCAGAGGTTGTGGGTGGTGGGGTGGTGGGGTGGAGGGTGTGTGCGTGTGTGAGTGAGTGTGCAAGGGAGGGGACAGCATCACAAGACCCTGAGGGAGCTGACATACTGGAGGTGGTGTTTGCATTCAGCATATGATTTCCATTACTAACACTTTATCACATCAGGAAAACAACTTAAATGCAAGGATGTTTTTAGCAGAGTTCTACAAGAGCAACATGGCTCAGGGACGTCTGGCAGCTTTAACTTGTGGCCTTTGTGAATAGTAAAAGAAAAGATCAAAGCTCGGAGCTGGACTAGGTCAGGCCAGCTTATACTGTGCGTGACCATAACTACACAGATCTGTTCTCTGGAGCAGAGATAACTAGGGACGTGCTGGAGTAGAGGAAACAGTTGTTTATATATTACCCTTAATGGTTCCGTGATGGATGCAGATGGCATTGACACAAAGAAAAAGCCTTGCACAAAGAAATCACACTGGTAAAGATGAAAACAGCACTTTAACATGACACTTAAAGAACAGTAAAGGATGTTTTCCTTCCTTAGATAAATGGAAAAAAAGTCTAACTCTTGCCTGACACTCCGGACTCTGAAACTGTAAACAACTATTTATCATCTTTCTCATGGTCAGGGCATTACGTTTTTTTTTCCCATAAATCTGAGCCGAGTGCTTTAAATGGGCGAGGTTTATAACATAATTATAAACATTCCTCGGCTCCATGACATAAGTTGAACACACAATTAGAAAAGCCTAACCTAGCCCCACAGCCTTTGAAACCTATTCAAACTTGTGACTGTTTGTGAATAGAAAACATTTTGAGAAGTGCTGGCAAAGGGCAGCTTTTTCTTGTGCAGACAAACCTGTAAGAGCATTCCCAAGGCATCGTTGCCAATGCACTCGACTCATACTGCATTGCATTGCTGTGTTCAAAGATGCAGATAAAACTATGATCTGTTAAATGAGGTATGTCGTATTTAGAATTTCTGCCAAAGGGGGTGCCACTCCCTTCTGACGTCAAGGCCAACTCACCTCCATAGTACGGCTGCCATTATCAGGAATCAGTGGTAGTCTTTACACATCTGCAGCTAGATAGCTGTTTATCTGGGCTGAGGCAGCAACCACCGTGACAACTGAGTAGTCTAATCTCTGAGAAGGGGAAGAACAGTGCAGGACGTTCTTCAGACGTGGTTTTCCATCACATGCAAACAGGCTGCTGACTAACTGCAACCAACTCTGCAGTGACAGCGGCCTTCCAAAAAGACAACAATGCCACCAAGGACGAGCTGATCGGACTCCACACTTCCTTTGTGGTTGGAAAAAGCCTTTAAACCCATCGCTACTTTGGGGTGTTAGAAATTGCAAGCTATCACATGGCCTAAATGAGCGCTAGATAGGACAAGAGAGGAAACCACACAGTCGATTGGGTCGAAGCGGAGGCCTGCTTCAGAGTCGGCTCATCTTTCAAAAGTCTCTGCTCTATTTTTTATATGTCTGAACTCAGACATATTGTAAATGACACTTTTCTAAAACTAATAAATTGTGGTTAAGTCGAAAAAGAGTACAGATTGTCAGCTTAGCCACTACAAAAGGCATCTAAACTACGGCCCCCAAAGCTCTGTTTCCCAATTAGAGTAGCTTTTCCATACATTGCTCAGACTGTAATCCCAAGGGTTAGGCCAACATTACAAAAGGATTTGGCAGCTTTGTGTCTGACTGACAATTAGAGCTATTACTAATCCATTTTATAGCACTTGGACAGCTGGTGGAAAACAACACTGTTTGATATCGATGTTGCACCTTGTACAGGCTACCGAGAAGCATCATTTGTTAAGTACTTATAAGACCATATCCATTTACTATTTTTAATGTTATCACAAGATTTTTATCAAAGCTTTCATCTGTGTAAACTGATACAAAACTCAACATAAAAGTTTAAATGTTAAATTGAATTTCCAGACATTCTCCTTTGACATTCCTGCATGCATAACAGTCGGGTCTGTGTCCTGCTCACAACAATCCCAGGATTGTGGCCGTCTCAGTAATCCGAGCATCTGCTGAGCACCTGAGACAGCCCGACTTGAAACCGAACTGAAGGATTTGTGCTGCTCTTTATCACTGTACCACTTGTGAAAGGAATGCTGGGTAAAAGTCATGTTTAGCTGTCCTGTTCCACAGAGAGATTCCCTGGGAGAAAATATGCATGCTCCTAAAAAGCTTGTTTCCCAGAGCTATTGGCTCTGCTGGCCTACTTCTTTGAGTTGCATGGCTTGAGCGGAATCCATATTTGGACTCTCTCGGTATCATAATGGCGGGTGTGTTGACAGCGTGTCATAAAAAAGCAGACAGACATGCGAGGAAAGTGAAGCCGGGCTAATTGAATGACAAAATGGCAAAATAGTTCTGCTTTTTCTGCAGCAATGTGCACCATTTTCACTGTGAAATTTGAGTTTTTTTTAAAAGCTGAAAACCTTCTTTGTTAGTGTTATTAATTAGCAGCCACAAAGGGCAGGTGCCACTGAGTTTCGCCACGCATGACTGACTAAAAAGAAATTTATGAAACACATTGTAGGCTGTGAGCTAGCCCACAGCTGCCTGCATGTTCACAGACATTAGGCTATGTCAAACAGGAGGCACACTCTACATTTAAAGCAGTGAGTGAATAGTCAGAAATGAGCATGGCTGGGAGGCTTCAATTGTAGTTATCAGGCTCAGTTGAGGGCCTGGGGTACAGCCAAGGTCTCACAAGCATGCAGCTGCCCACTTACCATAAACACAAAGGCTCAGCATGGCTATGCATGGCAGCCAAGGAGGCCTACGTTTTAAAGCAGGCCTGCTGTTTAATTATCTCATACATAATCACTTGCACTGTATACATTTGTCCAGAACAAGAGCTTCGTTGAGCTCTGTAATCAAGGCTTCCAACAAACCTGTCCAAGTTGGAGAGAAATGTTGTCCACTTGAATGTTAACCTAACAAAGTCTCTTAATTACAAATGGTTGAAGACACAACATCCCTTCTACTTCCACAGCAGAATAACATTGCATCTTAATGGATCCAAATAAGAATAAGTCACATCCACTGGACACAGCCCTTTTATCTTTCAATGAAAATTAAGAATGGAGGGAGAAGAGGAAAGACTCTTGAGTTTTACATGCAGGAATTCATCCTTCCCCCCACGCTGCACTTCCACTGACCATATATACACACACACACACAAGCATAAAAAAAACATGAGAAAGTCAAGAACTATTTTCTTTTCCAAATAAGTGGTTGAACAATGTCATGACAATGGCATTACAATACACAGGCTATTAGAGAACCTCGAAAACTCGCCTAAATATTTCTTCTGTGATGTGGGAAAGGAAAGAGAAATCATCTGCAAGCTCTGATAGGCGGACTCTTTTATACTTGAGCTAAAACTGTTCAACAGTTTTTCAGATGAGCTTGCCAGCCCTCTAGGTGGATGCCTCTCAGTTTCAGAAGAAAGGCCCCTGAAAACTGAGCTTGTCTAAGTAACCAGCACAAACAGTCCCTTAAACCCCTTTTCCAAAATCCCTCATGAAAGGGAAATGAGTTTGGCAAAGAAATTGGTGTGACGGGAGCTCACAGAATGTTACACGCAGGCTACAGAGCAAACAGGATTTTGAACTCGAGAGAAAGGCCACAAGCTACTCATGATAAAATATGAAATGTACCTGCAAGTAAAGAAAAAAAAATGACATCTGCATCTTGACTTTAAGTATAATATTTTCACCACGTAACTTCATATAATTTATATATGTTGAAGCCACTTATGAACTCTAGTAGTCATAATCATAGCCATGGGACACCGAGGAGTTCAGGTTTAACAAGCTCCCGTGTTTATGATCCCACTGAGCACTTAAATTGCAGAATCTGGTGGATTGTATGTCAGCCAGTCCTGTCTTCATACCTGAGAGGAAGGTTGGCTAGATGGAGATAAGACAACAGCATTCCACTGCAACAGCACAAAACTTTTAACATACAAGACAGAGAGGGTCGGGGAAACAGACAAATGAATGTCCCAAATGACACGGCGTCAGGTATGAAGGCATGCACACGACAGCTGCTAAAAATGTGTTAAAAAGCTGTTATATGCGTGCCTTCAAACCACACACTGACCTATCTTGCCATGTGTGCCATGCATGAGCGAAAATCCAGTTTGAGATCAGACTGTTTGCACTTCAAAGCTGGCCAATTCACATAAAATGCTTTTCATCCATACTTCATGGAACACTTGATCACTCTGTCAACTAATATATCAAAGTTATACAGTTGTTGTCAGATGTCAAACAAGCAAAGTAGATGAATGGATGTTCCTGACATATACCGAGGATCATTTTAAGTCTCTGAATGGGTCTGAACATGTTCCAGATGTTCTTCAGATAAACTTATTGACACCAGGTTTTATTAACCTTTCACATAACCTTGCATCACACTGTCCCTTTATTTATCTATGCAAATGTAAAACAGAGATAATAAAGAGCAGATAAATATCAGTTCAGGCAACATTCATGTAAGAAATAGCACACACAAGACAAAAGGGACATAGCTAAGGCAGTAGACATGAGGCAAAGTTAAGCTAAGCTAACTAATTAAAGCTAAGTTTAGTTTCCACAAAGAAGTTATTGGTCACTTAATTTGACGTATAATAGTATTCACCATTCATGCGAATCACACACTTTCAAAACACCACCAGCATCACACTTCTCACTTTATGACCTAGCTACAGTTCCTCAGCTAGCTAGCACACAAACTATTGTTTACTTTTATTTGACCAAAAAAACACAACTCACAAGCATCACGGTGAGTGCCTCGGATCTTCCTAAAAATGCCGGGCAGTTGGTTAGTTTCGCTTGACCATGCTTCTTTTTTGCAAAAAGGTAGTTTAAGGCGTCGGGCAGGAAGCAAGGCGAGCAGTAAACTTCACGTCCTGCTCCAGACTGCTCCTACAAACTACAACATTACCCCACTGCACTACTGTCCACGCTAATGAGCCTGTGACAACATACACGAGCACGTACTATTTCTGACAGGGGAGGGGGTGTCCGGTAACTTATTTCTGCCACTAAATCTTTCACTTTTACTTGCTTTATTTGTAATACGTGACTCTTTACAACTTTTTATGCAGTGTGACCGCAGTTTTAGCCGTATGAAGCAAAATATGAATCTCTGTAAGACTTTTGTATAACACTTGCCACCCCCGCTCCCACAACTAGTGGTCTGATCCACCCTGCAGTAATGAAAAGTAATCACAGTTTTTGAGCTGTGCATATAGACAAGGCACTTTCACAATATACAGTGGTGTAACATGATAACCTGGCAGTTGTGTGTGACTTAGAGAGAAAAAGAGAGGGATGTGTGTTATATACACACTGCCAGCTACCCTTCACAAAATTAGCTCCAGTAGAATAAGGGTTAGTCCTGAATAAATACATTTATTACAAACAGATGTTTCCTTTTCCAGGAAGTGAATTCTGGCTTTATCATGATCTACATCGCTATGTGATATGCTATTATTGAACTGCCTCGGTTTAGTTGTCTATATATACACACATTGTGCATTGGGTGTATGGACAAAATATTATTATCAATGCAGCCAGTGGGTTCAAACTATTTTACAGCCTTACCACTTAAAATCTATTCACCAAAGAGAGATTTGTCCTTGTAAACTTCAGATTTGTTTTTTCATTTGAATACTTTTTTTGCAAGCCTCCAGACAGAAAAGCATGCATTGGAGATTTTTTGTTCTTCTTTTCGATCCTGTTAATGATTTGCAACTCCTCTAGTTCCTCAGGTTAGGAACCAATGCGATATAATTTCAATACAGATTGTTCATGTAAAATAGCATTGCATTTGCTTAACTTTCCATAAGTTTAGACACTGCATGAATGTACATTGTGCACCACTGGCAACCGCAGTCAAAATGCTTCTGTGTGTGAGTTTGTGAGCTTAGATGCCAAATGATTATAATTTAAACTCTGAAGATTGATATAAACCAATTATATCCATGACAATTACTGCACAAAAGTAACTTGATTTTTTTTTTTCTTACATCCCAGAAGTTGTCCCAGTAAAAAGATCAACAAAAATATCCATTTAAAATTCCTGTCACATAATGTACAGTATGTATACATTTATTTTTAGGGGCCTGAAGTTAACACACTAGGCCTCAGAAGGGTGGGGAGCTGAGGCTCACCCCTGGCAGACACTATTGTTAATCAAGGAGTAACATCTGTTGTGTGCCACTAATCTCCCCCAGACTGTCAGACTGTCCTCCTCGGTTTTAGACTGTCTGTCTTTTGTGTTAAAGGGCACCAAGGATTTGTCTCTTCTACTATGTGGGCTACAGCGTGGGGGTGACCAAGTTGTTTTAACCAAAACCTTTCCAGCAGTCTGAAAAGTGAGTGATTTGGCAAACAGATACAGAATACATGGCACGGCAGACTTTGCATGCTGTTTTGTAGTCCTAAAAGGCAGGATTTACTCTTTATGAGGCAGATTATCAAAACAACTGGAACTACAGGAGTCTTGCAATTCAACAGGTTTGGCAGTGTGTGTTGTGACTGTCAAAACCATAGGGGGCAGTATCTACCAATCATGAGGCGCAATGAAAAGGCTGTAAGACTGAATTGAAGTTCAATAGCTTCTTTATGTTTGAAGAATAATAATAAGCCTTGATTTAGTTGTTTTTGGTTATATCTCTTTGACTTTGTTAATGTAGCCAGCATATGGTTAACAGTAAAAAGGAAGTGAGCTTCCAAATCCCAGTACTGAGACCCCATGCAGAATGCTGTATGCCATCTGTGGTTCACACTGGCCTCTGACAGATGGCTAAAGGATTCCTGTTACAGGAGCTATCCCTTCTCAACTTTAATTAACAGTTAATCCTCCCCATCCCTAACAAAATCCAAAATTTTACAAGATGTTTTCATTCATAATTTTAAAGTAATGTGGTTAAAACATTTGACTCCGGTCACACAGTACCACAAATTAGTTGCAAGGCTGAATAAAGATTACATCTACAGTACTGTACAGTACTTTATTCTATATGCAGTTTTCAAGTTTGTTTGTCATCCCTATAATTCAGAAGATCTCTGTCATAAACCAAATATACAGTCAACTCTTGAAAAGTTTAGTTTGGCCAAGAGGGTGACACTTGAGGAAAAGAAAAACACTGACACCATTTGTCAAAATGCAGAAGTACAGGCATTTACAAATTAACATGCTGCAGCTTGTAGTTGAAATTATCCTCTGATGTGACTCAATGGGATACAGTAACTACAGTCAGCACATAAAAAAAGGAGCATATGGCTTTCATGGAACTCCATCTAAATTTCACTGCCTCTCATCTATCCCACTAATCCTTGCCTATAATGTTTATAGCCAAGTTAATTGAACTGGCACATCTCTGTGGGTTTGGAGATCCCTTCTAAGAAGCTCTAAAGCCATGTTTTTGCCAAAGCCTGCACATTGCTAAAACCTCCACAGCATCTGAGATGCAGCTGTTCTTCTAGTAACGGTTCATGAGTGACTGTATGAGGGAGTTATTTAGAAAAGGGGGCAGCTGAGCTCAGAACAATTTTTTTTTTCCAGTAATAATGATGTCTGTATGAAAAAGTAAACTAATAATCATAAACCTTTCATAAATTAAATACTGCAGGGCTGAAATGTCTGAGTTAGAGGTAAAGTGGTCAATGCTCCTTACTACTACTACTACCTTTGTTTTTTTTTATATATATATGGACACTTACAGAGGTGGAAGACGTATACACATCTGTTTATTGAAAAGTAGCAACACAATGTAAAATGTACAATGTAAACATGGTCCCTTTACAACTCCTGCATTCAAAATTTACTTAAGTACAGAGGTGTACAGAGGTGTTATGTTATGTAAATTATTAAAAATACTAAGTTTATATGCAGTGTACCTACATATTATACTGTTGGAAAATGATTACAGATGCTTTAACATGTAAGCAGCCTATCAATGTTGCAGTGGCTCAAGCCTGAGATAGCCGGAGCAATCCAATACATGACAAAGTCCTGTATTCATAATCATGCAGAATTCAAAAAAGGTTCAAAATGTAGTTTCAAAATTGAAAGTACTCATCATGAAGAAGAATATCCCATATGAATGGTAAATTATTATATTACACGTTATATCATGCTGGGTAGTTTAATCTATACAAGGCATCAAAGTTTAGGGGATGATTATATATTTTTGTGTGTAAAATCAGAATTTGCGATTACTGTAGTTGTCAAATAATTGTAGTGAAATAAAAAAATGAGGAAAAAAAAATCCCTCTGAAATTTAATGGAGAAGAAATACAAAGTAGCATGAAATGTAAATACTCAATAAAAGTACCAACATTGCCTTGCATTAGTAAATTACATCTCTGGCCACTAACAATGTTTACCCAAGATGACCTAAGATATTTCAAGAACTCTTAGTCTGAGGTTTGGCCCACCCACATTCAGTGCAGTAATTGGTTTTCACGGTCTACTGTGAATAACAGATTTATTGAGGAACAGTTGCTCCGGAGTCAGTTGGTTGTAACAGTTTGCTTTGACACAGTGAAAACAAAGACATTCTTACAATTTTACAGCAAGTGTCTGTTTGTTGTAACATTTCAAGTGCAGTGTGAAACATCTGTTTTTGTAACACTTTCTTCTCAGTGCAGTTTTATATCTTTAATCTGTTCAGTCATGTTAGAAGTTAAATATTAATACAATGTATAATTTGTACTATGTTTGTTCGCAGTGCAACAAGCTTGAGATTTACCATTAAATCCACTAATGAACTGGAAAGCACTTACTGAAAACTCCATAAATATTTAACATCTTTTTTCACATTTGACATAATTTTCCCTGATAAGAGCTCTCACGTTGATATATAAATAAATTTAACAAAATAACCTCACAGTACACTGGTTAAAAATGTTTGGAGTGGCTACTACTGAGCGGTTTTCACAGTTTTTGGTGGATCCTCTCCTTGAGAATCGGAGTTTTCATTCTCCATGTACGCCTGCACAGACCTCCACAGCGCTTTGATGTTCCCCTCGCCGAAGCCTGTCGCCCCTCTTCGCTCTATCAGCTCCAGGAAAAAAGTGTCCTCTGCAAAGATGGGCTTGGTGAACACCTGGAGAAGGTATCTAGAAACAGAAAATAACATGGTGAGGACACTTGGTTGGTCTTACATGACTCACATCATTTCCAGGTTAGACTTGTGGAATATGTTGTTGAATGCTAACTTAAACAAATTAGTTTTATCTTTGTTAACATGGGCACGAGACTCTCTCTCCTCTTGCCTCTCACCTTCTTTTTTCACTGGATGCCGTTTGCGATAAGGGATCTTGGTTCAGGTCTGTGTCCAGGAGAATGCCATGCTGCGCCAGCATCTGGGGGTTGTGTCCCGCCTCCTCAATCTCCTGCTGTTTTCCAACCTGTCACAGCACAGAGGATAGGTAAAAGTAATGTTAACCCTGGTAGAACAAATGAAAACCATATATCATATCTTGTTAGCCAGCAGTGAGGGGAGTGTTCAGATCCCAATATTAAAAAAATGCTCAATTACAAGTAACAAGTGCTGGAGTGAAAATGCTACTAAAGTAAAAGTATGTAAGTCTTATTAGCAAAACATGCTTAAAGTCTCAAAGTAAAAATACTTATAATTTATGAAAATGGCCTGTGTGAGTGTATATTATTATATATTACATTATTGGATTATTATTACTACAGTAGTTGGTTGATGTGGAGCTAATTTAAACTATTTTTTTTTCTCTTTTGTTGTTTTACTGTTTCAATTTTAACAATTCGTCATTTTCTATAAACTCAGCATATTTTTTGTATGTAAAATCTTAATCTGTAAATTAGGCTTTAAAGTAGTTGTCAGATAAATAATTTGTTATTACTTTGAAATTATTCACTATAAATTGGGCTTTGTGTATATATATTTAAATGGTGAGGTCACAAATTGAAATGCCAGTGCAGCTCTACAATTTTACTATTTACAGAGAATCCTGATATTATTTTGTGTAATGAGCATTTCATTACACACTACAATATCTTTTATGATTTGTTGAATAAAATGTGGGCCATTTCTTTAATTAGTCGAGTCATGATTGGAGTCTTTGAAATGGCAAAAGAGTCGTTGTGCAGTTATGTAAGAGTCAATCAAACCTCAGTGTAGTAGGCTGGAGGAGGCGAGAAAAACTGGACACCAGCTTCAGTCATGGTATGTGCTGTAGAGACAATGTTTTTTGTGTACAGCCCAATGTGCTGGATCCCAGGGGCCCTGTGCTGCTCCAAGAAGGTGTCAACCTGGTTCCTGCCTGAAACAAGTGCAGGTGCACAATGAGTCAGGAGTTGTAAAATCATAAATTGAGGCAGAAATAAAAGAAAAATGGAGTGGATGCGGTTACCTTGTCTTGGCAGTGACTCTGCAATGACAAACTTGCAGTCGGGCTCTTTTTTGTCCACAAAGGGAAGTGCAATGCCTGCTTTGCTGCATTTCCAATACTCCATAGCGGTAAGACGTAGTCCAATGCCTTCCTGGTTTATGACAAAACCTTCCTCTATATCTTCATTACTACTCACAAGAACAAACAATCAACTTTATTAATGCATTGAAGTTAAACAGAACAGAGAATATGTAAATATATTGAAATGTCAATTTAACAGTTTCTCACCTATCAATGAAAAACCTCTGAAACCCAAAGAGCTGCTCATACCACCTCATGACCTGGTGGGTGGTTTTTCTGGGACAGGCATAAGTTATGTGATCAAAATGAGTGACTGGACAAGAGAGGTCCTCATCTTCCAAGCTGCAGTCCTTTTCAATGACATTAAACCCAGGCAAGAAGCTTCCCTCGTACTTTGACCTGTCAATTAGTGTGTGGCACACATTTCCCACTATGGATTTAAGCACCGAGTAGGTAACAACACCCTTCTCGTCCTGGACAGTCGTGGGAGGAGTGAGGAAGTTGCAGCCCAGATGGCGAAGAGCATTGAATGACCTTTCCACATCCTCCACCTCGAAACACACGTTGTTTACGGTATCCACAGAGTAATGTGGGCTGACATCGTAAAGACACTTCAAAGAATTACCCTGGTTGTATTTCCCCACGTTGACCCGGTGTGGAACAGGTGAATATATGTCAGTGACACCTTCATTCAATCTCACACCACTCTGGTTTGGGCTCTCATTTACGACGAAAATAGCCGCTCCCTTCCTGAAAGCCAGTTGCTTGGACCCGTCGGTTAGTCTGGTAGCAAATAAATTAAACTTGAATTTCGATATAAGGTCGTTAGCTATTTTCTCCACGTTAGAAACGTGGAGCGAAATGTGGTGGAGCCGACTCAAGAAAGCTGCCATGTTTTGGATGTGACGTTTTGACAGGAGGCGTGTCCTAAAATCAAGAAACCCTTACCAAATAACTAATAACTAACAACTCTAACTTATATTTTGTTCACTATGATGTCCATATACAATTCATTTAACTTATAATAATATAAATTTGTGTGTGATATCAAATAAACTTTTGTTCCAACATGTTTCAGTGATGTAAGAAGCTAAGGGTCAATGAATGGTGATTCAAAACCCTACAAAAATCCTACGTAATGTTACAACCCCTTTAAACCCCGTTACTATGTATGTCCTCAAATATTCTCTATAAATTTTAGTATGCACAAAAGAAGTTTGCAAACAAAGTAGGGCTCACATATTTACTATCGTTGTCATATTTTCTGCAAATTAAGTGGCGCATGAGACTAGTTTAGATTAATTTGCTGTTTACAACATTGGTGTAGGTAATGTTTTATTTATAAAATCAAATGATAACATATCCCACAATCACACTGACTTTTTGTATAAGCTCGCATTCTCCTGAATATGGTAAATATTGGAAAATAGGTTAAGTAGTAAGTAGGAAATACGATGTACAGTAAACTTAAATTAACAAAATACACATAATTATTATTATATATTTGATGCGACATGAAATCTCCCAGTGCTTGTGAACCTCTCATAAAATAGTTGTGATATTTCCGATAGTAGTGAAGGCAGCACAGTACTTTCCTTTTATCCAATCGCGTTGAGCGCTGAGCCAGATGATTGGTGACGAAGGCAGCGTTTATTTTGGCCCTGCTACTCATTTGTCTCAGTGTCGCCGCCATTAAACAACACGGAGGCAATGTAAACCATGGAGTATCGCGGATTTATGCCATGATTCGAGGCGCACAGAGGCTTTGCCAAGCTGTGGTTTACTCTGCGAGGGGTTAATGTGTCCACAAAGGTAAACATGTGAGAGACCAAAGGGGTCGAAATAACTCGGATTGGGAAAGGTTTGATAGAGCAGGAGGAGGGGGGACTGGACGAGAAGGGTTTGTTGTGGTTTTTCAGCAGCACTCGAGAAACGAGCGCAGCCGCGAAACGGTAAGAGTTTGACATATTTTTCTTTAAATATTATATTCTTTACGACTTGTCCCGTGGCTGTGTGTTTTGTGAAATGTTTCGTCAACTGTTGAAGCTGGCGATAGCTATGTGTGCTAGCTGGGTTAGCTCAACAGCTACCAAGCTAACACTAAAGACTGAAATATTGTTGTAATACAATAAAGCCACTCATCCTGTGATTCAGGCTGTTGATCACGCTCAGTACTGTTTCTGGTAATAAACAGCCGGCAGATAATTTTTAGTTTTTCAATCACAGCTCAATCTCAGGCTGCCAATGTCATTGAAGATGTCTGCCTAGTTTACAAACTGTTGTCCGCATACTCAGGAGCACCCCATAACATTTCTTCATTTGGTTTGTGTATATAAAAAATACAACACTAGTTTATCATTTGTATTGACCCTCTAGATGATTCACAAATCTTTTGTTTATGGCGTACATCTAGGTGGATCTATCACCACAGTTTGACCAAACAAAGTGATCCACAATGACAGAACAGAAGGAAAAATGGTCCTGTGACTACTGCACCTATGAAAACTGGCCATCTGCAATCAAGTGCACGATGTGCCGTGCACCGAGGTCGAGGGGTCCCATCATTACAGAGGAACCTTACAAGATAGGCACTGATCTGGATCCCAGTCTGGAGTGGGACCCTCCCAGAACTGAGAGTGGCAGCAGCCTCCTCATCTGCCCTGACTCGAGTGCCAGGCCCAGGGTCAGGTCAGCCTGCATGTCCGAGATTGCTAATAAGTGGTCCTGCCAGATGTGCACCTACCTGAACTGGCCCCGGGCCATCCGCTGCACACAGTGTCTGTGTCAGCGTCCGAGGACCTGCAGCCCCACCGAGTCCCCCCAGACTTCAGGCTCCAACGCAGGCTGCCGTCCTGCTCTCCACTCCCCTGTGGACACCTGTGAGGAGTACAATGACAGAAATAGACTCAACACCCACCAGCAGCACTGGACATGCACAGCTTGCACTTACCAGAACTGGCCCAAAACTACAAAGTGTGTGGTGTGTGACCACCCCAAGCCCAACAGCCAGGAAGCCATAGAGCTGGGTGAGTCTGCAGAACCCTCACCTATGATAAATGAGCAGGACAGGGCAAGGTGGAGGAGCGGTTGCAGTGGAGGCCAGGGCCAGAGGAGATCCCCTCCTTTGCCCAAGAGGGAAGACAATGTCAAAATGGACTTCCAGAGGATAGAGCTTGCAGCCGGAGCCATGAGCAGCAAAGATGAGCAAGAGATCGACTTCAAGAAGCTAAAGCAGATAAGAAACAGAATGAGGAAAACAGACTGGCTGTTTCTCAATGCATGTGCTGGTGAGTTCTTTTTATACTTGTCCAACCAGTGCTGAAATGATTAAGGGAAAATTAACCAACAACTGCTTTTCTCTGTTTTATATTATTGTAAATTATATATATTTATCAGGTTTTGGACTGTTTGTCGAACAAAACAAGCAATTTGAAGACATTACCTTGGACTCTGGGAATTTTTGTTGTCATTTTTAACAATTTCTTGGCATATTTTAGATTAAAATATCCGTTATTATTTGAAAAAATAATAAATAGATTACCCAGTAATGAGAATAATAAACAGATACAGCTTTAATTTGCATTCCATAATAATAACAAACAGTCAAAGTATTTATTGGGCTTTGAATGTGTGTGAGAATACTTTTGCCTTCATTTCCCTCCATGGTCCACCTGAATGGTCTTGTTGGCACAAAGAATCCATACTCATTTTTCCTTGTAACAACACTTCTATTGTGTGCCAACTTTTTTTCCCCCTTCAATGATGTAATGCTTACTGATGACAAAGCGAGGCACTCCAGTCAGAGGCGACTGTTTGATTGTTTTTGTTCCAATGACACAATATGTAGTTCCTTGTAAGTTCTTTTTTTTGTTACAGTGCAGATGGTGCTTTACCCCGTGAAGGCCACGGTTGTACAATAGCGTGATCTACTTGGTGTTTTATTAATGAACGACAACATACTCTGTTGTTTAGACTACAAACATTAGAGTACAATAGGAATTTTGCAAGACACGGTGCTCGTCATGCCCCGTGAGAAGGGTTTTATTTCACAAGGTGGTGCTCTCAAGTGGAAACCGTCTGCTGTAGTGAGAAGCAACACATTACGGTGAATGGCAGCATAATAAAGATGTGCAACTAAATGGCTAGTAGCAATTAGATCCAACTCATCACTGAACCCCTAGCTGCCCTTGCTGTGCTACTGAGAGTGTCTTTGAGAAACTGAGAGGGTGTGAGTGCTTCCCAGCTGGTGGGGATGAATGGGCAGTCTGGGCAGCACTGCAAGAGTGGAGCCCGTGGACCAGAGAAGCCCCTGGCTCGCAGTCAACAGACCCTGTAAACAGTGGTGCTTATGTGCTGAGCAGGGGCCCCCAGGAGGCAAAAATAGCCTTGACAAGACATGAACACCAGTCAACAAAAAAAGCAGAAAAAAAAGCATGTAGGCAGCACATGATCGGCATCCTCCTGACCTTTGCACTGATTGCCCTCTCCAGCTTGTTGTTGTGGAATAGAAACATCAGTGAGGTCACATTGAGACAGTCCCACTCCCCTCCCTCCCTCCTCCCCCCGTGATATAGACACTTTTAGGCCTTTAACTGCCTTTTGGCTTAATTCTTAATACTGTCATGCTTTTTTATTCATGCTGTGTCACCTGACTTTTTTTTTCAGTTATGTTGCTGTTGGGTTCTTCAAAGTGTTTTGTTGGCGGAGGAAGTGCCTGAGTCGAACAGCACATTACGGCCAAGCCGAGCACTTCCTCAAGTCTAACATTTGATCTCACTTCGCTCTTCTGTTTCCCCACATTTCAAGTCAGATGTTTTCTCAGCACTCTGTATTTGGGCCAAAATCGGATGATCCCATTGATTCTGCTTTCCCACAAAAGGAAGCAGACTCTGTTTGTGTAATATTGTTCTTTTGTTTCATTGAAAGACTGTAACTGGCAAGTCTTGCTGGTGCAGATAATCAGTCTGTGTAAACATATTTTGCTCTTAGTTTTACAGTGATGTTGTGTATAGTTTGTGATTCTAAAACTATGTGGAGGAGTTCTGGTTTTTTTCGCCTTCAAGCACCAAAATGATCTTGTTGATCAGCTGAATTCTTATCTGATAGGCAAAAAAAAAAAAAGTCAGCCACACATGACCACAACATTCTTCTTAAAATGATAATATCAGTTTGTAGAAATTATGATAAGATATATTATTAAGTCCGCTGATATTAATATACTAGCTTTTATACAGGAACTTGGCCTGTAAAGTTGTTTGGTCACATGGGGCGTCAAGATTACACAATATTAATGTCTTTCTAGATAGTCACTGTGTCGGACTAGATGTTGATGGTGTTGCCATGACTTTGCAGACTGCTCGTTGAACCCTGACCAATCATAGCTAGCGGGCTTTACAACCTACATGGTGTTCAAAGGTGATTGGATAGGAGGGGTCAGAGGCTTCTTGAGTCAGGGATGGTGTCATAGATGTTGTCTAACTAGATGAGAGAAAGTGAAACATTCTGATGTTTGTCTGTCAGGGTGTCATGAGGCATCCTAGTTGCAGAATTGGTCATCCTCTTTTATTACACATTACACAAGACACTTCTTTTTGGTCCAGATGCCCTGTGTCTGTCAGATCGGGCCATTTTTAGGGCTGATATCATAAAGTCTGATCCAAGAATAAGTGGCAGCACAGCCTCGACCAAACAACTTCTTTGGATAAACAAAGAAAGAAAGCGAACTGTTCCATGAATGTAATTCATTTTTGTTATCCACTATCCACAAATTGCTTTAATTATTGTTTTTTAGTTCTGAATAATTCCATATATGTCATGCATTGTACTGTGAGAAGGCAGACTCAACACTATACTTAATGTTGACATTCAAAGGTTGCATACAGTATGTGGAATTGAGATACAGATTGCATCTTAATAACTTTGACCCAAAGCAAGCTAGTTAAATGTTTGTTTTTTTCTCACACTATCTATATTCATACACCTGCAAAACAGGTCATCACATTCTTTATTTTCCATGAGATCTCCAACATGGCCAGTAGATCTTTTTCAGCCACAATCGTTTGGCATCTATTTACGGATCTGTGTTTGCAAAATATCACCCAGCATGTGTAAAAGGAAACCCGGCCGTTTTTTTGGCACGTTCCAGGCCAGGTTACCTCAAGGTAATTTGTAACTGTCCTCTGCATTGCCAGAGAACATCCTCTCACAAGGCAGTGTCTGTTAAAATTAGCCAGCGTACTTCAGCGTTAACTGTGCTGTGTACCTAGCTGCCCGCTCAGTTCACTCATAACAGATGTTGAGACTACTAGCTCCTCTGGAGTGGGGGGGGGGGGGAGGACGCTAATCTGCACAGACTGTCCTCTGTCTGACATAGCTCTCTGATAGCTTGTCATTATGAGCTACATACTGTAGCCCTGTCTGTTGTGCTGTGTAGTAGCCTGACAGTGTGATAACTGTTCTCACACTGGGTTAGCTAGTGGCTACATCTAGAGGTCATCTGAGCTGCGGATTGACGTCAAGGGCAAGAGAGCCTGAATTCTTTTTGCATATATCTCTTTTCTCCTGCTTGAATTTGTTACGAAAATTCCTCCCACATTTGAATATTAATTGGTAGTGACTAGGAACAGTACAGTCAGTTTGATGGATATTTCTGTAGTGCTTTCATTGAACATGGCAAGCTGTCGGTTAAATCTTTGCTCGTATTACAAGCAGGGACGCGGCTGCTCCAAAAGTCAGTCTTGTCCATTTACAAAGCATAGGCCTGTTTTTTAAAAAGGGATTCCCATCGTTCTTTCTACATCAATTTATATTTTGCAGACGTATATGGCCTGGTAGATTAGATCACATGCATTCAGTTGTCAGTTCATATTAGCTCAAACTAATGTCGTCTAATATAACAGCCCTGCAATAAATCCTATCTGCATGAAGGTTTTAAATTAATTAGGCCTACTGAATTCAAAATTCATGGTCATTTTTAGGTTGTAGTTTGTAGTGCTGTTGAAGTGTATTGTGAGGTGTGTTTTTATATTTAATCTAAACATACTTACATAAATGGGGTACCTAATAAGCTGGTAACTGAGTGCATTTGCTTTATGATGACAGCAGTGTTTTGTGTAGAAGCTGCCATTTGAATAGTGACAGCTGCTGAATTTGAATTGTTTGAATATGAGCTGTCCTTGTTCCTTAAACATATATTGAAAACAATGTAGTTGTGTGTGTCTCTCTCCACCCAAAGTTCAGTAGCCTGTGTGTGTGTGTGTGTGTGTGTGTGTGTGTGTGTGTGTGTGTGTGTGTGAATTCCTGGAAAAGCGACCATTTTCTAGTTTCAGTGCCAACATCGGTTTCCTATTTTCTGACCTTCCTTCCTCCCTCCTTTTGTAACTAACATTACACTCCTGCAAGGCCTTCATCTTATGACATACTGTGAGTGCCAATTATTACCATTTCCTAAGTAACTCAACTGATGACATTCATTGCACACTGACATCTCTTATTAAAATAGTAACTAACAATAGACCAAAGTCCAGTAACAAGCAAATAAGAAAAATCTACTAGCTGTCTCGTACACACCAAGCCTTCTCTGTCTGACCCTGCTAAAACTTCTTCTCCTTGCACTCTGAAACTTGCACTGCTTAAAGTTAGATCTCTAGATAAAAAGACTTTCATTGTTTATGACATCATTACTGCTCACAAACCAGATTATATCCTCTTGACAGAAACCTTGCTTGATCAAACTCCTAATAAGGAGCTGAATGAAACATCAACAGCTAACTACAATTTTCTACATTGCACTCAGACTAAAAGGAAGGGCGGGGGGTTGCTGTGGGATATAATAATATTTTTAGCTGTAAATCTGTGTCTTTTGGCAATCAACTAACTTTTGAATATTTAGGTCTAGTTATTGAATATGTATATCCTGCTGTACTCCCTCTTACTGTCGTATCATCCTCCTAAACTGAGAGAGAGTTTTCTGGAAGAATTTGGTGAGCTGTTATCTAAAATCACAATTGATTTTGACAGTATTATCATATTGGGTGCTTTCATTATTCATGTTGATAATAGTAACAACTCTGATACAAAACAATCAGTTTATTAGAATCATCAAAAAGGGTCACACACTTAACCTTGTCTTTTCTAAAGGTCTTGATATTGTAGAAACAGCTGTTCTAGATGTTGCAGCTTCCAACCACTATTGCTAAGTTTTTTTTTATATAATACACTTCCTTGAACAGATAAATATTGATAGATTCATTAACAAACGTTACATTAATGATGTTATGTCCCAGATCATTTGATCATGTTGCTGTCGGAAAGCTGAACGGAAATGGAGGAAAAAAAACAAATGAATCTATAAAAATGCACTTTACTGTTATAAGAAAAAGATGAAATCTGCCAGACAGGCGTACATTTCTCAATTGATTAAAAAATAATCAGAATAATGCCTCATTCTCATTCCCTTCAATTGACAAACTGATTAATCCCACCAGATCTAGCCCTCATTTGCCGTTTTCTTTCAGGAAAAAGTCTCTCATATTAGAGATAATGTATCAATTTCTTGCAGCAATAAATCTGGCCTCCTGTCAGCCTTACACCAATTTACTGCGATGAGCTCAATGTCTACATTCTCACCTGTTAAATCCAGAGGATGTAATTTAGTGCCTAAAGTTTTGCCTCTTGATTCCATCCCCACCAAATTGTTCAAAACTGTCTTTTTCATTGCTTTATAAATAACATAGTAAATATTATTAATAGCTCCCTGCAGACTGGCATTTTTCCAGCTTCTCTCAAGCCTGCTGTCATCTCACCTCTGCTGAAGAAAAACAACCTAGATCCATCCATTTAATTAATAATTACACACCAATCTCCAACCTCCCTTTTCTAAGCAAACACTTGAAATAGTTGTATACAAGCAACTGGATGAATATCTTTCAATTCACAATATATATATAATACATACCAGTCAGGTTTCAGAGCAAAGCATGGCACCAAAACAGCCCTCATAAGAGTAATCAGTGACCTTAAGATCAACAGTGACTCACAGACTATTTCCATTTTAGTATTACTTGATCTCACTGCTGCCTCTGACATTGTTGATCATGACATTTTAATTCAATGGCTTCATGATTCATATGGCTTAGTGGGTCCTGTTCTTAACCGGTTTTCATCCTACTTAAAGGGCAGGAGCTTTTATGTTTCACTTAGTAGTTTTTAAATCCGCAGAAGCAAATATTTTCTCTGGGGTTCCACAGGGGTCAGTCCTCGGGCCACTGCTCTTTAATTTATGCATGCTCCCGCTTGGTATCATCATAAATAAACATAATATATCTTAATGTTTATATGAAGATGACACACAGTTGTACATTTCACTTTCCTCTGGTGATCTCAGTCCTGTTAACAAACTAGTAAACTGTATTGATGATATTAAATACTGAATGTCCAGAAACCTTTTTAAAGCTGAATACAGACCAGACTGAGATACTCAGTCCTAGAATTCAGAGACAGGAAATTTATTCACACTTGGCATCGCTGTCTCCGAAATACAGTGAGCAAGTGAGAAACCTTGGCATTATTTTGGATACTCAGTTTTGAAAATCACATTACCAATATGTTGTGTTGATGTTTTTGGGTTTGTAATTGCTGTGTGGGATATTTAATGTACGTTTGGTGTATGCTTCATGCTTATATTCTTATAATTATATTGCATATGTTATGTTACCCATGTTCTTATGTTTAAGCCTGTATTTTTATATTTTGTTTTTCAATGTAAAGCACACATTGAGCTTACTTGTAATGAAATGTGCTATGTAAATAAAATTGCCAATTGCCATTTTCCTTCTGCCGTAGGTGTGGTGGAGGGAGACCTGGCGGCGATAGAAGCCTACAAGTCATCCGGCGGTGACATCGCCAGGCAGCTCACTGCAGACGAGGTGCAGCTTCTCAGCCGGTCTTCGGCGTTTGACGTAGGCTTTACGCTGGTTCATCTGGCCATTCGCTTTCAGAGGCAGGACATGCTAGCCATCCTGCTCACAGAGGTTAGTGTACTTATAGATTTGTCTTCACCGCCACAATAAACTTTAGCCAGGTTTGATTAAACCCTTTAACACACATCGCATTTATATACACAAACACACTGACAACTCAGCGGCCTCTAAGAAGGCTTGTATGCAGTGATATAAGAAATTATAGGTAATTACTGGTGATTTTGTGACTTCATTTATAGGAGTGCATCGTTGTGCTCGAGTAAGTTGAAAGCCGTTAAAAGTGAAACTGTCATGTTAGATAGGGGGAAGTCAGAAGTGCTTCTGTAATTTGGAGGCTATTCTATATTCTCTTCTCGTCAACCACGTCAGTCTATAATTGTTCTGCGCCATAGTAGACGATAGCAGATGCCTGTAATGCCTATAATTACAGTGGAAGTGCACTTTGAGGATTAGGTGGAGGATTAGCCTGGCTGCAGTCCTGTCAGTGCTTCCTAATGGACGTGATGCCACAGAGCTGATGTGGTTTGCAAGGAGGGCAAGCAATGATTCGGAACAGCACGGAGGGCTGCACAGTGAAGAAAAGCAATGAGATTGGAAGAGAAAAGACGGCACAGATATTGCACATAAAATATTCAGACTTTTGTTACTGTGGTCCTGCTCTCTGGAACGAGCTGCCTGCTGACCTGAGGTCCATCACAACTGTGTCTACATTCAAAAGCAAACTCAAGAACTTTCCTATTCTCCCAGGCTTATAGTTAATTACTGTGTGTGCGCGTGTGCATTTTTCATTGGGACCTTTTCCGCTATAAACACAGAGTTTTATAAATTAAAGATTTTCTTGTATATGAACCACTTTAAAGACTCAGTGGAACAAATGAGTTAATTTTTAAAGATAGGGTCAATTTCCATAACTTAGGTAAATATAAAATATTTATAATAAGATTATGCTTTGATAATTATTCAGATTCATGTCAATGTTTAGCCACCCCTAATATATCTGACCTAATGTTGTGACACCTCTTTATGTCTCTTGTTTTAAGACTGAAAATAATCACTATCATTTTCTAAATTTAACTGAAACAGTAACATTTTTTTATGCTTTACATGTGTCTCAAGTATCTGATCATGCCCATATTGGTTTATTTATCTTCCTGTATTCAATCTGTGTGTTTGTCTCTTAGGTGAACCAGCAGGCAGCTAAGTGCATCCCCTCCATGGTATGTCCCGAGCTGACGGAGCAGATCCGTCGGGAGATTGCCGCCTCACTACATCAACGCAAGGGAGACTTCGCCTGTTACTTCCTCACTGACCTGGTCACCTTCACCCTGCCTGCAGGTACCCCACTATATTGTGCAACTCACATCATTTCGCTTATTGGACTTCTTTGCAAATGTGTAATATAACACCACTGTTTATCCTTACATAAATTAAGCTTCATTAGCCTGTGTTGCCAGAATTTTATTTTCCCCTGTAGCCTCAATAAACACCTCAACAACCAGTCTGAACATTTGTCTTTTTGAGGCTTTTGGATAAAGTTTGACATGGGATATTAAAAGCTACACATACTCTGCCAGGGAATAAAAGGAAAAAAATAATAGTGTGATTTTGGGGATTGCTCTCCTCTCACGTAAATATACAGCATTTCAATGTGTGATGTTTTTCCCCACTCACTGGAGAATTGGAAGAATGATGGCCAGCCTTCTTGTGCAGAGAAACAGCAGCTCAGTGTCCCATCCCTGTGGCATAATGTCTTTACTGATATGACATGCACTTTGCTTTTCAGAGCCACCAGTTGTATTCTGCTGCCACTGCCGCTGGGATGAAAGATTATGCAGGCTTCACTGATAGATTAGAATTTTTTTTTTGTGTTATGCCAAGTATTTCTTTGCAGACAGAATTTGGCCCCAGGCCAGCTGCAGGGCTCTCTCGTTCTCTGTTTCTGTCTCTCTCTCTTTCAGACAAAGCCAGTGCCATTCACTATTGAGCCAGAGAATAGCCACCAGTGTTCTGGCTTTGTGTGTGCACAGTTCAATACACACAGAAACACAACATGCTGTACAGAGCTTGTGTTTACAGTGTGCCATTGACAAAATGTCAGCCAATGAATGGAATTGCGAAGAACATCCCCTCTGTGTGTCATTACTGTAGCGTTTTTGTGGCCCTCGGTGCAGTGTACCATTAGGTTATAATGAGAGTGAAAACAGAATATATTTCACCATGTGTCTCTGCAGATATAGAAGACCTACCGCCTGCTGTCCAGGAGAAGCTGTTTGATGAGGTTTTGGATCGAGATGTGCAAAAAGGTATCCAAGAGTTATTCATGTTCATATCTAATGTCTGCCCGTATCCAGTCACATGTATTCAGTCATGATGGGTTTTGGTTACCTGTGATTCATCCGGCCGTGCTGTCGTCCAGTGTGCGCATCAGCCATCAGCCACAAGAGGAAAGGACTTGTCTGGTCTTGTGCTCTTCTGTCTCCAAACAGCTCACCACTTCCTGCTTCATCTTCTGTCCCCTCTGTAATTAGCCTAATTGAGCTCACTGGTTTCCTTCCTGCACACTTAGCACATGACACATTCACAGGACTGCACTCTGTGTGTCTGTGTGTGTGAGTGTGTGAGTGTGAAAGCTTCTGAACATGCATGTGCATTTTTGTATTGCACTGAAGGTATCAGAGGAGTCTTGTGGCCTATTTAAGCCTTCATAAACTGGGTTAATGGGGAGAGGTGCTCTGGGTTTTTGGTTTTTCCCATAGAAAGAAGCTGAGGAATCAGTAAATATCTGCAGCTAAGGAATCAGTAGAGGTATGTTTTAATGGTATTTCAGGTGGACAGGAAAATGCTGAAAAGCAGGTTCTGCATAGCACAATTCATCTCCATAACTTCTGGCTGCAGCAGTTGCATATTTGAAACTCAACACAGCAGCTAAGCTCCCATGTGGAGTTATGTCTGTCAGGTTTTAAGTCAGTGCAAAATTGTGGTTGTTCTTATAAATCCAGTGTTATTTGTTCACTGGTCAGCTGAGGTAAAAAAAAAAAAAAATGCAATCACCGTCACATTCTCTCACCTAAAAAGTTTAATTTCACTCAAGAAATTATCCCCCTTGTTGCTTTTACTGAGGTTTGGCAAAAACAGATTGGCATGAACATGACTTTATGGAACCTGTTCTCCTATTAGTGCCCTTACCTCCATGCATTTATCTCTCTGTCTGTCTATATACAGAGTTGGAAGAGGAATCTCCTGTCATCAACTGGTCTCTGGAGCTGGGCACACGTCTGGACAGTCGTCTGTACGCCTTGTGGAACCGCACTGCTGGAGACTGTCTGCTGGACTCAGTTCTGCAGGCCACGTGGGGCATCTACGACAAGGACTCTGTCCTCCGCAAGACCCTTCATGACAGCCTGCACGACTGCTCTCATTGGTGAGGCACCCAACCTTACACTCCAGTCCCTATAGTCATTAACATCCAGGAAATCTTTCTGTTTTTTTTAGTACTTGAAATACTGTAATTTGCAATGCAAAATGAAACATATCTTTTTGAAATATAAATTTGACACAATAAGACACGTCTGGCTTTCAGTATTCCTAATTATTATGGAAAACTAACTTGAACTATGAAGCTTGACATCAGACAACAGTTCTGTGTGTCATCAATATGAAAATCAAGTGCAACATTTGCAATCAATCAATTGCAACATTTATGTACATTTTTGAATAAATAAATACCTAAATACTTAAGACCCAAGTCAAAGTTACAAATGTTACATTTAAGTAACTGAACATTGGTTAATGACATACAGTATACAAAACTGAGTACACCCCTACTCATTAAATCATTAAAATGTTAAATGATTCAACATTGTATCATCTTACAATAACTGTAGTATTTTTAGGGTGGAATGTAGGGTATTTGATCTTATTTGTGACCACCGAAACAAAAATGATTATACCTGTGACTTCCAATTAAGACTAATTGCCTGAACAAGGGTAGTAATAATAATAATAATAATAATGATAATAATAATAAATTTATTTGTACAGTACCTTGCATACAAAAAAATGCAGCTCAAAGTGGTTTACAACAAAATAAATAATATGCACCAAGTGCTTCACATCAAAAAAGACATAAAATGAACATAAAAACATAAATGTACATAAGATGGAAATAAAACCCACTTGGTAATATTAATAAACACAAGATAAAATAAAGTGAAAATACAATGCATAGAATGGGTACTTCAGTGGTGGTAATTGAGTCAGTGTTTCACCCTTGTGTACACAATCTGTAAATCAGCACTTAGGCCATATAAAAGAACCTGTGAACACCCCGACTTTCTCACTTTTGGCCAGGGTTGTGTCTAATGCAACATGGCTCCACATGGTGAGGAATTGCTTGAACAAGCAAGAAACCAGATTGTGAGACTTCATAAAGATGGGAGGGGGTACAGGATCATCAGTAGGCTACTGAACAGAAGCCAAAACACAGTTGCAGCAGTGGTTAGGAGGTACAGGAGGATACTACCAATAACAGAAGGCAGTGGCTGTCCTTGAAAAATGACGACATGCACAATTCGCTATTTATGCAACCTTGCATCGAAAAACAGACGGGTAACTGCTTCTGACTTGGCACAAGGATTATCTGTGGAAATTGGTGTTTCAGTGACTGCTCAGACAGTGTGAAGGACATTGCATGAAGTCAACCTCTATGGATGAGGTTCAAAAAGAAATCCATTGCTTACAAAACGGCACAAAACTGCAAGATTAAACTTTGCTTAAGACCATGAAAAGATGCCTGAAGCCTGGCGGCACATTGTTTGGTCAGATGAAACCAAAATAAATTTGTTTGGATCGGATGGGGTTCAGCATGGTTGGCATGGACCTGGCCAGGACTACCACAGTGACTGCATAGTACTGACTGTGACACATGGAGGTGGGAGTGTGCAGATGTGGGGCTGCATGAGTGCAAATGGTGAAGGGGAGATGACCTTTATAGATAGCATTATGAATGCAAGTTTGTATACCCAAATACTGAATGAAATGACTACCAGTCTCAAGAAGGATGACAGGAGAGGGATTTTCCAACATGACGATGATCTCAAACACACTGCAAAAATTGCATAAGAGTATTTAAAGAAGGAAAAAGTGAAATCTATGATCTGCCCAAGTATGTTCCCCGAATTGAACCCAGTAGAACACCTTTAGAGTATCTTAAAGAGGAAGGTAAAGCAACAAAAACCCCTCCAGCAAAGAGAAGCTGAAAACAATGACAGAACATCTCTCCACAGATTTGGGCAAGACTGGTATCATCCCTGCCCAGGAGGATCCAATCTGTCATCAAAAACAAAAGCAGGCATACAAAATAATAAGAAATAAAAGAATGGAGTCTCACTAATGAAGGGTGTGCTTACAATTGTTGCAGTTCGTTCTTAAATACGAACTTTTAACTAGTCAAACATTCTGTTTTTCAAGTGAATTGGCTTAATTTTTCTTGGGTTTTGCCTGAGAGGTTATTCCACTTCATAGACATGTTATAACTAATGGTGTGTTAAAGGTTTTCCTGGTTGTCTGCAGCCAGTGGACTGCTGTTGCCGTCATGTCTCGCTGGCATTTGGCAGTGGTTTTAATAATTTGACTTACAGGCTCGCTGTAGATGCATTACCTCAGGATATTTACATACTTCCCTTAGCACAGTCAAATACAGGATGATTGATTGCTTAATAAAGGTAATGAATGAAAGCGATGTTCTAATGTGTATTGCAGTAGTTATGAGGATTTTGTTCATCCATGACTGTGTGTCTTCTTATTATGAACCACCTAAATTTAGCATTTTTAAAGGTCTTGGATGTGGTTATTCTCAGTCATTTGAGGCTGACAGGAGATACTGTTTCATCAATGTTTGTTCTCTGTGCACTACTTTCAGTCGGAAAAATGTCACCCTGCTATGTAAGCAGGATGACATTTGATACCTAAATTTGATTAAAGTGAACTTTAAAACAAGTGTAACCAAATGTAAAACATGCTTTGATTTTTTTTAATAGGTTTTACACACGCTGGAAGGAGTGGGAGTCGTGGTACTCGCAGAGCTTCGGTTTGCATTTCTCCCTGAGAGAGGAGCAGTGGCAGGAAGACTGGGCGTTCATTTTGTCTCTGGCCAGCCAGGTAATTACGAGGTTCCTCCTGGTTTACTCACATCCTTTAATTCACAACCGAACGAAAGACAGAAAACAGCTCAGTACGGTGGTGTAGATGTTAAGGACAGGGGAATAATACCTGGAAAAAATCAAAAGGATGCATTTTCATAGGCAGAATGGCAGGTTTATGATCATCATATTAGAAATTCAAATGTCATGTAATAGTAGAAGTGACACCAAATTAATTATGGCTATGATCTGTTTTAGAAGATGATTAAACTGCCTGTCACACATTTAATAAATGCAGGAAGTTCACCTCTCATTTATACAAAAAGAGCAAACTGTATTCTGTCTCCTTGTTTTTTTTTTATTCATATTTTTGCTGTTGGAGAAAAATAAGGTAAACAAGAAAATCTTTCTTCTCCTGTGTAAAGGCACCCTGTGGATTTTTCTTGTAAACAAGCGCGCTTCTATTTACATTCAGTGTTTCTCACCAAAACGCATTGTGTATGAATCCTTTAGGCGTAACACACATGTTTGAATGCAATTCCTTCCTCATGAAACATTTATAAAGCAGATATTTCTTTAAATTGCGATAAGTCCACAGCGGAGGTGGTTCATGTCTTGGTTTTCAATTTTGGTGTTTATTTACGTCTCATCACACGACTCTTGAGAGCCGCTGTCTTATAGTGGCCAGGAAGTCAGACAGAACTCCAGTTGCATCAGTCTGTGTCCATGTGTGCACAGTACTGTACTTGACAGCGCCTTTGAGGAACCATGAAATTACATTTTTTTATTGATAAAAACAAATTAAAATACTAAAGCCCTTAGAGGAAGACAGAGAGACAAAAGTCTAAATATTGAAACCAGGATCAACATGCTGATAGACACAAACTCATAAACTCACAAAAAAGATGAAAGCAATTTAATACTCCTACATATGAGCACAGTGTCATCTTAATGCCTTTTGGAGTGTTGCTTATTAACTTTCACACCACAAAAGCTGATTGACCTGGATTGATCCGAATGGGGGAAACACAATTGGATGAGAAGCACAAGGGGGGAAGGTGGTTCGTGTGTGTGTGTGAATGACAGGAAGGACATAAGCAATTATCGTAGATCCCCTCAGATGGAGTTGTAGATGGACTGACAGACAGCTCATCTGCTAGGCTGGCACGCCCGCTGAAGCAGCACTCCTTCCCTAACATGTGACCACGGGATTACAGGCATTTAGCTCCCGAGAGCCACTCCACCGGCAGTATAAACAAACACAGCAAGAGCTACCATGTGATAACCTCGTCTAAAGGCTTTGACAGTGACGGAGAGATGAGATCCAAAAAGATAAGATCAGCCTTTATAATCTCTCTTAAGTATGGATGACTTTGAAGCCCCCCTTTTTAACATGAAATGCCATTGTGGCTGTAGTATATTTAACAGCACAGCAGTTATGTAATCTGCTTTCTGCTTATTCAGATAGTACAACTGAGAGATGAGGAGGAGCGATAGGGTGGCACGCAGACCTACTCAGACCTGCTGTGTTGCAGGTTCACAGTGTGCCGGACACTCTGAGTATCGCAATACGATCGCAGTTCTTGGCAGCGACTACTTCTCACCCTCCGTCACTATTTTTAGTTGTGTTGATATTGAATGTACAATTGGGGAAGTGTATATGATTACATCTACTGTATGACTGTACATGTCTTCTGTTTGTTTCTCCTTTTTCCTCCACACAGCCCGGGGCCAGCCTGGAGCAGACACACATTTTTGTTCTCGCACACATTCTTCGCAGACCGATCATAGTCTACGGAGTGAAATACTACAAAAGTTTCCGTGGGGAAACGTTAGGCTACACTCGTTTTCAAGGTGAGGCAGGATTTGAATAAACTTGAGAGATTTTAAATACTCATTTATATTGTGAAACTGTGCTGATATTTAACGTTTTAGTCAAGCATGGGTTCACCCAAATTACAAAGACTTTCACTTATCTCTTGTGGTATCTAACCATGCAGGGGTTTTTTTTGCTGTTCACAAGCTGGGAACAGTTTTGATAAGAACCCATAGTCCCCTTAAAACTGTTGACAGGCAATGCATTTTAGTAATTTTCCATAAATAGAACCCCATTCACCGCTATTGTATTGGAGTGAATGCAGAAGAGATGGATATCTCAAAACCTGGCCAAATAAAACCAGATGACCTGGCTTTACTGTATTCCACAAGAGGTAACTGAGAAAATGTTTATTTTAGAGGGGATAGATCATGCTTTTTGTGATATATATATATATTTTTTTTAATACTGTGATGATGTCTGATGTCATGTCATGTTAAACATGGTCGAAGTTCCAAAATTTGAGGGAAATGTGTGTAAAAACGCCCCCTGTGGGTCAAAGGTCAGGGCTTCAGCCTGCTCTGAACACTCCATTTGCAATGTTACCTCTACATCCTCCTCGTGATGACATCAGATTGCTCGTGCATGCCCAAAAATTCCCGTCTGCTTCCGTAGTCTTTGTTGCTAAGATTGTTCTATGGGTTGTGAGCATTGTCCACTCATTTTGGATCGGATTCGAACTTGAACATGTTCAGATGTGTTTGAGCGGTTTCCATTTTGAGTAAAGAAGAAGAAAAAGAAGTAAAATCCCACTACTACTGTTTGTTGACAAAGCCTCTGCAGAGATGCAACTTCTGGAAGCTAACCAATCAGAACAGATTATCATTAGGAGGATGGCCTTAAAGAGAAAGCTGCTAAAAAAACCCTGTTTCAGACAGAGGCTGAACTGAGGGGTTACATAAAGGACCAGTGTAAGATAAATAAGGAGTTTTTAAACTGTGAAAGATATACCAGTAAAGCCCCAGAATAAAAAAATATAGACCTGGAAATGTGCATATATGTCCCCTTTAATATGGGATGAACTGACCCCTTAGGTTCACTCAATGAACTGACTATGTATTTCTAAAGGCCCTGAATTTTATCATGGAGTTTGGCTTTGAATTCGAACTCTGCACACCAGCAACAGAGCATGAAATAAGGTCCTTGAGTCTTGCTTAAAGCCATTTTTATAACTTGTGAGGAATGAGCAGGAGTTTTACAGTATATGGAAACTAAGGAGAGGACAGCTGGGGAGTACAGTCACTCAGTAGCGCATCATATCTTTACCTCAGTTAGTCTTTTGTACTGCCTTTCATTTGGATAAAGAAAATAACCTCTGATGATTCATATACATTCAAATCAGTGTGCAGTGTGGTAGGTCATTGAACAGCATTAAATACTAACCAGAGAGAAGTGGAGTCGATGTAGAACTGGTGACATGGCTTCAGCCTACATTGCACACTAATTGTGTGGTGATTGGTAGTGTGTGTTTGACCTGGCAGAAGCCAGAGAGAGAGAGAGGAGGGAGGGTGAAGCAGGGCACCAGGGTGCGCCACAGAGCAGTTCTGTGCCCACAATGGGTCAGTTGTCTCTACTCAGCTGAAACGCAGCCACTTCTGATGTCAGGTCAGATCTGAGACGGTGCTTGGCCCCGAGTGACATTCACACACACAGCGGAATCCGAATATACAGCCGCAGAGCGTCGTGGCGAGCTCCCAGCTGGTCTGACTCGCTTTGTGTGTGTGTGTGTGTTTGTTGTGCTTCCTCAGGTGTGTACCTGCCTCTGTTATGGGAGCAGAGTTTCTGCTGGAAGAGCCCCATCGCTCTGGGCTACACGCGGGGCCACTTCTCTGCCCTAGTGGCCATGGAGAATGACGGCTATGACAATCGCGGTGCGGGTGCCAACCTCAATACTGATGATGATGTCACGGTCACTTTCTTGCCACTGGTGGACAGCGAGAGGAAGCTGCTGCACATTCACTTCCTGTCTGCACAAGAGGTAGGGACTGATACTAACATATGTAAAGCTAGAGCTCTTTTTTTTTTAATAATGAAAACATTTTGAATTTGAAAGGACCAAGAAATCCTGCATACCGTCGATCACTTGTACTCACTTAATTAAGATCGAACACTTCCTGATGAAGGTCTGAGAATTGAAACGTCATTAATAAAGTGAGTACATGTGATTAACAGTGTGCCGAATATCTTGGCCCTTACACAGTCACAATTTATGATCTGAAGCACCTGCTCACAAGATTTTCTGGAGTGTAAGAACTTTGTATGTTACCTGCTAAAACCATTTTAAATTAAAAAATAAAAGTTGAAATAGAATTTTAAAAGCATCATTTACATCGTAAAAATTCCACAGTTTTACCAAATATTTCCTTGCAGCAAAAACCACAACAAAATAAACAAAAATAACTTAAAAGATATGCTCCCTTTTTGGTGAAAATTGGTTTAAAAAAACCCCTTTTGTACAGCTGATGGTGTCAGATTACAATAAAGCGTACTGCTGTGAAGTGGCTGTCTAGGTTTGCGATACAAGAATGCGGCTGCCAGTTGTTTCATGCCTTAAACGTTCCCCCCCGTTTTGTTTCCGTGACGCCTTGTTTGTCTCGCGACTCAGATGGGCAACGAGGAGCAGCAGGAGAAGCTGTTGAGGGAATGGCTGGACTGCTGCGTGACAGAAGGCGGCATGCTGGCAGCAATGCAGAAGAGCTCTCGCCGCCGTAACCACCCCCTGGTCACCCAGATGGTGGAGAAGTGGTTGGACAGATACCGCCAGATCCGCCCATGTGCCTCTCTCTCTGACGGCGAGGAAGAGGAGGACGAAGACGAGTGAGTGAGGGGGGATGTAGAGGGGGGGAGGGGGGGGAGAGAAAAAAAAAGAAAGAACTGGACACTGGCTGCAGCTTGCAGGCTCTGGGAGAGTAACTTACTATCTACATTTCTTTCTTTTTCTTTTTTTTTTTTTCTCCAAAATGTAAATCTTTAACTTGTAATAATGCATGTGTTCTGTGAGCTCTGTGATAGAAAAGATACCAGCACCAACAAACTGAATCCTGATTACTGCTCCTATGAAAGCACATCAAGTCCACTTAGTTTGCCTTCCTATACTCCGATTTTTGTTATCAAAGTAATTATCTCGTATTACTCCACCTGAGAGAAATACTAGTACATATAGGAAAATATACTGTTCGTATTTAAGGAAATCCCGAAACTGCACTAGATGAGAAATTTCTTTTTTTTTTTTTTTCAATTGCCTGACAGAAATTTTGCTTATAACTGAGAGAGGAAGTTAATCCTTGTTTGTTTGTCAAGGTTTAAAGAGCACCTGTTTTCCTGATTGCTGATCCCTCTGCATCCCCTTCTGATGTTGGATTGTATTTATTTGTTTAGGAGAGTTAAGGTGCTGAGGTGATACCTTCTTTTTTTTTTTTTTTTTTTTTTTTTTTTGTTTTGCCCCGTTTTATCTGTGTTCCGTTTGATCCATTCAGTCTTGAAGTATTTCATTTTGCACAGATAATACCTACATTCTGTGAGGGGAGGGAGGGGAAGGGGAGGGGGTGGGGAGGGCCGAAAAAAATGATGTACAAGTTTACTGACATTTTTACGTGTGATTTAGTAGCTCATGTTGATGTTAGAGTGGGTGGTGGTGACGCTGGCGGCGGGGGGCGGGGGGGAAGAGAAAACCAAACACTCTGCCTCTTTCTATGGAGTGCATTAATATTAAATATGACTCACTTGCATCCTCTTTGTTCTCTCGTTATTGTGAATTTAATGTGACTGTTTGTGTTTGTTTCCTCTCACAACAGCTGAAATTACAGTTTGTAAAAAAAAAAAAAATCACTTGGTGACGGAGGGTGAGAATGTTTCTAAGTGTAATTTGTCAGGCTGAAGAGCAAAGTTGTAATTAGAGTTTTTAGAGGAACTGAGCCAAAATCTGATCTTTTAACGTCTTGTGAGCAGCCTATGAATCAAAACATCAACACAGAATTACTCTTCACTGTAACTAATATATTATGTTCAACAGGATCTCTATAGTAGAATGGAGAAACAAAAGCATGAGATGAGGAAATCCAGACAATTTACTAGACAATAAGGGTTGAATTACTACAAATACAGTGAACTTTCTATCATCAATAAATGGTTTAATAGTTTATTTAATTATAGGGTTAGTAAGTATTGTTGGTGTCAATTTTTTTGTCTTTTTCATGAGTCATTGCTCGCCCATGCAGCATTTTAGTATCCACTATGAGAACCTGTTGATACTCTAGCGCCCCCTTGTGACTGAGGATGAAACAATACAAAAGGAAGGTGTCAATCAGAAAAATATAATCCAAACATACTGTGCTAATTATGCAACGTACAAAAAGTCGATCATCATAATCAAACAGTCGGTACAGACAGCTGGTTCTCAGAATCGTATCTTTTATTTGAACTGCACTGAATGCTAAATGTTCACCTTGTACAAGAAACAAATACAAATACTCACACTAAAAACAAAAACATACTGCTGGCTGCCTCGTCTGCTATTGTTGGGACACTAAGTAGGAGTTTCTGCTATTGCTCTTACAGAGTACAGGATGCCCCAAAGAACCTGGCCTTCAATAGAAGAAAATATAAGAAAGAGAGAAGAGATAGGGTGGATCACATAGGACTATGGTTATAGGAACATTTAACTAGGCAATACAAATCTAACAGGACTCTTCAAAACTCTTTAACACCAAAAACGTGGGATGCGCCTTGTATATAAAAATACCACAATGGAGAGGATGAGGGAAGAGAAAATATCCAGACTAACCAGATTAGTCATATCTTTTTTTTTTTTTTCCTCAAAGACAAAATTCTGGGAATAAACAATATCTGCAAAAAAGTGTTTTCCTGAGTCATTAAGAAAAGTTTGCTTTAACCCTTTCCTGTCTTCAAGAGTGTGAACTGTGCTCAAAGAACGGAGGGAGTCGCAGTTTGTCCGCCGCTGCTGCCGCCGCCGCCGCTGAAATAGATGAGATCGGACGTCCGGTGGCTGTCAGTCATCTTCAGAAATGTCAGTTTGTCGGCACAGATGCAGTCACACCGACCTCCTCAAGTTTTTTTTTATGATTATGGAAAATGTTCTCTTCAGTCACACAACTCTTAATAACTAAAAGGAAAAAGTTAAATATTTAGCTGGCGCCTCCCTCTAAGTTCATCAAACTTCAGCTGCAATCAAGTGTATAAAGTTTTGTTTAGTGTTACCTGCTGATTGCCTCAGAAAATAATCTCAACAGTTGATATATTGGAGCAAATTTATGCCCTCTAGTGGTGAAAAACTGTAACTGATAGCTGTCATTTGTATTATTATTGCCAGGAAAGGGTTAAAACCCACTCTAGATTACTATAACTGATGAGCAATCTTTTCTTTTTGTTTGACGAATGATAAATATATATAAGTTGATAATCCATTTTAAGTCATTCACACTGAAGATCAAAAGGAAAAAAAATAATTCTCTTCTGAGGCATAATGAGGGGCCTAAACAACACACATTAGTTACATAAGGAGGGTCGGAGCTGGGTGGAGGAGAGGTGGGGAGGATCAGAGAGGGGAGGGGTCAGGGGCGGGGCGGAGGGGGTAAATAAGGTCCAGTAGCACATGATGCCAAAGTTTTTTTTTCTCTTGTTCTCCCGTTGGTGTGTCGAGATGCAGGCCTACGTCTCCCATGAGCTCTGAGGTGTAAAGGGTCGGGACAGAGTCTCATCGCGTGGCTGGGTAATCCCGGAGTGCTAAAAACACTGGACTCTGTGTCCACAATCATAGGCGTGTCCCGAAGAAAACAAACAAAGAAAAAAAACATCATCATCAAAGAGTAAAGTCGGTACTGAACCCAAAGAGACAGAGAGAGTAAAAACTAAAACGTTAAAAGTACAAATTCCCCGGAACACTTCTTTTGTTCCCAGTTGCCGACTGATTGACAGGCAGCCGCTTGAGTCGTTTCACTGTCTCTTGGTCCCAGTTGGTCAGTTGCTTTGTGATTGGTTGGTTCTGAGTGTCGACGGGTTGGAGATGAGATGTTACCGTTTTTTTGAATCCCTTCTGCTGCTATTGCTCGGTGAGGTGCTCTCTGGTCTCGCCATGTTTGGAGGGCTGGTTGGGCGACGGGGCCTGGGAGGGGTGTGTACCAGAGGGCAGGGTGTGGGCGATGGGCACCCCACCTGGCACCATGCCCTCTAACGCCCCCGGGATGCCACCTGGAGCCACTCCAACCACACCTGGCGGGTATCTGGTGAAGGGGGGGGAAGGGTTAGAGATTAGTGTTGAAGATGGAGAGACTAGCGGAGTGTAAGTGGACTCACGGGTTGATCAGTCTACATTCCCAACAACGCAAAAGAACCAACTACTACTGATACTACTGACTCTTTTCCATCTCGGGAACCTTTTTTAAAAAATGTGGGAATTTTTGCTGCATTTCTGTTACCTGCTTCTGACAAAGCAGTTGATGTGTGAACAAAGTGACAGTTTAGTCTGGAAAAAAAGCAAGATGAAGAGGTAGAGAACAAGTTTGCTGTTTCAAAGCGGTTAGTACTAAAGCAGTAATATATCCAGAAAATACTAGATTCTATCTAGCAATTACAGTGTTTTCTGTCTGCATGTGTCTTTTTTAACACACACACACACAGTCACGTAATGTGAACACCATGTGGAAAAAATTGTATGGCTGCAACTGCTTATTTTCATTTTATGATTGTTTAGTCTATAAAATGTCAGAAAACATTTGTTTACAAGTTCTGAGAGCCCGAGTTGACGTTTCCAAATAGCTTGTTGTGTCTGACCAACAGTTTAAAATCCAAACATATTAAATTTTATAAAGATATAAAAGAGTGAAAAGAAGCAAATGGCTGTTTTTGAGAAGGTAAGAAGCTTCATAAATCAATTTATCAATTAGTAAAACTGTTAATTATCTTTTTCTTTCATTGTTTCACCTCTAAAAAAATTGCATCTTAAGCAAAAATGTTATCTTTTGGATCCTTAATTTGCCAGTGGAAACAAACCTAAAAGGGTCTTTCAGTTCCTGATTTAGTTCCTGATGGAAAAGAGCCATTATATTACAATATTCTAGCAGACTTTCACTGAGGGAAATACATTCAACCAGTGAGGGGGAAAAGTATAAGACGTTAAATCCACCAGAAGTTGCCCAAAACCCCCTAAGAAGGAAACCACGAAGCATGACTCCATCCATGAAACTGCATCTGAATGGCTTCATCTCATGCTTACTGGGATACTCCAAAAACCCAACATTCGCTGCCATCCATCTCTACTCTGTGCTCAGTCAAACAGGTGAGTACTGGGATGATTAAAGAGGGGGACACACATCAGGTGAGCTCAGGTGAGAGGGGTCTCTATCCGGGACCTCCAGACAGAAGGCTGTCGGCCCGGATGGTCGTATTTACCTGCTCCTGATCTAGGCATTAATTTTGTCTTGGGGGATGCCGGTCGTTACGGCCGGAAGAGTTTGGTTCAGCTGGCTGCGTGAGAGAAGCACATGGAGGCGGACATGCTGAGATCAGGAAAGGGCCCACAGTGGGACATAGTGGACAGAGAGTTACCTTTCTATTACTACAGAGGACAGTTAGTGAGTGGGCAGGGCATCAGGATCTATAGCAGAGTGCTGAGTTCATGGATGCATTTACTGTTGCCAAGTTTAATCAAATATATATTTTAAAACAATCAATGTAGAAGAGCAGATCAAGGAAAACTGAATTAACATAGTAAGATGGAAAAATAATTGCAATAAAAACTAATCCTATAAATAATCCACCAAACAGATCTCTCATTTAGTCCAGTTTATGACTTGCTAACCTTTGTTTTCTTTCCAAAGAAATACATTAAAACAAGCAGCTCACAGGGTTATAAATAATCAGTTAATTTACTACTGATAAATTAGGAGAAAATCCTAAAAAAAAAAAAAAGCAGGGCAGCTTTAATCATGAGCAGTCTGCATGTTCAGTCCCTACCTGTAGGCAGCGCCGTTGAGCTCAGGGTGAACGCCTGGTTGATCCATAACTGCCCACGGTGCCGTGGTGACAAAGAACTCCTTGTTGACGCAGTTTCTTAGGCTGTCAGGGATACGGCCTGTCATATGAGCAGAACCCCAACACACACACGCACACACACATACACACACAGAGTTAAAAAGCAGCAGATCACACCAGCATAAATCACACACGCTAAAAGGCCATAACTTGTTACAGGGGGATGAGCGGCCAGACGACGCCAAAGTGTTAATGAGTTCAGACTGACAAACATATCAGGCCTGGATACACAAATGCAAATTAAGACCATTTAACAATCTGGATGTTTTCTGGGAGGCCAGCCCTCAGGCTCTGCTCTGCTGTGCATCAGGAAGCTAATGATGACATCTATTAAGAGGCCCAGATTTAATAAAGGCTGCCCAGGGCCTATTGATGTGGAAATGTGACATCTGGGAAAGAAAGACGTGCAACAGGTCACATAGTAGACTGTGGGGTGGCGTGAGGGCCTTGGTAAAAAAAAAAAAAAGGAGAATTTAATGTTGTGTTTGTCAGGAGCTGTAACAAGAACGGGTTTTAAAATGTGTTTACGTGACTACGTACCGGTGATGGCTCTTCGGATCTCGGTGGCGGCTGCCTCCCTCATCTCCAGAGAGGCCTGCTCACTGTACCAGGCTGTGTGTGGTGTGCAGATCAAGTTGGGAGCGTCTTTCAGTGGGCCCTGAGCAAAACTACACACACACACACACACACACAGGAGGGGAAAAACAGAAAGACAAAATTACAAAAATATATTTCATAAAAGAGGCTGTGAGAAGGCAAAAAAAAAGCATTAGACCATTACAAAATCCTAAACAGGCTTTTAAAAGTTTTAAACTCACAGGATGTGTAAACTATCACAAAGATATTGTGTAATGAAAAGCAATCAAAGTGTGCTTTTAAAAAGACATTACACTGGTTTAGCACAGACAACAGCTGAATACTGACAAGGAATATTCAGAAATGCAGTAACTAAAACCTCCCAGCAACACTTGCTGTCACATCTTATATTTGATGAGTGGCCAAAAGTTGATGCATTAAAATATTACCCAGGGAATTTCTTTTTTTTTTTTCTATCTAGTTTTAGGTGAAAGTATCTAATAAGGCAGACATTAAAACTCCTACTTTTCTTGTGTTTTTTAGGGACAGTAAAGCAGCTCATTAATGTTCTAGTTTTTGCAAAACTTAAAATATTTGTGTTTAATCTGCATGACAATTGTCTGGAAATACGGCTACAGGGAGAAAATGTCAAATCCTGTTATTCACAAATGCCACCATTTTTCTCCTCTTTCTCCACAGCTTCCTTTCTCTCATCTCCTCCTTTCATGTGACACTGAAAAACAAATCTCCCCCCTCCTCCTCCTCCTCCTCTTCGTCTATCCTCGTAACACCTCGCCTGACTGTGTGTATGTGTGTAACGCCTCGACGGCGCCCTGAATCAGTGTCGTGTCGCGTGGGATGCAGGGCCAAAGTTATGAAACACTCCCTTGCTGACATATTGGGTCAGTGGAGCATTAATGCGGTGCAGCCAGCTCTATCGGGCAGAGTTTCAGTCTTCTCAAGCAGCCAGTCAGCTGAGCAGCCGGCCAGAAACAAGTGGCCTCCAAACTCCCTAACTGCCCCTGATGCGTGAACAACACATCAACACCCGTTACCCTCTGAGATGGGAAACATGGTTCTTAGAAAGGTGGAAAACTAGGAGGCGTGTCAGGCTGTTTGCCCTCTGGTGAGAGCAGGAGCGGAAACTGAAGCGGAGTTATTGTAGCTCAAAGCTACAATACAGTGATGGAGCAGCAATATGAGGAAGGAAAACACGCCAAGATTTGGGGGATTTGTTCAGAATTAAATGTGAAAACGGTTTAATCTTTTTTTTTTTTTTATTATTATTTCATTTTTCTAAATGTAGATACTACAGTGCCACCATCAGGATGTCATTGCCACAATTATGGTCTGCAGCATTTGGAATTTTTGAATTAGACTGCACCGTTGTGTTAAGTTTTTGAAATAAATTATGATAATTTATCACAAGATCAGGATTGGAGAAACAAATCTGACAAAAAAAAAAAAATTACAGACGTGTCACATGTAAAATTGTTGTAAAATTGTTTTTCTTTTCTTTATCATGCGTACTCATCTATTAGGAAATAACTAATGCATCATTAATCAATAAATTGATTTGTCAAAACTCTACAGAAACGGGTTGAATTTGCCACAAATTGTAGATCATGACCACATAAATTAGATAAATATTGACTAAATGTTTTTAGTAGAATTTCCATTGTGGCTTGTTGATTGATGTTAGAACAAACAGAATAATGACTTTGTTAATTACAAGGCGCAAAGATGATCTACAGTCATCTTGGTAAAATTATAAACAACAACAAACTAGTGTAGAGTTGAAAGTTTTTCTTAGATTTCAAATAAAAAGATAGAATGGAGTCATTTCTACAAGGTTGTAGTGTACAAATGAATAACTGTCATCAGTTAAGGTCATATTTTAAAGAAAGTTGCGGTGTTGAAACATGTGTGACTGATTCTCAATAGAGCTGAACGGCTAAAAAAAGGAGAGGATAGACTCTCTGTTGAACCTCACAGCATTCACCATCCAGCAGCTTCTTTAACAGTATTTTATTTCCTCTGACAGGAATAAATTAAGCTCTCCTCCTGAATTCCATTACTTGCGGGGCTCTGAAGGAGCCTCTTAGAAGAGCATGAGGTGTCTTTAACTCGTCATATGTCTGCCATTGTTTCTGCCTGCCTGTCTTTCTCTTTAGCTGTTTAAGGTTTTTCTGTCTCTCTTTCTTTGTGCGTGATTTGTTTCTTTCCTTTCTTGCACACCCATCTATTTCCCTGTCTGTATCTGTCTCTCTAAGTGAAGCGTTTATCTGTCTGTTTTTTCTTCCTGTTCAGAAGAATTGTGTGTGTGTGTGTGTGTGTGTGCACTTACGTGAAGGGCTCCGTCTCATGGACGTCCAAGGCGGCTCCACGTATCCTGCCCTCCTTCAACGCCTGGGCCAGGGCCTTCTCATCCACCAGGCCTCCCCGCGCGGTATTGACCAGGAACGCACCCTGACGCATCTGAGACACACAATAAAAACAAATCAACCCAGAAAAACAGAGATTTAGCCAGAATTTTTTAGGGATAAAAGAACAGATGTCTGTGTTTTTATGTGTCCGTCAGCCTGGCATCTGTTTGATCTAAAGCGGGAACATAAATCTGGATTGAATGTCTACATTTAAGGGTCTTAAAAATTAAGAAGAAGAAAAAAAAAAAAAAAATTGGTGACACCTTTGTTGCGTCTGACACCTGAGAGATCTGGGAGACAGACAGCACCTGGGAAAAATACTGTCAGATGTGGGATAGAGAACAGTCTTTATCCAAAACTGAGAGATGAAATGAAGGATGAGGGATGAGCTGAATGATGAGGCAGCACCACCCCTTGCTGCTTGTGGAGAAAAAAAAAAAAAAAAAAACGCACAACAAAAGTGTAAGAGGGAGGAAGAGGGAAAAAAAAAAGCAAATGAATATGCTCAGAAGAAAGTAATCCCTTAATCTTGACAAAAGCTGAAATCCAGGGGCATGAAAAGCCTTTACGCTGGCAGGCAGTCTTTTATTAGGCCTTGGATGATTTGACACACACAGAAACACACAAACATGTGCACACACGTTTTCACTTTAGAAGCTGAAAGCGACTGCCAAGATTTTTTGGTGAGGAAAGAGACGAAAGTGTTCTTTCACAGCGGCACTTAAGAGGCAGCTCAGAATCTTAAGCTTTGTAAAAAGACACAGAGTTAACTAGGTTAGGCTATTACCCTGCGCCCACTTTTTCTGTTTGTCTCTTCGCATTACTCTGCAAATGGAGCGCGGACAGAGGAGGCACATGAGAGACAGAGAACGAGAGAGTGGCGACATGGGGAGATATTGACAGAGAGGAGATGCGTCTGCAGCCGGTGCAGTTCCGCCGCTTCCCTGCAGGTGTCACCCCAGGAAGCGCCTCGGAGTGCAGTTATTGACTCAGAGAACAGCGTTTTCCCCCTTGCAGTACTCTCAGCCCCCTGCTGTGCGGCCTAGTCGATATATTTGCTGTAGCCGTGGGCTGGCGCTAATTGCATTTGACAGAGCAAAAGAATGAATTTGTGTCCAGCTTTGGTGGAGCTTAAGATAAAGAGCAGGGAATATGCAGGCAGGAAGGCTGCTGCTGTTTCCTCTCCACTCTTCCCCCCCCCCCCCTCCTTTCTACCGACTGTAATGCTCTTTAGGACAACCTCCAGGCTGACAGAGTAATAATACACCAGCAGCTCTGCTTGTCTACCTGCTAGATAGCACTGCATTAAGCCCAGGTCAGGTCACAGCTGCTCATTGGGATGTTCGGCTCTGTCGGGATGACGTGTCTGCTGTGTTTGTGTGCGTGCTTGTGTTTAACTGAGTGTACCTGTTTGATGGTGAAGTCGTTGATGAGGTGGTGGTTGTGTTCGTTCAGGTTGCAGTGCAGGGAGACGCAGTCGCTCTGGTAGAGCAGGTCCTGCAGGGTGTAGACGCGCTGGACGCCCAGCGAGCGCTCCAGGCCGTCCTGCAGGTAAGGGTCGTAGAAGATGACGTTGAAGCCGAAAACCTTGGCCCGCACCGCCACCGCCTGGCCCGAACGACCTGAGGAGACAGAGGCGGAAGATGTCCGGTCAAACACAGGAGCAGAGATGATTAGCTATTAGCTAGTGTGGCTTTGTTGTTGACAGAAAGAAACTGATTAATGAAGGATGAGTGGTGGGTTTCATGTTGGAGAACTTAGCAGAGGACAATGTGAGGTAAACTAGGTTCTACTTGAGGCTGTGCGAGAGTGAGTCAGAAACTGAATCTGAGGTGTATGAGCCTCTCTCTCTCTCTCTCTCGCTGCCGTTTGTTGTATAGGCTTTGAGCCGCTGCTCTGTTGTTGGAGATGCCCGTTCCTTCTCGGCAGCGGCCGAGAGAGTGATGAGAGAGTTGGGATGTTGTTGCTGGTGAAAAGAATTGATAAGGTTCTTAACACTCTCAAGGTCCTCTCTTTGTGACGGAGCATTATGCCCTGCTCTTAGGCTCCACAGCCGAGGAGAATCTATCTCTCTTTTTTTTTTTTCCCCCTCCTTCAATCACGGCCAATAGAGACAGCAGTGTAAAGACTCAGTGACAAAAGCCTTGTAATACTTAGTTAGGCTGGTCATGGTGAATACTCTTCAGTGTGAGAAAATGAGTTTCAGTAATCACACAGCTGCAACAAAAGATTATTTTCCATCAGCAATTAATCTGTATCCAATATTCTTTGATTCAATTAGAAATCAACACACCCAAAGTGATTGAGTGATTTTACTTTTTTGGTGTATGTATTGTTCCTCAAATCAGTCCTGTGCTGTTATGTGATTCCCCCAGAAAACCTTTTGATAGCACAAAGAGCACAGGCATGAACTTGTTGCATTCAGATGCTGGTTAGAAGTGCAGGTTGGAAGAAGCGATACCGACAGCAGCAGCAGCAGCAGCAGCAGCAGCAGCAGCAGGGGAATGAGTTTTTCCAGTTGGTTTGAAACACACCAGGTCGCCTTGTGGCTGCGGTGAAATCTGATTTACTGAAGCTGCCGGGATGGGAGGGGGGGTGGAGTCGAAATTGGCATCTCTGCCACTTCTGCAACGATTTTCTGCCCGTGTGATTGTTGGAAAATTGGTGTAAAGTGGTGAGTTTAAAGAGGAGCGGTATCACTTTGATTTTGAGGGACTGAGAATAAAATCAAATATTTACAGTTGATGTTTCTAGGCATCTGAAAATATCTCTATTAATTCCTAATTTGACTGTAGCTGCACTGGAAACACTGGTAAGAGGTTTTGTGTGGATTTCTCTTTAAATATGGAGTTACACAAGAGTCAAAACCAGTTTCTGTCTCCTTTTCTTTCACCCTCCCTTCTCACACCGATCAATTCCACTAACAGACAGCATATACTGTAACCAGAGGGTCTAACACACACATACACACACTCACACACACTCACACACACTCACACACACTCAGGTTGATCTGAGTGTTTCAGTCTTTTGCAGCCCACTCTCGGTAACAGATTTTTGCTTTGTGTAGCTCATTTATCTACAGTCAAAGGGCGAGGACTGCACTAAATTGCGAGGCCAGAACAGAGATTTGTGAGAAAAAAAAAAAAAAAAAAACTCTTTCCATGCCGGCTGTGCTGTGGCAGATGTGGTGGTGAATGGTCAAGGCTGACATGAAGGAAAGAATGCAGAGTCTCTCTCTCTCTCTTTTTTTTTTTTAAAGAATGTTTTCGTGAAACTGTCAATCCAGCATTAATGTGTACAGCAGCCAGTCAATAGATAGTTGGCTAAAATCCTGTTCTATTTAATTGGATTATGTGTCTGTGTGGTGCCTCGCTATCAAACTACCAGAGCTGGGTGATATGTTTGCATTGCATGTAAAGATATATTGCATTTAAAAACAAATATAACAATAAAAAGAAAATACGGTGAGTCATTATATCTGCTATTACATTGTTATTTCATTTCTAAATAATAATCCAACTGACTCCCTGACTGTTCTTTTGGCTACTGGAGAGTTGCTTATCTACACTTCCAGTAGTGTTTCTGGTCTGCTGATGAATATAAGTAAATTATTCACTCTTCCATTAGCTCTGTTTAAGTCTCCATCTCCTGAGGAAAATATCTGGCTGTTAAGCAGCTAAATGCTCCACTATGTTCACCAGCCAGTTGCAAAATTTGTCTGCTGTTTATTGCAGTCGTTTTTCAGAGCTTTTTCACTGAAAACAGCTGCCTGCTGCGTCTGGAAATAACGCTAATGAGAGCGGTGAGACTGAATCAAAACAGTTAAGTTGTGGGCGGGAAAATCAAAACAATGAGCTGAAAGACACTAAAAGGCTCTGTAGAGCTGAGGGGGACTACAGAGGCGGACGACGACTATCTGTGGGTTCATCGCCACGCGCCACCACTTTCACGTTACACATTTGATCCTTTGTTAATAAAAAGATATTAATTATAGCAGCTTTAACTGGTTTTCATCATAAGTAGGAATCATCCTTTAAGCTGACAAATAACGGAGACGGAGAAGATGACTTGTCCAGGGTAAAATTATTCCCAAAATCCCAAATCAATTTGACCAAATCAAGTAAAGCTCTGACAAGAGTACTGTAGATTATTTAAGATCATTCACACTGGAGAGAGATTCAATTTATCCTTCTTTCTGAAGCTAAGAGTGATTGATGGTCCCATTTTTGGGGTGTAAAACTAATCCAGGGAGTGATAACTAAATCAATACTATTACATCTGAAATAAAAAAATGATGAATTAATGTTTAAATGAGCCCAACACTGATTTTAAGAGAGTAGAGGCCCCAAAAGGCTGGCATGGCTGGTGCTTGAAGTTCTCCCTTCTGAGTGTATTGTTGCCCCAGAGCCAGAGGTTTTTTTTCATTCTGTGTGTTTGCAGCCTGCAGAGTTGTGCAGCTGGCTGTATGTGCAGAGTTCTACAAACAAACACCAGGAGGCCCTCGCTCTCCCCAACCTCCCGCTGACAATGGACATTGTTTTGTTTTGAAGACGGCCTGAGCCAGAAAGACCGAGAGACGAAGGCTGGAGGTGGGAGGATTGGGTGAGAAAGAGAGAGATTGAGGGGGGGCATTCTCGCTGCCAGGACCTGCTGTTTGGGCACAGTAAGTCTAGGCAGCTGTCTGGGACCTGCGGGAGGGAGGAGGTTGTGTTTATGTGTGTGTGTGTGTGTGTGTGTGTGTGTGTGTGTGTGTGTGTGTGTGTGGGGAGTGTATGTGGACACAGAGATAAGGTGGCACTCTGGAAAGGCTTGTGAGAAGACAGAGCATCTGTCAGCTCAGTGATGTTGAGACAGGGCAGAATGACGCACAAACACACACAATCAGCAGTAAAACAGGTGCAGAGAGGGAAACACACTGTAACACACAAACAGGCAGAATCCAGTCTACCATGAGGGGCCCGATTATGGCAGGGCAAGACGGCGAGGGACCACAGTGACAGAGAAGGAGAGTCGGAAAAAGAAGAGAGAGAATAATGGAGATATAATGGCGAGCATTAGAGCGGTTGGGGATGAGAGAACAGTGTGGCAGAGAAAAGGAAGCCAGCCTGGAGGGAGGCGAAACAGACAACCTTGAGATAATCTGTGGGACGGGCAGAGGGAGAAAAATAACCTTATCAGGGAAGGGAAACAGAAGGCACAATGAGCAGCAAAAGGATATGAAAACGCAGACGGGAGAGCGAGGAAAGGTAGCAAAAAAACAAACAAACAAAAAAAAACACGATAAAAATAAGAGGAATAGTAAAATCCAGGCGGAGATGGGAACTAAAAACAAACAGCAGTAGATAACTGCGTAGCTAATATTCACCGAAACCGATGAGTCCCAGGGTTTCACCGCGGATGCGGGCGGCGCCGGACGCCACTTCACGGATCTGCTCCACGCTCTGGACCCGCGTGCCCTCCCGGAGAGCCTGGTAAAGCCAGGTGTTTCGCCGGTAGAGGTTGAGGATGTGGCACAAGGTGGAGTCCGCTGTTTCCTCCACAGCTGCCGAGGGAATGTTACACACAGCGATGCCTGGAGAGACGGAGACAAAAGGGCAAAGAAATCAATACCGTGATTTTAATAAGAACGTTCTTCTGAAATCAATTAGAGCTTGACAATATATGACCTAAGATTTACTATCTGATTTACCTTGATAGTGAAAAATGTAACACTAATTACTTATTTTAACATCACTGCATGCATGGCTCACTTATGATATGTTTAACCTGTTTAAATACAGTATGACCAATTAATACTGGGCTGTTGTCTGATTGGTTGGTTGAACTTCTGATTACCTCAGGTTACATCAGGTTATATCAGTAACAGATTCATAACATTCATAATTTGATCAATTCTGTTTATTGTCCAGCCTTGATACTGATACAGTATATCACAACATGGCAAATTTATGCAAAAATTACATGTGAAATCATAAAACTGATGTTCAATGTAGGGAACTGTGATCCACTGTTAAGCATTACATCAGACAAAACTTGCAATGAATATAAACAAAAGCTGTCATAACTAATTTTGTTAGTTTTTAATTACAATTAGCCTAAAATTACTAATTTAGACATCTGCAAACAATATCACAATGTAATCATGATACAAAGCCACTGAAAGCTGATAGACAATATATTCTATATAATCTATCTGCACTTACAAGCACATACATAATGAAACCTCCTGTCAACATCTCCTGCAGCAGCGTGCTCATAATTTTGTCGCCTTCAGGGGAATTCAATCCCCTGACCTCATGGTATTACCTTGCCTATCATCCAACAACACAAGAATATTTTTTTTTTTGGTAACACTTAAACACTTCTGCCTGCCCTCGCTCTCCTCTAATGTCCTCATCCCACTCTGTATCTCTCAGTAACAGCACAGCCGTCTCTGGACAGCAAAAAATAGCCAGAGCCTGCTCAATCAATGGCCCCTTTTCTTCTCCCAGAGAACAGCCGTCATATCAGCACCACCTTCTCCAGGCACGATAGCTTTTGACTCCTGCGTTGCGAGGCAGAGCGCCGTCGGTGAGTGGGTGGCAGTTAGACACAGTATCTCATATTGGCAGGGAAATGGCAGCTTTGTCAACTGTAAGGGCTGTTTGAGCCACCAGCCTGCTGATATAAGCTTAGGTGGTGGTTCAGAGGCAAGACTGGAACTCTACTCTCTGTGTGTGTCTTTCTTTTTCTGTCTCTTTGAACATTCTGGCTCACAGTGGGATGCCCACCATTCATCTGACTCTTTAATTCAGTCTTTGATACCGTTGTGAAAATCTATACCGCAAAAAAACAACAACGAGGAAACGGTAAACAAGAAGCCCCCCTTTAGGCAAAATCACTATCAAGTGTGTGATCTTGTTTGACCTCTAAATTCAGCGCCCCCTCTGCACTTTTTAGACATACCACAACAGAGTGGCGTGATGAATCATCCCCTCAAGTTTCACCCAAATCTCATTGGCGGCGCCCGAGGTATCGCATGTGATTAATAGACAAACAATCAAACAAGCGAAAAAGCAGATGCCAATCCACACTCTTCCCTTGAAGAAATCAATACAACATGGGATGAGGTAAACTTCAAAGCACCGCGAGTCTACTAAGATCTCAGCCGTTCTCTGAAATGAAGAAACAAAATGGAAAACGCACACACAATATAAATTTTTATCCATATGTGACTCACATATGACAGGCATGTTTGTACTCTATATTCTTTCTTATACACAACAGCACTACAGACATATACATTGCGGGATATGATTTAAAAATCGTTATATTTCAGCAGGAGCTGATGACAGAGTCCATACCAAGCTCTCCAGCAGCCTTGATGTCGATGTTGTCATAGCCGCTGCCGATGCGGATGATGATGCGTAGAGCTTTGAACTTTTCCAGGTCCTCTCTGGTCAAAGTGATGGTGTGGTACATCATAGCTCCCACTGCCTCGTTGAGCACCTGCAGACACACACATTCATTATATTTTGAGTGATAACTTCATAATCTGTGAATGAAATAAAACACAAGTGGGTTTTTTTTCTCTTAACAGCAGTATTTCATTCATTCATTCATTTATGTCTTTACTCATTTCATTGTTTAGTCCATTCATTCATGAGGTCCACACAACATGGCTATTATATATAGTCCATCTTAATTCATAAGAACCCATGACAATCACAAGATCACATTCCTTCCAGAGGAGCCATGAAAATCACATGTCTGGCATGACTTTGGACATTCAAGATAACGTTTAAGATTTCACAGTGAGGGGGAACTACAGACATCACATGGTCACCAACAGCAGTGACACAGTGTCCTTTTACAGACCTGCGCTGAAGTGGAACAAGTCATTATATTGTCTCGTAGGAACTGCAGTTCTGCATGGTCATCAAAATTATACTCAGACCCCGTGGGTGTTTATGGACAAAGGATCTAGCTAATTGATTGGACAGAGAGGTCAGAGCAGCCGCTGATCCCAGAATAAACCTTAAGACAGGGTCAGCAATTAGGTTCCACCATGGGCCAGTTTTTTTTCAGGATTTTTCATTGTGGGGCCATTAACCAATGGAACTGCCTTTCCACTGCATGTTTTGTTTTATTTCTTTTAATTCATTCAAGAATAATATAGATTGATAACACTGTTAAGGACTGTATCTTAGGGGGGAAAAATGGCATCAATTCATTTCTGTTCGACTGCCAACCATTTGTGTTCCTGAAGAATAAATCTGTTACGGTTAAATAGACTGAAGTTGTGGAATTCACATATTAAACTTTAATTTCTGGTAGGTTTATTAGACTTATTTTCAGCACTATTCACTGTTCAAATGCTATTACATATCTGTCCATCATGGAAGAGGGATCCCTCTGTTGCACAATTTTTCTCATGTTTTTGTCCTAATAATGTGTTTTTCCTTATTCGATTTGAGCCTTTTCAAATAAGATTTACTCAACTTGATAGGCATGTTTGCACTCTGTGTTTTTATGTCATCGCACATTGGATATATTTGGGTTTTGGAGTGTTGAATGTAAAAAACAAGCTATTTAAAGAAGTCAATTTGAGCTCTCAGATCTCGTGATAATCACCATTTTTTGACATTTTTATATACTATTCACCAAAACAAAATGCTGATAGATCATTTGCTTACGTAAATAATCATTAGTTGCAGCCCTGATCTTGACACCACAATATGCATTGTGGCTACAAATTAGCAAAGCAGCAATAGAAATAGTTTCTCCAAACCAAATGTAGAATTAAGTGCTCTCCCCAAAAATGTACCCGCAAACACAAACAACACATAATTCTGTTTTAAACTGAACTCATATCCAACTAGTTCAATCCATTTAGTTAGAAATAGACATTATACAGATGGATCTATCTTGAACCAATCTAGAGATAAAAAAAAATGTTTACATAGCTCAAGAATTATATGTCAAAATGTGTCATAAATAACCACATGGTGGCGCTGTTGAACCCAGAGCCACTACAATCAAAATCAAATGACTTATTCATTGGCCATGAACTAGCTTCCCTCCAAATATCATTAAAATCTGTTGATACATTTTTGAGATCAAACAAACATGATTTGGTGTAAGAAGTATTTCTAACAAAATGTAAGTTAGTAAAACATTTGCCTCAGGGTCAAAAAAAATTCTGAATTAATTCACCACAGGGACGTCACTGTGAAAACGCTACTCCTCTGTCACTTGAAATGGACAAGGTGACCTGGCCTGTGATTCAGTCTAATGGTGATCTAAAGTATTCTCCCTCCATATCAGCCACAGCCCCTGTCCGCACCTAAATAACAGCTCTGCATTCACCTCCAGCCAAACTGCATTAGCTTTACTGTGATTAGCAGATTAGCTCTGAATTTCCATACTGCTTTTATTAGAGCCATGTCCCGGCCAGGACTTCAAGATACTAGTTCAAGGTTAAAATGCTCACACACACACCCACACACGCGCGCGCACACACACACACCCTCTTCTTCCTCTGGGCCAAGCCTGAAGGTCTAGTGCTGTTTTTGAACTGGAGAGGGAGTCTTTTTTGCATGGGCAATTAAGCTTTTTTTTTTTTTTTTTTTTTTTTTGAGGGGAAATCCACTCTAAATGCAGTTTATTTTAATGGAAACTCTGACCTAATCTATATTCCCTTCTCCACTGTAACCAAAGCCTTGCTGGTTTTAACATTATCATTTGTGATGATGCCTGAGCTTTTCTGATACAGCGACGAGGCCTCCCGTTTTTGGCCGGGCTGAGCGTGAGAGAGAGAGAGTATACTATGGTGAAGGAGTTTTGATTTGGTGATAGACGTACTTTACAGTCTGTATGTGTGTGTGTGTGTGCGTGTGTTTGACTCCGCGGCTTACTGGGGAGGGATTTTATGGCTATGAGGTCATCCCACTAGAGAGCAGGGTGGATGTAGTGGCAATGAGAGCTGGTTGTAACACTGAAAACAGACTCCACCTGGCAAGGGAAGATGTCAAAATGTTGCTTCTTAGCACTATTTAACACTTCTTGAAGGGTGACACGGTCAGTATTAAGCAACACGGCAAAAGCATTAAACACTGCAGAGCGACACCACAAAATACTGTGGAGTATGTTGTCAAGAGAAAGATATGATCTTTTATTGATTGCACCCTTTTGAATCCACTTCAGCAATGAAGCAGTGATGCAAGTAAAAGGGAGGACAGTTTTTAAAAAATGAGATTCTTTGTGAGAATGAGGCTGACATGGCAAATTAAAGCTTAAATTATAAAAAAAAACAATGTTACATGCCAATATGGAGCTGTAATCTTAACTACTGCAGTGCTGAAACACTTAGTTAACTGTATCTTTGATTTGTTGTTTAAGTCATTTTTATGCCAAAAACATTCTCTGCTTACAGCTTTTGAAATGATAATTTGCTGTTTTTTAATGACTGTAAATTGAATATCTTTGGATTTTGGAGTGTTAGTTGGACAAAACAATTAATTTAAAGATGTCAGCTTGATCTCTCGGATCTTGTAATTGTTATCAATTTCTGATATTTTTATAGACTATATAATTACTGTACACATTGCTTACGTAAATGGTCATTAGGTGCAGCCCTGATCTTACTGCCACAATTGGATGAACAGTCAGGCAGTGTTAAATGTGATAGGCCAATCTTGTCTCTATGCCACATGGGCTATCATCCAACCTTTACAAGCTGCATGTGACTATGAGACACGATGACTGCGAGAGAGAGAGACGAGGGATCGTCGACCTTGGACGATGATGTTGGAGCGCAGGTGCTATGTGCAGGATTTGGTCTCCCTAAAGTGGTGCTGTAACTTGATCTTGATCAGTATTCGCCTGTGTGTTTCATCATGCCCCTATCACCCGAGAAATACGGGATTACCGGGTAGAGGACCTGACATAACCTCAGGCCACTTTCATATTCCACCCTTGACCACCCTTTGCGATGACTTTCTGTGTTGTCTGGCGAGGATGGAGGCGAGTGCGGCAGCTGGTGTCTGGCCTGACAACATCATACTGAAACTCTCTGAGTTATCAGCACTGCATCTCCGTATACACGCCGCAGAAAGAAGAGATTGGACATTTTCAATCTACACCGCCCCTCTGGGTATCTAGACTGCAAGTTATTACGGTGAACTGCTGAATATGCTGGAGAGGTGAACATTACAATCATGTTTTTCCTGATAAGGCAGCGTTAAAACAAACAAAAAGCTACCCGCTCCCCCTCTTCTCCTCACCGCCCAAGGTCTTTGATTGAATTGATCTCTATGCAAATGCCTCTTTTTTAATATGTCCCATTTTCATAAAAACAGCGAGAGGAAAGATGTAGCAGCCCTCACTCCGTCTGCAGATGGAGAGATAGCACTTCGGTGATACCCATCTCCATGGCCATATATTGTTTTGCAGCCACGGTGCTGCATAAAAAGCAATAAAGAGCCTCTACAAGCCAATGTAATTACATTGCATCCCCGCCATACAAGACTCACTATTAGAACAATGGCACTGATGTAGGCATCACACTCTGTGCCACAAAGTGATATTAAATCATAATGAAGCCACTATATTTTAACTGGCGAGTGCGTATGGGGCCAATATAACACACTACACATATCAGCACTGTGATAGGAAAAGAGAGACGCAGACATGATTGAGTGGCAGACTCTATTTCTCCATCAACTTTCTGCTGCTCTGATGTTGAGCAGAGTGAAAGTGAAGTGCACTATGTGTGTGTGTGTGTGTGTGTGTGTGTGTGTGTCAACTTGTGTGTGTGTGTGTGTGTGTGTGTTTTCTACCTTCTCGTGGATCTCCTGTGTTGACTGAGCGTCACAGAAGGCGACAGTCGCCAAGTCTTTAAGGATGGGCATCTCCACGGTGCAGTCGCGCCCGTCCAGCAGCGCCACCAGGGGGCGCGGATGCATTGGCCCGTTCATGATTTGGGGCCGAATACCTGAAGAGACAGGTGGAGAGAGAGAAGGGAAGGTTAATTTCGGGGCAAGAGGGTATTTGTTTCATCGACTGTTGACCCTTGACACTCATAGAGGCTGCTTGTGATCTTAGTCATCACTGAGCTTTAAGTTGGATCACCCAAATTACAAAAAGAACTACTTTCGACAGAAGAAATAGTCCCTATGAAAACTGTTTACATATCTTTGGATTATTCTGACACACTCCCGTTGAGTTTGTCAAATGTCAGATTTTCGTTGTACTGCAGTTGCGACACAAGTGGATATCTCAAAACCCTGGCACATAAAACAAAAACAAGCTGCATGGCTAGACACCTCTAACTTTGAGTGATAAAATATATTGTTTTATAATCTTTATCTTGCTGCATTCATGAAACAGTAAAGTTGAGATAATAGTAGAGAGATAATCATGAAGGGCATTAAAAACAGATGACACACAAATAAAATACATAATGAAAACACAAAAATGCCAAAGTTCTACTGAAGAAACACCACATTTACAGAGAATAAAATGACAATACTGAAGTCAAATTATTAGTCTAACAATCACCGTGTGACACTCTCCTGCCAGCTGGAGTCAATTCAACGCTGTTTACTTGAATAATAAAAGACTCAGATGATAACTACCTGCTGTGCGAGCGCGTGTGTGTGCACATGCGTTCGCTTGTGTGTGCACATGTGCTGATTAGGATATAGTAGGAAGCAGGGCTTCTCCGAACTAACAAGCGTTGCTCAATAAATCAATGCACCTACTCAAGACTGGATTAGACCACAGCTTCACTCGCAGAAATCCTCTTCGGTATCATGACTCCCAAACACTTAGATCACATACACAAATCTACACATACACAGATACGTGAATGCAGGCAGACGAGAATATACAACACGCCGTATGCAGGTGCACTCACACAGGCACTCTATCATACCAAGAGGAACATATTCCCTTGTGTGTACATATGACAACTGCACTCTAACGCACACACGCTGTAGTTCTTCTCATTTCTCAGTTCAAAGAAGAGGATCCTACATTTTCATGATATGAGTGGAACCAGCAGCTGTGGAATAGAAGAAGAAGAAGAAAAAAAAAAAAAACTGCACGCTACACCTTTAGAAATGAGTTTTGCTGCTGCCCTGCCTCAAAAGAGCCATGTATCATTGAAGGGGGGGAGAGCATCAGAGAAAACGCTACATGCCTGAAACAAACCCACAACCAACTCACATTCGCACTTCAGCGCACTTGACAAAGTGCGTGTCGCAATTCTGGTTTTGTCTCCGCTCGTCTCTTTCTCATTCCCTCTCGCCGCTTTCCTCACTTTAAGTGAAGAGAGCCGAGCTCCCCGGCGGGCCGACCTTCTCACACATCCCACTGAAGAAGACGTGTCGCGCTGAGAAGACAGACAATTACGAGCTCTGCTTCATACAATGTTAACAAGTGAGAGGCATCAATATTCATGCTGCTGAGCGGCGTGCGGCTCAGAAGCCAGCCAGTGGATGGATAGACCTTAGAAGGAAAGCAACTGTTCCCCGTTGAGTACCAGCACCCCAACACTGCACAGGTCATGATCCTCACTCACAGTCAGCGGCTATGGATTTGTCCAAGCTGACAAAACAGGCCAAAAGTCACTCCAGACAAGACCTACAACAGCAAGATCCCCTGTGGATGTTGCTGTGTGATGTCATGACATCAATTTCTTATCTGGTATTTTCTTGCTCTCCTCTGGTTTGCTGCTAAGATCTGTATCTGGATGCTTAGGTGTGACCTCATTCTGTGCGTGTGTGAGTGAGCGTGCATGCAGGTGTGTGCATCTGTGTGCTCTTATCCTGAAGATTACGATGACGTCAGACTCCGGGATCGAGATAAGGAGCAGGGTGGAGGAAGGGAAAAAGGAGAGTAGAGGAGAGGAGAGGAGAGGTGGGACGTGCTCTGTGGGATTACAGCAGCAGAGGAGGCTGATTAGGGGGGGATAAAGTTGAGATTAGGAGATTTAAGATTGAGAAAGTTTTGTGTGTGTGTGTGTGTGTGTGTGGCCGTAGCACAAACAGGCTAAAACACACAGCAGGAAGACAAACAGGTGGGAGGGGGAGGGAGAAAAAAACAGTGAGACAGAGGAGAGTGAAATTAACACGTAAAACGAGCACGCATGAAAACACACTAAACACTGCCTGTTAGCCTAAAGAGCTCCCGTGAGACTTATCAGAGAAGAAGAAGAAGAGGAGGAAGATGAAAGGAGGAAAAGAGAGCACACATAAACGACAGGAGAGACGCGGAGAAAGCCCAGCTGACAGAAAGTGAGCAGTCCAGCAGCGCAGTCTCTCAGGGCAGGGGGAGGATCGGCGCGGAGGTGTCATCTCCCCGTGCCTTCCGCCTGTTGTCATGGTGATCACTTAACAGGCTTTGGCTGCCAGTTTTAATGCACTTTATTTTTGGCACCGCTGGCATCTGCACCGAGAGTTGAGGTCGGAGGCGCAAACGCCCGTATCCTCCTCGCACTCGCGGTGCAAAGGGCGGAGGAGATGTTTTCTCTCCTGACAGACAGACAGACAGCCGCCCCCCCCTCCTCCTCCTCCTCCTCCTCCTCCTCCTCACCCATCACCACCATCACGTCCCTTCCATGCCCACTTATCACACTCCCTGTTCAAGACGGGTGACATGACGGCTGGAAAGGTGAGGCGTGGCGACTCGGCTGTCTGGGCCACATCTGCAACTGACAGCACGTTGAATATTAATGGAGGCAGCTGGTAAAGACTGGGTGGTGATGACCGAGACCATTACAGCAAACTGATGAGAGCGTGTGAGAGAACTCCTGCATTTAGCACCTGACAGCATCTATAAATATAGTGGTGCTGAAAAGAGTACAGAAATTTAATTATCAGCAATTTTGATAATGAACATGTTTTTAAATAATTAACGAAGGAAAAATGCAAAACAAATGTGAACTGCAGCTTGTCTTTGTTTTAAATCGCTGTAAATTGAATATCTTTGAATATCATTAGGTCGACATGTGGATTTGTGTAAGATGACATTTGACGTAACGCAGCTCAGATCTGCTAAGTTTAAATCTCCAGGTCACGATTTCGCGTGTAAGATCAAAAACTCTTGACTCGGGAGGAAAACAAGGAATCTTGAACACTGTCCATCACTTGTCCGCGCTATATCAACAATGTTTCAGTCCTCACACCTTCATCAGGTAACAGTCATGACAAAAACACCACTGATCTTTACATGATGAGAATAAGTGATGGACGCTGTGAAGGATACTTTGCTTTCTTTACAAATTTAAAGCTGCACTACTCGATTCCTGACCACTAGGGGGCAGAAAAAAAACATTTAACTGACATAAACAGCTCTGAACCGATATTATTATGACTAACATGTTATCCAACAGTTGCCAACATCCAGAGCAACATTAGCACTCATTTGGAGTCATGTTTAAGTCCACCTGATGAATGTTCACTCTCCTTTTAGCTCTGTTTTGGTCTCCTCCTGCTCTTGAGAAAAAATATCTGGCTCTTTAGCTAGCTTTAGTTAGATGTTCGAATTCCCACACCAGCTAGTTGCTACCTTTGTCAGTTGTTGCTGGGCAGATAATGTGCATTGTTGGCTCAGACTTGATCGTAAATGTGCAATAAAACCAGAACAATGAGCTAAAAAGCTCAGTGGAGATGCAGAGTTGAGTGATTGCAGCGCTACGAGCAACCCCTTTCACATCACAGTCATCTGATTAATATAAAAAATATCGATTCCTGCAGGTTTTGCGGCAAGCAGGGCTCTCCTTGCCTCGCAGAAAAGACCTTAACACCTGTAACCTTCTCCCTGCTTCATCTAACCAGTAGTTACTTGTAGCTAACAGATTATAGACAGCAGTGGGTGTGCAGGTGAGAGAATGATGCAGCAGAGGAGAGGAGCGACTGGCAGGCTGCTGTGAACCCTCAGGCAGAAGTTAGACAGGCTGAACTCCATGAATCATCCACTAGGTTTCTCTTTCTCTCTCTGACCTTTCAGTCTCTTCCCCTTTCAATCTCCCTCTCACCGTCTCTTCCTCCGTTACATTTCACCATATCGTCTGTGGTGTGTTGTATTCTCCCGGATCTCTCCCTGTATGATAGCATCTTCTGACAGCTTCTCTTTTCTGCTGATGTCTACCTCTGTATCTCTGTTTGCTCAACATATATCTGCTTCTCCTTCCTTTATCTCGCTTTCCACGTAAATTTCTTCCTCACCTCGGTTATCATTCCTCAGCTGTCTTCCAGTAATCACTGCCCCTCCTTTCTCTGTCGTCCTTTCCTCTCAACTGTCATTCTTTCTCATCCCTTTTTTTTTTGTTTTTTATCATTTTCACTCACTATTTATCAAAATCTCCCCTTTCCCTCTTGTTCTCTCTTTCTTTATCTCTGTCTTGCTAGGAGCCAGAGTATGTATTTGTGTGTGTGTGTCTCTTCCTGTGTGACAGATTGATTCTCACTCTGCTGATTTTGATGGAGAGGAGATAATGTATTCGGGCAGGGGAAGCAGGGAGGTGACAGGCAACAATCCACCTGTGGTAAACTGACAGCATGTACATCAAACCAGTCGCAACCAGAACCTCTGGGTCTGGCACCTGCATAATACCTCCACACCCGGTTCTGATAAGTGACGCATTTATGACAATCCTCTCAGCACCTTTTCCTTTCAGCATGCGTGTGATTCTTGAATAGTCTCTAATATACAATACTCTAGTAATAACGTGCTGAATATGATCATCTAGATTATTAAATATACAGTACAATTATTTTTTTTAACTGTGTTACATAAAACATCTAGAAATCATAGTTAATAAACTGCAATAGCTTGTATAAATATCATAAACATATGATATTGTAAGTCGATTACTAACCTGGCAGGTCTGTTAGATTTTTGGCATTACTGGAGATGATAACATCAGTTGGGAGTGATATTCTTTAGGCCTTTTACTCATTTCACTGACAATTTGCAGGTTAAAAAAAGGGTTAAAACTGGGCTAAATCTGGTTCTTTCAGATATTCAGGTTACATGTAATCATTGTTTCAACAGCATTTAAATGACTATATATTTCAGTGTGATGCAGGTCGTAACTACACGTTGAAATATAATATTTCTAAAAAAGGAAAGCAATATGTCTTTTTTGTATTTTTTCAAATTGTGGTTGAAAAGAGTGAAAAACTTAAATAATAACACTCCCAACCAATGTTATCACCTTAAAGGGGATGTATCATGCACATTTCCTGGTCTGTATTTATATTCTGGGGCTCTACTAGAATATCTTTGCATGATTTATAGTTCAAAAAACTTCTTATTTATCTTATACTGGTCTTTTATGCAGTCCCTCAGTTCAGCCTCTGTCTGAAACAGGCTGTTATAGCTCCTGTCTCTTTAAGGCCTTTCTCTCGATGAACCCACTCTGTTCTGATTGGCTAGCAGACTACGTAAACAAACAGTAGTACTAGGATTTCACTTCTTTTTCTTGTTCTTTACTTGAAATGCAGACTTCTCAAATACATCCATACATGTTCATGGCCGAATCCCATCGGAAATACGCGAGTGGACATTGCCAACAACCCATGGAACAACCTTAGTGACAAAAGTTATGGAACTGACAGTCGTTTGTGGACACGTGCAAACAATCTGAGGAGGATGCAGAGGTAACATTGCAAAAGCAGCGTTCAGGGCAGGCTGAAGCCCTGGCTTTTGACTTGCAGGGGGCATTTTACATACGTTAACCTCATGTTTTGGACCTTTGACCATCCAACAGCAACATATAACAGCATAAAAATAACAGAAAAATCACAAAAGCATGGTACGTCCCCTCTAAGGAAAGGCAAAGTATTCAGCAGAAACTGTTGTTTGAGTTTTAGCTACTGCATCTTTAAATGTGTTTACCTTTTATCTCAGTGATTTTAACTCTATCTGCATGGTTCCAATCTCACAGGTCTTTCAACAAAGCACAGAAATGAATAAATATCAAAAACACATTCGTACTGCATGGAAATAAGCTTTCACCCCCACCGTGACAAACGCTGTCTCAGCTCTCTTGTTTTAACGGTGTTGTAACAGCTCATTCAGGGGGAATAGGCAGAAATAAAACAGGGTGTTCAGCAGGGCTGCCATTGTTCCCTGCAAGCTCCTGTGCTGCCGCCTGGTCTACAGCAGCCGCTGGCCGCCTGACTGAGAACAGCCGGAGATTCAAAACTGAGCCATGTAGCGAGCAGAGACAAGAGCAGGACGTATACTCACATACGGTGCATCAAATGTCAACAAATGTTATCACCGAGGGTAGGGGTGGGGTTTGTGGAGTGTTGGGGGTCATGTCGGAACTACGGGAGGCAAAGTGCTCTTAATTTCACTCCTCCATTAATTAATGCCTCTCATTTCCTTTCGTCTGTGTTCTCGCTTCCTCTGCTTGTTGCTAAACTGTTGCCAGGCCAGTGTGTGTGTGTGTGTGTGTGTGTGTGTGTGTGTGTGTGTGTGTGTGTGTGTGTGTGTGTGTGATTTGGGAAGAGTAAATTTTCACGGAGGGAGGCAGCTGTCGTGGAATAAATGCATGTAACACACATTCACACACATACACCACCCGCTGCTGTATCTTGTTCTGTGTAATGATATACCAGGGTTTGACATTCACTTTTTGAGGAACTAAATTTACCTTTCACTTGTCCAAACACACAAAAGTCACTTGTCCTGGTAGAAATGAAACATTACAGAAGCTAAAGACACGCTAACTTCAGTTTCACTTGGACTCTAATGCTGGTTTTCAACATCTGTGATGTGAAAACCTCACATTTCCACACAGTTAGAGAAGTAAAATGCGTGCGTCCTGGTATTAGTCCAGCTATAAAATATAAGCGCATCATGCAGCGTTTCTCCTGCCAGGCTGCTGACAGCACTGTCAGCTGAAGAGTCAAGCACACTGGGCGGTAGAGGAGGTTGTACAAGTGTCTGGTTCAAAGGTAGTTTGGCCAACTTTGCTATTTTATTATTATATAACTGTTAGTCATTCACATTTACATTGATCAAGGTTAAACATGAAATATAAATGTGATAATATTACAGTGAGTAGGTTCTACTGATAAATGTGTGCCAGACTCACTGACAGTTACAATGACTGGAGGAATTAATGCAGTGTAGCGGTGCTGAGCAAAACTCAGGAGAGACTCAGCAGCCAAACATTTTCTCCGTTTTCTATTTAGGAGCAGCTGAGATTGTCACTAAAATGAGAATAGGTGGTCCACCTTAAAGATCAGTCCACCTTAAGTGAGCCTGGTCAGATTAGGCTAACCCATCATCATACTCTCTGCTCCGGTCACCAGCCTCACCATCACTACACACTCTCTCTCTCTCTGCAAATTCACTACACAACCTACGCACTGAGCTATCCCATTCTGAGTTGGACATATTGTGAGGAAAAAATGCATTCGTTTCAAATCGGTATTAACTTTATTCATTTAACCCTGATATATTCCCACGTTTCTGTCAGATCTAGGGCTGCTACTAATGATTCTCTTCGTTAGCGATTAATCAGCTTTTCTCTTCATCAATTCGTTGATTGGTCTCAAAACATTTTTTAAAAATAATGACAAATCCCTGTCACAAGTTGTCAGAGCTCAAGGTGACGTTTGCTTAATTAGTCTGACCAATAATCCAAAAGTGTTCAATTTACGGATGACATGATGATCAGTGATTATAATTCTCTACTGACCGATTAATCAGTAAATTCAATAATCGTTTCGGCCTAAAATCAGCCACATCTCACCGATCTCTCTGTACTTGACACTAATTATTACACTCCTAACGACATAACAGAACATCTCCCCTTTCTAATATGTTTGTTCTATAGACTTAATATATGTATCATCTTTAGCAACACAAGTACGCCTTTAAATCATACTGGTATGATAGCTATGTTGTAGAAGAATAAAAGTACCAAATGGTAATTTCTAAAGGAACCTTCTCTACTTCCTAAAAGCTTAGAGAGGTTTATCAGGTGGGTTTCATGAAGAAAAAAGGCCTTGAAATTATTCAACAAAATGAGTATCTTGGCAAGTGCTAGCCATTATGTTACTAAAATCTTTTCAAGTCCCTGTAATAAAAGGTGTTGAGCTCAGTTAGCAGTCTAAAAACAGCCCATTTTTCTCAATCAGAACGCACAACAGTCGTCAAAAATGGGAACTGGGTCACAAAGAAAATTATTTTGGAAATCTAGGTCTCCAGTGAAAAGGCTTATAACCACTTGATGTAGATTACTAGCTTTTATGAGATCATACTTCTCTTGCCCAATCTCTCTCTCTCAGTCATCAGTACTTTAATTCTAATCATTCCTGTAGACAAATACTTGTGGAACCCGAACTCAGCCTGGGCTGGAGGCTGCAGTGCCTGAGCCAGCAACACTTAGTCAGAGTCTGGCAGCGGGACGCAGCAGAGTGGCGCACCGGGAGATGAGGCCAGAGTTTCCATTATGTGGTGAAGGGAGCTGGGACTCTCTTCCTACCGCTGGCCTCTGCTGCTGGTGTTATGTTGCCTCCATGAGGGGAAGAGGGACCAGAAAGGAAGAGAGTAACGCAGTTGTGTTGTGGTCACAAAAGGAGGAAAAAGAAAAAAAAACACAGAAGAAAAGAGCGAAGACAAGAGAGAAGAGAAGTCCACTTTAGCGGTAATGGGAGACCAGACAAGCTCTCCATCATACTATCATCATCTGCTACCACTGGTTACCTAGCAACCCCAAGCCGCTGTTTGCAGGTGGCTCCTTCTTGACAACAAGGTTGGGTGGGGGTTGCTGCTGCTGACCGCCAACAGTTGCGGCCATTTACTGTGCCACCCTGAGCAGCACTGTGCTGAAACATAATCCACAGGCCCTCCCTGGCTGACAAAGGCAGCCCATCAAAACAGAAGGAGGCTGTGTGCGGATGGAGGAGCATGCCTATGAAGGGCTAGTGGGGTTATGATATGGCCTGTGCATTGTGTGTAGGGATGAGTTTGGATCTGGTCTCAGATTGACAAAATAGCTGAATTCACTAACAAATTTCTAATAGAATTAAAGAACATTGTACAAAACATTCAAGTGCCAGGTCTCTCATATTTAACCGGCGCTGAACGCCATTTTTTGCAGTCGCTGGCAGTAGATGATATCAGCTATAGCTAATTAACGATAATTCTCCAAGTAACTTGCCCAAAGGCCAAACTACAACTTGGCTTGCTCTCTGAAAAAAAAACATTCACTCTACATATGCAAGTAAATTATGTGATGTTGCAGTTCAGCAGTACAATAAGTGGTGGCTTTTCTCTAGTCATCTCGCTGATTGCGTCATTATGTCAGTGTCAGTAGTCTCAATTTACCAGGTAAACCATCAACATCAGAAATTTCAGCTCATCAACTTAACAGCGCTGAATCGTGGCCTCCAGTATTGAGAAAAAGTAGCCTGAGAAAAAGAGAGTGTGCAAAAGTATGTAGGGCTGCACCAAAAACTACATAGGTTCAATACAGGATTTAAAAGGATTCTGATTCACAAAGCAGATTGGATACTGGATTCAGATTTGATAAAAATGCTTTCAAAGCTCAGTCTGTTTACAAAGTGTGTGTGTGTGTGTGTGCAAACTGTGCTCAGGCACAAGTTGCAAAAGCAAAGTCAGATCTGCACTAAAACATGGACAAAACAGGAATGCACTTGCATGGATGTGGCAACAAATGAATAGAAACCCACACACACAACCTTGGATGACTGCCAGGAGCTTGACTGTGGAGTAACGGAGAAGCTTGGCATAATGCACAGATGTGCAGTTGGGTCAAACAACACTTTGTTTCCCTTGCTGGAGTTTCCTCCCTTCTCATATGGAACTTTGCCAGAGTCTGTACTTCTGGTTTACTGACGCTGAATTACTCATTTACTACTTTCCTCCCTCTCACACACAACCTGCCATAAACACACACACGGACCCTTCATCTGCCTGTGACAGCGCGAGGTCACTGCATGAGTTCTAGTGGGTGAAGAGAGGGGGTGAAGGAGGTGGTGGTGGTGGAGGGGGTGGGTGGGTATAAGCACCCTTTGTTGGCAGCCTTCTCCCTGCCCTTCCCTCCGTTCACTTCCCCAAAAGTAGCACACAAAGGCCACTTGTCCTGCGCTGCCAGTGCCCCACCCCTGTCACCACCCGGCTGCCCGCCACACCAATCCATCCCCTGCCAAGAAAATGAGCGCACGCCTGTTTTAAATGGTACCCTCTGTGTGACTGGGTGGGCCGGGCCCACACCCCACCGTGGGACAAAAGCGGGTGTCAACAGCATCCATGGCACAACCATGCTGGAGCTCCTGTCCCCTCCCCTCTCTCTCTCTCTCTCTCCCTCTCTCTTTTTCCCGCTCTTTTATTCTTCGGTGTTGCCCTGAGCTACGGAGCTGCGCTCGGAGCCCGAAACCACAGAGGAAGCGAAAACATGAAGCAAAGTGCAGCGGCACAGGACGGGCGGACCTCGAAATGACAACACTGTTGGACTACTTGCCTGCCTTTACTGACCGCACAACACACACATGCAACACACCCACACACACACACACACACGCTCTCCTTCTCCCCTCCTCTTATCCACACCCCCCCCTCCCCACCCCTCCATCTCCATCCCTCCCCATCCAGCTACCTCCCTCCCACCTCCCACATGCCAGACTTTATTAGACATCCAGAAAAGAAAACGGGAAACATGCTGCTTGCCTGGAAAATGTTGTCTCCACATTCTTCGGCTTAAAAACTACACATCGCAGCAAAAACAGAAGGCGAGCGGAGAGGGAAAAATAGCAAAAAAACACAAAAAAGGGAAGTGGAAAACCTTCCGCAATAATCCAAGGAGGGTACCCCCCCTCTTCTTCTTCTTCTCCTCCTCCTCCTCCTCCTCCTCCTTCACTCCTTCAACCCCCCCTTCCCCCCTCCCCCGGAGTTGCTCGTCTTGGTCTGGCCCTGTTGGCGAGGGGAAGGGGTTTTTGCAGAGCGCGCTCTAACTAAGCCCCCGGCTGCATCATCTTCAGTCCATGCCTTTGAGGGCTGGGAGAAAAAGCACCATAGACCCGCGGCGTCCTTATGTGCACACACGCACACACGCGCGCACACACACGCACACAGCGATGTGCAGGCTGGTGATCGGATGGTAGCGGGTTGGAGAAGGCGGGGGAAGACGCTTTTGTCCTTTTTTTTTTTAATCTCCCAGGAAGAAAAGGCTGCGGTCTGGGAGCGCGATGGCTGGAAACTCTCTCTGCCGCTTCCTCTGCTGTCAGCTGCGCAACATCTATTCACTGTGCATTTCTCTCTCTCTCTCTCTCTCTATGTCTCTCTCTCTCTCTCTCTCTCTTTAGCTCTTTTCTCCTGCCTTTGTCTTAGCTGATAATAAACCAGGAGGGGCAGAAAAAAGATCTCGCGGCAGGAAAAAAAAAAAAATCTGTCTAAATCAAAAGTGCCAGCTCGAACATGCGGAGCTGAGCTCTCTGGGCTCGCACAATTTACTCCCCGGCTGCGATCACTTCATAGGATCCGCACACATAACACACTCGAGCACAATCCCTCCTCCCTTTTTTCCCTCCTCCTCCTTTTTCTTCTCCCCTTTTTTATGTTTTATTTCTGATCTGGACTCCACTGTGTTTTAAGAACGCCTGCCCCCTTTTTTCCCCCCTCACTCACACTCACACACACACACACACACACACACACACACACACTCTCTCTTGCTTTCGTTTGCTCATACTCTCACCTCCCTCTCCCTCCCGATTATTTGGTTTCCTCTGCTTTTCCACTTTCATCTAGACCTCAACAACCTCCCCCCCCCCCCTCCTCACCTCGAATCACCACACACACACACACACACACACACACACACACACACACACTAAATCACAACCTCACCCCACCCTGGCATTTTTGCGGGTTACCGGGAAGAGACTGGAATAGTGACATACAGACTCACACTCCCCTCCCCACACTCAGAATATCCAATACACACACTGAAACACATATGCACACACACGCACTTTAAACCAGAAGAACAATGCAACATTCAAGTCACTCCAGTAATAACATTACAGCTGTAGAGTTGGCTGTTTTTCGCACCATCAGGGAAGTCATCAGAGCTGAGTGTGTTAAGTTCACAGTTTGGTCCCTGGAGGGAAGAGGAGGGAGGGGAGCGAACTGACAGATCGCTCTGCTGAATGACTGTGAGGACGAGCGGCTGAAAACACCCTGTTTAGAATAACAATGTAACCGGAGCCTCCCTGCAACTCTGCAGCGTTGCCAGAGCACAGCGACGCACATACACATAAATGCACACACACACATGCACACACCTCACCGGCTGCATGACAGGCGCGACCAAAAGACAAAGAGCCCGGCACGGTCACACGCCAAAACCGATTATCACTGACAGTAAAGCGGAAAGGTGGAACGGCCCGAGCAGTTTTTGGCTCAGAGGGTGGGTGGATGTGTCCATCCCAGTGTGAAGCCACTTTTCTTCTTTGTGCAGAATAATTGTGTGTATCTACTTCATGTGTGTGTGTTTTTTGTGTGTGTGTGTGTGTGTGTGTGTGTGTGTTTAGGTGACTATCAGGGCTGTTGTTTCTCAGCAGTGAAAGCCCAACAAGCGGAGACACGGTGTGTCAGCCGAGCCGCCGTCTGTAGCAATGACACATCTGAGGGAGTGTGACCATCAAAGGCAGCAGCCCCCACTTCCTGCCAGCCGGCCAGACACACACACACACACACACACACACACACACTCTTGATGGAGTGTGGGGATACGGCTGCCCCTCTGATCTTTCTCTCTTCAATAACATTAGAGGATGTGTGTGTGGGGGGGGGGGGGGGGGGGGGAGGCTGACTTACAGCAATATGTTAATATGGAACGTGGCAGATCACAGCTTCTCAAAAGACAGAGCCACTCTGCGAGGTTGGGGATATATTAAGAAGAAAAAGAAAGGCAGGGTGTATCGGAGAACACCAGAGCTTTCATGAATGGACACTGATGACTGCCAACTCCACAGGTCAAAAGGCCAAATAGTATTGAGCTCCGACGTAAGCTCTTAAAGATTATATCTGATCACAGCAGCTCGGTCCACAGGTATCATTTTGAAAGTTTTTTTGGGTTTTACTGCAGCCCAAAATCAGTGTTTCCCCTATATTCACTCTGCAGCAGAATTATGAGCACCGCTGCTAAAATTTCACACCATCATTAATATCAATGGGCTACTAATGATTTCCCCTCGCACACTGTGTGAGCATGATAACACCCTACGTTATCGTGGAAATGTCTTGAGTCATTAACCGATGCATCAAATCCCGGAATCCTCCCTCTCTTCATTCTTCAAAGGACACCTATGTGAAAAGTACTGTTAGCATAGCTGCTTTAAGGAACAGGGAAGTGAGCAATATGTGTGTGTAGCGAGTGTGAGAGCAGCGAGAGGCAGAAAAGTGACAGTGACTGCGAGCGGAGCAGAGGAACAGGTTAGCAATAAGTTGTCAATCTGGCAGTAAAGGTACAATACAGGCTGCTGTGTGTCAGTTAATAAATGCTGCAGCTTCTCAAGACAAAGAAAAGTCTCATCTGTTGTTTCTCCAATTACTGGAAAAGTGAAGGGGGTTACCCAGAAGTTAGCGACTGACCTTTAAGGTAGACAAGCTATTCTCAATTTAGTGTCAATCTCAGCCGTTCCTAAACAGAACGGAGAAATGTCTGGCTGCTGAGTCTCTCCCAAGTTTTGCTCCCGCCCCAAAGCACTCAACCTAGGGGAAACACTATTAATGTGTTATTTTGCAATACATCAAGGTAAAATAATTGTAAAATCTTGCAAATTTTGTGAGGTTAGGTTTCATTTGCACCAATTCTTGTGATAGCAAGGCTGCAGATTACTGGGGGGGACTGATAGTGTCCAGAAAGATGCAGGTCTCAGTGGGAGACGTAGTTGGATGGAGGGGATACGTTTTGTGCAGCCACAGGCCTGGTGCAAACAGACAGCATTACGTTCCTGACTCCAGCAGTTGACGGGCATGTCATTACACGTTTGAAGGGGGTGAGTAAACACTAATGAGAACTGATTGGCACAGCAGGTCCTCCCCCCCACCTCCCACCCACCCCCACGCACAAACACACACTTCCTCTTTCAGATGGGGGAGCAGCCAGACTTTGTTCTAAACCAGCGCTGAAGGCTACATCTGTTCGCCCCCCAGCCACTGTTGCTATAAAGCAAAGCCACAACCTCACCTTTGAGCATGTGTATTTGCGCCCGCACAACCTGATGCACAAACCAGTGCACGCATATATACCTGCAATAAGACAAGATTATAGTCTCCACATTTGTTTTCTCCTGTCTTCTTTTTCTCATTGCATCAAGATTCACTGAGCTGTCATCATTTACTGTAAATGACAGTGGTCAAACTTTTCTTATAGCAAAAAATGATATTTGGGTGCTTTAGGGTGCATGAGAGCATAAAATATATTTACACCTACTGTATCTGCTCTTTTTAAGCAAAATATTTTTCTTCACAAAAAAGTAAAAATCTGTAAGAATTAAAAAATTATGAGGCCTGACACTACCACAGATCCAGATTTATAGGCAAAAGAGACAAAGTGAAGTTTTTCTTCTTTCTAAGAATAATTAACATTTTTAATTTCAAATTCAGAGTTAAAGAATCCAGAGTTCACTTCCAACGCCTTCCCGCTGCATGACTCCTTAAAGCCCTGACCTTTAGCACAGTGAGCCACATCAAGAGCAGTGGTCACGCTCTAGAAGACCCAACAAATGGCCCGAGCCTGCTTACAGTCTGTGTGGATTTACCGTTGAGAGGGAGCCCTCTTCTTTAACCAACCTAATTATACTGTAAGCGTCCTTTTCCTGTAAGCACTGACTCTTGGCTGCTGAGAGGAGGCTGGATGTAGAGGTCTGTTAAATCCCGCTAAAGCACTTAAAGGGATTTTAAGAAAGCGAATGGTAGAGCTGGCCAACCTGCCCGCCTGAGGACGAGCCTTCAGCTGACACCACATTATGACCAGAGGTTCAGGGGTCCGTTACAGATGCTGGACTCGGGTCAGCGGGGGGTCCAGCTGTGCCCTAGAGAATACCCCTGTCAGCTTTAACAGACTCAAATCACATTTTCTCATTTACCTTGGTGGTATTTTCCATATATATGCAGATAGTTTTGGTTTGATCTGCTCTGACTTTAAGTTATCTGTCTCGTAAAAGTGTTGACAGACTTTATAGTGAATAGTTTTCATTGGAACTCACTTCTACTGAGAACCAGTAGCTCCTGTATGAGTACTGCTGACACTGTCTTTTGTGGAGTAACCTCCATAGTATTGGGGTGGGGGCAGAAGTTTACAGCTGCAACAACAAAGTCAATTAATCGATCAACAGAAAACTTATCATTATCTATTTTGACAATCGATTAATCGTTTTGAGTCTTTTTTTTTTTTTAATTCTCTGGTTCCAGCTTCTTACATGTGAACACTTTCTTTCTAAGACCAAACAACTAATCGTTTAATTGAAAAAATAATTAATTAATCAATCATTTAAAAAATAATTGCAGCCCTAAAGAAGTAACAGGAGCAGATATCTGCATGACTACATATAAATAGGAGAAAATGAGAAAATGTGTATTTTTTTTGTAATTTGGGTGAAACAACCCTTTAATTTAAAGGCAAAAAACCCCTTCAAACATCCTTATTTTTTTGTTGTTATTAAAACAGACACGCACTTAGATGTTAATAAGACAGCCAACAATTTCTACCCACTCCACACCTCATGCGCAGGGAATGAATGATGCAATGTAATCATAGCCAAAGGTCATGTTTGTTTGCTCAGCAACTTAGTCTGAGAGCTAAAACCTCCGAGGGAACAAACTGCGAGTGTATCCCACCGAAATATCAGGGGAGTTGCTCCTCTTAACATACAGTGTCTGTATAACATAGATACACACAGATAACAGGTTCATCCCCTTTCTCTCCATAAAAAACAGCCATAAATCCTCTGAGATTATTCTTGTCCTTTGTACTCAGTGACACTTCTTTTTGGGATTTGGGAGCAAGATGGCTGATCCTCAGTGGACTGGAGGGACATTCTCTGTATGAGAAGAGGCGGGAAAGAGAGAGGGAGGAAAAGAGAGCGGTAGTAATGTAGTTTTTGGTGACGCCAAGTTAATTTCCCCGTGGTGAATATTTATTTAGGAGGCCCAGGTTTATCCACTGAGACGCACCTGCCGTGGCTGCAGCAGCCAGGATAAATAACCCCCCCCCCACCCCAGCCTCCAGACATGCACGCAGACACACACACACACACACACACAAGAGCCCCCACCCCCTTAACAGCGGTCCAGATAACAACCCTGAGTCAACACTGCCTCTCTGCTTTTGTTTTCTCTGCCTCCCCGCCTCTCTTCCTCTCGCACGATCCATTCCCTGCGGAACCGCAAGGACCAGGGCTGAAAAGATGTAGGGATGAGGGACAGAGAGATAGTGAAAGAGAAAGCGAGAGAGAGAGAGAGAGAGAGAGAGAGAGAGGAGGGCTAAATTATAGCATGGGAATGCAAATGAGTGTATTTTATTTGGGGGGAGCCAAGGAGGGCAGGCAGGCTTTATTTTCTAGGCAGGAACAGCCCCCCTGTGGCCTCTGGATCAGTTGCAGCAACAGCGAGGGGAAGAAAAGCGAACATTCTCACTGCCTTTTTACTTGGGGAGGAATAAAAAAAGAAATATAACAAATACAAAAGCCACAAATGTCTGAGGCTGGTGCAGTCATAAAATAAAATGATATTTTGCTACGCTTTCATGCCACCGCTGCCTCCTCCTCCCATCCCTCTTTCACTCACTCCCTCCTGTGCCTCCTCCTCCTCCCACAACAGAGACACGCTAAAGTTGCTGAAATATGGGCACAAATCAGAGCCTGACCAAACACGCCACTGCCACCGCCTCCACCTCCACCTCCTCCCCCCTTTTTTTGGAAAAACAGATTGAGAGAGTGAACGTGTGCAAGAGGGGAAGGGACGAGGATGGAGGAAGCGGGTTGAGCCAGCTGCAGGTGGTCTCCAGATGTGGTGGCTCTGGGGACGGGCCACTCTGGCGCTGTTAAGGGCGACTCGTAACTCCCTCCTTCTCCCCCCCTTTTTCCTTCCATCGCTCCTCCTCCTCTTTCAGTGACAGGAGCCATCTGGCCTGGCAGAGAGAGAGTGGAGATGCAGCAGAGAGAGTCCCACCCTCCCAAGTGTGGCCCCTGCTTGCACGAGTAAATAAAACGCACACCATACACACACACACAAAATACCTCCTGCTTTTCCCCCCCTGAAGCTGTCACATGGCTATTAACCCATCAAAGCTGTAGCCCAGCTGTGCTCCATTACGATAAATACACCAGGGTCGCGAGGTCTTGTCAACCAGGAGTCAGCCATCAGATACTATAAGGTGTCCACTTACAGCCTTTTAAAGCTCACTTTGCTTAAGAGTTACAGCCATTTTCATCATCAAAAATCCCCCCCCCCTCGTCTCTTCATCTCCCTCACCCTCTGGAAACTCCCACACACCTCTCGCATCCACCTCTCTACACCGCGGCAGATGATATTTCACACTTCCTCCGGTAGCAAAGACCCCTTCCCGATGACTCATCATACCCCCCCTTCCCTCCGAAACTCACTGTAACCGGTCACACGATACGACACCTGGGACACCTGACACCTCCGAGCTACACCGTCGCCGCCCCGCTTCCTGTATGTCATCGGCCGATGCGTTTCACTAAAGCTGAAGTGCAATTACCTTCATGTAACAGGATGTTCTCAAATAAGCGAAAAAGGAATGCAGACCTTAAAAAAAGACGTTTCCTGGAAGACAAATAATTCGACTTGTTTTATTCATAGGAAAATAAAATAGCACTCCCAACTCCAATTGTCAGTCATTACGACTCTGTTAAGAATAGTTTTGGAAAAGGTTAGCCAGTTAAACCCCTGGCTGCTTCCTGCAGGCGCATTTGGTCTTTGTACGGCTTGGGAATACTCTTAAAAGGATTCCTGGGTAATTGTCTATGCTGCAGTAGAAATTGGGAATGGAGGAAAATGGACTGTAATGACTGAAAAGGGTACAGGGTAGTGGTAACATAATGGCCGATGAGTGCGACGCAGGGTCAGCGCTGTGCTGTTCTCTTAGATATTATTGAATGAATAAAACACTCCATGTCCTATTAGCATGTACAACATACAACACAGAGGAGGAGGGGGCTCGCCTCTTGAGTAGTTTTTATTTATTTTATTAATATCTTAGCATGTGCTCTCTGGCATACAGGAGGCTCTTTTAAGTATTTGTCCTTCAAGGAAACTGCATTCAGATAGCTTGTTAGGTAAATAAAAACACTAATGCTAGCAAATGGTGGAGGCAGAAATATTCCAATCATGGCAAAAATGTCCTTAAGATGTAATAAAACAAAAAAAAAAGAGCTCAGCAGCATCAAGAATTTCTCCCCTTTATCCCTGCTGCTCATTTTATATGTTTTCACATGGGACATGTTCTGAGAGTCCCCGCTGTGTTTGTTGGCTGCTGAGCTGAATGAATGGCAACCAGTAGCATTGATTTGCAGTGCGAGCCGCAGATCAAACCGCAGGACAAAAGACTAGGCAGGAGGACAATGGACGAACACAGTGGGCCTCATGTGAGGGGGGGGGTGGGGGGCAACCGGTCGATCGGGACGACCGCAACCGACCACAGGCGCACTCGTTCCAGGGAGGAACAAGCCTCACAACGCACGAAAAGAAAGGTTAGCGAATCAGCTGCTGCAGAGGTAGCCCACTGTGGTGGTCAGAGGAACAAGTTCATCCAGGAGAAAAATATCCACAGGAACAAAGATGACTGTTCCACTTTCTTTTCATCTCCTCTCTTCTTCAATCTTTTTTTTTCTTCATCCTCTCTGTTTTCCCCGTCTCCCTCCACCCGCCCCCTCTTTCGCTGGCCACAGACCATGAAGAAAGTAAATATGTGCGTGAGGTAAAGTAATCGGTTAACCTTTGAAATACCCTGGCAATGAGATCTGCCGCTCTTTACTCTTTTCAGCGGCAAAAAAAAAAAAAAAAAAAAGAAGAAGAGAAAGAAAGAAAGAAAAAAAAAAAAAACACAAGGTTGGCCACCACTTCAGAAGGGATATTCAATATCCATGAGCTTTTTCATTTCACACTGATGAATAATTCAGGGTGACCTGCCCACCACTGAGTGAGAGAGAAAGAGGGGGAGGGAGACAAAAAAAAAAAAAAAAAAGCCAGACTGGGGAGGTGTGCTGAGGTAGTTGTCTGTTTTAGTGGATGCAGCTGTTGCCGTTCGATATGCACAAAACCAATCTCCTCCCCAGCTGCCGCGGAGAGAGGAATAATATACAGCAGAATTGACGACAGATAATTGGGGAGATTATATCAAAGTGCTGCCATTCTTTCGGCGTAAGCAGTGAACACACATCGTACCAATCCTGTAAACAAAACAGCCAAGGGATGGGGAGAATGGTAGAATAAACATGATAATGCAATCTCCCCCGAAATAGCCGGGAGATTCTTCTCACAACTCATAATATGTCTCACACACACACTCACTCAGGCACGTAAACACACAAACACACACACACACACACACTTCTCATCTCCCCGTTAGCGCTTAGCAGTGACCTTTAGGCCTGTGGAGGAGCATGCGGGGACCAGTGTGACGGCAGCTAAATTCCAATCAGCTGGCCTCCAGTCATCACTATGCAATCTGAAATATTTGACTAAAAAATTCATAAGTAGCAGCTCCTTCCTTCAATTTGAATTTAAGATTTTTTTTTTCCAGTGCATTTTGGGGCTGTTTCAAATCTCAAATTCAAAAAAAAAAAAAGTTAAATTATGTTTCAGATCCTTCAGTGTGAATCTAGATTTATGAAATAAAATCATTTTAAGGATCTGCACTTACCAGTTCTTCAGAATTTTTAGGTTCACAAAAGTTGTCCATAGCAAACTAATGGAAACTTGCTTATGATATGACCCACAAATAATTAAAAACCTATATGATTGAATGAAAAGTCAAGACCCACTGACAGTATCAATCAATATTAGACAATAGCAGCTGCTACAGTAGCTGAGAGTAAAATGTCTAGGTCCAGACTTTAGGCCCGATTTTGGACGGGGGAACGGTACTTCTGACCCTGCGCAGAGGTCAGCTGCCACTAACGTGCACACACACAAACTCAAACACTCAAGCTGTCACAAGCAGGGGGAGACCAGCTGTTCCTCATTCGCTCGAAGGCTCCGTTCCCTCCATGGGTTGGCTGGCTTCGCAGAAACCATTAATCCCTCTGTGAACGCAACCGATGGTTTGGAAAGATCAACCATGAGAAAAGAGCAAGGGAGGGGTGAGGGGTGGCGAGTGAGAGGCGATGGGGCTCGACAACACTTTTTTTTTTTTTCTCTTTCACTTGTTTTTTTTTTTTTTTTTTTTTCTGAGAAAAAACTACTGCAGTGGAAAAAAATATTTTCCTGGCCATATTTCCCCAGGGACACAAACAATACAGAGGCTGAGTGGAGATGGAGCAGCAGATAGTTCATGTAATATTTACCAGGTTCTCGGGAAACTGGAGACACATGACAGAAGGACTGTGCACAGATAAGACTGAGAGAATCTAGAGGTGAATAGTGACCATTTAACAGCACCGTCTTTACAGAGGAGGAAGAAAGTTTTTCATAGTTTTGGATTTACGCACATTGCACACAACTCTTCTTTAATTTGAAGAGTGTTTACGCACACATGGTGCAAACATACCCATGGTATTTTTTTGGACAATGCACCAGAACAATGACCCTAAACATACAGACAAGGCGTCCATTAAGTTTTTTTTTTAATGGCCACACAGTGGAGTGACAGACCAAGACAGTCTCATGATCTCATCTTAGCTGATAATTTGTTTCACTTGCTGAAGACCAGACTGAGGGCACAAAAAACCCGCAACAAGGGAACTGAGTGTTTGCTGATATCTGTGGTTCAGAGATTTCAAAACAGTCACTGACAGCAAAACCGAGACCAAATATTAAATATGATGCGAGTTTTTGTTAACTTGTCTGATCATATTCTGTCCTCTAAACCTGGGGGCTATGTAAACGAAGGGCTACGATTCTTACGCTGCTCATCTGCATGCACACACACAATATTAATACAAGAGCAGCGGAGACTGACTATTATACAGTTACATTCCCTGTAATAACGCCCGGCCGATAACATGTGAGCCAAAACCTCCTGTCTGTCTCCACTCATTCATATCAGTGGGATTAGTGAGGATGACACAGACTCCCACTGACACGTGATGCCTGTATAGTAACATCCGCACACACAAACACACACATATCCATGCTAGCAGTCACACACACACACACACACACAGATGGCCAGTAGGATTTCCCCCACTTTAATTCTCAGCCTATTCCCAGGCAGGTAACATAAGCCTTTGGCCCTCTACAATAACCCATTACTGCATCAACAACAACAAGTAAGGAAGGGATCAATATACAGCGCAGTCAGGAAGTATTAAGATAGTGATACATTGTGTGTTGTGTTGGCTCTGTACTCCAGCACATTGGATTTTAGATTAAAAAAATGACTGTTAAAGTGCTGACTTTCAGCTTTTTTATGGGAGCGTTTATATCCATATCAGATGAACTGTGTAGGACCTGTAGCCATTTTTTATATACAATCCAACGATTTTAGGTGACAAAAGATAATTGGGGAAGTTTAAAGTCATCATAATTGACATTTGATAAGAAGTCAATGACTGTCTGAAGTCTATAACCCACTGTCAGAAACACATGATCAGTTGGATTGAGGTCAGATAACTTTTGAGGTCAGATAATGGACTCTCTGGCCATTAAAAACTCCTTAGTTGCATTGTCTTTATGTTCAGGATCATTGTCCTGCCACATTGTTCTAAAATTGGGGGAATATATATATAACAAAGGCCATGAGTCCTACACTGTTCACCCACTATTGAAGTGAAAACACCCTTCGAGCTGAGAGTCAGCATTTAAAACTCTTACTCATGGTTTAATTTCAAATCCTATGTGCTGGAGAAGAGTCAAACCAATGACATTCAGGATACAAACAACATAAAGGGGCAGTTCAAAGGAAGAAAGAGACAGATAAAGGAAACTTAAGGTCTTGTCCTCATGTCCTGCTGTCAGCTCTGTCACATCCAGCTGGCCTCAGATGAACACAAACACTTCCTGCTGCTGAGAGAGGGACATGACATCTGGGGTCTGTGTGTATGTGTGATAGTATAGTGGGGAGGGGGGGGGGGCAGCAGCAGTCATTGTGAATCATCCATATATTAAAAGACACAAAAACTTTGGAGATGTGTCCTAAATTGAAGCACTTTGCCCTCACACAATCAAAACTGCACAGGAAGAAGGACGCTGCCTTGTCTCTGATACACACACACAAAAAATACAGGCGAGTCCAGAAACAAAGTCTAAGGCCACACCGACACACAGGGAATGTTTTCTTTCCGATTAGCCAGTGGAAAACAGGCAGAAGTGCACACTGAAATCAATGTCAGACACCTGAACAAAGCAGTTTAGCCAAGGACAGCTGAGAGCACATTAGGCATGCATCCTCGTGGATGTCCTTCCAAATTCAGGCAGGGAAATTAAAATCCCATTCAGGCCCCCACGGGAGCCATGCACTGGAAGGTTACATAACTGTCAGCCGCAACAGTGATGGCTTCCTGTCAAAGAGAGGGAAAAAAAAAAAAAAAAAAAAAAAAGGATCTGCCATGTTTTGCCTAACCTCTCAGGAAGCAACGAATACAACCTGGGCAGTGTCACCATGAGAACAGACTTATACAGGTGAATATGTCAACTGACATATCCCATATGGCTACAAGGGACTGTTGCCAATTTCTGTTCCCCCTCCATTGTGTAAGCTACAAGCCCCTCCCCCCCCCAAACACATCACCACCATCCCCACACAGCCTTCCTAATTCTCCAGCCTAGAAAAGTACAGCTGAAGATGTTCTGTGGATTATCTCCACAAGGAAACCACGTGCCGGCGTGTGTTGCAACATGCAAATGTCCACCTTAGTTAATCTACTGAGCACGCACACAATGCAGGCTACAAGCCAATTACGTCTCTAGTAGCAAGCAGGGTGGCTATCCCGCTTCACGTGACATTGAAGTTTGGTTTACCCACCTGTGCCGCTCTGTGGGATGCCACTGACAGACAACTCCATGGCCAATGCGAGCGCTGCAAGGAGCTCTCCCTACTTTGGTTGGAAGGGGAACTGTTGCAACTAAGCTCGACTCAACCGTTTAATGCCATTATTAACACTACTTACGGCTTTAGCCAACCAACACAGCGCCCAGCGGAGAGGAGTACACCAGCAGGGCCCTCCCACCTGCACCTTTTTACATTTACACCTTCACGTCTTTGCTTTCAAAACTCTGCTTTGAGAATAAATAAGAATTCAACAACATGGAAATGTGGACGCCTTCGACGACTATGCGCAAATATACACTTTGATGTAAGATGATAAAAAGAAGACTGGTTTGTATTGGAAGAGCTACCAATTTATTCAGTACGTGCAAAAGGAATAGCGTGTCAACCTTTCATCAATATGCATGTTTGAACATAAAACACCATGCATGCAATAAGAGAGGCTCTTCACTAGTGTACAAGAGCCTTTGCACAAAAAAATGAGAAGCAATCTCTTGAGATGTACACTGCTCAGAAAAAGAGAGAGAGAGAGAGAGAGGGAAAGTAAGTAAGAGAAATGTTTTCATTAAGTGCCCAGCAACATCTTATTATTTTCACTCAATTTTCTCCAGCTCCAAACTGCAAATGGGTACTCAAAAAAAAGGGTAATAAGTGCACAAAATAAATGTGCAACACCGCATGCAGGGCTTCACTTTTCCCCTTTCCTTAAATGTGAAGATTATCTATCTCTGATTACCACCGAAACCTACGTTGCCTAGCAACACACAATTAAGAAGTATGCGATCGTCAGCAAGGGCTGCCCATTATCAGATGAAGTTACTGAAGCAACAAATGTCAGCTACATGCAAATTAGTTTGTTGTGCTAAAAGTGTATTTGTGGGAGGGGGGTGGGGGGGGGGGGCAAATGGCTATTGTGACTTTCGAAAACAGTGTATATTTGCATCAAGCTTGAAAAAGGGACTTCCCACCCCTGCTTCCCCCATAGCTCCTTCCCCCCTCCTCTGGATCTCGCACCTCGCTTCTTATTTCCTTGACAACACATGGGAAGCCACTTCATAAAAGTCATTACTCTATAACAAGTGCAGCAGCCCACAGACCCATTAGAGAGGCAGGCAGGATACAGGGTTACTGGCTGAAAGCAAGGTTAAAAGATGTAATTCTTCCCTAAGCTCATCAGCTCTCATCAGCAGGGAAATATATCAACTTGTTAAAAGGAGGAATGAAGTCCTTTATGTACAAAAATAAGCCGCGATGATACCACTCTGGAGAATTCATGGTAAACAGAACATAAAAAGCTGCCACACTACTTGTATTAACCTCGTATGAGACAAACAAGTTCCGCAAAAAAAAAAATCTACATAATTATGTGTTCTGCGAGGTCACTGAAGATGAACAACAAATATATTCACAGGAATATGTGGTTAATATGAAAACAACATTGTAGAAAACAAACAAAAAAAAAGACAAGTTTGGTCTTGTCATAGTTGTTTACAGCAGCACATTTACAAGACCTTCAAAGGTGAAGCACATAATTTCTTTCATGGCTCTCTCTATAAATGTGTAAGTTGATTGTTCATCATCTTCATCTCCCATTTACTGCTTCAACCGCGGGATTTTTGGAAAATTTTGGCAAGCAAGTGAAAACAGCACAGAGAAGAGGACATTTACTTTCAAATAACCTTTTAGTTTGAACAAGTAGAGAGGAAATTTCTGTTCCACGTACCTACTGTCTGATATATAGATATGGCGAACAAACAAATAAATGAACAACTTTACAGCTTTACTGTAATGCAACCAGAATTACAAACAGACAACAGGGTGTCTATAAAAACATTTACCTATTATAGTCTATACAACAATATATCCAATTAGTGTAATTGGATTTGAGGCAGTTAAGCCCCTGATTAAGAGAGAGTACAGTGTAAAATAGAATGACAGCAACTCTGCATCAAGGAAATATATTTTTTATGTACAAGAGACAAGCCGGATGTTTATGTGTGTTTGACATTTACTAACTCAGTCATGTATAAAAATGTTAAACATATACATACCATCCCGTACTTGACAAGGGGTTTTTGTCAAATTGTTTGCAGTGCTCGCCAATGTTTATTACTAAATATCCACCACAACTAGTGAACAAACCAAGAACAAGACAACGTGAAATATCAAGGTGGAGCTCCAAAAACAAACTCAAAACCACACTTCAAAACGACTGACCAATAAACTACAGTAAGTGAAAGAAAAAGACCGAAAAATGTTGACCTCGATAACTGGAGTGCTGCTCATAAGAAATGTTTCAAGTTGGTGATGAGACAGGATTCCCTCCGGCAAATGACACAACTCTGTTGCAATACATGTATAAATAGTTGCGTAATTTAAAAAAAAAAAAAAAAAGACCTCTCAGAGCAAAGCTGCTTAACTTGTCAGATGCATCATACATGCTACTCCTCCATTCAAAAAGACTGTCTGATCTTTTTAACTATGCCAAAAATAAATCTTATATTTCATCTGAATAAAACTGACTACAGAATTAAATCTCACTATGCATTTAATCTATTACAAAACATATTTAGGAAACAAGATTACTATCAATACCTTTAGAACACAAATTGACAGCACTCATTAGAAAGGTTTGAGTGACACAAGGACAGAGAATAAAGGGAGAGGGGTTGAAGAAATGAGTGAGAAAGGTGAGGTTTAACTTTACTTGTGTCAGGTGTGGTGGCCATGGTTGAGACTATGACAGGTGGACCAGTGCGGCGTCCTACCATCTTGGTGTTGTTAAGGTTCTGCGCTTGGAGAGTGGAGGAAGAAGAGACGGGAACAATGGTACTCTCAGGAGCAGCATTGATCCCTTTCCGGAGAAGTTGAGGGCTGTGTAGGGGGCTTGATGCCGCTACTGGCGATGCTGGGGGAAGGTTGGGGGCTCTCTTCATCAGCTCCATGGGGGAGTAGGAACCAGAGAAGGTTTTGGGCGCCGCTCCAGGGGTGCCTGGGGCTGGTGGAGGCTGTTGTCCAAGAGCAGACATGGCAAGGCCGGTGTGGGCATTGTACAAGGAGAAGGGTCTTCCCTGAGTCACAGCATTGCTATATCCTCCAGGGCTGACTGGGAAAGCTCCAGTTGCCAGGGGCCGTGCTCCTGGATAGGTAGTGGTCTCCAAAAGGTGTTGGGATGGTGCGCTGCTGGGTCTTCTTCCAAGAAACTCGCCCATCCTGGGTGACACAGTTTGGATGGTGGTAGGGGGTTGCTGCATCAGGTTGGGGTCCATGCTCAAGCCCTGTGGCTGCATGTAGAGGTCATTGCGATGAGTGAAGCTGTTGGATCGGGTACGTGGTGCTGTCCCACCTGTCTTGCAACCAAGCACCACACGTGACAGGACACGGGCCTGGGCCAAGTTAGGAGCCACAGAGCGGACATCGTGGTCCTCCATCATCCCCAGCATGGCGGAGGAGTCAAAGCCATGTTGCAGCAGGAGCGTGATAGTGCTCTCAGCCAAGCCCTCAGCTCGCAAGAAAGCCAAGAAGGCAGGGTCCACCATCCTTTTGGGGTCTGCAGCACTGGGATGGTGAGGAGGCAGGTTGGAGGTCATTCCAGCTGTGGCAGCCACCATGGCTGAGCTGGGGTCATAGTTTGGGTCATAAGGCAGCCTCTGGGAAGCAACAGCTCCATACGCCCTTGGGAGAGCTCCGTCCATTCCCTGAGAAGCTGGGTCCACCACTGAACTGGTGGCAGCTGGCTGGCGGGGGTCCAGGGACAAGCTGTTGATATTATTATAAGCTTGGCGAGCAGAGAGAGATGGTGGCTCGGTAGCGTAAATAGGAAGAGGGGGCTGAACCCCGTACACGGCAGGACAAGGAGAGCTGCCACCAATACGCTGGACGTCTGGGATCATCTTAGATCCCAGAGTTTCCTTGTACAAACGGCTCAGCTCATGAACGGGAGGGGGAGGAGGTGGCGGAGGAGGCGGGGGAGGAGGGGGAGGGGGAGGAGGCGGAAGGGTAGGTGTAGAAACAGAGGCAAACACAGAAGGTGTGGCCCTGGCTTGTCCTTGATCCCATGTAGGCCTCCCCCCCCCAGCGCTGGGCCCATAATGCGAGGCTGATCTGGTGAGCAGGTGCTGGTTATCCCTATAAAACCTAGACTCTTCAGGTGGCTGACTAGATAGGGGAGCATCAGCCTGGTAATAATCCTGAAGTGGTGCAGAGGCCCGGCCTGCCATCACTTGCCTGAGGTAGAGGTTGCTGCTCAAATCGGGCACAGAGTTCTTCCTCAGTAGCTGCTGCCCATGTTGCTGGATCTGCCTGTACAGGGAGGACTGGGGGACTGGATCCTGTTTCTCACCAAGATCTGGGTGATGGTGAAACCACACTTCACCGTCTCCCCCGCCCAGCGCCAAAGAATTCCTACGTGTCGCAATGACGCCACAGTAGTGACAGCGACTCGCGGCACCGTCGTTCTGGCCTTCAGTCCATTCAGGACCACGCTGGCCCAGAGAGCCACCGAAATGCGACTGCTCACTTGAGTTAGGCATCGGTGAAGACAATAAAGGGGACAGCTATAAAAGTGTAAAATAGACCTGGGTGTTGTGTTTCGACTCTCCAGTTACACTCACCCCCATCAAAGAGGGAGGAGTAAAGAGGAGAGGGGAAAAGGTGAAGCACCCTTTACCTGATCTGCAGTTGAAGAGCCCCCCTCCCCTGCCCTTTAAGTTTGTGCTATCATGTAGCTCCCTGCTGGCAGCCATCTAAATAATTCAGCCCTGGAAACATTAGAAATCCATGGAGAGAGAGGCACAACATGGTAAACACATAGAAAGAATACACACACACACACACACACACACACACATGCAGAGAGAAAAAAAAACACACCTTTAGGACGAGGCTCTACTCCACTCAACAGCAGGGTTCATGCTTGTGCTGGGCATCAGGCTTACTTTCCAAACTAAGACTGAGGTTCAAGAAATCGGGGTAAAAACACATGCCGGACAATGCCGGCAGAATGGAGGAGGGGACGAGACGCACTAATCCAATGGGGTTGATGTACGCCATTGGCAGGGACAGTCCTCTCGTCCACAGTGTTCACCACAAGGGGATTAGCGTCAAACTAAAACCTACTTAAATCCACTGCCCCCTGTGACATCACTTGAACCAGATAGTGTACACAGCCAGCACACTACTGATGCCTCTGGATGTGTTCACAGAGTGTAAAGCTACAGTGTTTACTGTGCTTAGTGGTTATTGCTAACTCTCCACTGGCCTGCAGCCTGCATCCCTCTGGGCGTGAATGGATCCTCCCCTGAGGGATTTGGGAGGTTGGGGACTGCTTGCTGTAACGTGTCCCTGGAGAGAAGAGGAGGGGGGGGGGGTTGTGAAGGCTGGACACAGATGTACTACTGAGGGGTTAACCCAGTAGCTACTAGAGGGAGGCCAGGAGATGCTCCAGTTGAAGCGTGGAGAACGCACAGCCTCCTCTACTGGGGAAGTACAGATTCACATATATGCATACACTCATACAACAGCAAGTCCTCATATTTGAGAAGCTGGAAGCAGCTAATGTTTAGAATTGTTGCTTGATAGATAAAATGAAATAAAATGAAATGAAATAAATAACAAATTGTCAGTATTGTTGTTGATTAATCTCCTGTTAATCAATTAATCAACTTACTGTTTTGTTTCAAATCAGAGTTTGCTTTAGAAAACTTGAATCATCATGAACTGCACCTTTACCAGTTGAGTCTTATTTCCCCTCACGGAGCTTGCACTTTGCAACTACATACACCAGATGTACAACAGAGCAGATGTGGCTTATCTGAGATGTTGCCATCAGAGAGATAACTGCTGGTGTTTACTTGCCGTGACAAGAGCAATGTAAACAAAACAAAAAAAAAAAAACAGCGGCAGGAGGAGAAGAAAAGGGAGCTTTGATAAGTGTGCGATGGGAAAAAAGCTGATAAGGCAGAAGGCTGGCAGCTTTGACTTCACCTTTAAGACAGACAGCGTGGGATAGGACGAGACAGGGGATTTGATTGGACTGCACTGGACTGTGACATCTAGATGGCTACCAGCCTGTTTCTATTCTCTACTTTATTTCTCTTTGAAATAGGCAACAGGGGTTTAAAAGGAGAGCTTGTGCGGCAAGTTGCCAGGGACATCATCTGGATGCTCCTGAAGCTGAGACACAGAGACAGCGTGACAGAGATGGGCTAAATTTATTTAGGAGTGACAGAGACTGCTATAGTACTGTGTCTCTTTATGTTGTCCCACTACCTGTCAAGTCAGAGAGGAAAATGCTATAACCAGCTTGTTTTCATTTTAGAGCTTTAGTGATGCAATCATGATATAATATGATAGAATATAAAAAACAACAGATTGGAATGATTTGGAGAAGATTAAGTAGGTCAAAACCAACAAGGAAAAAAATACAAAAGTTTCATTTTCCCTACGGCCCTTAGCGGTCCAGGATGATGCACATCTGAAGGATGTTTTTTTTTTTTTCGTTAGAGGTAGAGCATACCTAGCAATTTCTTTGCAGTGATTTCTCAGTGCTGTCCTCCCAGGTCTGAGTCCCCCTGCGCTTTTTTGTCAGCTGTAAAACACACCATTAATCACTGTGTTGTATCTCTCTCCAGCTATCGCAGACAATAACTTCTTTTAATAAGCCCCTTCCAGGGCCGTGTGTCACTCAGATCCCCGCTTCCTGACAAAATATTAATAACAATAATAAACATCTCAAGTATGGTCGGGCTAGTGTTGCTAAAACCGCAACACGGATATGGTATATCATATCTCCTGCCATGCAAATTGCTACATTCCCCACAATTCATAAGCAACAGAAACCAGGGTACCAAATTCATCTTGTCTGCATCCTCTGATATGCCTCTCATGAGAGCTGCTCCATAATTAAGTGAGCATGCTATATTACACTCATCATGCAACAGGGACCCTGTACTTGCTAGCATGAATAATACAATACAGGAAAAGAAACCCCAAACTTACACAGTGGATATTTGGTCAACAGCATCAGAACTGATGCCAATACTCGGCTTTCTAGCTCACAGCCAATTGTGCGGCTCTGCGAAAGACCTCTAGGTACAATGTGTTGAACAGACGTCCAGCAACAGTCATGCCTTTGGAGCAATCTGGCCATCTTTCTAGGGCACAGGACGCTAACGGCAGGACTTGGCAGGCAGCACAGGCAGAGATAGCTGCAGAATGATTTAGATAGCTGCGACTCTACAACTGCTGATCCATTAAACTTTCATAGGGACTTCATAAATTAAAACCATGACTGGAAGAACTTGAAAATTCTACTCAATTACTGTGATTGTACAGTATATTAAAGTTTTAACGAGCCTCTGGGCCTTTTCTTGTTCTAACACAAGTACAGAGAGGAAGGAGGGGCGATGAGGAGAGAAAAACACATGGTACCAATTCTGGTCCAATGGCTTTCGGAGGGTTCACATCTGCTGTGTTATCAAAATGCGGTCCTCCGCCTCTTTACCACCTCGCATCTCTGTGGTGTATGGCGCAGCATGTCACACATTTGCATGGGTGGGAGGATCGTGGGGCAGAGCGTGAGCCGCTACTGCGAACCTTATATCATCAGGGCGAGACCTCTGGTAGACTTGGTTGAGGCAACTGATTAGAGTTTTTGTCTTCCATTTTAGCGGTGGGTGGAACGTGGGGCAGAGCATGAGCCGCTACTGCAAACCTTTTATCATCGGGGCGAGACCTCTGGTAGAGTTGGTGAGGCAACTGATTAGAGTTTTTGTCTTCCATTTTAGCGGGTTGGTTTGTTCCCTCTTTGCTTCGTGCGCAGCCCCACGCTCCGCCTGCCTATCATTATCAAGCCAGTGGCCCATACTGCATCACAGATGGGGCAGACAGAAGGGAGAGACGACAGCCCGCTTGCTTTTTGGAGAGACTAAGAGTCTGCAGCTGAGTGAGAGAAGAGGGAGGGAAGAAGAGTGACAGAGAGAGAGAGAGAGAGAGAGAGAGAGAGAGAGAAGAAAGGATGGAACAGAAAATGCAATTTGCCTCCACGTCACTGATGAAAAGACTGTCGTTAAACGAAAGAACACTTTTAGAATATTTTACGACTGTGTTGCAGAGGTTTAGTGGAGAGTAAACGTACCCACACACTGAACTCTAAAAATCTAATACGGCGCTTAAGTACATCCCCTGTGGTGTTAATGGTTTACAAAGGCTGGTATGTCCTCTCTCACTTTTTCTTTTACAGAACCTGGAGACTGTGCTGCCTCTTTTTCATCGAAAAACTAAGTCCAACCTCTAATTCATCACTGTTTAATGTTAACTCAAGTACATAATCCTTATAAAATACTAAAATAAAATACTGTTTAAAATTCTTGCGCTTGAGGATGACCAAGGGTTTGATGTCACCGTTCCTCACATAACAGCTTTCAATGCTATGGATGCATTGCAGTCAGTAATTTATTTCAATTCTAGGCTTGATACCCAGCCTTTATTTTTCACATGAGCACAAATCATTAACTCACCACTCACTTGTGCTAGGCACAAAAAATAAACAAACCCTGCTCAAAGCATAGACAGACGAGACATGGGCAGAACAATGGACACCTGACTATTTAAAGAGAGCTTTATCAAATCTGATAAATTAAAAAAAAAAAAAAAAAACCCACAGTATATAGCTCTCAGTCATCATGCGGCACCAGAATTTTCCTTATCTGTGTAATTAGATTCTCCTTTTCTCTCAGTTCTGACCAAGTAAGCTGGTAAGAATAGCCTAACAGCTGGTTGCATGTTTAGATATTTGTTCAGTCAATCAACATTAAGTCATATTGTTTATCCTCAACGTATCACTCATAAGCAAACATTAGCATCACTAGAAAGAAAACAATCGGCAGCTGAACTACTTTTGTGTTTTGTTCTGCAACTAACACGGCTAAATTATATTTCTAATTATGCAACCATAAAGTGGCATCATGTAACACAACATTAATAAAATGCAGATGTTGATTAAAACATTATCTAACTAGATTAGAGCGGCTCTAATCTAACCCAGAGGGGAAAACGGTACTGCAGTCTACAAGCAACTGTCCTCCCTCCCAGCCACTCGGCCCAGTTGCTGCAGAATGATAAACATTGGTTCAGCTCAAATTAAGCTGAGAACATGAAAGGACCTGAGGCTGGGAGAAACATGGGCCACGGCAGATCACTCCTCATCTCTTCAGATGACAGAAATGAATCTCTTCGCCCCTGAGAGAGACAGAACGAGAGAAAGAGTGAGAGAGAGAGCGAGAGAGAAAGCTCCTCTCTATTCCTAATAACACTGAATTAAAGCTGATGCTTCCCAGCAGCTGCTTTGATTGAGCTAACTAGCAGCTTTTGATAAAAACAGTCGCAACCAGCTCCCTGCCTCCTTATTTGCAGACAGGGCAGATTATGCTAAATACATATCAAGCACTTTAATGGCTTAATCAGCCTTGTCATCTAGCCACCGGGTTTCCTTAGATACTGCATTTCAGATCCAAATGTAAAACATGCATCCCAGAATGGACAATCTGGGCAATGGTTTATTATGAAAAAAAACTACAATTTACACCTTGCATAATGTTGGAAACTGTTTTGGACGGGACGAGAGTTGTTTTTCAGTGTCAGCAAAACAATAGAAACAAAAGGTGAAGGCTCTGTTGGACAATGCAGAAAGAGTGTGGTCTCAGCAGACGTTTTTTTTTAAAAAAGGGAACGCTCCAGATTTTCTCTTCAAAGAGATTGAGAAGAGACGGCGCGAATCACGGCTTCATCTGGTCTGTATCTGTTTGCCAACTGCAGGCCTGGTTGAAGTGTGAACCTGGATTAAGATGAGTTACTTCTGACAGTAGCCAAATGGGCCTTGTGAGGATTTTACCTGCGTGTGAGGGAAAAAAAAAAAAAAAACAGAGCTTTGCTTCATGTGTGTTTTCTCCTTGCGCGGAGACAATCGCCATGGCAGCCTTATCACGCTGCTACATGCAATCAGTGGGACAACTTTGCCTGGTCATTGGCTCATGAACAAATCACAAATCACAAGCTGTTTTTTTTTTTTTTGTTTTTTTTTTTTCTATACGCCCTCACAATGGCCGCCAGAGGACTGATTCACTGATCCTGTATGATGGCCATCTGGAGAGCCAGCGTATGAGAGAGCGCGTGTGTGTGTGTGTGCGTATGTGCGCGTACGTGCGTGTGTGTGTGAGAGAAGGAACGTCAGCAGGTACGCTCTCCATGAAGTAGCTCTGCATGCATCACAGCAACACCTGTTACCGTCTCTCTGTGCGTCTCTTGTGGGCTTTGAGCTCATGCCCAGCAGAGCAGACTAACTGTTGTTCCCTCAGGAATGACTAACTACCTCAGCTGTCTGATTCACACGAATGCAACAGCTGGATGTAGACGGCAGCTCTAATCAGGAAGGATTTCCACCAATGAACGATTCCACCTGTGCTATGAAATATGACTGCTTTTATGATTCTCCTCTAGGGCTGAGCGATTATTCAATATCGTTAATCGACTTTCAGTGGAATCATATTATGATGATATGTTCTAGTTCTGTTGTCCTGATTCTATATAAATTGTGATAACAGAGTCATTTATGTTTTTGTATTGAACATGTGAAGAGTTTTGTAATGTAGTGCACACCAGTGGAGCACAATGACTAGTGTTAAACATTAATTGTGCATACATTTATTATAAGATGATATGGACACATTTCTTCTGTATTTATGGGAATTATGGGGGTTTAATACCCTGATGAGAAGTTTACATTCTACAATTACACATATATTCCACATGTGGGGCTTTTTAAGGCTGAATATAATGTTTTTTAGGCTATAATTTGTCTGTTTTAGGCAAAAGAATATGAATTGAAGTTAAGTTAGAGCTGCAGTGATTAGTCGATTAACCGAATATTTGGAGGTTCCAGCTTCTCAAAAGGTGAAGATTGGCTGTTTTTCCTCATTTATATATGACAGTTAATTGAATATCTCAACATTTTAGACTGTTAGACAAAACAAGCCATTTTAAGACATCGACTAATTGAGAAAATTGGACAGATTAATGGAAAATGAAAATAATAGTTAGTTGCAGCTCTAAATTAAATGAATTTAGTATTCACCACCAGGATTACATACATATAAAACAGCATTATGCCATCGTGATTGAAAGAATTTGCACAAGATATGATTGAAAAGTGAAAAGATTTTTTAAAATGTGGGAAAAGAAATACCCAAAGACTTTTTTTTTTTGTGGCTAGCTTTTGGACTCTATTTTTAAAATCCTTGTTACAGCTTATTGCTGAATAATAAAGTGTGTTTTTTTTAAAAACTCACACTCTGTGGTTAAATTCAAAGCCAAATTTCATCCACAGAGAACAATTAGTTACAATTTTACTGCATTGTATTCTCCTAATGCAAAAGCTTTAAAAAATCACCTTCTTTGGATGAAAAATTGAACGCAATCACTTTTCTACAGCAGTAGAAAGGATAAAAAAAAAAACCCTCAGATTTGGTTTCTTTGGCCTAACTACGGGCTGTCACAGGATGCTCGGCATATGTCCTTCATTTCATGCGCACAACGCTGAGGTGCTTACATCATGCTGCAAAACAAATATGCTGGCACTGGGGGTAATGGTGCGTCTAGCTTCATTTTCCAGCACTGCAGTCATGTCTGCCTCTCCCTGCGCTGGCTCCAGGAGGGCCCAGCAGCTTAACAAGCCTCTCGGGGACACAGACAGCCGAGAGGAAATGATTTTACCTCAGGACACAGTCTGACAGACACACACAAACACACACTTACACACACACACACACACCGGGCAAAGTCAAACAAGTGGGTTTAAAAATGCACATCCACAAGGCTTCAGACACAGTTTATACACCCACACGAAGACTTATATTCCTGGTTGCCTGGGCTGACTTTGCAGCTATGTGTGCAGTAGGGGGCTCCTGTTCTATGTTCAGACCCTTCAGTACAACACCAGCGCTCTCTAATCCACAACCTAAAAGTCTAATAATCACCGCAGTTCATGGTGTAAAATTGTCTGCTTCCAAACAGGCGTGACAGGATAGAGAGCGTTCAATCCCCTCTGGTAATCTAACTTGAGATGTTTATAGAGATTCTTCATAACCATAAGTCACACAGCAGACACTCCTACACAAACAAACAGCGGCTCACAGAGAGGCCACAGTAAAGCAGTAATCTCATTTACATCCGCCAGATGACTGTTTGCTGCTGAGGTCAACATTTATACACTGGTTACTGTGGTATCTGACATGTGCTGTGTGCCAGGAGAAAATTATAGCAATCAATAAGTATTGATCATCAATAGGTCTCAGGGTTGTGCTAATAACAATAAGGATGGTTGGCTGGCTGGACATATTGCTCCTGAGTAATGTCGATAAGGGGAAATAAAAGAACAAAGCAAGAATAGTGAGGATTTATTTTGCAATATCAAGCTAAATGAAGCTTGTTTGTACAGTTACAGTAAGCATGGTTTTGGTCTGGATTAAAACTGAATTTGGTGGAAAAACTGAACATTTTGTAGACGTGAAGGTTACATAAACACTGTTGTTTCAATACCACTTCAGTGACTATATATTGACAGACATTTTATAGACTGTAGTCATTGAAACGCTGTTGAAACAACAGTTATATGTAACTTAGAAGGTCTGAGGCCAGTTTAAACCTACAGTACATATTTAGTTGCCTGCAAATCACCAAATCGGTGCATAACTGGTTTCCTGTTTTCTCAGTCTTTGCAAACAAAATAGCTTTACTGACAAAAAAACACTTTACAATTTAAAAAAGTTGCTTCAAATGGACAACCCTTAAAATCTTTCACAACAACAAGCACAACTACAACAATTATTCCTTTTAATCCTCATAATAATCCCACATTTTATTTCTAAAGTTTATCAGACAACTTACATGTGAAGAGATAACTCTTGATTTGATGCACTGGAGCTCAAAACACAAGCATCAATATCAAGTTTAATTAACTATGAAATCCAACATCATGATTGAAAAAAATTATAAGATCAACTGTGGAGCCCTTCTTGTGTACATAATGGAAAATACACTTGCTGTATTGCGAGAATGAGTGATAGATAAAAAAAGTTTAGGACAGACTCACACATTCTTTTACCTTCACAGATGCGGTCCAGCCGCTGTCTCTTCACTTTGTGTTTGTCAGTCAGGGACATGGCGTCAAACACAGCACGGCGCAGGACGGCACGGCACGGCTTGGCACGTCAGGGGACCTCTCCTCCTCAGCCACAAATACTGACAAGGTTCAGACTCCTAGTGCACTGTCGGCACTATTCCCCGGGGCATACCGCCTCGGCACATACACCTGCGAGAAAGACACACAAGCGCAGAACAACCTGGTTGAACACAATGCTGACACACACATGCACACATATATATTTTATATATATATATACTGTATACACATTATTGATGTACAAGCACAAAAAAACTCTGACACGGGAAGGCATTAAAGAGTCCTTGACTACAAAGTCACTCAGCCTCTCGCTCACAAAGAGCCTGGGAAGCTGCAGGCAATAGATATACAGAAAATCAGTGACTCTCTCACACACACACACACACACACACACACATACAAACACACTGTTGGTGACAAAGTGCCCCATTTGCTCCAAAAGTGACAAAGCTTCCATGCTCTAAAAGCTCCACTTTTCTCCTGTTTTAAGTGTGTTTTCTTTCACTGACAAGCACTCATCTGCAGCTCCATCTAAGTTGTCACTACTCACATTTCTTATTGATCGCAGTGACATTTGAGTTATCTTGACTCAGACAAATGGCAATCTACGTTTTCCCTCCCTCCCTCCCCACCTCTTCCCTCTCCCCTCAAAGCCATTCAAAACAAAGCAAGCATGGCAATACTTATTCATCTGACAAAAGTGGATCTGAGCGAATGAAAAAGAAGCTTAAAAGAACTTGTGAGGGGATGATTTATCATCTGACAAAACTGAGCTCTTGAGCTGATGTGCTGCACCTGAAGGTTGACCGGCTGTCATGTAATGACACATTCAAGCCAATAGAGGGTAGTTAAAATCTACTCAGAGAGGAGCACACTATCTCACTTGTACCTTTATACAATATAGTGTCAATTCATCACATCCCTCTTTCTCCTCTGAGCTCAGGATATTCCGACTGCAAAAATGAATTTCTAACTGTGCAATTTATAACCCCCATCCTTGCTCACCTGCTCTGCCCCTGCATCTCAAGAAACCTTATTTTAACCACATTTATGACTGTACACTTCCTATTTCAGATTTCACCAGTTTTAGAGAAGTTTAAAAATTTGAGCAGGCTAAAAATGTTACTCGACAAAGCCTTCAATTCAGTATCACTCGTAGACACGCAGGCAATTATATGTACAAATGCATCTTTGTTAGAGAGAAAACAGAGCACCGAGCTCTGTATGCATTTCTTCACTGGCAGTGCACAGAGTACAGCAAAGATCAGCATCTCAGTGAATCAGAGTATAATTATTGCAACACAACAGGGATTAAATGTGGCACTGAAAACTCAAATGCCACATCATGCTCGTCCAAAACTAGAGCCAGAGGCGCCTTTCCTCTCAGAAAGTGCTGAGACCACAGAGACGTTTCTTTCTGCCAGAAACCATCAGGACAAAATCATTACTTGAAGTCTTCATCAGTTCATTGTAGTCGGAATATAGAAGAAAAAAAAAAAGGAGGGGAGGCTAGAAGGTTAAGAGTTTAAAGTGGATGTGAGTCGGCCTTATCCTCAGCAGTCAGTGTAATCTGTCAGAATTGGCTGGTTAGGTCTGGAGCTCAGGGCCACAGTGTGGGTATTTGCAAAATGTGACATTATCAGGACATCTTTTCCACATATGGGACCATACAGATCCATCACAGTGGGAAAATACACGAACCAGTTTACAGCACCTTAAGGTAAAACCCTCAAAAACTGTCTGAGTAATATCTGTTGTATGTTAGACATCAGCTGTTCAGTCATTCTTGTCTCAATCCGTGTTGTCCATTTCACTTCATTTAATGACTTTTGACAGTGATGGGGAGTGACGTTGTTGCCTCGGGTGAAAGGTAGGTGGACATGCGCATACTGGGAAGGACATGTCTATGATTGAAAAACATTTTGTACCGTCAACATTCAGAGTACAGCAGGCAGAGCGTGCACCCCACAACCTAAGACCAAAGTTAGACATTCCAGACAAGCATTTAAGGTCTAAGACAAATGTTCATACCGGGCCATCATTGAAGCTTGTTAAATGAGCAGAAATGCTAGAAATGTGGTCTGATATGGGCTATGTTATCAAGACAATTAATTTGCGTCAAGCCAAAATATTTTATCAGACTGCCAAAACCCTGTCGAGCAATGTTTTTACGAGCAGGTCCCTATTTTGTTGGACGCGCACGCGAGTGCGCGAGGGTGATGAAATACACGTTCCTGTTGCCAGGTTCACGTTATTCTGCTGTTTAACAGTTGGTGGCGGTAGCGCGCACAAAAGGCAGAGGAAGGAGAAGACTGCGAGCTAGCAAACACAGATGTAAACAATGAAATAAAATGTCTTTTCAAATGTTTTATGAGAAAGGCAATGCATAGACCTCAAGGATAAACACAACACGTTTTGGTGAGAAACACTGAATATGAAAAATAACTAGTTTGTTTACAAGAAAAACCCCACAGGGCACCTTTAACTGCGTTTTTATAAGAAATCTCTGTATTTACAGTGTTTTCTGTACTCAGAGAAGATTTTTTTTGCATGAGGAGGCCACACACACACAACGGGTCACCTCCAGGGTTTCTTTCCAAGGCAGCAGTCTGGCTCCAGTATGTTGACTGGCTGCTGGAAGGCCTCTCCCCATTTCTTGAATTATTTCAGTTCTTCTTTCCGTCCCTCCTCCTCTCTTTTCATCTGTCCATCTCTCTGTAGTACTGCTGCCTCTGAGGTCTCTCTCACAGAGTCATCAATCACCGGGCTCTCTTCCAGGGCCGACCACTTGTGTGTGTGTGCGTGTGCATGTGTGTGTGGCATAGAGAGTGAGAGTGACAGAGAGGGAGGGAAGTGGGGGAAAAAAAAGAGCACCCACAGAGGCTAACGAGATCCACACAGAGGCCAAACCATCCCCGATTCTTATACCCCTTTTTCTCTCTTTTCCCCCGCTTTTTCTCCTGCACTCGTTTCCTCAGCCAACTACAAGCAGAGTAGTCCCAAACATAAGAAAAAACCTCCCTCTGTGACTTTTTAAAAATACAGCCAAGCATGAACCCCCCATCCTTTTCTTAAAAATGTATGAAACTGGGCACTATTTCTCTGCAAAAGAAAAACTGAAACAATGCCGGCAGTGAAGCCAGTGAAGGGTCTGAAAGAGTATTTAGGCAGGGATTTTGCAATCTCAATCCAAACACAAAGGTCTTATACATGAATCTTAATATTTAAGAGGCATTAAAAGTCAGATGATCGATAAAACTCCCTGTCTGCGGGGCCACAGCTCATTGAAAGAGAAACATTTGTGCGTGAGAGGCCGAGACATTAAATGTAGGAATCCATATCTGTGACGGCCGGCTCTGTCTCCCAAGGACGGCTCCACTGTGAGCACAATCACAGTCCACAAACTCTCCTCAATGTCAGCAACACACAAAGATCACTGTCCGAGTACTGTCCGCTTAGGTGGGGGAAGGGTAGTCGACCAGTGGGGGAATTTGAGTACAAGCACCGTGGATAGAGACAAATACACACAAAGGAGTGGTTTCAGTTAGCGTTTAAATGATTAGCCGACTCGTTACTAGATACATGGGTTAGTGACAGAAAATGCTCGACTCAACAAATTGGTAATTATTATTGTTCAAGGAATATTTTCAACATTTTGGGAAATACTTTAATCTGCTTTCCTGCTGAGAGTTAGAGGAAGAGACTGATGGATTCTAGAGACGCTTAGCTTAAAGGCTAAGGCTTAGCTAAGGCTAGGAGTAACAAAATAGAAGAAATAGTCCAGCGCATGACTGCTCGTAAAACCACAACTTATCGTTTTTACACTTCGCTTTTTGTACATATTTAACAAACAAGATATAGCGTGTTAATTACTACATTGTAGAGCTGCTGGTAGGCAGATATTTTTACTTTTGGCTATCTGTTTCCCCCTGCTTAGTATTTATGCTAAGCTAAGCTAATCAAAGAACATCATCTTGGGCTTTGGAAACTTGTGAGGGACATTTTACTTTGTATTTTGAGCTTTTATTGACTGAACAAATTATTGATTCATCTGAAAAGTAACCTGTAGAATAATCAATTATAAAAATCATCTCTACCCAACACTTAACACATTAAACATTACACAAGCAAACGCAATTAACATTAGCACGAGAGAAAGTGAAAACCTCAAAGTCAAATTGAGTTAATTTGCAACAGCATCTTCTTGTAACACAATGAAATTTAATGATGACACCGCAGTTATTGCAATCCATCTTCCTACTGAGAGACAAAGGGCTAACAGAATCACCTCCGATGTGATTAATTGACTTTGCCGAAATAAGAAAATAATTTGGTTTGGTAAACAGATACGAGCACCGCCCCTGACAGGCTCTCATTAGACAGAAGTGATTACTTACTTTATTAGACACTTGGGGGGGGGGGGGGGGGCTCCTGATCTGAGGCAATCTCGCACTGTTCAAAGAGTCATTACAGTTACAGTTTCACGTCATGTGTTCATACAGATCAGTGTGAGTCTTAAAGGGAAACTCAACCTGGATCCTATTTTCCCATCATTTAAGGTCTACGTGACTAATGGGGACAACATTTTCTTAAAATAGATATAGTATTGAGCGGGAGCGCTTCAACCGGCAGCCACGAAACAGGCTGCAATGTAATCCGAGCGGGCAATAGCACACCGTCAATGTACATCCTCTAAAAGCGCCTGTTTTTGCCATCGACATACTCAGAAAAACGTTTTATTTCTCTGTAGGGATCCTTTTCATAATGTTGTCAGACAGTTATAATAACAATCTGAGCATGTCAGTGGCAAAAACAAGCACTTTCAGAGGAAGTTCATTGACGGGGCGATATTGCCCCAAAGGATTACATCGCAGCCCGTCTGTGACTGCCGGCTGAAGCACTTCTGCTCAATATTGGACCAATTTCAAAAATTGCTGTCTCCATTAGTCACTTAAATCCAAGGTTGAAAAATACCTAAGTTTCCCTTTAAGAAAAGAAAAGAGAAGCTGTTTCCTTTTTTCAGACAGACAGAAATATGTTTGGACAGAAGGTGGATTGTTAAAAAGCCAAACTGGAGACAGAGAAGAGAGCCGGCTATGAGAGCGTCCGTGGATGAGTTTGAGAGATTGAATAATTAAAAAGGTCAGGCTACCTGCCTGCTGCGTGTCGCTTCACACATTCAGACAAGCACATACACACACACACACACACACACACACACACACACACAGTTCTGAGAGAGGCACAATGCACACTGGGGCAAAGACTGAAGAGACAAGTCATTTGGGGGACTGATCATTTTCCCTCGAACACAGTGTAGTTTGTGAACTAATTGGGTGAATCCATAATTAATTTGCTGACATTAAGCCTTGGGGTCCGCTCCAATAAGACTCTACTTTCTAAGGATGTGAAGAAGTGCTAGTGAAGCCTCGGGCTCACTGCTGAAGGGGAGACTCTTGTTCTGACGCTTCAGAGTGCAGGTTCTGACATTTAGGGGAGATACCTAACAGCAATACGTTTCCACACTTGTCAGTTAACTGTCAATACTGTTGGGGGTTAGTTTCATGCAGGCTGAGATTTTTTTTTCTCAATAAAACCTTTAGATAAATCCAGAAAATCCATACTGAACATGTTTCCTATCCACATTAAAACCATAACAAGGCTAGGTTGTATTTCTCACCCGACTGTTGTAATATCCACAAGCAAGAAAAAACATCAATGCATCAGAGCTAAGAGAGAAGGAGGGTTCCCACTGCCTTAGTTTATGGTGCTGATAACGTCTTTTGGACTTAAAAGCAGAGTAACCATTCAGAATATGCAGACATTTGCAGCTGAAGTGCGTTGCAAACTGTAAATCAAAGCATTCAACCATCACAGAATTTTTCTTTAATTTCAAAAACACATAATTTTGTTCTGAAGAAACACAGCAAAGTTATATTTTTTCAGTGCAAACAGTGACACAAGTCAAAGCAGCTGAATTTTCTAATTTCAAATAGGAATCTCTGATGGTTGATGCTTTGACTCACAGCCTCTGTGGTGTTTGGTAAAAATGCGGTTTACATAACAATAACTAGCATTTGCCATTTTTGAAACACTGAATATTTTTCCTTTGAGTTATACCTCGAACCCAGCAGGTTCTGTTTTCAGCCTGTTTCTAACTCAGCAACTTATGTCAAAAAAAAATGTGTTGCAAGGTAACCAGTGTTTAGTTTTTGGTGCAGATACAAGAACTTCTTTGTTAAGAAACCATTTTTGCTATTTTGTCATGAGCTACTGCTCAGTTAGAGAAACAATGCCACATGTATCCCACGACTAATTATCACTATGTTTAATTTCATGCAGATCCAGAAGAAGATTACACATTTCTGATCATTCTCAAATTGAATTTATCGAATTGTGCAGCTTTGTTGGAGGTATACACTCTGTGTGTGCTTTCTAGTTTCTGAGTTAATTTCAATATTTGTCAAGAAATTATGATGAAAAATCTGAACAGTTGTTTAACTAACACTAGAACAATATGAACCGTAGTATAAAAGCTCCAAAGATTAAAACGAGGGAGGATTAGATGGGAATAGTCTTTCAACGTAGATCTGTTTGAATTGTATTATGCAACCATAAATGCTTACTGTACCACAACAATCTTTTTGCAGCCAATATAACCACATTTTCAGTATGTGGCAAAAATACAGAAACCACATGGAAACCACAGGGATTTAATCAATCATCAGATGGAATGAACTCCAAAAATACTTGGACAGTGTAGCATCTTTTTTGGAAAAACAGTGCTTAAACTCATTGTGCTGAGTGATGAAATGATGACTGAGTTTTTCAGTTTAAGTACAGGCAGTCCCAGGCAGGATATTTTTATCTGTATTGGATGGACAGTTAGGAAGATTAAGATTATCTAACTGGTTATTTTTAGTAAGCTGCCAAATTATATCTCATTCTGGGGAGCTTTAGATGAAATCTTTCAATGAGTTGTCAAATGCACTGCAGCTCTGGAGTCTCTGTTTATCTTCGTTTCTTTCCCAGCTGATGCTACAACCTCTTTGAATGTCAATGTCATGTCTCAATGTGAGTTCTGTGGTAATCCTTGCCAAGACTGTTAAAACATGAAGCACTTGCTTTAAGATAGAGTTGGATAACTTCAGCAGTTACTTCTCCTGACTTAATTTCCCACTGGAGTTTGACAGGAAAATTGTGAGGAGAGACAACTGTTAAAGTTATCTGACAGCGTGCAGCAGGAAAAACGCACAGCAATATCCATCCCTCTTACAGCTGATTCCTATCAAAAGCCTCTTCGGAGACTCCGAAATGAGAACCTCCTCAAAGCAAGTAAAACTTCTCTCTGAGATTTTTTACGTTTTCACCCAAAGAGGCACACTTCTCTAGGGAAAAAATACCCCTATTCTCTCAATTTCTCTTAGAAATAACAAACACAAGTCTCAATGACAAGGCTGTTTATACTATTGATATTGCAATCCATTATTACCCCCTTGTTATTTTCTTCAAAAAGCCTCTGTTTTCTTTCCACTAGAGCCCCATTTGAACAATGGAGCCCATTTTTCCCTTTCAGATGCTGGAGTTCCTCCAGAGGTAAATCTGTCAGCACAGGGCCAAAACAAAGAAAGAGAAAACAGGAAGGTGTGGACACCCTGCTGCACCAGCCCGGCTCTACTATTAATATCAACTTACATGCCCATATCCTCAGCACCTCAGGCAGGGGAGAGTGTGATTTCCATGAACTAAGCAAGGCCTGCGACAGCGTAGGCAGGTGACAGCTTGACACAATTATATTTAGCTTGATAATCACGGCAGACTGAATGCTTTCAAAGTGCAGAATTGTTAAACCAGTGCCATCGGTGATGATAATTTAGTCTTGAAATATACAAACAAGGCAGTCCTTGAAATCCAAGATACTGTAGCCCACCTTGTGCTATTTACATCCAATCAATAAACTCTTGTTTCTCAAAGTTCCAGAGGCTGAGGTTATCAGTGCAAGCCACAGCTGAAGCCAAAGCTGAAAACACTTCCCTGTACAGGAAAAACGCCTGCAGCGTGCCAACCTGGTGAGCAGAGGGAAGGCGTGGCCAGCCTTTTGCGAGGGTGAGGTAAGAACTGCACTCGCCACCAGCTTGGTGTCAGCGAGAGGCCAGGCTCCGGCTCAGACAGCCTGCCTGAGTCCAGCCAGCTCAGCTCTGCTCCCTCTGGGTCCTTCCAGGAAGAGCCAGCGTGATTCAGAGCTTCCTGGTCCAGGAGAATGAGGTGCTTCCACTCCCCCCGGAATGTGCCCACGAACACACACACACACACACACACACACACACATGCACACGAACACGCATACATCACTCAGCCCACTCCCTGTGGACGGTGAGACAGCCAACTCCGTGCTGTACTTGGGCTTACATTGGGAGGAGGCCAAGTCAAACAATGTGTTGATAAAGTCCAGAGCAGAGTGGTGAGAGGAACACAGAGAAAGAGCACGAGGGCCGTGCTGCACAACACGAGGACGGCGATTCACACAGCCAGGAACACTTAAAGGATAATTCCAGTTCATTACAACTTTGTTTTTATTCCCATAGTTTTGGCCAGCGTCTCTATCTGTAATAATAACAACATTGTATTCAAGTTAATTGCTGAGATCTCAGAAAGTCAATCAGGGCAACGAACACAGTCAGACATGTTTTAAACAAACGTCCAGGTGAGCCAAACACATTTGGAAGAGAGCATGAAAAAAAAAATGATGCGCCAAACTGTTGTAAACACCGATCACAGTATACGCACTGACTTTTTTTGACCTGCCGTTCTAGTTGTACTTCAAAGTCAGGTGGTTTATATAAACTGGATAAACCGTCGGCCCCTTTATAACCAGTCTGATCCGTCTGATCATTTCTGTCTTTTCGTCCCTTTGGACTTCGTTGTAGCCATGTCGACACGTTCCCAGATCTAAGCAATTACTCTGGCAAGCCCAGTGTCATCATAACTGATATAATGATAGCCAAAACAACAAAAAAAAACCCCCAAAACACTACATTGTAATAAACCAGAATTTTCCTTTTAATGCACGTAGCAGTACAGCATCGGCTATGTGGTTTTTCTGCTCCCTGAGCACAGTTTAACTGGCCGTATTTTAGAGAGCCGGAGCCAATAACTGACTTTACAGGAGAGCTTTTTATCCCGAGCCCCCTCTGATGGGCTCACAACACAGGGTTGGCCTCTCTCTCTCTCTCTCTCTCTTTACCACATCCTATCATCTCAGGCTCTACTAATGCACCATGCTTCAAGGGACCAGGACTGACACACACACACACACATATATATATATACACACACACACGAACAGCTCAGTCAATTAGTCCTGGCCCAACCTTGCAGCTGAGAGATAAATGGTGTGGAGTCTCAGCAGGCTTTTGTGCGAAGCTGTGCTCCTTGTTCGCCGTATGTAGAACAGCTCTCTGGAGGGCAGCTAGCCCCTCCACCGCGAAGAGACGTGGCGAGCGCGAAGCTGAGGAGGGGCTCGAAAGTGCTCAGGCTTGTATTAAAATATGACCGCAAGGACCCCCAATTCCCTAATCAGAGCTGGCCTGAGAAGCCAGAGGAGGAGAAGGAAGAAGAAGAGGTGGGGAGGTTCTGCCGGGGTGTAAAGGTGCGTACAGAATTTCAAGTCAATCCACATACGCCTCATTAACCGTTTGTTTGTGCAGTCGAGCTGTAACACGTCTACTGAAAGAGATCTAATACAGACTGCCAGATGTTTCCTGAGGAAAAAAAAAAAACAAACTTAAATGCGGCCACTCAGATTGCGTCCACACAAAGACGGCTAGAAACGCTGCTTAAATGCGTCCACACTTCCCTTCTCAGGTACTTTTTTAAGTTCTATGTCCACACTAAAACACCTGAACAATAGCAAAAAGGGTAAATCTCATCTTGTTTGTCCTCTTTAGGTTGGCAAAATTTGTAAAGCCAAAGCTCGGTTACTCTACTGAGTCTCAGCTAGTCGCATTTTTGATGCTGCTCTCCATGATATGATGTGTTTCAGTACAGCTGAACTCACAATATTATTGTTTTGATTTGCAAATTTTTCGATTTCAGTCATCACACAACTTAAGCATAAAATAACGAGTGGATTGTTGTCCATAAATGCTACTTTTTAACAGCAGTTCCTGCATTGCATTGTTTAAAGGAATATTTTATGATTTTATGACTGTAATCTTACAAAATAAATATCAGCTTAATGGCAACACCAGTATTGTGTGATTTAGTAATCACAGTGAAAGTTAAGGTTATGACTGCCACACAGCAGGTGTGCGTTATCAGTTTACAGAAGTTCTGTTTTCCCCAACCACACTAAAACGTGAGTCCGCCATTTTCAATTTTTTTTCCAATCGGCATGGCATTTTCAAAAAGCTCAATTTTTACATGTGAAAAAATGGCCGGCTCAATGTGGACGGAAGGTCCAAAACACTGAGAAAAGAATGTCTTTTCAGTTTCACCCTGCTTAGCGTGGATGTGGTGTCAGCAGGGGGGGAGGGTCCGACCGGAAAGCCTCACCTCCATCGGTGTAGTAAATCAAGTGGCTAAGCTGCATTATCTGCAACAACATGACAATCCTTTTAACACCTGACACACCCCGGTAACAAGCGTCTCCCCCCCCCACACGGAGCCTGTTGACATGTTATATATGGCTCCCACTCCTTACTAACTTTTCACGAGATGTCAATCCTATCGGTGCACACACACACACACACACACCTTTAAATCAACCTCCAATGCCAGCAGGGCGGGGCGGATGCAGGTGTTTGTGTTTATGAGTGCAAGAGCCTTTCCATTGACAAGAGGGGAAAACACACACACATACACACACATATACACACACATACACAAACACAATCACACAGCAAGGTGAAAAATTACAGTGGGGGGAAGTGGCCTGGTGGATTAACTGCGGAATAAAAGTGCTGATGGGCAACAAAAGAGAAAAAACAGCTATTCATCACCCTGGCACAGGATCAAACTCACACACTTCTCAAATGCCCTCCTTGAGTTATTGTGCAGCGCGGCTCTGGTGGCAGCTCCACAGATAATGCTGCCCTACCTGAATTGATTAGAGTGCGGATGTATCCTCTCTTTCCAGAGATGGAGCGCATCCCTGCATCTCCTCAATGCCGTAGAAGAAATCTTTTAATATGTATTTAACAACTACACTGAGTTTTTTTCCCCCCTCTTTATGAGTGTTTTTTGGGAGATAATCAAGCATGCAGCCGGGGAGCGGTAATTTTCTCAAACAAATGCGATCTCAGTGCTGTCTCCCGTTTCTGCTGCTGCTGCATTTCTTTGAACCTGAGGGAAACAAATTGGGGGCATCTGTGTGAAACTTAAATCACTTTTTACACTATTAGCTCTCTGCTGCTATTACACTTGATACTCTGGCACACATGTCTAATTTTTTTGTTTTTTTTCTTATTTATGCAGCAACTGGAGTCATACAAAGAGATGGGGAAAAGACTGTAGGAAAAAACAACCAGGTAGAAAGTGCTGTCAGATACATTGCTCCAAAATCACTCACAGCTGTTCAATCAGGTTCAGAGCTGCAAAGATAATTTGATTAATCGAGTAGTTGCCAACTATTTAATTAATTGATTAAGCTTTTTGAGTCATTTTTAAAAGAAGAAATTCCCAAATACTCTATAAGCTTCTCAAATGTGAATATTTTCTGGTTTCTATGACAGTAAACTAAACATCTTTGGGTTGTGGACTGTTGGTCAGAACAAAACAAGACGCTGGAGGACGTCACCTTTGTCTTTGGGAAACAGTGATGGACATTTTTCACCATTTTATGAACCAAACAACTAATCGATTAATCGAGAAAACAACTGACTGATTGATCGATTAGCTGCGGTCCTGATCAGATTCAGATCTGGTGATAGAAGAGCTTCATCATATGATTAAGTCACTGCCATCTTGATCCAAAATTGAGGTTAACTGGGTCCGCTCAGTATTTTCATACACATCACAGAGCATGAAAGGATGTTAGTCGCTCTGTTGTATTATGCAGAACACTTGTATGACAGCATTTGCATTTGTTATGTTTTTTTTCCACTAATTTACTCATATTTTTCCTTTAATTTGTCACCTGTCTTGTACGTCAATTTATCATTTATTCAGTGTCAGAAAACAGTGAAAAATGTGCATCACAAGAGTGAAAAGGGACGTTTTCAAGTTGCTTGTTTCATCTGAACAGTCCAAGCCCCAAATATGTTCATCTTACTATGCTATAAAACACAGAAAAGCAGCAAATCCTCACATTTGAGAAGCTGGAACCACTGAATATTTGGCTTTATTTTTTTTTCTTGATAAATGACAATCTTTGCTCTACAAGCTGCCATCTGTTACAGTTTAGTGTCTTTTTCTCAAACACCAATCAAAGCACCATTTTATCAACAATCTCAACATCAAAAGGAGGCTAATAAAAACCATTAATATGAATATAATGTCATCAGCTTTATCTGCTGTTACTGATGTATAATATCAGTGCTCCGCTAGATAGGCCATTTAAATGCATCAAGTCCGTAGTTGTGTCATATGTAAAGATGTGTGTATGTGTGTATGTGTGTGTGTGTGTGTGTGTGTGTGTGTGTGTGCGCGTGCCCTGGCAGTACATAGCCCTACACAACATGGGGAGGAAATGCCACGAAAAAGGGTGAATCATGGGATTGTATCCACACTGAAGACACACTGACCGCCTCGGGGTTTAGGTCAGTTGTGTTGTCTGAGCGGTAGTGACTGATGCTCCCGACATAGACGCCACACACACAAACATACAAAACCACAATTTCTACACTTTCTTAAAAAAAATCAAGATATTCTCCTCCTGTTTTTGTTTTTTTTTTTGTTTTCCATAATAAAAATAGTTGCTGTCAGAGAGCTTCCCCCCCCTCCATCGGGGCATGAGAAGAGGCGGTGGCCTCCATTTCAACTCGCCGGGTCACGGGGGTCGCCACGCCTTTTAAAGAAGAGAAAAGCCCTTGTCACAACGCTAGGTTTCTCTCCTGCCTGCCACAAAATGTCTCCTGACACAAAGCCCTCGCAGTCGTATCAGTGCACTCCCACTGCACCGCCAACAAATGTGACCTCCTTTTTTCCTCACTGCTAAAATAATAATAATAAAAAAAAACTTTACTCACCTCTACCTTGCCAACTGAAATGAAATAAATAAATGAAAACAATGTGTTCTGCAACTCTGCCAGACCACAAACACGAGTAATTTTTTTTTTTTCTTTTCTTTCTTTGCTAACTTCTGCTTGAGATAGTTTCCATGTTAGAATTAAGGTGACGGCTTCAACTTTATACTGAGTTGTGTTCAAGGCCTGGGGGAAAATGCTTTTCACTGTTTATCTTTGGCTGGTCTGTGCCAAGGTCTATGAAACACTGCAGAAACTTAATGCTGCTGATGCTCAAACCTGCAGGAAAAAGGCAGCACTCTCAAAGTCATGCCAGGTCTTTGAACACTAAGCTATAAATTGTCAAAACCAGAGTTACTGTACCACAATGAGGTTAATTATACCTTTCTGCTTGAACTACACTTGTAATTCCAGATGACTTAATGGAATTTTCAGGGCCAAATGTCTGTAACCACAGATCTGTTTTTCATTTTTATACACTCATAATCAAATAATTCTAGTAATACAGAAACTATTAGTCCATTAATCGATCGACAGAGGATTAATAAACAATGATTTAGGTAAAAGGTTAATCGTTTAAGTAATTTATGAAGCAACAATGCCAAATATTCACTGGTTCCAACTTGTCAAATGTGTGGATTTGCTGCTTTTTTCTGTTTTAAATCATTGTAGATGAAATATCTTTGGGTTTTTATCCGTTGGAGAAAAAAAAAAAAAAGCAAGTTGAGGTCATCACCTTGATCTCTGCAAGCCTCTGTTGGATATACTTGACCTGAATTGGAAAATAACTGACAGACTAATCAATAATGTAAATAATCATTAGTTGCGGCACTAGATTTCAGTCAGTTTTGTGAACGCTATGGGGTATAATATGCTAACAGAACTCATAATGTCTCCTGAGGTGTGACCCCTTCCATCTGCTCCCACAAGAATACAACAATCACAGAACACACACACACACACACACACACACACACACACACCACCCCCACTCACCACACACAGAGGTCTGTCCGGATTAAATCAAGTGCGTGGAGAGCAGGGCCCCATTACCCTGCAGAAGCCACTTCAATAGCTGCTTTACTAGCCAGCGTTTCCCCCAATTATAAAAGCACAAGGCTTAAGTCAGCAGGGAGGTTGGGGGCCCCTTGCAGGGATGACCTTCGTGAACTTGGGGATGGGGGTGAGGGCAAGACGTGACCGCAGGGCCAGGAGGTGAGAGTCCAGTTAAAGGGGTGCGGAGAAAAAAAATGGAGGACTCGTGTATAGATTTGGACGTTGTCGTGTCGTGTTTTTTTTTTTATTGCTAAAGAGAAGAATATAAACCTGAAGTTGCAGGAAATACTGCTGAGAGTAGACACACTTTTAGCCAAATTAACTTCCAAACTAAGTAATGGAAAAAAAAGAAGGTGGAGGAGGGCAGGGAGGAAGAGAGGAGGATGGAGGATTAGGGGGTGGGGACAGTGACTGGAGTGGGTGACACAGGCGGGACAGAGAGGTGTGTGTGTGTGTGTGTGTGTGTGTGTGTGTGTGTGTGTGTGTGTGTGTGTGTGTGTGTGTGGGGAGGGAGGCTACAATCTCTGCGCAGAAAATTAACAATTCCACACCGTGCTGTGTCTGCACAACATTAAATGCATGAAACGCATGAATTATTGCGCGGAGCAAGCTGAATTAACTCTATATATCAAGCTGAGTCCAAATAGTTCAGGGGTGAGGGGCTGTGTGCCTCAGCTGATGAGGTGGAAGGGGATAGCATGGGGAGGAAGAGGGAAAAATAAAGTAACTCAACATTTCTATCTCCTCCCATTAAAGTTAACCACTTCTCTCTCTCCAGAACCATAAAGCTGTCAAACAGACCTCTGATTTATTCTGCCCTTGCCCAGGCTCCTGTCCTAACTATCGCATGCCTCCAATTAATTTTTTTTTGTTGCTCTCCATCCCTTCCCTGTAAATGTAATGAGATTGCAGCACTGAAAACTGCTGACTCCCGTTAATGCACAATTCCTTAATAATTCCGAAAGCTGGCTGCAAAAGCTGAGGGAAGATGCATGCTCGCCCCAATAATAGCGTTTTAAAGGCGCGCCGGTTTTGTCGGAGATGTCATTAACATTATTCATTGCAACGTTTTTCTCACATTTGCACATTACAGACTGACCAAAGCTCAAACATGGGTTGAGTAAACACTGACTGTAATGTATGATAGACTCTTTGTGACGAATACAATCCTCAGATGCGATCGGTTGCTGCGTCCATTTGTCCACCTACTCTTCACACCACTCAGCCGTTCCCTTCAATAGAGACAGAGGTTGATCTCAATTGTAACATTGAGGAAGATGTATGGAAAGACATAGTAACAAATACAGGATGGTCCATTTGGGCTTGATACAGACCAACTTGTGTCGAAGCAGGTACCTTCTTACGCTAATTGTGGGAATGTTCTTTCATTTTTTCCTTTCTGGAAAGAGGTTACTGGTAAATTGGGTGAATGGCTTGAGAAATCCTTACCAGAACCTCCCCATATTTGTCTACTGGGAGATAAATAAGAGTTACTACCAGGAATATCTAAAGCAGAATATGAATTAGCACTGACAGACTTCATCACCGCATCTAGAATTATTATTCACCACTGGAAGAGTCAAACTCGACCAGAATTTACTGACTGGATTAAGCTGATGACTGATAACGCCTCCTTTGAGTTGATGATAGCTAAGTTAAATGACAACAAAGGGAAAATTTTACCAAGCCTGAGATAATTTTTTTAATTATATAAAAGATGGAAATAGATGACTGTGACATGTAAGGGGAGGAAGACTATTATTCTATTTAACACTCTTCATAGTTGAGGATATATGGGATACATTGTACATGTTTCTTTAACATAGTGGTATTGTTTATAGAGGTGTTTGTTCCTTTTTTAATATGACATTTGACTAACCCAAAATTTAAATAAAAAAAAAAAAAGAGACAGAAATTGTTTTGACAAAGATGTGAGCTGCCGTGAAGAGAAGAGGAGGTCCAGAGAAAAGACTTTTCAGTATTTACAACAGCACACGCTCATCAGTCGCGGAGGCGATCAGATAGGAGAAAATGGCTGCAGTAATTGCATTTGGAAGATACAGCATCCTAACATACAAACAAGGTCAACAATGTGGGGCTAATTGAGTCAAGATTTTAATTACCACAATCATATCTTTCAGAAGTGTCCAGAAGACAGAATAAGACACTGCCTATTGGCTGTGTTGATGGTGTGATTGAGTTGTGCGCTGACCGTTACGGGTGGGCTGCAGGTGCACGGTGGGAGGTATTAAATAGACTGTTTTGGTCAAAAGCTGAGCACAGCTGGCAGGTGTTGGTGTGGAGGGACTTTATTACCCTATAAACTATCTAAGACAATTTACTAATACCGTCTTCTGTGGGCAGCAAAAGCCCCGATTCAATTACTGCTGAAACTCAACATGGAGAGCCCTCGGAGACCGGAGAGGCTCGACTCATTGTTCTTCATGTCACCTTCCTAAGCAGAAAGTACAACGGCTAATGTTCTCACACTGCTGGAGCAAAATGAAAGGAAACTGCCAGTTGTTGATGTAACCTAATACATGAGCGTAATACCCGGCAATCTGAAAATTGATATGTTCTCATGGGCAACTAATAACTCTTGTCAGAGGAGAAAGTGGATTCAAGCAAGCTTTGGTGATTGATTGACATGTTTGGGACAATTAGAAGCTCAAGGAAGCGAATGTTTCCTGCTTGTTTTGTTGTCCTTTGTTTGTGTACATGGAGAAGATTCATTAGGCCTCTGCATGGAGGATTTGAGGTCTGCGGAGCGAGAGGGACCCAGCCCAAGTGAAGCATGTCAAATTAGGAGGGAAAAATCAAACCGCTGCTACTGGGACTCATTAGAACCTCAACAAACACAGCATTTTGTTGTGTATGTGTGTGTCTGTCTCTGCGTGCATGTACTAATAAAACAGAGGAGTAGCGTTGGGTTGTGTGGTTTTAAGTTATTTTCATCATAGCAGTTTGTTTTATGAGGCACCGAAGCTGAGAGACTCTGCAAACAACTTTAATGAAAGTGAGGATCCAGCAGCCTCATGGGAACAAAAGTGCTAAGCTGATGTATCAGGTGACTTTAGGAAAATACCCAAGTTTCCCAGCTTATAAAACCAACAAGGACACACGGTGTCAATTGATGCAAAGCACCTCTTTGTGTATGTGATGATTTCTACAACTGAGCAGGGGTTATGGTGAAATGTTGGGCTGATTGAATATTAAATTTCACACACACACACACACACACACAGTATTCAGACCAGTCTGTAAGAAAAAAGTAAAATGTTCTCTTTTGACAGATGTTTAGCACACATTATGCTTGGGGTTCAACTGGTTTAAGACATATTAACGTGGTTGCTAGGCGATCAACAACAAAAAAATGAATGTTGTTTATTAGTTTGCCATTCAAAAATCATGATTGTTGAATTGCTATGTAGCACAGATGTTCAACAATCCACAGCAGAGATAAAGACCCAAGTCATCCAACTACAATTCACCAATCTAATGACTTTCAGTCGGCTTGTACAAAACAGTGCAACAATTAGCCAGTCAATTAACAAAGGATTTTGTTTTCTGCCATCACAGTGCAACACATACAAAGTTATCCTTCATGTGTACACACACTTAATGGCAGCAAACGAACATGTATTTGTGCTACTGGTTCATTGCAATATCCTTGATGATGGTGAATGCAATCTGCAACCTCCTAAATGTGAGATTTTGAATTTTTGAGTAGGTAAAGTGGTTACAAGCCATTTCCGTGGACAGATACAGTCTGAATATGAAATGAATTATACAGAGGTTTCAAACTACCAAACAGACAAAGGAAGGCTTCCAAATACATTAGACATCTCAAGATTTAATGCAACCGTGACTAATCATTGAGCACAGTAGACGGTAAAGAAAACAGAATGGCTGTAAGGAGGAGAAATACTTAAATATCCAGTGGAGAGAGTGAGAGAGTGATTTCTTGCCTCAGCTGGCAACATGCTCTTTACATGGGCCACCAAGAATGGGAGAGCCAGTGAGATATGGGATTTATGTCCCTCCTGCAATGAAAAAGGGGAAGCCCAATATGTCATTGGAGTGGGGAAGACACATCTGTCGCCGCATTCATCCCTGGGTAACCCTTCCTTTTACGGTCCCCTAATTACTAAGTATTTACCCAGTAAATATAAGGTAGATTATAGTATATTACTGAGTAATTACCACTGAAAATAAGTAGGTAAATACAGCTGAAATTCTAAGAAACATACTTCCTAGGAAGGTAAGGGAACCAATTCTTCCAAACACCTCCTCTATTACCCATCAATTCAAGTTACAATTCTAGTTATCCAAGGTTTATGCTGGCAACAGCCCAAGTTTAATTATGTTCCATCAAGAAATTCAGATGGTACTTTCCAATAAATATTTTTTCTTATATAGTTATAGTTCATGACTACACCCATTTATAAAGAGTTTATTAGATTTATCTTATACTTACCTGGTAAAAACCTCCACAGGAACAGTTCTTCTAGTGTCATGGTACATCTTCTTAAATACTGGGTACATTCTTGCAGATGTTTTTACAATTCACTCAGTAAGTAAGCTGAAAGTGTACTGTAAAAGGAAGCCTTGTTTGTTTCCATTGTATTATCATGTTCTTACCATATCCTTTTAATAATTATTCCATTGTCTGTGCTGTTAACAGGAACTTGTACCATATATGTTCCACAACATTACTAGTACTAGTACTGAGTAAGCTGAAACAGAAGAACTGTCAAAGAGAGTCACGCTTAATGACATGATAGTTATATTGTACTAAAAAAAAGTGTGTTTGTGATGTAAGGATCATAAAATAAACATGATAATACAATGTAACAATATGTACCAATGTAACCACTGCTTCAGTTTATTATAAAATAATTACTGAGACTCTATAACTGTAACGACTCAGGAGAATCTTTTTAGGGTCTGGCAGGAGTTTACTACCTATATCCAGTTATTTGTATGAATTGCTGGACTGGAGCATAGCTATCCTCATTATACTTCGGATAATCACAGAGTACTTTTATCCTACTTCCTTACATACCTTATATACAAGAAATTAAAGGAAACTTACACCTCCATTAAAACAAAATGGATAAGTGTACATGCAAAATAAATTGAACCTTGGTTTGGTAACAAATCAGTCCCTTTAAATAATTGGCTTAATACATTAACAATTACAGTTCAACCTGGAATGTACTGTGTCCCCCCTAAATTTAAGGAGTCCTTTCTGAGTCCATGGACTCGTAGAACCAAAATAGTCTTCAATTGAAGGGGAAAAAAAACCAAAAAGTGTCTCTTTTAGTAGGAATCCAAAGGGGTCCTTTGTCTTTAATTGGGAAATTAAATACCAAAAGTTTTCCAGGAGGCTGTGAAGCAGCAGCCGTCAGTTCGTCTCCAATAGCCACAGGGAGCAATACGAAGTCCACCTCAAAGCTAACAGGGGAATATCACATAAGCAGGTGATGTGAGGCCAGTGAGTGCAGAGAGAGAGCAACTGGCTCTCACAGGCTTAGAGCCCTTTTTTAGCTCTATAATAAACAGAACTGTGCTCTAGGTTTAATACACAATACAAACTATAACTCATTGTATATTACATGCAAAACACACATTACTCCCTAATATAAGGAGTAAAACTATGCCATCTAAAGCAACGTATTCCTTTGGCATTTAGCTTAAAACAGCATAAACCATGTGAGTTTACATTCTGGACACAGAGGCAACTTGTACTAACTTAATTTAGCAACTGGCTCTCACAGGCTAACTCTGTCACAGCTACAACCAACTGAACCTGCTTTGGCTTTTCCTCCTACCAGCGTGTTTGTACACAAACTCACCATCGTAAAGCGGTCTGAAAGTAGTACTGTTGTACACTTAAAGACTCTTACATATCGGTTGACAGTGATAATATAATGACGCAAACTGACTAAAATTACAGCTGGGTTACACCAACACAGAGCTTAAATTGTTGTTAGCATGCAAATACATAACTATTATACACTTAATAGAAACTAGGCTCTCAGAGACAACTCCCTACCATAGAAAACAAAAATACAGAACCCTTCAAAATATTGCACTTTGCCTTTGTAGGGCAGCATAATTGAATTCATATTTCAAACGTATTTTGAAGGGTTCTGTGTTAATGGTGGTGTAACCTACAGAAAAGTATATGGGCACTAGAGGGTTAACTCAGAGCCAGACGGTTTTGACCCTTGGCGCATCCCCTCAGCTCACCCAGTGAGAGAGTGCGCCCCTGTTAGCGCCAGATTCCACCGATCGAGAGAGAAAGGGAAGCGTGTGAAACTGCAGAGTTGCAGCGTGATAGCTTTCCAGAGTTGTAAAAAATCCAGTTTGTGAGTATTACAAACTACTGTGCAGTGTTTTTCTGATCAGCCTTTAAATGCAATAATCTGTTACTCCAACCGGACCTGCTGGATCGTATTTTATTGTCTCACCGGCGCTTTAAACAACACACCCACACCAACACAGCCTCTATTGTTTTACACAGGGCTGTTTTCAGTCTGAATGCAGCTGAGGAGTTCCTGTATGCTGCTGAACAACAAGAAAAAGTCGAAAAAGGAAAGCAACAGCTTAATGACAACGGGAATACAGTACATGCATACACGGTGTGTTGTAGCTAGGTATCCCTGGCTAGCGCTGGCTGATGACACACTTGGGCTAGGACACCGCAAGACATCAAACACTGGACATTCTTTTAGATCGAGACCATGCTGCCTTAAATGTTTGGTCAAATTTGATGCAATTCAACTTTACTTACAGCTAATTAGCTTCCCACACGCATTGTACTTTGCCTTGTTCTTTTCTTTACTAAAGTCAAGCCAAACTTCTGAGTATTTACCGCAGTCCATCTTTCACTACTGTGTGACGTTAGCCATGCATGCCTGTATCTACACAAATCGACATGCTGTAGCATTGATGCATGACGTAGACAGGTCCTGACAGCCACATCCTTTGTAGCCTTTGTTTGCGATAATTAAGGGTTATTGTGTTCAGGAACCGATAAGCAGAAGCGAAATTCAATTTTTTGAATGGGTACCCGGTTCTTGGCACTTTGGAGTCGGTCCTAATTTGGAACCGGTTTTCAGTTCCCAAGCCTGCACGCCACAGCCTCGAAACAGCTCCCTTTACCACGCAGCCACCGCCACACAACAACCCCCTCCACCTTAGTAATCATCCGAAAAGCTTAACTCTGCAAACTTCCCCCTTCGCCACCCCACTCCTCTCCCTCTGCTCCTCTCTGTCTCCTCTCTCTGCATGTATAGCTGTGATGTCTCCCCTCAACAGGCAGGGAGGCGTGGCGTTTCCTGTCCCTGTCTCTCTTACTTCCCCCTGCCCCTCCCTCACCTCCCTCTCTCTCTCATTCCTCAGATCATTTCAAAGGGCCCTGGAGATCAAAGCTGGCCCTTCTTTCAAAATGGACAGGAATGGGGATGTATTTAGTTAATCATTTATTTGAAAAAGAAAAAAAAAAAAAAAAAGACCCCACCCCTCCTCTCGCCTCCACTTTCTGTCTTGCAACTCTTCTTTTTTTTTCCCCCAGCTATCCCCATCCTCCTGAGGCACTACCTGCTGCCTCTCAAGGCAGTTTTTAATATGCAGAGAAAATAAGCTGGTCGTCCTCTTCAGGCGATGAATGGGCAAGAAAGGCCTAGGGAATACGGTTCGGCTACACAAGAACACTTGCTTCTGATGGATTAACCCCTCCTGTACCGAGATATGAAGTGGTTCCTGAACACCGCATCTCTGAGAGTGTATGTGAATCTTAAAATGACAGACAAATCAGTAGACTTGATTCAGGTGGTTTGGTGAGCTATGCTTAAAAGGATATACTTACTGATTTTACTGCTTAGCAGCGGAGCACACAATTAATCCATCGTCTTGATCTGCACATCGTCTGAGAGATATTACGACAACAGACAATGTGGTACAGCGCAAATTATATATACTGAGAGATTATAATACATAACACAGCTCACATCCTGTTCTAAATCATGATTAGTGTCAAATACATTCTCTGAGTGTGAGGTGAACGCTGTCTCTCTCTCCCGTCACACACACACACACACACACACACACCTCTCAGCTGACCGACCCCTCCAGCAGGAGGGGTGACCCTGTGAAAGGGCTCCGTCACACTCCCTGCCCAGCAAATGGACTGAGGCCTGGGGCAGCTAATGGCATAATGAGCCCACGGCAGCCTGGAGTGACATTTTTGGCCACAGGCGCAGGGAAGGCCCAGGATGGAGTCACACACACACACACACACACAAACGTACACACACACAAAGGATGACGATGATGTTTCTATAGGCTCCATCATTCTGACACTGCCTCCTAGTTATCCAGTGATGTGTGTGAGCTGAGTGTGAGCTGCCTGCTAATGCCATCTTCAGGCATTAAGTTTTTACAATATTTTTTTTTATGATACCTGAGTATTAGCCATGATAGCAAAAAAACATTTCATGTAACTCTGCTGAGTAGAAAAATGTTTTTCTGTTAAACCTTTCACTGCATTTACTAAAAAAAGCCAAACTTCTCAAATGCACCAGCGTATAGTCTTGTCTAAAGTAAAATAGTTTGACATTTTGGGAAATACACATAGTTGCTTTCTTGCCCAGAGTTAGGCTTGATGAGAAGGTCGGTACCACTCTCTAAGATAAATATGAAGCTATAGCCAGGAGCCGGTCAGCTTAGCTTAACATAAAGACTGGAAACATGTAGGCAACCATACGGTTATGATATGATTAACTAAACTAAAAGTCACTCTTTCTGTCTAACAAAAGTCTGGCACATACAGTAACCTGTTAAATAAATAGCTTTAGAAATGCTGGTTGGCAGATTTTGTTGTTATTGTTCAAATAGAGTCAAGCTAGCTGTTTCCAGTCTTTCTGCTAAGCTAACTGCTAGCTGTAGCCTTATATTGAACAGACAGATATGAGAGTTGTGTCAATCTTCTCATCTAACTCTGCAAGAAAGTGAACAGGCACATGTCCAAACATGTTGAACAATTCCTTTGACACAAAAAAAAGCTGTCAAAGTCTTTTTCATGCATCAAATACAGTAAAAAATTGACATAATAATGAATTAAATCATGCACTAACTGATCAAAGAATAAGTAAGCATGCCTATTAGTCAGATCAAGCATTCAACTTTCATTACTTGACGGTATTTATCAGTCAGAGTTACAGGCATAATTTTGTCAGTACTCAAAAAAAGTACTGAAGTTCAATACCCAGTCTAACCAATCATTTCCAAAAATCCAGGCAGCGAGAGCCTGACATGTAGCCAACAAATGTTGCTTTGCTCAATATGGTCTGTCAAACTGAGACTCGCTTCGCTCTCGACACAGCTGTACAAGAGATGATTGACAAGCGCTCTCCTTCGCTGAGACATCAACATGAACGCTTCCTACACCTGATCAGATGAGCGCACTTCTCCCCCGAGTTGTCAGTGGTGTAAGCTTCCGATTTTCAAACGGGCGAACCAATTTTGTTTTGTGAATAAATTTTTGCGACATGAAATACTCCAGGAAATGCCATTCCAGGACAAAGTCCATTCATTTCAAAAACAACATATTTTAATTTGCTGACCTCTTCTTCTGTTTAATTTACTTCTGTCGCTCTGTGTTTCCAGCAAATCACCACAAACATCTGTATTTATTTCTCACTTCATTATAACCCACATTTATTTGATCAGTACTTTTTCAGATTTTCTAGTTGGCTCAAACGGTTGGTGAGATTTATGCTGGCATCGCTAACTGACGTTTGATAGTGTGTATTCTCTCAAGTACTCTGCAAGACTGTTGCAATCACCATCTTTGGCAATGTGTGAGAATGCATTTAAAAACAAAAGGCTGAAAGTTTTGACAACCTTCCTACATGTCAAGCTTAATCTATCATCTGTGACTGCGTTTTAGTTATAGATGAGAGGGGAGTGGGGGACCATATTGGCTAGCGCAGGTCTCAGAGCCCCTGCAGCCTGTGAAAACAGAGCTGCCATGATGTAGGCTTAAGGTTTCCCTTTCTTCTCTTTTCACTCTCTGACCTAGATGTGTATGTGTGCGTGCACTGGTGTGGATATGAGCTGTATGTGTGTGTGTGTGTGTGTGTGTGAATGTGCGCTGGGTGGTCCTGTCTGATTCGTGGTAGGAGCTGGCTGTGAGCCAATACCTTCTGCCTGATTCACCTGGGACGTTCTACATCTTTGCGAGCTTTGGTTGTTCTGTTCTCTCTGTTGAGGAGAGACGTGAGAACTGGACCCCACACAGGGGAGAGAGAGAAAGAGAGAAAGAGAGAGAGAGAGAGAGAGAGAGAGAGTGAGTGTGTGTAGGAGAGAGAGAGCAAATTAAACACAAAGAGACAAGCGGGAAGAGCCCAGATGAGCCGTAGAGTCTAGTCGGTCAGGCAGAAGTGGGCCAAGCTGGTGTTGTACTCAGGAGATGACACACATACAGGCTACTCCAACTGACTGGAGACAAGCCTTGCAGTCTCTCTCTCTCTCTCTCTGTCTCTTTCACACAAACACACACACATACACACACACACACACACACACACACACACAACACCCCGAGTCCCCTGGGTCCTGGTTTTCCAATGCTGCATGCTGATGTTGTGAAAAATACAGCTCAAACATCAAGCTGACTAAACAAGAAGAAGACGGCTTAATTTCGGCGGGATGGGAGGAGGTAGGGCATGAGGGAGACGCCACGAAATTACATGTCCTTACCTGACAAAGCTAACCTGACAGTCGTTCCACCTCAAGTTCAAAGTGGTGAACTAAACTGCATGTGTGCAGCTGCTCTCCTATGATTCTCCATCAGCTGAGCGAAATGTAGTGACCAATTTTCAGCGATGTTTTCTTTTACATCTAATTGTTTAATTGCGTGTATATAAAAACTGTCCGTTGCAATGTCCCCGAGCCCAAAGTGACATCTTCATATTCCCTTTTTTCCCTCTGACCAAAAGCCCAAAAGTCAAAGATATTCAATCTACAATAATATAAAACAGAAAAAGTAGCAAAGCCTAACATTTAAGAAGTTGGAACCAGTGAATGAAACAATTAACCCCATTGTGTTTGATTAATTTCATGTGGATGAATTGTGTCAGCACAATCAGTAAGCATGAGAAGATAAGGATTTTTTTTTTTTTATTTCAAAGCCCCTGATGTTATTTACTTTCATGTATAATTTGGTATCATCTCATATTTGCTAAAAAAAAAGATCTCTGTCAACACAAAATGCCGATGGGTTTGTTTGTCTTCAAGCCATTAAAGCTCTCTGTGAGAGAGGGAAATATGTGAGGTATTGTGGTCGCTTAGTGCGGGTCATGGGAGCCAGAGGACAATGGCCGCCTCTTAGGCTCAGGTTAATGAAGCCTTTCAGAGGGCGCCCGTTTTGGGCTTCTGCAGGTTAATTACAGAGCAACATACTGACAGGCAGTAATGTTGATTTTATACAAAGCAGACAGGTTAGAAAACTCATGCATAGTTGTTAGCCTGCACATTTCCATGGAAGCAGCTATATTCTCCACACAGGTCATAGTATCTACGTATCTAAACCAGGGCTCATAACCTTTGACAGATTTCATCTCTGCATTTTTGCCTCTGGTCGACTGCTTTGCCCTGGCGGTTGCTATCTCTACGTGTCACCTCGTCTCACTCTGATAAACAGAATGCCGATTTGGGCAAAAGGTGCATTGCTAACTGCACCCTTTGTGTTTGTCCTTATCATTACGGGAGGCCACCAAGCTGACATTTATCCATTTTTCATGAACAGAGCCTTGCATGTGTACCCAAGAACAACAACAAAAAAATAATCTATTTCCCTGAGGTAAATTGCTAAGGAGAAACAATAACAATTAGCAAGATAGGTACCTGAAGCAGCATGAGAGGATTAATTGCAGATGCAATGGAAACTTGAAGTGAAAAGCATAAATTAGCATGTCCACATCACACACTCTGAGGTCATACAGTACATGACAAATGCCAAAAAGTCTGCAAACTGCACAAATTCAAAAACCAATCCCTTAAATACCATTGTCAGATAGTGTTTCCCCTGTATTCATTCTGCAGGGGCGGTGTGCTGCTGCAGAATTACTAGCACCGCTGCTAAAATTTCACATGATCATTAATATCAATGGGCTACTAATGATTTTCACTCGCACACTGTGCAAGCACGATAACACCCTACATTACTGTGGGATAATTTTGAGTCATCCTCCCTCTCCTCATTCTTCAAAGGACATATATGTGAGGGGTACTGTTATAAGAGTAGCGTAGCTGCTTTAAGGAACAGAGCAGTGCGTAACGTGTGTGCATTGTGAGTGTGTGGTTGAACGAGTGCAGAGAGCAAGTGGCAGAAAAGTGATGGTGAATGTGAGCGGAGCAGAGGAAAAGGTTAGCAGTAAATTGTCAATCTGGCAGTAAATGTACAATAAAGGCTACAGTGTGTCAGTTAATAAATGCTGCAGCTTCTCAAGACCAAGAAAAGTCTCATCTGTTGTTTCCCCAATTGCTGGGAAAGTGAAGGGGGTTAGCCCCAAAGTTAGCGACAATAGGTTAGCCTAACCTGACCAGGCTCACTTAAGGTGCACTAACCTTTAAGGTGGACCAGCTATTCTCATTTTAGTATCAATCTCAGCCGCTCCTGAACAGAGAAATATCTGGCTGCTGAGTCTCTCCCGAGGTTTGGTAACCCCACCCCACCCCGCTCCACCGCCGCAAAGCAGTCAACCTCGGGGAAACACTGTCAGATTAGCTAAACCTTTCTCAGAGACATGACATTTGTTTGAGACAACATTAGAATTCTGATTATATTTCTAGATAAACTCCATCTCCCTCATCTAAAGTCCACTTCACAGTCATAAATCTCTCAAAGCTGCAGCATTTTGGCCGCAGTGGGATGCAAAAGTGGTCACATGATGGCTTAAGGTGATACTACACCAAAAATATATCTTATATATCTAACACTCACCCCCTGCAGACATGACAGGTGGCTTTAAAAAGTTTGTAGCTTGCTCAGGGAGGTTACAATGGACTCCCAGTGGAGTATCCATAGATACTTCATAAACCACTTCTGCATAATCCACCTCCCCTCTATCCTCATGTATGCTTGATGCATTCCACACAGCTTGCATTTCAATCTGCATGTACAACCATATCAAACTCACAAGCACTCAGATGCACTGGTGTATGTGTTAGAGCTCCAGCCTTATTCTCTTCCATTGGTCAGGAGAGCTGTATTGTGATAGCTCACTTATTGGCTAGCCCGATAACGCTTCTTTTAAGCATTAGGGGGTCCGGCTTTGTGTGAAAACTAGGACAGAGGCAGGAGAGTGTCCAGAGAGGAACTCAAATGTGAAATACATCAGATGAGGTTGTGGATTCTGTCAGATTTTTAGTAACAGAAGAGACTGAAATGAAACACAATGTGCAGAGGTATAACAGCGTGCTGCATTGGCAATTGCATAATCCACTGCTATCTAACATGTCAAATTTGTTCAATGTACAGTGTGAGCTTGTGAGAGAACCTGGTAAACAAGGCTGCGATACCACAACAACAAGGCAGCGTGGCCGCATTCCCAACAGTCGTACAAACGGGGCATCAGACTCTCCTCCCTCTAACCAATCCCTGGAGATCAGCTCCTGGGTGGTACAGCCAAGGATTGGGCCGTTTGGTCTCCAACAGCACCCGGTCCAGGCCCTAATGGAGCTGACTGATCACATTTCACAGCAGGGCCAATGCAGTCAGCAGAGCAGAACAAGGCAGAGCTGGTGGCCCAGGGCCCAGAGGCCCACTATAAAGCCCATAGCCTGCTGTGCTGTAGGCATCTGGGAGAGCAGGCAGAGCAAGGAGGAACCTTCACTACAGACATCTTTCCAATGTACAACCAAGCTTCAAAAATCTGTTAAAGTAATGATTTTTAAACATAAGTTTCCATTACAGATATGTTCTATAAAAACCTGACGGAGCTGCAATGCTAACATTTAGCATCAAGGAAGCTAGAGGGAATGCTTTTTTCCTTTTCACTGCAGTGGCAGAACTGCTGCAGAATTCATTTTGTATGACATTTGGATGTTAAAGATTTAGAGAGGTAGACTGAAGATGATGATGATTAATGTGGTTTTCTAAGAGTTTTTTTTGTCTTTAATTGAAAGTGTAGAGCGAGAGAGACAGGAAACATGGATAGTATAGCGTGCAACAAAGATCCGCAGCTGGAATCAAACTGGACGTTGTGTGGTTATGTGGTATGCGTCTACATCCGTAGGCTACTGGGGGAGCCCCTTTACAAGTGTTTTTAAACCTCTTTTACCCTGCACTGTGAGAGGATAAAAATATCAATGAAAGTACATTTTTATAGACTCATCTGACACGAGTAGAATTTCCTGAACAAATTAAATGGCTCATAATCACAGCATTTCATAGTTTATTAAAATGATTTTTATTTCCTTGTGAATAAGTAATGATAAATGACAAATTTATTACAGTGCTCTAAAGAAGGCAGAATAAGATGCCCATTAAATATCTCTCCGACTGTGTATTTAACCTTGTGCATGCTGTAGTCTTTCAACGTTCAATTTAGATTTGAGCTGTGAGCATGAAGCTGAAATTTACATTTCTATAATAGAGTGCATACCTGAAGGGGGCAACACACACAAGGACACACACACACACACACACACAGAGAAAATAAGAAAATAGCCAACAGATGCTTGGATGGACTCGCACCTAACATGTACAGTAAACAAACTAACAAAAGTCATCATAAAAAGAAAAAAAAACAACTCATAATGTTTCAGCTCTTTGCATTTCGAAGCAGAATTATAAAGACTGCTGCCAGGCTCTACCTGGAGAGAATTCACGCCTTTCTAACACAAACTTTTACTGCTTTATTTGAAACTAAAAATGCTTTTTTTTTTTTTTTGCTTTTCACTTGTAACAATTCTCATAAAACGCGCTGACAAATTTATTTACAAGCTTTAAAATGCTGATGTACTTTTTTCCTTTTCGACGGGTAGCACAACCAGTACACCTCTCTCTTAAAGTAGACAAACACTGTTACCTGGAGAAAGCATGGAGAGAGATTTCACACTACAGGAGGAAGACAATTTTCTATCAGAGATAAGCAGATTAAGTGTCCCCAGCTGGAAGTTGGCAGTCTAGCTGGTTTGTTTACCTAAGAAAATGGACTCACACACTGAACTTCAAATGAACCACATCTAATGGAGACACATCTGCAGAGAGCTTAAAACAGACACTGTGGGCTGAAAAATAATGGATGTCAATCATCTCAGCTAAATAGGTCCGGTGCACATTAGACTAACGGACGTTATTGTTGCACAGAGAGCTGCAATGACATAAAGAGATATTCTGTAATTCACATACATAACACCTTGTATATATTGCACTTAGGGGGGAAAAAATCTCCTGAGAAACCTGTTTATTCTTGTATGTGTAACTGGGGCATGAAGACAACATTTTGTAAACATGAGCCCAATTAAAACTTGTTTTTGCAATTAACTCTTGTTCTCCAGAGATGCCGTATAAACATTCATGAATTCACACAAGAATATACAGTAGATGTTTTTAGCAGCATTTTTTTTTTTTTTTGTCATCAAACAAGATAAACTGTGATATAACTGTGTACTTCAAGACAGGTGGTGATAAAGTCTGAGGTGTTAGGTGACCTCAGCAACCACCATCTGTCTCAGTCCATAAAGAATGAAAAGCACAGTATATAAATCAGACCGTACTGCAAAACAAGAAAGAGTGGAGAAAGGATAACACTAATGCTTGCTCTTTAATCTTCCATATCATTGTTTGTACATACATATGGCAGACTGTGAACATGGGTGCACATGTAAGTGGCGAGTTGCATCCACGAATCACGACCATCATACAGCGAGTGACAGAATAATGAGAGAATAGTTGGCAGACTAAGCAAAGTCACAGGAACTGTACGCTATTTAGCCAAGTTAATTAGTGATTTCACCCATTTATCTTTAGCCATCTTAACTTCTAGCCTCTGCCTTTTTCCCCTTCTCCCACAAGTCGAATACAATAGGCTGACAATGCCAGAGCAAAGCAAACTTTACAGTGCCAGTATTATATTTTTAGCCTCGCTAGCAGCATGGCTCAATGTTCCAGCATCTGTAAGTGCACCACTTTGGTCCAGACTGAGATATCTCAACATCCTTTGGCTGTATTTTCATGACACTCAGTACAAACATCCACTTTCCTTTTAGGACTTTGGTGATCCTCTGTTTTTTTTCCTATAGCTGCACTATGAGGTTAACATTTGTGGTTCAGAGTACAGACATTGCAGGTCACTAGAGGATCAAACTTAATAACTTGGGTCATCTCTGACTTTCAATCTAGCACCATCAGCAGGTCAAAATTTCAACTTTCTCAGTACTTTATTTTATCATCAAATCCCTGCTAAACCAATGACATTCCCATCAGCCTCTGCTGTACCTCGTGTTTAGTGCTAATTTGCAAATATTAGCATGCTAAGAGACTAAACTAAGACAGCAGGCTGGTGTTAGCATTTAGCTAAAAGCACAGCTGTGCCTAAAAACAGTCTCACAGATCCGCTAACATGGCTGTAGACTCTTGGTATGAGTCATAATCTACAGTTTTATTACAAGTATATGATAAGACAGTTTAATCAGATCTAATCAGATCCATGATTGTTTTGTTTATCTACTTTTGATTTTTTTTGCATTAGGAACACAGACTAGCAATTTCCTGTTAGATGCACAGTTCTCGTCTGCAGTAAGCTGTCAGTTGTAGTCTTTGTGAAGCGTTCAAGTACAAATTTAAACCAAAAGACCAAAGATGCCACGTGAGGTACCACATGAGTTGATCTCTGTTGGCACTAGATCTTTGAGGTCAGTTTGGAGTGTCAGCGCCCTGAGAGAAAATTTAACCTGTCTAAACTCAACTAATCAACAGAATTATTTACTACGGACGTCAGATCTGTACCAAAACAAACCTGCGGTGTAAAAAGCTAGCCTGAGGTAACTGTTAGCAATGAAGCCCCTGAGAACTATGAGTGGGATTAAACTGTCTAAAATATTTTGGTTTTAGCATTATTCAACCACAAGCGATAATGGTTATGAAGAATCTGACATGAGTGGCACGCTGACTCTTCCTCCTGAACATCATTTTAAAAAAATGTCTCGTCTTGGGTAAATACAATAATGCTGTAGATGAGAGTTGAGTGAAAGACCTGTCAAACACTCAAGGGAAGCTTTCTTTTACTAAAAAAGGAGGCTGTCACAACAACAGATCACAAACTGTGAGATAATCAGCAGCATCCGATAATCAAAATCACAACAGATACAAAAACATAATGAACAAAAAGCACAGACTGCGGTTCATGTGCAGGAAGTGTTTTTTTTTCTCTTCACCTGCACAGCAAGCATTTTGTTTGTGTGTTATGCTGTTGGAGCTGAGAGTATGTAAGCTGTATGTAAAAATCAAACTGAGCACAGGAAAGACCAGATGCCAGTTACAACACCAGACGTGCTGCTGGAGTGCATCATGTAGATGTACTGGCAAGATTATTTTTAAATCATGTGGGAAAATATATACTGACATGTACGACATACTGTACTATACTATACTATGCTATACTGTAGGCATCTTCTTGTTGGAGCCCCTTTCACACAATAAAATGTTGAATAATTCATGTTTTTTTTTGTATCAGTATAAGACTTATCTACATGTTTATCTACAAATGTAATGTAACACCAACCTGCTTCTTTACTACTTTCTACTCAACCTTTGCGTTTGCTTTCATTCCACATATTTTATATTTAACAAGGTCATGTGAAAACAGTAAGATTAAACCTGTAAAATAGTGTCAATCTTACAGTCCATGTTTTCTCCAAGAAGATATTGCAATATGAGCGCCGTCTGGTAACTGTGTAACTTTTGAAAGGAGAAATGGTACATTTTTCTTCTTACAAATGTGAAGTTGAATTTATAGGTACACTGCGTCCTCGCCCGACTCAATACACTCAGAGGTTTTGACGTTACAGTCGCACTCGGTCTGGTATGACCGGTAGCTAATGTTAGGTAATGTTAGCAAACTTGAGATAGGCAAGTTTTGTTGTATAACTGACATTCATAAGTAGTTTGCTGATTTATGACTCTTCTCTAATTGTGCCACTGATACACTATGTTTCAGCATTTATCCTGTAGTTGCCACTTGTGGCCACAGTGGCCGGCAAAAGTTACATAGTCTAGCTTTAAAAAACAAATTCATCATTTGGTATAACAGCAGAATTGGCCGATGTCACCATCCAGTTAAACACAACACCAGCTAGTGCTGAAACAATTTATTCAATCGACAGAATCGCCAACAAACGACAAAAACAGTGAATATTTGTGCAGAGCTGGCAGTCAGACAGAACAAGCTATTTGAAGACATCACTGTGGGCTTGCAGAACTTTCGATGGACGTCTTTTGCACTTTTTTTGAACATTTGAAAACAGCCTGAACAGTGATTTAATTAATTGAAAAACTAATACATAGATTAAACAATACTTAAAGTAATCATTAGTGTCAAGTTGATGTTTATGCTAAAACATTCAAGTGGTATTTTGCGAGAGCTAAGACTGTGCAGAAGATATGCACTAATACCTGACATCTGCTACACAACAAGTCCAGGAACATCTTCGCAAATAGACAAGAATGTAAACAAGAAATTATATTATTGCTTTAAAGCCAGTCATGGTTTTGGCCAAGAAGATTATGAGAGAGCTCAGTCGCCAGCTGTCTTTATGTTGTCTTTTTGCCTTCTTAATCGCATACTTTATGTTCCCATCAGAAAATTACATAAAACACTAATTCAGATTTGTATGGTCTTTAGTATTTCATAGCAGGAGATCCTCAAATCTACGACATCCAGTCTTAGTGGGAACAGTAGGAGGCGTTCTTTCTGCAACAGCGAGCAATGACCCGTGATAGTGGAACTGCCACTCTCTGCAGGAAGTCACACATTTCTTTTTCCTCTTTTAGCCTTACCTCCTAGTGATTAGAGGAACATCTGCAAACACAGAAGCTGTGTCCCAATTCAGGGGCCGCATCCTTCGAAGGACGCGGTCTACAAAAGGCGCGTCCTTCGTAGATCGCAAAGGCCAAATCGAGAGTTGTTAAATGAGATGGTCTGGTCTATGGAGGATTTCCTATTTGCGTCACCAGCTGTTCCCGCCCTTACCCTTGCGTCACAAAGTGCCGCTCCTGTCACCTAGCAACCTTGATAGCTGCAGTTGACAGTCGAGACACAGCTAACAGAAATGGAGCCAGAAATTTTTATGTTATTATTGTGGAGGCCCATCCAGGTCTAGCAGCACCACCAGGGACTCTCTGCACCACCAGGGACATTTTGTCAGGCCTAATAATTATAAAATTGAATTGAGACTTTTTAAAGGTCCTGCAGACACCCTTCTTATGTACTTTATTTATGTTGTAAATTGTTGTAAAGACCACTGTAAAATGAAATAAACAATGTTTATTTTTCAACTAATCTCTCGAGTAGAGAAAAGAGCCTCTCTCTCTCTCTCTCTCTCTCTCTGGCTTCTGAGGACAAGAGGACGCAGGTCATTCTGCAATTGGAACAGCAGTGTACTTGCTGACAGCAGCAGCTCATCTTGAACACAACTACCTGACTGTACTGTGACCAAAAAAATCTCAACTCAAAGCTCCAATAACACTTTTTTCCTCACAAAAAAAAATAACCTCTCTGACAGAGAGATACAGTAATTTGAGTTATTCAGCCTTATTCAGGATGACAAATCCAAACTATTTGTAATACATTTACATGTATTGAAATGTGGTATCTGTACACGTAGAGCCCCAGAGGCAGCGCTGTTGTTCTGTCCAATAAAAACACGAAGCTTCACTTTACATTCAGACAAACTAATGTGGCAGCTACAATTGTTAGATTTCTCCTGTGAGACCCAACATTTCTCTTCCAAAAGGAATTACATCATATATCAAAATGCTACACAGACATTAGAGCCGGTGATAAATTACCAAAGAGCAGCGCAGATCGGTTCATCGGATCATGTTTTCCCCGGGATGACGACATGTTGACCGGCCGATAATCTCAGGAGTTGGGCTGCTAGCGGCTGAGTTTAGCAGCTGACATCTGGCCAGCGGCTCCAAAAAACATCAGAGCAGATTTCCAGACAAGCGTTATTTGGATAAACTGGCCACATATTGGGAATCTGAATGGTTACTTTCCTTCCTTAAAACAATATTAACACTTAATTAACATATTAATAGTTGTATAAAGAAAATGACATCAGCTTTAGCTTGGCTCAAAATCTCCCACCACTGCTGCCGCCGGTTGGTGCGAAATGCATTCTGGGATAGGTTGGGCCGCGAAGGATTGGTCCTTTGGCTCCTCCAAATTCGGGGAGAAGAAGGCTGCATTTCTCTGCCGCATTTGAAGGAACTTTCGAAATGGGACAGCCTTGGTTGCGCCGCTGTGACGGCTCTTCAAACGCAGCCTTTTGAAGGATGCGGCCCCCGAATTGAGACACAGCTAAACAGTCCTCTCGGCTTCCCTTTTCATATTTACACAAGCAAACTCCAGGAATCATTACCCAACATGAGCTCATCATTAGCACATTCATAATTCAGTGTAATGGATTATGTAATTGCTCCATTAATCAGGGGAGCCACCCCAGCATACTCTCCTATGCATTAGTTTAATTATGGGAAATGCCTCTGTTAAAATAGATGCTCTGTTTGCAGTAGCAGAGTTTAAAAGTCTCCCATTTGGCACTGTGGGGGACTTCAGCGGGCTGAACTTTAGAAGCGGTTCGGCGATGTAAAGCCTCGAGTCCTTGTGGCACACTAGCAGACAGCTCTTCAATAAAATGTGTCATGGCAGTAGGGCGAAATGAAGAAGTAGGCAAAAGGGCAAATGCCTTTCAGGAAGCTAGTTGTCAAGCTCAGGAGTCACTTAAGTCCCATAATTTATTGACATTTGTAGGCAGCGTCTGCGTGATGAATATTCCACTAATATACGAATCTGGAAGTGTCTGAAACAGATTAAGACACCTAGACATGGGAGTACTTGTCATTTGATTCCAGCAGCTGGCATGACTTGTGAGGACTTAATCCAACAGTGTCATCAGCTATTTGTCAAGGAAAGAGATAGAGGGCTCTACACCTCCTCCTCCTTACTATTGTTGGAAGCTCAGTATGGGGAGTCTGGCTGCAATCTTTTAGTATGAGTGACATTTGACTACCATCACCGAGAGACACTGAGTGTATTTTGGTCTTCTCATCCTTGTTAAAAAGGTCAGTGACAGGCAAAGCCCCCCTATGTGCACATAAGTGCATTGAGTGCTGACAAGAAATAACAGTGTTTGTTGAAAAAAAAAAAAAAAAAAAAGAACTTGTTACATAAGAGAAATCACTCCAGATGTACAGAAATGGCAGCACACTTATCAGTTATTTTCCTTGTTTTCTTTCCTCCCCCAGATTGTACTTAAGGCGATTTCTTTCTTACTTTTGCCTTGTTCCTGCACTTGGAGAGAGAGAGAGAGTGGGAGAGCCTGAAAATTAATATGTATTTTATACTGCTGCATATATAGTCCAACATAAAACCTCAAATCCAAATGGGACCTGAGTGATTGGTCCTTCAGTCACAACCTACACAAAACAAACAACTAAATGGTTTGTGGTTACTGTCAAGATGTTGGCAAAGCTTCACAAGGTTTAGAGCCTGCTGCCAATAACGCAGACCGAGCCAAACAAAAAGACAGAGAGAGAGAGACACGCACAGAATAAAAGATGGCAAGAAATGTTTTTCCATTGTGAGAAATGCCCATGTAATGCTTGAAAAAAAAAAAAAAGAAGAGCTTACGCATTCACCTCGTCGAAGTGACATTTAAATAAGCAGGAGCCATTTTCTTCCTCAATCCCTCCTTCCCTCCCCTTTCTCCCGGTCCCTCTGTGCCACTATAATTTGAAGCTGTCACAAACAAATCCTCCTCACAGACCTTTCCAAATGTCAGGTTCCGTCAAGCAGGATGACGGCCTCCAAAAATCAGACCCTTGGAAACTTTTGTCAGGAAAACAGAGGAGTTTGAGCACGCATGCATATTTATGGGCATTCGCCATTCATTCCTCGAACAGTTGTTGGAGTAGTAAAGGGACAGGCTGAGCTACTGATCTGACAGAGTCACTTGACTCCAAATTTTTTTACGGATATGGCTCAACATTCATACATGTTTATTTTTCTACTCAATCCTTTTGCTTCTAGTTGGAAAAATACTGGTGGAATTGGGGCAGGTCCATAACAGGAATCAGTCCATAACTGATCCTAATGGCTTAAAATGATCTTGGATATACACTACCTAATACTGCCTAAACATGTTGTGCCCTAAATCAAACCAGTTCTGCCACCAGTGCTGGGATGGCTTTGGAAAAACGCTGTTCTGCAATGCACAAACATGTCCTGTATGCCAACTGATTTCTTCACATTAGCTTCATAAATTGTTGTAAAAATCAGTACAGACAGGTGAAGAACTTGCAATTTCTAAAACCAAATGAATGAAAGTCTTACTTCTGATCATTTTAATTAAGTGGCAAAACAAGGTTAACCCAGAAAAATGGATGCTAAAACCCACATAAAAATAAGAACAACAAAAATATGATATCATTTTTTTTTGTTTGCAACTTTCAGCCAACATTCAAGCCTTGTAAACTGAAGGGATACACAGGAGGTAACTGGACAAGATAGAAATGCTGGACAATGATCATAAAGCCTGCAGTTTCCTCAGGGTCAAAAAACATTCATAGGAAAAGAAAAAACTAGTATCTCTTAAAACACATTTCTCTCTCCAATACAGACAGGCGCTGCACAGGAATCTTGGCATAGAAAGTCAGAGACAACAATTCAGTGATTTTGCATTCAAGCTCGACATAATTTTAATAACCTCTGGCACAAAGAAAGTTAACAAGGAACTGTTCTCGAGAGTCATTTTGCTGCCCTGAGTGTGAGGGAATGAGATGAGGGAGAGCAAGAGGAGCTAATCAACTCTTACTCCTCAGTGGCATTTCATGCACTGTCTGCCACTAGTTCACGGTGCTCAAAGGGCACCGAGCATCAATAAGTCAACACGCTGCTGCTGCTGCTGCTGCTGGAGCAGGAGTGGATCCAGACTCCTCAGCCACGAAAAAAAAAAGAGACGCACATCTTATACAGAGTGCAAATTAAATTAAATTAATTTAATCTTGCAGATGAACTGCTGGAGGGATAAAGAGTGTGTTAAGTTAAAATGGTAGAGCGTAAAGAAAAGTTGAATGTAGACAGAAAATCTGACCCCTCGCAACACGATGTGGTATGGATTGAGCTGCTAAATCTGCATTTCTTAAGACATAGCTCCTGAGTACAAAAAAAGCTGTCCTCTCGCTGCACCTTGTATAAGCTGAGCCTATATGCTGAGCCAGGAGAGTGGTGGGCGGGGAGAGGGAGGTAGAGAGGTTAGAAGAGAGACAGGGAAAGAAAAAAAAAAAAAAAAAGCCTCTTTTCTGCCTTTTTCATTTTGAAGAAGTTTATACTGCCATCTTCTTATCTGTGCCATCGCAGCTGCACATCGTGTCACTATGTCCAGAAGGCCAGACTGATTTGGGGCTTTTTTTAGTTTTTTTTTTTCCCCCCTCCTCCCCTTCTCTCCTCCTCATTGCTTGCATCAGGCACAGGATCTGAGGCTTTAATATGGCTGCCAGTGAGGCAACAGCCATTTAATAACAATGCAATAGTTCCTCACAGCAGCAGTCCAGTGTCGCTCATACACCCTGCCGTGTGCAGATGGTACATTGTCTGTGGTTTCCGAAAACGTTCTCCTTTCCGAGATGTTGTGCCTTTCTCCCCCCAAAAACATACACTGGCCTTTTTTTGTCAGCAATATTTAACTTTTCTTCTTGATAGAAACAACATACAATTGTGCTGCAGCCCATACGGTCTTCTTTCGTAACAGGTCAGCTGAAGTGCCCCCCCCTGAGGTGATCTGAGTGTGTGTGTGTGTGTGTGTGTGTGTGTGGTTGGCGGTAAGCCTCTCGCATGAGCCTCTCCGCCTCCCGCAGTGGGGGACATCTGGAGGAGGCGTTACCGTGTACACAGAGAAAAGAAGAAGAGTTCAGGCCTGAAATATCATCCTCCAAGGACATAACTTGCTTTCATTAACATACAAAAGGGGGGAAATATGGCAGTGGAGATTCATTCAAATCAACATGGCTAATGTTGCCATAAGCCAGTCACCTTGCCAAGTTACCCTAAAACTCATTCTCTCTATCAGTGGCCCTTCTCCCCCACTTGCCGCTGAGAGCAATTAGGGCACATTTTGATGAAAATGACCTGTAATTCAGTGTAAGGAAAAAGCTTCCGAACAACCATTTCACAAGGTAGATGTTCATTACGCGCCAGCAGGGAAGAGCCTCTCCTTAATAGAGTGCCAGCCATAAACATCCCTCATCATCACCGGGCCTGCCATTTGATCTCACCTCTGGGGGTTCTGCGCTGGGCATCTTCATTCATTTCTTCTGTGTTTCACTGTCTGTTTACTCAGTAATGGACTCTGCCCAGAGAGTTGTTAAAGGGGAACAAAGTGAAAGTGCCCGACAGTCTGCTGTGGCGGTGATTAACGATTGAATTAGAAAACAACTCCAGGTCACCTTCTTTAACATCGTGATGGATGATCTAATGCGAGAATCTGATAGCCTTTTGTTATAGGTGAGCTAGAGCTTGGATCACAGGTGGAGCAACAGCGACGGTGCATTTACATTATGTATCAACTTTTCCGCGCATCTGCAATCGATAAACGACGCTGCTGTAATTAACAACCAAAAACAATGTAGTGAGAAGCAAACAGAGATGCTTTATGGCTTTGGTAAGCATCTCACTGATGAGTGTGCATGCAACTGTGTCCACCACTGTCTGTAAAGCCTTAGTTAGCGTTGCCCTAGTTCAGCTGCGTATGTGCCATCTCTCCTGTCACAGGCAGTTTACAAGGCCGGGAATGAGGGTTGCCATCTGTCCCACCTCTATGGGGTGCACAGAGGGACGTTTTGCACAGTTCTGGCATGCCTGACTTCCCCTAATGCTGCACAAATGTTTAGAGACATTACATACTAAATTACATGTATTGTTTTGTCTGCCTCACTATGTGTAAAGCGTCCTTGGGTCCCTTGAAAGGCACTATACAAATTAAAGTTATTGTTATTATTATTACATAAGCAATGAGACCTTCACTAGGATGGAGAGGGAATGGAGTTGGATATATGCGGACGAGGAGGAGAGAAAGCAAGTGGGGAAGACGGATTAGAAAGGGTGAGAGAGTAGCCCTAGTCCTTTCTCTTGACTATCGGTGTATTCAGGCCAACAATAGCACCACAGGTCTGCATTAGTGCTGGTGTATTGCTATAGGGTACAGGTAAAGGATAAAATACGGGCCAAGAAGTCCAGTTTGAAGGCCTTTCAAATGACAAGTTGCCACATGGGGTGTACACATTTGAGACAGGATTGTATTACTTTTTCAGAGCTGATATAATGCTTGGTTGAAAAATTTAGCACAGTACTACAGGGTACATGGTATTCTACCTTGTAAGCGAGCTGGAATGTATTGTATTTGATAACTCATAGTGCATTTCTGAACACCTATTCAGTTCATTGCCACAAAAGTAGAAGCAGGAACAGATATTTTGCCAGACTACCCTTATATATATATCATGGCTTCAAAACGCCGCCAACCTTCAGAAATGTTAGCCTATATTGCAACAAAGAAACATTTTGCTTGTCATTCCCATTTCATAATTGGTGCCTCATCATAATGACAAGGCACCAATGCAGTGGTATCACTGAAATAAATGACAAAGCCACTTGTTGCTCTAAACACGGCCTAACAAATGGCCAAAGTTGGAAGACAGTAGGTGTATCAAATTTAAAGTCCCCCTCCACTTAAAAATGGGTTTTGCTTCTTGTTACTTCACTTTGATGTTTGAGCTTCAATGCGCAGAATGATGTATGTTTTCACATTCATCTGCTGAAGGTAGAAAATTTGTTTGTGCTTAACTGAAATCTGATTTTAAGACATGTACATACAAGCATGATGTGTGACATCACAACCAGTTTGGAAGCCAATCACCAATATGCAATTTACACAAGTGTGATGCGGAAACTTGAGACCTCCAGCACACATTTACTCAGTGAAGTAGGAGACATCTTGCATCTAGCAGTTTAACATTTGAAATGTAACATTTTTGCATATTGGATTTTTCATCGAGGGAGTATTTTTCAAGAATTTTTAACAAGGTAATTTAACTTTTTTTTGTGGAAAAACCTAATTAGATGTAATTTATTATTCAAAGCAGAGTATTTTTATATATCTTAAACATGTCTGGAGGGGATCTTTAACATCAGCTCTGCATCATACTTGCAGCTGCATTGAAAGTAATGACAATATGAAAATCTAGAAGAGAGTTCCCTCACTGCATGGAAAGGTGATACTGAGCTCAATGAAATATAGCTTTTGCTGGAAACCAGAAAGAAAAGGAGCAGCAACTTGATGCACTGAGTACTGAGTGCACCACAGTGTCGCAAGTGTATATGCATGTAAAAGGGGGGAGGGTCATCCCCAGCAGAGTACACAGTGAATGTCCTGAGAGAGGTTTAAAATACTACGACATGCTGCAACGGACACCTGGAACAGCATTTATATGCAATTCTCTACTTGCTCCTTTCACAGGGGAACAAGATGAGGTTTCACTGGAAAACTAAAGCAGTCACCGTGACACAGACAGGGCATGCAAACAGAAAACAGAAGAGGGGGTAAATTCCATTCCTACACATATTCACTATCCTGACACAACAGCAACATATAAAGCAAAAGTGGAAAACCAATTTTCAAGCATGCATACGTTTGCTTAGCCCACTAGAGCAGTCATAGTGTGAGAATTTTCACAACTGTGCTAGCTGGTCTGTAACACTGATGATACAGACAAGTGCTCGCTTTCAAGGACCAACACTTGAATGTCTTTTCAAAAGGGGAAGGTGGAAGGAAAAAAAAAACAGTCACATAAACGCGATTTTTACCCTCTTTAATTCTGAAGCCAAAAATAGCTTTTTGTAATAACGTTAGTTAATAACGAACAAAAGAGGCAGAACTATACTGCGTAGGACAGTGCACCAAGCCGGACAGTGAACAGCACACCCCTGCTAGAGTTATCTTGTCGTTCATCTTCAAAATTGCAAGTGTTTTAGTGCATTTTGGATTTAATAACTAGACAAGAAAAACTTTGTACCTCATCACCCAGATACTAACACTGGCAGAGCACCAGCACTTACAAATGACAGTGGCTGTACAACACACACTGCAGCACTTTACAAAACTTCAGTCAATGCTAATTTTAGAAAAATATCCACCTAATGTACCTGTAAGTGTGAACCTGCCACTCTGTCCTTCCGCCACCTGACTACCTTCATCTCTCGGCAGTCATTTGAATTAAATGACTACCTGTCACTTTGTCTCCTGTTGGTACTGACATGAGTGTATGTCACATGGTCAGGTTATATTAAATTTGATCCCTTCCACTTGCAGCTGCTAATTATTTTGTTGTCAGTTTTAGAGTTGAACAACATTTTGATTCAATAGTGAATTGACACTGTGTGTGTTATGGACATATTTGAAATGAGCATTAGACCAGAGAGGTGATTTTTACTTTCTGGCTACAAATATAAGCTTACAGTCACTGAACACTGACCAGCTAGTTCTTTAGAAACTGAGTAATTACCCAGTTGGGCACACAGGTTGTAAAGAGGCAAACCCCCACCTACCACCTTAGAGACCCAGGTTGATCTTGCATTCTAACAAATTTTGGCAATTTTTTCAGATAGGAAACAAGTGGGGAATCATGTCCTTGGTCCTACTGGTTGGTTCGGTGCCCGTACAACAGGATCTGGAGGTAAGGGGTGTTCAGGTGACATCAGACAGCAATCTGTCAGGTGAAAAGATGTAGCTGTCACATGGGCTTACGGCAGACGTCACCCTCCCCAGGCCGTCAGTAGATTTAGCAGCAACGACGACTGCAGTATGGGTGAATTGGCCGTACCAAATTAGGGGGCAGAAATTACTCAATCCGGGAAGGGATTAGCTAAAATTAAAGTCACAAAAGCATGTAGTAATGGTAAGAATTTGAACTGTCATGGTGTAGTCAGGCTGTTCTTTAGGCACTGTTATATCACCTGAGATGAAGCCACAATATAGCAAAACAGGTGAATTTGCATATATTTTAAATTTTAACTTTATGCCTTTACTTCACTTAATAGTAGACTTTTCTCAGGATTATAAACTGCAGGTCAAACTGCTGGAACTTAGTGTAAACAGGATGATTGAACTGTATCTATGTCCACGTGCCCCATGATGTTCTGAAACATTCAGAGCAATTCCATCATTATCTGTATTATATAAAACTGAAATTTCACATTATATTCTATTATTATATTCACATTATATTGGTCCAAATGGAGTTCCCTACCAGCTGTATAAGAACACTTCAGGTGTCCTGAGGTTTCTGTGGAGGCTAATGAAGGTGGTGTAGAAGAAGAAAAATATCCCAAAAGCATAGCGAAGAGCAGCGGGAGTATTAATCCCCAAGGTGAATAATGCCTTGAATATTGTTCAATTCCAGCAAATAAATCTTTTGAATGTTGAAGGGAAATTTTTCTTCGGCATTGTTAGACAAAGGGTGGCAACCTACCTGAAAAAACAACAACTTGATTGACACCTCGGTACAGAAAGTCAGTATATCAGGTTTCTCTGGATGCTTAGAATATTCAACCATGGTTCAGAATGCCAAAAAGATAAAAAAGATATCTTCATGTTACATTCCTCAACTTGGCCAATGCTTTTGGATCTATCTCACATACAATCCTCTGGACAGCCTTTGAGTACTTCTATGTTCCAGTGACCATCACAAAACTGGTCAGAAACTATTTTCAAGATCTGCAGTTTTGCCTCACAATATCAGAGTACACCATGTCTTGGCAATCTCTGGAAATAGGAATAATGGCAGGATGCACCCTCTCCCCACTAGCCTTTACCATTACCAAGGAACTGATTGTCAGAGGATCCAAATGGGTGGTAGAAGGAGAATGCCTGCAGTCCCGACAACGACAACCTCCCATCCGTGCCTATACGGATGACATGACCACTCTGACCACAACCACTGAATGTACAAAGCAACTCCTGGAAAAACTCCATTCCAACATAACATGGACACGGATGACATTTAAGCTCAGCAAGTCCAGGACCATCTCCGTTATCAAAGGAAAGCTCAAAGACCAGAGATACCACGTTGACGGAACACCCATACCAACGGTATCAGACATGACAAGGCACAAATAGACCCACATGGCACAGAGCAACACCTGCCCAGAAGACAAGGCTGTTGGTAAAAGAGATATGGCAGCAGGAGGAGGCAGAATGATGTGCAAAGGCAGTCTCACAGGCATAACAGAGCCAATGGACAAGATGGGAAAACCTTGAAGCTTGCCTGGAAGGATCTTTGGGACATGGAAGGAGGCAGACTTTGCTTCATCATCATCAGAGCCATCTACGATGTTCTTCCCAGTCCCAAGAACGTGAGCCAGTGGCATTAGGAAGACCTATCATGACCCCTTTGCAAAACACCAGCAACCCCATGGCACATACCAGCTGCAAGCCAGCCTCACCCGGAGCAGAGGAAAAGGTTAGCAGTGAGTTGTCAATCTGGCAGTAAATGTACAGTATAGGCTACAGTGTGTCAGTTAATAAATGCTGCAGCTTCTCTAGACAAAGAAAAGTACGTCTGTTGTTTCCCCAACTGCTGGAAAAGTAAAGGGAGTTAGCTGCAAAGTTAGCAACAATAGGTTAGCCCGAGTTTTGCTCAGCACATCTCCCCACCCCCGACCGAGGCCACCACCACCCCAAAGCAGTCAACCTAGGGGAAACACAGAACACCATGGCCTTTGTACTAGCAGGAAAGGTACCAAAGAGGTCAATTACAAAAAAAGAATCAAGCCTACTGGATACAGCCCAGGATTGGAAGATGAAGAACAATCTAGACCAGAAGCTCACCTTCCCACCAGAGATCATTGCAACCAGTCTCAGGCCGGATCTGATCCTGTGGTCAGCTTCACAAAAAGGCCCTGTTCATCATAGAACTAATGGTGCCATGAGAGGATGCATTTGGTGAAGCGTATGAACGCAAAAATCCGAAGTACTCCGATCTAGCAACTTAAGCGTAGCAAAAGGGCTGGAAAAACACAGGTGCTCCTTGTGAAGGTCGGCTGTAGGGGTTTTGTGGCCATGTCAACCACCAGGCTGCTAAAAGGGATGAGAGTCCAAGGACAGGACCTCGGACAGGCTATCAAATCACATTTTTGGGAATTCATAATGTGCATGCTGAAACTGAGCAGTGTATTTTAAATACTAATGGTGTTGCATATCAGCAGAGAGATTTGCTGAAAGTGACTTGTTAAAATGACAATAGGCACAACGGGACAAAATGCTATCAGTGATACCACCCCCCCCTCAAAAAGCCTACAGCCCATCCACTCACTACCTGTGTTGACCTAAATCACTGATTTCATCACTTCCTCATATAGCAGTGACACACCATGTGGTTTTCTCATGCATGTCCAAATGTATCCATGTTAATGCTGTTATATGAAATGTACGCATATCTATGAGGACATTTGTTTTGCACCAAATGTGCCACAAAATGAGACAACACAACATCTTCATTAACTAGACTGATAGGCAGATAGGCGAGGATAAGCTGCAGATACTGTGTGATAAAGTGTTGCGTACAGCAGGCTTCTTAGGCCGACTGTGCAGCGAGGGATCTTGCTGCTGTTACCATGGTGGTCTTTCTCCCTCCTTCATAGCCTGCCCTGCAATTAATGATGCACAGTGATTTTCCTGGAACCACCCCCCATCCTGTGTTTGTGCGTTTGTATGTATTTATGTATGTGAGTGTGTTTGTGCATGCTTGCATGTATGAGAAAAGGCTAATTTTCTCTACTGTGTACCAGAAGGATAACCACTGAATTTGTATTCAATAATGAGACATGGGTCTGGGAATGATGGTGAATTTGTAAGCATGCACCATCTCCCATAATTCCATTTAGTAGTCCTGTAAACACTTATAAATGCAGGCGGTAGTTACGGCAGCCCCCCTGCCCTCAGCTCTCATCAGGCTCGCACATCTCCAAAGAAACCAAGGGCAGGGGAGGAGGAGATATTGCAAATCACATTATGGGACATGAAATTAATCCACCCTCCCCAAACATTTGGCCGTCACACAGTTTAACCTTGAAACTGCTTTTTACTCCCTTGTATGAGGACTTCATAAACCCCCCTCCATCAAATCCAAAAGAACGAGTGTGACATTACAACAATGGCTCTGCCGAGGTAATTATTCAATAGGATCCTTCACCGTGCTGATGATACGTTGTAATTTCATTTCACTTACGTCTGTTTCATAATGTAATACACAATTGAGCAGGGGCACTTACGTCCCAAAAGACCACTTCCTCCTTAAGATAATAAAAGCCTTTTGTGCTTGCCTTTGAGAAATCCTTGGTGGATTATGTGAGTGCGGATTCAGGAGCACATCAATTAATATGCATTAAATGAAAGAGTATTAAGTTGTAAGAAAATAATTAATAACTAATTGCTGTGCCGCTGCATTGCCCAACGACATCATACCTTGGTGCTAACAGGACTGTCTCTGACATTGCCTACAGGGGCCAAAGTACAAGCGTTACTTGACCTTTTACATGGCTGAAAGACAAAGCACTTCCACTTTATTACATGGCCACCTTACTCTCCCCTGATACTAATGTGGAGTGGTACAAGATAAAAGCACAGAGTGACTGTTACATCCAATCCAATATCAGCAGAAAAATTCCTATCTGCTAGCCAACACTGGAACCACATGAGGTACAGCTCTACTGGTTTCAACCAGAATAAAATACATCTGTTTGTGTTAGAGAATACTGTAGATCTCTTATGCAAGCCCTATCGCTGGATCTTGTCCCTTTGTATGGTACAGAGAATAGCGCTGGCACAGGGTTCCACTTTCCCCCCTTACCATGTAAAAGACATCCATGGCTCCAATTATCCTTTACCCCTGTGTGGCTCCAGAAAACACAATCGCTGCCACTGTCAATGAAATTATAGAAATGGTGGAGTAAGCGATGACAAGAGGAAAATCTGATAGCCCCCCCCCACAAACACACACACACACACACTTCCTCTCAGTGATGTGCTGAAAAATGAAGATGCAAAAATGCCTAAGAAGAACAGAGAAGAAAAGAAATAGGAATGACAAATAAATGTTTCTTTGAGATATCTTTCCAATATACCATTTCTAAAGGTTAGAGGAGTTTTGAAGCCATGAGAGAGTGGCTACGGCTGAGTGATGGCACCTTTAGTTGCAGTGAGTAAGGAAGATACTGAGTACTTTCTACTGCAGCGCACCGTTTTAAACTTATTCACTTTGACCGAGAGGGATCCACGGCAAGAATTACTGTCTTGATCAGTTTACAGTTCTACCTCCATGTTTTTTTCAAAAATTACCTCGGCTTTCAGCTAAATCAATCTTGCCTTTGGTTGGAGATAATGAGCATGTTCGCCGGGCTTCAAATGAACACCGTTGCTCCCGGGCTCCTCAGCTCAACACAGTCACATCATGCAGACACTTTTGAGGAAGGCAGAAAAGAGAAGTCTTAGCCTTCAGAGACCAATTAAAAACACATATTCAAATTGACCTAAAAGAAGCACAGTAGGGCATTCATTTACAGTGCTGCCCCATCCCTGTAGCTTTGCTCCCAATCAGAATCATCCCAATTGTTTTCAACTCTGACAAACAAACAATCTCGGCAGAGTGGAAAGACTCTGAAAAAAAAAAAAAAAAAAGAATCCATCTCATCTTTGCAGGATCAAAGACAGTATCGAGAGGTAGTGAGCACACACAGATACACTAATTTTCACACAACATGCGCTCACTCACATTCAAAGGACATAGATTTACCAGCTCAGTAGCACAGTATGCATACATTATATGATCCTTATTAAATACCACGGTGAATATCAATCAAGTTTATTTGTCACATGTAATCATATAAGGCACAATCACAGTGAAATGTAAAATATTAGATCATTATCGTCACCATCTCTGCTTTGAGAAAGACTTGCTTCTGTACAAAGGAAATAACTTCACAGAAGGTAGAGAGGTATTTTCTTTCTCTGTTACCTTCGTAATGCTGTAAATATTGGAATTCACTTGTGTATCAGGATCTCTAAAATGTAAATGTGTAGTTACATAACTGTAATATGCCTTCACCTACTGCTTGTTATGTACACATTTATTTACACTTTTACAAGTGTGCCGAGTTTACATCATAAAAACAAATATAATTAAAACGAATAAATGAAAAAAGGTCAAAGTTAGAAAAACAAGTTAAAAGAAGGTCGTAATACAGATTTAAGTATTAATCCAAGCATCAACTAATATTAATCATGCCCTTAATGAGTTCTCTGAAAGTACTCAGGGACACTTGATTAGGCAAAATTAGGGCTGCAAAAAGTTAAACACTTTGGAAAATATGCCTATTTGTTTTCGTATGGAGAGTTAGATGAGAAGATTGATACCACTCTCGTGTCTGTACAGTTAATATGACCAGCAGTCAAACAACTTTGCCTAGCATAAAGACTGGAAACAGGGGGGAAACAGCTCGCCTTGTAAAGTTCACTTACTAGCACATTGTATCTTGTTTGTTTAGACCGTACATTAAACGATTCTGTTAGCTTTGGACAGGTCAGTTTCACTGTTTCCACTATTTATGCTAAGCTAGGTTAGCCGGCTGTTGGCTGGCAGTAGCTTCATACTTAGCGTGCAGAGCTCATCCAACTCTCAGCATGAAAGCAAACAAACGTGCTTCCCCAAATCTCTATATTTTCCTTTAACTAGTAATTGAGCAATTATTTATCCAAGAAAATGTCAAAAATTTGTGAAAAAATACCCATCACGACTTCCCAAAGCCTCAGATCACAGATCTTCAAATTGCTTGTTTTATCTGACCAACAGTCCAAAACCAAAAAGTATTTATTTTACAGTCAAATAAAACAGGGAATTTGAAGCTGAAACCAGCTATTGTTGACTTTAAAAATGAATCAATTACCAACATTGTAGATTAATTTTCTACCAGTCTAATATTTGAGCACAAAAATCTATTACGAAGAAATACTCAAAATGGAAAAGAGAAGGACAGGCAGCTCTTCTACCCGTGCAGCACAAGTCAGAATTTTATCCATGACATATTTGAGACCGCAGCCCAGCGGGTATGCAGTGACTCCGAAACATGCTCCGTCTCGCTTCCAAAGCACTTCCAGGGAAGCTGCTCCCATAAATCCCTTCTAATGGTCGCTGGCGAGGGAACTTTTTAACACAGAACTTAGCAGCCACTGTTATTCACCCGTAGAGTGAGAGTCTCCGGATGATGGATGGTAATAAATATTGCACGGGGCTAACAGAGGTCCCCTCAGAGACGTTCAATTGCCTTGAGTGATAGGGTGCTGCTCGGCAACACAGGAGAGGATGGCAGAGGGCAGGCTCTTCCAGGGGTCGACTAACTGAGTCTGTTCAATTTCCTCTCTGGAAACACGACAGTCCCCATTCTAAACGATAACACTATGTCACAATGGAAGGTAAGTGGGGGGAAAAAAAGAGGGTTTCTGTGAAATTATGCTGCTATCTCAACTTATGTATGACAAGTTTGTGGGGTATGAATAGGGAATTGATCATCCCAAGGAAAAAAAAAAAAAAGAAAGCCACTGTGGGCCAGTAATGATTGTGAATGTACCTGGCATGTGAGGACGAGGAACACTGTTCAGTGTTATGAGCACTTTCCTGCTGCACTTATGACTGGAGCAGTTTAATGGAGCTTTCTGACAAGGGAGCTCTGTTGTGCTGAGCTGCCCACCATCTTAACTGCTTCCTTGACAATGGCCGACAACAGAGCAGATGTCCGAGCTGCACACATCTGTAGTGGCCTTATATTCCTCCAGGCACACACACACGCCCCCTTTCCTAATTCAATATGTACACATGGGCACCCATGAGACAGACAAAGAGCTGTTTTACCAAGGTCATTCCCTAGTCAGCTTTCAGCCATTGAAAACTAATTCTCTGATTGTAAACTTCACTATAATTTGACTAACGTAAAACAATCAAATTTCTTATTAGTAATTCATACAGGATTCATGTTGGTAACTTTTGCTGTTCAACACCCTGAGGTGTACAGCGCCAGGAGGATAAAAATCATCTTTGTTGACAAGAACAAATGGCTGACACTGATGTTTTTAATGATGAGTGATAAGATGTGAAGATAACTCTTGTTCTTCATTAAGCAAACATGTGTCCTGTTGTCATATTTTCACTGTAATCAGCGAATTAATTAGCCCAATAAATGTGTAAGAATAGAATGTGTAATTAACAAGTTAACACAAGGCAATTAGCAGCTCATTCATAAACTGATGGCACCCAACAGTGGCAGTAAACATAAGATGCATTTTCCTGACCGATTTTTAAGTTCACACAGTCAGCTACGGTGCTAAATCCTAACTGAAAATATCTTCTTTTTTTTTAAAAAAAACTATAAACAAGATAAATATGCCTGAGTGGGAGTGGGAACTACAAAAAGCAGTCCCCTTTTTCCCTTATCCAGTGGTTTTCAAAGTCATGTCCTGGAGCCTCTAGGGGATCATGACAGCGGCATCCCCAGAAACATGAGGGCTGGCTCCGTTTCGCTTGCATGTCACTCACTTAACAACAAGAGACTGCAAAAGCATGACTATTTTGTACACAAGTTTCTACCGTATCTTTATTTACCCACCTACAGATATGTAACAAAACCAAGAACCCTTTTCAGGTGGGATTTCTAGGAGCAATATGTCATCAGATGAAGATGTTTTATCCACTAGTTTTATCATTTTTGGGTCCCTTGGAGGAAAAAAAAAAAAGTTTAGGGAGCCCCTAGTCCTCTCTAAGTATGCATGACAGCTTCTGCAAAGTACAAAAACTCCTCCAGGGAAGCCTTAAAATTGTGCTAAAATACACTCATGTGAAAGGTCAATTGCATGGTGATGCAGCTTGGCCAGCAGATGTGCTCCATTATGACTTAAGTGGGAAAAAAGAGAGGAGGCTGTAGCAGCAGATTACACAGGATGGCGTCTTTCACAACACTATTTTGCTTACAATAACTCAGTCAGCCGGGTCAAGTGTGAGGCATTAGAGGATTTATGAGCAAACAGGCTCACTGGAAAGCACACGATAGATAGACACGCACACACACACACACACACACACACACCTCCAAAACCGCACACACACTCTCTCATAAATGCACTTCCTATTTTCTTTTAACCGACACACACTCCTGTACGGGGTCTCGTGAGCAAAAAAAAAAAAAAAAAAACACAATATAAGCTAGTCTCCGCGTCCCTTGCAATGTAAAAGGTGATGGACACTAATGGCAGCACTGGAGGGAAAACGCGGGCTTCTTCCGTGTCCACATTTGACAGTTAGACCTGGTTTTCCGTGGTCAGAAATAATGTCCCTCTGGTGTTACAACCCACCCGACCATTCCCCCATCTTCATGGCGCAGTAAGGTGGACACACATGGTCAGAGCCGTCAGAGCTGCGGACCCGACGGCAGCCCAGTCGTGGCTAACTCTCATAATGCTTGGAAAAGACTCTCAACTGAATTAAATGTGAAAAGCGGTGCTGTTGTTGCCATCTGTAATGCAGTCTTACCTGGATGAATGATGTCTAATCGCAAGTTGAGAAGCCGACTTTTTAGGCACACGTCGGCGGCGGCGGCAGCATCATCCGCTTCGGGGGGGAGAAATGTTTCTTGTAAAGATTTGGAGTAATTCAGATTCCACCTTATTAATCCTCCGTGCGCAACAAAAGCGGCTCCTTTTTTTTTTTTTTTTTTTTTTTTTGCAGATGAGGAAGAAACGACCGGATTGAGAGGAGTGATAACCTAGCAGAGAGCAGGCTACAATGTGTTGATACGCGTCCTTGTTTATTAAGCCCGAGTGTAGACGCCGAGTAGGTGTCTGTCTAACTGTTTCACTGCTTTATTTTTTTTTTCCCTCTCTCTCCCTATCTCTCCCCTTCTCTCTTTGGCTGTAGTCACACTAACTCTTCTTTTTTTATCAAGGCGGGGTCTTGGGTCGTTTAAACCAATGACATAAACCAAGAAGAAGAAGAAGCCCCCTCCTCCTCCTCCTCCTCCTCCTCCTCCTCCCCCTCCACCTCCACCTCCTCCTCCTCCTTCACCACCACCACACACATACATACACACACACACACACACACACACCTTCTGCTCACATGGTTAGCAAAAAAAAAATGTGGTCAGATGGGAAATCTGAATTTATTCTCAAGCATAAACATATCTCTTTTTTTTGTAGGTGAGAAGATCTCCTTAAAGGGTCAGTTCACCCAAATCACTACATATATCACCCCTTAAGCAACCCCCCATATAGCCACATGCTGATAGTTTTGGTTTTATTTGCTAAGGCTTTAATAGCTATTTGAGATTTCTGCTGGCAACACAATATAGAAGTTGAATGGATTTTTATGTGTGGTGTTGGCACAACACTGAAAAAGGACATCTGAGAAACTATGCAGCAGCAGAAACAATGTGCCACTTTCTCTGCATAATCCACAAATTTCAGTGTTTCGGAACTACTTTTTTTCATTGGAACTACTTTTTTTGATCAAAGGCCTTGCTGTGAGGTCTGTGGATTATCCAGAGTAACTGAGACACTTTGTCTTGGAAGACATGTTGAGTTTTAAAGCCGCACTCATTTATATTTGTATATCAACAGTGAGTCAATTATTATGTGTAATGTGACAGGTGTCGCTCCAACAAATACTCAATTATCACCTGACTCTGGAGATCCCTTCAGCTCTATGGAGCATTTTAGCATATTTTAGCTCTTTTTTTATCAGATAGGTCACAACAGAGATGCACACAAGAAATGGCAAAGGAGAGAGAAAGGTATATGACGTGCACCCAAAGTTATCCACCACAATAGATCCCTGGACATTGACATCACAGTGATGATATTCATTTTAATTATTAGGCCGAATGTCAGCCCAACTCAGCCTTTTCAGTTCACTCTCACCACTCTTGTCAGCATTGTTTCCAGACACAGTAAAGAGCTGTTTTCAGCAAAAAAAAAAAAGCTCTACTGTACACTATCTGCACCAAATGGTGCATAGACAGAGTTAGCTACTAGTTGGTGAACTTGAAAAATAAGTTAATGCTGGTTTAGGAAATCACTGTAATCTCTCTCTAAACTTAGGCACATAAAACCCAAAACTACCGTATCTTCATGGACAGACACCACTAGCGGTAAGTGGAAAAATAGGCCACTTTGTAATTTGGGTGAATTGACTGTCTAACTAATCCAGATGACAACAACTCACATGCAAAAAGTAAACAAAATTTCACTCAGTCACCTCCATTGTACCGTGTGATGGCAGTAGTTTTAGAGAAGGATATCTCAAAACCTTGGCAAATAGAGCCAAAACTGTCAGCATGACTAGATACAAGTGTTAGAAATAATGCTTTTTTGTGTGTGAGATTTGGCTGAACAGACACTTTAATAAGCTTATAATGTCCCCACATAGACTTATGTGTCAGTGGTGCTCAGTAGTCGGTACACTGCAGTGAATTTATAATTTATGATGTTGCTTTAACATAATACTCAGATGTTACAGGGACTTGTACAAGCCTGTGATATTTGTGTTTCACCCCTTTAAATTGTACATATAATTAATAGTTCTCGTCTGAATTGATCACAGATGGTGATACTGCTGACTGAAAGCTCATAAAATAACACAGCCAAGTGAATAAGGTGAGTGTGGGCCTTGTATTTGTATTTGTGTTGGCTGTACTTACATCTTTTATGTTTGGTAAGTTCATGTACAGGGGGCTTTTCTCACAGCATGTGGGATGTATGACTCTCAAATATTAGTGGTTACATTAAAAGTTCCTTTGATTTCTATACAGTGATTATTTCTGCTAGTAACACTGTGGCTTCTGTACTGGCAGACAATTTAATTTAGTAATACTAAATGTAGATTGACTCTGTTTGTACATACTGGGACTCAACCATGCACAATTGATTTGACAAGACTAGCAAAGCACGTGACCCCCAGTGCTTTGTGAATGCATAGGGTCAGGGATGACATCACATGATTGATTTTTACAGTCCTTTTTTTGGAACTTGTTGCACAAAGTACTAGCATTGATCCACATCATGTCATTAATCCATAAAGGGTTTGCCCGGGATGTACATTTGGAGGAGTAGCCCTGCTACAGTTTTCAAGTAATCACAGTGGCTTTTTACATTTTCATTTTCAGGCTCAGCTCTGCACTATGTGTTGTCACTCCGTGAGGTCAAGAAAATGGCAGCAGATTGTGTGAAGCACCAATCAGGGAGTTCAATTATCTATATCCTATTTTCCACTTTTCATTTCTATATTCTGCTTGGCCTGCATATGCTGCAGTATTGATCTGTCCATCAATGGCTGTCCACTCTCCTCAGAACACCGGCTATATGTGGGGGTGTGCAGCGTATAACACAAAAAGACAACCCCTCAATGGAATAATTATGCAGAAAATGAATGTGGCGAAATTGTATTCTTGCATAACACACCAATGATTTTATTGACGTGTGGGACTGATTGTATATTGTTTACAAAAAGCAGAATTGGTGATTCAGACATGATGTTCATATTAGCATTCAAGGAACCCCAATCAAAGAAAAAGATAGCTATTATATAAGTACAATAACAGTCGGATGACATATGAAGCATAAGAGGAGGGCTTCTTATGCATTATTATGCAAAAACGATGCACATGTTGAGAAACACAAAAGCAGCTAACGTAATCTATGTGAAGAAAAAAGCATGAAACTCTTCCACTCCCACTGCTCATATGCTGTCTGAGAATATTGTCTGTTTTATTAAGTCACATCTGAAGTTAAATCAAAGCCAGCAATAATACTTCATCTCACTCTCTTATCATGTTTAATTAAACAATTGACCTTTCAACCTGTTTTACTTTAAACTAGATATCATGGAACTGACGAAAGGCATAAAGATTTTTTTTTTTAAACGATATTGTCAGCAAGATGAAGAAGTGCTGTACTCATTTTTCTTAACATGCAAAACCACAGCTGCATGTGATCTGCAGCCTACACTCAATCCCGTGCTGCATCAACATAAAACATCTCAATGGAGATGAAGAGGAGTCTTGGAGTATTGGAGAGATTTGTGTCGTCCTATTTGAAGAGGAGGTGTGGGTTCAATGTATCACCCCATCAGACCCTCTCATGTTGAACTATGACCCCAATCTCCATACTCACAAATTCACAGGCGGAGTTCACAGCGAGTCTCTGCGGAGAGCTGAGCAACATACTATCCATGCTGTGGTCTCAAGAGACGCACATCTATCAATCTGCAGATGAATTATTGAAGGCACGGCACCCCCACCATGTTTCTTACATGGGCTGGAATTAGTGGCTCTTCCAGAGTACAAGGACCATGTTGCATTAGGATTCAAGGGGCGAATTTGTTCGAATTTTGACGTTTTGCTCATACTGTGTGTGTAATCATTTTTTATATTTGTCAATTCCCCTCTTATACCCCGGTTGCTTTCTTTTGGCACTCTGTTCCCACCTTGCTTATCAAAATTATTTCCCTCCATATTCTCTGCTCAGGCACTATTTTCATTTGCTAGCTCATTCGCTTTCTCGGTAAGTTATTACAATTTAGTTTTTTGGTTGAATTAGTGAAAAATAAGGTTACAGAAAAGGGCACAGAAACATGTTAAATCTTTCATTTTTGAATAAAAAATCAGCATCAGATTGCTTCACTGTTGTCACTGCGTACCCCAGGATTGCCCCATACAATGTCGCAGCAATCGGGGTTGTTGAAGAGGTCAGTGTGCTACAATGACTTCATCTCTCCCCGCTCGGAGACTGAAACATGCCCAACATGCATGAATACTGCACACACACACTCACACACACACACGCACACACACACACAAACGGTCTACTCCTTTTTGCTAATGAGGAGACAGGGCCTCACTGTGCAGGGATAAAGAGGGGCGAGCAGCTCAGACCCCCAATGGGTCCGCTTGAACTTGTGAAATAGGATTGGCACCACACTCAAAATGAGTATGTAGTAACAGCAGACTGAAGCCCCCCAGGAGGCTAAGTTGAATCAATTCTCCTAATGATGTTTGTAATTTAGGAGGCTAATGACATGCACTATGAACTGGAAGATTATGTCTAGGAGATGCCTCGCAGAGTCAAGAGTTAGAAGAAATGCCTCTGAGAGAATCACAAACCTACACAGATTGTGGGAAATAAATATTCATATCATGGAGATAGAGTATATGTTTGGGCTTAAATAAAAGTCCCACAAATGTAGTACATTTAGATGTTTAGCAAACAATATAATCATAAGCAATTTTCAAGTCAAGCTGTAAGTCTGCAGCTCTCTAAATGTTGAAATTACATTTTCAACATTACATGGTATTTTTCTCTCCAGTTGACACCTAGTCATTTCAATCCTAATAAATAAATATTTAAGGTGTGTGTCAATGTAAGGCCTTTCTGCAGCTATTTTAGTCATTTTTGTTTTACAAGGTGAAGTCTGCTTTCAGATGTCTAGTCAATTCAAGCCTTTATTCGAGTCTCAAAACAGCTTCAAGTTCAAATCAAGTCTAAATTCCTGTGACTTACAGCAAAATAGTATTGATTTGGTGTCATATTTTCATACATTTCCAATATGGGAGACATTTCAAAGACAACTTAAAGAGAATGGTCAAAATAGAAGCAGCAGAAGCTAAAATATATTGACTTTTTGCCTTTCATATGGGCCAAGCTCCTAAACAGTGTACTTGTCATCATGCAACCAAACTTTAAAAGATTTGATCTCTAAGCTTCACTCGGGTTACTTTCTCAGACATGACAAAGTTCCCTCTGTGATCCTCAAGTGCCACAGAAGACATTACGCAACAGTGTGAGAAATTGTCCCCATGACTTGTAAATTCACTGACATGTAAAATGGGTCCAGTGTCCCTTTAAGCCTGACTCAAGGCTAAACCACAAATCTGTGATTTTTGTATAGAAGAAATTTAGCTACTGTAACTTATTACGGTAACAGACATTTGTTTTAAAGGTTATGATAAATAAATGCTGTGGGATCTAACAGATGTTTTATCCCCCCTAGATTTGGCCCTGTGTTCTCTAGAGCTGCTAATTTTGTATTTACCCTATGGGTGTACTGAAGCCTGCTTCCTGTGGGATGAGGATGTCTCTTATTGTACAAGATGTTAAGTGCTGTGTGTGTATGCACGTGTTTATGCGTGAGCGGGCGTATATGTGCACACACGTGTCCCTGCATGAATGTGCACAAATCTGTCTGGTGTGTGGCAACAATGCCAAACATTTACACAAGAGCAATCACATAGGAGGCATTGCGGCAGTACGCAGCATGATATGCATACGCAACATGTTGATATGATTACTCCACAGGCTGCTCCCTGTGTTTTGGGCTGGTCATTAACTACGTATTTGAAGACTTTGTCAATAGGTGCCAAGACAACAAGAAGCAACATCGCCCCCTCCGTGCTCAACGCCCCCCCTCTCCCCCCCTCCCATCCACTTGCCTTTCTTTTCTCTCATTAATATGGAAATGAGTCGCTCATTGTTGTTAGTTGGGAAGAAAGCTGTCATGTCTTTGGTGACAGGCTCAATGGAAGTGTTTGGATTGCAGGGCTTGCTGTTTTCCAAGAGCATGTCTTATCTTTGTTTAGGCAGCGAATCAAAAATGTAAACATCACTTCATTAGCATCTGTCAGGAAGCTTAATGCTATGATTTTTAATACATGGCTAAACCCTCTGAATAGGCAAAGAGGCCTCGTTATTCTGTCTCTTCTTTTATCTCCACTTTGTGTTGAAGTTAATTTCTCAAAGGGAAACTTACTTAATCCTCTGCGTTTGCTGGCGAATGCCGTGTTGTGTAGTTCTGCTTTCCCCCTCTGCAAGAACATTACTTACCACATTTGCTTTGTTGTACTTTTCCTGCTGGTTGGTGGTCACTCTTGTGTTTTTTCTCCTTTACAGACCAAAAAAAACCTGATTATTTTTTCTGTCAGATGCATCTCCAAAAAGAATATTTGCTGAAGAAAATTCAGAAAATGAATAAAACATAAATTACATGCACTAATCTTAACCTTTGAGAGAGATCAGAGAGACTTGTATTCTAGCCAATCACTGGTGCTATCAGCATCACACTTCATCCACTTCATCAAGGCTTTCTCCACACCCAGCATTTACTTCAAGTATACCTGCACATTGTGGAGTGATATTATAATTACTGGGACATGACCAAAGCAGCCAAGATTAGGTAGATGCAGCTACTTATCTCAATTAAGTGCTTTGTTTATATCCAGGTTTGCCTGGTGCAGAGGCACATGTATGTCAGACAACAGACAAGTCTTATTTTCTGTCTCTCAAAAGGATTTCAACTCATCATAGGCTCTGTAGGCGTCATCATTGGGCTGTTTTTGCAGCTGAGACCTTTTAGAGTTAATCACTAAGCTGGAGCACCTCTGAGATTGGGTCACATTTGGAAACAAATGCTCTCCCGAAAAAACTGAGAGAGAAGCAGTGACAGAGACATACAGAGTGAGTATGTGATAGATTTAAGTGAGTAAATGTCAGCTGCGCCTCAGGGAGGTATGTGGAATAATAGGTTGTGGTTTGAGCTGCACACTTTTGTGTCAAAGTATCGGTTCAATCTGTGAGTTAATCTCGTACAAAGGGGGCAAAGACAAATGATTACATGCTTCTAGGTGAGTGATACAAGTTTCACAGTTGTTGCTGAGCATATTTAGCATTTTCATGGTGATGTATGTGGAAAATACATTGAAAAAGACTGGAGATGAAAGCAATAATTCACAGAGGTGTCATGACATACAAAAGTAATGATGGCTAACATATGAGGTTGACATGATGAACGTGTTCTTTGCCAAATTTGTTATTTTCTGTATCAGGACACCTGCGAGTGTATTATCACGCTTAATATCGCGGCCACTTAAAGGCAAAACAGAAGCTGTGCTTGAATGCTCAGTTGTTTGTCAGTCTAACCCTCGACTATTAGCAAGTAGCAACTGTAGCATGTACTGTTGCTATGGTTACTTGCAGTTTCATATAGAGTTCTAAAGTGGGAGGAGTTACGGGTTCCAGAAGTTAAATTCCCACATTCACCTTCTACAGAGATAATGCTGCTGACTGGCAGTTGGAGCACTTCCAAGCCTTCCAATCCTCAGTGCAAAAGATGAGCAACTGTGTTGGAAAATATGTGGTTCTTGGATAAAACATTTAAAAAAGTCAAAGGTACAATATGAGGAGGGAAGGAAACTACAACGCCCACGAATCGTTTTGGTAAGAAAAATTGGATCACTGAGTTTAACATTCTGTTGTGTATGCCTCTAACGGTGAGCTGGAGCTAATGATTACGCTTTGTTAACAACTTTAGCGAGCTGTAAATTTCTTCATTCATTTTTTAATTTGTATCTCTGACTGGCTTCTTCTCCATGGCAACACCAACTGAGGCTCATGAGTATCGTAGTATTCAAAGCTATTCGCCATACAAAATTGATGAAAATGTTTTCCCTAGGAACGATTTTAAAATGATCCAAAAATAATAGTCATAACATAATCATAATCCTTTTGTACTGATTCATTAATTTAAGTCCCCTTCCGCTCAAATATGTGTTTTTCCTCTTGCTCCTTCAACTGGATGTTTAAGCTTCACTGTGCAGAGTGATGTTTGAGTATAGTTTGAAACTTGAAGGCTGTTTTCACATTCATCTGCTAAAATTGGAAAGTTTCTCTGTGCTCAGTGAAAATCTTATTTTAAGGGGCAGGGCTATGAGCATGATTTGTGACATCACAACTGGTTTGGAGGCCAATCGTGGTCCAGTATGCAGTAAGCCTCGAGTGCACATACACTGAAAATGGACCTTACATTGAAGTAGGAGACATCTTGTGTCCAACAGTTAAACCTTTGAAATGAAATACATTTGCATAGATTCTGCATTTTTTAATGAAGGACATGCCATTTTCAGGATTATAATGTGGCAATTATACATATCAGACAGACATTATTGTTCCATGCAGAGTATTTTTATATGTCTCAATATATGTCTGGTGTGGATCTTTAAAGTGGCAAAGTGGCACCAGTGGATCCCCCAGTTTGGAACTCCATACCTTTACTTTACTTACTACTTTGTAGTATCCTGAAATACAATTGTACTGGACAGCTGACAACAGAAACAGGCATGCTATATTTCATGGCCATGGTAAAAAGATTGATCATAGGTTTTGTTGCCAAGGCAATCAGAAATCCATGGCTTTGTCACTCTTTAACAAAGAATCGAATACTTGGTTCTCACTGATGAGTTGAAGCTGCCATCCTGTGAAGACAATGAAACTCAGATGTAATTATGTACAAGAGTCTTCTCAGATAGCTTTTTCTCTTTTAAATCACTTCAGACTTTTGTTGCATTCCTAATTGTTTATTCAGAAATTGTTCCAATTGCTGAAGTGCCTTTATGTGAAACGGGGGAGAAGGAGGGGAACAGGATGAATATGTGTAATGTTTGCATTTGTATTCCTCTATCCATCTCCCTTTCTGTCAGAAGCGTTTCATTTACATGTCAGTGATTTATGTTCAGAGATAGGAGAGAGCCTGTTAATGGGATGTTTCTTTTGCTCTCCACATGAACAACAACATGTCAAAATAAAGATAAAAACCAAACCCAAATGCTTGCCAGGGGAAGAAATTAGGTCTTGTGGCAATATTGCAAAAAAAAAAAAAAGCGATTTTCCATCAAACCACTCTACACTCATAAACATCCAAGCATCTTGGATTTGATGTGCATCTTCGCATTTGAAAACACTAGGCTGTAATTGAAACGTATGCTTTTTCAATCCAGAATATTTTACATTGGAGACACACTGAACCATTTTCTCTTCAGATGGAATGGCAATATGAAATACTAAGCTATTTTTGGATATAGCCAATAAAATAAACAGCTACACAAAATACAACATATAGTTTGTTTTCCTCTTCCCAAAAATCTTACTAGCAGAGGTCAGTTTAAGATATCAGGGTCCCAATTTAAGGAACTCTTTCTCTCAATTGGTTAAAATAGCATCTTCTTTAAAGCAGGCGCGTAGCCAGTAGTGGGCCTGGGTGGCACTGGCCCACCCACATTACTCGCTGTCCAAGTTTGATCAAAATAAATTTTGTGACAATAAATATAAAAAAATATGTATATGGAAATAAATAAACATAAATTAGATTTATTGTTGTGTGTTTGTGTGTGTGTTGAATTTGTCTTCTGATTACTGTCATGTACTAAAGACCAATCAGCTGTGTGACCACTGAGTCTAGTTTACATTATTAATTTCTAATTGACATTGTGGGTGTATGTGATGTGCCGTTGTGTGTAGCTTTGTATTTTGTATTTTGTATTTTTTATGGTGTGTTTTTGTGTTGTTTTTTTTTGCTTTGTACTGTTTGTTGTTGTGCTGTTGTATGTTTTGATTGTGGGGGACTATGGATGCAAATTAGCTTCGAGCTAACTCCGGTGCAGTGCATCTTTAATATTTAAAACTGCACACTGTCCCAATCAATAAATTAAATCAAATCAAATTAAAACGAAACTGTTGAAACAAGTCGTAGGAAGTCTCTGGAGCGTGATTGGTTGTTCTGGTTCTGACTCACAGACTTTTCCTGAGCTGCATGCAACCAACTAGCTGGCTGGCTGTTCAGACAATGTAACACTAATGCTACAACAATGGCTGAAGAAATATTTTAATGTGTGATTTTAAAAAAGCAAGAATTGAGGAAGAAGATATGCTACTGCCTCCATCGACTGAGTCCACCAGACACATCAGCCCACAATGAGGTTAGCCCGGCTGCTTGCTCCCAGGTGGTATAGTTCTTTCTCCCGGTCAGCCTGATGTGGGCTCACCCACCAATTTATGTGCAATTCATGAACCACCTTCACAGCCAAATTTGTATGTATTTCCCTGCACAGCCAAGAATGGGAAATCAAGGTGCTTCTCATCAAAGTGGTATGGACAGTTTGACCTACCCAAAATACAATTTCTGCCACTGCTTTAAAGTCCTAAATATGTTAAAATATTTCTGTTTTAAAATGCTTTTATATTATTTTCTTTCTTACAAAAGCCACATATTTCTGACTTTGTGAATATTGTCTTAAATCATTTAGGTAGGGATAATATAAATAAGAACGGAATAAGGAAGAACGAGCCTTTCTTGGGCTTCTTTTCATCTCCCTGCACATTATTTTCCATGTCGTGTTTTATTTGATTTTAACTTGTGCAAATAGCTAAAGCTCAAAAGCCTAATTCAAACTAACACTCTATGCAAACGCCAGAGTTGCCACATGCAGTCAAATATATTTTTGAGGTAGTGTGAGTTTATTTTTTTATAAGCCTAAAGAAACCAGCCAGTGCTTCCCCAGCCTGACAGACTTTGAGGTTGCCATGTTTTTTGAAGTTTTCCTGGAGGTGGAGTGGCATGCCTCGGATGCTTGCGGGTGGCGCTGACAGAATTTGAAGTGGGTCGTCCACTAACCTCAGCCCCCTGGAGTACGGTGGGTCTGGTCCAGAGAGCGGAAGGAAGCGGTGTCCTGCTGAGACACCGAGTCTGGTCTGGAGGTAATGGGCAGAAGGGAAAAAGAGCCTTGCCTGTGGCATGGCACAAAATGAATTACTGCCATCTTTCTGCTCCTCTGCCTCACAGTGAGAGTAGAGTCTGGAGGGCCAGATAACAAGGGCACAGAACCACAAACTAAAGCAAAATGGAGAACTGCCCAAGAAAAAAAAAATAATAAAGCTGTCTGGCAGAGTTAATATCATGTCATTTATGATGATTTGGCTGAACGTTTGATGAGGTCATTCTCATTTCAGTGTTAATGTCAGCCCAGACAGTGGAGCAGGGTGGTGGCAATGACTGGAACATTTTCTTTTATTCCTTAGCTCCCACTCTTCTCCTTTAGAGTATCGGGACATGGTATGAATCTTTTTTTCCAGTGGTGTGTTACAACACTCTTGGACTGGAGTGATAAGACTGTCATATGCTAAAAATGCTCCACAAAGCAGACAGAATGGGATGCAGGATGATCATGATTATGATGAAGCCTAGTCGTGAAAGATGTATGACATACACAGACTGCGTGTCATACATCTTTCTCGTGAAGGGGTCTGGAAGCAGATTTATTTTCCTGCCTTTCATACAAGGATGTTCAAGTAAATAAATGACAAAGCCACCAAGTTAAACAATTATTCTGCTACATTCTCTCTTAATGTGTCAAAGGTCTGGAAAAATAGATGCTGCTTTGTTATCCTCACACTGTAAGTACAGATAATAAATCAGCGACTCCTGCAGCAACCTGTCACCTGCAATTTATAGACCGGACTCAATATTTCATATGCATCAGTGTTTTTTCCCTTTCCGCCATGCATGTGCACAAGGGTTTCTACAGCATCTGTGGGGTGATCCAAGTAATTTCCTATAAACATGATTTAAATTTCCTCAGGGATCAATACTCCACCATCATGAATCTTGTGCTCTTTGATGCTCGTTTGGCCTACACGGGTGTAGTCTCCTGCCCACCGGGTTTGTATGTTGTGGTTACCGTGGTCAGGGGGAGGATGTAAGACGATATGTCCAACCTTAAGAGCATCCTGAAGAGGAAGTACTCACTAATATGGCCGATCGATAAAAGAAGGTTCATCTTGCCTTTGCCAAACTCATGGTTAAGCATTTTCGCTTGTAGACTTTTTAATACATACTGCATCTTCCACTAAATTTAATTTACGTCAGCAAAACTACAGAGAACCAGTGAATCAGCAGAGACCTTTTCATCAAATCCAATCTGAATATGTTTAGATGGGACATGACTAGACCATGTAAAAAAAGAAAGCAGAAAAATGGGTGCATAATTAGGTCAAAGCATTAGGAAACTGTTGAGTTGCATTTTGATTCATCTCGCCTTGCCCCGTTTGAACATGTCACCTGCATGCAAATGATTCTCTTTCTTGTCTACCAGAAAGAGGAGAGAAAAAAAAACTACTTGAATTCATTGATGCCATTGTCTGGTATTAGATACAATCAATCTGGTGAGTGGGTGGGGAAGCAGGATGAGGGCCCCGTGGAGATTAAACAGAAGCCTCACCATGGTTGTTCCAAAAACAAAATAAATCCATTCATCCAATTAGGAGCAGTGGAATATTCCAAAAAACAAGTTGGACGAGAGCTTCTCTACTAATTTACGCTCTGCTTCAGTCTGAATATCCTAATAGACTGGACAAAATTACAGGTCACATCAAAGTCTGCAGGACTTAAAAACAAATAAGCCAGAGTGACTGGGTGGCACAGCATATTTAAAGCAAGCTGAAAATATGCAAAACTGGGTACACAGAATCAGCTGCACATGCATAATGAATTCTTGCAACCTGAACCACAGCTCATATAAGAAAACTGGCAGATCGTTCCCACACTTTGCTACAATTATCCATTTATTCATATCTTTACACCATTATGATACAGTATCTCATCATACAGTATTTTGTCAGCCGATAGATTTTTTCTATTCACTCTTTTGTGCGCAAGACTTAAGATGTGGTCTGCTCTGTTTCTCCCCTCCAACCCTTCTTTCTCCAGTTTAGCCGTTCAACTTTGATTAATACCCAGCACTCCCCATCCTGCCGAGCAACTCCGTTTGATGAATCTGGCCCTGTTTGTTTCCCTGCTCTTCCTGGTGTGTGATGCATGACAGCGCTCCCCCTCAAAATACAGCTTTATTCCACACAGGGGGAAAGGAAGCAGAGCAGGGATAGTTGCCCCCCTCCTCACCCCTCCTCTCCTGTTTTCACAAAGCACCTCAAAACCTTGCGGAAAAGAAAGGAAAGCATGGAGGTGAATGCCTTTTTTTTTTTTTGCAGAGGCAGAAAAGTGGTTTGCAGTGGCTTTCCAACTCAGTGCCAATGTGATGCATGCTGGAAAGTAAACAAAAAAAAAGGCATGTGTACTTTGGAGCTCTGGATAAACTCTTAACCCTGCAGGTGACTTGCGTCTAGTGGCCTTGCACACACATGATGTCGCACAATATTAGATTCTGCACTCTGTCTTCTGTGAGCCATTTGATTTTATTTCACCCGTGGTAGGTGTATCTGCCGCTCACCTTCCTGCCAAGACGGTAATGGAAAGTGCTTTGGGATAAACATCTGTTTATACGGGAAACCCTATTGAGACCTCTCGCTCATCAGCAACAGTTTCATGTTTACTGGTATTTTTAAAATCAGATTAAAATGAATTGATGAAAGTACACAATGATAAGGTGAATAAATACTTTGATAACTGTGAGTCATGTTTATTGAATCCAGGAATAATGACAAATAGAGGAATTGCGAGATGCTAACACTAAAAAAAAAACAACAGAGCTGCAAGGATTAGTTGATTGATTGATTAGTGGATTGACAGAAAATTTATTGCCAACTATTTTGATAATTGATTAATTGTTTTGAGTCATTTTTTTAAGATAAAAATGCCAAAATAAGCTGGTTCCTGTTTATTAAATGTAAATATTTTCTGGTTTCTTTAATCCTCTATGATAGTGAATTGAATATATTTGGGTTGTGGACTGTTGGTTGGGACAACAATACATTTTAGGTTGCAAAATGTTGCGTAATCAACATATTTCACCATTTTCTGACGTTTCATAGACCAAACATCTTGATTAATTGAGAAAATAATTGACAGATCAATAATGAATATCATCGTTAGTTGCAGCCCTAAATCACAGTACATATAAAGTAGTCAAATGTAACCAGACACTCTACTTTCACACCTTTTTGAAACTCGTTCGCCATATGTCAGGAAAAAAAGCTTGATACAATGATAAACATCATACAAATATACAGTATATAACAATGACTGTCCTTCTACCCGGAGAGCTAACCGGAGGGGGGTAGCTGTGTGTGTGAGGATGGGGTCTGGGTGCACAATGAGCCCCCTGATGTCATGCTGGTGCTAATTTGTTCTGAAACAAGAGGGGAAATATTGCTGTGCTGTCACTGCAGTGTCAAGCCTCACACTGCAGGACAGATTTCGCTGACATATCATATCCTCTGGAAAAGTCGCAACACAATGCTATACCCAGCAGGGCTCAGACATAGACGGGGGATAACAGGGAGAACACACTTTATGTACATTCGAGCAACAGTCGCTAACTTTTACTCCCTGACATAAGCTGCCACCAGAATACAATAAGGAAATAAGGCAATTAGAAAAAGCTGTGCTGCGTGTCTCTCCAATCAGCAGCCTCCCCACTCCTCTGTAAAGGAGCCAAACAGAGCCACCCTCCAGAAATCAATGAAGTGCTCCTCATAAAGGGATTGTCAAATTCAAGTCTGTGCAATTTGTTTTGTGATAACTCTGCAGGCTCATGCATGGAATCAATATGAGAGCCTGTGGCAAAAAAAAGGAAAGGAAAGGGAGTTGAATTTGTACTGATTTGAACTCAGTAGCAGGAAAGTACAGAATTTTTAAGCATTTACCTTTGATTGCATGTGTGTTTAAATACGTTTTAAGGTTTATTCCACACTGAGGTGGATGCTAATGTATACTACCAAAGAGAAAAAAGAGGATATGGCATTTGGTAGAGTGTTACAATACTGCCATCCACTCATTTGCCCTGCAGCTTGACCTTCTCAGACAACCAGCCTACTGCTTTTTAAAACACATAAATCACAGAATGGACTTGGACATTTGGCCAGTAATTGTGATTAAAAGCATAACCTGCAGAGCTGGCCTTATAAAAGCTGGAAGAACCACCAACAACAACTTTCCAGGCAGGAGGTCATCATCTAAATCTCCTGCTCCACTTATTTCTCCCTTCTCCGGCTGGAATTAAATAATGACCCCCTTGACTTCTTGCATTCATCTGCTAAAATGTTTGGTCGTAAATACCCTTCCAGATTAGAGAATGAATATGTAGTAGGGAATCTTAAGGTTGCATTTGCATTTTTTATATTATTTATTTCCTTCACAGTAACATCTCACATGTTTTGTGGCAAAGCTGCCTTTTGTGCTTATGTCTCATAAAAACATGAGATTCTTGATTACACATTTACACCTTAATATATGGTTATTGCAAAAAATCTGATTGCCATATACACCAGTTGAGTATTGGTTGGCTCCTCTTCGGAGAGTAAAGCAATTTTTTTTCATGCTTACATGGAATGTCAACTGTGAAGGATATAAGTCAATTAACCCATAGGGCACTGTTTTTGCCACCCCCCTCCCCTCGTCACTCCATTTGAAAAAAAAAAAAAAAAATCTGCAATGAGAAATAGCAGCCAGCCGTCCCCTCTGTGGAAAATCATTACACAATCTGAGAGAGAATAGAATATTCTGTGCCCAGGCCTGCCTCCTGTTATTGCACCATTAATAACTTTTGCTGCTGCCAACGAGACAACACCAGGCTTGGTTGGAGAGGAGCCGGCTAATGCAGTCAGTAAATTAAAACCATCGGTGTTCGTTTTCATAAGACAGACCCGTTGTCAGAGGTTGGGCTTTTTTTTTTTTTTTTTTTTTTTTATCCCTCCCATCCTCCTTCACACTGCTGATTTAAACTTGACTGCAGGAACTTTTCTGTACAGATGTTGAAATTATTCTCACAAAACATTATAAAATGCTTCGTTTTAGAAATTAATTAACATCACGCAAACAATCCAACACACATTTATGTCAGAAATTAAAATGAGATGGAAAACAAAAGCCTCAAGACAGTTAATCTTGCCAATCATCTCTGCATACTCATTAGTATACTTGACTTGATCAAATAACCTTTTAAAAAAGTTTTAATGTTGTAATTAAAAGTAAATGCCACATAAGGCCTACATCCCATTAGCTCAGTATGTTCATACGTGCAATTTAATTATGTAGAATCTCCAGCTTCATTATGATGTATGGTTGTTATAGAAACTACACTTGCTGCAATAAGCTCTCTAGAATGAAATAAGCCTGGCTTATAGAAAATATAACCAATATGAAAATGGCTTAAATGGCCTTCATGAAAATTAGGGCATAGATTCAAGAGGGGAAAGGTTAGATTTGAAAAAAACAAACAAACAAACACAGTATACATTATGTATTTTATCTATCTACTTCCCTTATGTTATGTTAGTGCATCAGAATAAAAGCAAAATAAACATTAGAAGTATAACCAAGCTACATTTTGCAGGGATACCACAACTCCTAATCTGTGAAATTGGATGAATTTAAGTTGCCTACCAAATGGGATTAAATTGTATTGGCTGCAGTTTTCTGAGAGGGGGGCATGTGTGAAAGGAATGGATACGGATGTTACAGTATTAAAGAGGCCCCCATATATTTCACCCAGGAAACACAGTGGAGAGCATCCAGTGGGAGTCAATGGGCTCAGGGAGGCTGAAGTGCCAGCTCAAGAGAGAAGGCTTAACAAAGGCTGTGTGGGAGGGCTGCTGTACAGTGTGTGCTCATGAAGTGGAGCATTGTCTCAAGTTTTCCCCCAACTGCCAACCCACACGTGTAGTCACAAACCTACCACCCTAGATACACCTAATCACCATGAAATGGCCTCCCTCCCCCTGCATGTCAGTAAACTATGTAATTTTGCACATGAAGACAGTAAGACAATGTTAACCTTGCTAAGTGCAAGAGGGCCCAAACTAAAGCACTTAAAAAGATGTTTTAAGAGCACAAAGCATTGATATATTATCAATGATTCTGGCCATTTGAGCCACTGTGAGCAGTCTAAGTAATGGCAGAGTTTGGTAGTTCCAAATTTTGTGAGAAGGTGCTAATTTCTGCCTCTGAGATGTTTGCACTTAACCCAGTACAAGAGATCTGAAAACGAAATCATTTGTGCTACTTAAATTGCATTTTAGAAACTCAACAGCAGTTTATTTTTTCAGAGATGATTTCCCGGTTGGTCTGGATAATCCACAAAATATGCTGTCAACACTTTTCAAAAGGACTATTTCTTTATTAGTAAAGTAGCATAGATTATATTAGCATGGAGGCCAATATCTTAGAGACAGATATATGAAAACTCAAACCCAAACTATCTGCATGGAAAGATAGCATGAGGAGTACATGAGACTAATGAATTTGAGTGAACTGGTCCTTTAATCAATCCAGAAGCCTGGCAAATGAAAAAAAAAGTACCTTGACAAAATGAGGACCACACTTGATGTGTTTTTACAAACCATTCATTTCCAAACACTGAAATGATTCAGGCTTTCATTCTGGGAGTAAGCAGCAGCTAATCCGAGCATCATAATTTGTAACACTCCATGCTTATTAGGTGGTATCTCAGGCATTATGGGCTGAAGTAATTAACTTGAGCCACCCAAGGGTAAAGGTGTTCATGGTACATATGAGGGCTAAGCCAGTCAAACTGGGACTAATAATGAAATCAGATACAGTCCCTGTGGTGGGTCACGTGCTGCTCAGCCTGGTCATGGCTTGCATGAAATGCCCGGCTGTCAATTAAAACACCGCAACAAATAGTGAAATAACCCACCAGTAATTGCCCTGCTTTTTAATGACATAAACTGCACAGGATTGTAAAAAGGATCATTTTGTGTAGTTAATTCCGGGAGCTGAAAAGTGAAAATATATAAATCATATTTTCCTCAGTGTAATTTGAAGATGATTATTCTCACAATTAACTAATGGTATTAAGAGATTCAAATCTCAACAAATGGACTTTGTTCCCCTCTTGTGCTGTGTCAAAAAGAACACCGGCATGGGCATTGACTTCCTAAAATAATGAGTTTCTCTCCTGACTTGATAATTGAAGATATAATGAGAGAGAGAGACAAGAGAGAGATGAAGAGAGAGACAGAAAGTGTGTGTGCGTGTGTGTGAGAGTGCCCCATATTTTTTGTCATAGCCCTGGGGGCTGGGCACATACACCCCCAGCATTGCAACCTACTTTTTACACCCCTCCCTGGAAAAAAAAGGTGTCCTGAGCCCAAATCCAATCTGTTTCTTGTGACACCATTGTCATTTCCATTCCGTGGCAGCTCTGAGAGCAGCTCTGCCACTTCCCTAAATGTGCTGCTCTGCGCTGTTTGTCTTCATGTACTAATGTTGACTGTGAGTACATAAATTACTGCTAACTAAACATGTAGACACGAAGCGAAAAAACAGATAACCGAATCATGAAACAAGGGGCAGCTTAGTCATACGGTAGATGCATTTGAAATTTCCTCATCTTTGAGCAGCGTTAGAAATGATTATTTTATGCTACCACATGTATGCTTTAATAATATAGTTGCTGAAGCTGAATGGTTTTTTATTTAATATGAATGTTTTATCAGCTCAGTTCATATGAGGGACATATAAAAGTAAAATTATTTTGTTTATTTTTTTTTTTTTCCTCCTGTGCCTTTCTTGGGGATGAACCTCCATCACACGTATCGCTTCTGCATCTGCATTGTAAATTAAATTGAACAAGGGCACAGCATTAGGATGCAAATTAAAGACCTTCAAAAAGCATTCAAATAATGATAGGGAGTAGAAAACCAAGGGGCGTTTAGAGAAGTATTGAAGTTTTGCTTGGCTGCTTTTATGAGTCCCTCATAACCATATTCTAGGACTTCTGTCAACATGTTGATAAAATGTATTAGTCTCATTTACAAATGTTGTCTTCTGAGAGAAGGTGTTGTTTCCAAGCAAATATTGACTCATTTGAAATAATTGTTTGTGCCACGAGTTGCTAAATTTAATCCACCAGTACACATCAACCCCTCACACAGCGGATGATTTTCTCACATTTTCTCACAAGATGATACTTCCATTGGTCGAACGTCCTGCGGTGTTCATTTCAGACACGACATAAAAACATATATATCATCTCTCATTACGGCTGATGTTTCTCTTTTGTCTAAATGACGATGCATCTGCCAACTTCTCCATTTGATTTCCTCTCTGGCATTAACTAAGTGTTTTCTCACATGTAGATGTACGGATGGATATCTACATCACACTGTGAAGAAGACATATCAGTTTTATGGATTGTTCGCAGGTGTAATCTTCGCATCTAGTCATTGTGCTTGCGCTCTGAAAGCCATCACCTTTAAATATTAGCTTTGCAGAGTTGAGATAATAGGTTTCATGATGTAATGTTGATATGTAATTAAAAATCCAGAACAAATATGAACCCTAAGCTCATTAGAAACAATAAAGCACTCTCAATGAACAGCATCAAACAGTTACAGGCAGAACAGATTCTTTAGTAGCCTTATAGTCTAAGTCTAAACCGCTTTCTCCCTCAAAGATGGTTGTTTTTGAAAGGAAAATACACATTGCATCATGAGAGATCCAGTGGTAATCCAATTCAAATGAGGTTCAGGGCAGCCGGGCTTTTTCTATGAGTTGTGATTTATTGTTTTCAAAAACCCATTCCATGCTCATCTCTCTGTGTACATGCAGCACCTTTTGTTTACTGCAGCTATCATGTTTCTGTCAATCACGCCGGAGCCATGTTACTTTCTGAAAACACAATAAAGCGGGAAGACAGACAGAGTCAGCGAGAGACTAAACATTTCTCTTCTTTCATCTGTTTTCTGTCTCCATCCATACCTCTCGGCATGACGGTAATTGCTGCCAGCAGGTAACACATTCAATTAAACACCTTATTCTTGGATGCAAGCAAAACATGTTTATTTCTTGATAGCGCAGATAGAATTCGGTGCATTTCAATGTTTTGAAAGGCACCACGGTGCATGTTTTCGAACTGGCGTAAGAGCATTCAAACAAGATCCGAGGCTTCATTCCGCAGGAGCTTTACACTGCCTTAACAGTCAAGAGAAGCAATTAAAAGCTGGCAGAGGGTTAACTAACACCCAGTGGAGCAAAATCGATGAGCGGCATCCTGCTTGAACTAATCACAGTACTGAGGGTGAAGCCAGCCAGCAGACATGAAAAGTATAGGAAGCAATGACAGAGCTAATGGTTTGGAAAATGCTGCTGATGAATGAGGAGAAAAGGTTGTGACTCTGTCTTTACCCTCTGTTATTTACCTTGCTTCTAGGCACCATGATGAGTTGCTCCTGGTGCTTAAGTTTTCGTTTGGATAACATCGATGGAAGGAGATGAATAGATAGATGGGTTTACATATCCTTAAGAATGTCAGCTACTTTTACTTTATAGTTATATTCATCACAACCAATGAAAGACTTTCTTCTTCTTACCAGGTAATGCTAAAGTAAACTGGCAGTTGCTTTTGCAGACATTCAGCTCGGCTGTCATTCAGACAAAATGGCTCCGTACCATTTTCTTTAATCTCTTCTGTGTAAATTACTGCTTAGAGCCTGTGAATCGCTTTTTTTTTTCTTCACTCACCCAACAGAATAGCGCCAGCTATCATTTTGGGAGCAATGAGCAAGCTAATGAAACCTCTTAGCATTAACAAATAGGACCTCAGAAGAATGTTCTATTTGCATCAGGTCATTGTTTGATCTGTAAAAGGAAGCAAAAAGATGAAGGTGCAGGAAAGAGAGAAAAAAAAAGTCTTCGTTTCCTATTGAAGACAGCAGTCTTGGCAAAAGAGTAAACAATGCAGCTCTGCATATAGCTTGGAGACTTCATGGAGCCATTGCCATGGCAACCCCATTTTCTAGTCATATCTTTAATGAAAAGGTAATGAGAGAAACATAACAGTCCCAACTTCATTACCGGAGTAAGATTCAGCAATAAAAACTAAATCAGAGCGTCTGTCATTTGAAGGAGCAGCAGCAGGTCTGCTGTATACAACTGTTCCAAAAACAGACTTTGGTCATTGAGCAAAATTAGACATATGCCTGGTCAGCTGTTGATCAGATGGCAGGGGTCTTGATGTCTCAACATAACTTATCAATCACACACATACAATATATATACAGTATAACTCACAGTAGTAATTGTACTGTAACACAATAAAAATCATATGGAAAACAAACAAGTACCTTTACGTAAGGACTATGCTTAAGTGCTACTTTGTGGTATTCTTACCTTACTTGATCCTATGTTACTTTATACATTCAGTCGACCACATTTCGGAAGGAAATGTTGTACTTTTCATGCCACTGTATCTTTATCTAATGGCTATAGTTACTGATTACTTTGCAGATTCAGATTTTCTATAGCACTGTTAGTAGTTAGTTTGCTCCACTTGACAAACTACAACATTAAAATGCCGCTTACATATCAATTCATCAGTGATAATAATCAAATAGTATTATATACAACACAGCTGTTTAATGGTGGGGAGGTAGCTAACGGTGTGTTTGTCATAGGTTGTTTAGTGAAAACAGCTGTTCGATGCTGCTGGAGAACAAGGTTGATGAGAGCAGCGAGACTGAACCAAAACAGTTGTGGCCTTTAAAATAAAACAGTGAACTAAAAGACGCTGAAATTCTCCATAAAGCTGTGGGGAAGTGCTCCCTTTTTAGTGGGATCGTCTCCACAAGCAGGCCCTTTCACATCATTTGACCCATTGTCAATATAATATATTGTAAGTAGGTGCTTTGAATAAAATTCATTGCTGAAACATTAGTTTTATGTATAAGCATTTTTGGATTAAAGGTACACTCCGTGAAACAAAAACACTTAATAAATCTATTAGTCCAGATCACATTACTCTCTCCAGTAATACAGTGTTGAACGTACATCAAATGCGCGGCTGCTATGCAACAGCTAAAGATGTGCTTTTTCTCAGGGCGCTGTGTGTGTTAGCGCTCTTCACAGTCCCATTACATACATATTTGACAAAGAGGATATTACATACGTGAGTGGATGGGGTAAAAATGAGAATTTCAAATGATCAAATCCTCCGGGGCAGTCTTTGCATTTTTACACCAGGCTGGGGACCGGCTCTTTGCATTTTACACAAGGAGGAGAATCCTACATTCATCTTGTTTGTTTAATTGGATATGACCTCTGGAACGGGTCGCCCTGCAGAAAATGAGATATGGCCCCCCTTTTCCAGCCCCCTAAGGTAAATATGCGTCACATTTGAATCCACGTCTCACTGCAGCAGTTTACCTTGTCGTCATCTCCTCATTATCACAGTAACCTTGTGATCTGGCAAATTTTTCAGCCATAATGATGCATGATATTCTGAAAGTAATTTTAATCTGCACCAGGGAGATCCAGCTGCCAGGTATCAAAGTAGTCTTTGGCTGCCTTCAGCGGTGCACTCAAGCCACACAAAGTCCACCACTAGCCAGCCTTTCTCACCTCCTTCCCCCACAGCCCTCAGACATCTTCCATGCATAATTAGGTAGAGCCCACCGAGAATAGCTGAGATGATTTTTTTTTTCACTAAGATGAGGATTTTAAAGCAGCATTGCTTATGATTATGTTTCTTTAAGTGGGCACTGCTGGAGCCAGGCGCTCAGAAAGGTCCAACTGATCTCTGTTATAAGATCACCCAGATTTGGCAATTTATCAAGCAGTGTTGAGACTTTTTCTCACTCTGCTGCAATTTCATTTTAGCAATCTCCCTTTGAGTACAAGCGAGCCGACTGAAAGGCTCAATGTTGTGATATCAGAGTCGGTTGAATGATAAGTCATGGCCAAAATAAAAAGAATGGTAAGAATCATGCCCTGGGCTGCGTCCCAGATCTGCTATGAATACATTCAAAGATAATTGTGTGGAGTGACTGGACTACTGTGTTTACAAAGGCGAATTAACGCCAAAGCCAAGTCAGTCCAAGAAGGAAGAATGTACAGCAGAGCAGCAGAGGGTCCGTCTGTATGAATACATTCTTTCCTCATTGTCCTCTCAGACAGGAGGATCATTACTGGCTGGACACATGCTCTGGCAGCACCAGCCTTCATTATTATGCAGCAGTCGACACAGGTTTAACAAAGAGAAATTTGTCTAGCATTTGTTTATCTGGACGAGCAGAGTCTGGCGCGGCAATGCTGGCAGCGACAGCAGCAGGCTAAGGTGGATAGACACTCAAGTTAGTTGGCCGGCGCTCACAACCCTGCAGCCCCCCACCCCCCCCACCCCCCCACCTCCTGCCCTCCCTCCCTCACAACGTCCCCTCTCTACCACCATCACCCCTCTTATGCTTCCCACAGGTGCACAGCTTTTTCTACCTCACATATCAAAGGGACACCGGCAGAGTGAAAGACTGAAGTGCAGGGTGGCACATATTTTCATCTTCAATTGTATCCTATATTCAAAAGAAGTTGCTGTATTATTCATTTGGACTTTTATTCACAGGTGAAGTATGTGGATTTTGAAGGCCAACCATTTGTCCAAAACAAAATTCAGTCAGCTCAAGTTTGATTGCAACACCAGCCTAAGGCTAATAATTCTGGTGTTAATATTTCTAAAAACATTGAAGAAACTCTGGATACGTGACCAGAAAATTTGAGTTATTCACTTGTTGCACACAAAGTCACCATGGAAAAGCAACATATGAGACTGAGGAGTAGGTGTAGAAGCTTAGTTATTGACACTGTTTTTCTCCTGCTCACAAGCTTTGTTGCAGGAAGAGGGTGGGGCATTGGGCTCGTCCTTGACCTTCCTGTGAACCAAATACATCAGGAGTCTGTTGCTGAGGAGATTAAAATCATGCAACAATGGGACGCCGCAGGCGCGAAAAGGGCCGGGGCTTCCTAAATACATGCAACACCAATCTAAAGCTGTTTGACAGTTTTGTCTGCACACAGTGGTGGTTTAATCTTACCATGCATGTGAGAAGCAGAATCTATGTCTCTGTTGTGACACATTTCCTTGTTCAGTTTCCTGTCATGGCAACAAAGACGGTCAGTGTTGAGTCAGACTTTTTTTGGCTGGACTGGCCACAGACCAGCCAAGGCTATAACCCTGAATTTCTGTCTGTCACTGACTCACTGAGTGATGAAGTTACATCATGATGCAGTCAGCCCAGTATAGGAGTTTCCCCATAGGCCATCGCTCTTTCAAAATGAACTAGTGCAAACAGTTTCAATTATGTCCTCAGAGGGCGTTTACAGCGGATTGCAGCTCGCTCTCAGACCCGCGGACACAAAGGGATGCGATGGATCCATTTCACCAGCCTGCACAGCGGCTAGCAGATAGTTAGCATGGCTAGCATCGTTAGCATAGCTGTGTGTGGCCCATAGACTGTATAAAAATATATTTGTAGCTGCGGTGTCTCCGGTTTAGCAGCACCATGCTGAGCAGGTGACAGGTGTGTTGCCGTGTTTATGAAAGATGTCAAGCCGCGGATATAAAGTCACACAGCTGACAGGCTGTTAGCCTAGCATGCTAATCCTACGTAAACATATGGATGACACCATATGTTTACAGACATCCGCGGATAGAAACAGATGAAAGCAGAGGGAATTAACACAAAATTAGAATATAATTGAAATTAAAAAAAGTTCTCTTTCAAATCACCCCAAGATAAGAGTGGAAAGTAGGCTATTGTTTTTGCAACTGCATTTTTAACCTTTTTTTTTGTGACTCAAACATAGCTTAACCATGTCATGTAATATGCTACTTTAGTACACTTTAACAACAAATATTACTGGGACCACTACAGAAAATAGCATTTAATATCCAGGAATTCACATTACAGACACTACAACTGACTAGCCCTGTAACAAATTGGCCAGAATTTCACACATTGACCGTACACGTTCCAGCCATATACTAGGTTTTGACCTAGTCTTGTTTCATCCTCCCTTGTAGGATTTATGGGGACTCAGGAGGAGATAAGAGATGTGTGTGCACTGTATGTCTTTGAGGCATCATCACAATCAACCGTGCTATCCCATCATACATCCAAGGAGTGCTGTGAGCTGCACCCTTGTCTTATTACAGACAGCAGGTGCAGATGGTTAAAGGCAGGTGCTCTGTGGAAAAAAAGGAAAAGAAGAAGACAGGAAAAAAAGAACAAGCACCTGGTCCCTCGTTGTAGCAGTCTGGGGCTGCTCTCACTATGATTAGCTTTGTTTCTCCAACAGAGCGCAGCGAGGAACAAGACCTACAACTTCATTAGGGCGGAGCACAGCACCCCTTCTTTTGCCTTTGTCCTACACTTGACTGCACTAAGTTAGAGGAGGACGGGGTGTCTGTGAAGATCAGCCTTTTATTAGGAGCCACAGCTCTGTCAGTGGAGTGGTGCCTCTCCACAAGAAAAGAGCTATAATCTGATGCATGTTAGTTCTACCAAGTCACGATGTGCAAGCACTGAAAAAGCACTCGCCTGATTTCACAAAGACTTACGGAGAAAGTGAAAGAAAGACCCCCAGAGCTGACCTGACAAGCAGCAATAATCTAACTCCTGCAAGAGTTTGGCTGGGATTAATCGTAGCGTTGTGACCCCCTCCTAACTTTGTTGTTTGAGCTTGAATGTGCAGGTAGTGTGCCTGAGAGCTCTGCTCAGGCAAACCTTTAAAATCATTAACTCCTGCCTTCAGCGTCTCCTCTCCATTTTTAGAGGATACTGTGGTGTATCTTCAAGGACGAGCAGAGGAAATGAGTGCTAATAGTGTGTTTGTATTGTCAGTGCTCGTATGCCCACAGATTTGCTTTATTCATGGCCTCACTTCATCTGCCAGCCAACCACTGAATAATTGAAGGAATTATCAGGCCAGGGGATCCAAAGCCCCTCAGAAATGTGTCATGCCCCTGAGCAAAGCCTGCAGGAAAAAAAAAGAGAAAGAGGGGCCTCCTAATTCAGTGCTATGTGTGTACAGCCGCGTAACACAACCCAGCTATGGTCCACCCACATACAAAGACATACACACAAAGTTAAAACACAGAGGTTGATGATGCCACAAATGGCAAGCATTGACTGGCAGAATATCAATAGCTCATAACAGCAGGAGCCCATGCATGTCAGATAAATTTATGATTCTCTCCAAATGCTGCTCTCCTATTTTCTCCTGCATCAGAATGGGTGTTTTTGATGTAGCTAGATTTCACCATGCAGTTTGGCTAGTGTCCCTCATACAAAGAATGTGACTGACGCAACATTAATCTCCAAACAAAGAGACTGGCACAACTACTCCGCACAATTTCAGGGCTATGAGGTGGCAACGTCAGTCTCGATTTCTCACTGCTCCTTCACGAGCTGTTCCACTTTCTCCGAATTCTCATTTAGATCAAACAAAACACTCCAGAAAGGAGGTGAAACGGTACCATTTAAATCCGTGACACACATGCACACAGGGGACCTCCTCATTTTCTAAACAGAGAGTCATGGCAAGAACTTTTTAAATTTGCCATAATAAGGTATGACCTACATGAGAAGGAGTCAAAGCCCAAACCCTAGCTCCCAGCAAGATTCCTGCCTACTAAGTATTCCAAAATGTAATGCAAGAACATTACGGAGGAGAGAGCTTCTCCTCTAAAGGCATAATTCTCTCATGGCTGACATACAAAGCTTCCTGGAGTACAGGTTAGAATACATACCACATCCTTCAAGGTGAAAAGCATGCAATATTTATTTTACTGATGCACTGTTTGGTACATGAAAAAAAAACGTTACCAACACCAGCCAGAGGTTGTAACATAATATAATCTCCCTGACACTGACATATGAAATACATTCCTTAGCTGGCATTCATGAATAATGGCAGCCGTTTGGAGAAGAACAACTCTGAGGTCTATTTTCAAATAGGTTTCAGCTGCAAGCTGCAAAACAACTATCCTGCTGTTTGTGTTGAGTGGAGAGATGTCTGGAAATGCATCTTTCATGAATGTGGGATACTGTAACGTATGTTTTACGAAAAACATATAAACATTACAGGAAGGAAGGAAGGAAGGAAGGAAGGAAGAAAGGATTTTTAGATGATTTGGCAACACACTTGTTGGCAAATAAAGGAATGGACACCTCACATTGCAGCACGATTTCGTCATGTATCCCAGGATGGAAATGTTGTACATGATATTTTTTATTGCAGAGCAAATGTGTCAAAATTCTGTAAGGCACCCTGAGAGTAGAATCTCTGGGTGAAAGTAGTAGTCATTCACTGTGTCCACTATGAATGTGAAAGGTTAGCCTATTCTCTGTGTGGACTGGGGGGCCTTGTTAAGGGTGGCATGCCTGGGGAGAGCTCCTGCCGGCATTTCAGAGGGAGCTGAAACCCTCACCAACAGTCTAGAAATGAACCAACAGTTTATCTAAGACACTTGTATTTGGAGGAAAACCAAGACAGAACGTACCAGAAATGTTGCTGATAACGCCTTTCATTGAACAGGAAAACTGTGTGCACGCACAACTACTGTAATTATGGTTTGTCCAAGCTGAACCAGGAAGTCTGTGAACTGTTCTTAGTTTACAAAGGACCGATTGGGTAATAATTTCACTGTTAGTCTTCGTGCTCTCTTCCAAATACATTTAGCTAATCTGAAAGTTTGAGGTTTTAGTGTTTTCTTGGTCCCAGATCTCAGCCCATACTGTTATTACAGAATTATGCTTTCAGTCTTAACCAGGGGAATTTTAGCAGAGATTTACTGCATGATTTAAGGTTGAGTGCGTTATGTGTTGAAAGCTCACAAATGTATGCTGGATCGAAACCACAGGATGCAATAAATAAAATCTTAAAATCAGTTGTGGAAGCCATTGCAAAGAGGCTTATATGAAGGTTATGTTATCTGTCAGTTTTGTTCTGGTTTGCATTCTGGTGGTAGCATTCTGTATGAGTTGAGATGCGAACAGTCTTTAACGCTCAGGCTGGCAAGCGGAAAGTTACAGTTATCAAAAAAACAAACAAACAAAAAAACAGATGTGTACAGTTCATTTTTCACTCATGTGCTAAAGAACCAAATCTTTATCCTTGGAATCCTTTTCTGGTCTTTTTTAACAAACCGTATGTTGATATAATCCCACATATAAATATCTTCTCAAGCTCAAATTTAGTTTGAAAGTGAAACCTGAACACACAGACTGGCATGTAACACAAAGTGTGACACCCTTCCCCCCTGTTAACTAAAGGACTGTTCATACCAAACCACCCACCCACCCCCCTCTCCCCCCCGACTTCAACCCCATCTGTTCCTCTGGAAGAAATGAGAGGAGAGAGGAAGAGGGGGGGAGGAGGACATGGGGGGGTGTGGGGGTGGGGGTAACTGAGGTGAGGAGAGAATCAGGGTGGGATCTGGAGGCAGCCATAGGGGAAGAGATGGAGGGAGAGGAGAAGGACAGCCGATGATGGTGGTAGTGGAGAGTGAGAGGAGGAACAGAGGGAGGAGGGGAAAAACAAACCCAAAAGCTCGACCACTTCATATTATTCCTTGTTTGGTGCACCAGGTGTGTTTCTGAGACTGAGAGGAGAATGAAAGCGCTGCTCATTTTCAGCTAATTTTGTTGACAGGTGGTAACAGCATCGTGCCATATTTTGCGTGAGTGCATGAAGTTGGGACTTGTGATCAGTGTAAAAAGAGACACTTGAAAGTAAATGAAAAGATGCTGTTGCTGCTGCTGTTGCTGATGTACAAATTAATCAAAAGACTCTAGGTGACAGCAGTAGTCCATGACTTCCCTCAGACTGATTAAAGAGCTGGTTCACTCAAATTACAAAAAACACAGTTCTCTAGTTGTATCTAACCATGCAGGTAGTTTGGGGTTTTTTTTGGCCAGGTTTTGAGATATCTGAGACTTCTACCTCCACTGCAATACAATGGAGATGAATGGAATTCAATTTGCTTTGCTAACAATAACTTGTCGAGCATGGCTAGATACCACTAAAGGTAAGAGAGTTTTCTAAATCTTGGTGAACTGAAATACAAGCCAAGTCACCTAAACAGAGGAATAAAACTTGTAGATCGCCCAAGCATTAGATGTTTATTATCTGTCGCAGCCACCAGCCTCATGTCCAGGCTCCTTTTCATTTTTGCTCTCTCCTTGACAAAGCCTGCCACAGCACGTACGTTTCCTGTCCCTTTCCCAGGCTCGGAGTGGAGGTGGCAGCCGGGTAGTCGCTTCTGTGTGGCCATGCGTGGGACAGCCTCGTCCCTCCCCGCTGTGACCTGCAGCTGCCACTCAGACTGACATCACCAGAAAGACCCTTGTTTTGTCTCCCAAACTCTTCCCTAACCAAAGGTCAAGGTTCAGTTTGCGGTGGGTGGGAGAGATTACTTTGCCAAATATGGAGGCAAATTAGTGGGCTGACTGCGTTTATTGAGAGGATTGCTTGTGGTATGACAAACATATCCTTCTCCACACCCACACTGTTTGTTTATCAGGTATTTAGTCAAAACCTAAATGCTGCATAATGCATGAGGCTACACAATATTTAATTACACTTGCATGATTTAGATTCCTCATTCAAATTAGTCTGTTTGATACATGGACTATTCTCAAGAGAAGACATGTAATTACTGTACTATTTCCATTTGGCATAGAGACTCCTGCTTACATGTGTAACCAAGGAGAGATAAAAAATCAGAGATACTTGTTCTGTCATCTAAAAAACTGCTTTTACTGCAGACTTACACAGTTCTCTGTCACACAAAGAGAGTTTCTTCTTCGCCACGGTATAATGACTGCATGAAAGCTCGGGTTTGTGAATTCCAAATCCTATTTACCTCTCCTCAACATTAAAGATCCTTAGTGAGGAGCACTTTGCTCGAAACTATTTGATGATAAAGCTTTTGAAATATTGATTTGAATGTCGTGAAGGCATCAGTCAGTGTTTTTCTCTTTTAATATGAACTTCTTTATCTAGGGGGAAAGAAGAGGAGCAGAAAGGGAGGGAGAGAGAGAAACATGTGGGGGAACATCTGTGTGTGTGTGTGTGTGTGTGTGTGTGTGTGTGTGAGATTCTTATGAGGGTGAAAACATGTATGCATTTACAAATGTGGATGTATGTTTGTGAGTATGCGTGTAACTCTGTGTGTCTCTTGCTGAATGAGCTGAGAGACTGCTTGATTTTTGAACCACTGTAAACAAGCCAGAGCCTTGTTAACTATGCCACTCAGAGTTAATGTGCAAAACAACTTTCAACTCACAATCTGCTTTTCAGGAAAGTCTGAATTCCACGCTTATTACTGTGGAATAAATGCTGATCCGCACTCTACCTTGGTATGGCAGAGGAATCTCTGGCAGCTCCTACAAATTCCCTTTCAAACATAGTGAAACATAGCACGTAGTGTGTGTATACCCAGGTAAATGTATTTCCATAACCTGTCATTTCAGAAAAACACACACACACACGCACACACACACACACATCACACACCTTTCTCCAATAGGCCTCTGACAACGGGGGACATTTATTGTATGTGGAAAGAAACTTCCTTGTTCTTATTATGCTCTTAAAACACACCTGACATGTTCAAGAATGCACAGAAATGCAGCACAATGTGACACCCATGGCGAGCAACAATAGCACAAAAATACACGTTAGCATTCACATTTGTCCAAAGTACTTCATCTGCTCATTTTTTAAAGTAAATTAAAGCGGATATATGCAGAATCAAATACTGTCTAAATCTATCAACATGAGCCCACATAAGTGTTTTTACCCAAAACATGCAATGACATTGAATATATGACTCAACACTTCTGCTTTGACTGACAGCTGCTCATTATCATTTGACAACCTTAGAAGCTACTGTGATTACTGGATCATTAACTGGCAAGAAAACAAGCAACACTGAGAAAATGATATCACTGAGGGACAGAGAACATAGAAACTGACCATTTTAAGTCTATGCAGCCATCAGGGAACTACTTCTATGTGTTGAGGTTGCCCTCTACTGGCCATTTTTTTTCTCAGTAGCATGCAGGAGTACTGTGACAGAAGAGTTTACTTGCTTGAAGGCATAATATTATGTTCAACATTTACATTTTATTACAGCTGACTTCAGAGTAGGTGTAGATGCTAATCTATGGCCTGTCGAAGGTGGTTTGATGAAGATAAAGTGCTGGTGTGTGTGTGTGTGTTTGTGTATGTGTGTGTATAGACAAGTAAGTACTTTGAAAGGTCTATATGGAAGTATGAGAATGTAAAGAGCTCAAAATACATGAACTGTAATATTTTCTCCTGTCCACAGGATATTATCTTTTATATTTACTGAAGGATTATGTTTTAATACTGTATTGTATAAGTGTTTCTCTTATTTGCTTGTTAGTTATTAAATGTAAAAAAAAAAAAATCAATAGTATATTAAGGAGGCCCTCCACCAATTAAACACATAAATGTTCACTTTACTTCACATAGGGAATACTTCTCAACCAGTGCAAACAGTTGTATAAAGTATTTCTAAATTTTGAGAAAATGACCCCTGATGATGCTGTAATGATGCAGATCAGAGTTATCTTGACATGTGCTTGGAGACTCAGGATTTTTAACCGAGAGTCTGCATTAAAACCAGAGTTATGGAGTTTGAAAAATATGCTCTTGAACCAGGTAGGGGGCATCCAACAAAAAGATGCTATTATGTTGCATAATGGGATGTGAGAGAGTGTTTTTGGACCTGGACTCATGTTAGGGACTCAAAGTCAGTCACTTTCTAAAATATGTCCTTCTCATTCCCCCAGCTTTATGTGAGTGTAATATTTAATTGCTGGAGTAACCCTTAAATCAATTGACTGGTCAAACACTCTTTCATTATTAAAAGGTACTGACATACCAACATGTTATTAGTCTATTTGTACAGCACATTACGATCACAGCTTTGAGGTTACATGTCATTCTTACCCATTCTGTTGTTGCTTTTGTGTCAAACATGATCTTCAAACAATTCATTAAAAAAGTGACATAGCTTGAGGTCAAAAGGGTCAAAATACAAGTCAAGTTGAGATTTACCCGACTGTTGTCATATAATGCATCTGAGACTGTGTTAGACCCTTCTGATGACAAGACACCACGAGATTAAGTGGATTTGAATTCAGTTGGTGGGTCATCATAAGGTGGGGGGGTTAAGGCAATATCTAAGTACAGTGGGATGGGGGATTGGGATGCAGGGAGCTGTTCCATCCTCATGAGTCCTCTCCATGGCAGCTGATCAATACTCTTGAAGTAATGGAATTGTTTATTCCTTTTTCTGATGAAGTTACCACTTCACCTGCTCTATTTCTCCAAGGGCAGACACTGTCAGGCAGACAGAGCATGACAGATTTTCACAGCGCTGTGTGAATACTGCGACATGTACAATGAGTAAAATAGAAGAATCTCAACATCTTCAACACAAGCGTGCAATAAAACTGAAACTATACCTGACATCCTTCCCACAAGGTATGACTCACAGAAAAAAAAAAAAGCCATCATTTCTATCGCAAGGGAGATCCTTGGATTGTTTACTGTGTAAATGTTATCTTTCTGTGAACATATTGAAAGTGATATCATCCTTGACTATTAATTCAACCCGAGAGACGGGACAACAAGGAAAGGCTAGATCTCACAGACAAGAATCATAATGCAACACGCCATCTACATGCAGCGGTTTGTTGAACTTATCCCTTGGCGCGCACACACACAAAGACACATTATTGTATGACACTCAGTTGAAAAGATTCTTGGCGAGATTTATTCTTAAATTTTCCATCCGCACAGCTCTGAGATACACTTGAGGCAGTAGCACTGCAAGTTATTTTCACGTCTTGACAGAGTTTAGGGGATTTTTGTTATATGAATGTGCTGAAGGAGTTTTGTCCCATTCTCCTGTTTCTGAAGTTCCTCCCATGTGGATTGCTGTGCCATGACAGGTTTTTGTATCTCTCTGGGGCTGCTGCGGCTCGGGATCCATCGGCATGACTGATCTCATTTATCCTCGTCGCATCCATAGAGGCCCATGGTGTAAGGAAAAGGGAGCTTCAATAGCAGCACTGTTAGTGCAAAAGCACAGATCAATGAGCTGTGCAGTACGGCAGCCAGGGACTCACATGTGTGAATAACAGTTTGCATTTAGGATTCCTCTGTATGAGGAACTCCAGGGTGCAGGAGATGTATGGTGCTTCATAATGGGATAAACAAACAGATCACAAGCCTCCACTGCACTGCATCATCTTATGTACTGGATTCAATATTAGTCTATCAATAAATTCCTGCTGTGATGTCAACCACACAGCAACATACTGCAGCAACAAACATATGGCATATTAGCTACATGAGCTCATTATGAATTACAGAATGTTTATTAGCTCTCTTGGAGTGATAAAATATGCCAGTAAATATTGTAATATCCCTAAATTGCTACATTTTAAGTGGACTTTTACTGAACCAAGAAGCCATAAATGATGCCTGCTATTTATTCACTGAAATCCCAGACATACCATGAAAATTATAAAGCATCACAGATTTTTAGCTTAAGAAAACAAGTACACATCTTCAGCGGGGAATGATGAACAAGGGCATTTATTTGTATGCTGTCAGTGCCTCCACAGAAAGCGAAGCTCATTCTGTAAATGTGAGAGCAGACTCATCATCTCATGAAATCCATCTCTGTAGCTCCTCTTACCCTGACATTTTGTTCCTTTGCTTGTAATTGATTTCTACTTCAATTTATTAATATAGCCTATGGAGCGCCTGGAGCACAACGCTAGTTATCTGGGGCCCACCAGGAGCTTAATCTCCTAAAATGAGCTGAATTAATAAGAGTGTTCAAGTAACATATTGATTACAGAATCGATGTCTGTTTCTTTGCACCATGCTCAAATGATTAGGATAAAATGGAACAGCATTAAGTAATAAGACTAGCACCTTTTTCAATCATTTTGCTTCAATCTAAATTTCAATAGGCTCGTTTTTTGATTGATAGCGTGTAAATCTTTAACCCAACCATTCATAATAAGAAGGAATTCAAAGACACAGATCGCTAAATAGATGTTTTCCACCACCTCCAGGGTTTTATTGACAAAGCTTATACTGTTTTCTTCCAGATCAGCCCCCCAAAAAGCTTGTTGTTCTGCAAGAGATGAATCACAAGGAGTATCATGGTTTTCTGGTCACATGACTATCTTTCCTGCCTGCAGGCAGCTGTGGATTTGAGATTCTGCAAGGTAATTCAGAGGGAAGTGGTAGTTTTCATACATTCAGTGCAAATGTGCTCTCAGATACTCAAGCCAACGAGAAGCAATGGGACCTCGCAATGGGGCAATGAGTGGATCTGGCAATAATGTTATATTCCTCCCAGCAACATATTGTGCAAATAAGAGAGGAACAAAAAACATATCTGAGGAATATGAATGAATCCCTATTTTTAATCTATGGTGTGCAATATTTCTGATGATATGCTGTGCACATCATTATCTAATGTGTCTCTTTCTATACCATTATGTCAAAAGACCAGATGCTTTCAATCTGCAACCACTCTCAGTCTTCTGAATAAATTTCCATTTTTATACATGCATTTTAGTTACTTTTACATGTTTCATATACAGATACAAGTCCAATGTATCTTACATGAGAAGTCACTCCACACTTCATGATACATAAATTGTGACATATGACATTTCATGGTTTTTTTTTTTTTGTATAAACATCTCATTTTCTTTGTAAGTGTGCCTTATGAAAGCAATTCCGTCTGTGCACAGATAAAGCTTTACATAGAGCAACTCAGCACAACACTGATAGGTATCAGCTATATTACATGTATATCAATAGGTCTCTGTATAAAGAACAAGTAAACATTCAATAAATAAGTTTATTCTCACTCATGCTCTAAATATCTTAATCATAAGAGATCCTTTAGGATTGTTTTCATGCCAGAATGCGTTTGGCACCTCTAAGTGATGGACAGGGAAAGATAGAGCAGCTGTCAGATATATAAATAACACACTTTATTGAAAATTAGCCAACAAAATATTTAAATAGTAGTTTTTGTCTATTAGACCTCAAATAAGAGAGCACAGTAATGTCAGTAAAAACGTAGATGATGTATACACATAACACAAACAGTATTTAGATGTGTACACATCATTAAACATCAGTAGGGTTTAATGAATCTCTGCATGAGCACCCTCAGCGGGTTAGTTTGAGTGCAGTGGGATGAACATTGCAGATGTCGAACCAATGCTGATCCACCTCCTTGTGTGGCAGCAGGCCATTTCGTGGCAGAGAGGGCCGGCGCCAGCGATCGCGGCTGCTCACCACCTGCCAGAATTGCGTGCCCTTGAGAAGAAAGATGGCATTGTGGGTGTAGGAGAAGTAGGCAGAGTCAATGTTGCCATCTGGATGATCTCCACTCACCACTGGAGGGAAAACATCTCGGATGTTTTTTGGGAAGCCTCTTGCCAAGCCGTTGGCCTCCACGTCGAATGCATACACCTGTTTGAACAGATAATTGTTTTCCCTCTTGAGAATTTTCTTACCAGCAGAAACCAACCAGTAGTTCTAAACTATATTAATAGTACTTTGGCCTCAGGTTTTCTGTCTGTCAGTTTATAGCAATTTAACACAATTGTATATTGGAATTATTAGATTATTTAAATTTTGTTTTAGTTGATATCCTGGGGCTTGTAACAGTTACTCTCTTTGCCCAGTTGATAATCCCACCTTGATTTTATCCATTAAATTGTCCCCTCATTGGCCTTCTCTCAGATAATCGTCAAATCTACTGTTGTTTTTAACCTAACAAATCTAACAATCCCTATGTGCTTCCTTTGTACCTCCTCATTTCTCATGTGTTAAAGAGAAGATAAGAATTCTTACAAGAGTGCGTTTGAAGAAGTAGATGTAGGAGTCTCTCCTGTCATATATCGCTGTGTCAATGGGGCCGGAGACCCCTGGGAAACCCTCAGAGATTATTCTTGGATAGCGGTGACCTTCTGGATCCTGTATGAACACCTGGTCATTATCACTGTCATACCTCCAGAACTGGGTACCTGTAAGCAAAAACAACCAAATATCTTTTATCTTTATCTCTTTAGAGCCATATTATAAAAACCTATTGGCCACTCACTCTATTTGCACATTATATACAGTATATGTATATCTACCTTTGAAGAAGTAAACTGCATCTCTTTTTCTGGACCACACATGCACATGCGCATCCACTCCATCGACGGGAATGCCACGCCAGCCGATCCGCAGTGCAACTGGGTCTCCAAAGCGTGTTCTGTTATTTCTGTTCTCATACAGCCAGTACCAGCTGTCTCTGATGAAATATGTGTTAAAGCGGACTACTACCTCCCCATAGGGTGTCTTTTCCTTTCTGATCCAATCAAATACAGTGTTGAATCGACCCTTACATCCCCCTGGAGGTAAAAAAAAAAAAGTGAGGTTTTGTGTCAATCTGTCAGTATATCACTCTGGGTCTGTGTGTATAAATGTCCACTAGATGGTGCTAAAATCATATACCATAGAGGTGCTGAATGGCTTTCCTGTCCATCCAGTCCATCTCAAAGCCAGACACATGGGGCAGATAGCTGGGCTGCATTATAGATCCAGGCCTGTAGATGTGGGGCAGACCCAAGACATGGCCGATCTCATGAACTGCCACCTAATAGAGAATTCAAATGAATGAGCTTTAACTGAATCTATTGTTTTCATTATATCTCCTGAGGATTGCTTTAATCAGGCTGTTGCTTACTTTAAGAAGGCTGATGCCACTGCCCGCATTGGGAGCAGTGAAATGTTCATCGTCATCAAAGTGTATATCACCCAGGAACCAGGCGTGGGCAAATTCCTGACCAGTGCCATCAAACCTCTGATTGCATCCCAGATGCCTTCCTGAGTGGCAGAGATTTAAAAAAGATGCTTATTTTTCTATGTGAATTTGGTAAAAACAACATCTACATGCAGTTCAATACATGTTTTATTTCAAACAAGGTTCAAGTTTAGTACAAAATTAAAACATCCAGAGAGATAAGAGGAAAAAAAACCCTTTATTGTACAAAACCAACATATTCCAGCTCTTAAGAACACTGATGACAGCTATTACTGCTGCAGTGGTGGTTCTTAACATTAAAGCTATTCTTGTAGTCTTAATTCTTCTCCAAGAGAGGCCAAATTCAGTTCAATTTTTTTCTCAAGTATGAATTAAAAAATGATGATTTTTATATTATCTGAATATATCAGATTGTGTGGATGAATAACTTAAATACTGTACTTTAACAGGTGTAGTATTCCTATTAATGTATTGCTATAGAGCTTAATGATATGTGGCCATGTGAGCAGATTTTTTTTTAAAACTAAAACAGGAAATGAACCTTCACAGACAAGTGATGTTATATTCAAATCAAGAGCAATAGTAAAATATAATATTTTCACTCATTTTTTTCAAATAAAAAAATGTTGCAATGAGTTCCCTCAGACCTACCTGTGCCAAAGCCCAGCCTGATATCAATATCTTCCAGTGGGGAGCGTGTGTCCTCCACGAACTCCAGCGGAGACACTTCACTCCACATCCTGAAGGCCAGTCTGAAGATGTACCTCTGCTCCTCAATAGACAACTGATTGCTGTAGCCTTCTCCAATCAGCCTCCACTTCAAAACTTTCTTAGAAAAGGCCCTGTAACCTGTTTCACTCAAATCTCTCCTCCGCCTACTCTTGGATACAAGAGTGGCAAGGTGACGTTTCCTAACAAGTGCTGTTTCGTTCTGTCGTATATTCACACTGACATTTACCATTTGACTGTCCATGTTGATGTCTTGTGAGCTGTTTTTTAAAGTGTGATCTGTGTGAATTACATTGGTGTCATTGGAAATGACTTTGAGAACGCTTTCTGTGTCATTAAAATTGAATAAGTCATCCTCAGAGGAGTTACCAGAATCAAAAGAAGTGTCATTGATTAAATTATTTGCTGTGTTGTTACTGTCAGTCTCATTAAAAGAGTCATTTGGACTGTTTTCAATATCTGAGGCACTACTGTTCTCAGGCACTACAGGAGTGTTTAGGTCAAGCTTCTTGTCAGGGACTCCACACCTTGGTTTGTTCATGGCCAACTTGGTGGCCTCATCAAACACACCTGTGATAGGCAGGCCCGATACCTTCTGAAACTCCTCAAGTGCTGAAATAAACGCTCGGCTTTTAGTTGGACTGTTGTGGTCATATTGATCATCATCTTGAGGAGCATCCCTTGAGTGAGGCAGTGAGGTCCCCTCCTGGATCACTGCATGAAGGTCGTCTAGGAAATCATCATGAAAAGAAGTGTCTGAATCTTCAAACTGGATCTCCTCCCAGTTCACTGGTTTAATGAATCCATATCTAGAGAGAAACAACTAAACAAGACATGGGTTCAATTAAATAATGCATCATAAAATAAGGGCATTTTCAAAATTCTAAATAGATGTTGAAATGTAAAAACACAGTAAACAATTGGGAAAAATATGTAAGATTTTTACCTCTGCTGTGTATTTATCTGTAATGAGCTCAGCTTGATGGGAATTAAGAGTCTGCAAATCAGAATGATCCCGGTTATGGAAAAGTTTCTCTGCATCAGCTGAGCTAATGGTTGTCCAAAAAAGGAAAATTATCCGCTGGATAAAAGTCAGCATCGTGGCGTTGGTTTACTCCAAGTGAGATGATGGCAAGCAAGTAAGAAGTCACACTGCTTTATAGGCAAATCCTGAGTTTCTCCACACCCATTTAAAGGTGTGATTCTCTAGAGATATTACACTTTCCTCAGCTATGTGTGAAAAGTAAACATGTCTTTGCTGTCTACAACTCCTGAATTTGAGTGAATTGTATGGATGTTATACGCGCTTCACTGGTTTTAAATGGACTGTTGCTGACCTGTGTGAAGAAGTGAAAACTTTCACTTTCATGTGAACAATAACAGCGGTTTAGGGCAGTCATGACCTCTGCCAACACCTGCTTTGAATAGGACACACAGAAACTAGAGTGTTTTTAAAGTGAATAACCACTGACCCAACTTTTCATATGACCACACTGATTTAAATTTATTTTCAAAAACAAACTCTACATTGAGTTTCTTGAGCAAGCTTAACAATAAATATAACTATATATATACATATATATATATTCACTTAGTCTTTCATGTCTTTTATGGCACAAAAGCTACTTTTTCTCAGTGCAAAATAACTTACAAAACTGGCAAGAGGAGCAGCACACAGACAAATAAAAATACATGAATACAGAAATACAGACTATACAAAGAAAGAAGATAAAGTGGATGGTGAGGGTGAGGGGTGGTTACTGTAGAGCTTTGGCTATCGCTGCTGCCAGGTGTTCAGCTGTTGGCTTCTCTGCAGCACAGCTGACACACAGGCCCTCTGCTGTCATAGCGTCTTGTGTAGTAGGACCTATGGCTGCAAACTGGAAACAAAAAAAGGTCAAAATGACTGAAAGTGTGATAAAGTAGACTGATCAATTTTTCATGTGGAAGCCATACCTTGATTTGACTCAGCTGTTCACCTGACAGCTTCCGCACCACTTTTAGACAAAACTTCACTCCTGATGGACTGAAGAAAGCTATGCTGGCTGGAGCGCCCTGTGCATACAGTCAGAGATGTAGTTAACACACAAAAATACAAACGTACCCTCTAAAATGTAGTAGGAGTAGAGATTTACCTGCTCTGTGAAGTAGTTCTTTAGATTTTTCTCCAGGTCTGGATGTTCAGTTGTTTGATAGACAGTCAGCGTCTCAAGGGGAACTCCTGGAAACAAAGAAACAGATCCCCGCAGTGATAAAGGTAGTTCAATTACTATTTTATAATTAGTGTAACCCCAGTGGGAGTTTTATCACCTTGAGTTTTTAATCGAGAGGCACAACATGGGGGAATGCTTACCATTTTCCCTTAAAGCCGTGGGCAAGACTTCTCTTTTGATTGAGCCACAGGGGAAAAAAAGTGGGGGGATATTTGTGTCCTCTCCTACGATGAGAATCAGATGTAAGGTCATATTTGTTGTCAGATCAATCAATTAAAAAAAAAATTAAACTGTGAAGAATGTGAGAGTATAAAATAATAGCATACGTTCAATAATAACACGTGATAGCACCTCTGCTGTCCCCGTGTCCTCGCCCAAAGGGTTAAGACCAAGATTTCGTACTGTGCAGGATAAAACACAAAAAACATGGGGATTAATATGATATGTAATGTTGATATCATGTCATGGCAGAGCAAATATTTTTAAAACAAGTAACTTTTAGTTTAGATCAGTTTATTTTAACTTCTTCAATAACAAAATAAGTACATAATAAAAACTGACTACAAAGAGATCCAACTGTTGATGTTTACCATGAAGAATGGTGTAAAACAACATCAGGAAGGTGCAGCACCTGCTCGTTCTCTAAAGACCAAATACATTCACTGTGTGTCACAGCAAACTGTCACTTGTGTACAACCTTTTTCCAAATGACTTGGGGTACTAACATCACTTCACACATTTATGTCAGCACCAGGTGCCTGCCACACTCTCCTACACTTAGCATTAATATAGGAAATGTAAACGTATAATAAGCACAATGTACAAAGATGGAGTTTTTTGTGTGACAATAACTTACCTAATGCAGCAGTTGCCTTCCCAACCACATAGATGGACTTGCTGTTCCATTTGTCTTTCACTGAGCTATTCCACTCTGATTTAATAATTTAGGAAAGAGATTTAACATTTAATCAAACTAGAGGAAATCCATTTATAATCTTAATTAGTGGTTAGGATATCCAGTACACAGAATTTATAGACATTTAGCCAAATACACTTCAGGGGATTAAGACCATTATATCAATGAGATACAGGTGCAACCATTACAATATTTTTGAAGTGTATTCTTTGTATTTTCTTACCTTCCCTTCTGTCTTCTGCTTCTAAGCACATCTTCACAGCTTCCACTGCTCTTGGACTAGTAAATATGAGACCTCCGTGTTTTTCTGGCTGGAAAAGCTGATATAGAAAGTCATAGAAATGACTGAGAACACGCAACATGACATAACTGATGGAAATATTAATCTAATTCTGTAACAAGTGCACTTACTTTATCTGTCAAGGTGTTTAATGAGACGAATTTAAAAGACAGCACAGGAATTAGGGTTGCTTTGTGACCATGTGATTCCAACTCCTGGGGAATAGAAATAATAGACTCAAAATTATCAGTCAAATGAAAAGCATTGGTATATGACTACAGCTATATGTGAACTGAGCACTATTAGATGCAAGTTAGGGGCAAATCGCCTTTACCTTGATGTAAGGATCTGGTCCAGAATCTCCATCTCTTGGCTCTTTGAGAAGCAGTACGTGCATCTTGATACAGACCTTAAAACGCTGAATAAATAAAATTGATAAGAATACAATAGAACGACCCAGAGTGGAATATAAACGCTGCTGTCAAAGTAATGTCAGTGTGAAAAATAGCAAAAACACTGAGGACGGAGGGTGGGAATGCACAGCAAGCTAAAGCTACACCCTAAAACTGTCATATGCAGCCTGCTGATAACGATATGTAGAGTCATGATTATTGGACTGTATCTGAGTAGCAAACAAAAGCAGGAAGGATACACTTTTCCTATTGAAAACCAATGAATGAAGCTAAAACATGTCCTCATGTGTTACTGTTTACATTAGCAAGCCACACTGGGAAGTGACAGCTCAAGTTAGCTGTACTATCTGTCAGCTTAGTAGCACCTGTTCATAATGCCTAATGACAATAAGCGACTTATTTGTCTTATTCGTTATTTACAATGCTGCAAAAGATGGTCAGAAAACAATAAAATATAGCAAAATATTGCAATAAATTCATGTACCTTGAGTTGTCCCTACAGCTGAATGCATGACGACTTCAGATACGGTTAAGAAGGGGAGACATAATGCTGTACATTTGACTAACGTCCCCAAAAAATCGAGTTATATGTAACAAGTCATATATTATTGATAGTTTTAAACACTAAAATATTTCTTTATAGCTCAACTACAGATGTATAACGTCAAAATCTTAGTTTAGGCATAGATTAAATAAATGGTCACCCCTTTTTCCAAATTGGTTTATTCCACTTCCCTAACAGTCAACTAGCCGTCATTGCGGCTCCGATGTTGCTACGAGAAGCTGCGTGTCCATTACATTTAGAGCCGTAATGGCGGCTACAGTGTTCCAGTTTCCTCATCTGGCCTCAACTGTAACCTTTTCCCCGCCCACTCAAGTTGACACGAGTGTTGCATGTTTGCAAGCATGGCTTCATCTGCTAAGAGGCGAGCCGTAGGTTTGGGTGAAAATCCCGAGGAAAGTGACAACAGCTCCGATGAAAACCTGGAGGATGATGACGATTCTGGGGAGGACGATAGCGAGGCATCAGAAGAGGAGATAAATGAGGTAAAACAACAAACTATTCTTTCATTGTTGCATGGCCTCGCTAGCTTGCTAGTTAGCCAGCTAACACAGCTGTCGACAAAAAGGTAACAGCAGATTACTGGAAGCCACATGAGGAATATTTACTGATGCTGTTTGGCACGATTAATAAAAGTAACGTTAGATAACTAGACCAGCTGGGATATGATTTTTAAGAAGTGAAGTTACTGTATAACATGAGTTTACTCCATGATAACTTGATAGTAAGTAGGTTAACTGTGCACAACCAGAATTACTGATTCATTCAAAAAGTACATGATATAACTAGCCAATCAAAAAAGTACTTGTATTTAACTACTTTTCACGCAGGTTTCACCTGTTAACTGCTTTTTGCGTTGTTATTGTTTAACTTTCAGGAGGTAATGGTGGACTTCGAAGCCCACAACATTTCTGGCAATGACTTCAATGGCATCAAGAAACTCTTACAACAGGTTTGGGGACAGCATTTATATTTTTGCATTCATCTGATCCTCCTCATGTTATTTGTTAAGTGCCAGCTGTGCTTCATGCTGATGCTACTTCTGGTTTGTTTGTTTGTTTGTTTGTTTGTGTGCAGCTCTTTCTGAAGGCTCATGTAAATACATCAGAGATGACAGATCTCATCATTCAGCAGAATCATATGGGAAGCGTCATCAGGGTGAGTTACTGAATAGGTTAGTCCACTCATCATTTATGAAAGATGACTTTTCAGCAGTTTCACTTCAATGATATACTCGCTTTTCTTTTACTCCAGCAAGCTGAGGTGCCAGAGGACAGCGATGATGACGATCCAGATGAAGTGTTTGGCTTCATCACTATGCTCAACCTTACAGAGAGAAAGGTAACCCCACTGACACGCATCGAATATCAGCCTCACACACTCACTGGGATATACGAAAATGTATACACGTGTTACCAGTTAGTTTTAAGTATCAGAGCATGTTTGTGTCTGCTGTCGTTGGCAGGGTGTGCAGTGTGTGGAGGAGGTGAAGGAGCTGATCATGGATCAGTGTGAGAAGAACTCGTCTCACAGCGCGATGGAACAGCTGGAGCAGATCCTTAATGACACCAGCAAGCCTGTAGGGTTACTGCTGAGTGAGCGCTTCATCAATGTACCTCCACAGATCGCCCTTCCACTGCACAAACAGCTCCAGTGAGTTTAGCCTGCCTTCTTATGCCCTCCTCACTATTTCTTACAAAAGGAGTCAAGAAATGCACCACCATTCTTTTAAAATAAGGTGTTACGTTCATATAGTCTTGCAAATTTAGCATACAGCATATGCATTTTTTTAAATTCCTGATTTACACGAAGAGAATTACTACCACTGCAGCACTTGACCGCAGTTTTGCACGTGATTATAGTGCATGTGTACACTCTAGTTTTGCCATGTTTTTATGAGTTCTCAGTCAAATATGTCGTGACTCTGCATTAAATAATCAGTCCTTATCAGTTTCATCTCAGTACACCTGAGCCGCAGCATACTGGAAGAAAATTCTAGGATTAAAGATTGCTTGTTTGTGAGGGCAGCAGACAGATTGCATTTTTATTTTTCCATTTTTTGTGGTAGTGAGAGGACATTGTCAGTGTGTTATTGGAAAGCAAAAATGTGTTGCCACTGGGGAACATTTGTTTACACATGTTTTTATCACACCATTGCATCCTGGGAGTGACACTGAATGAACATGTCTTCCTACTACCCTTTGTACCTTGTATGAACTGCTCGTTGTTGTTTGAAGCAATATGTGACCTGACAGTGCTTTGTGAAAGAATAAAAATAAATCTTTTGATAATGTAGTATGCAGAAAAATAAACTGAATGGCATTCTGTTCTCCAGGGAAGAAATTGCTGAAGCTCAGAGGACGAATAAGCCGAGTGGGAGATGCCACTACTGTCTGATGATCAGCAAGACCTGCAAAGAGGCAACCAAGAGTATTCCAGCCAGAGGACCTCCCAAAGAGGAATACATGTTTGTCAATGCAGAGGAGGAATTCTTCTACGAGGTAAAGTCAAGTAAATGTCCCAGATGTTACTGAAATGTTCGATAATAATTCAGGGAGCGCCTTACATATTTGGACAGTTGTATTCATGTCCAAAAAATTTGTGCAGTATTAAGTTTTAATCTGTTCTCCTTACAGCAAGCCATCATGAAGTTCCACTACTCAGTCCAGGATGACGCAGACTCCTGTTTGAGTGGAAGGTGGTCGTTCGACGACGTACCCATGAAGCCTTTCAGGACAGTGATGCTGATCCCAGCAGACAGAATGCCTGCCATTATGGACAAACTGAAAGAATACCTAACTGTGTGAACCTCACAATAAACTATGCACTCACTGAAGACCTTCAAGCTCATGGAAATGGTTCAGTACAATTTAGAAGAAAATGTTCATGTACAGTAATGCCAGTATTGTAAACCTGACATATTGTACTTATGTGGTGAGGGTTTCCTTTTTCAGCAACTTTAGAGATGTTGTTTTTACAAAGTTCTGGTTCACTTAAGACACAATGCAGAGGGAAGTAACCACATACTCTGCTAATTATATGTAACTGTTATATCATGTGAATACGATTAGAAAGACGGCACTTAGTCATGTTGTCTATAAGGACTTTTGTGTATAACAAGATTATGAACCAAGACACTTTAGGATTACAGTTCCTTTTGTATTAATGGCCAAAGCTGATTGGTTGAGCTTGTCATCCAGTCTCCACAGATGGAGAGGGGATGAGTGTGTCATCGCTTTTACTGAATAGTAAAGCTCTGTAAACTGAACTACATACAAATGAAATGTACTATTCTGCAGCTGTAGATTTTCCTTGACATCATTTGCTACAAAGTTCAATTTTCACAAATTTAATCTGGATTGTAGTTATAAAATGAAACATACAGAACTCAATATATTTTTTAAACAAAAGCAGATTATTGAACGCAGGATATTTGTGCTAAAGCGCTGTTCTACTAGACTATTTCTAATCAAGGATTTATGTATATCTCTTGGTACTGGTGGTCAATAAATACATTATACATTTTCATGCTTTGACAAGTTTGCTTTCTTAATCTATTTAGTCTCAAATCCAGATCCTTACATAACACGTTAACCTGACGAGCAACACCAAGAGCTCTGAAAAGGACAGCTTTGCATAAAAAATGAGAAGAAAGTAGGTGACAAATGACTTCTTTAGCAGCATGTATATGTATCAAAGGGCTAAACCATCTCTTTGAATCTGCATCATCTTTGTTTTTAGTATCACACATGTATGTTTTTTCTTCCCTTTCACCTAAGGCAGAAGATAACATCCCCTCTGTTGCTCATTACAGTCTAAAAACCTAACTAGCTGTCAGGATACTAGCAATTTCCAGACACACAGTGTTGATGGGGAGAGCAGGAAAACTGAGGGGGCAAAAAAACACATTTTAGTGTGTCTATACAAGGAGTCTATTTACCTGCTAGACAACATTCTCAGCTCATGAAAACATCAGGACATGGTGGAGTCAACCCTCTTTGCTAATATACATGTGACCATCAAACAACTTTTAAGCAATGTAATAAATTAATATTACAGTCTGGTTTTCATTGACTATACACATTTTACAAACATATCAATGTGGCGATAGATTACAGTGTAGGTTTTCACATTTAGAGTTTCCCTTCATTGAATCACACATCTGTCATAAGTCTGCGGCACTGCTGCACAGCTGCTGTTGGCATCACTGCTGTCAGTCGCAGCTCTTTGTTCTTTACAATTTCTTGATCTGTCTGGATCCAGCATGTCTTGCAGTATGTTTTTGCTTTCACTAGGGGGCAGATTGTAGAAGAAATACAGTGGTGCCATTTGAATGAACCTAAAATGACAACAGACACAAAAAAAACAAGTGATATTATGGTTAATATTTTATAAGTAACTCTACATTAAGTCCCCACTATGCCTGACTAGTGTGGAGATTTCAAGAGGATAAAAAAGATTTAAATAAAAAATTCCCCAAATTACTCAGTTTTACTGTAATAACAAAAACAAACATGTTTTTCTCATCAATATGGTACAAAACAACATAAACCCCCAAGAACTCAAATATAATCTGCTTGTACATATGGCATATCTGACAGTGATGTTGACTTACACTTGAGCGGAAATTTCAGAGACTGTTCTCATGCAGTTGTTCTCTGACAGCGTGTACTCGTGGAAAACAACCCACTCTGGCAGTCCCAGCTTGTGAGACTGGGCCCCGTAGCTGGAGAGGGGGTGCACCTGGGCCATGTGCTTGTGTGTCAGAATGAAGTAATTTCCTGATCCGTCCACATCTCGAGCAATCTACAAACAGGAAAATGCAACAGCGAGACAACACGGTGGAATGTTTTTATAAAAAGGGCGCTGGGAAATTGAAAAGAAGTAAAAACCAGGAAATTGCTTCAAATATCTTTCAGATTCTACATACCTGCATGAAGAACCCGGCCAGGAGAGCTCTTTTGATGTTGTGGGTGTTGGTCTTGGTTCCAAAGGACGGTTCGGAGATGGGGAGCTCAATCCTGTTCAGGGTGTCAGTCAACTCTGATCTAATGGCCTCAGCTGTCTTCAGGGCAGAATGATCTAGGTAGTAGTCCTGGCACCACTTTTCAGCACTGAAATCTGCAGAACATAACACATTGCATACAACGAAGCTTTCTCAAAATCAGACATGCCTTAATTTTTTTTTTTAATTAAAAACAACACTACTAATTAACAATATAACAATTTGGTGTTCAGAAATCAAGCCACTGTATGGAAACTACTTAAACTGCACTCTACATCATGTTCAGCTATGATTAGCTCAATGATAATACAATTTAGCCACTTTTCTGTTGATTTAACTTTTAGTCTCTTACTACAGTTAATTGTGAATGGATGGAAGCATAACGGTCTGCAAAATGGTTTGTTTTAACCTACGATGTCAAGCCAAGATACTTCCTTCCACATCACAAGGACTGCTTATGAAAATCAGGAGACATGATGAAGATTTCAGCTTGTGTTAAATTAGTGCTCCTGCTTTATAGCCTTGTCCAGAATAAACCCCATGTTTCAGTTCTTTTTGTTCATGTTATCAGGCTTTCCTCAAAATGTCTACTACTACACTGTAAACACTCTTTTTTTTTAAAGAGATAATGGGAAACACAAATTTTAAAAATCTCTCATATAAATTTGTTGATGATTCTTCTGTGTTTAAATCCTTGTAAAGTGAAATGTAAAGCATTTTGAAACTGCCTCTGTATGTGCACTGTGCTCTGAGTACCTCGGGATGATGATACAAGGCTCTGTGTAACAAAAAACCTAATTTGTTTTGCTGCCACAGTGAAGAATAGATTGAGAAACTGCAGTATGGATGCATCATGGTCTGTGCGTCACACTGTCTTTCAGCATATTTGAAAATGTTCTCTGTGGCTATAGATTGGTTGTGTTCACTGATGAGTCTTACATTGTTCTCTCTGACTTTGTTTGAAGGCATTGTAGATGTTAATGAGGGTGAAGTGATCGCCTTCAGGGTGCTGGAATTTTCTGTGACACTGGACTGCCTCATGTGTCATACCAGCAGGTGGCTCCAGGAAGCAGCTTGGCGCTAAAAGACAAGAACCAACGAGGTCAACATCACTGAGACAAGCCACTCTTACCAAAGACCATCTGGTTCAGTGTCTGAGAGAAACTGCTTTCTACAGATGAGCTGTCCATATGGTGAATCTAAGAACCAATCAAATGATCTGCACTCAACAAATTACTAACTGAAAATGAACACATGGCACAAACATACCTGATAGCATCGCTGCGATCGTCAACATCTCACTCACGCAATCAAATTCGCAGGATGCTAGCAGAGCTTTGGCCATCTGAGGGTCCAGAGGGATTTCAGACATTATGATCCCTATCTCAGACAAATTGCCATCGTCATCTAAAGCTGCGAGGTAATCCAGCTCCTCCAAGGCCTGCATGAGACCCTCTGGATCTGCACCAAGGAACGAACCAACATTAGAGCATGCGTGATTCATAAATTCGACAAATCAAACAAGAATCCATATGGTGCAAATTGGAAAGGCTATCACAATAATTTGAAAGATGCTTTAAAGACATTCAAAGTCCTATACTTAGTGGCTGTTCATATCCCACATAACTTTTCAACTTCTGCAGGAATATAGAGATATTTCAGCGCCTTTAGCTTGTACTTCCTCTTCATTGTACCAGCCTGACGCTGCCCTAATGACACATGTTGTGTAATCGTTAATGAGCTGGCCTCTTTTAGCCTGTTCTGTTCTGTCCATGTTAGGGTGGGTTAAAACTCAGACAATGGTTAGTAGCAGGGTCCTGTCAGCTCAGCTAAATCATGGTTGACTGACCCCAAACAGCTACACAGAGCAAATATTCATCCATACTAACTCTCGCCAAAAAAACCCCCTCAATATACACCTTTCTGGCTGTGTTTTAGGGTGAGAGAGATGCTGTCAGTGGGCATCACTGACCTAAAAATATAAAATGCTTGTAATCATGTTGCAACAGTAACTTGTCCAATTTCCACCAGCAGGCTACTTCACCTGGTCTGTCAATGAAATCACACTGTCCGAGGCCACCTATCTCCATCCTTTTTAGGAAAAGGACTGTTGATGTAATGTTGGACTCCAAAATCTGTGGGGATCTCTCTGCAGGAAGCTGGCTGTCCTCTGGATATAGGCAGAAGCATTTACCTGAGAAATAAAGTGAACTAAAAATCAGGAAAGCAAAAAGCTGATTCACTTAATTGTGGTTGTGCATGAAGTGATTTGATTAACTGATGTTGGAAAGTCATTATTATAATCAAGATTCCTGGATGTTATACCATATCTGACTTTACCATTGACTTTGAAAACATCAGAAAGGAACCTTTTTCAACTGATAGCAGACGTACCTGTTGGTCCAGAGATCTGCTTGCGTACATCTGCCTGGAATTGACTAATGGTCCTCAGCACCTCTGAGTTGGCTCTTATTCTTGGATTGTACACCTACAAAGTCCAAACCACATGCCATTTAAAATCAGCATATTGCTCATTTAAGGTCGATATGTCCTTTTGGAAATAACTCACCATTTTTTTCTGGACTCCTGTGTCGATGACAAAGTTAACAGACTCTGCCGCCCACCACATATCCTCCCCCTGTTGGGTAGAGAGGAAAACCCTCCTTGACCCCCTGGAGCCTGGTTGCTCGGTCAAGCTAGGCAGCAGCCCTCCCTGGCCCGGGCACAGGACCACAGGCACCATCTGGCCAAGCTCTGCTCCCAGCCTGGTGCACTCTCTCTGGAGGATGCTGAGGGCACAATGAACCTCCTGCAGAAGAGATTACAAGCAAAGTAGGAGAAGTAGGAGTTTGTTAAGCCAGCCTCAGACACCAGATTTAGAACTTCAAGTTTTGGTTGGATGAAACCACTTGTGAAAAATGTATTAACAATCTCTCACCTCAGCTGAGGCAAAGAACACAACAATATCTCCATCCTCTTTGGTACGATGGATCTCCAGCACCAGTCTCAGTGCTGAGTAGAAGTAGTCCTTGTTGCCGCTGTTGCTGTGGACCACCTCAGCAGAACATGAGGCCTCCAGACTGATGAGCGGAACGCCGATGTAGTGGCTCAGCAGCTTATCAGTCATGGGCGGGACGGCGAGGACCACCACTCTGAGCTCAGGCCTCTGCAGCAGGATGTCCTTCAGGAGACCCAACAGTATGTCTGTGCTAACTGTCCTCTCGTGGGCCTGGTCGATAATAATGACCCCGTAGTGTTCCAGAAAAGGGTCCGACATCATCTCTCTCAGCAGCATGTCATCAGTGCAGTACCTGAGTGATAAAAGCCATCAGAGGGGTTAACAGTAGAGGTATGAGAAAGCAAGATTTTTTTCTGAACAGCAGCCACAAGGGGTACCTACAGGACAAAAGCTACTTTTCTCAAATTTTCTTGAGCTTTAAAGAGATGATTGGGCAAACAGATTGACTGGAATTGAACCACAATTAGCCCCTGCTGAGGCCTGATATGTTTACCTCTTGTTTTACTTTTGTGATAAAACCATTGAAAGTTGTATCTAAGACATGCTAAAACATAGTGTAACAGTGGCACAAGTAGAGAGACGTCAAAGTCAGCAAACTGACTCAGTGATGTCTGTTACACAGCAACATCTAACTACAGTTTGCTAACATTAGCCACCACAAGCTATTGGTCATACCAGACCAAGTAAAACCCCTGAGTGTATTGAACTGAGAAGGAGTGTGTTTTTTGCATTTAAATGAAGATTATATTACAGTGTTTCTTCTTTCAAAAGTTACACAGGCTCGCTTTAAGTCAAGACCATACTGGGAAAATGCTGTACATATAACATGTCATGACATCATGAGTATGGATGCAGGCATTGTTTACAAAGTGCAATGTGTGAAAGGTGACATTTAAGGCTGATCAATATCAATTAAATGATAGAATGTGTCAGAAATTTGTGAAAAATGTCTACCACAAGTTCCCAGAGCCTAAGTAGTTGTTATCAAGTATGTTGTTTTGTTTGACTAAAAGTCCAAAACCAACCAAATATATCAAATTTATATTATTTATAAATGACATGAAACAGAGAAAAGCAGCAAATTCCCACATTGAAGGCTGGAACAAGCGTATGTTTTGGCTTTTTGGTCAACTTTTAAATAATGAATTATCAAAATTGTTCCCATCTACTTTTCTTACACCTAATAATTTGTCATTACATTATTGAATGTTCATTATCAGAAATGGTAGAATAGTGAAAATGTACGCAATACACCATACAGACTAAGAACTATAAAGTTACAGGATAAAGGATGTGCAATAAAAACACTTCCTTTGTTATTTAAGAATTCACATTCAATCCTAAATGGTGATATTGTGACTCTGGAACAATAAGATTTCAGTTTTTTGATATCAGGCAATGAGCATAATTGCCTTTGGCTTGAAAGTTGCCCATTTTATCTAGACTGAGGCAGAATCCTCACAGGGAGTTTGTGTGTGACATTCACAACACGCCTCAATGGATGAGTTAGAAGCACAGACAAGGAGAAGATTAAGAGTGACAGCGATAGCTTGTGAATGATATTAAAGTGTCATTCAAGTGTGATGCTGCTGGCTGTGAAACAGATGGACTAAGATCTCGTCAACAGACCTCAGAACAGTGTCGGAGGAGCAGCACGTCTCCAGAGTGATGGTGTAACCCACTTCATGGCCTATGTTGACATCCATTTCATCAGCCACACGTAAGGCCAGGTCTACAGCCTGTTGCCTGTTGGTCTGTGTGCACACTACCATGCCGTGCTGGTACTGGGCAGACAGGCAGAACTCTGCACACCACTGCGGGATCTGAAAGAGAATAATCACTGAATGTTGTTCAACTGTTGTTATATGTTTTGACAGTAAAACATACTTCACACTACCAATCCTCCATAAAACATTAAACAACAGATCATCTTCTTTTCACACCAACTTAGTTTTCAATGGGTGAACATGCTTTCAGGATTGTACCAACAGCTTTTGTTTAAGCACACAGTAAAACAAACAGTGACAGGAGATATCCTATGGTATTATCGCTCATAATGCAAAATTGCTTGGGCAGCATGTGGCGGCTCCAGCGGATCAGGGCTTAGCAGCAGGAGGTCCCCTACCCTGCTGGAGCTTTTGTGCAGCCTAACTGTCAGGCGGGCAGGCTGGGGCTCGGCACACAACAGCATCTGCTGAGCTGGGCAGCTAGTTCACATAATGGTGAACACTCACTGCATGAACCACTAGTTCCATTACATGTCAAAGTAAAAATATTCAATAGAAAAGGCTGTATTGTTGGACATGGCAACACAACTCAAAGAATGTACTTCACATTTAAATCAAATCAAGAGGAGCAGACTTCTCAATTTTCTGTTGACTGAATAGATTAAACTGAGCACATGGCAACAGCAACTACAGCTGCAGCAGGTCACACAAATTGGGTTATGCTTTGGTATTTGGATCCAGTCTGAAGGGAGTCAAAATGTCCCTGAACTGAGAAAATTGAAAAGTGTAGGGAAATGCACTATTATTTAGCTCCTAATAGAAGCATATTTATCTATCTATCTATGCAGCTGCATCCAATTGAATTTCACTGACACAAGTTGAATGTGAAATATTCTTTAATAAACTCTGTCTGAAAGATTTGACACTCCTTCTTTCCTAGTCAAGTATTATTTTTGAACTTGTAGACTCACTTGTGTACTCCTCCCAGTCTTTGCTGTCCCAGACACAACAACCAGTTGGTTGTTTACCAGAGCATCCTCAAATTCGCACCTGACCTTCCAGACCGGCAGAGTCTTCCTCTCTTTTAGTAATTTGTAATAACGTGAGGAAAAGGGCAATCCGTCGAACTGATTTAACTCCAACTCATCTCCAAAGACAAGTGCATCTTCCCCGGGACATTCTTCACTTTCAGGGTAAATGTCTGGCTCCGCTGAATTATTTTCCTCCGACATGACATGTATATTTGTTAATCCCAATGAGAGCGCAAATGGTTTCTACTCCACCAGATACGGGTCCATTCGGGTTTTTTTTTTTATCGTAAATAATCAAAAACCGATTAAGCATGCATGTCCATCCAGTCTATACAACATCATATATTCGCGCCCTTGGACGGAGAAGATGATAAATGTACAAAAGCTCTCTGCTCAGCTTCTTAATTGCTAAAACTATATTTATTAAGCGGTTCAAAGTTTGAAGTTGTTCTGTTTGGGGCTGTCTGACGCGCAGTGCGCACCGGTGCGCAATTTCTCCCCAGCATGGCTTCACACGTGTTTTGATTTGCATAGGGCTTTCACATCCACCACTGAGCATGAGCTTGTCATAATCGCTTGATTATCCCAGTGATAACGTGTAAAGTAGTGACGACGCACAAACTCTGAGTGTTATCAGCAGTGCGAATATCTTCAAATATGATCTTTCTTTTTCCATGTCATGTTTTTTTTTTTTTTTTTAAATATGACACATGATATGGGATACTCATAGTTTATGAAACCAAATGTAGTGGATTTTTTTTTCAAGTTTTAATTGTTGACTTTTTGTTGGATGTGAAGCACATGATAGGATTACTTGCACTCACCTCTCAAACACTCACCAAATTCATTCACTTTTAGCAGGCTGCAGCTTCCCCACAGGGGGAGCTGTTCAGCCGTTCAACCAAAAATTCATTTGTCTTAACCTTACTTGAGGTCAATAAAGCTTGTTTAGGCTCTTAACCATCAGGCAATGTCTCAACTCTACTGTCTGTAGAAATTGTCTCTTGTAGTGAGTAAAAACAGACATTTAACTAATTTCAATCACATCCAAGTACAATTCAAATACTGAGCACTTGAGACAAAGATTATCCTGCCTACATTGCTTGTTTCTTTTATTGTTTTTGGCTTTTGCATCCCAACCCCTTCCCTTTTTGTTTTTAGCCAAATATAATCTGCTCAGAACTGCTCTCCTGGCCTCTCCAGACTAGTCTCTATGTTCAGCACAGAATATGTTCCAAACAGCTGAAAAAAACCTGACATTTTGCAGGTTTCATTTGTAAAACATAAAACCTTGACTTACACAGAAACTGCAGCCATGCCTGCAGGTGGTACAAGCATCAAACATGCAACAGCTCTTCACTTTTCCTGCATATGGATGGCACACATCAGCACATGTACATCTGTTACTTTTCTTGCCCGTAAGTGAAACAGTTTGGACTGGTACAGCTGGTCTGAAACTGCTGGAGTTGCAATTCTTTAATTAGATCTCATCAGTGAAACTGTGTGCCCTTGTTTTTGTATGGACTTGCTTCGATTAATCATCAGCAGAGTTTTTCACACTGGTTTTTTAAAGCATCTTTTTGATCTCCTCCCCCAGCTTTCACAGTCTGCAATGCCATAACTAATTGAAGCAGCATTGTCTGGCAAATTGCTTTTAGACAATGGCTCAGACTGTCGAAATTAACTCGGTGCCAAATGGTTAAACCAATTAGAAAACTCAAACGTCTCTAAAAAAAAAAAGGACTGCTGTTAAATGTTAAATTACACTTATTATTGTATTGAGTGTTCAACCTTCTGGTTGCTATTTGGCTCAAACATGAAAGAAATTTGGCTCAAACATGAAAGAAACGTCAGCTGCTCTTTAAAAAAGGGTATTTTTTGTAGATACTCTGAAGTTGTGTTTTTAAAATTTGATACTGTATGAAATATGTCTTTGTATTCTCAAAAAGTAGGACTTCAGGAGGGAAAGCGCTGTTGTCAGTGTGCGCCTGTAGACTGTGCTTTCAATTTTAACATTCAAAAGAGCTTTTACAAATAATAAAGGTTCCTCTCATATAATATTCTTTTTACACAATGCCAGTCTTGCTGAAAACGTGCAAACGTGAGTACCTTGCATCAAAATCAATAACAAAAATGTTCTTCAGTGTTTGAAAAACAGTTTTACTAATACTGCTCGGGTGTTCAAAATACCATGACCAGACACTGACACTTTAAGTGTTTACTTTACATATGACGTATCAAACATTCATCATAAAAAAGCATTCTCCATGAAGATGTGTTCACCTGTAACACAACATACAAGGAACATATGGACATAACGTACAGTCAGGCGGCCAAACACAAATACTGTCTATTAGTACATGGACATACAGCGTTGAAAAAGCAAAGGAAACAAAGCAATTGAATGTAAAACTAGTGCATTATTAAAAATAGAACGGTATCAAAAGTAACAAAAGTCCAAAGTTCAGTACATGTCAGTTTGAAGCCTACATATTTGTGAACGAGAGCTAAAGGAAATGTTGCTCAGTGTGAATGTACATATGCTGCATTGCAATCCAGTAAAACATCTGCAAAAATAATAAAACACCATTCAATTACCACATCTGATTTATGTAGGATTTTGTAGATTGGTTTTAAAATACTAATCTCAATAGCCAAAGTAAAAAGGTACAAAAAATAGAAAATGAATAACTGCTGCACATAACTACACTGTTTTGCATGATTGGTAGCTCAGCACTGAGTAACCACTAGACTACATTTCAGTGGCAGAAAGAAATCTAGAAATGTGTCCTTGAAAAGGAAATATGTACTTTCCCCTCTCAGAAAAACATGCTTGTTGATCCAGAAACCACACAGTGCCTCCATGAAGCCTTTACAGCCACTGCTGGTAAGAATGTCCTTAGTGATGCCATGATTTAATAACAGAGTTTCACACAGAGTCCTTGGTGCAGAAAGGCATAGAGGGAAATACTCAGAAACACACATGACCTTTAGCAGAGCAATCTTTCAGAGTTTATTCTCTCTGAGGGACGAATGCTCCCTTGATCTCGGCTCATTTTAGATCTATGTTGAGTTCATACCTCAGTACTTGGTTGGATCCCTCCAGTGAGTTTCTTGGGTCTTGTTAATGAAAAGGAAATGGCAAATCAGTGACATTTCACAATTTAACCAGTTGCCTTTCCAAAATATAAATGAAGAAGAAACAGACCCGCATTTCAGTTGTCTGTGAAAGACCAGACCCTCTTCCCCAAATATCCAGACAATGCTTCAGTTGTGTAATCATCATTGCAGTAATATCATGGCAGAGTGTTTGTGTTCTTTTTCTGCCTTGTCAGACAGGCTCAAAGCTGCTACAGTGAGCATTACCCTTTAAAAAAAAAAAACTACAAGTGTTCCCGGAGGTTTTATCTGTTCTCATTTGTCATTGCACAGTACTCTTTTTCATCTCCTCCTATAGTATACAGAACAGAATCATAATGTAAAGGGTTCCCTTCATTAAAACACAATTCATTTCATTTCAACATTTTTGCAAATCACAATTTCACAGATTGGCTTAAAAAAAAAAAAAACTCCTGTCACTCTCCTTGACAAAAATCAGCTGATATGACAAAAAACAAATTGTGGAATTGATGAGAACAACTAATTAAAAATTCTAAGTTGCTACCGTGTAGAAAAAGTGTCTGGCACAGTGCACTGCGTGGCAATAAATACAGAATATAAATACTTTACATGTACCTGAGCTCAGACTCGTAGCACCATTCAGAGACAGAGCACCAAAGGGACACGGCAGATCTCCTGATTCAAAAACTCAGAGAAGCCACCATCTTTTTAAGGTTTTCAGAGTTTTCATAGTGCAAATTTTTAGTGTCTTATCACAACAATGTCCCTTGCGGCCAAAGTCTCAGCTGCTGTACTTGACGTTGGCAATTATGCAAGGCTTTGGTAGTGTTGGAGGTTGCTTGGGACTGGGTCTAAATGGGGGAGAAAAGCAAAAATAATGTCTCAGTGAATGATATTAGAATTGAATTTGTTTTAGAATTAATCTGGTGAATGCTAGAGCTCACCTATCCGGGTGTCGGACAGGGCGCGCAGGTCTGGGTACACCAGGTATTGGTGCAGGGCCACAAACAACAGACGACCCTTGGATTACAGTGTGGCCTCGCACTACAGAGGGACTTCGCCCCAGACGAGAGCTCCTTGGATCAGCAGGAAGGGGCTTCTGAGGAGGACTGGGCTTCTCCAACTCCTGACAAAGAACAGATACATCAAAATAATAACTAAGAATCTCCACCAGGTGGCACTCACACGCAGACAATTACAGCCTATACATGCTGGTTGTGTCCTCGTCTTTTCAGGCATCCCCCATGCAACTTGCAATGAGACGAGCTGTCATGTGGTTTTAATCTTCTCTCGAAGACTGAGGTCATGATAAAGGCCTGCTACCTACTCCCCATCTGGTCTCCATTCACTTCCTCCTTGTCTCCTTGGTTGTAGAGAAGCCCCCTCAAACATCACAGAGAGGAAGGGGCCAAAAAGCCGAACCTCAGACTTTACCCATGGAATTGGGTCTGACAATTCAAAACATCACCCCTTTGTCAAAGTCGATGCACTAATCTAATGTTTTCATTGAAAACTAGAATTCTTTATACTGTCAGTGAAGTCTTTATTGCAGGATATGTCTCCCATTTGCATCCATAAGGTCAAGTATCAGCACTGCAACTACTCCATCATGTTGACAGCCAATACTGTCAAGCAATGTGGTCAGCTCGAGCTCCATCCGAAAACATCAGAACAGTTGTATAGTACACTACTAAAGTGAAATGCATAAAAATGAAAAAAGAGCATGTCAAATAAGGTGATTAATAGGCAAAAAGTTTACTGTAGCGTCAGCTTAGAATAAATTGAACCCAAATCTCACAAGTCTGTCTAAAAACCTGCTGGCTCCATCAGGTTAAGCTTACCATAGGACAATGCTTCCATGCCCCCAGCAGAGAGCTTTCACTGTAGGGAGGGGAAAAAAAGCTTTGTCAACGTCTCGGAGCTGCCAAGCAGCTGCTAAAGATACTGGCGGTGATGTCTGCTGCCAACAGGAATCACATTCAGTTTCACACTTTGACTTTAAATAGGAGCAGCTGAGAGGGAAGATGTACTTCCTCACGTCAAAACACCGCCAAGAGCGGCTGCATTTCACCTGTTGTGCGTGTGTGTGAAACCTAGAAGGTCTGTGAAACTGAATCAAGCTGTTTTTTAAATGGCTCTGCAAATTAAAGCAAATAAGATACTTTTTTTTTTGCAACATATTTTCCATTCATGCTCTATTTTGCTTTACGCTCCTTAGTGTTGTTGTCTTCCATTTTTTGTTTGGTTTGGCTAAGCTGTCCACAAACTGCACATAACAAGTAGCGATTTAGCTAAATCTGGCATATTTACATCACAGTGAAGAATAAATAGTGTAAAAATGCTGATATACATATCACACGCTGTCATCACGTTTATTAGCTCCAAGACAAGTGTTGTATTTTAAAGCCAGACCCCTTCTGTGACCCCTCCATTAATCTGGACAAGACTAGAATGTCATTATCTACTGTACGTAACACACCTCTAATTAGCCCGATACTTGTGTAGCATCGATTTGACCTCAGCCCCCCTGTGGTGTCATTTTCATCCCTAAAGGCTGGACTGTGATATAAATGAACTCAAAGATAGTTTCAGGCTTGAAGTGATTGCTGACCTTCAGTTTGTAATGCAAAGTGTCTTTGTGTGTGTTGCGCATATTTGATTCGGCTATTTTGTCCCTTGTATTTATGTGTTTGTTTGCATGTATGGCTGCCACTAATGATAATTTTCATTATAAAAAGGCTTAAAAATAGTACAATAAAAAAACATCAAAATTTTTTCCAGAGGCCAAGGTGATGTCTTCAAATTGCTTATTTAGTACGACCAACAATCCAAAAAAAATTATATTTAGTTAACAATGGAGCGAGCAAATGCTTTCAGTTTCTGCCTTAAAAAATGAATCAATTCTTTTAAACTAATCGACTCTTTCGCTCATTATCTCTAGCCTGCCTCTCTCTGTCTTTTTCTCTTTTCCCCATTTCTCACTCTCTTTGGGTCTCTTTTTTCTCTCCCTTGCCCACAGGTTACAAGTCATACCGGATTAAAGGCAAATAAGAGTCTTTGAGAATCACTGAGTGAGAGGGATTTAACCCCAGGAACCTCTGGCTCTCTCTTCCCCCAACTTTGACAGCCTGCAATGCCATAACTAAACTCCACGGAATAGTAGTGGCAGCGAGTTTACCACCCTGTGATATTTGGACATACTTGCTCACTCTAGCTGCTGTTTCATCTCTCCTCCTCTTCGAAGCTGGCTCCATTTTCATTATTTATGTGGTGGTTTGTATTGTAGAATTGAAGTCTCGCTTGGATGACGCTAGCTCCCGGGTTAACTTCGTAATTTTATGAGACTGTGCATAACTGTCAACATGCATATACTTTTATAGGACACAAAAGAACCATGAAAACGGTTAACATCACAACACGAGTCTGAAGGTGCAATGACAACATCATTTTCCTGGTTAGGTATTAGAGAGTAAAAGCTCCCCAGGCCCAGTGGAGAAATTACAGTGAGGAACATCATCAAATAAAATGTTTCCAAGTGAGGGAACAGAGAACTCACTCACCATGACCATCCTGCAGGAATTATGGCGTGACGCACTGCGAAACGAAGCGCCCCTGGGTGCAACGTGGATGTGAGGTGGAGGGGCTCGGTGAGGAGGAGGCACCGGGGGTCTCGGTTGCCCAGGGCCAGAGGAGAGGGACAGGGTGAGAGACAGAGGGACAGGGTGGCTGAGGTGAACTGGAGGGCACTGGGGCAGTCTGCGCAGGCTGTGGGAGGGGTAGGGGGCCGGTGGGAGCACCGCCTCTGGCCCCCGGTTAGGAGGCTGTAGAGAGATGAAAGACAGAGCCTGAAGAGTCAGTCAGAAGAGAAACCGTCTGCTTCCTATCAGAAACAGTCATGTTAACCTCCTCCTCCTCCTCCACCAATCTTCCTGATGCTGTCAAAGATGTATAAATCAAACGCTCCCACTGACCTGGTCACTATTCCCCAAGACCTCTTCAAGTAACCTATCAAAGAGAGGGGCCAATCTTTGCCACAAGCCCCCGTTGTGCCTCATTCAAAGGTGGACACAGCTAAAGAGCCCACACACACACACACACACACACACACCACTGAGACAAATCAGACCTAGAAAAGGGCCAAAATATGAGTCTGTCTGGTATTTAGACCTGGCCAGATGTGCACAGCTCAAACACACACACAATGTAACACACACACAAAGGCACGCACGTATGCGCTCATGCGGCGGTTTAACACAGCTCCCAACAACTGGAAAATGACCTCACCTGCACTGTGCTTACATCAAACAGCCTTACATCCTTTCTCTTCTTACCACTGAGACCCAATGAAAACCACATGCTACTAACTGGAAACACCACTCTCATGGTAATGCACAACAGCTTGCCTCATTGGTGTGCCACCCTGCAGCACAAATGTCAATTCTGACACAGCTTCTCCTATTTCAGCACTCCTAACTCAATCGATCACGGGTCACTTCCCATTATAAAGCATGTCAAGGCAGTAATGGGGTAGTTAAGGCACACAGATATGTGGGCACACAAGTCATTAGAGTAAAACTCCTGCTCTGTCTTGCAATTATCACTAACAGGATGACTTTATATCTCCAGTAAGCAATCCCATCGACATTCTTCGTGTGAGAAATGCTCAGACAAATAAATTTCTCTTTTAACAGGCAGCTGTTAATGACAAGAAATGTATTCAAGTGTGGTGAACACATTGTTCACCACAGACTCTATTATCAGAACCTCCTCTGCATGTCCACATAGAGAGGGATGATTTAATTGGATTTGAATGAGCTGCCATTTGTGTGAAAACAACACGTCAATCCCGCTGAGAATGATTTGTGGTATCGCAGCAGCTGCAGCATTCTAGGAAGAATATTACAGCACGGATCAACTACTGGTGATTGGATACTGTACAAAAGTCTTGTCTATCTGCAAAACACTTCTATCTGTATGTTTGTAATGGTCCCTGAAAGATATAGTGACCTTGAAGATGGTGGCGCTGTGTGGTAGAGGTGGAGCCGGCCGAGATGGAGATGCTGTGCTCACTGACTGAGGCTGGTTAGGAGTGGATGGTCCGCTGATTGCAGCGCTTACTGATCTGGAATACAAAGAAGAAATTATATACCTCTAATTATAGACTTTATCATATTAATCAAACATCAGTTACAAAGGTAATATATTTCAAATTATACATCGAAACAAATCATACACAGTAATTGGCTTCACAGTGTGACCAATCGCAAAAATAGTCCCACAGAGCATCTGTTTGATGATTTTTCACAAACACTGCTGCATTTAAAACCAAGCATTTTATGATTTGATTATTATGAAAAAGCACCTGAGCTTCTCAATTGGATTCTTTTTACTCGTCAACAGCAGGCCCAGTAGAGTTTTTCTCTTGATGCAGATGATCAAACCAGCTCCCAGGACAGTGAGGAGAGCCACCAGGATGCCAACTGTCAGGCTCCCACTGTCTGCTCAGAAACACACATGGAGATGATAATAAGTCTCCTCTAGCACTGAACCCGACATAGCCCCAGCCTGCATCTGTCAACATTTCTGCACACTTGTCATTCAGTTTTTACTGCTTTGTTGTCTAAAATTCTCTACAAACTTCCTGGACTTCTGAGGATTCTTTAAAGCTTTTAACACCAGCATTTCCTACCATAAAAACTATGGTTTTCTGCAGTTTGCACCAGTGGTATATTACTGTTGAAATGCTCAATCATTCCATGCCTGAGACCTATAACACAGAATGACCTAAACTACAATAAATCAACCATTTGATGTACTGTTGAGTTACCTGATAACCTGATGGGGCCACTGTCCACACTCCCTCCAAAACCTGCCTTGTCACAGAACGGAGGAGCCCAGTGAGCCTCGCAATGACAGTTCTTGTTATTGTTGCATACCTGCAGTATATTAAAAGGACAATTAACTGTTAGATGATCCTGAAATGCAGTCATCAGCATGCCATTTTCATGCTATGTTTGAGCATTTGCCTAACATGCCACCTCTTTATGCAGCAGAGTTTATGACATTGGATTCACTTGAGTGACAACACCAGGGAGGAAACTTGATTATTCCCATTCTTGATTAATAATCAAATAATTAATCTAAAAAAAATAGCACAAAATGTCACAATCACAATTCCAAGGAACAGTCTGTGACCTAAAGATGTTCAGTTCACAATGATATTAAACAGAGAAAAGAAGCAAACTACAAGCCGCCACTGCTAAGGTCCATATGGCAAAGATGTCTGGTATAAAAACCAGAGCAGACTCTTTGCCTTATACCACATTGTTATAATCTCTCTCTCTCTCTCTCTCTCTCTCTCTCTCTCTCTCTCTCTCTCTCTCTTTCTCTCTCTCTCTCTCTCTCTCTCTCTCTCTTTCTCTCTCTCTCTCTCTCTCTCTCGTCTTCCTGCCATGCAGAGTAGAGGAATGAGGATTCCCCAGCAGGATAATATGGAGCAGGTGAGGGCCTCTTTCCAAGGCAACATCTTGATCTAATCTGTGCATGCAGGAGTACCCTCTCTCCTCGAGGAGCAACATCTTTTTATTTTTGCGAGTCAAAGAGTCTTTATAGATACGTCTTAATTGAAGCTAGACAAACAATATGACCGTATAATGACTGGAGATGTTTCACTTTAAGAGGTAGTAAAAACAGTTTCCTCTCTCTGTAGTCTAGATGAAGCAACAACTTTACCAGCTGAAGCCAAAGCTTCAGGGATCTACTAGTGAATTTCAACGTAATACCCCAAAGCCACATATTTCATCTCAAACGGGACCACCCATGGACGTTTGATGGGTGGCATTTAAGAAAAATCTAATATCCATGCACCCCGGCTCAAAGTCAAACTGTGTGTCACTGCTCCCTGGTTTTGGCAAAGTAAAGTCTGGACTTCAGATTTCAGCACAGTTTTTGGGACAAGGACGACCGCCTGAAAATATGATGAATGGCACTAAAAGCTGAACATAAATGAAGCCATTACATCTAATTGACTGAACCTTTCAGCATCCAGAATGATTGATTGCAAGGCATTGTAATGGCTCCCCTACCCGCTGTATGGTGAGCATTTTGAGCATATTACAGCCAAATTGAGCTTCCGCGAGAGGGAGGAATAGAATTTTAAGTAAACAGCTGAACTGGGTGGGCATTGTTTTAGAGATAGACACCTATCACATTGGTACTTCACAACACTGAAATAGGTTGAAAGCTGCTGTACTCACCCCTCGACCGCTGCACTTGGCTGAGCAATCGTGCACACCGAAAACACTGACGTTCTGACACTGACGATTCAGACACATCTGAAGCAGACAAAGACATTAAAAATTGACAGTGTGAGCTCAAAGAGCATTTCAGTAATATCTGAACCCTTTAATCTTTTAAGGGAAAAGACCAACAGATCCAGCTTGTTATTTCTTTTAATTTGCCACTGACAAACCACTTCAGCTATAAAACAGCATAGCATGAAATATAATTATGTTAACACTGGAATTTTTCAAGAATATATTAAGGATGTTTTTTTGAAAGTTACATGGTGTGGAATTTGGGCTCTTTAGAAGCACCCCACCCAAAAATATCCAAACTGGATGCGAAGATGAGCTTGGCAGCAGTGGGCATGGAGAGAGTAAAGCCAGAACCCTTGACAGATGAGGGTCTGAGGCTGGATCCTCCTTAAGGGTGGAGGTTTATGGAGAAGTAAATTAAGTGTAAATGGAGTAACTGTATCATTGAAGAGATCGATGGCTAATATGATGACCACTGGAAGATGCCAAATAGACTGAACAATGGTGAGTCAGTTGAGTGTCTGGTCTGACGAACGTCTAATGTGCCTTTCTCAGGCTCACCAAGACTGAAGTGACAAGAAGACACACCCTGAACAACCTCTTAGTCATTGCTTTTCACTCCACATCACTTTTTCCACTTCTTTTTCCCAGATTTTGGGCAATATTTTTATATTGCATTTTCACACAGTCTTACAGATGGATTAATTCAGATGTTTATTCAAATTCTTTAGTAAAAGTCGTAATACAACAGAAGTCAGTTGTAAATAAAGGTTCTGCATTCAGAATTGTACTAAAAGTAAAGAGGTACTTTAAGTAATAAATGGAATATATGTCAAGGTATAGGTACTATTACTGGTGGCTTAATGTGTAAGAAGCATTTTAATGCTGTGGTTGGTGGTATTCTTAATCAGTTTCCTGTATATACTGAGAAGTATATACAGGATTTTACATATAAATAGCCAGTAAGTATATCTGTCAGATAACTGTAGTGGAGTAAAAAGGACAATATCTCCCTGGAATATATCGTAGAGTAGAAATACAAAGTCACGTAAAGTGGAAATACTTTGGAAATGTACCGCTACCTCAAAACTGTACTTAAATATGAAATAATGTAAATAGTTATTTTGCACCACTACTAATGAGTTCGCTGCGTTGATTTGTGTGTTGCATTTCTATCTATACTGGCTGTATTTAACCATCACAGGCCCCAGATCTCACCATGTCATTTCCACACTTGGTCCCTGTCAGGACCAGGCCGGGGTCGGGCATGTCATCACCCAAGTAGACATGTGTACCGCGGCACAGTATCCTTCCCCCTTCCTGCAGGGGGATGTTTGTTTCTATGGAAACAGCATTGGTGCCAATTACTGGGCGGTTAGCTCCTCCTTGACACTGGATTTTGCCACATTTAGCGTCTCTGAAAACAGAACAAACAACAGGGAGAGTAAAAATGTGATAATTGAATAACATGTCACTCTTTTCCCAAATGTGTATATATGCAATTATTCTTCCTCTCACTCTCGCTCTCCAATTAGAGAAGCTGCAGAACACGCAGCTTGTTTGTGCTGTTTTCAGACCTCATCCTGAGAGATTTTGTAACTTACTGCATTAGACCAAACGACTATGAAACCTTCAGTTAGGACTGCAAATAAAAGATTATTTCCATTGTTTAACGTGTCAATTATTTCATTTATTAATAGTTTAGTCTATAAAATGTCATGAAATTGTGAAAAAATATTTTTTTGACCAACAGTCAAAAAAATATGCAATTTACAATGATATGAAACAGAGAAATGCAGCAAAATCTCACATTTGAAAAGGTGGAACCAAAGAGTGTTTCATCTTCTTCTGATTTAAAAGAATATTTGATGATCAAAAATATTGTTGATTAATTTTAGGGCTGCAACTAGGGCTTCAATTTAATTGATCGAATAATCTTGATTATTTGATCGATTCATTGTTTGGTCTATAAAATGTCCGAAAATGGTGAAAAATATTGATCACCGTTTCCCAAAGCCCAGGATGCAACCTAAAATGTACTGGGGCTGCAACTAAGGATTATTTTCATTATCGATTAATCTTCAGATAATTCTCTTGATTAATCGATTAGTGTCTTGTTTTTCCGAGCAGCGGTCTATAATCCCAAAATACTAAATTTAATATAATGTAAGACAAGGAAAAGCAGTCAATTTTCATCAAATCAGGCATTTTGCTTGAAAAATGACTTAATTAATCGATTATCAGAATAGTTGCTGCTTAATTTTCTGTCAATTGACTAATCAATGAATCCACTGATCATTGCAGCTCTAATTAATTTTCTGACCATCAGTTAATTGATTAATAAACTGATTGTGTCAGCCAATCAACATCCGTTCCAGTTCCTAGCTTTGAAAGCTGTCATTTAAGACAATAAGACCATACAATTAAATGCATTCATTGGTTTCTATGGGAACAGAAGGTCTTACCGTGCTTCACATTTGGCAAAGGAGCCTTTAGAGTCCTTGCCACAGTTGCCATAGGGGTCTCCTGCCGAGTTGACCCTTTCAAAGCAGATGCCCGGGGCTGGCTTGGCTCCTACAACACACAATGAAACACATTGAAAAGCTGGCGACCATTATTGAGCCTTTTGCAGGCAGCGGGAACCAGCAAAGGAGCTTTCCACATACCTTGGCCCCACAGTGTGATACACTGCTGCTCGTGAGTTTGGCAGATGCCGTTATAACAGTAGCCGTCCACGTTGTGGCAGGCGTGGCCGTCATGCAGGTAGACATTGGAGGGGCAGTGAGGACTTGTACCAGTGCAGAACTCGGGTAGATCACAAGAGTTACTGGATTCACGGCATGGAGTGCCTGCTGGCTTCAGCTATACTCAAATACAGCAAGCAACAGATATAAAGACAAAGACATAATGAAGCGTAGACAAATGTGTGGTTAGCCAACAAGAGCTCTGGAAAGAGATATACCAAATGTTCTTAATGTGTTAAATTTTGAGACTGGAGTTAATCTGTCACGATGTCCTGTATCATACCTGACAGTCCTGGCAGCATTGTCCGTGGGCACAGACAGCATCCCCCTTCAGAGTGCAGGTAGTAGCATTGCAGCAGGGATTCATACACTCCTTCAGATGGAAACAAATAGAAAAAAAGGCAACCAGAGAAAGGGAATGTACAGTGAGTGAAGGGGAACAAAAGTAAAGAAAAATGAACTCTGCACAAAGAGATCGTATTTCACCTCAGAGAAAATGCTCAGACTTTGTTATCGGGGGGGTGCAGCCCTAGCAAGGCTGTGTTTCATACCAACTAAACTAAAAACCTGGCAGAACAGAGGAAATAGCAGTTTCTAGTTCTCTAAAAACAATTATGTTTCCATCTAGGAGACCCTACAAGCTCATTCAGATGTCCGGAACCATGAGCTGGAAGGTGGAGAGAATAGCAAATTGAGGAGGGGAAAAGAGAAAGGACACACTGTAAAAATAAACTCTGGAACAACAAACAAAGTGTTCTCTAGACTAGAGTAATCTGTATCAAACAAAACAAAACAAAAAAAAAATCTGCCAATGGGGTAAGCAAATACCAAGAAATATATGAAAACAAGACCCCAATTTTTCTTCTTCTTGACATGAGGGTGAGGAGCATCAGAAGGTTGTAATACACACAATGATTCATACTGTATGGGCAGGAAGGAATAATCAGTGCAGTGACTAATGCAGCCAGGAATTGAACCCATCTTGAAATGAAGCTCACTGAACTAATTTCAAGAATTTCCTTTAAACAAGTGTCATTTTTCTTGATACTAATGTAGCACTCAAATTCAACTTACTTTAGCCATAGTTTTTGATAGTTTGTGAAGCCTTAAACCAACTCTAACTAAGTTAAAAGAAAGGATATTCACAGTGTTGCGTAGATTTAAAATTAGTCTGATTCCTTAACTAAGCAAAGCTGAAAACAACAGAAAACATCCTAAAATAAAATATGAACTTCTTGGACTGCACTTTTGATGTGCACAGAGAGACAGGCAGTATCTCATCTCAACATACCATCCTTGTAATATTTCCCCACTCACCATGGAGGCCCATCTGTTTCATGTTAGCCTTTATCATGAGCCATGCACTGCACCAATCAGCAACTCTGTGCCTTCTGATGGTGATGGAAGGAAGCATTTACAAAGCTCAGCGGATAGGATGTACGCATGTGTGTCTGTCTGTGCTTGTGCATGTATGATCTCACACAGAGGCAGGCTGACTAGAACCTCGAGGTTTAGCTCTCTCCCACTTGCCATTAAGCCAGAGTCTGAACATACTGTACAACCGAGTGCAGTAAGAGTCGGGAGGAAGTAGATGGATGGAGCTGGCAGGGGACACAGCTGACATGATGGGCCTTCCAGAACTTCTTTCAGCCTGAAGACCATTAAGGGCCTTTCCCATGGTCCCCGGGGCCAAAGGAGGCGGAGGAGTCGTGCTGAAAAGAAGTAGCCTGTGATTGTGAGGAATAGGACCCAGGCTTTTTAATGAGGCTTTTTAATGGTGGAGAGAGGTGCTGTTTGAGCACTCTGATCTGGCTTGGGTTGGCATGACGCTGCTCAGCTCTGTGGAGAGCTTTATTATCGCTGCTGGCTCAGGCCTGCAGGGCTTACAGTATGTCAGTTCTTTGTTTTGAAGGACAAGGCCACTTTTCAGTCTGACCCTGGTTGAGGCCTGAATATGTCAACTAGCACACAAAAAAAGACTAACTGGGTATGAAAGTGTAAACAAAAGACAACGTTCTCTCATGTAGGCTATTATATAATTCAAAATATCCTTCCAAATCGTAATAGATGTCTCCCTCATATTTCATAATGCTGTTCTTGTCAGCACCGCCTCTGCTGATTGTCGGATCATGATTAACTGGTTTATCATCCTGCAGTTGAAGCAGTTAGCAACGTGTGTCACCATTACATATGTGCATGCCGATGCGGATCCATTTAAATAATTTACAAGTTGACAGGGTGAAGCTGTCAGCGATGTTTCCTCTCAGCGAATTGTATCACGATCAGACAAGCATCCTCCCAAACACCTCTTCAGTGCACTGAATAAATAAATTCACACACATATCTCTAAGCTCATTTTCTGAAGACTGTGTTTGCATTACGAGAGCTTTCGAAACCGAACAGTTTGCGTTCACTTTGGGAAATGTTGGTTTGTGCCATGTTTCTGTCAGGAAAGCTACAGAAACTCTCACTAGCACTTATGTATATTTCATTTATCAAATGCAGGCAACATAATTTCCAATTATTTATGGTTAGCAGTTCGGAAAGACATTTCAATTTTGGCAGAAAGGGCATAGCACAAGAATGTTGAAGAATTGTAGGAGGTCTGGAGATAAAAAAACGCTTTGTTTACCATGACCTTTAGCACTCTCACCTCCAGTTCTCCACAGTCACACTCCTCTCCCTCCTCCACATAGCCGTTGCCACATTTCTGCCCACCATAGAGCACTTTGACCTCAGGCATGTTGAACAGACACATCCCCACACCTTTTTCAAAGCTGGCAGTCAGATCCTTCTTGCTGCAGCTGCTAAACACTGTGGGAAACGGATACCTGCGAGTGAAAGAAATATTTTGTGAGTGACACAAACAGAGAGAGAGTAGGGAGACAATTGAGATCCTTCACAAGGGCCCTCTTCAGTCTGATGTAATCAGGGCTAATTGCTGCTAATCACAAAATCAATTAACCACTAGAGCTCAGCAACCTTTCCAAAGCTCTATCAGCATGCAAAGAGCTCAGAGCCCCGGTGACTTCTCCCTCCATGGAGAGAGTGGGAGATCTGATAAGATATATTTTATGAGACAGGGGATCATAAAAACTCAAACCAAAAAGTACTTCCTTTGCAAGACTTGCAACACCCATAAATTTGGGAGAAACAGGGAATGGTGTGTTTTTAATATTGTTTTTGGAGCGGACAGAAGGGGTGGTCTGCTCCATGGGGAAAGCACACAGCCCACGGCTCTGTCTGCCAAAAGCTTTGTTACAGACCTCATGCAGTTTTATTGAGCTTTTCTGTGATAATATAGTGCCTTAGATGACAGCGTATGTGTGAAATGTGCATGAATACGTGCTGATTGTATCTTGTGCTCTCTGTGGCTCTTGATAAAGAAGTGTCTTATGAGGTTTTTAATACCTCCACCCACACAATAAATTCAGCACAACAAGGCCAAAATGGGTGACTCGACATAATATTCACACTTGTCTTTGTGTATAAAGATGTGCATGAAACAAGAAATGGATCCAGGTCAACTTAGATGTCCAAATGTTTCTCTCAAGAGGCTCTTGACTTTCTGAAACGCACATTGTGAAGTGTACCACCTCAAATGTACCTTTACACCTCTACTACCTCTGCCACCCACTCTCCTGTTTGGGCCTGTAGACGGTTGATTTTCTTTCCTTTGCATGAGCCAGTTAGACTTTTCCTGTCACAGCAGTGAGAGTGCTAACTCTGATGAAGTGAGGATAATAAACAGACCAAGTATGCACCCAGCAACAGCAGCCACAACCCACCCAACAGCTGGATGTCAGGAGATGCAGACGCAGTCAGACTGCATGCCCAGTTGGCTCGAAAACCTTTGCCGACATTAATTTTAATGATTTGTTGATGATTTGAAAATGTGTCCGTTTTACATTAACTTAAAATTCAGAACAGCGAGAAAAGTCCAAATAAGCAAACTGTCTACAGAGTTGATCAAATACATTCCATATATCCAGTGTATAATGCATTTTCCAAAATGGCAGCAAGGGAAATTGGTTGGTTAGCTTGTGAAGTGTTTCTGGTCAGGAGAGTGACAGTGTTGAAAAGGCAGCAAACATGTCATGGCTGTAGCACAACTGGCAATATCTATAAATCTTTCAATAAGCATATTTTAAGCCTTAATAATGAAAAGAGAAGCTTGTGTGTATAGGGACCAATTAATATGGAACATGAGCTGATGTGGCATCAAGGGGTAACACAGTCTTATAATGGTCCTTGACAGTCCGATAAACGCTGCTCACAAAGGTGTTTATATGAGCAATACATGAGTTTAAATGAGATGGAGATGAAGACTGAGCCTTGAACTCAGATTCATTGGCTGTACTGAAATATAAACCGTAAAATAACCTCTTTTTCATTCCCGAGAAGGAGGCATTTCTATGTAGCTCAATGTCAACAACTCTTTCAAACTGTGTTTTTGTCTGATTGGGTTTCACATCTAATACGGCTCTAAATATGTCATGACACTGTGAATGTTTTGACATGACCTCATTCTCGACTTGCCTTTGATTTCCATCATGTGTGGAGGCGGCTTACTTCAGCTCCTGCTGTTGACCCCCCCTCCCCCAAACACACAGCCTGCTGCTCTCTAACGTCAATACTATCCGGAGGTTGTGTTAGGTGAAAGTGGGGGTACCTCGAAGCTGATCTCTAGATATTCTAAGTATTAAAGAAAAAGATCAGAGTGGATTTGTAATGAAATGTTGAAAGGAAAGAGAAACAAGGAAAGCTGTAATAACAGCCATAATTGCCCCCCCTCTTTTTCCACTCCTCCTCTCTGAGCTCCTCCAGGGATCCTGCTATGATGAACAGCTGTCAAGATTGCTGTTCAACAGGCAGGCTACTTCCTTAGCAACTGCTGTTGTTGATTTCCTCTTTGCCCCCAAAGTCTGGGCCAAAATTGCCAAGATGCAACCCCCCTTTTGCCGCATTCATTCAATTTCCATGAACTCAGCCCTGCTATTCAGTTTCCAGCCCATGCAATGCATGACAAACACTCACATCCCTGGGTTTTTTTATTTTTTTCTGTAACCCTGAGATACATGAGCAGCTCAGGATCCAGCTGTTCTTTATGAGAGGCAATACAGAAATAATTGGTCTACCCTGCAACAGTCGGGGGGTGGGAAGAGGAATAATGGTTGTGAAAAGGCAGACGCCCAGATGAATTACAGTGGATAGCATTTAGCAGCTGCAGTCCCCAGGGCTAGTAAAGCAGTGCCAGGGCCAGTCACGGTGGGCACATTTGGGGCTCGTGGCAGACTAAGGACACTCTAGGCAATCCCTCATCACATGGAAGTCTGGGCCAGCACCTCAAAAGAAAAGACCCAGTGACTCTGACCTTTGAGCTTTTTCTTGTCCCGTTCTGGCTTTACAAAGGATTAGCTGTGTTAAGCTCTACCTGGTCTCTAAGACCTCTTTTTGTTCTGTTCTGTACTGCTGCATTGTTTTCCACCTGGTTGTGCTCCAGTTCCATTACGGGATCAATTCTTCTCTGTTCTCTGTTCTTTTGTTCATTTCTAACCTACACTCGACACAGTGTTTGACAGTTGGCTCCTAAGCTCCAGAGGTACTGCAGTTGATGGTTGGTAGAGAGTACAAAGCAATCATTGCAACTAAGCTGCAGCAATGGCCAAACAAGGCTTTAATGGATCTGTAGGAGGTCTGTTGATAAGGAATCATTCCCAGATCTATTACAGGCCCCTAAAGCCCCACACTGTGATAACACTACAGAGTGGAAGGCTTTCAAACCCAGATGAATTGTGGCAGGTAACCCATATTTTTGTGGAGATGTAGAAAAGGAGTGATCAGTGTAGACAATAACAATGGATTAAGTGGAATCCCTGAAAGTTCATGAACTAAACTGAACACTTTCCTATTAGCTCTGTTGCTTTTCCTCTGTCTCTACTATTCCGTTGACAGAAATTCTTTTTTTTTTCGAGTTTTATAGTTCCTGCATTTCTTGATGTCACTCAAGTACAATTACAGTAAGTGGATAATTAACAAAATTAAACGCATTAGGAGTGTAGCACATGCACATCCAAAACCAAAAAGATCAAAAGGTTGCTCTATTAGGTTAGTTTTATTGGGAGCTCTCAGTGCATTTTGCCTTCAGTGGCGAACAAAATTACACATTTCTTGTTAAAATGTTGCATGGCCCTGGAAGATTGTGTCTTAGATCACTCTAACGGCAAACTATCACATTAAAATACATAGAACCCTTTAACCCAAATTAGCTGGCCAGGGCTCTCTCCTCCTCCTCTGTCTGTCCCTGTGGTTCAGATCACAGAGGAGAACCGGGAAACCCATCCAGCACATCCTGCACAGCCGGTTTATGTCACTCTGACAAATATTTCAAACTTGCTGAAGTAATTCAAAACCACAGTCGCTTCACTACACATTTAATAACAATTTTACGGCTTCCTTTGTGCATGTAGAGCCTGAGCTCTGGGCGATGACATTAGGTGATATGATCTGTTGTGGCCTTTGGTGCCTGGCAGTCTGGCCTACGTTGTAGATACTGAAGAGCATTTTCACATTGATTTCCCAATGGACCCAATTAAAAAAAGGCATACTGGAGAGTTCCTGTTCTTCAGCCGGGCACAGGTCACATTTCCATGGCTTGTCTTGGACTTTGACTCACTTTCTGTGATTCCTGATTATTTTATGACAGGGGAGATACATCAATCTCGGTCTGACAGTAATCCCAAGCTCCAGTCATCATCTTACTCAGAGTCTGACCCATGAGTGAATGAAACCTGCTGAATAAGACATTCTGGAGTCTGGCTGTCAATCACCATCTTAGCTTTCATGAGTGATTTAGATGGCCAGTGACTGTATTTATTTGCATTTAATTAATATGAACATATAGTCCATATGATATACATATCATATATCATAGAACTGATAACAAAAGTATGACTTTATAACTAATTAAACTATTTTGCATTACAAAGTAAGTAATCTTGAAACCTGCTTCATAACATGATTTTGGAAAATAATTTTGAGAGTTTTCACAATGGCAGTTTATCCAAATCCCGGAGCTGTTTTTACATAAAAAAATGTGGTATTATGAAATGTTTTTTCTGACACTCTTGAAACTGAGAAACTGTTCCCAAGTTCAGTTTTAGCTGAATTGTGGATCAATCAGAGTACAATTTTTACCCTGACAGGAAGACAATTCATGTGCACGCCATGAGGAAGAATTGTGCTTTTTTTTTTTTTTTACTTCACTTTGAAACTAGAACTAGTGGTTGGGCTCACATGCCTCTACCCGGCTCATAATATGCACCAATGGTAGTAGACAGCCACACTTTGTTGATGAAAGAACTATGCAAGCGGACCGGGCAAAAATAGCAAATAAAGTTTTAAAGCTGACCATCAAACCAAAAAACAGTACAATGAAAATGAAGAGAAGGTAACCAAGCACAGAACCTGTTTCAGTCTCAGGGAGAGATGGATTTTTCATGTTTGTGCACATGCATGTGTTCCTGTGTCCATTGAGTAGCCACCAGCAGTTCAGTCGCTCTGTCTGTGTGTTTTAAGGAGATATAATCTCAAAGGATGAGAGACACCAGGCTGTTCTCATTTAGAGTTAATGGAGGGATAGAGAGCTGGATGGAGAGGGGGACGCGACAATTGGCCGTGACCAGTGTGAGCAGGAAACAAGCGGTGCTCTGTGCAGATGTGAGGCTGGCACCGGGACAGCTTGCAGTTTTACCGCCCCCCCGCTACCAACCCCAAACCCTTCACCCCGCATAATAATGATGAACTGGATTTCATTATCTCCTCTGCTCTGTTCCTGGCCCCGCAGCAAAGCCAGGAGAGCATGATGGGCATCTGTCTATACATATCAGAAGAAATTTCTGTACTCTATTTGATTAAAACGAACAAAACATGAATCAAACAACAGAAACAAAACGACAGGACTCCTCACTGACTGAGAGTGGGTGAGTTTTGCCAGTACTTTCACTTATTGAATGCAGGGTGCTGGCAATCAGTGGGGCTTTTGTACCAACTCATTCAAGTCCTGGTCCTGTGAAGAGGCTTTCTGTATAATCACATTGCGCTTTGAAAAGAGCTGTTGCTTGCCTAGAAAAACATGGCAGTCAATGCTATAAACAAATAACTATGTAAATATGTAGCTGCCGGGTGATGAACAACATTCAGGTGATTGCAACAGAGCTAATGTGTGTGGCCACATGGCATTTTAAAGCATGGAACTGCAAGGGGCTTGAGCTAGACCCATGGGAGATGCAGCACTGCCTCAGGCTGAGTATATGGTGCTGACCTGGAATTAACTGAGGAAGTAGACTGTGGTAAGATAGAGTTCCTAAACATCCTTATTTAAATACATTGCTTCCCTAATCCTGGATTAAACAACAGAGTAGCAATATGGAGCAATAAGGAGGTGTAGAGGGGATTATATTGAAACCAAGGACTAGATCATTACTTTCTTTTGTCAGCTGGAATGAAAAAAAAACAGTCTCTGAGGAGAGCAGAACAAAAAAAGAAAATATTCATGTCTTATTTTATCTCTCACTAGTCTATGTTTGGTACAAGCATTTTTTCATATTTAGAAAGGTTCGTCTCTGCTCCGTAGGAACGACTTCAGAGTTAGATATTTTAAGGGACAGGTGATAAGTTCTTGCTACATAAAAACTGTATAGTAGTTTTCAGAGGTAGTTAACTATTTATTTGAAGCTGCAGAGAGATTTCCCTACATTAAAGTTGCATATATGTCAAAGAATAGCATCACTCTAACTGGCTGTGAATGTGGAGGAAAAGGAGAGAGTCAGAAAGAAACGGTGTACAAGAAAGATGGGGAGACAAAACTATTTTATTTCTACTTCACCAGAGTTTCTTGGTTTTTTTTTCAATTTTGCTCATTGTGTTGCCATTTTTGGACAAGTCCTTGACCAGGGATACCCTCAGTCAGGGCTAAATATAAATCTACATCTTACTGCTGTGTTGTTTTATGAGTCTATAATCAAGAATAGCATTACCTTGTTTTTCATGGGTCTGATCCAAACTAAATACGGAGGGATGTTTCCAGCATAAACACCACTCTGGGGCTCCCACAGACCACTAGACCTTGGTTAGAAATGATACCCAGTGTTTCCACCCAGAACATCCCTGTCCCACCACTCGGTCTACTAGACAATTTTAGGCATAGTGAGCAATTTACTTCATCCCTGTCTTGATTACTTATTAGTATTAGTAGTCCTTATTATGCAATAAGGTGTACAGACTTAGTTTTTGTTATTATGATACATTCAAGTTTGACAAACATGCAATTACATACTCACACACTCAGGCTACAGCGAGTTTTTGGTCCCACATGTGTAATGCTTTCTGCAAAAAGCCCTTTTGTTAAGTCTTTTAGAGAGCAACTACATTTGGGATATAAGGGAATAAGTAAAACTGTACTGCTTTGGCCGTGCACTGTGACTGAACCATTGGCTTTCCATTCAGAATGAGTCATATTGCCGCAGGGCATCAGCACAGCTGTCGGATCTGCCATAAACCCAACGGCCCAACAGTTCATCGGCATCATTTGCTTACTGCTCAACAGACATTAAATTAGAAATGGTGAGCATGTGGAATAATATTTACATATGATCACAATCTGTGCTTTTTTTGAGCAACACCCATTGTGTTAAACAAGAGACAAAATTAATGCAAAGTTAATGATGGCTTGATATCATGATAATGCATTTTGGATGGTTTTGGAGTTATTTGTAAAGCTGAACCAAAAGGGGCCTCGCTGGAGAGCACTGGAGAGCACTGGAGAGCACTGAAGCAGCGAATTATAGCGATTGTCCTGGGGCTTATGAAAGCCAAATAACTCCCACAGTCTTGGATATGGCGATAAGAAGTAAGGAGTCAGCAATCTTGTAGATCAATTGACTCTTAATAGTCAAGATAAACACTGTGACTCACCCAGTGGAGGGAGTCATGATGCAGCCTCCTCGATCTACTGTCACCCTGCAGCCACACCCCCTTTCTGGTGTGTCATGGTTCATTCCAAAGTTGTGTCCGAGCTCGTGGGCCAGAGTGACTGCGGCACCCAGGGGGTTGTCAGAATGGTCCTAAAGAAAAGATAATTCACGCAGATATTGAACTTTCCATTTCATTTCACCAATACTTAATCCAAGACTTCTTTACTTTATCAGTCTGGTTTCTATCCAGTATATTTCTAGACTAAATACGATGGTAAAAGCAACATCCTACAGTAAAATGTGTTCAGTTTACAGCTCTATTGCAGCAAACAACTGCTAATTATAAACAGACATTTCTGGTCACATACTCAGAGGAAAATAACAAATAATAAAAATTTTTATGCTAGCCAAATTGTTGTTCCCCACAGGACCCACTGGAGAAACATTACTCAAAACAAGTGAGTGTAATTGCATATTGCCAAGATTAAACAAACAATGCTGTTGGATCTGCGCTTATCAGAGCGTTTCCACTGCTCGACGTTGTGGCACTGAAATGAGTAATGAAACAGCAGAATGCAGGCTGTCACCTTCAGCTTGCTCGACAAACTTTAACCGAGCCAGATGTGCCGCTCTATTCTAACAAATATGAGCCTCTTCTGAGCAAAACTCACAAAAAGGTTGAAAGACAGTAGAAAACTCACAAAGCACGGCTTGAGAATCACCCAGCCGATCAGGCAAACATAACAGAAATTAAAAACTGACATTGTTATAGGATGCACTGGGAAGATTAAGCTACAATGACACACAGAGTGAAAGCTGCTGTTGGCTGAGGTACCAAGGTTTCCTGCAACGTGTGTACAACATGAACACATGAAGAGGCCAGATAAATAATGAAGTTGCTGCGGCTATCAGCTTTTCATGGATACATAGCTGTGCGTCAGGGCACCTTGCCTCTAGAGACTTCCGTCACTGTGCATTATTCAGTAGTGCTATGCAACTTGAGCTTAGACTGATGAACTGCCCTGCTGGGGGCTTTTGAAAGTAACAGTCATCAGCTGACAGCACATGCTGCGCTCCAACTGCAAACCCTGGATTTGTGCTAAAAAAAATAAAAAACCCTGATTCTGTTTACTGGAAAAACTGAGACACCTTCACTGACTGATGAGGTTGAGGAGCTCAAGAGGGCACTGCATGCCACTGTCTGTTCTGTTTCACCACACCAATAAAATCAATGTAACATTCAGTGCTGGTAAATGGAGATTCCAGATGGTTTGAGAATGGATGTTTAAGATTTAACTGCCTAGAAAAATAACAATGAGACCCATAGGGGAAGTCACCTAATGAGCTCAAAGATACTCTGTAAATGAAGGGAGACAACTGCGACAACAGGGTCGTGATTTTCCCAGCAGAAGAGTCGACTGAAGACAAATTCTGTATGTCTGTGATGTGATGTATATGTGTGTATATAGAGCTCTATCATAATGACCGAGTCCTCATTTTGGCCATCTGGGAGGGCAAGAGTGAAGAACCATCTGGGGACTAGCTGTAAACCCTACCACCAGCCAACCAGGCCCCAAATCAAACAGCCACTCAGAGACAGAGAGTATAAAATAATGGCATGACTTGCGTTAATACAACATGACTTGTGCACATAGTCTAGAATTGCAGTTCGGTAATGGGTGAACATTTACGACGTGCCCCTGCGTTTTCGTTCAGGCTCCGATATGTTGTGCGTACACCCTTAAATTTACTCATTTGTTGCGCCTCATTAAGAAGTATCGGTTTCCACACATGTAATCGATACACGCTCTGATTTATCAGCAAGCGGAGGGTACTAAGGATACCCTCCAATTGGCCTTGCTGGAAAAAAAAGACTCAATGATGTGTCTGCCCTGAAGTTAATACAATTTAATATCTACCCTGGAATCCTTAGCTCAACCCTTACACAAGAGACTCAGAGGAGAAATATGAGAGTATTATGTCACATAGAAGGGAGGTAGAGACCAAGGAAAAGAGCGGAGGGCAGGAAGAAGTTCTTTGTCCTTTACTTCAGGATGGATTACAGATATTTCAACATGTGTATATTCTTCAGCACAACGTACCATGACGATTCCTCCTGACTGCTCTGCTGTGCACATACTCATGATGGGTGCCATGCCAATGGTGGTGCCCTGGAAATACACCCCACTAAGTGGGAGAAAACAGAGGACATCACATTATTAATATACAGTATGTGTTCACACTTTAACAGTCATTAAAGGCACGCTGGAGAGTTTTTTGACCACTAGCAGTGCTGTAGAGCAACGTTTTGACGACTGCAGAGGGCAGGTAATACAAATGTACGGTGGACACTTGTAATAGGTTGGTATTTCAAAGCTCATGTTTTTAGAATGTTCTTACATCGACTGGAAGCATCTCATTGCTTTGTTTAACATTCAAATGAGTATTTTGTGAGCGTTATTTTGTCAGCTGTCAGCATTTTGTTAGCACCTCATGAGGCTTTCACAACATGCCAATGGCTATGACTGATTCAAAAAATGTTTTGCAAACGTTTTATGAGGTAGGAAATTTAATTTGTTTTGGTGAAACAAAACTGTCTGTTGGTTATTAAAAATCCACACTGCAGGGTACCTCTGAGGGCAGCTCAAGAAGAACAGGAAATAGCAGTCATACTACAAAAACAGCATATTAAATTTTGCTTGGAATAAATAAGACCCAAAGACTGCTCCAATGACTACTATATAATTTTCTCTAATTTTGCGCTCTCAATAATTTTGGAGTAAAATCACACTTTTCAAACAGTGAATATGTCCTTTTTGAACACAACTATGCGCTACAGTAACAGCTCTACCTGATAAGCTGAGCATTGTCATGAGGCTTCTGAGGCAGCAGCTTGACCTTCCTCCAGTCTAGGAACTCATGCAAGGTGGTGAAAGGGTCCTGGGTGATGGGGCACTTGTCTATATCGCTCCACACCTCCAGGCCCACCAGAGCCACACGAATATTCAGAGCCCTGTAGAACTGATAATGCAGAGAAGGAAGGAGGGGGAGGGAGGGATGTGGTTTTACGTTAATGACTCATCTGTCTCCCCTAAATTTTCTTTTACCAATTTTTTTTTCACAGTACATTACCTATTAAAAGACAAATGCTATAAAGTAATCACTTAAAATGTGGCTCTGAACAAATCCTTAAACATTAATCACTGTATGACTTTCTATATGAATAAATCATCTTTGCCTTCTGTTTTATTAAACCGCCACCCACGGCACGTTTTATTACATCTGCCTTTTCACAACATTTCTCTGCCGAGTTATGGAATTGATCATCCATTCATAATCCAATCAGCTTCTGCTCGCAGGTCGGTTAATTCTCACCAGGCTTGATGTGACCTCTAATAAATCACATTCCAACACTACATTCCCTCGGTTGATTTGATTGTTACCTTGTCCACGTAATTGGCGATCTCAGCCAGCCGCTGCTTGACCTTCTCCATGTCCTTCCCTTGCTTCTGAAACTGAACAACACGACCAGGAAGAATAAAGCAAGGGGAGAGAGAGGTGATCCGTGCTCTTGAATGTTTATTATCACCAAAGACATTATTTGGGACATATTAACATTGTGTCAGCTCTAGAAATTTCTTCACAGGGTGTCCTGGAGTTATGCCACTATCACTTTCATGCTAATTCCACTGCCGCTTCTGCTGCAGCTGCTATCATCAAAGAGCTCCTCAGTGGAGCTTAGGCTAAAGAGATAACCTCAACCACCTTGTCTTATACCCAGCATTTATTCTGTCTCTGTGGCTCTCTGGGATTGGCTAAAGCATGTGACATTGACCTATATGTCTCATCTTACTTTCTTCACACTTTCTTCTTTAAGATCTTAAGCGCACATAAAGGAATAGTCTCATTTGTAAGTCAAGTGGTCAAATGCAGTATGCAGAAGGATGTAGCTGGAACTGGGGAGCAAAATGGATGAGCAAGTGAACACATCAGACGCGACAACAAGGCAATGGTGGAGCCATCTTATCTGTGTCTCAACGGGATGGAAGGGCAGCTAAGCATGTGACCTTTGAGACTCTTTCCTGTGGGATTTGATGGAAGAGGGTAAAGAGGTCAAGACTGTGTGACCTCTGCTTACCTCTCTGTTGTCAGCCACGATGATCAGCTCCACGTACTTGGTTGTAGTCTGGATGTGGCGTTTATGCTGCAATGGGAGAACAAAAGGAAGTGGACAGGGGATAGGTGGGTGTAAAGGAGAAAAAATATAGAGGAAAGGTCAAAAGAGTGCAAGAAAGGGCAGTAAATGGGAGAGGGAATGGAGTGTGGAAATGACAAAGTGATAAACCAAGAGATGGAAAGAGATGAGGAGGAGGAGGAGGAGAGAGTGAGAGAGAGAAGAAGAAGGACATTAGGAGGACGCACTTATCCACAGATTTCTGGAAAGAGCAGCCGAAGTTTAGTAGGTGGGCACTCAATACGGCTTTTCACCTGAACTACACTCCACACAAAAGGCGGCAGAAATGAGAATCAGCACAAAGCAATCAGCTGCACTCCACGTCTGACCCAGTAAGAGCCGCTAAGGTCACACGGACCTCCGATAACACTCCACAGGAACCAGCTTATTAACTACTAAATCAGTTTTTGGGCAGCGCTTCCTGCACTGTTAGCAGTACACAGAATAAAATATTTGCACCCCCCTGCTCTTCCTTCCAAAAACAAAGAGTATGTGAAGTATAGATTTATGTGACATCTCTACAGTGGGGGATGGGTTGGTGAGGATATGAAGATGTCCTAATAGAAGGAAACTGGTTTGCACAAAAATCTTTTAAAATACTAATTTTTTGCATATATAGCTCTTCATATAGGGCACTTAGAGCAGATTTCAAAGAAAAATGTGAGCCAGAATATAGACTTTTTTAAAAAACATAGAAGATCAGCGAAAAAATAATAAACAATAATAAAAAATATTAGCAGAAAAGTGAATAACTAATAAGAAAAGTATTTTAAAAATATTCAAAAATGGAGAAAACTAAAATATCTTCATATTAAAAAAAGAGCAAGTATGGAGATTGATGATTCGGGCTACTTCCAAATGTGTGACGAAGATGGCATCTGGCCATGGAGCAGCTCTTGCCAAGCTGCTCTCGTGTTGTGTGTTTGGGCACCAAGTCAGATTTGAAACGACTTTCACAGCATGTGAAACTAGGTTCTGTTTAATGTGCACATACACACATACACACACAGCAATGCACACAAGCTCACTTCATCCAGTCACACACACGCAGATCCTATACTATCCTGCTGGCTAAGTGTTTTGCCTTCACACCATGGCCATCTTTCAACCTGAGCCTCTTTATCCTTGCTGGCTTGGCAGCCTAGGTCCTCTCTGCTCTTATCTGCCTCTCCATAGATAAGCCAGGATGGGCAAGTGTGCTCTAAATGTACCCTATAGTGATTACCAAGTCTCTTGGAGGCCACTGGAGAGGAGATAGACATATGAACTCTATGTTCAGTGAACTTAATGAAGAACATCCCTGTACTTGAATTGAATGAAACGAGTTAGAGCTATAGATGTGAATTTACAACAGACAATTAAATGTTTCATTGTATTCATAAAACCAAAAATACATTTCTTTCTTTCTGTCAAATGGAAAACATTGATTTCTTTGTAAAGAAAAAAAAAAGACAGAATATTCTTCCTCCACTTCTTCCCTCAGGTCCTGTTCTGAACACCACTGCTGCTTCGATATTGGGGAAATTTAGGTGGCAAAGGAGGCCAATGCTTTTCTACAATTTATATGGTGAAGAAAACGTAGGAAAAAAGATCCACTTTCTAGCCTCACAGCTTTCAGCCACATCTCACAGTCAGTCTGCAAATAGAGTTTGCAGAGGTGTGGAAGAAGATGAATTACACTCTCTTCATACATAGTATGAGTGGTATTAAGTACTGTTTCAAAAGATCAAGAACGAACCTACATCCTCAAACAAACTTCACAATTTAGTTTAGGATGGCTGTTTTCAGTTCTTTAAATCCATATTCGCTATAGTCCACTTCAGAAATGATCCACCCCAATATTATGTTCTGCCCCTAAAAATTCTGTTTCAGTCATGGAAGACATTCTCCAATACACCACTTCATGTTGTGTTCAACTCTAACATCCTGGACAGTCATATTTTTGTCTTGTGACAATGGAGATAAGCAGGAACCCATGTTGTTGACGTGCAGTCCCTGTCAGCATCATATCTCTCTACCTTTCTCTACCCCATCTGACTCTCATCATCCAGGGGCACTCTGCCAGCACGCCTCTTTATCTTAAGACCCTCATGCAGGGCACATCACAGCTTATCAAAGCAGCAGCAGTACACCTCGGTGCCCCCGTGTAACATGCTGAAGTGAGCTTGCTTGCATGCCACAAAGTTCAGCAAATCTGACTTTTTATTCTCACTTATGGGGGTACATTCTTTTTGCTCCTGCAAAGCGACAATTTGTTAAAAGCGCTCATGCTACAAGCGACGATTTTTGAAATCATCCTTCTATGTGTTATCACTTTTTAATCACCTGAGGGATTATCATATTCGACCACCTCCCTTGCACGATCCATCTGTCTTCACTTAGTAGAGATGTTTTCCTTTCTAACTCATCTCGTGACATCTCTTGCTGTCTTAGGAGGGGTATGGACTTAGTATCTTAAACAAATGCAAATCACATTTTGATCAGATAAAACATATTAAAATACCTTGAAAAAACTGTAGGAGAATTAAACCATTTTTTAATGCTGGCATAAATCATCAATATGAGCCTTTTTCTTTGTTATTTTATTCTCCCTCTATTACTGTCAGGGGGATAAATGTGCATTGTGCCGTTGTCAGGATTTGTCAGCTTGTGCTGGATCATTGCAGAACTCTTAACACTGAAGGCAAAGGCTGCTATCTAAGCCAGCTCTATAATCATCAACAGGAATCGAACAGTTCAGTAAAACATCAGAGAAGCCCTATTACTGCATGAATAAATGGAAACTAATAATGTGAAAGGACAGGATGGTCGATGTTTTAGCCAGCACAGCCATATGTTTGGCCTTCTTCCCTAAAACACACTCATTATAACCTTAATGATTAAACAATAAAAATAAAAATCTCGGAAAATGGAAAGTCCCTCACATTTGTGTTGCATCACAATTATAAAATGCTTCGCCTGCTTAACCTCCTTTTGAGTACTTGACCATCAGTTTCATATCTTACACCACCCAAATCTCTGTGTCTGTCTGTTGACCTGATGAATCAGCTATGTTCATCCACTCCTGCCATTCTTCACAAGTCAGATAAAGATCACTGGAGTCTGTGTTTTCCACTTATCAGTGTTGATCATCTTTAAAGCCCTATTCTCTCTGAGAATAGAGACTCCCCTAGACCATGCCCCTTATGATTTATCTTTCTGCTCAGTGGGGATGCAAGGAGCATGAGTGTAGAGTGTGGGATGGAGTATGGTTTCTAAAAAAGCAATCAGTTTAATTCTGGATGGATGGGCCCTGCTAAAGGCATGATGTACTGTACAAATCTGCAGTCTGAACTCGCTTCTGAGCAAATGTTGCCACTTAACAGCCAATGTACTTTGCACAGGCGTTTATCAACCCCCACTCTCTACTCTATACACTCCATATCACTAATGGACACTGTTAGATCAGATGGAAAGAATGAGTGAATAATTCAACAAGTAGTAGCCACTTAAACATATAGAAAGCCACTTACCAATATCTACATTGCAAATTATCTTTTATAGAGAGGGTTAAGGTGAGCAATGTTTTACATTCTGTGCTGTAGGAATCCAAATACAGGCTGTCAAAAGTAACATCAACCATATTTTCCAGATTGACAACAAAGTTTCACCTTGGCTGTTTGGTCCAAGATGTTCTGTCTTCACATCCTTTTCAGAGCAGTGTGGTTAAAACGCTTGTGCAAATGTTTGAATGGCAAACATAAAGAGAAGAACCCAAGTGCTCAGTAATTTTCAAATACAATAAATCAAATGAACTTTAAGGTATTCTTGAGTCTAAAAAAAAACTACTCATTGAAAAGAAACATTCTTCAGACACAATAGTTTGGGCAAATAGAAGAGGCATGCTAAAAGCCTTGAGTCAGTCAGGCGTGGTAATTGAATGTTAAAAATGCCGACCTCACAGGGTCTTCAGGGCGGAAATAATGAAAACAAATTGATGACAGCTGGTTCACTATATAGACAATCCTATGGAAAAAAAACAAAATTGCATCACATAATGAAATGATCACAAACAGAGAGGAATACCTTCATTATCCATCCATCCATTACCTATACCTGCTTATTTTCTGCTGTTGCCAGTCTATCACATGGCTGAGGCCCAGACAACCACTTTCACTCTCACATTAATACCTATGGGAAATTAGGACACCCCCAGTTCACCCAAATTGTATGTCTGTGGACTCTGGGAGGAAGCCCATATGGGGTAAATATGACATCTCCACACAAAAAAGCTCGAGCCGGCCAGCCTATCGATTAAAACTTGCTGTGAGGTGACTAGCTACTGCAGCACCCTGTTGACCCATACCATGTCACAATGACATCAAGACAAAGAGTCAGTGGCTCTGTGACGCTATACTCAGGCATAGTTAGCAGGGATAATGCTTACTATGTTCATTATCTTAGTTTGGTGAGTTAGCATGCTAATATTTGCTAATGAGCATAAACACAAAATACAGCTGAGCCTGATGGGAATGTCATTAGTTTTGTATGTATTTAGATGTAAACCAAAGTCCCAGATATGGTACTTATGAAATCACCAAAGTGCTCACAATTGATCCTGAGGGGGCTTTAATGTCTTTATCAGATTTCATGGCTATCCAGCCAACCGTTTAGATATTTCACTAAAAGCCAAAAATGTCAACCTCATGGTGATGGGAAAGGAAAAACCAGTAGGATTCATCCTCTGGAGACCATGAATTTCTGCAAATAATTTCATGGCAATCCATCCAATAGTTGGAGATATAATAGAAATATTTCAGTCTAGACCAAAGTGGTGGATTTACCAACTGACCGACAGAATGGGTTTCCCATTCCTAGAGCTATGCCGCTAGAAGGGCTCAAAACAACAATGAAACAAAGCAGACCATGCAGTATAAAGGGAACTCCATCAATAGATACAGTCATGAACAATGTTTATATAAAAGAGTTTATTGATTTACTTCTGTGAATTGCTTATATAGTAAACCAAGGTTTAATCAATTTGACCTATTGAAGATCTACTGAGGTTGAAAGTGGTCAGCATTTTTGAACATTAAAGATTTAAAAAAAATGAAAGACCCTTCTCTTTGTTCTACCTCAGGGTGCCAGAAGAACATTTCTTCAGAGCGGAAAACTTTGGTGATTTATTAAACAAAACGAAAGACAGCGGATGCTCTGGTAATCCTTACCCTTGTGCTGAAAGCCCTGAATGGGCCGCCGTCTGCTTGTTCAGTGGGGAAGGATATGTTGAAATCATGGCCACAAGTGCCAGAAGCAAGACTGAGGTGTTCAGTTGTGTAGATCCAGTGAGTCCCGCCGGTGTGATCAGCAGATGGTTCCAGTACATAGGATCTGCCTTCAAGAGATATTAAACCCCTGCAGACAGAGGAAGAGATGCATGGAAAGCTCGTTCAGAGGTTTGACAAGATGACATGTCAATTTTTTAATAAATTGAAAATAATCGGATATGCAGCAAATAAAGAAACTACAACGTTCATTTTTGATTTGTCTGAAATGAAAGTGGTCCTGAATTATGTGCGACATCCAAATATTACCAGAAAAGATTATACATCATTAGTGGTGAGCGCACTCATCAGTTAATATAGTGCGGTGCAATAATGGTGGCTACCACTTGAATTAATAGTGCTTAGTAGTAGTGCCTCTTAGTGTTCCCATTGATGTGTTCCCCGTTTCCTCTTTCTTCACTTTTCTCATATTTAAATTCTGTGATTTAAAGTGACATCCTCATGCACTGAGTCTGGATAAACTGCGAGATTCTCACAAACCTTGCACAATATTCACAACCACATGAACTCATACTAAATCCCCCAAAAGCCCCAGCGCTGCCAACCCAAACCAAGAACAATTTGTCTCGGTGAGCAGGCCAAGTAGTGTGTATCTCTCTGTCAAAAAAAAGTTCTGTGCATCTGTCTTTAAGCCGACAGGTTGCAGAAAAACTGATATAAATAAATAAATAAATACATATAAAGCCCAAAGTCAACAGCAAGGGCTTCACAATCAGGAGAATCACTCCGCATAGGGTGTAGACGTTTGGCTGTTTTAAGAAAACATTCCTGACGGCGTCCAGTGATATTACTGCAATCATTACTCCTGTTTGACATCTGCAAACAGAGCGTTTCCAACACTGAAACTCCTCACTTGTCTAAAGCCTCATAATATGTCAACTTTACTGTATTTCAACAGTATATACAAGGTGTCATCTCAGTTTACTGGTAAAGTGAAATTTATTATTTACTGAGTTCAGTTGACATGCCATTCCTCAAGTTTGAGACTTATGACTTGGACTCAAGTCAGACTTAAAGGGAAACTTCGGTACTTTTCAACCTGGACCCTATTTTCCCATGATTTTGTGTCTAAGTGACTAATGGAGACAACAATTTTTGAAATTGGTCCAGTATTGAGCGAGAGCTCTGCAGCCGGCAGCCGTGTAATGTAATCCTTTGGCGCAATAGCGCCCCATCAATGCACGTCCACTAAAAGTGCTTGTATTTGCCACTGATAGGCTCAGATTTTTATTATAAGTGTCTGACAACATCATGGAAAGGACCATACAGAGAAATAAAACGTTTTTCTTTACCTTTCACTTGATCCGGTCTGTTTGTTACTGCATCTAACCAAGTCTTGCTCAAGGAGAAGTCTCGTTCTGAAATCTAATGTTGAGTTGTTGTCGAAATCAGCTAAATATTCAGCCATGACTTCGAGGATCTTTACATAACGCTAAGCTATGCTTTCTGTACTCCAACACAACATACTCCTCCTAGCTCCTTTCTCCAACTCAGTCATGGCTGAATATTTAGCTGATTTCAACAACAACTAAACTCTTGCAAGATTTCAGAACAAGACTTCTCCTTGAGCAAGACTTGTTTAGACACAATACAGACATACATTGCTGGTGCACTATTGCACCGTCAGATTACAGACCGTTTCGCAGCTGCCGGCTGCAGAGCTTTCGCTCAATACTGGATCAATGTCAAAAATTGTTTTCCACATTAGTCACTTAGACACAAAAAAATGGGAAAACGGGGACCAGGTTGAAAAATCCTGAAGTTTCCCTTTAAATGTTTATAACAATTTATTGCAACCTGAGTGAATTTTGTAGTTTTGTCAATCATTTGAATGGTTTCGATAACATTGTGCCACCAAAATAATTGATTAGAGAGGTTGTAAACAAGGCAACAGTTTAGCCAAAATTATCTAAACCCGTTTATTTAGGTTAGATATTCTGGAAGGTAAAACTTGATCCAGGAAGTTGGTCTGTAAATTGTTGTGGATGTTTATAACAGACAGTCTGGTTAGGATTTTTACTGTTCACCTTCATTCTCTGTGCCAAATAACTTTGGCTAAGATAGGGGTTTGTTTAAAACCTGTGAGATTGTCGGACTGCTCCTGTTTCTTGCCCTATGAGACTTCTTTTCAGCAATGTGGACAGTGAGGCAAAATGAGTTGGACTTGACTGCTGTGAAATTTGATTCATTTGAGACCTAAGAGCAATAACCTTGAAGTCTCATGCTCACTCGGTAAAATCCTGGACCAATAAATATAATTAACACAGAAATAGACAAGCCACACACAGTGACTATGTAATTATTAGGCCTAGGCCTTTAAAGAACTGGTGTCAGCTTCTATATCCAAAAAACTCAATCAACAAAGCTTTTAAAGGAAGATGTTCAAATGTGTCATTTTCATGGTCAGCATTCAGAGATCTGAAAGATTTGCAGCTTGACTTCTAATTTGCCGATGGAGACCTGGGACTGGTCCTAAGGGCTTGAGACCTGACTTGAGACTTGGTCTGACAGAGTTGAAACATGATCTAGACTTGACTTGAACTTTCAAGAAACTTAAAAACAGCTCAGTCATTCTCCTAAGACACCAAAGCAGGGAGAGTTGTTAAAGAGACAGCTTGACTTTGGGCTATGGGCTATCTAACTGTTTCTGTAGTGTATCACTAAGACATTAGACCAGAGGCATTGCCATGATAAAAGTGAAACACATTCTAACACACTTACTTAATCCCAGCACAGGTACTGAGGCTGACGTCTGAGTTGGCATGACCCTCCACCTCACCGTGGTAGTAGCAGTTTGCCTAAGGGAGCACAAACAAAAAGACTTCTAGATTTAAACTCCAAGACAGGAAGAATGGAACCAGTGTGAAAAAAAACATGTGTTCAGGTTTAACCACAGTTCAACAACACCAGTCCCAGCGGATAACTTTGAAATATGAGCAAATTAACTCAGGGGGAATAGTCTTTTGCAGGGTTAGCAGGAGACATTCCCACTCATCACCACAGGCTAATGATGGTTGAAATCTGTGCAGTTTCACATTTCCCAGCACAATCTTTACTTGCTGCTGCGTTCCCAGGCATTACCAGGTACCCGGTTTCATGGACCACCTGTCAAGCTGCAGCAGCAAGTAAAGAAAGTGAATTAAACCCATGTTTATTGAAGCAGACCTGGCAGCGAGAGGGTGGGGAGGAAGTGTCTGGTTTATTGTGAAAACAGTCTTTCTGCTACGACTGGATGGCCTTGCTCAGGTGAGGTCTGACCGACAGCCCCTCTGCCACCCTGTTCTGAAAAACAAGGAAATGTGAGTTTTCCACCCCACTTTGACTGCCGCTAAATATAGAGTGCAGGCAGTAAATTTAAATGTCCAGCCTCCCTCAAGGTGGCTAACGTGCAGTGGTTGCTGATTTTGCATGTTCAGTGTCAGAATGGGTTTCTGGTATTTATGGGGATTCTTGCTTAGTCTTGCATGTCAGCATGCCATCACAGTAATTCTGCAATAAAACTGTGATAATCCAATTAACAATTTCTCACTTCTAATGAGCTAGTTCAAACAGCATTGATTATCTTATTATCTGAATCTAGTAGCCTTCAACACAATTTTAAAAGGCAAGTTATGAATAAGTGAAAATTTAAAGCTGAATGAATCAATATTTTTATATTAAAAAATGATCAAATGTTGTACTACTTGTACTACTTGTAATACTTGTAGGAGCATTTTAATGTCTTTCAGCTCATTATTTTGGTTTATGGCCGGCAACTTTACTGTTAGATTCAGTCTCATGTTCCCATCAGCATAGTTTCCAGCCCCAGCAGGTAGCTGTTGTCAGCAAATAGTACACCACCTGCCCAGCACCAAACAGCTAAAAGACAAAACTAGCTGAAGACCAAACCACAGCTAAAAAAAAAAGAGTGAATATTTGACACAGATCCAAATGAATGCTAATGTTGCTCCTGCTCTTGTTTGCTCGATGTCTAATTAGGCAATTGTTTGCTAACACATTCACAATAATGACTTTCTACTATGATAATATTTCACTGTAAGACAGTCAGTGCTACATTACCAACTTGGACCCAGATCCAAAATGGCAACAATGTCTCCTAGAGAGTATTTTTATATACTATTCCAAAATGTATTTGGCAAAACAGTGTATTGCATTTATGTATTGCATTTACAAAATGCAAAACAGTCACAGTGTAAAACGTAATTTCTGGGAGACGGGGTTGAAATGGATTTGGATATCTGTCCCCAACCCTATCCCCAACAACATAATATCTTATTCAGAGGACATTTGAGATGCGGACCCAAAGCCTTGAAAGCCTCCACCTATTTGGCCACTTTCCATATCTCTACCTAGAGGTGTCTGAAAGAGAACAATCCATTATAGCCAAGTAACAAAGTGCAAAGACAGGACAACCCATTAGATGAAATATGAAATTTTAGCATAGTGGGGAGGAGCAGGGCTGGATTTAGTGCACTGAGTTAATGCTATCACCTCATGTTTCTTTGATGAGATCATGACTGTGATGCATTGATATAAGGGATATGAATAGATTTTCTGTTTCTAAGGTTTCTGCAGAAAGAAATGAGGAAGGAAAGTGCTTACGCATTCATATCTGAAATCAGGAAGATTAATAACTAATACCCAGATTATTGTGGGAGGCAACCTCGGGTGTGAACATTACATTGTTTGTCATAACTAGGTATTTATTATTCCAAGTTAACTCTTTAATATCCATGCTAGTGATTCGTATTCCCAATAGATGGCTTTTGTTACAGCACATGGCACTCATTTATTGTATTATACGTGGACTGGGATTGGGTTTAGTGAGAAAGGGAGAGGACATAAAACAGACAGAGGGAACTGAAGGAGGGTTGACTCACGCTTAAGTCACTCACAGCAGTACCTTGCCTTTGACACACAACTGAACCCTATATCCCTTGCCCAGATCACTATATCAGTCTCCTCCCTGCCGGCAGGACAAATAAATTAACTACGGATCAGGCTCACAAGTTCTGGTTGTTTCCAGTAAAAAGACCCTCCCATGAAGAACTGGCTGTAGTCAGAAGAGAGGAATGAGAGCAGAGATGGATTATGAAGGGTATCCTGTTCTCAAGTTGGTAAGACTTTGTGCAGGTACAGTGGGTTACTGTCAGTAAAATTACACAGCTTCCCATCATTGGTCCACCCATCTAGTGCGGAAATGATTTGCAAAAAACATGTTGACAAACATGTTGCAAAAATCCCAAATGTTTGCTAGTTTCAGCTTCTTAAATGTGGGGATTTGCTGCGTATCTCGGTTTCACATGTGTTTAATTTGAATATTCTGGACTGTTTGTCCTTGGGCTCTTGAAAATTGCATTTTTCCTTATTCTCAAACATTTTATAGAGTCAATGACTAATCAGTTAAATAAATTGTATCCATCCATTCATGCCATACCTTAGCTAGCTAAGCTATGGACTCTCACTGTCTCAGAGCCCACCCTGAGCTGACCCAGTCCAGCTCCTTCATTGTCTTCATGCTCTGGAATTGCAGCAAATTCTGATATGCAGGCCGAGCCCAGTCGGTGATGGTCCAGCTCTACTCTCACAGCCGTCTCAAATGGAAAACATTGTTCATCTTACTGTGTGGGTTGGACATTATTGAATTACATTAATCTCCGCTTTTGTGGATTTCAGCTATAAGTAGGCCAAGCGTTTTGTACACAGACCGCACAAGCTGTCTATTATTATGCTTTCTGGTTATATGAACAGAAATTACACGAGTAATTGCTTTCTAAACTATAGATGATCAAATCCCTGAAATCAGGCAAACAGGTGGAAGCTTTTGAGGCATAGAAACTGTTCTAAGTAGACCGGCTACATCATACAAATTCATCATAGTCTTGCTTTTTCTGAACCTGAGAATAAATATCCTTTCATAAAGGGATATTTATGGAATCATTCAAGATAATTGAAAAAATCCACTGTTTTTCAAAGCAGAACCTTTTTTTCTAGGGGAAAACCCAACTGAGCTTAATGAAGATGAGAAATACTTATTCTGAATATTCAGAATCACAACACTGAAGCAAGTCACAAGAAAACGAAAAAAGACGAAAACTCAAACCCAGAAAAAAGAGCCCCGCAAAAACCGGCAGGTGCAAATATAATATCCATTTAATCACATAAGACTAATAACATAAATGCACAACTCTGAGTTAATTTGTGCAAGGTCTCCGTTCTGAAAAACTATTTGCTAGCCATTTTTTCATCGCCTGCTTAAAATTTCTTTCTGCTTCAATGAGTTTCAGCTACACTGGAAGCTTATTACAGTCAATTGAAGACATGTATAAAAAAGGTATTTTTGCCGATTGAACTCTGTCGTGCTGCCTCTTGTTGCATAGTTGTGATTTTCTCTGAAGCGACTGAAGTATTTGGACAGATATTTGGGGATCTCATTAGTCCCAACTTGATTTGTATGACTCTTTTTTCAACTGGCAGACCATTAAGTTGTTGAAAATATGCTGAATCAAGACGAATACAGGGACGTAACTTTAATACAACCCTAATTCACTTGTTTTGGGCAGTCTGAAGTTTATTTTTGATGCGCTGTGGTGTACTATTAAACCAGGAGGTGGCAGTATAGTCAAAGTGACATTGAACTAATACTCCAGCTAACATTTAGGTGTTGAATATTTCAGTCAGTGTGACTTCTACGGTGCACTTAGTTGTTCACTAATTCAATATTTTCTTGCAGACCTGCGTAACAAACTTTTTTTGGGGGGGGATGTTTTTAAGCTTATCTATTATAAAAGACTTGAGCTGTTCCCTAAAACTGAGTCTGTTCACCGACCTCTGTCCACCTTTTATTTCATCAAATATGAATCTGTTAGCCCACGAAGCAGAAAACAAAAATGGGCCCACTCACCTACACGCGCTTCTTTATACGCAAGACTGCTCAATTCCAGGTGGTTTCAAAAGTGGGTCTAATTACAGCATCATTTTTTTCTTGACGTCATCAGTGACCCTAATAGGAACACAATGAAGCAGAACCTGACAAGAAGAAGAGGTTGATGTTGGTGAATGCTGGCCTTTTCCATAAAAGGCCAGCATTCAGGAGCGCCTCGGTAGCCTACTTGTTAAGTGGCATGCCACATTACCGCAATGTCTGTGCTTCGAATCCGGCAGCGGTTCTTTGTTGCATGTCATACCCCACCTCTCTCTCCCTTTGTTTCCTGTCATCTCTTCACTGTCATTATAATAAAGGAATAAATTTCCCCCCCCTCCCCCCCAAAAAAATATACACAGTAAATAAAATATATATATATATATATACATATAAAGGCCAGCAATCAAAAGAGCTATTGGGTAGGTGATTAAGAAGAGAACATCACAGACTCAAGATCATAAGTTTATTGAGTCAGCTTTAATAAAAAAAAGACAGAAAATTAAAAAGTTGTTAAAAACATACCGTGAAGTTGTGAGAGCCTGTGACTGCACTGCCGTCTTCCAGGTAATGGGTTTCTGTATAGTTACTTGCAAACAGCCCCCTAGAAAGGATAAACAAAGACAACAAACACTCAGAAGTGACCCTAAGGGGCTTCATCCAAAAAAAATCAATCACAGTGTCTTAAGCCGTTCCACCACTGCCAGACCTGCATGGAACATAAACAGCCTGATGTGATTTAAAACTTAACCCTGCTTTAGGAGAGCATAAATTGAACTGAGCAGCTGTAGGCATCAAGAAAGAAAATAGATAAAAAAAGGGGCTGCTGTGACGTATTCAATTAAACTGCTTTCACACCACATGCAGGCACCGTGAACAGGCATTCAATATCAATCCATTCTCATTCCCTGTGATGCAGCAGAACAGTAATTAGCTTACATATTTTACTGACAATACTGCAGCAAATAATAAGCAGATGAACATAATAATATAATCTGACAAAAATGGCAATAGTGAGATTGTGTTGACAGGAAAACTATGAAGAAATCATTTTAAGTTACAGATGGGAATCAATAACCCTATAAAGTGACTCTCTGAGGTTACCCAGTGATCCATTTACAGTTTATGTCTAGAGAGGACAATAAATCAACACAGCAAATCTTTGCTGCAGGCTTTCTTCCTCCCTCTGTAATAATTGGTGAAAGTGCAGAATAAATTCAGGGGTCGATACCATGTGGGACTGTGGAGATTACCACAATACCTGAGTAATAAGGTACCTAACCCTTTTTTCCCTCTAATTTCGACCAAGTGCTCACTTATTTCCATCACAGCGAACTCAGTTTTGTCATTACTGCTTCACAATCAAAGCTTTCGACCAGCCAACCACTGTAAGGCTTTTATAGTGAAGCTGCAGCTTCCTGTACTATCAGTTAACATGATGTTAGCGGGTGGGTGCCAACCAAGCAACGACTACCACTGCTTGAGGCTGAAGCCAATGAGAAAGTACCTCAAAGTGCAGTACCACCTACGGCCACTAGATGCTGGGTCCAATTGACTCCTACTCAAAAAAGCATCAACTTCTCTCTAGAAATACTAAGTCAGTCATTTTTTTCACTGTCATTATGGTCTCAATCATTAAATTCAGGCCCTATAATAAGTGGTGATTTTTGGAAATTATTGCTCTGTATAAGATTTGAAGACTTATAGTAGCTTTGATGTCTGCCGTGTGGGTTTTGATTGACAGCTGTGATTGACAGTTCACTCTCCTGCTGCTCTCCCTGGCTCCGGGACTCGCACTTGTTGGACTATTGTTGAAATATTTTGGTAAGTTTATGTTACTTGATTATGATACCTGCCATGTTAGAACAGTTTAGCTAAAGTAGCTAACAATGGCCCAGTGTGCCTAGTAAGGCAGCGTTCTTCGTCCATTTTATATGCAGTCCATGGTGCAAAATATGCCTTTTTGTAATAAAGATGTGGATCTTTGAACGATTCTTGTGTAAAATTTTAAATATTGCAGGGAGAAATTATAAAAGAAGAAGAAACAGCTACAATGAGCTACCAACACATCACCAAGTTAAGCAATACTTTTTACTGTGTTAGTGTTTTATGGAAAACAACTGACATTGTACCCATATCTGGAGATCTGATGACAGTTGTTTGTGGGTGGCTATGGTACATATGTGGGAATTTGTCATGCATGTTAAATACATTTTTTAAAACTTCAGGTATATCTTCGCTGAGGGACATGTATTTTCAACTGTCTCACTGGCAAAGTTTTTTTCACCAATAAATTGGTAAATATGTTTCCTCCTGGGAGCTTCAGAGCTATGAGGAAGAGATTTCAAAACAGAAGTACTGTATTTGGAATGTGTTTGGAAAATACTAAACATACAGATGAACATCAGAGAGGTAGATTGTGCTACAGGAGTAGCTTGAAAAGTTTCAATGGACATTTTGTTGCTTTTCTTTTGTGCTGTGGCTATGGGTCACAATTAGTGACCCATAACCACAGCACATATTATAGCTGTTACTATTGCGAATTCAAGCACACCACAGCTGCCCACCTTCAAGAAGCAGCTAACCACAAAACTTTTAGAGCCTCTTGTAACCTTTTCTGGTGATTATTTGATTTATGATTGAGTACTGTAAATCACATACTCACTGAGCTGTGCTCTCCTATCACCATGGTGTCAAAAAAAATCTATACTGTCACAGCCCCACTACAATGTTGGCTGCCCCTCTTGTCACCCACAAAGGTTATTGAGGATCCATCCTCTTTCTGGCAGAGGGAAGGACACTCAGCTGGAGGATGAACAGCAGACAGAGAGATCACCATATGAGCTGAGATCCAAAAAAGCAATGTGGAACCCTCCTGGGTAGATTATTACAGCATGAGCATGTGTATTTATGTACATGTTTTGTGAGGAAGAGAGTGTCTGTGGCCTATGTGTGTATGTACATACTGTAAAGCGATACTAATGAACACTACAGGACACCAGCAGATGGTTGGCTGGTGCTAATCCACAGCAGAGGAAGAAACCTCAGCAGGCAGCTGGATTCTCTTACTGACCTCACCGCTGACAACTCAGCTGGGAGTGTCAGCTGTAACAACCCGGGGATGGGGCTTATTTTGTTTGGGAGCTGTCAGCGTGAGACACAATGCTTCCCCGCCCTCTACTCCTCTACAGAGCCAAAGAGCTGGTAATAATCATTGGATCAAAGCGAGGCCAAAGAGTAGAGAGAGCCAAATAAAATGATGTGTTTCTTCAGTCTTAATTAGGTCTGTGCTCTCAGTCGGACACACAACCTCAACATCTGCCCACAACAGACAATTTAGAGTGGTGAGTGAGTGTGTGTGTATGTCTCTGCTCACCGCTAACGCTCCAGGAGTGTGCGGGTATGAAAGAAAATGCTGCAGACACCCATGTGTCATCCACATGTTTCATTTAGTGTTTTTTTGTGACTTTCAGTGGGTGAGCACTGGGGTTTAGTGTCTTGCTCAAGGACATTAAGAGGACATTAAATCTTGTTGCATTACAACAAAGGCATTAGTATGCCACCAGACACATTTCCTACTTTCAAGTTAGCCCTCAGTTTCTATTCATTTTAATCGACTCCCTCAAGTGTTAAAGCATTCTCGAATGTAATGTTGCTTGATTACAATACTTGCCCTGTTAGCACAATTTAGCTTAAGTAGCTAACATTAGCTCAAGTAAGCTAGGGTTCACTTTGATCCGAGGCATGTGGGGCATGTCTCCAGAATGTAAAAGGTGACACCCTGCACTCTTTATTTGGAAAGTCTTGGCTCCAAACAGAAAAAGATGCAAACCAGTCTATGATTTAGATATAAATTCATTCCATTTAAGGTATGTTTAACTGCTCATTGATGCCATGTTCTTCCTCCAGCCGGAGAAAATTAAGTTTACCCTTAGAAGGTAAATGGACTCTTTCTATAAGAGGTGACAGCCTTTTCTAGCACACTTCCAGAGCCTGTCCACACTCCCTTTGGATCAATGACTACTCTGACTGTTTGCTATAACCAAATATTTGTACTGGTGTCTTCATAGTGTTTGATGATGTAATCATACTTTATATCTTGTACATTATTCCACTTGATTTGTATGCTTTTGTTTGGATACTGACTTTTCCCCTCAGTTTTTAAATGTGTTTATTTTATTGAAAGGTGTGGTCAGGATAGAGGCGCATTCCTGTTGGGTTAGACCGAGCAAGTCTCACCTCTCTGTAAGTGAACTTTCTCACTGATAGTTTAATTCAAAACAAAGATTGACTGACCTACAAATTGGGTAAGACAAACTTTTTCTGAACCAGGACTGGAACCAAAAAGTTGCCCTGAGATCCATTCTAGTAGAAAACACCGTCCATGTGCATATCATAATATAATAATTGGAATTCTTGCACTGTAAGCAAGAAAACTCACTAGCTAACACAAAGCATGACAGAGGAAGAAAACTGAAAACAGTTCTTTACTTCTTTGCTCCTTGTACATGTATTCCCCATTATTCCTGCAAACTATACTACTGTAGACCAATTCTTTGACTGGTATCCTATATGCCTACAGTGCCAACCCACTGGATATGTAACTGACTTGAATGACTCATCACTAGCATTCCCAGGCTGGTAACTCACATAGTTAGTAGCTTCATAGCATACTACATAATGGGTGCCAAGATTAGATTGACTCCTGGCAACGGTGGTTAACACTTTTACTTTAATGAGGAAAGCATTATGCAAATGTACACTGCAGAGTTAGGGGGAATTCAAGTTCAAACTCAGGTTTGAACTCAAACAAACAAACCCGGAGTGCAATCGGACTGAGATTATGTTCACTGAAATGAATAAAACTACTGGCTGCCTGAAAGGAAGGAAATCCATAAACCGCCAGATATGAGCTTGCATAATGCAAATTGCACTACACACATACACACACACACATAAGCAAGCATAGAGAGGAACACCAGGAGTACCATTTGCAACACAGAGTGAGCAAAATGTGGATACACATGGACAGAAAAGCTCTCACTGCAGGTCACCCAGCCAATAAAACATTATTTCTTTATTTATTTGATAATACTTGAGGGTGAATCCCTTCTTGCCGAGTGATGAACCATCAGCCAACTACATTCTGTGTCTAATTCCACAAGCTACCCACCCCACATGGCAACGGCAGCTCACTGTTTATCAATCAGTGGGAAGTTAATGAGGCATGGGGAAAGAGAGGGGACAGGGGTTCACACCCCCCGTTTAAAATGCATTACCCACGGGACGGGCCTCCAGCAGGGCTCCGACTGAATGACAGTAAAGTCGGCGTTGGGGAGAGGCATCATGAGTCACCAAGAAGATGCCACGTTCTGGCTGTTAATGCCAAAGAACCTGTCCCAAGTGTAGACAGGCTGACAGCCAAACAGCCACAATAACTGCCAGTGTGAGTCAACAAGAAGGAGATATGGCTGAGATTTGTGCCACTGCCGCATGAACTTGTCTTAAAAACTCTGATGGAAAAATATTTAACTTCTCTGCGTCAGTTAGACAGGTACAATACCCATAATTACAGTTATGTTTACATCTTGTCATGCTGTCTCCAGGCTGAACGAGACAAAATACCTTTTTGAAAGAAAATATATTAAGTGAGGGAAAGAGTTAGATTTGCCTGTCAGTAGATTTGACAACACAGACAGAAAGACAATGAAGTCACTTCAAACTAATCCTGAATGCCAGCAACTAAATGCCACTTCTGTTCATTTTGCATTAAATTATCATATTTTTTTTCTGTTGTATCTCTGTTCGATATTGTCAGCCCCTTCTGTCTGTCTTTGTATAGGGAAATAACAGCAGGATTTATGCTATGTCTTATCTAAATGGAATAGATTCACATACAGAATTAAATGTCACAGCTAACCATTCAAACACATTCTCTATCGTGAATGCTCTAATTGAGAAAATACGGCCACGCTAACCTCTGAAAATTAATGTCTTTGGTGATTTATCAGCAAATTCCATCTTTCTTTTACATGTGGTCCCAATTGTTAGTGTTTATTCTGCTTGTATGTAAGGAGAGTAAATGGAGAGGTGTGTGAGATATATTAATTGCAACGGGCTTGATGAATTGGAGTTAGTCTCTAATCAATCAACAGCAAAAGGGAGGTCTCATTTGTAGGTGAGTGCTGACATGACCTAGAAAAGAAATCCCAAAATGTCGAACATTCTACCTGGCAATCATGCTGGAGGAAGTATTTCTCAGCGTTTTATATGTTAACAAACATCGGTTTTCCATTGATTATGACATACGATGGTACATGTAAGTCCTGCACAAATGGTGATGTGATTATGGCAATAACTACACATCAGAGTATACGGACATGAGGCGAGCTAAGCTGAAGTCATGCACGGGTCATAAAAACACATTCTCAATGGGAGAGAGGAGAGTTCAGACTGCTTGGGACACTTTTGATCAACTCTTGGAGGAAAAACAAAGCGCTGAATTGATTATGTGACTGCGAGCCAAGAAAAGAAACGGAAATCTTATTGTGAGAAAGAAAAGCATTCCCTCAAAACTGTTGTCAGGTGGCTTAAAAATGGAGTCGCAACCATGGGGAAAATTACAGGATAGTAGAGCCAATGCGTATCATAGAATATAAAATAGACCATGTTTAAGTCAGTCGTCACAAATGGATTTTCAACTTCACGCTCTGAAAAAATCTCCCTCTTCTCTTGATAAGGTGTCAAACTAGGCTGTAAGTATACTTGAGCAAAAAAAAAAAAGTACACAATCTGTGACAGTAATAGAAGCGCTTTAAAAAGAACATGAACTTCCTTTTTTGGAGAACACAATCTTAATTGACTTGCTATGACCAGTACATTGACACCACAGTCTTCATTACCATTGTTGGAATACAAGTTGGATCAATGTGCAGTGATTTCCCAGTCACAGGCTCCGATATGTCTCATTAAACTCAGACAACCTAATCAGGGACTTCTGGACAAATCCTAGAGTTAACTATGATAAATGAGAAGCTAGGCATTAGGCCTCTGGAGAGCAAGTAGCTCACTAGTGCTTGTAAGCCCTGTTCCATAACGGAAAATTATTCAGAACAGATGTAAATATAAACATTTAGCGCAGATGAAATCATCAAAGAAATACGTTTCTTGTAAAACTTAATCTAGGAGCTCCAATTAGTACATTACATTTCAATGGAGAGACTTGTGAGGCAATGTGGTAGTAATAATGTCCCCCTGCTTTTATGTGGCAAGTGGCAAGAACCCAGCTTCACTTGGAAAAAGCGGGGAGAAAGTGGGATCATGTGCATGAAAACCCTACAATAGTGCAACCCCCCCCCCCAGGCCAAAAAAACCTTGTCTCTGTCTTAGAAACATTTTTTCCAGGAGCGAGGGAAGAGGGCCAGTCTTCCTGGCTGTGATCTGTCTGACATCAGGTACTGTTGCAGGCCAGTGCCAAGTAGAGCAGAGAAGCAGAATTCCCCCTGCTTACCCTGAGCTCAATGCAACTCCCAGTCTTTCACGAAGCATGTCATGAACAGAGCCGTTAGAGCATGCCAGCCAATGATTTCTGCTCAAGGAGGAGGGAGGAAGGGGGGGAAAAAAAGAGCAAAAAAAAAAAAAAAAGTCAAGGCAGATGGTTTTGACTTTATTTATATAAGCTGCCATGTTCAGTTGGGAGCTAACACGCAGCTCAGTGGCGCCCCTGGCTCAATGATCGACTCTCAGTCCAGCAGCAAAGACATCAAGGCAAAAATACAAAAAAATGTGTTTTGTAGCCCGTGTCAAAACAGCCAGTTGTGTTGAACGTGCAAAAATGAGAGCTTCTCATGTTTATTTTACACAGAGAAAGCAGGTCGGGCTTTATCCTGCTTCAAACTCATCATAACAGCCTCATTATGATTCTTTACACCTGCGTGGCATCCCACAGTGGTTAATTGGTCAGTGAGATGGTCAAACAGAGTAGCCATTTGCAGCAGTGGCACGCAATTATTGCAATGACTGTCACTTAGAGATTGATGTGGTTAAGCCCAAGGAATGCCCTGTGAAATCAATAAAGTGTCATCTCTGTGTAATGTCTCTGTGATGGATGAATCCACGGGATCCCAATTACAGAGACGGGATGATGAATTCCACCCCGACAATGGAGAAGATAATTGGAATTAGGGCTGAAATGCAACACTAATCTTTGATAAAATGCTAAGATAATGATGCAGACTATACTGAGATACACATAAGTCTTTTAATAACTATTAAAAAATAGAGTATGTTTTCATTTCATTTAAAGTGTAAAAACAGAGAAGATGCTCCGATAACCAAAATTATTTAGAAATAAAAAACACTTACATCTGATAGAAGAAGTGAGCCATGTTCACTTCTACAACTATGCAGCTAAAAAGACTAAGTTTGTACATCAAAAAAGACAATGTGATCAGTGGACCAAAAAAATAGAGAAAAAACAGATTTGCTGGTTAGCACCCTCCCATCTCCAGGAATCATCTTGTGGGACATACACACAGGAGGTCTGCCCTCACCAGAATAACAACAGCATTGGTCATTTGTTTAAATGCTTAAAAAGACCAATGTTTATGTTTATCCGTCAAGCAAGCTCTAATCGTTGAGAGAATAATGACTCGGTGCAAGTGGCGTGATACTGATACCACCACAAAAGCTCTTAAGCAGGAGGTCGGAGTGAATGTTGCATGACCACGATCTTTCTCTACTCTTAACAAAGTTGTTTCGGTTGCCAAGGCATTAACCAAACCGCAATCACAAAGCAAGCAGATCAGGAAACACTCTTAGATCACTTTTGGAACAGCCATGTGGGTCGTTTTTTGCAAGGCGCATAGAAATTTACATTTAGGTATGAGGACTTGTTTTGCATCCTGTGTCACATTCGGCACATGTGCTGCTGCCTCACCACATTATGGGAACACTTTGTCTCTCATTGCACCACAATGCAGTGTGGAGTGACACATAGTCCAATCATTCCAGTCTGACAAGCACAATGAAACCTTATTAAAATGATAAAAAGCCATGTTTGTTTGACATTTCATTGGTTGGCTGATTCTACGACTCATTTCTAGACACGGGCTCTTTTGTAAGAATCGCAAAAGCATGACTTCAAACTGTCTTAACACAGGATAACTAAAAGAAAACTTTGACTCAGATAGTAGACTGCTGCCTTTACTCATAATTGTCAGTTCCCTCTTTTGTCTCTTTGCCTGTTGTCATTTGTCGACATTGTAACATCACATCTGGCTCTCATGTGTTTTGCTTACACCACAGAGTCTGTCACCCCAAGGCATGCATGTACACACCAAATGGGACGAATGGTGTCTATGACAACCATCACCCTACAAGTCGCTCGTTCATGGGTTACAGCAGGGCAAGTCTCTCTTACTTCTTCTAAAAAGACATTTATTGTCATTTTATTGCCCATGATATCACCGATCCCCAAGGGTTCGGGGAAAAGTAATCACATGTGACTAATCAAAGACAGTTGATGGGCACAGTTGGAACTCTAAAATGCTCCACTTCAGGTCAAGTGGAATATGAAGCTTACATTCCTTATGCTTGTAATTAAGCAAGTGATTGTGACTAAATTTAAGCTGAAGGAAAACAAATAAAACAGATAAATCCTGGCAGTTTGTCTAAGGTGGATGTTTTTTTTCCCCCTCTTTCTTTTTCGTGGCATGGCCCAGTGACACTGTTATCTGAAACTAATTATTCCGGGTGCCAAAGCAGCAGTTTCTCAAATCGCCTTTGTTGCTGTGGATCACTGGAGGGGAGATCCTTCATCCTGCTTTCTACTCCTATCTGCCCCCGGGGCTTCTGTTCCTCTGTGGCAGAGAGCGTGCCTCTGCTCTGCCTCTTCATCTCCCTCAGGACAAGCTCCGGTTGTGTGTGTGTGTGTGTGTGTGGGGGTGTGTGGGAGAGATGGAAGGAGAGAGTGCGTCCCTGCTCGTATGTAGGAATGACTACATGTGATAGTACCTCGGCATAATTTATGCTTGTCTGCGTGGGTGTGTATGTACGCATGTATGTGTGTGCTTGTACACACACAGGCATAGCTGCCTGTGCTGTTTCCACAATGCAGATTGTGTTTGTGTTCCACACACAGCAGCTCACAGCTTATAATATACCATGCAACACATTCTTTTCTTTCAACACCATCAGCAAACCACAACACTCCCTGGCTGATTTCCAGTCAACTTATTCAACTCTCAGTGCACCCTACATTGGAAAGTCAGTAAGGCATTATAGAACTGTAATGCCTTCCTGGAGTATTTAGCAAATTCTGAAACAAAATTTTAAGTGTTGGTTTACCAGTAGTTCCTTTTTCACTGGAACTAATTTCTACTAAAAACAGTCTTTAAAAAATCTGCTGACAGTGAGGTCTGTGGGTTTTCCAGAGTAACAAGGACACTGTGTCAGGCAAGAGATGCTGAATTTAAATAATTTTTTTATATTACTGTGGGCACCACAAACAAAATCTAACTTACCTCCATTCTATTGAAGCGGAGATTGAAGGATAGATACCTCAGACCCTGGGCAAATAAAACTATCTGCATGGCAAGATAGAAGCAAATGAGAAAATCTATTTTTTGTAGTGTGGGTGAACCAACCCTTTTAGACACATTTTGATATTCATGTCCTCTAGCCTGTAGCAAAATCAGGGAATACTGAAAGCCTACAGATGGAAATTGACTAGATTTATATTCCCTTCTGTGGATACATTCCAAGTGGAAACAATAATCTTTATGTGCAGCTTCAAAACAATTAATTGCATCACAACTTCTCTGTCTGTTTTTCTACATCTTTTTTTAATCATTATGTGGGTTAAGGCTGAGAATGGGAGGAGGGACTGAGGAAGGGGTGAATGCAAAGTCATTTTCAGAACGGGTCATGCTAATGCAACAGCTTTGAGCTTTCCTATTAATTCAAATGCTTTGCAAAGAACTGGCCCAAGGCCCAAAGCTCATGCATCTATATTCATTGCAACCTAGTGCTTGAACTAATGAGCGACTAGGGAACTTCAAACAATCAAGCCTATCATTCTTTTCACAAGGTAAACGTGCACACAAAAAAGCAGCATTTCAATTAATTAAACCTGTCTGTACTTATACGCCCTCCCCCCCTTTTTTTTTCCTGTCCTTCTCCCCGCCTTGCATGCCTTCGGGGAAATCAAACAATTAAGAACTGAATACAAATTTACTCTCCCTCCCTTCATGTCTTTCACTCCTCTGATTGTGTCAGTGAGGGAGATGTCCTCCTTCTTTCTAATAAAAGTGTGATTTTGATGTATTAGGTGGGTTTGGTTGTGCACCCTGACCCAGCGTTCTCTTAGGAGATGATTGACAGCTGAGAATGTGCAGACAACACCGAGAGAGGAGGGCTACAAGATCAGAGTTGGAGGAGACAGAACGAAAACAACTCAATTATTTAAAGAGAAATTAATCTTGCAAGGTTAGAATCCACATGCGTTTGCAGCAGGTGTTGTCTGTACTACGACGAGGAATTAAATGTCCAATTTATTAAGCAACACAATACGTTTATCAACTGCTGTGCATTCATAAATTGCTACCAGCGTTCATTAAAACTGACTTCCGCAGTGAATGCTGACAAAAGACTGTGTTATGTTATGCTTCTTATGCATCATATCACCGTTTCTAAAGTTGGTGATTGATTTCCCAATAGCGTTCTGGTTGCTCGTCGATCATCCGTGGTCCATTGATCCCTGGAAGGAATATTGCTCCTCATGTTCAGCTGATGCACCCAGGACGTGGAACATTATTGGCTTTTTCTGACAGACTGTTTGTAGACATCACATCATACATCAGAGCATGCAGATGGAGCACACAACTGGGGCCCGTTCATTTTACGGCATCGCTGATCTATCGAGCATTAAGACAAGGTGAGCATGGTCGATTTGCACCAACATACAGCACCATCAGTGTATTCATTTTCATTGGTATTTTGAACAAAATCAATCGCCAGACCAGGGTCATAGCCAGGGTTGTAAAAATTCTGTGTCTCCCCAAACTCACAACCACATAAATCCCCTCTCCTACCTGACCAGACACCAAAACAAAAAGCCTCTAAAATTTTAGAATTTTTGGATTTTTCATATTTATCAAAATGAAGGTGTTTGCTGTGCAGTTTCAAAGTTTTATTCAAACTGAATATTTTATTCATCCATTAATATAACAGGAATCAGCCTCCAGTATCAAATACACATCATGACACATTACTAGGATGATAAGGGAATAGTTAATACGTTTATTCAATTTCTCGCCATTGGTTAAATGAGAAGATTGATAACACTTTCATATTTGTCTGTATAATATGAAGCTGTAGCCATCAGCTGGTTAGCTTAGCTTAGCAAAAAGACTTGAAACAAGGGGAAACAGTTAGCCTGACTCTGTCTGAATGTAACAAAATCAGACTGCCAGCATGTCAAAACCTAATTAATTATCATGCTATATCTTGTTTGTTTAATCAAAAAAAAAAAAGTGTAAAAATGACATTTTGTGGTTTTACATGGGGTCATGTGCGGGACTATTTCTTGGCTGGCCGCAGTGACTTCCTGGAGTCTCTGCTGTTTGCCTGGCAACCATGATGTTAACGACACGATTCCAGACTGCTGGCTCTAGCTCTTTATTGAACTGACACACATGAGAGTCGTATCAATCTTCTCATCTATTCTTGGCAAGAAAGTGGATATGAATATTTCCCTAAACGTCAAACTATTCCTTTAAGTCCCTCCAGGTTGCGAAAACCCCCACTTTTTCTGAAAAAATACAGAGGACATGTCCTCATTGTCCTCAATAATAACTATGTTCCGCCATCAGACAACTGGGTCTACTACTACCCAATATGCTTTTTTGTTTTTCAAGAAAGACAACCTCTATAGCTTTTCTCTCGCCTCATGTGTCACCAAATTTTAAAGGGAACTGTGACATGGACTCGGGCTTTGATTCCATGGGGTCCCTGCACCCTGAAGCAGTCCACAGCCTCTTTATCAAACCCTGGCAGTTCCTATTGTTGTTGGCAGCTCACCCCTGTCCCCAGCGCTAGAGGGATTAGGTGAGAGTGAGTGAGGAGGAGTAAGGAGGCCAACCAAAGGAGACCCTGCCATGTTCCATACCCCAACAGGGAGTTATTATAAGTTGCTGACGGCAAGAAAATAAGTGAGAAGGGAGAGAGATGGAGGCAGGTAGACAGAAGAGGAGGGGGACTGCTTTCACACCTCATCTGACAAAGCAAAAACACCAGAAACCTCAACTCCAGTCATCACACATACTTCCCCTGCCTCCGTCTACTCCCTGTGTGTCCATCTCTCAGCACTGTGGGGCCTCAGACTCATAACCTTAATGACGGGTAGGATGGGAAGCCAAACGCATCTGCTTTCTGCATGACATGGAGACACGGGAAGACTCTGTGCTCCAGGTCTCTGACTTTCTCTGCACCATTTCCTTTTATCACTAAGCTAAATTTAGCGATGAAAGAGGCATCCGAACTCTAACTCCTACACAGGTTTCCCATTAAGTCTCGTGTGAATTTGGAGTTTTAAACGAGTCAAAAGCAGGAAGACAAAAGGAAAAACGGGGATGAATTCACCATTGGAGAGCATCAGCAGCAGAGATGCTACCTTTTAGGGCAAGAGGAGGAAACTGCTGCTGGAGGTCTTTTTTGCTGTGCTAGTCAACTAGAGCGGATGCTGTTTTTGCTTTCCATCCAGCTTTCTTTTTTCACAAGGACACTGCTCTGCGTGAGGGCAACAGAAGGAGGAGCAAAAACTCCTGGATCAGCTGAAAGAGACGGGTTTCCTTCAACCCAAATCTGACTGTCTGACTGATGACCACGCGTGGCTTCCTTGCTCAGTCAGTGACCCCACATGCAGGGAGTGCTGGTCATAGGAAGGTCAGTGGACTGTGAGAACACGGAGAACAGGATGGAGGACAAGTAGAGCGAACATTCCCTCCAAGCTGACACTAAGCTCACACTATCTCCAGCAAGTCTATTTGTCTGTCTGTCAGAGGAGGAGAGGATGGAAGCCAGGACTGTGAGCCTGGGCTGATTATCTTTATGGTCAGCAGCCACAGAGGTCAAAAACTTTGGCTGCTTTTGTTTATTCCCTTTGGCACCCCAGAGCCTTGAGAAAATGAGATTTCACTTGAATTTATGGTCAGTGTTTGCTTAAATGGGTGAAAGGGTGAAAACGTGAGCCAGAGAAACAGACAGAAAGACGGACAATCCGAGGGAAAGAACACACAATAGGAAGTTAGAGACAGCCAGCAGATGCTAAAAGTACCTTTCATTGCTCCATAATGATCATAAATCTCTAATAAAGCCACATTTGTGTATTGTAATGTCAAAGGCATTTCTGGCTATTCATATTCAAATTATTCTGTCTTACACTTCTGCTATTGTTTACAGAATGTAAAAAATGTGTCATTCCTTATAGGCAAAAAATCTAGTATATGAAGACATGGTCTGCGTTTATGCTCTTATAGCAGCATTTCAGCAATACATGGGGCCCTGGAGGTAGTTCATTTATTGTGTTTGTTTATTTCCCCCATGTCTACTTACAACAACTATGACATTATTACAAGCATTTTGGGGATAGAGTGGAAGTCAGCACAGCTGAGTTGTCTGTTTAATTTCGAAATCTAAATACTAACAAAGAAAAGCCGTGAATATGAGAAAGCGTACCAGCGAAATTAAAGAGACCAATTCATAAATGTGGAAGTGATTATCCAGTTGTTACTGCAACAAACCAACAGAGGACAATAGGTGCTTTCCATTGTCGTCTCTGTACTGTTGTATTCATTCAAGTGTTTGTTAAAGTCATTTCAGCATTAACTTTTGTACTTTGTAATGGCAGAATAATCTGAATACTGCTTATATATCTGATTGGGCTACGGTTGAGTCAAGAGCAGACATGGATAAAAAAATGAGGTCATGCTCATATTCAAGGAAAATAATCTCGCTAAATACATTCGCAAGATGGATGGAGAGTTGGGAATAAAGGAAATAATATGTGCTTACACTTTATCAGCCGTCTGGAATATGTTGAAAATTCTCACAATAAATGTTCTTGCAGATAGAGCAAGACATTATGCTCCATTAAATATTAGACAGATGTTATGTAAAGGTCTGAAAATGAGACACATGGCCTAGTCTACCTTCAAGAATCCGTTCATAACTTTTAATGCAATATTATCCTAAAAGACCCATAGGCGTCTGTTTAAAATGACAGACTGGCATTTACAGGGAAGATAAAATGGGTTGTTGTTCAGCCTCTGAATTGTTATATTAACACGACACCAGGTTCATAATAATGCAAGAAAGGGCTCTTAAAAGATGACTCACAACAGGACGTGGGCTGTCTGGCTGTCATGTCTCCCAAGATACAAAAATAGTCTGCTTGTTTCTAAAATCCTGAGCGCTAAACAGCAGCACCCAGTAAATCTAAGCTCCTACGGTCTCTGACAGGCCTGTGGCTGCCTAATGGTTAAAAAAGCAGGTTTGAATTCCAACTGTGGAAACAAAAACACATAGCCTCTTCCTCATCAGCTATCAAGGTGCCTGTGAGCAAGGCACCGACCTCCAGCTGCCTGAATAGAAAAAAGTGTAAACAGGTTTGATCACAGTGACTTAAATGTTACCATTTCAATTATAAATGTATGTACATAGAATTGTGTTCCTACAAGTCCATATAGCCACAGTAATAAACTCAATCAAAAAAAAGAGGGCATCTTTATCTGCAGGACCGTAAGCTCTCTGGTGAAGGTGAGTGATGGCTCATCCCCCAGAGAGAAACTGCTGCATACAGTAGGTTGCAGTTGGCTGTGTACTTTGTGGTTTAGGAAGGGAGGCTGAGGAATAGATCTACCAGCTGGAGTCCTGAGACCCCTGCGGTCCGTCTGGAAAAAGGCTCAGAGTGGAGGGGGGTGAAGACCACTATCGCTGCAGAGAAGGTCCTTCTAAACAGTCTAAACAGTTTCGTATTCAGTCTTTACTTTCCTCATTTTGTACTTTACAGCACTAAAGTTTTCCTGTGCGGTTTGTCACAAACCAGACAAAGTGATGACATCTTGAAAAAAGACCTCTCACATCATAAAATGCCACTTCATTTAGAACATAAGAATGAATACTAAATGTAACTATTTAAATGCTATTTGTTAATTAGCCTGAACAGAAATGGCCAAGTGAGGAGAATGGGAGGTGAGAGAAAGAGAGAAAGTGACATGAGGTGAACTGGTTGAGCTGTATTTGGACTTTGAGCTTTGAAGTAAGCTTGGGATGGAAGGCTTCTAGACCAGTAAAAAAAGAACGTATAAGACACAAAACATAACTTTAAAAGGACACCACGCCTGAGCTCTCAGTCTTCTCCATCCAGAAAGAAAGGACACGGCACTCTAAGAGTTTCCCAGTGTTAATACGTGCCTCCTAATTAATTAGGAACATGGAGGGGCGAGTCCACCTTATTAATTACTGCTCTAAGCTTGAAAATAATTGGAGCTTCTGAGAAGGTAATTCAAAAGAGGGAAGCTCCTTCCAAAAAATTCCCTTTTGAAGGAAGTAGTTAAAAGGCGCAGGCTCTGGACAGCTTGTCTTTGAAACTAATGAATCACAGTATATCATGGCCTTGCAGCCGCAAGGGTAACAAGAAAGGTACAAAGGCTAGAGTTAACCTCAGTGCATCCTTCACTGGGAAATAAGGTTTGGTGGTTCTGAATGAATTTTAGAACATGGTGTGTAATGTGTGTGTGTGTGTGTGTGTGTGTGTGTGTTTGTGTGTGTTTGAATTTTGCTGATGAAAGAAAGTTTTTGTGTATGTTTGTCTGCAGAGGAGAGATGATAAATGAGCACAAATCCATGTTTCTGTGTGTGTTCATGCAAGTTTACTGCATCTGTTCACTGTCTGGACTGAGCCATTTCTGCCTCCATCACAATTACCTTTGCTGTGATATACAGTATACTGTATGTCTGCCCATATCTTATTCGCCCATTATCTACCTGTCCATGTGTCTCTCTTTCTCTGGGAATACTTGGCTAATAGGTCAGTGGACAAGCTGATTATGCACTGACAGGGGATACAGATGTGGCCAGTTGGCTGCAGATAAGATAATCAGGAGCAAGGTTGTAATTAGATGTCATCTCCACAGTGATTACACAGGAGCATGGCATGAAGAGCACATACATGTCTCAAGCGGATGGAAACCTCAAATCACTATATTTATCTTTCAGTCCTCTTCCTTTAACATTTTTTAACTTCTTCCTATCCTCCCTCCCTTCTTATTCTGGGATCGTCTTTATCCACATCCTTCTTATTTCAGCTCTACAATGTTAGGATGTAGGGATGATGGGCTAGCAGGTAGCTATGGGAACTGAGTATTTCATGAAGAGGAAGTATTATTTTTATCAATTTAATCATGAGACAATTGGAGTCTAGACTAGAGGAATAGCAGTTATCGGGTTTCAATTATGTGAAAAAATTACTCATAATTTATAAAAAAGTGTTGAAAGTTTAAAACTAAGATTTGAAAGTCTTTAATGCTCAGTACTTTATATTGTTGGTATGTTATGTAAGGGATTTTGGTTTTAACCTAAGAAATATCTGAAACTGAAAAATAGCAACTCACCACCTAAATGTGATTTCATTGGCCAAACTCATAGTCAGTTAATACAAAAATTCATCGTTAAGAAACAAGCATAAAGTGAAGGAAAGATTATGTTAAATCGCTGCATGGTGCACAAAGTGGTTATTACAGACATTAAAATCTGTAATAAACACATTTTCAACTGTTCAACTCGAATAAGCACGGAGGCCCTAATGAGAAAACAGATTTTTCATCCTGTTTTATTTCTGACTTAATGACTTGAGGGAGGATTTGATACATCCCTCGTCTCACTCCTGGCTTGATGTTAAGAGAAAGGATTTGATACACATGGATGTCTGGGGCTTGACGTTCCTTAAACAATCTCTGTGTGGCTCAGCAGCCGAGGACAATAACTCTACAAAGGAGGTCAAAGACATGTCTTTTTTTCCAGCAAGGCTTGGTTATTTGTGCGGCGTCTTTAGCCCTCTGTTTGCTCAGTTCCCCAGGAGAGGCTGCTTCCTGCCCATGTTTTCAGTGAGACACGAGGACGTCTTCACTGAGAGAAGCAACAGGTCACAGGCCGGCAGCAGTCCAGCCTGAGATATGGGGTCAAATAACATCCCTAAAACCCAATACACAAACTGGAACAAATTGCGTCTGGATCCTGTCCAGGCTGAATTTTATTGTTCCACCAAAGTTTGCAGCCAAGCCTGTCACTTAGAAAACATATCTTCTTCCTGCCCTCTGTCCAGGGAAAAGGCCAGATTAAAGTCTGTCTGTCTGCTCTCCTTTGTGTCTGTTTGTCTTACGGCACAAAATACACAAAAAGATCGATGGCCAACCCTCCAGGCCCCTTATACTTAAGGTTAAACAACATGATGAGCAGGGAGAAACCCCAAGTGCAGGCAACCAAGAACATCCTCCACCCAGCTGACGAGTCCCAGGCCTCCTTTCAGTGATCCTGCAGTCCATTAGAAAGGGAAACACGGATGGAGAGCATGCTGCCTGCTCAGCTTGGGACTCATATTGATATGCCTGGAGGCCTCATATCCAAAGCAACAAAGCAGCAAAAGTTGCTAGAACAGCTTTGCCAGGAGTGGTTCCATACCCAAAGGGACAAAGCTCAACAACTGTCCCTATTGTCTTGATGTGCACAAGCTTCAGGGTTTTCCTCCCCCAGTGTAGGCACGAAACTGAAAGAATGAATGCCTCCATTACCATCAAAAAGACCCCAAAAACAGTCTGCTTATATGAAAAGGTAAATGGACTGCATTTACATAGCAATTTTCAACCTGAGCAGGAGAAAGCCTTTTACAAAGCCTCTCATTCACCCATGCACACTCACATACAAGCTGGCCTGCTCATTTGAAGCAATTGGGTTTATAGTCTTGCACTGATATAATAATAAAAGGCCTTAACTTTCAAGTAATAAAGGATAGAGGTGCTATTTCACAAAGCAAATGAGCAACTGTTTAGACTGTCATCTAGTAACTAAATTGATCACAGAAAATGAGATGCCACCAGGGATCTCAGACTAGTGCAATAGATGACCATACTGTACATTTGCTGCCCAGTAATCAGCAACAACATGTTGCAACATCACATCAGGAAATATTGAAATGTGCACATCTAGCAGAGCACAATCTGCACTGACTGGCAATCCCTGTGTTTAAGTTAGTTTGAAGTTTGATATTCACCTACTGTATGTGCATTTTACATAAAGCAACAGACATGATGCTAATTTAAAGTTTCATTTTTACTACTACCTCCATATTGATAATGTAAATTCAAATGGTTCAATCAGGTAGTTTTATATGCCACATTTTTACGGCATGGTAAGAGAAAATTTAGCAGCTGGAAAAAGACTTTATTTTGTTTAGATAAGATCAGTAATCCTTGACAACATCTCCTGACACAGAACTGTATTGTAAGATTTATATTTTTGGCTTTGAACATTGTCATCAGACTACTCATTAATTAAGTGTTGTAAAATCAGCATGCACTTCAGGGGTTTATTCATTGTTGGTTTTCTTGCATAAATGCTTCTCCAACTCTAACCACAGAGGATTACAGTTGCAAATGATTAAAAATACATTGCTTACGAAAATACTGGCAGCTAAAACTAAACATGCTCTTTTCCCCAACTGATTGATGATGATAACACCAAATATGTCCTGCATGCTTATCCGTAGATGCCTTTCTTTATCAAAATGTAATATTTTTTACCAATAAATTAAATTTCTGAGTCGCACAAAAAATGATGATTTGATCTTACTCTCAAAAAAATTGTAATTTAAAGCAACTGAATGATAATTCAGAACTAAGCAGTATTTTTATTTGAAATTTTGGAATCTGAAGAGACAGCAATACATAGGTTCATAAAAATGGCAGCATTTCCACATGGAGAGGGCCTTGATCTCTCAGGCAGCCATGTTTTGAACCATAATTTGGAGCGCCTGTTCACATGGTTGACATGTTGCTCAAGGCAGCCTCCGCCCTTTCCATCCCGACAATCAGACTGCTTCAAGTATGTCCGGGTATGCTGTAGGAGTATTTGAAGCCTCTGTCTCCTGTTTCCACAGTCCTTCATGCCAAGGAGCAGACACACCAAACATACTGGCTTTGTACTATCAAGAAGAGTTTCTATTGTGTTGCTGGCTTTCCAAATGTCATCAGTGCCACTGACACCCCACAGCTCACAATCAGATTAGAGAACATGCTGTAGCACTGATTTCTGACAGGCGAACACCCAAAACAGCATACATCTTTTCAGATACTGATTGTTTTTTTTAACCGTCACTGGGAGGATGCCACAGAGGAATATAATAAACCAGAGTTATGAATGTAACTAAGGTCCTATGAATAATACCTGGATATGCATCGTGTACATGCACAGGAGGTCGGGACATAATACCAACAAAAACACACGTGTAACCTAGGAGACGCAAGCAAACTTAAAAAGGGGCCTGGCACCCAGCAGTCGTCTCCTACAGAATCTTGTTGTCAAGACTCCGAGTGACAATGAACTGGTTGGATCTGGTGCCTGGTCCCCTGGTGGTTCATATGATAAACTGAAAGTGTTGTCTGACTGAACAAGGACATGTTTCCCTTCCAAGAAAGGAAGAAAATGTCTGAGGACTAAGTGTACTGCATGCAGCTCTAGCACATTTATGTGCTGGAGCCTCTACTGAGGACTCCAGGTCTCCCTAACTGCCCTTTGGTTACATGCAGCCCACCAGCCTGAGAGAGAGGAATTCATTACCACTATCTCCCAGTGGGAGGGAAGTGAGCCCAAGGGAGCACGGCAGCACAGATAAGCCTTGTTCTTCCAGGGTGCTAGAGACCAAAGGCACTTGCTTGAGACCCTCACCATCCTTTGGTGCCTCTTGTGGTTGAGGCCCAAACTGTTGACCCAGATCTGCAAAAAAAGTGCAATGAAAGGAGCTCTAGAGGGGTGGCTGCCATTGCTGCTTTCAATTTGCCCAGCAACCGGAGGAATAGGCTGTACATCATCCTTGTGCCTCTCCGAAAACGTGAGTTGGGGCTGACGATGTCATCCACCCTTTGTGGAGAGGGAGAGGCTCTCATTAACACTGAATCCAGGGCAACACTGATGAACACAACTCGCTGACTCGGAACTAAAGAACTGAAAATTCACAGTGAACCCCAAGCTGGGTCATGTCGGCCAAAAGAGTTGTTGTATCACAGATTGCCTGCTCCCGGGTCCTAGCACATATCAACCAATTGTCCAAGTAAGGAAGAATCCACACGTCTCTGATGTGCAGAGGAGAAAGTGCTGCCAAATTGCACCAGGTGAAGATCCGAGGGGTGAGCAAGAGCCCAAATTTCAGCAAACTGTTGGCACAAACAAGTGGATGTTTGTGCCAAATTTGAAGAAATTCCCTCAAGGCGTTCCTGAGATATTGCATTCACGAGATAATGGAATGGACGTGAGGTCACAGTGACCTTGACCTTTGACCTTTGACCACCAAAATCTAATCAGTTCATCCTTGAGTCCAAGTGGACATTTGTGCCAAATTTGAAGAAATTCCCTCGAGGTATTCCAGAGATATCGCGTTCACAAGAATGGTACAGATGGACGAACGGATGGACAATCCAAAAACATAATGCCTCTGGCCATGGCTGTTGCCGGCACAGAGACATAAAAATGTAATCATTTCAAGCTGTTTACTATATTACACTGTATTAGACTTCAGGGGTCATGTGCAACCTGTTCTCATCCCAGGTCATCAAATACCGACGCTTTGTCATGCCCCTCTGGCGTCTCATGCAGACGCACAAGGGACCCTTTGGCATCTGTATGGCTATGCACCAGGCTTTCAACTAAATCCAGTGTAGACCCATCTGCAGCAATATTACACACTCAAAGCAATTGGTGCGGTCTGGTTAGGTTTAGGCACAAAAACCACTTGATTAAGTTTAGGAAAAAATCATGGTTTGGGTTAAAATGATCACTTGAAATGTCATCATGGCAACAGTAAACACCACAACAAAAAACTTCTGAGTTGTGGTAGGAAGCAGGAGGCAAACAGTGGGCTCCTGCAGCAAAGTCCACTTTTTGTCAACTAACTATATAGGTATCCACCCAATCCAACTATCTAGCCATCCACCCAACCCAACTCTCTAGCCATCCACCCAATCCAACTATCTAGCCATCCACCCAATCCAACTATCTAGCCATCCACCCAATTCAACTATCTAGCCATCCACCCAACCCAACTCTCTAGCCATCCACCCAACCCAACTCTCTAGCCATCCACCCAATTCAACTATCTAGCCATCCACCCAACCCACCCTCCCCCATAAGGGAAAATGTCACTTGTGTTTTGTTGCCAGCAATATTTATTGACAGAGGATTGAGAAAACAAAAATAAATCCTGGGTTTAATTAAAATCATTTCATTCTGGTCCATATTTTTTTCCTCCATTACAGATGCCAGTTGTGTTTGAACAACTGGATTTCATCAGCGGCACACAGCCAGTCTGCCAGCAACCTCAGACAAGAACCTTCACTTAATGTCAGCACAGCAGGTTCAGGTCTGGCTCTGCGACGCTGATCTGCACTCACTCAACAATGCACAGCCTCTTCAGATCCACGTCCTATTTGTGATTTATCTTGTCAAACATGCATGGCATAAAGTAGCTTTTATTTTGAATTTTTGAAGTCATATTTTGACTTATCACAGAACAGTGTGAGAATCTACAGATCATGAAAATTCAGCCCTTGCCAGTAACTAAGTCTTTTTCTCCAGACCTGCTTCAAGTGTTGAGAGTAAATTCTGACAGATTGGTATTTGTAATGCACAGAGGTTTGTTTGAGTAAAGTCTTTCCATCATGCTCAAGCTCATTAGAAAGATCTAGATTGCACCTCTCCATCGTTTCTGTTTGTTCCTCTTGGCTCCGGGTATGAGCTCAACTGTGGACTTTACATTTAATGCTATTGGACAACGATGACAGCCATGCTGGATGAGAATCATGTGGTTTGTGCATGGGAATGTAAGGTGTTTTTCCACTGCAGCTGATCACGGGGGAAAACTTAAGTTCCCATTTTGAAATGAAATGTTTTTACTGTAAGAGAATGTAATTCCCTGCTATAAAAGGGGACGGTGAAAATTTGACAATCTGCAAGTCAGCTTTGCAAAATCCCCACCTGTGCAAAGCAGGAATGTTATTCGACAGAAAGACTGAGTGTGATTTCCCATCAAAATATTTTCAAAGTAGGTAAGCCATAAAATTGCGGTCGCTGGTGTTGAAAGCTTTGTCCCACAGTCTGCAGGTGGAATTTACATATATTAAGTCTGGAAAACAAGTGAGATTCATGGCTGAATCTGGCATAAAAACCTATCCGCTCTCTCTCTCCCTTTCCTTCCCTCTTTCTCATTCTCTCTATTACACAGACAGCTCTGCTTGTTCCTGGTTGCTCATGTGTGGCAGAAGAGGTGGATGGAAAACATATTGCTCCATCAATCACGTCCCATTCTTCTCAGCGACACACACAACTTGGAGGCTGTCTGAGACTGAGGCCACATTCAGTCAGCCCTTGTGTAAAAATGCAAAGATGACAAATATTCCCCTGAACAGATCCAGAGCTACGTCTCTGTCAAACTGTACCCATTCCAATAACGTGATCTCTTTCAAATGATGTTCCCCCTCCTTGCCAGTCCCTTGACTGACACTGTGTTGACAGTATCTTAATACACGGAGCGCAGAGTGTGTGCTGTGTTCAAACAAATCCTCCTTCTCCCCTGTGTTATGCCAACAGATCAAATGAAAAGATAGAGGGAGAAGAAGGAGGAAGATGTCGGTTTTCATCAATGTCTGGCTGATGTATTCAGGAATTTCTATCTTTCAAGTCTTTGTTTCAGCACACGAAAAAGACCAAAGCACAGAGAGCATGCCATGCCAGCGCTAGCAGAGCAAGACAGAGAGACTTCCCTTCCTCCCTCCCCATCCCTGGCTGTTATGTGTGACACACAACTTGGCTACAGCCCCAGTTGTAGCCCCTGGGCACCACATATGTCACCCATTTGTACTCCAGAAAGCACTCAGTTCCGATCTAAGGCCAAGTATGAATTGAGGGAACACTTACTCATTTTTCTCCAGAGCCAAGAGCAGCTGCTCACCTTCCGCTTCAATCAGGAGCTTCAGTGATGCAGGGTGACTCTGAAGAGACAACAGACAGGAGAGGAGATGAGATGAGAAGATTAGTTCAGGAGTGAGGCAGACGGGATTTTGATCATTTTGGAAAGATGGCTCTGACTGCTTTTTGAGTGTTGCAGCATTAGTTTGCAAGGTTTAAATTTAAGAAAATAAATCAAGTCGGTGCTGTGGGTGGCAATAAAATGAAAAACAGCAAATAGCACTTAAAATCCTTTATTCCAGTCCTGAGGAAATTTTGACTGAGCCACCCAGAGCTGTGAGAAAACATGAGATGACTGTTTTCAATTGATGAGAGCAGTCGGAAATCCTTATGAAGCTACTTTGTATCTTAGAACAAGGGCTGAGAGGATTAGCTTTATGTTTCTATTCCATTTGACATCAATCCTGCAGAAAGCCATGAGTCTTCGCACCCCTAAGTTAGAACACTGAAGGAGATCGTGTGTCTCTGTTAGAGTCAGATGAAGTGGCACCGAGTCATACATCACATCTGTCAGTCGTGCTGTGCAACCAACGTGGCTGCACGTGCACACAAACCCGCGCACACTCATCCACATGTCAACACATAACTTCTTTCCTTCTCGTGTGCTGCGCTTTCACTCAGGCGCAGAAACACAAAAAAATCCTCTGTCTCACATTCTCCATATCGCTGGGCAACCGCACACACACACAGAGTTCAATCTGGGTCAACCGTGGCAAAGAGCACTGCTCTGGGTTAAGTCATCCATCACCCCCCGTAGAGAAAAATGTCTAGTGGATCATAAGAGGATATTGAAGCAGAACACTTAAGGTTTTAGGCAGTATCATTGCACAAACCATGTGGTACTGAACTTCCCCTTACTTTCTGTTCACACAGCTTTCTATAGGGATGCTTTGACCTCCCTCACACTGCATAATGTTTATGATGACTGCCATTTATAACTTCAGGGAAATATATATAGTACAGTGCATTTTCGGGCTTGTTATTAAAGGAGAAATATATTCAAAATAGCACTTACTTTCACCTTCATTGTGAGTGCTCTTTAATTTGCTGATCTGAGGCTTTCTTTTGTTTTTTGGCTAATGACATCCCATGGAAACCTTGTGGCACCTTGTCTGTTTGGTTAAGCCAGAACAAATTAATTCACACATGAATTAACTCAATCACACAACCTAAAAACTCAAACTGTGTTTTTAAGTCTGCCTGGCAGCCATATATATATATTTTTTATAAAGTCTGGGTTTATAACACCGAACCAAGCCAAGGATCCCAGATTTCAAACATTTCATTGATATTCCAGTGGATCATGTAGTGTTTGCTTCCTTTCTAAAAATGCAGATATTGTACAGCTGTCTGTGCATGAAATGTACTGAACCATATACAGAGAGGCAATGACTGCTATTTCTGCTTCACTGTGTGTGGTCCTGCACACTTTAACTTAGCTGACTCTTAGTTCTGGCATGTGACCAGGATTCATTACATTAATGCATTAATGAATACATTAACGCACAGCTGCCAATGCAGCAAGAATAAAATTCACTCAGTCAGTCATTTGGTGATCCAAGATTTCTACTTCTAATTGTATTAGATTTAAATTCCAATTTACAAATCTAATATGATACATTATTCATGTTATTTTTAGCCTTTAATAATTGATGGATATGAGAATAAACTGTTTAGACTGGTGTTGAGCAAGCCAGTTAGTAATTAAAATAGGTGAAGTCATCTAAATTATTAGCCTATTTTGCTAAAATTCAGAATCTACAATCAGTTGCATTTCACATTGCTGAATTTGGTGCCACTTACATAGACTTAATCTCAGTTTAAACTGGTAAATTTAGTCTAGATTTAATCCAGATTTAAAGTTCTGGATTTACAGTTAAACCCTGATTTTAAAAGAAGTAAGATCTTTATTGGAGTAGCCAAACCAAAGATCAAACTCCATGCTAGTTCCTACAGGCTGCAATATTCATTAGCCAACACAAAACGATCACAAATCAATTCAAAATGCTTCATCGATTTGCAAGCATAAATGTGTTCAGCAAGTTTCATGGCAATCTGCCTGTTGATTATGAGATGAAAAAGAGTTTATCCTAATGCCAGAAGCAAATACAGCAAACATTATGAAAATAAAAAGCAATAAGTATTGTAGTGGCACTAAACAGAAGGGCTCACATAAATAGTAAGGAATCATCTTCTGGGGACCATGAATGTCCAAATCAAAATAAATGGCAATCTGGCCAGTAGTGGTGGATGGACAAACAGATGGAAAGACAGCCTGGTGATCGGACTATCTGACATTGTCATCCTCAGGTCATGCCAATAGCAAAAAAAAAAAAAAAAATCAGTATTTTTATAAAATATAATTCTTCACCTGGAATTTGAGCTGGCTGATTGGTTTCCAGTCTTGTCCGACGAGCTGAAGAGGTACTGTAGTCCCATATTGTTTCTGCTTTGCTCTCGGTCTGTGTTGAACAGTTGTGCTCAAAAGATTCCCTTTGAAAGAAAACATAAATGCCATATGAGAGTACACAAAAAACTTCAAAGTGTTTCTCCTTTATTCTAAATTCTCTCAGCATCTGCAAAACAAGACCATGTCCATCTTTGTGGACACAAACAATGGGAACATTTTCTAAATGGATTTTATACAAACAATTCTGATAATAAATTCCTCTCTGCTATTAAAGTCCCGAGCCTGTTGCTCATTAACAACATCAGAGCATGACCTACCAATACATCTGCCTTGTAATAAAAAGTGTCACTTAAACAAAATCACAGTATTTGTAATTGATGGCTTTACTGTGTCACAGCAGACAAATAATACTCTCTGAATGTTTCGTTTTTCATGACTAACAATTATATGTGTTGCCAAAATGCCATCTCCAATACATCCTCGCCCCTCCTGAACATATGTTCACCTCTTTTTTAAAAGCTGTCAGTAGAATGGAGCCTGTCTCCTTCTGCCATAAAGACATGAATACAACAGCACTAATCAGCACGCTCAGGCATCAAGCAATGAGAATCGTTAGCCTGTGGCGAAACCATAACCACCCCCTCTGCCACTCAAGCTGCATAAATCTCCACAGTTCTTCAGGAACTGAGAGTTTTGAGCAAAGAGGAGCTGGGGTTGCTGCTGCTGCTGTGATAACTCCAAACACAGGGCTAGTGTCCAGGATGCAGTGCAGGGATTAGACGTAGCTTTGGGGCATTGTTCCCAGCATGCTTTTATCTCTACTCTCTCTGTTCTGACAGGGTGTTAACTGAGCCTCCGAATGGCTACAATTCTTGGAGCTCTGCTGTGTTGCCAGTCATTTAAGAATATATTCATCCCTAAATCCAATACTGACATCCCCAAGCGTGCCGCCAGGAGATGAAGTGGTGGAAAAAACGGCCACTGTCCCGAGCAAACCTACCACTTATAACTGAGACAGAAACTGAAATCTCTCTAAAAAAGTACATCACGAACACACAGAGAGGCAGAATGCAACACTGAACTACCGGAGGACCTCGCTAACAGGGTTCCTACAGTAATCAGCTTCCCACAGTGGGGAAGCTATTTTGGAGCTCGGGTCTCTCACTAAAACAGCGGGGGTTGTTAGCACCATTTGTTCTGTGCAAACATCCTAAATGAAATGTTTGCTTGGTTTTTTTGTTTTTTTTTGTTTTCTTCCACTGATGCTCCATCAAGCATTTCCAAACAGCAGGGAAACAGATTTAGTTTGAGGGTGATGTCAGTGGACTTGTGAGAAGTTGTTGGCATAATTTATGGTATGTTTTCAACTCGAAACTTTGTTCCTTCTTAATTTTGAATCACATTTCAAACACTTATAAACACAAAACACGCTGGGATACATTCGTCACAGATTATTATTACCAGCAGACTCAAGGTTCTTCCTTCATGGTTCACATCCCTCCTGTGTCTGTATGCATGACTCACCCAGCTAAATTGCTGAGTCTGCTTATTATCCAGTATTAATAACCCAGGTCAAGCACAGTGCTCCCCAGCTGAGCTTTGTTCTGGTTCTCCTCTGAGGAAACCACCATTCTGGAGTTCATCACAGAGTCGCTCCAGCTGATAGCAGAAAGCCAAAGGTGACCAACTCAGCAGTCCTCATCCAGCTCCAGCCTGATGATGAGAAGCAGGCTCCGCCAAGGACGGGACGACATCACACACACAAAAGCGGGAGACGCATCCTACCCTCATTAGTCCTAGAAAACCGCACCGTCTGGGAGAGGTGGGCATGCTGAGTAAGGGAACACATGACAACCTCTGAGAAAAGTATGGATGGATGAACACAACAGATGAGGGGAAAACAGAAAGAAGTTTTCGACAGAGAAAGGTCAAGTCCACATTGTGGTTAGCCGATTTATGAGGCTAACACACACAGATGGAACGGCCATTGCCTTTTCTGCAGTGTGCTCCACATCAACTTTGAAGACGAGGTTCACAACCATACAGCGTTTGGTTCCCTGACTTCAAAGTCTCCTAGTGAATAACCATTTTGTTAATGTGGTGTGCTATGAGGTTTAATTCCTGCTTATAAATGGCATTATATTAGTGGAAATAGTCTGCAGGCTCATTTCTTTTCCACGTGCTTGGGAGCGAGACATTTGGTAAAGTTGGAGTGTGTAAGTGGCTTTTGTTAGCTAGAATGTTATAAGAGCCACCAGAAGCATTAAGGGAGTGGTAAAAGTGGCACCAGAACCCGAAGCCTTATTTATATGTTCAATAAAGGAGAGTGTAAACAGAGGTCTTAATAAAGCTGAGTTCTGGCCGTGATCAACTCCCTTTATGCTCCAGTGTACACAAGGAGAGCTTGTGCCATTTATATTGCCTCAATAAAGTAAATGCTAGGTGGGGGGATTGTATGTCTGTGTACGTGGAAATGTGACTGTGTGTGTTTGTTCGTGTGTGGGTGAGTGAAATGTGATACAGAACTATCACCGAACAGTAATAAATTTGGCTTTCCCTAGCAGCCTTGTTAAGAAAAAATAACACAATCGATTATGTACTCTACAACCATTGTTTTGCTGTTTTACACACTGGCTGGTTGTATGTGAACAGTGGTGCAGCATGTTCACACAAAGTATTAAATAGGTGATTTGCAGGGTAAAAGGCAATCTAGGCATCTAAACTGGACTAAATCTGATTGAAAACGTTTTTTTAGACCTAGGCCAGCGGTTCCAAACCTGTGCAGTGGGACTTCCCAAGGGGTCACAAAATAAATCTGAGTTGTTGAGATTACTTACAAGATAGGAAAGAAGAAGAAAATACACTGTTGCTACAAAACCATGTTTAGTTTTTCTGACTTTCTTAAAATATTTGCTTCTTTCTTATTAAATTCTGGAGAGTTTGACATATTCAGGTCTTTGGCTGAACTCTTCACAGCTAACAGACATATGCATCTTGTGATGAGGGACCAGGCATTGCTTGGTCGTTAAGGGTCATTAGACGAAAGGTTAGAGCTCTAGGTCAGTGATTGCCTTTTTGGCTTGTGACCCCTTAAAATAAAATCTACTTGCTGGCCTTCATCACGGGTTTCTTATGTCTGTGGGCTATGAGCAGGTCAACAAAGAGTAACTTTCCGCTGTTTTATTTGAATATTTTAAAGGTCTGAAGAGGCTAAATGATCCAGTAATTCACAAGAAAATGTAGATTAGAAGAATATCAAAAAGACTGACTGTAATCTACAGTCATGCTAGCGGCTCTTTGAGTCTTTGAGAGTCCTTAGGCACAGCAGTGCTTTGAATTAAATGCTAACTTGCACACAAAGACAATGCTAATATGTTGTATAATGTTTACCATATTCACACAGTTAGTTTAGTGTGTTAGCATGCTAAAATTTGCAGATTAGCACAAAGCATAAAGTACAGCTGAGGTTGGGTGGAATTAGTTTGCAAGTATTTGGTTATAAACAAAACTATTTGGACAGATTGAAATTTTGACCTGATTATGGTGCTAAATGATGAAGTCAGAGGATAATCAGAGGATAAGTGATTACAATTCATCCAGAGGGGGACATGAATGTCTGTACCACATTGCATGAGAAAAATGTTACGGGGTCTTGAAAGTCCACAGTAATGTAAAACTGGGCTAAATTTGCTTAAAAAATGAAAGATTTCTATATATCTAGGTAATATATAACATTTCAAGTACCATATTTCATTCATTCAACTAAACATGTGGCCAATTTTGACCTCAACATCCAGCTGTCTTTTGACCTGAAACTCACCAAATCAGTATGTACTGGGACAGTTTACAGTTCCTCATGGTATTTTACAGTAAATCATTTTCCTGGTTTTATCAGCTTTCCCAAATTAACTTATTCCACCAACCTACAAGCTGTTGGTCCCAGGGAACATATGACCTTCCAAAATGCTTCTGGGCTCTCAAGACATCCTTTCTTAGTGCCCTTTTACAGTTACAGCCCCTTTCCCCCCCGCCTTCCTCTGTTCCACCAAAACAAATCAACAACTGTTCGGCTTTATTAAACCCCAGAGCCTGCTTTCTTGCAACCAACCACAACACACCCCTTGACAGGCATCCATGAAATAATGTATTCATAACAATCTTTGCTTTTCTAACACAAATGGCATGCTGTTCTTTTCATCTGCTCTCTTGATGAGGCCGTGCCCCCCACATGTGCACAGGTCCTCACTGAGATGGGATACAGGCTACACATACAGTACGTGCACACATCAGTAAAATAGCACTCCTAATCACAGTCACCGTTGTCTGATGACTGGCGGAAAGGCACACAAGGACACACTCCAAAGTCACTTTGACAGCAATTCTCTGTAATCTTGAAAATACGTCAGATTGAAAATGAAAAACATCGCCTTTGGCAGCTTGGAGGAGATTCTTTGACATTCAAAATCTCTCGAATGGTACAACAATAAATGCAGAGGGGACACACTTGAGATGATTCCAGCATTGTTTGACATGGGTGGACAATGTTTAGTTACTATTCAAACCTCAAGAAGGAAATGGGCTTAAAATGAGAGCATGTGGAATTAATTAGGGCAGAGTGATGAGTTTAAATTGGACTGTTTCAAAGCTGAGACAACAAAGACAAAAAAGGTATAAAAAAAAAGAGTTTTTCCAAAGTTCCATATGGAAATGTGTTCTTGATAAAGCAAATCTAATAAAATGATCACAACACATCACTTTTTCTGCATCAAGAGCGTGCATTATGTTTTTTTTTTAATCCATATTTGGTGGATGCCTTTAATCAGAGTACTGACTGGATTGGGAACTCAATCCAGCAAAGTTTCTGAGCCAAAATTCGGTCCTGACATCAGCTCATGGGCGGAAAACTTGGTTAATGTTCATGGCTATTGTTCATTTAATAATGGTTGATTGAAAGGCATATCACGAACTCAGTTTACCCCCAATCAGAGTGGGTAAATTATGATAATTCAAACAGAATGGTGATTGGGAACAGCATGATGAATGATACATTGTGAAAAAGACCCATCAAGCAAACACTCTTTCATAAATGACCTTGGAGACAAAAGCAATGAACTTCGGCGACTTCTCTTATCTCTTTCTGTCCTTCATTATCCTCTCTATGACTATGACAAATTATTGTCATTATTGACTGATCTATCAATTATTGTGTTAATTAATCGTTAAATCTTTCTTTCTATAACATGTCAAAAAATTGTGAAAAATGTCAATCTCAAGTTCCAAGAGCCCAAGGTGACGTCTTTGAATCGCTTGTTTGACCAAATCCCGAACATATTAATTCACAATATTAATGCTGAAACAATAAGTCAGTTAATCATCAACTCTTTTGATCATTTTTTAATCATTTATTGTGGAAAATGCCAAACAATTTGCTTCTTCCCTTTTTTTTTTAAATCATTGTAAAAAAAAAAAAAAGAAAAAAAGAAAGATTAATATCCTTGAGACTGTTGGTCGAACAAAACAAGCAATTTAAAGACACAGCCTTGGGCTCTGGAAACATATGATGAGTATTCATCACTATTCTCTGACATTGCATCTCTAAATGATACAAAACACAGAAGAGCAACAAATTCTCGGAGAACGAGGATGTTCTGTTCATCACCTTATCGACTAATCTTCACCTTGCTCCCTGTAATCTGTTACCTGAGCCCCAACGCAGGGTTCACAGGGATTACAGAGCAGTGAAAAGTGCCTGGTAATCTTGGCTTGACTCCACACTAAACATCTGATGCATTTGGGGGACATTATGTCAACACCCTCAGGGTTGTATTAGGAAATATAGAAACCTGTAGGTGACATCATGGTAATTGGAGTCCACACAAACTGGAAAGAAGGTCTCCTTAAATCAAATCTAATAAAGTAGCTGTGTGTCAAAAGTCAAGGCAATGAGAGTTGTTAATGGTTGGATTTATTGCTGGATGATTTTTTTTTAGAGTATATTTAAGGTCATAATCGAGCCGTTTAACACTGGGCTCCCTCTACTGGTAAATAGCTCTTTGTGTTCCCTCTCTCTCTCTCATTCTGTCTCTGTCTCTCTATCCCCACCTTGTATACTGAACTCATTTACTGTCAGACTAGCTGGATGTCAGCACATAATTACTCAATGGGAAATAGATGGTCCTGCAGCAAAAATTCCCCTTGGCTCAGCAGGCGGTTAATGTTGTCCGAGAAACCGGTGCTGTTACGCCCCTGGCGGGTGACACCGTTAAGCCCCCTTGCTGCGATGACTGCGCTTGCTGCCTGGCATGGAGCCTGTGTGCCTTAGCAACAAAGGTCAAAGTTGGAGAGCTTCTGGAGGAGTGCTGTGCGAAAGTCTGTTAATATGGTCCCTATGATGGATTTCATTTACAGCGCCCTGGTACCCCTTTCTGTCATGGGAAGCACATGTCTGGCAGACATTCAAAAGACAAAAAAAACAAAAAAAACCCTGAAAAAACAAAACCTCAAACCGCAGCAGAAGACAGAGAGAAAAGGAGGCGCAAGCAGCTGCTATATCATCATAGATCCACATGTTATTGTACAGTATGCAGTGGCAACCATGTCATTACCTCAGCGGAGGCAGTGTCTTGAAAGGTCACATAGCTTATGGATTATAACAACAAAGAATCAATGTTTGATGAAACTGAAATAGCTCTGGAACACCAACAAAAAAACATTTGCTTTCTCTGGTTTTGCAAATGTGAGGATTTGCTGATTTTCTTTATATCATTGTTAATAAAAATATATGTTTGGGGTTTTTTGACTGTTGGTCAGACAAAACAAACAGTGTGAAGACATCAGCTTGAGCTCAAAAAATAAAAGCCCTAGCTTTTAACACTCTTGGATTGCTCAGAGTTCAACTTGAAAATTTTGTCTATGTAGATATTTGATGTGCTGCTTGCTCTGCCTCACTTAAAAATACATCACAAGTCCGCCAGGGAAACATGGCAGCAGCAGAACAACTTCGTTTGCGCCAATTTGTTAGAAACTCACCCAGGTAGGAGGTGATCTGTCTTGTTCCTGTTAACACATCTGCCTATGACGAAAAATACTGCAGCTCATTCCTTCTCGTTGCAGAAAAGGGAGGTGAAATCTGGGCGGATGCTGTATGCCAGGCTGGAAGATGGATTATCTGGAGCTGAGACATATTATTCAGTGGTTTAAATCTCAGTGGAAGTCTATGACAGCACCTTCATATGGAAAATAAAATCTAAACCTGGGGAATGTTTCCATTAGTAACTACAGTTGTTTTTACTGTCTACCAAAAGCTGCCAAATTTAGCTCTGGCATTATTATTAAAAATCTTGCAAACAAGATGAATAAATTAACACTGACAATGTGAATAGTGCAATTTGAGTTTCATGTAGAGTAAAGATGTGTGACACAACATGATATCTGCTAAGACATATTTGAGGTTTATCACATTGGATCTCAATCAAAGAAGTTCTTGGAAGTAACAGTTCCTGCAGACCATTCCTTTAAAAAAAAAAGCCTACAGCAGCTTCACATATCTTGGAACTAAAATAACAAAAAAGTAGATGATCTCTATGGGTTAACTGGTGGAAGAAAAATTGATCAACTAAAGGAAAATATAGAATTCTGGAAAACTCTCCATATCTCCATGGCCGGGAGAATCAATCAAAGCTATCCCATCTTTCATCCCTCTTTCTCATTTTAAACAGCTAGACTTAATCATTGTGCCCTTCATACGGAGCTACAAAACTGCACGAATCACCAGAAAACACCTAATTAAGCCAAAAGACAAGGGCGGTTTCAGCCTGCCACACTTTAAAGCTTACTACTGGGCAGCTCACTTAAACATTATAATGTGGTGGAAAAAGGGCCCAGTCAATGATTCAAGTGACTGCTCAGTTTGTCTATCATTAGAGCGGACTCTTTGTAATAAGACCTCTCTTCTTGCCCTTCTTAACGGCCCCACCAAAACAATTACATTACAATAATAGTTTTATTGTCTTATTAAGAATACACTTAAAATCTGGAAGCAAATCAAATTACACATAAAAACACCAAATACCTACATCAATAGTCCAATATGTGAAAATCATGCATTTGTCCCTGGCTTAAATTTGGAATCTTAAGGTTAGGAAAGATATAAGCGCTTTATACCTTGATGGGCACTTTATGTTGTTTGAGCAGCTACAGAGAAAATATAATATCCCGGCCTCGAATTTCTTCAGGTTCTTGCAAATTTGAGATTATGTGAGGAAAAATATATCTAATTTGTGTGTTCCTATAAATTGAAAGCAACTTAGTAAGGGGGCGGTCTCTTACTTATCTCAAACTATACAAAGACATATCAATGTTAACACAAGTGCAAATAAGCAGAATTGAGAGGCTAAGTGGAGAGAAGAGACACACAATGAGACTTGGGAGAAAAGCCTTGAAAGTGTGCATGAATGTTTAATTAACTCTAGACACAAAGTCAAGTTACACAAGATTTTCCCTGGTGTGTCCTCTCTCTGTAAACGATGTAAAGACGGGTCATTGACACATTCTATTTAGACATGTCGGAAACTGTTTACTTATTGGAAGAGTGTATTTGAATGTTTCTCTAAAGCCTTTGGGAAGAACTAGTCGCTGTCCTAAGTGCCACGAGTGTGTTACCTATGGCAAACAACATACTATGCACTACACATCAACATATGATATGTTGATAAGAGAGTTGTTGCATCTCTATGTCTCTCTCGCTCTCTTTCTCTCTCCCCCTCCCTCCTTCTCTCTCTCTCTCAGTCAACCCAACCAGTCAAGGCAGATGGCTGCCCACCTTGAGCCCGGTTTTGCTCGAGGTTTCTTCCCGTTAAAGGGGAGTTTTTCCTTGCCGCTGTCGCCAATTGCTTGTTCATGGAGGAATGATGGGTCTCTGTAAATTAAAGAGTATGGTCTTGACCTGCTCTTGTGATTTGGTGCAATATAAATACAATTGACTTGACATGACTTGATTGTTTGTTTTTTATTGAACTCCTGAGATAAAGGTTTAAAACATAGACTTGAAAGTGCATTAGGTAAAGTTTTTATATTAATAATGGATGAAATGACTACATGTTATGTGAATTACTGCAAGTCACTCGTAGTTATGAACCCATATAAAGTTACAGTACCACCTACCTCTGCAGTTCCCCTCTGCTCTACAAAGCGTTTTAGCATCTACTGTTTTCTTGTAGTTCTGACTCATCACTCTCATCAGCTTTTTCAGCAGCAGGTTTCAGACAAAAAGCTGATAAACCCACTGTACACTACTTGCCCAGTACCAGACAGACGCAGTTAGCGACTAGCTAGTGAACATTGTGGAACATTTAGAAGCTAAAGAGCCAAATATATCCCTAATGAGTTGGTGGAGACTACACCAGAGGTAGGAGAAGAGTGCATATTGGACATAGATTCATCAGAAGGAGACAGAGAAATGACACGATGGCCATAATCACTTTAAAGTCGACTTGTTCTAATTCCCCTGACAAAGTAAATCAACATATTGTCAAATCAGCAACATTAAAGCTCCACTAATCACTTTTCTTTAATTAACAAGTAATGGATCAAATGACAATGTGCGATGCAAAAGGTGTAGTGACAAAGCCACACAGAACTATCACCCAGCTCTGCAGTTCTCCTCCGCTCTTCTGAGCTTTTTATTCACTGTCAGTTCATTCTTTGGATTTTATGACACATTAACTGTATGGTTCAGTCTCACAGCTCTCATCAACACCATTTCCAGTAACCGATGCAGCTGTTTTCAGGAAAGACGCTCTGATGAACCTACTGAATACAACTTTCCCAGAACCAAATGGCAGACAGACAAAATTAACAACTAGCTAACTTCGAGCAAACTAAGGTCTAACGGAGGCTGCTTACAAGATTCATGTTTCCCTCAGGAGTTGGTTAGAGACCAGAGAGGAGTCACAAAGAGAGTGAATATTGGACTTTGTCAGGTGGCCAGAAAAGTAACTCCAAATGAATGCCAGTGTTGCTCCATGTCTACTAGATTTGTTCATAGGCATCTGTTTGCTAACAGTTATTGTGGTCTTCATCCCCTGAATGGCCAGAAAAATGCTCCACTTAAAAGCACTGCAAAACGGCTGACCAGAACAGGCTTGGAACCTTCCCAAGATTTTTTGCGAAACACTGATGGGGTGGAACAACTTACCCAGATAGAATTGACACTGACTTGAGATATCTAAGCCAACTGGGCCCTCTGAACAGACGAGAGAGAAGACGCACAGGGAGAAACGTGCTGAGCTCAACTCTGACCTGTCTGGGTGTGAAAGTCCAATGAGAAAGTCCAGAGCCAGCATCAAGTTTCCGCTGGTGTGTTAAACTTTTGTTGGGGGGGGGGGGGTCAAATGAGTCCAAAGCAGCTTCGAAGAAATTAATGCAACACATGTAGGGTCAGGCTGCTTTTGCACAGTCCAGCTATTTTCCCCCCTCCTCTATTAATATCCCCACTGTGGAAAAGCAACTGGTTGATCAATCTGTCTTGATGCACAACCACACATCAGCCAGCTCTTCTTACCAGCCTCCTGGGTCTCAAATACCATGAACAACTCATCTGGAAGATCTGAATTTATCCATACTGAAAAGATACTAAATGCCTCTGACTTGAGATGGGTCACATTATGGTGATAATATCTCTCTGGGGGAGGACACTGTTTGCTAAAGGAATGTTTTACTACAGTCCAAAAATATATTCTCAGCTCAACTTTCATTTGTCTGAGCGTGCAGCACGCAAGCTGCATGCAGCGCTCGAGGCAAAGAGTCATGTTGGCTGAAGCAGTACAGCAGACTAGTAAATACTGGCTGACACTAAGTGTGTCAACCATTGGAGGAAATCATTCACAAATGATCCCTGGGTAGGACAGAAACATGCACAAGATAGACAAGGAGTGGAAAACTGACAGGAAAGGTCAAGGGACAGTGTCATGAAATATGTATGCAAACATGACATTGCACAGAGCTGATCTGCTCCGTCTTTTTTTTTTTTTAGCAGCCTTGTATTCCTGACAGCAGTCACAAAAGTGCACAGTCTGGAGACAGAGTAGAGACTCATAAAAGGGAGCTCTAATGACTACCACTCATTATCCATTAAACTTGAAGTAAGGCTGCAACTAATTATTTTCATTAATAGAACAATCATTTTGTCTATAAATTGTCCAAAAAATGTGAAAAATGCCACTCACAAGCTCTGATAGCCCAAGGTTGTCCATGTAACATATTAAATGTTCAAATTTTCAATTAGAAATGATATAAAACAGAGAAATTTTGTCACATTTCAGAAGATGAAAAAAACTCTCCATCCATTCCAAAGTTGATCAATCAACTAATGATTTCAGCACTAAAATGAAGTCAGGCGCAACGCGGCATTTCACAGCATTTATTAATTTTTTGCCTCTTAAATTTAACCCTGTCTCTTGTGGGTGTTAACAAGCACTTCACACTGCTCCCTCCATTTATTTAGCTCAATCAGTCTGAATCCCCCCTAAGCAGGTAAATATCCCGTCGATGCAAATCTGTTCAAGCTTTCACAGCCACACACAAAACTGAACTGGTGATGATTTCTGACGAGTCTGAAGTCGAACCCATGGGAAAGACGCATCAAGGCCAACTTGAACTGTTGATGAATAAATGAACAACTTCCTCGTGCTTCAATCCCAGTTTTACACATTTGCCCTTGCTGGTAATTAATTCCCTGGATTCCACAGCGTGTGTCATGACTGGCAGGGTGTTTAGATGTAAAAGTTCTCTGTAGGCACCAACACAGCTCCTCCACTCACCACTGTTTCCAATAATGTGTGTGTGTGTATCCTTGTTTAATCTCACCTAGGGCATGGAGCACTGGTGACTGAGATGTCATGAGCCATAGCCCAAAGGGTTGCAATCTCAGTATGAGATGAACACACACACACAAGTATAGAAACAAACACACTCTGACATTACATTTGAACATTTCCCCGGAGCTGAGGAGCAGCTCTTTTTCATTAGTTGCTGGGTTGTCATAAACATAATAAACATAGAACAATATACAGGTTTAAAAAAAAACAAAACCTACTTGACTGCTGATGTTCAAACTAACAATGTGACTTTTATTTGATGTTTGCCACCAAAGTAACTCTGGATTTCATCCATAATTGAAAAAAATTGGAAGTATGTCTGAAGTGCCTTAAAAAAAACTGTAAGTAAGTATGTTTAAAGCACAGCGAAATGCCTCAAGTGCTACCACTGATTACCAAAGAGAGTTTCAACATCATCAATTATACAGAGTCTCCTCTCCTCTGAGGTACACACTGGCTGGACTGCGAGCTAAAATTTGATGTTCTGCTATTCACAAAGATGTATTTGAGATAATGAGTGAGAGGCATTACTGTAGAAAGCCTCTTTACACTGGAGTTGTTTCATTGTGCACCAAACATGTGTGACAGATCTGTAATTCTAGTGTACTTACAAAAGCTTTCATAAAACATGATGTACCAAAAACAGCCGGAAGAATGTGAAGAACAGAATAAAATAGAGTAGACACAATGCACAATGACAGATGCGCACACGTGAAAATGATGTCATTATTTTATATTTGACATTCATCCAGTGATTAAAAAAATAGAAAACTATTAAATTACTTTTGCACATGGATCCTTAATATAAGAGGAAAAGCAAAAATACATTTGACATCTTGACCTCTTCTTCACCTCTTACCTTCAGCAGATGTGGAGAGCACATTGTCACAGACGGATATAGAGACAGATAAAGCCTGAAGTGCTGTCAAAATAACAAACTTCAGACTCCGGCTCCCAGGGTTCATGATGCCCGGCTGAAGCTTGGACGCACTGGCCGACTGTTTCACTGCAGCGCAAACATCATACAATCACAGTCCGACAACAGCTGATGTGCAAGAGCCCCCACCCCCCCACCACCCCCCAAAAATAAAACGACTTCCTGAAATATGATCAAGTATATGAGCGGAGCTTTAGGAAATCCCGAGGACAGCTGATTCAACTCCGTGCACTCCCTCATTCAGAGATGTCCAAGCCAAAAAAGCTGCCTCGCGTAAAAAAAACAAAAAAAAAACAAAAGTGAGAAATATTGAGGGATATGAAGGGCGAGCGATGAAAACATTGACAAATACACAAGCTGCATCTGTCTCGGTCGCCCACTGGAATGACATCAATTCCAGGGCAATTACTGGCGAGAAGTGTTGTCTTATGAGTGGGGACCATGTGCTTCAATGAAGCGCTCCGCGAGGTCCTAAAGCCTTCAGCGTCCAGTAAACGAGCAGCGTCAAGCCTGTAGAAACAAAGAAAGTATGACTTCTGGTTCTTGCTATCCAAATAAAGTGCCAATTAATGTACTTTATACCAGTGTTCTCAGAGGTGGGGTCCAGGGACCCCTAAGGGTCCTTGAGGGGGTTCAAATAATTTATTTTCATTATTTCCATCCATGAGTAACACAGTAACAGAATGTATGACTATTTTGATTATGGGTTTCATTCCCTTTCTTTTAAATGTAAATCATCTAAAAGCAAAAGTCTTACCAGATGCGGTGCCCTGGGAGAAAATCTTATCAAATGCGGATCTGTGGTCTAATTTATGTGAGTTTAGGGGTCCTTGATGTGAAAAAGTTTGAGAACCACTGATTAATATTATGTTTGAACAATAAAGGGAATGTAAGGATTGCATATAAGCTCAAATAACTTACATGAAATTACAATTGCTGCTGATCTGAGAGTTTACTCATGGAAATAGTAGTTTGACAAAATAATCTTGGTCCATTTTCATTATGAAATATATGGTTAAAGCTCTGGAAAAAGCTTTTAAGTATAGACCTTGCATTGATTATTATGTCAAATCAGATAGATAGATAGATAGATAGATAGATAGATAGATAGATAGATAGATAGATAGATAGATGGCTGAGTTTTGCAGAGAAATTTAACTAACCCTGTATGACTGACTGTTCATGCAGGACATAGAACCGAGCTTGAATTTTATTTTGAAAGCCCATCACCTAATTTCCGGTCTCTCTCTAGTTATCCCTTGCTCAACTTAACTAAGGAGCTTGATAGGCGCACGTACAGTATGCTGTAGCAGCCCACACTGAGTGTAAATTTGAATAATATAGCGTACACAGCCCTCACTGGCAGATGTCATTATGGATACATGTCATTATTCGGTGAGAGTAAGCTGAGGGCAGCATTTATGGGAATAAAAAATGCAGACTTGCAAATCCAGTTGAATCTATTGGCTTCATGCAATGCTTGGTTCCTCACCAAAAATCGGACAGGCTGTTCTCTGTACAGAACACACATCAAGAAATGGTTTTTACTTTGAACACATTAACATTTTAAAACCATTAAATGCATTCAAGAGGCTCTCAAACAGATTAAGACTCAGTTGCCAGCATTGTGATGCACAAAAAGATGGACCTTCACATGGAAATTGCTCATTCAAACACAATGGCTCTGTTCAATGACTGCACGCTCTTCAGTGTGTGCACTCTACTCTGCACCACATGGCCATCCATTTGGAGGGGGACGCAGGCAGAAACTAGGCAGATGTCCACATGCAGACTGGGTTCCTGAGAGCTTTTTCTCCCCTCCTTCCCCAACAGGAGAAAATTAAAGTATAGCTTTTCAAGTACAGTGTGCTCCCAGCATGAAGGCTTATGGTGAAGTCACAGCAGCACATCCTTTTGTTGCCTTACACCATTTGAAATGGGGACTATAGTGCGCGGCGCAGTGTCATGCTGCTCAGAAACCTCCGTTTCTCAAAAAATCTTCTTTCAGGATCAAATGTGAGCGAAAATAAAAGAAGACTTCTCTGCATGCTAAGTTCACTACTACTCAAATTCAGCTATAGGATATTACAAAGAGCTGAACTTTTGCTCTTTCTCAGAACCAGATCTTTGTAGAAAGATGAGGCTGGCAGTAAAATAAGACTTACTGTTATTGTGCTAGGACATGTAGAATAGTATATTCAGTAATAAATCCCAATTTTATGGAAGTTATTCCACATCACCTCTGCTGTTATGTATGTGCAGTTTGGAAAAGAAAAAACAACTTTTCACCAGTTCTTGGACACAAATTTTACAGTCACATTTGAAAGTAAATTAAACAAGTTTTAAAACAGAAATCATACATAAATACATATAATTAAGTTAAAATATAAAATACATAAAGTTGAAGTACAAAGAATTCACGCATGTTTATATATCACGTTGCATAGTGAAGCGGAATAGAAAACACACACAGTAAATATCCGTGTTCAAGCACCAGTCATGGTTCATAATTGCCTCATGCTGCTTAGATTACTCATTTTTAAAAAGAAGGCACCTATTATGAACCATGAGTGCTGTTATTAATAGGCTCCTACCAACCCAACACACCCACACACGCATGTGCACTGACATGAAATAAGGTTTGTAAAAACAGTCAGTAGAAATCATATGTCTTCTCCAAGATGTCGGTGCAAATGTGGATGGATGGAACAGCTGGACTGTGAAAGCACTCAAACTTAAAGGCTAATGAGTAAGATAACAATTAAGACTAATGAAAAGAACAGCTGCTCTGTTGTCTGTTACTCCAAAAATAAATATTCGTGCACGTCTCACTGTTGATTTATGCCCAGCTCCGTCATGTTGCTGAGCAGCACTCTGAGCACATTCACTCTGGATCAAAACACACCAATCTAAATTTGCAATGGCAGGCCCCAGTCCATCATGAGAAAGACAGAGACTCCATTCAAACTGGCACTGTCCATTAACAGGTCATTTCCAGTGAGAAGAGGTCACATTCCTCCATCTTGCAGCTAATAGCTGGCACTGGATGATGGCAGAGCCCACTTCAGGATTCTTGCTGCTTATTGGGGGCATAATGAGAAAGACTGTCCTGGATGGGACTGTGAAGTGATAATGAATGATTCTGTCTTATATCACTGTTTCACATCACATGACATCATGTGAAAGTGGCTGTATGAGGATCTGTATCTGTGCTTTATCTTGCAGTGAGAGGGCACTCTGCATCCCATTACATGAACTAATCTGGAAAGAAGGACAACTGCAATCAAGTGAAACAAGATAACACTATGCACAGCATATATTACAGTTTCAGACGTTATGTGAAAAGCGTATCAGGCAGTATATTTATGAGGCTCAGTGTGTTGTTTGACCAAACCAGAATGTTCAGACAATTGCATACCACAAGGACTGATAGGACAGCTGAGACAAAAAGGTAAGCATCTGCCGTTCTCAGACAAATCTATGGCCACCTTTAAAAACCCAAAAGGCCATTTAACAATATTTATTTTTTTCCAGAACACTCAAAGACCATCTGGATCGAAAAATATAACATCTGCTGCACAATATATAGTATTTTGTAACCCATTTAACCTGTCCCAAATTGCTACTCTGTTTCTTTATCCAAGCAAAGAGACACATATCTCATCCAGCATATTTCATACAAAACAAGCAAAAAGATCACTTTTGCCTGCCATCTTTTGTTGGATTAGGAAATACATTAGAGTCACAACAAGGGAAACAGGCTAAACACTTCTTTATTGTGCATCAGACAGAATATTTTTTACCCAGATAGGCAGATGAATCTTTGTTGAACCCTGAAAACAGCGGCAAGTGATGTTAAACAAACTTCTGGATTTTGAAATATTGCCATGGATTTATCTCTCAGAAAAACAGATGTTAAGCTCTGTTGCTTGTATAATGATGGTACATGAGAGAAACAAAATGGGGCTAAATGACAGCTAGTTGTAACATGACCTACATTAATATATTAATTCATATCAAGCTCACTTCATCAGTCTTTTATGTAATGCTACAGGCTTTTTCATATCAGCATCTTCATCTGCTGTCAGTCATTCAATTGTTGCTCCTTTGAAGAATCTGATCCAACAGTTTCTGTAACAAGAAAACAAATACTCAGATTACTAAAACGCTTGTGAAAGAGTTGTGGCTATAGGTCATCAGTCTAGTCCACAAAAATGCCCTGTGTCTAAATGTTTTGCAATTCCAGACAAACATGGAAAAACAGACACATGCTCTTTCAGCCTCCCAGTCTCTGCCGTCCTCTCACCCACACCGTTCAGGTTTCCAGCACCTCTTTCAGGGCCTGCTGGATCTCTGTCATGCCCCCTTCTGCCCTGTGTTATCTGCCTCAGCAGCAGTGTGGGTGGAGCAGCTGTGTGCGGGCACCCACTCTGTCTGCAGCTTGGCTGAATGGTGGCACTGCACTGTAGCTCTCGCTGCCACTGAAGGGCCTTTTGTTCCACGTAGAACACTGGCCTCATACACTCGGCACAATGAGACCGTTCACAGTTTCTCTCCGTAATGAGAGAAAGGGTGTGGAGGGCAGGGTGAAAGAAAGAGAGCGAGACTACAATTCCTCAGGCAAATCAGACTTAATTCTTTACAGGGTGATAATTATTGACCACACAATTATAATAATGATAAAGGAAACAATTTCACCCACTTCACCGGTTAAAAATGCCTCTGTATATTTTGAAGACCAGATTTTTCCCATCAAACTGCTGTGATAGGTGTGTGAAAATAGCAAATGTTTGGCAGTAGCACCATCTAGTGGAATAATAAACTCATTGTTCTTACTTATGCAGCATACTGTCTTACTGTGTGGCTCCTTTAGAAATAAGCAGAACATTGACCTTTACATTTATTTTCCATTGTTGCTCAGTCATTTCATTGATGTTTTCACCAGAGTTGCATACAAAGAGTGCAGTAGCACAAATGTGAAATCAGGACAACCAATCAAAAGTAAGAACAAGGAGACTCACAATACCATGACAACAGACATAACAGAATACTCCTGCAACCCTACAATTATTATTACTAAACTATCTTGGATGATGTGATCTTAATCAGGCATTTCCATTAAAAATAAAACATTTATAATGCTATTGATTACTGACTGAATGAATATATGAATAAATATAAGGTGGAGAAACAGTGACTAGTTGCTATTTGTTCAATAAAAATTCCTGCTTCCAAAATGACCACAAAATGGGGTTCATCAGAGGCTTATGAAAGGTGATTAAGACCCTAAGTAATCACTGTGAGCCAGAGAATGAATTATGCTCTGCTGTAAGCCCACAAACATGCCATGGCCAATCTGTCTCCTTCAACAAAAAAATAAATCCAGAAACACGCCGTACATCCCATCCACCCACTTGTTTTTGTGTTTCTAAGGTTTTTGTATAAATGTCCTTTAAGTTAAACCTCATACGTCCCACTCAATGCTGCTCTTTTCAATTAACCATAATGGAGTTGGTAGGCGATTTAAAACCATTATTTGTCAAAGCTGCACTGCTGTCCTGTGAATAGAGAAAAAAGCTCCATATTACTGTAGCCCTCCGGTGTTAGCCATTACTGCAAACTGCCTCACCCTTTGCATGGTTTAATTGAGCTTGTAGGAGAAAGGTGTGTTATTACTTGCTCAATCGCCTGCGAGTCATATACACAATTAATGTTCTGTTCAGTGTCTCAGGCAAGTACTTTTTAACAATGGCGAGCTGTTTTAGGATTGTTTCTTTATTCCTTTTTTTACAGGAATTTAGGTGTTTTGGTGCATCATATATTTATAACAACTTCAGCTTAGTCCAGGACTTTATTTAAGCTATGTTTCCATGGCAGCACCATACTATCAAATGGAAATATTCTATGTATTTTGCATAATTTTATACACATTCCCCCAAATTATACCTTACATATTTGATATATTTGTAAACTTTAAGATCTCCACTAAACATATAAAATAAAATTATGTGGTTTTGAACAATGTTTGGCTGCAGGCTGCACCACATGAGTTTATAATGACTTACCCACCAGTGGGTTAGTGAGGTTTAGTGAGTTTCTTTATCTTTTGACAAGAAGACATATTATTACCTTTTTAAAAAGCTCTACTCGCTGTCTGTTGCTCAAACAGACCTCCCTCTTCTTCTCTTCCTCCTTTTTCTTCTTCACATCTGCAGGCGTGCTGTAAATGTGGCAATTATTATTCTGAGTCATTTATCATTGTTATTAGAGTTCATGGTGAAGAGGCGTTGATAGTTCTAGGGTTAATATTCAAAAAATTATAGCAAAAAGTATATATCCGTTATCCAAAAACACCATTAGTCACCTACAATCATTTAAAAAGTTATATAACTCCCCCTTTCATACAATGGTGGGATACATTTTTAAAATAGCAGATGTCTAATTTTGATAAGAAAGCCTTCCTGTCTATTATTTTCTGACACCAGTTCTTCCTAATCATTAGGTGGATCTGCCAGGAGGGAAAATAAACAAGTGAGGCGAGGAAGGAGAAAAAAGATAATTAGAGCAAAAGTCTTGGCGGAAAAACAAGAGCAGCATATTTTGTATCTGGATGTCACTGATACAGGCCCTGCCTTCACATGTGAAAGCGATACAAAAGATAAGGATGAATCTGCCTACAAAGAAAAGGCATCTGACGGTGTGCCAAGGTAGAGATTGAGATGGAACTTACCGCTTGGATCTGAGCTGCATCTCTCTCCCGGTAATGGCTCTATCTTTGGGTTTGAAAAGGTTATCTGGAAAGACGAGCATGTACGCACACATTCACAGACACACACAAACACACACACACACACACACACAGTACACAATACTGATTGAGTTGAAAGCTCAGAGGCATGGCAGTAAATCACTCTGGCTTTTCCTGGTGTTTGAAGAGGCCGAAAAGCCTTCTCTCTTACTGAGGAAGAATAGGATCATATTGCAATCTCCAGTAAGAACAGACAAGATTATTTTAAACCAGGACATGTATTATATCCTCTCTACTAGCACCTCGGGGCATTTTGTGAAGTATAATTTTGTATCACCATCATGCAATCTCCCATAAACATTTATATAAGTAAAGGGTGTCATCTGATTGATGAACACTGATGTTTTTTTTTAAAACTCTATGCTCAAGTCTAAATCTGTCACTTTCCCTGCAGTCATTGACCCACTGGTGTAGCTTCCTGCTACAGCCAGTAGAGGGCAGAGAGAACTACAAAATTCTTTTGTCACCAATCTTGAGGTTCCTGTTATTTACTGTAAATCCTGTGACTCTTAATGGAAATCTCATCAGACAGAACACTGCATACAGAGATTAATGACATTTGAAGGTCACAGAAGCATTTCCACTGAAATGCAATGCTGGCAATCATACTGAAACCTTGTTATTCAATAGAAGCACACTTGCATATATATGCAATAAAGCCATTTGTTTCATATCTTACTTCAAATGCCTTTTATTATATTAAGTCATAGCTTAGCCCCGTGTGCCAAACTACCGTCTTCTCTCTCTTTTGCTCTCTTTTAATGATTTTTCCCATATGGTTAGCCTAAAAATAGTTTAGATGATATATCAGTCAAAAAATGTCCTTTGATTACATTTCAGATATTGGCTTATTACGGGATCCATTCTGCATATAGTGGATTATTTTCTTTTTATTCATTATAAATTTGACTTATTTTTGTTTATCCAACAAATGTTCTGTAAATTAATTCTTGTATAAACAGTTGCACAGAATTTCAATGTGGTGTTTTCCTGCCATTGAATTTATGTGCTGGATCACTGTATCTTTAACTACTGCTAAATTACTACTTGGGTTTCACTGGGGGATTTTAGTGACCTCATTGCTGATTCAGGGGTTTTTTCATCCTCCCAAAACTAAATTAACCTAAATGTATAGTTTATCAGGGCAACATATTAGCTATCAGCAGCATAAATTCAAAAAAATATTGTTATAAGCCTTAAAAAACAACACATATTGGCTGACAACTACTCCCTTGCTCTGTGTTCTGTATCTCTATGTTTGTGATTTTGTTGGGTGGCAAACAGCCACTGCAGCTGCACAGGGACAATGAGTAGTACAGTGGATGAGAGAGGTGAGAGTGGCTGCTGGCACAATACCGCTCAGAGAAGTGGATCGGGCGCTGTGGGCTCTCCTCTGCATGAGAGCAGCATGCGACTGCGGGTCCCTCCTCTCTTGTGCCCTTTGCTCCAGCTCTCGCACTCTGCCCTGGGAACGGTTGATGAAGTCTGGTCTGGATCTCTGCAGTGCTTCCTGCCAAAACCAGAAAAATATTCCTCTCCTTGACAAAACATTTAAGCCCAACCCCCACTTCTAACTCCCTCCACCGCCAGAACATAGCCCAGGACTCCCAAGGCCAGCATGTATATCTAACTGTGCCATTCCCTGTCTCTGGCATTGTAAGCTATATTTTAGTGGTTCCCCGAACAAGTCACAAGATAAACCTGAGGGATCAGATATAATTAACAACATGGGAAAAGAGAAAAAAACAGCAGCTCTACTACTTAGTGTTATTTTTTCAAACTCTTTTTCCAATCCTTGCTTTTTCATGGTGAAATCGTGGACAGTTTTACTTCTTCAGGGCCTGTAAAATATTCAGCTGAAATGATCTGTGAAAGGAGCATCACTCTTTGGTTATACTGGTTGCAACAACATACTGTATGCAGTCTTTGACAAGGGTTCACAAGTAGACAGTGCTTTGTTTTAATGGTACACACAAATCATCAATGGTAAGGCTGGTGATATTCTAATTTTTTTGTTATTGTCAACAAATCCCATTAAAAGACCAAAACCAACAATGTGTTGTCTGTCTGAGTAATTTTCTATTCCTTCAGCCTTTCTATGACTCACAGCCCCAAACCCAAAAGTATTCCAGTGCAACAGTGTAGCTTACTGGTGTGTTTTTAATAGTTTTGGGCAACATTGGAAGTCTATGGCACAATACACAGAAAATACTCATTAGTGGGATCAATTAATTGTTGGTTTTACTCTTACAAAAATATAGAATATCACCAGACTTATCCTTTAACTTGTATATTCTGTTTGTTTAATAATCTTATCTGTAACATTAAACCTCCAAGATTTTGTGATTATTATCAGCTCAAAAATAACCTCTGGACTCACCTGCAGAGAAATAGTTTCAGCTGACCTTTCAGGGTCAAGACTCAATGGAACAAATCCAGCATGAGGCTGGTAGTGGCGCGGGACTCGACTTTGATCAGGATGTGGCTTCGTACATTTCCCCTCGTCTGTCACTACAAAAGCAGAGAAAATCCAATTTTTTGTGTTTCATTTACACCTGGTTTGGCTTCACATGCCTGAGTGCAAAGCACAGTTGCTCAATAGCCCTCTGGGCCTGCCATGACATATTACTCCTTCGTATGAATCAAATAGGCACAGTATGTAAGAGCCAAGGAATTTCACTGCATTGATTCAATCAGAGATGTAGTTCTGAAAACAAAGTGTTGAGCCAGCAACATTTTCAGTTAATTGTAACAGAGATCAATGTTTTATAAGGTGAGAATTTATGATTACGTATGAGAGAGAAGAGAGAAGTAATAATACCAGTATTTCCCTCGGGTGAGGCATCGGAGTCCTTCTCAGAAGTGCCATTTGGTGTTTTCTTCTTACTAAGTTGTCTTTGGAGTTTAATGTTTGCTATGATCGCAGCTGCATTGAGGGCAAGCAGTTCCTCTGGAGACTGATGTGAGTGGGGATCTAGAAACACAAGAGGGCTTTGATGTAACTGACGAGTAAGTAAAACGGTGACTCTGGCTGTCATTCAGCTACTATTTGGCTGCTGCACACCACAGGCAGACTTTAATAACATTTCAAAAATGTCCTGCCTCATTTGGAGATTGACTGTATCAAACGTTGAATTTAAATTATGTTGCCTCAGGCCTCAGTAATTAATTGATGACACTGTTAATGAATATGATTAAAGAATAATTAATAATTTCACACAGAGAAAAGACATCACGAATGGAGAAACACACTCGCTCAGCAGAAAACTCTCTCCACACCTGAATATTCAGCATGACTAAACAATAAGCTTGAGCCTTAAGTGTTTAAGGTTTTTTTTTTTACATAATTAAAAGTTTCTGTCATTGTGAGGACATTGTGCTGTCTTATAACTATTCACTTAAGACCTGAGTCAGACTTAAGTCACAAAATAAGGACTTGAGACTTGACTGCCTTAAGACTTGAAGCAAAAACTTTCAAGTCCAAATATCTGAAATGTTAAACTCAAGGACTAAAAGATAAATTAGATGACAACAGGCAGGCCTTGCATGGTTACACATCACATGTTTAATCATTCAGTCCAGTTCAGTCAAAAAAAACCCAAACTTATTAACACAGCTTTGAAAGAAAATGTTCAAATGCTGTGTCAGCATTCAGAGACCTGAAACACTAACATCCTGATGTCCAATTTACTTATGAAGACTTGTGACTACACTTGGACTTATCCCAAAACACTTTAAAACAGCTCTGCATTCATTCTCTGGAGGGTTATCTTAACCTTAAAGGAATAGTTCTGTCAAATATGAATCTACAGCCAGGAGATGGTTAGTTTAGCTTTGCATAAAGACTGGTCTGTACAGGATCTGCTTCCAGTCTTTATGCTAAGCTAAGCCAACGGTCTCCTAGCAGTAGCCTTATATTCAACAGACACATAGGCCGATATGAGAGGTATCAATCTTCTCATCTAATTCTTGGTAAGAAAGTGAATGATTGTATTCACCAAAATGTTGAACTTTACCTTTAAGGATAATTTAATCTAACACTAACCCAAAGAGTAAATCAAACCTTAACCATAAACCAAGTCTGAACTCTGAAGAGTTAACTTTGTGAGACAGTGAAGTCCCTACCATGTGACTGCGTGTATTGCCCCAACACACACACACACACACACACACACACACACACACACACACACAAACACAAAAGCTGCAATGCAGGGTCTGGAAGCCAAAATTGATTCTAACACATCCTAATACTGTATTTTCACCATGTTTAGCAGTTTGTGACTTCTCTTCCACCCCTGTGCTGCCAGTGAAAAGGAGGTCTGGAATAGATTATACATGCAAAGAGATGCGTGGGAAAATGAAAGAAGGTGAAAATGAGAGAGTGTATGTAGGTGCCGACGGGGCCTCTGTGTCTAGGCGATGTTATTTCACATCTGCACACATATCTGGCATGAGTGTCAATTGCACTCATGGCAACAGATAAAGGAATCATTTCAATACAATCGAATAATGCCTATCAATAAGACATAACATGTGAAAGACAATATCAAAACTGAGAGTTCAGCCCCAGAAGGCTGAAGTGTGTGTAATAACATCAAGCAACAACACACAAATGGCACAAAGGAAGTGTATATTTAGACATCGCTATCCTTTGAAAATGGAGATCAGAGAGAAAGAGAGCCTGTGTGCTGACAAGAAGACTGTCAAGAGTGGGACAGACAAACCTACCCGGAGCCTTGATGAGAGTTGGACTGGGGGACGATCTCCTCACTGCATCCTCTGGCAATCTTTCCTTCTCGCCTCTGTTTGGCTTAAGGCTGTCTGCCACTAGCTGACCTGCATCGTTCACTGCTATTCCAGGCCTGATGAAACCGCCGCGCAAGTTCACAGGGTTGATATTGGTCTCTTGTGGAAGTTCAAAACTCCATTTCCTGGCAGCATTTTGTGTCACACTCTCCTTGCTTGGCTCAGTGTGTCCAAACACATTGCCATAGCAGCTCAGTGGTCTGTTCGGCCTTTCCGATCTCTGTCCAACAGCCCTCGGAGGAAACTCTGAGTGAGTGGGTGCTGCAGCTATAGCGGGGGGGTTGCTTACAATAAGCCTCAGCGTGGATGTGTGTAGTGTTCCACCATTTTTCTCTGAATCAGAAGTGGATGTATTTGGTGCTACGGCAGAGTACGGCCTCTCTGTGGAATCCAGGTGGTGATATGAAGACATTGCATTGTGTTCTGAATGATTTCCTGGACTCCACATGCTGTTTTCCTTGTACACTCCCTCTGTGTAGCTGTGTCTGTACTCTGGGTGCCTCGCCCCAGACCCTACCTTGGCTGGACTATAGCTCTCCCTGTGCTCTGTCACTTTGATAATAGTAGCCTTTCTTCTGTGGACCACCGTGTCCAAAGCATGGCTACTTGGTGGTGTACCTGCTCTTTTTTTGCTTAGGTTAGGGCTGGACATCATTCTTTGTTCTGTCACTTTGACTATGGTGGCCTTCCTCTGCACCGTGACCTGTCTGGAGTTTGGGTCCATGGATTGGTGTGCTAGTGGCGGAGAAGGGGATTCCCTGGACTTAGTTGCTGAGTGGTTGTAGGTAGGGATGTCAGTGACTGGTAGACTGGCAGATCTGCTCACTTTCTTGGAGGAGATGGTGATGGAGGAGAAGCCGGCTTTGCTCTGAGGGATGAGTGTAGTCACAGCAGAGCTTGTCTGTATGTGTGAGGGCTGTGAGCTACTGTTTGTTCTACACAGCGGGGCTGTTGGCCTTACAGGCTGAAGACTGCTTGTCCTATGCAAAGGAGTATGTGACTTGTATGTCTCTGTGCTGTTTGTCCCTTGCGGCAGAATGTGTGATCTGCAGGGCTCAGCAGAAACTGTTTGATGGAGTGGAGTATGCTTGTGGGGCTCTACGCTGGTTGTTTTCATCAGAGAGGACTTCCTATAGGAGTCTGAGCCGGTCCCTGTGGGGAGTTCATTGGACTGACTGCCTCCAGGGAGACTTGACAGCCTGTTGACATTCCAGCCTCTTCTCAGAGCTTGCCAGCCTACAGATCTGTCCACTTCGTTAGCAGCAGAGCCTCGTTTTTCTGGCACCTACAGCGTGTGGATAAAGGAGATTCTATGTGATAAATATCCTTAATTATGCATGGGAACCTCATCCCAACCTCCTGTTGTAGCTAATGTCTCTTGCTCAATGTTTTATCATCCATCAGCACAATAAAACCGTTGCCGTACATTCATCTTGCCAAATTTAAGAGGCTGCTTTCAAGTAGCAAATCCAGAAAATGGAGCATAACCTCATTTAATATGACATGAGATATTGACAATATGACATCTCTCTAATACTACGTTTCAACAGCGGGTCAGCTGTCTTGTCTTTCTTCAGGGCCTTGCTGTTTGTTCTTTAGTCAGATGACTCTCCCCATGCTCGACACAGTGAATGCCCTAGTAGCAGTAGAAGCAGCAGCAGGCAAAGCCAGCACACAGCGTGACTTATCCCTCACAGAATAACAATGAGACTCTATCCTCAATAGAAACTGAGAGGTAAAAAAAAAGCAAAGATTCTTGTCCTTAGGCAAGAGAATTCTGATGGTGTTTATCAAGCTTGGAGAAATGCTGATATGTCCCCGTCCTTTTCAAACCCAACAGGTTTATGATGTGACCTACCTCCCTGACCCCTCAGTTATCAATGTTGCATAAAGCATGCAAGTTAAGTATGAGATTTAGCAATTTGTCCAACAATTGAATCTTGTCAAAGCCAACATTTAAACATATTGACAAAATGGCTCATTTTGAATTGCTTTAGACACAAGCTGCATCAGACACTGACGTCTGTGACGATAATGAACCTTAAAGCAAAGAAGTTGCTTTTGTGTTGACCTTAAGTCATGTCTTTTTATTTCAGTGTGACTGTTCTGCATCCTGATTAGGTCCAGTTTATGTGAACTTTGCCCTTCAATAATTGTTTTGTGATATGTTAAGCCACTCACAGGTTCCACAGAGTAGGCTATCTATTACTCTGTTTCCTTAACTTAAATTCCACAAAATGAAAGGTTTTTCATCGTTGGTGCCTTGGACTGCATCTTACCTGACTGCCCTTTCCTTCACTTTTTAAAGGGATGTCTTGTCAAATACTGTAAGTGTTTATTTATTGACATTTATTGATATTTCTTTATGTAAATGACACTCTCTTCACATAAATGCTGGGTCAGAATGTATAGGAGTACATGTGTCCATGAGGAAAGCAAATATACAAATAAAAAATACAAACTTTCTTCTTTTGTATGTATGAACATAAGAATTTACTTCTTATGGAGGAGTGAATTTAAAGGTTTTTCAACACAGTGTTAATAAATCAGGTCCCTGGTTTGTCCACTAATATGACCCACCAAGCCAACATTACCTTGCCCTAGGAATCAGGAAGGATAATACAAGCTGACATATACTCCCTCAACTGATATGTCATGACTTATTGACATTAGATTCGAAAAAGCCAGGGTCCATTATAATATTATATGTGAAAAACAATCATACCAGAAATATTAATAGTTACCTGTTTAGTAATGGGAGAGCCTTGATCAGGTGGCTGCCACGTCTTCACACCCAAAGTACTCGGACTGGTGTGACTTCTCTCCACTTCTCTATCTATGTATCAAGGCAAAACAAATGATCCACTGTCACAGTCCTCACAAGACATGCTCTCTCTCTCTCTCTCTCTCTCTCTCTCTCTGTTTAAACACACATACACATACAAGTCTGACATCACTCTGACTGAATGGCAATGTTGACACTGTCAATAATTGACATTGGCACAGTAAAGTGAATCTTGCACCACCCCAGAGCCACTTCTCTGCTTCCTCAGGAGACATTGCAACTTGACTGGTCTGCCTCTCAGCCCTGACTGATACTCTATTGCCACCCTGACTGCCTGCCTGGCAGCATTTCCACCTGCTGCTGTTACCATAGCGACGGGCTCTCACTTTGGGATAACCCTTGAAAGCTGTGCAGATAATCCAGAGTGTTTTTCATTTTAAGGGAGAAAACAGGAGACAAGGTGAAAATTGCACCACTTTGCAAATGTGATTACAACTGAAGGACAAAAAATTGTGTATTCAGAGGTGTCAGAAGGGATTCCGGTCCTTCTAAAACCTATCTGCTGTCATCATTAAATGTCTCATTTCTTTCTCTAGAAAGGACTACAGACTGGCTAGTGCCCCCCACCCCCCAAGCACTTCTCTTGTTACCTCCTCTAGCAGCACTTCTGCATGCAAGCCTGTGCTCAAATAACCTTTTTTTTTCTGAATCAGCAGCTGACCTTAATATCTCAGATGAAAATAAAGGAGCATGGCCGTATGGAAAATACCTTCTGAAGTCCCCAACCTCCCAATCTATTGTTCATCCTCATGAGCATTATCTAAATATTAAGTGTGAACAGAGTGAAAAATTGGTCAGCGTGTCCAAACATGAAGGCCCTTGGAGCACAACATCCAATTTTATCATCATTTGCTCATTAACTTGAGGCCATTTTAAGTTTGTTAAATATGACTTTTATACAGGGAGATAAAACTAAGTCTCTGCAATGAGACCTCTAGTCTGATTAAAACTACTTCTGCAAGGGTTGCTGACAACATGCAGAAAGAGAGAAAAAAAGAGGAAAATAATTAGAGGGAGAAAGAGGGGGTATAATTTGCTAGCTGGAGTGTAACCAAATCAATTCTTGTTGGAATAATTGTGGTTGGAATTTCTGATAGTCTCATTTGGTTTCTGATGTCGAATTGTGGATTTAAATGTACTGACGGCTCAGCAAAAGCAACTACCATCAACACGAGACACTTTTGGCCTGCATGGAGATTTTTGTTTCTTGTTATCTTTCTTCAACTCATTTCCGAGATTTCAGCTGTGGCCAATTTGTGTACACCTGCATAATATTATATTTCACTGTGGGGTAACTGGAAATATGAATATTTATGGACAATTTGATTGACCAGCAAGAGATTTATAATTGATCAAAGAGCATTGCTGGAAATGTCAAATGCAAGGCCACAAATGTTTTTTTCTTCAGTTATTCTTTGATACACAATGGTTGAGAAGCAGCAGCATGCTTTTATATGGCCTACAAGGGATTGGTACAAAACAATCTCACCTGTATATAAATAATAATAATAAGATTTCACATTTCATTATGAAACCACTGCCTGGGAATATGGCTTTTAACTGACAGTGTATATGATGTTAATAAGGTTTATGGTGCTTAAAACACCTGCACTTTCTATCAAAGTTTCTTGCCGCCATGGATGGATTGCTTTGATTTCTACAAGCAGCCCGAGCCTCGCCAGGATAATCTATGTATAAACAAGGACAAGGTTGAGGGATCAAACCTCAGATCAAACCCAGAGAGTGTAAGGCTGCCATGTTCAAAGATTAACAGGGCTCTTTCTCCAATCAGTCTGCATCTCTGCTTATCTTTCTGCCTCTCGCTTCTCTCTTTCGCTTCCTATTTTTTTTTGTCAGCTTTTTCGAGCCTAATAATGCCTATTTCCTTTACCTGCAATCCTGCCAGAATATTGTGGCACAACAGTCAGGACAAGTTGTACTTGAAATAGACTTTGTTTTTTTCTTTGTGTGTGTGTGTGTGTGTGTGTATGTGTGCAAAGTGATCATCCAGTCAGTCAGTGTGGAGCGTTTGAAAGAGGACAGGGGCAACACTGCTGCAAGGAGCTGATTAGAGGAAGGTAAACTGTGTGGCAAGTCAGCCCTGAAATAAGCTCTTGTTCTCCCCCTGGCTAACCCCGCCCCTGCAGTTACCCTGTGGCCATATTTGTTCTAGCACTGATCAGACACTAAACATCAATTGAAACAGAACCTCTGTGTGTTTCAGGGAATTGTCTGCTGTGCCACAGAGTTACTTCATGTCTTTAAATTTGGTTTTTATGACTTGCTTTTGGGTATAACTCTTACATAAAGATCACACTGCCATGAGTGTGTATTTGTAAGAATAATGAGGGTAACTTTCTAAAGTTATATTCAGCTGAAAATCCAACTGTTATACAAGTGAATGTAAAGTGATACAGCGTATTGGATGTTAGTACAAACCCTGGTGCCTGCTGGCTCTTGCTTGACTCTTTTGAAATGTTGGAGTGATGGGTTGTTTCAGTTTCACCTGTAAATAAAAGGCTCATTAGAAGACATGATTTTACCAAAAAAAAAGCAACATTTAAATAATATCTTTCAGAAGTGTGTAGGGCTTAAAAACATCAATTAAACTATCCTTTAATTTAAGGTACTTTAACCCTGCGGTGATATTTCAAAACCCCTAGCTATGACTACGACGAGTCACAAGGGAAGTGATGTGCATTGTGCATCAGTGGAGTCAAGTCTGTGGTACAGCACAGCAACCAATCGATTTTGAAGTCATATTATCAGTTCACAGAGTAACACTCCCACTGAATTTGCTGTACATTGACTTGCATCCTCTCAGGGCACAAAGCTCAATCTCTGCCGCCACAGCTCCAATTGAGTCGTAAACCTTTCGAGAATGCGTGGAGTTCATGCAGAGTAAGCTGTTTTCAAAGGCTGCCGGAGCTCTGCCTTCTCTCTGGGTAACTGAGACTTGACTACAAATGGCTCTCTGTGGCACTGTGTGTGTGTATGTGTGTGTGTATGTGTGTGTGTGTGTGTGTGGGTGTGTGTGTTTTAGTCTGCCTTGCCTGGCACCACGCACCATCACCTCCATTACACAGCACTTTACCTTTAGACTTGCTGAGCTTACACTGTCTTAATAACATGTAAGAATCATAATCATACAGCCTGAGAGGATTTCAGTGCCAAATCCATGTTAAATCAGTCCAGAGTCTTTGCAAAGGCCTGTTTTTAAAGGGTGATACACCAAAGAATAGACACAAAAGTTCTACCAGGTTTCTCTGAGAACATAATTCTCTATGTTACAAAATAAATCTCCCATAAGAGTAAAAAGGACTGAAACCATCAAAAATAAACATTTAAGAAAGGTAAAGCACATATCTCTTGTTTGTAGGTTAAAAAATGACAAAGACTCATGTAGCATCAGAAAACTTTCCTAATCCATGCTCAAGAATTTAGTACCAGGTGTTTTGTGTCTTACCTGGCCAGCAGAGTGATCCAAAAACTGGTTTTGGTTGGCAGCATCTGCCACCATCATCACTTTTCTTTGGATTGGAAGCCAACCAATTTTGACTGGAGCAAGATAACTGAGCTGTGCCTGCTCCTTCCTTGGGGTCTGCATGATATGAGCTCTCTCCCAGCTTCCTCTGCGGTCTGGAGGAGAAAAAAACCCAGTTTGGAGGGACTCCTGGCTTCCCAGTGAACTCTCACAGAAGCTAGGACTCCCACATGTAGATGAGCCTCTGCTGAAGGAGGGAATCCCCTGCTGTCTCCAGGCACGTCCGCTTGGTTGCTTGTCGAGACCTGGCATGGATGTTGTCTGATCATTGAAAGCTGGAACCTGATCGTGAACTGGGGCTGCGAGAAGGTCGTTCTGCATCCTCTGCAGGTGCTCCAGCCAGCTGTCCAGCTGGCCTCCCTCAATGGCACTCTGGGGCCGGGGTGCACGTGGGGGGCGAGTAACACGGGGCAAAACCTCCCCCTCTGATATTAAGCTCTCCCAGTAGGACTCATCTCCTGATCTCCTCCAGCTGGGAGCCCTCCGCAGGTGGGCAGCTGGTCTTCGGAGAGTCATCCCTCTGCAGCTCAGGTAACCACTCACTGCACTCAAGTTTCAGCCCACTATAAAAGACCTTCACAGTGGAGGTATTAATGAGAATCCGCCGGCTCAACTGGACTTCTTACCATGAGGCATGCCAGAAATGCACTGCAAGGAATAAGTAGCAACAAGAATGCTAGAGGTCATCTTTGTTACGGATCTGTTATAAGAAATAGGTACCAGGATACAGTGAAGAATTGGAAATAGTTACATATTATAATAGATTATAAGACACACAGCACAGTGCTGCTGAAACCATTACTTACCAAAAATTAAACCTTTAGTGGAGAAATCATCCTTTTATCACTTGCTTTAAACTTTTCTCAGTCCATAGTGATTAGAAAGTAAACACTCTGTGCTAGTGGTTGCTGTCTCCAGTCAGGCATGTAGCAATGTGAGGGATGCTTTGGCGAACAAAAGAGTTACTGAGCACAAGGGCTGATCATCCAATACAGGGAGGGAGATGGAAAGAAACAGAGGGGCGGGCTGTAAGAAAAAAAAACAAACACTTGTTGATGCAACATTTGACGTAACAAGATCTCAGTTTAATCAAAGAACATCATTAACATTCAGCATTTCAATTGTTAAACCATCTAAATGTGTTATTTTGGGATAAACGCAAGTCAGACACACCATATAACGTTTAAAAGAGCGAATCAAACTTCCTGACATTCATGCGGTTTAACAAATGATACGGCATCACTAATGAGCAGACTATCCATGTTATTCCATGACTCACTTAATGCTTCAGAAATCCTCCTTGTTGAATTCCCCCCTGTTTCTTCTCTTCCCTGTGATCTCGTGGTTGGTGGCTGATGATGAGGCATTGCTATCCTCAAGCCTCTATCCAAGCCATGTGACTTTAGCAAGACTGTCTTAAAAATGGGCCAGTGTCCTCTTGGATAAGTAACCGTGACCCACATGATGTCCCACAATGCATGAGTGAAGGTTATTTACAAGGCAGAGAAGTTTGCTTCCAGCTGAAGGCAAGATCCTGCTTTAGTTTTTTTTTTTTTTTTTTAGAGGTAGTTAAACACAGATCTGTACAGATACAACTACTTTCAAAAAAGAATTGGCAGTTGCTTTGATGTTTAATGAATTTCAGTGTTTCTCAGCAGATTAACAGTCTCCACATGTCTTTCAAAGCAACTTCAGCCCTCATCGGTGGAAAAACATTTTCCCAATGTTTTTCAAAGACAGAGATAAGACGGAGATATCTTAAATATCAATTGCTGTGACCTGCTTTAAGACACCTTATCAAGCTGAGAAGCTACATGCAGAGGGAATATGCAATGATGTAAAGCAATTTACATCTTTTTGTCTGCTCTGCCTGGAAGATACCATCATAACAAATCAAAAACTCAACTGATTAAGGACAGATTTAATCAATGTCAGAAAAGGTAGCTTCCTGGATATGAGAAGTTTGATAGCAGCAGCTCCCTCTGCTGGTAATACTTCAACATGACATTTGTGGAGGAGATGAGAGCAAAGGAGGGCATGGGGTCATATATTTGAGAGACTTCTCTAAAAGATGCACTTCTCTAAAACATTTGTTTAAACAAGATAAATAAAGATGAACGCATTTACGCTGGTGCACCAGGTGCATCTCTCTGATGCCTTTTAGCACCTGCAGCTCTGAGGGATAAATCTTATTAGTTCAACACATCGCTGCTCAGAACAACAGGATCGTTTAGGCTCCTATAACTTCACCATTAGGGACACTGAAGGAAGGAAATGAACATGCATGATATGTATTCTAATTCTGTGGTTTAGCCAAGAGGAACAATATCTGTGTGCGTTTGTGTGTGTTTTACCATAAAGCGGAAAATCATCATAGGACACATACTGTATATGAAATAAGGATTTTTATGGCTGTAAAACAAAATGAGACAGCACTTGTCATTAGTGTGGTCTTTTTTATTTATTTATTTAAGTATTTAAGGCAGAAAACTCCACAAATTACAAGTATTGTTTCTCACAGTGCTATTAAAATACAAATACATGGCATCTGTATCCAAATGATAACAAATTCATTCACTACATTCAAAACCCACCTTACTTTTTATTCATGTGCATCCATTTTCTGTCTTTTCCATATCTCTATGTGTGCCTGCCATTGCAATTAGTATAATTAATATAGTTTAGTACTTTATTTCATATCTATCCTCTTATATATTAATCCTATTTCTTTTGGACATCTGTATTTTTATTTGTTTTGTGTGTTGTGATTTCTTTTGCAAGCTTGTAATTTGTTTTATGACTGAATAAAACCACACCAAACAATTAGCCATACATTTTTATTGAAATTGATAGTAGGCTAGGCTTACAATAAAAGTGATAAATGAGAAAGAGGTTAATTTTAAGAGCATACATTGTTCTCTATAAAATATTTATCTTCGCGTATCGGTTATTGTGATGACAAAATGAGAGTCTATGTTTGATGAATCACTACTTTATGTCTAAATACGCTGCTGCAGATGAATGTGGAGACAATTAATATTCCATATAACATTTTTTCACCAGTCATTGAGCAGTTTCCGCCTCAGTATAAACACCAGTGGAAGTTTTGCAGGACGCCTACAGGGTGAAAAAGTTGTGTTCCCTTCCTCCCCCTTGCGGAGCGTCCTGTCACTGTTGGAAAATGGCTGCTCGGAGTAGCTCCCCAAAGCTCAGAGAAAACTGAAAAAAAAAGTACATTTACAATAAGAGGTCGCATCCGGAGCTTTTTTCCAACAGGCGAAACGACAACTCGGGGAAGCCTCGACACTGAGAATGTCTCGCTGGGTGCCCACCAAGAAGGAAAAGTATGGTGTTGGTACGTAAGAAAACTTGCATGCTCCATCGTTAGCTCGTCCTAGCTCTCTGCTCTCAGATTGCACAAGTTTGGGAAGGATTGTGATTAGAAAGCGACCGGCTGTATTGTTTCTCGTGTTGCTGGGATTGATGGGTCAAATTTGCCTATACTGGACGGAATGCCAGTTTCATGTGTGGGGAACTTGCCAGCTAGTTTACATGAAATGCAAAACAAGGAATGTGTGTCTTTTGTGAGGAAGAGGACTGTGTATGTGTGTGTGTGTGTGTGTGCGTGTGTGTGTATGTGTGGATTGGGAATTGTTAGAGGCGCGCCTAGTTGCAGTGCCGTTTCCTGTGTTATGTGTTATGGGGCCTCCGCTACAAAGTAACCAGCTAGTAACAGGCTACGCATGACTTGTAACTATGTGTTTTAGTGGGTTGTTTGTATTGACTTCTGCATCTCCACACACCGGGAAACCTTTTGTTGTTGGTTATTTATTGTCACTTCCTCATAGTGGTTGAAACCAAGCGTCCTGGCCTGAGAACGCTGTCCCGTTTAGCTTCCACTCTTTCCTGAATACCAAAAAAAAAAAGTGTGTTACTAGTGTAACTGTTATATTGATGGGTTCACTTGGAAAAAAAATGCTGCAATGCTAACATATACTCTGTGTGCTACTGTAAAACTGACATGAATGTTAATTAATATTTAGATCATGTTTTAATCCCTTACTTTATTGCCAACTTGTACCATTATTGTCTTCAGGTGCTAATAAGCCTTTTCAGCTCCAAGGACCTTTAAACAAATTACTTGAGGCATTAGATGTATTTAAATAAAAGAAATGACTGTTAACACTGCAGATAATACAAGTTTGTGATTAAGTGGGTTTTTTTTTTAAATTTCTCTTGTAATATCACTTGACTAATTGATGCATTCTCATATAAAGAAACTGGAAACAACCTCATAAACCACCCTGATGTAAGCGTGATAGCCATAAGAGTCATATGAGTTGTTTTAATTCTGATAGACTTGTAATGAGAAGTGTGAAATATGAGTGCAATATAGTCACTGTGTGATACTTGAACACCAGAAATAACAGTGTAATGGAACTTATCCTAATTTTTCTCTGGGAATCCCCTGGAACAGTCAGCAATGTAGCAAATTGCACATGTTTTCCAGAAGAATGTGGTTTCAGGACAGCGGATTGTTGTTTTTTTAATGTGTAGCGTACCCCTCTGAATGCATACCGTGTCGCATTTAGCTGTGTGCATTAGTGGGACTGAAGGCTTGCAGCCGTAAGGGATGCTGATGCTGACTGATGGATGAGTTCAGCAGGTTACACCAAAGCTTTGATTGGCACCTTAAGACTACAGCTTCTAGATGAGCTTTCATCCCAGTCCATGCTATATGAGCCTGTGGTTATTTTGATTCTTTAGCAAATCTGGTTGGCTATATCATTGTGTGCCGTACGGGTGTGTGAGTATACTATTCAGATGCTAATGATAGCCTCGATATATTTTCAATATCCATGAGTTCTTGAAAGTCGAAGTTCTTCAAAAAATCTCGGAGCAAATCTCACAGGGGCTGAATTTGAGAGTGGATGAGTCATTAGGAGAAAGAGAGGCAGCTGCCACATCACTGCTGTAGAGGATTGGTGGGGTGCACAGCCATTGCACTTTTAATACATCATGTGTTGACCAAGTAGCACTAATGAGCACTCTGTGAGACCTCTTATGCTGGCAACGCTCACTGTGGACCTATTTCTGTTTCAGCAAAACTTTTGTCTTACCATTTTACTTTCATAATGGCCCCATGGCTTTATTAGTGAATGGAGGAAAACCGTCTCTTTTAGTCTTTTCATAGCAGTATTAATAATAAATGCGACTGTCTTCTTACATAGAGCACAGCAGTGATAATAAAGGGTTTTGTTATCGCACCATTGGATTCACATCGCTGTATTTTAATGATATGGAGGCAAAGCCATGCACTGTAGCTATAGCTCCAACACAACAACCAGTAGGGCTGGGTATCAGTACTACATACCTTTTTAAGCTGTTGACTGAAATAACCCAGTACCAGTACAAGTAGTATTGAAGCATCTCCAGTCAAACAATACTTGCATTTGATCCTTTTTGTACCCAGATCTAGAAAAAAATGACTATTTGTGCGGTTTTGCTTGCAGCCAATCACCACAAGCGTTCTTTGATTCAATGTGACCTGTGATTGGCCCGCTACCGTAGCAGCTACAACCAAATACAGTCTGTGTTGATAATACTTCATTGTACACAAATATTTCAATAATTTGAACATTTTCATAATGTATTTGTGGAAAAAGTCATTTGGATGGGGAGGAGCGGTGGCATTTTATGCAACTAAATGCTTCCATTCACATGATGGATGTTGAATGAAGTAGAAAAAAAAGGAGGTCAAATGAAGTACTCTATTAATATCAGTATCACTTTAAGGGTACTGGTATTGTAATTTTTTAAATGATACCCAGCCCTAATAACCAGTGTTGGAAATTAAATCTTATTAGATTTGTGTCACAGTAATGACTGAAAAACACCAATCTGTGAGAAAATCATTTCTTTGCTGTGGGAGACCATGTGGTTGGTTGGTTGGTTGTTGTTGTTGTTAGAGTTTAGAAGTATATTAGTTTTATATTAATATTGTGATAAGTCTAGATGTCCTTATCGTAACATCCTAATTAAGACTGTCACTACAGATTGTTTTCATTATCCATTCAACTGTCCCAAGCCCAAGATGGCATCTTCAGATTGCTTGTTTTATCCAACTAATGCTTTAAAATGCAAAGATATTCCATTTACAGAGCAGAGAAGCAAATCCTCACTATTTGGCATTTTTGCTTTCTATATCTCTTCATTTGTTGTTGATTAGCCAGCAGTCGGGAGCAAGTTTGATAATCAATTGTGTCATTTTTAAAGCTAAAACATTTAATGTTTCTAGCCTCACAAATGTGAAGATTTGCTTGTCTTACATTACAAAAAATACAACTTGAAGATGTCACCTTGGGATAAAGGAAACTGTGATGTGCAATGTTGATATTTTCAGACATTTTTTTTTATATTTATGACGACCAAACAACTGATTGATTAATCATGAAAATAATGGGCAGATGAACCAACAATTACAATAATCTTTAGTTACGGCACAAATTTTTCTTTCTAAATAATCTCTTGTGTGTGTGTGTGTATATATATTCTCAAATCACCAACAGTCATCCCTAAAATATTGCTATATTGATGATGTATACATTGTTACTGAGATATTTGGTCCAAAATATTACAATATTTGCTTTGTCAGTTGTAAAGAGAAGTGAAACCTACAGACTCTCTACCTGTCACGACAAGCGACTGCCCTTCCCTGTTCTTATGTGTAACAGGAAGTCACGGCGAAGTATACAAATATGAGTCGCTCTAAGACTCAGTCCCATTGGACAGTGTTTGGTAATTGAGCACCTTGACGTGATTTTTTGGAAACTGATGTTGTCGACGCCTCTGGAATCCTCCCTATCCCACAAGAGGCAACAAACTTTATTGCTTTTACATTGTTTCTGAGGATAAGTGTTACCCTGAGGCATTAGCTCGACTTTGTCCTCCGAACAATGTCTTCGGTTCCATTGGCATATATCAGAATGCTGCCTATCAGCCTGGGTTTAGCTCAGCTGATTTGACAGATTATGTTGGCGTACATATATTGAAAGAACTATCAAATGACTTCAAATGGGAGTGGAGGTGTTTGGCTTTTGGCCTGACTAGTGTTCATATCATAAAAGAAGAGTAAGGCAATCTGTTTGTCAAAGAAATGTTAAAACCAAATCTCTCTTGACCTTGAGCTAATTTCCTAACACTGTTCTTTTTCTTGTCAAATGCCAACCATCCTGGTATAAATCAAAGGAATCAGGAGTTTTGAAGCCTAGTTATTCTCGTGGCATCTCAAAAGCGATTTAACAGGGAATTTTTTATTTTTTTTTTAGCTGTCTCCTTTTTCTGTGATGAATTAACCAGAAATACTTTTTGATGCTAATTTCAAGTGTTGTCTCATTAATTCTGTTTCATCAGGATGTTGCTGTTCCAGAGAGACTTCAGAGGGTTGTGGGTCTAGAGAGTAAACCAGGGAATACTATGCAACAGGACTATTTACTGGATCTACCCGTCGCTGTTGAGACTTCAGCACAAATTGCCCTTGAGAGCATGCGCTGTCATGAGAAATGTTTTCCACTCGTCAGTGCTCTCACTTTGTAATTTAGCTTTAAGTCATTTAACATAATACCAGCTCAGAACACAGCGAATGCTATGATTATTCAAAAAATGGTCAGTGTGACTTCTTTCTTTTTTTTTTTTTTTTTTCCGGCTCGCAGTTGCAGCTTTGGCCAGTAAGGAAATGCTTCTTCCTGTTAGGTCAGATCACAGACTCGCAGCTTATCTGAGAGGACAAACGAACACACACATGCACACGCTGAGCTCTAAAAACTTGAGCTCTGCTGTGGCTATGAATCATATTTTTAAACTGGTGCGTGGTAAGACTGCAATCCAAACAGGACAGACAACCCTAGACGGCTCTCATTTGGAACAGGTTAGCAGCGAGTGACACATCGGGAACAAACAAAATAGAGACGCAGTCATCTCTCGACTGAGGCCATAAGTAATTTGTGAAGCCCCCACCCTACACCCAAGAAACCCATCTCCCATCCACAAGTGCAGTAAGCTAACAAATGTGGTAGCAATTAAAATGCAGTCTCGGTTAGTACATAAATTCTAACCATGTGTTTTAAATTCCCCTCCTCGTATTTTACCCTTCCCTCACAGCTCGGGCTGAGGCTATTTGGTGTGAAATATGGGACAGTGAAATTTGAATCATTCCCTTTTATCAGTTTACTTCTTGTTTTTATACGCAAGAAGTGGTTTTCATTGCATTTCATTCAAAAAAATGCCTCGTCTCACGTCCGCTTAAGGCCCAATAAAATAGGTCGAGAGAAAAAGTGCGGCTCTCGTGCTAGATGTTGCCGCTATTAATTCCGACATAACTGCATTAAACAATGTTAACTAAACATTTGAGTTTTAGAACAAGGCGTCTGATCTCTCTGCCGACTTTCAAACTTTGTCCAAGAAAAAAAAAAGCTGAGTGGACCAAAGTGGAGACGGAGAGCTTTTACTGGAGTGAAATAAAGCAGCTGATTAATAGGAAGGAGCCAGGAGAAGGAAGGAGATCAAGCAGAAGAGGGGTGATTTTTTTTGTGTGTGTTTTTTATCTTGTCAGTAGCGTAATAAACAGTTTCATCTCTATTTGGTCTATGTTAGAGCCAGGTGCTGTTTATGCTCAGCCCGGCCACTTTCGCTCATAAATAAAACTGTACAAACAGAAACTTGCTCCCCTTTCGCTGCAGAGGGAGGTGATCGAATTAAACAATGCACAGAGCCGCAGAGTGATATGTTTTTGGGGTTTTTTTTTGCTTCACACGTCCTTTCGGTGGAGTGACCAATATGTGTGTGTGGTTATGTTTGAGAGCAAGAATGTGTTTTTAATAAGCACCGACTGTGAGAGAAGTGTGCAACTCTCTCGAGCGATCACCTGGAGCTTGAAGGCTAAACTAACACCATTATTTTCAATTCTATGAGTTGCTGCATCGTGGTTTTTTGGATTATTTGTTTTCGTCTGCGTACGGAATGCTGAGCACATCCTCCACCTGGGACCTCATCCTGCTCGAGCCCCCCCCACCCACCCCCACCCCACCACCCTCACAGTTTTATCCAAAACGTCTTCCTCTTTCTGTCCTCTTCCTGCTGAAATTTGTGTTTCTGACTTAATGCATTGTTACATGTCAGGTGCCACTTACATCAAAATTTGAGCTCGCTGAGTGCTAAAGCTTGTGATTTATACCTAGCCTAGGTACGGTAAAGTCCCCCCTCATGTGTCACATTTGGTATTTGTTATGATATGAGTATACAAACCTTTTTTTTTTTTTTTTTTGCACAAAATTATTCAGGGATTCAAATGCATTGATCATTTACTATTCATTGGTATTCATTAGACTTTGTCACTTAGTCAAAACTTTGGCCATCATCCTCCTCTTCTCTCTTTGGAGGTCAGTATGACTTTGTTATTATTCATTCTGAAAGGGAATTATATATTAACTATGGGCCACGCTGCTTGATGAGGCAATTCTAATAGTACAGCTCCCAATGGCTTGCTGTGAGATGGCGGCTAAGACAAATGACAGCTGGCCTATTTAATCAGTGCATAGCTAAGAGGTTCCACACTATTCCCTTCTTGGCTCACCAGCGAGGAAAAGCAGAAACACTTTTACATCTTGTTTTTAAGTGTCGCTGTCATATGAAAGGTCGAGGTGAAAGAAAGAGGCGGTGAAATTAACCCTGGATCTACGCCGGTGAAAATTAGCCTCTTACAACTAATTATAATGTAGTTCAACCAGTATTAATAAGAGTGGTTGCTAGAAACATTTTCACAACAAAAAGTGTAGCTGCTTCAGTGACAAGGAACAAGTAAGTCTGGAATGCCCTAAAATTGAATGTTATGAATCAGATATGAGTCAACACCCTGTGAAATCACCCTTTGTACTGTTTGCGAGGACTTTTTTATTCCTCATCGTTGTTCTCAGCTATTTTTGTTCATACTGTAACTTCAGGAGAGTCTGGTCGCCGCCGACAGATGTGATCATCATGGAATCACCAGTAAAGTTTTTGCTTTTTTTTTTTGCAGCTAAACTATCGAAAGAGTCAAGGTTGTGTAGCAACTTCTTCTGTGGTTTCCTGGACGGTGATGGTAGCAGACAGTGACACGGTTTGATTTTGACAGAGCATCTTTGTAGTGAAAGTTGACGCATGTAGGCGAGAGCTTGCGCGCCTGGACCTTCATGACAATTACAATAGGCTGTGACATTCCTTCTTGGCAGTTTGTCAAAGGCAGCGAGACAAGAAGAAGAAAGCACGCACACACACACACACACACACATAACTACCCGGGTTGATCATGTATGATGTCGCTTTATATGTGAGTGACTGATGTGGGTCGTTCCTGTTGCTCAGCTGCACAGGCGGGAGGCTTCCAGGATCCTCCGTATTGATTGTGGCCATGCCAAGCAGCCTGGGCATTGTCTGAAAAGAGTCCCGCTGTGCTGCTTTTGCCAGCTTGACAGATGGCTAATGGTGTGTAACATGTCAGCGTGAAACAAAGATCACCGACGTAGACATGTGTTATTACATAATTTAGATTCAGCTTGGATGAAAATAATATAGGGGAACCTTTCAACTGTCGTGTCAGATTAGGGCAGGCCAGCCAGTTAACATAGCTGATGAAGTCAGTGGTGAACTTACTGTGGCAAAAATGACTACTGGGACAAATATTTGACTATTAGCATGCATTTGTCAGAAATGAGGCCAGATAGTTTGATGGCGTGATCAGTCAGAGTTGTCAGTAGGTGTGAAAGGAGCTGATCACCATGAAACAATAAATCTCTGCGGAAAGAAAACACCGAAAGCTCTACTCGAACATAATTTTCACGTACAGTTACAAACATTAACAGCTCAACTCAACTCGAAGGGTAAAGCTCACAAGCTGTCATCCTCCCTATTAAGTTTTATTTAAAGTTTTATTTGTCCTGTTCTTGTAAAACTTTTAATATTTATTCAGTTAAGATAACACTCCATAAACCATAAACATTAGGAATTATTTTTTTTTCTTATGAGTGTTTTCTTTTTTTTTTTAAATTATCAGAGGAATTGCTTTGTGGAAGTCTTGAAATAAAAACCAGAGGACAGAATTGGCACTGAAACGAAGACTATGAACTCAGTCTGTATTGCGTATTCTTAACATCCAGCTGACTGCTCTGGCTGAGGCTTTATTCTACCAGAGTGATGAGCTTGCAGCTGAGCTGAGGCTGTGCCAGGCTGCCAGTGGGTGAGCTGACACTGGACGACCTGTCTTGTTTCTGTGGGTCAAGCACGGGCTAAAAGGACTGTCTCCCTGGGAAAACTCACTTCCCCCCAAGTACCTCCAGAAGAGAGAGTGTAGCTGTAAGCAGGTAAGACTCGGGGTGTATGCACAACTTTAAAGACGAGCGCCAACGGCATCAAAGCGCAAGCTGTTATTAAAGTCTCATAAGATGGAGAACGTTCTCTACTGAAAATGGTTACAACATGTTTATTTTGCGTAAGTAAACTTCCCAAGAGTTACGTTTTCCAATCATTATACTGTTTTTTTTTTTTTAGTCTTTTAATCCCAGAGAATGAGATTTATGCATAATAGAAATCAGAGGGCTCAACATCTCTTGAGGCTATTTAGGTTATAAAAATGTCAATGTTAATATTAGCTTCAGTCCATATTAATATTGCATTTGTCCCACGGGGTGTTTTGGGGACTTGTAATGGAGGTGTCAGTCATTGATTGTGGATGCAGACGGGTTAGGGATTGCCACGTGCAGCAAGAGACAGCCTTTCAGAATGGCTGGCATTTGATGAAATGGCCTTTTGTGTGAGTGTGTGTGTGTGTGTATGTGTATGTGTGTGTGCGTGTGTGTGTGTGTGTTTGTTTCTGGCTAAATACTTGATAAAGTCAGAGCCTTGCAGCTCCGATGTCGGTCGGCCCCGGAGGCAGTTTTAGATTTCAGTGAGTGGCAGCTCTACTCTGTCAACCTTTAGGGATTTAGATGAAGTTGTCTCACCGCTGTAGCTGACACATGACAAAAAAAAAAAAAAAAAAAAAAAGACAGATTGTGGAGACATGAAATAAATTCATCATTCTCATTTAGGCATCACATTTTCTACCTGAACTTCAAAATTTGAGCTTTTTTTCCTGTACGTGCGCTGATACGACCGAGTCAATTAAAGTGATGCACTTGTCAAGGATTTCGCAGTAAAAATCAAAGCAGGTCTGCAGAAAGGTTTTACTCCAAAAATCCAATGAATAGCTTGTTAGACCATCACATGGGAAAGTGAACTATAGGGCTGCAACTAACGATTATTTTCATTATGATTAGTAGTGATGGGTATTTTATCTGCTGTCGTAAAGTTAGCCAAATTACATCGAAATGCTGAAGATTTAACTTCAATTTATTTTGCAGCGTGGCGTGCGAAGTAGCATGTTTCAGAAGTAATTGTTAAAAATATCAGCCCTGTTCCTGAAATCGAATGTGTAACAGTCATTTCTGAAACCACAAGCAGTCCCCCTTCTAGCAGCCACGTAACCTATGAGATACTGAAAGTACACACAAGGCTCTGCAGGCATTGCAACAGAAGTAACTAATACTATAAATACATTAGATGCATACAGTTTGGTTTTGCTGCAAATTGCAGGTCACATGGTTTCAGAGAGTTCATGGTTGGTTTGTGCTACTCAAATGAAGTTATGAAATATAACAGCTCATGAGAGTTAGTGAAGGTGTTAATAAGTGCACATATGAGGAAAGTACCATTCCACTCACACTTATGTATTTGCACACTTTTGTCATTTGTAGATTGCAGTGTTGTAGATCAAATGATAATTCATCTGAACTGATTACACCGTTGCTTTGTTTAAAAAGCGAAAGAATTAAGGTGCATTCGCAGTCGTCAGGAGCCGTGTGTGTGTCCAGCCATTAATTTGGAGCTCACGTTCACACTACCATGCTTTGTTACTACAATAAGTCCACTTATCAACCACACATTTCAAAAAGGCCAAAATGATAATGTTGTCAATGGCTGGTACACTATGTGCTCTTTTTTTAAAAAAGTACATGGTCTTCTTTGCAATCACGGAGAGAGCAGAGTGGAAGTTCATTTAGGACGTCGAGGCCAAATGAATTGTTGGATCTTTGTTTTCTCTGCATGACTAAACCAGTCGACCTGGATGGCAAAGAGGTTCAGTGGATTATACTAAAAGTTAATTGCCTTCATCTGTTCCAGCAATTAAACACAGAACATTTCAGAGGTGTGCATGATCTAAAGTAGAGCAGGTATACTTAGCTAATATTAAAAAATATTTTCCTCAGCTAAATTAGAGCCAAGTGCAGAGTTGCAGTCTCTGCCATATCTGCTCGTTTACCAGTTGTCTTTTTGAACGTTCCTCGCTGTGTGAGAACGCCTGCGTCTGGCTATGAAGACAGATTGGCAGTTTGATGCTGGCAGTTAGAGGCACTGGGTGACTGCAGGCAACCTTTCCTAACATTATTACAGATCTTCTGGACCTTCTTCTTTTTCTGTAGGACGTTTCAGAGTGTGGATGCCACGCTGCTCTCTTGTTGCTGACAGTGTGACTTCTGCTTGAGTAAAACACAGTCTAAGTGTTTATAAATAACAGGATGAATAGGTGGTCCGAAGCATTTCCTGTTGCACACTTATGTTTTGCTTTCATGCTGCACTAATATGGTAGATGCAACAGATACACCTGATAAAGGTCACGAACTAGACCACATGCTTGTCAATAAAGTCACTTTTTTTTGGCAAAGCGCCACCAAGGAGGTTTCAAAGTAAACTTGCTGAGTCAATTGAAGTTTCTTCAAATATTTGAAGGTAATTATGCACTCATTAGCATTCCTATCACAAGAGATGTAACACAGGGCAGGAAATAATTAGCTACTTCTTGCTGTGCAAAAGGCTAATCTGTGTAGATTCTGCCAGTTTTGTTCCCCGTGCCGCTTATGGGTGTATAGATGGAATAAATAAAACCCTGTGATCTCTTCCCACTGTTTAACAAAAGATGATTTATCATATTAGTTAATTGATAATATGTAGAAAAAACAATGTAAATCTCTCCTGCACCCGAGTCTTGAGTATCATTTTTGTTTTAAACAATCTGCCTGTTGAATGGATGACTCATAGAGAAAGTGTTTCAAAGGTTGTTATTCCTCAATCTAAACATCATGAGATATGTATGCAAAGTGCACACACAGGTTTGCTTTGCAGAGCCGGCGCGGATGCTCGTGAACCACGGCGACCCACACCAGAGACCGCGGTGGCAGAAACCGTACGAGACGCCTCGCTCGGCGCTCCGTAATGAGCTAGGTTCCGCTCTCTCTCTCTCTCTCTCTCTCTCTCTCTCCCTGTTGTATCGGGAAGATGATTTTCAATTAAAGGAATAACTCTGCTCTGCGGAGGCAATGGAATCTGAGTTATCGGGCCTACGTTAGATTGCACCCCAAGGCCTACGTCGGAGCCGGGGCGCATTGGCAGGAAGTTCTGCCAAAATATATTACTGCTGTTGGCATCTAGATCTGGCACGGAGTAGTTTTCTCCACCTGCTCCTCCTCTTTACCTTACTTCTCTCTACATGCCCCCCAAACCCACCTACTTCCTCTGCCGTACACTACAATAGTTTTATACTGTTCAGTTTCTCTGTTTGTCTGTTTTTTTTCTTTTAATGAGGTATTGTTACTCTTCCTGCAGTCATGAAAAGCATCAGCATTTCCTTCTGGGCTATGGAAAGGCCCCATCTATTGTGATACAGTAATATCTCAAAGTGGCATTTCCTGCTTGATTCCAGTCAGAGGGAGGAAAAGTCTGGTCCTGCCTGTGTGTGAAAGAGAGAGAGAGGGAGCGAGAGACACCTGGGGCTTTCCTCTCTCCCAGCCTAGATGCCGTGGTATTAATTTCAGGTTAATTACAATAGCATTGTCTCCACTTTTCCAACAGCAGATAAAGCTAAGAGGCTGTTGTATATAATTGGTTTAAGAGGAAACAGGGTGATTTTTGTTGGTATTTCACAATCCTTGGTTCACTGTCTGCATTCGCCTCTAAATTAGAACCATCAGGCTTCAGTCTGAACGCCTAAAACTCTCATTAAACCCTATTAGAGAGGGACTTGAAATTAATTATCATGTTTTCCCTGCTTTGTGTGTCACTGACAAAGCTCTTTCTCCATCTGGGTGTTACAAACATGCTGTATAGTTGATTGTCTTCTTTTCACTTGTGTATGCCACTGACAGAGAAAATGTGGTACAATATCTCAACCAAATCCTAGTAGGCCACATTGCTGTGTATTTTAATAACATACTTAAAGGCTTTCATTTCTGTTAGTGTTTTGGAAATGATCTTCATTTCTCAAGAGCAGAAAATAATTAAGGAAAATGGGAATTAATGTAATTTCACAGTCACTGAAATATCTCGAGACTCCCTTAAACAATCGTATAAGCTCTGAATCACATCCTGAGTATTTTCAGCATTGTTAGTATATTGCTGATACCGTTGTTTTCGCCTTTTTTTTGTTTTGTCATCTATTCTGATACAAGGACACCTCAGTATTATTGTGAACAGTGGGAGTTTATTCAGACGATTATCTCCCGCTAATGGGTTTTTGTTCACACTCAGTTTGTGACAATGAATAGGAAGCCCTGACACACTTCCCACCCTTAGAAACTGATATAAGCTCATACGTGACAGTCTCACCCACCTCGTAATAGGTCGGGATTAGTGCGGAAATAAGTAATTGATTAGTCAGTTTTCAACAATTTCGATAATTGTGTGTAAGTCTTTTATCAAGGTAAACTGCTGGTTCCAGCTCATCAAATTGGAAGCTTTCTGTTTTCTATAATTTCTAATAACTACGGGTTTCGGAAAATTTGTCAGACAAAACAAGACATTCGAAGATGACTCCGTGGTCTCTCGGAAATTGTGATGATGTGAATTTTCACAGCATTTTCTGACATTTTATAGTCTAATATATCCTGAAGGAAAGTATAGAAGTCATTTTTTTTGGTAAACAAAAGTAAATATTTTGGGGCATTTCTTGCCTTTATCATAGAGTTGACAGTAGAGAGAAAAGACAACATTTGATTCTGGATTCACATTCAGTGACTTGCTTTTGAACCCTGTTCAGAAACACAGTTTTCTTTTAGTGTGTGTGTGTGAGGAAGTGCAATATGGGTAAACTGGTATGGGATGGTACACTATGGAAATCATTCTGGTCAGAGAATCCTTTGTGGTAGGAGAGTGTGTTTTTAATTCTATACACTGAGTTGAACATCCAGGTATTGCAGGGGGTTGTATGTGTGGTCTGAAATAAAACCATAAGGAAATAAATGGTCTTGAGTTGAACATAAATCCAAATATAAAAAAAGTGACAGTTATTTCTGTTATACAATAGCTATCAGGAACACTGTGTATTGAGATAAGTACCTCTCTTGTTCAGCACATAGGCCTAAATATTAAGAGAATATCATAATATGGAGAATAATAAACATTTCAGCAATACATCAAGAAAGCAATACTATCATTAGTACACAATAATATACACACTCCTCTAGTGAACAGTAATATACAGTTAACAACTACATCGTCCTTAATAACCTACATTAACATGGACAACACTGATAATAACGTAACTTCATCTACAAGCTACTTAAACTGTCAGTTAATTAAGCGAGTATGCTAAACGAAACAATGTAACAGGACAAGGTAGAATATGTCAGTAAGAAGGTCTAATCAGACTGAATTATTCACAAGTGTCACATCTTACATGTATGTCCTTCACGCACACACCAGGGGTTATAGACAGTCCATGTTATTGTCCCTCGACAGGTTTTCACCGTCGTGATGGCAGAAAAGACTGTGCTCGTTAACTACCGCAGAGTCAGGCAGGGCTGTGTGTCAAGGAAGGTGAGAGAGGGAGACAGAGTCTGTAAGTGCGATGTCACCTTATTAAGAGGTTGAACTGGTAGGCTTTCGTACAGTTTGCATTATTGTCAGTGGTGAAGGAGTTACTCGGGAGTCCGCAGACAGTGTGGAGATGCAGTAGAATTGCCGGGTCCTGCTGCCGCTCCTCACCCCCTTTGGGCCAACATTGTTCCTTTTATCCTAACAGTCCTAACAGCACTTGGCAGATCCCGGAAGAATACCTGTCAGCTCCTGCAGCAGAGCTCACCGCAGCCAGCTCCGCCTCACCAGCAGCAGCGCTCCTCAAGAAAACATAGTAAACACCTGCAACAGCACCTCACTCAGCTCACATTTGTCCTACGATCGCGTACACCAGGGTGATGTCAGACAAGGGTACATTGGTTTCGCACTCCAGTAATGTCCTCAAAGGCATCATGGCCTCTAAAGGCTTGTTAATAAACATTTTGCATTTAAAATGGAGCCCAAGTCTCAAAAACATATCGATGTGTCTCTAAATTCGGCAACATTTTCACTGGAAATGATCATCTTCCCTCTAGAAAACTGAATTTAATTCACAGTGTATTGTCAAGAGGTGATGCTACAAAATGAAAGAGCTCTGACTTGAGATACAGTAGATTTATATGGTCAAATGTATTATATAGTCATGTCGTCTCCTGGTCTTTAAGTACATGCAAATCTCTTCAGTCAGTCAGTCTTGGTTAATCAGACAGTCCTGGTGCGCTACAGTTTATGCACAGCAGGGGGAACAAAAAAAGTAAGGTCCTTTTTATTTTGAAAAATGTAAACATCCAACAATGGCTCATTGGTCATAACTATAACTGAAACAGTTTAGTTGTGCTGCAGTGGAAACTATCACTGAAACAGTTTAGTTGTGCTGCAGTGGAAAAGCAAAACAATTTTTCTGTTTCCCGCAAGGATACAGAACACCTGCTGACAGCCGTTCTGTGCTGATTTATGGTCGCTCAGAACCAGTTCTTTCGACATGCTGTCTGACCACGTCAGAAATCAAACGTGATTATACTTGCTCTGAACGGCTTCACTCAAAGGCAGAGTGAAAAACTGACCGTCACAGAGAGCGGAGGGGGACGGGGAGTGATATTGTTTTAAAGCTTGGGTAGGTAATGTATTTTAGAAGCATTTCTTTTGTTATATTTGTTGAAATTCTCTGTACATCTTGACAGCAATCTATAAATCAAATGCTCTGATAATAAAAAAAGAATTGTTGTTGGTGCAGGCCTGTAATAAACCCGTCCAATCATTTCATTCACAGGCTACCTGTGTGTCCACCTACCTACCTCTACCCGAACACTCATTGCACATGACATAGAAAGTTTGGAGGCCGGGCGAGCTGTGGGATACTGATGGATAGGAATAGATGGGACTGCATGAATTGCAGAAGGAGAGATGAAAAACATATCAACAGAAAGCATGAAAAGCAATGTGTGATCATCAGACTATCGCCTGTAGCGCGAGTGAAACTGAACAGAACATAGTCTTATCAACAACGCCGGAGCAAGAGAGACTTTTAATGGAAGTGAACTCCACTCCCAAACTAGTGATAGATTTTTTTATGCATCACTGCAGCTTCAGGTTGGACGCTGAGCCGTCTCTGCGCCCCGTCGCTGCTTGTCACTGTGGGACCCTATTCGGGAGCTCTGAGTCCGACTCTCTGACAGACTGCTGACTGAGGAGGTTTTGGAGGCGGACAATGAAAGAGACACGATATCACTCGAACTCAAGCAGGGGAGAAGGGACACTCATTACTTTTGTGGCGGACTTCAAATAGATGTGTCCGCTGTGTGCTTATTGAACTCCTCCCCATTCAAGTTAAGCATTGTATTAAATTCATACTCCCTCGCTCAGTATTGCTGTTTTATCAGTCCACAATTATTTCTCTTTCCCGCATACATCATCTCTCTCTCATGCCCTGGCTGTTTCGTTCACAGTCTTTGACCTTGCAGAAAACAAGGCAAAACCAATAGGCATGATTGGGATGATATAAGACCTTAACTTATTATTTAACACATCATTATCTGGAGCTAAGTAGGGCTGCAATTTATAATTACTCTCATTATAGATTATTCTGCTGATTATTTTCTCGATGAATTGATAAACAGTTTGTCTATCAACTGATTTGCTTTTTTTTATTTGCTTGTTTTGTCCAACCAACAGTCTAAAACCCAAAGATATTAACAAAATTTTAACATCACATGAGACAAAGAGAAGCAGCAAATCCTCCCAACTGAGAAGCTGTAACGAGCAGGGCTTAAAGTGGGATTTGGCAGGTAGGGGAGCCCTAAGGTCCAATGTAGCGGTGCAGTGGGGGAAAATGACTCACCTCAAAATAACTCCCAAATTGATTTATACTGTGAGCTCCAGTGGCCTTGTTTTCTTTGTGGACAGAATATGTCATTAGCTGACCTTCTTTTAAGCACCCGTTTCTTGCTGTGGTTCTGGGCTGTGCTGCATTAGAATTAAGTAGATAACTTCAACAATACATCATGTACAAAGCCACTGTTTGACATGACTTATGCAAGCTTTACATTTTATCATTATCGCTCATTAATGTTAATAATGTATTTCCTATGTATGTGAGGGCACTTTATGCTCCTGATACTAGCAGCTGGACCAATGTGGCAGAGCTAAACTACCCCCTCCCCCCGCCATGACAATCATCGCCAGTACCGCCGGTCGGGGGCGATAAGTGTGCCCCAGCTATCTCCTTGGCCAGCACTGTTCGAGATGTCAGTCAGTTTGATTTTAAAATCGATTCTTGTTTCAAAATTCTCCCCTGATTACAGCTCGCCCCAAATTGCTCTCAGGGATTAATCACTCACTAATTCGTTGCGTAGGAGAAATGCTTTGAACTCACTGAATTTCAATGGCAAAAAATCGAGTGGCTCGGTTGGTGAGCGGCCATGCTCTTTTTTTGTAACAGAGTGCAAGAACAAAAGTTGAAACTAGTTTAACTTTTGAGGAGGGGCGTCATGGATCAGTTGTCAAATGGCATGGGGCAACCGGTGAGTGACAAGGGTTTTAGGAAAAATCAATCTATATTCCTGCCTAGTTTTTCACTGTGGTTACTTGATTCAAACGTTATCAAGTGCAGTTCTGCGGGGCCTTAGTACTGTTATAGTCCACCTTACTTTCTTACTAGAAGGAGTAGCATTAATTGTTAATTATTCGCATCATGGTTTAGTCCTAAAGTACTCAAAAGCAACACACATAAATCACCAAATATCTTGATTTGAAGACACCATTTGTACAATTTAAAAAATTCCAAACACTTGGTGATCAGATATCAATACACGCTGCTAAACCAGACAACCAATGTCTCAAATCTTTGGACTGAAAGTCCTATCACCGGCCAGATTGAGCTATTGCAGTGATGTGATGTCGTCGTTGGACAGGGCCCTTGATGTCTGCTACCTGCTGCAAGACATTGAAGGATTTTCTGCCTTTTTGGCTCCTCAAAAGCCCAACTCAAGCAGACTTTCACATTGCCTTTTCTTCCTGGAGAATCCTCTTGTCTAGGATTTCCTCACTGGCTCTCTCTGTGGGTTTACAGCCCACAGGGACTTTATACAAAAACAGCAAGAGGCTCAGTCTTTTTCAGTCTTTCCAATGAGCATTTTTGAACGCACATCTTTCCTCTTCTTTTCCCACCCCTCCTTCATCAACATACTGTATTCTCATCTGAGTGTAATGATATGTTATACTCTTCGTGGATTAGTGCAGGTTATTAGTGAGCCCAAAGTGTAGAATTACAATCAGTCCAGTGTTTAGATGAGGCTGCTTATAATTGTGGAGAGGGTGTAGACGTGCGCCAGCTAAGTGGATAGGTCTGTAATCGTTTCCTCTGATGATAATGCTCTCTGAGTTTGCACAGCCTTATGTAAGAGGTTATGTATGGTAATGAGCCCTCGGCAAATGATGCTACTGTTTATCCCGTTTCCAGAAAATCATTTGCATGCCACACTCCAAGGAGAATATGGTCCACTTCCTCATCCTCTTCGTCTTCTTCCTCTGATGGATTTTCTCTCCCTCACTGCTTTCTAATTGACATCAGTTTACTCTTGGGTATGCAAATACAGGTTTATGGGTAATCAGAGCTGTCATTCAATCCCCACGTGACAAGAATCACTTTGGTTCCCGTGTTAAATTGCACCATCATCGCCTCACATGTCAAGGTTGTGTTTGATGGTTGTCATTTAGTCAGCATCTTCCCAGGGTGTCGTTTGTGTTCATTTTGTTATTGCACCACTTTCTCAGTGAGAATACCCCCCCCCCGGTTCCCTTAGCTCTCATTTGTTTGATATGAGACTCATCGGCGGTGATCACAGGGGCGGTTTTTCATTTTTTGATGAAATGCGGTGCTTTATGTCTCCAGTGTTTCCCATACGTTGGCTTTTCTCTCTATACATAGGCTCTAACTGCAGCCTCAGTTTGTGCCTCTCACAGAGCTGCTGGTAGAGTTAGCAAATCTGATAAGAGACAGCTGAGAGGCGACGTCGCGCTAATAACACAAAGATTTATTCCTTTTTCTGTGGCAGTAAAACACAAGACACGACCCGCCAATAACTAACTGTGCTATATTCAGAGCTTTAAAAGATATGCGGGGCTGTTGGACGACGATGGAAGGTTAAATGTTAACATGATAAACATCAGGGCTATGGCTACGTGCTGACACTCCCCCACAGATACACACACACACACACACACCGACACAGATACCACACAGAAACTTTTAATGAATGTGAATGTGCTTCTAGTGACTGTCAAAGCTCCAGCGGACTCTCTGTGTTTCCAGCTGGGACACGGAGAGTCTGACAGCAGCGTCTCATGGCTTTTTATTTTACTTACACTTCTTCTTCGTTGTCACCTACAATTGCCGTCCATCTGACCGTCATCAGTCTGACTCCATACGGAGGCGGAGGGTAGTGGCGCTCTAGTTAGCGGTAAGCCAAAGTAGTTGAATCTATTCTGAGCGGTCCTATGTTTTTAAAAAAAATGCTATATGTTGACATATAGCTATTTATCTTGAGTAGTTATTTGTTTGCAATAAATTGAGTTATTCATGAACCTTTTGTTTGACTAGTTTATTACCGAACCTGCCCGTCACACGTCAGAGTACCCACAACCACAACTAAATTCTCAACTTGTGGGGAAACACTGTTCTCTATCAGAGCTGTTAGTTCGGGCTGCTCCCTCTCAGCACCTGCCATTTAGATAACATGCCGAATCAGCTGGGCCAGTGACCCAGTTCCAAACAAACACACAGATGCAGCAGTTACAGGCCTCTCTGGTTACTCTTAATGATAGTTTAATTGAGCGCACCCTGCTGTATAGTCACTATGCTGCTCTCTGATAGCTGTGCACAGATTAATCCCACCTCCCTTTTGATTGTTTTGTTGTTTTCTCCCCCTGTAGGTACCTTTTGTATCTCGGCTTGGAACCACTGAATTCATTTCCTGGGGTCTTTGTTCCATTGTCAGCCCATGGCTCGCATTCTGGTGGATTCGCTGGGCTTGTTGGATTGTTCAGGGGATCGCAAATACATTGTGGACGTGCGCGTGTATATGCACATACACTTTGATAACAAAATGACACAAGGCTGAATGAAACAGACTACACGTGGAATTTTATGCTCTCCGCTAAACGGTGGTCACTAAGTGGTTGGGTGGCTGACTTATGCTGTACACATGTTGAACATCAGACACTTGACAGATTTTTTTTATGACTGTCAGAGTGGTTATGTAACTGCACGATAGTGTTTGAGGCTGTATTTTGTAGTGTTGTTAAGCAAACATCCTATGAAACATCTCAGTCAGAAAGGTGACCACCTGACCGCTGACCAGTCTTCCTCTTTGTGTTTGGCATATTTGATTATGATTTTTTAGACATTTCATCCTTGCCAGATTACAGTATATACTTTTTACAGTGTTTGTAACTGATGGACCAGCCATGCAGCTTGTACATTTATGTCCTATTTTTGCCTTTTATAAAGTGCCTTATGTTGCCTTGATAACTCGCACGCTTCTCCAACCTCTTATATAGATGACACATACTGTACCGCTATTTGGTATTCTCTGTAATCATAGCTGCCTTTGTAACTGTGATGTGACATAAAGTCACTGCTTTATTCTTTAATATTTTATACCCTGTACAGAATCGGAAATCCAAATACCTGGCGGTTATTTTTTCACTTAATTGATTTAAGTATTTCATCTTTTAAAATTGCTTTCTTTGTCTGACTAGTGGTTAAAAACACAAAGTAGAACTTTATAAAAAATCAGTAGAGTTCACTGACTTTGAGATAATCTGTAACAGGAAAGACAAGATGTCATCTCCTGTGTGGGAGTAGAATACATAAAACGATTTGACTATGGTAAAAAAAAAAACTGGAATACTTTGTTCTGGATAATTGTCCCCCATGACTACTTAAAATCTAAATGGTAACCAAAAAACATTGCTGTGTGCCACCTGATATGTTAATGGAATATAATGAGCTACTCTGACGCCAGGTGATTGTGGGGGAAACGGTCAATTCACTTGATGCACCATCAGCAGGGCTCGAAAAGCTTTTTTAGGCACTTGTCCTTTGGACAAGTAAATTTACCTTCACTTGTCCAGGCACAAAAGTCACTTGTGCAGGTGAAAATGACAATAATTTTCATTTTGTTTGCAAATGCAGAATTCAGATGAACAAACAGTTGAAAGCATCCAAACAGTGTCAACACATAATTTATGAATTTTATTAAAGTGGTTATATGTAACATTTTAACCTCAACAAATCATTTTCAAGACAAATACAAGTGATACCACTGAATGTTCAGATTAGCCTACATATAGGGCTTTAAACGCGGTAACCAACATAAATAAATAAGGTGAGAGATGTAACCTTGTAGTAAAACATTATTTGTTTAGGTTGTTTGCCAATTTCACTGATTGTGTTATTATTTTGCAGTCTACACAAGCAAACTAGCTCTTTCAATCCTTCGCAGGAAGCTTGACATATTATGTTTCTGCAGAAGAGATGTCATAAGACAGGAATATATTTCCTCTATGGCAGAAAAACACGTTATACAAGCCTTGAAAACTCCCAGATGTTAAACTGGACTAACAAAATACTTTTAGGGCTGACTGACGCTAACACTCATTATAAACACTAAGGCTACAAACAACTCATAATGCAACACTCTGTACAGGAATGGGTTTTACAACGGTACTGGTACTTTAGCCATTCAAAAAGAATATCTGATGTTGTGAACATGTAATTGTCGAGCCGTTAGCGGAGTGTGTATGCAAATTAACCTACAGACTAACATGTGTAACCGGTCAAAAATATTCTCCTTGATTAACCGATTAACAGTTAACAGTGGACATCTCTATTTGGCAACCCAAATAAAATTTCCTTAGACCTGCCTGTGTGACTGATTCACAGAGAGCAGGTCACAATTCTCTAGGTTGGTGCTCAGCTAACGTTATTGTTACCTAGTGAATTACACAGCCGTTAACACTAGCTAGCTAACGTCACTTACTTGTCCTCCAAGTTGGGTTGCCCCCAGCAGACGCCGCAGAACATTACCATCCAGCTGTTCACAAATTTACGTTCTCTTTTTGTTTATGACTTTTAACTTGTCCAGCGGAGCAAGTAAGTTTCTCTTCGACCTGCCCTACAAAAAATCCACTCGTCCCAGACAAGTGGACAAGCCTTAATTTTGAGCCCTGATCAGCATGCTGCCTCCAGTGCCTGCGGCGAGGGTCTTTTTTAATTAAGCCGTCATTCACCTCTGGTAACCTCTATTGAAGTAGCCCCGCATGCATGCTGATCAAAAACTCGGAAGACACTCAGCAGCCAGATATTTCTCTGTTCTCTGTTTAAGAGCAGTTTAGACTGACACTAAAATGAGAATAGCCAGTCCACCTCAAAGGTCAGTCCACCTTAAGTGAGCCTGATCAGGTCAGGCTAACCCATTGTCGCTAACTTTGGGGCTAACCCCCTTCACTTTCCCAGCAGTTGGGGAAACAGCTGAGACTTTTCTTGGTCTTGAGAAGCATTTATTAACTGACACACCGCAGCCTGTATTTGACATTTACTGCCAGATTGACAACTAATTGCCTCCTGCCTCCCGCTCAACCACACACTCGCTATGCACACACATTACGCACTGCCCTAATCCTTAAAGGAGCTACTCTTATAACAGTACCTTTCATGTAGATGTCCTTTGAAGAATGAGTAGAGGGAGGATGACTCAAAACAATTGCACGGTAACGTAGGGTGTTATCATGTTCACACAGTGCGCGAGTGAAAATCATCAGTATCCCATTGATATTAATGATTGTGTGCGCTGCTGCGGAATGAATATAGAGGAAACCCTTTGGCAACTTCGTTTGACGTACCAGAACATGTCGGTGATTTACTCTGATATAATTTTGGGGGCACCTGTAATGTGCACTATTGACTCCATTTAGAATTAGCTGGAGGCGAAAATATGATTTGAACCCCTAAGAAAATTGGGAACACTGCAATATTTAATTATCTCTTTTTCTCCGTCTGTAATTCTGAGCCAATCTGTTTTCCATTGGCATTATTGTTGTTTTGGTGTACTCCATTATTATTGGTTTCTTTTCAGTGGGTGGTAGAAATTTGTTGATATTACAGCATCGATGGTGCCAGGCCCAACCATGAGTGTGTCACACTGTGTGGGTGGACATCATGTGGATGTGTGATGTCTCTGCTACACATTGCAGTGACACACAATTAGCGCTACAAGGGAGCCAAGCGCTTTATTGCCTTTTTCTTCCTCCTGTAATATCTCCTCCTCTAATATTGTCCTCTGTCATCTTTTTTTTGCAGCAATCTATAACTACGATGCCCGGGGAGAGGAGGAGCTGTCGCTGCAGATTGGAGACACAGTGCACATACTTGAGACATATGAAGGTGAGAACAGGCTTACTGATGACATGCATGATCGGAGCTGACAAGCCAGTGTTGGACATGATTTTCCTGCCAACACAAATACCTTTAGTGCTATGTCAGATTTTGTTCATCTGTACAATAAGATAATATACAGTATTAGCTATAATGATCATGATGGTATGCTCCTGTAAACCTCACAGCCTTCACTTTGTCTAGTGCTAGTTTTTCATGTGATGGCTAGAGATGCACCGATTTCAGTTTTTTAAAAGTCTCTGCTGATTCCGATTTTGGACGATTCCGATTTTCTCTCTTTCCAAGAACTATAATTGACAACATACACAAACATTTTTGTAACTTTTCTTTAATGGAAAATTCAATTGTACGTTCATAAAAAAAACAAACATTTATATAAAACATAAAACATGAACACTGTATTTGGTTTTCTACATGATGAAGTTCATTGAAACTCAAAGTAAAATACTGATAAAATATTTGTCAGTGGTGCAGATGAACCCTGGTGGGTACCTAAAAGTACTTTCTCACCCTATTTTTTCTCCTATAATATTTTGTAATTTCCTAAATATTATCTTTTTTAGTGTAATCAAAAAGCGCTTCACTCATAGCAAATATCAACTCTCATATCAGTTTAATAGTGATATGTAGCACTCAATGGGTGTTCACTCTGCTCTACTTATTTGGTCATCAGATCTAGATTAATAATATTTATCAAATGTTTTATATTTTATATTTTTCCCTACAGATTGAAACACACAGCAGGATTCATGTCAGTGTGTCAGATAATGAGAAAGAGGGTAAATGACACATAATATAAACAAAAACAGCAGCAGTATTAACAGCAGGGGCACACCTCAGTTGATTTTGAATAAAACATTAATGTCAGACGCTTTCCTTAAAAGGTAAAATCACCCAGTGTGTAAACTCAGTGTTATATATATATAGGCTATTGTGGGCTGGACCGACTCACCATCTGTCCCATATTGAGCAGACCTGGGATGGTCTGAGTGTAGCCCATGTTCAGGCCACCGTCTGAGCCCTGCCTGTTGGTGGTCATGATGAGGGTGTGCCACATGTTGCCGGTAAATAAAACGAATAAATTAGTGTTTAAACCAGTTAAAAACTGCAGCAGACGTTACCAGTCAACGACGAGTCTCTGCTGCAATCATTTAGTTTTAGTGTGTGTGTGTGTGATGTTAAAAATTGACTATATGAGACTGATGGAGGCCAGTCAATGGCCGATGAGCTGCATCGGTGCATCTGTATCCATGACATTTTATATTCACACCGTTGTTATTTTGAACTTTCATGAAATTCATTTGTTAATTTAGCTAATAAAACAACTGACCTTGTGAAAAAGTTCACTTTTGCACATGTTTTATAAGTTTTTATTCTTCATTTGTACTACGTTTGGGCCTTTCTCATAATTCTGTTCTCCATCAGACTGGTACAGAGGGCATAGGCTGAGGAGAAAATCCAAAAAGGTGAGTGGCCAGCAAACAAAGGTTTTATTCAGTCATATTTGTTACTGAGAGATTGCTCTTCACAGCTTCAGTTTTTCAGCTGTTGAACTTCTGTCCTGGTTGATATAAAGTTGTTTATATTGTGACCTCCTTCTCTTCCAGGGCATATTTCCTGCTTGTTATATACACCTGAAAGAGGCCACAGTCGAGGGCAGTGGGTTAGTATTACTCTTTTCCACCTTCACTGAACTTTTGCAGAAGATTATTTAATAATTATTATTCATTGCGACGAATAATGGGATTATAATTACATTTTTTAAGGTGCATTGCGCTAAACACCAAAACAAAAATCAAGTTGTAAACAAATAAACAGTTTGTAGTTAGAAGTTTGTCTTCTCAACTTACTTTCAGTCCTACTCAGAAACTTGTGAGATAAAAAAGCGTAAGTTGAACGTAGATCCTCTGAGGTTGTTTCAGTGGAAAGCTCTCCACTTGATACGGTGTGACATGTGTGTTTGTGGCACTGTTTTTTTGTTTTGATCAGTCTTCTTTGATTTCACTCGCACACCAGAAAAAAAATATAAAGCCGTAACTTCAAAGTCCTTGAATTCAGCTGAAAACCTCGAGGAACAGATATTTTCTCACACATAGAATTGTCACTAGAGGATTTGATCAAGGGTGTGAAGTCAGTTTGAATTTTCACTAATTACAGGCAGAATGCATGTATGTACTATTGACAGTGGAGTGTACAAATATGTGATAATTTTGCTTAAGTGATTCCCCTTCTTTCCTCACACAACATCTCTGATCATATACTTTGTGTCAGTATGGAGAGGAAAAGGTAGAAAGGACACAGAATCGCTGTATCAGATTTGTTCAATGTCACTACAGGCAAAAGGAGACGGTCATTCCCACCGAGCTGCCTCTGGTTCAGGAGGTTACCACCACACTGAGGGAGTGGGCTTCAATATGGAGGGACCTATATGTGGTAAGCCAGCCTGACAGACATACAGACAGACTCTCTCCTTTATAGTTAGATATTTGCTGTTTACTATTTCCTTTCTTTCTAATATAACGTTCATGTTATAACCGCAATATACCATACCTCATTACACATCTTAACCAAGCGGCAACCTCTGGGGCTGAAAAATGAAGACAATGCAGTTCCTTGAATGGCCACTTGAGGCTGGCTCCAAAAACGAGTCAATCCCCATAGACCCCCATGTTAAAATGCCCAAATAGTCAACTAGCCCAACCAGTGGGTGATGTCACAGTGACTACGTCCATATTTTTATACAGTCTATGATCTTAACACATTTTAAGGGATACTTGCCAAATATGTTTAGCATTATGTGTTGAATGCGGTATTGTTTTCACATATTTTTAATTTGAAACACTGTTAACTGTAACACTGTTGGCCTCAAAAACCCCAGTACCTTTCAGGCTCATAAGCTAATTCCACCTGCTCACAACAATCGAGCTTTGTTCATGTACACTATCCTTTACACGCCGCTAATGAGATGGCTGACCTTCCAGATTGAACATGTTCTCTCAACAGTCAATAGCTCAAACACAAGCCCACATGGATGTTGTAAATTTCATCCTCGAATGCGATTGTGTGTCTAAGCCGAACACATGTTCATCCATCTGTTTCTGCTGACAGGGGGACAAACGTGAGATGTTCAACTCTGTCCGTGACATGATCTACAACCTCATCGAATGGCGTTCCCAGATCCTGTCTGGCACCCTCCCGCAGGACGAGCTCACCGAGCTCAAGCAGAAAGTAACCTCCAAGATAGACTACGGAAACAAGTGAGGAGCCGGTCTTTAGAGGCTTTTAGCCTTGTCCTTCTCTCCCTACAGCTTATATCCCTTTATCCTCATATCTATCTGTAAAAAGGACTCTTGTTGGAATAGGTCAGCAGTGTCAGTCAATAGAAAATGACAGGTCATCACTTAGCTTGTGGGGAAAACTGTGGGGATTTAGTTTCAGCAAACCATACTGTATTCCATCATGAAGACAGCTCTTGCAGTGTCTACAGTAGGCCTAGAAAATCGGTTGAAAATGAAAATTGTGAAGCTTCATTCTGCGCCCGTGATGAAACTTTAAACCTTTGGCCAGGTAGAGAAATGACTTTTTCCCCTCTGTAGAAGCAGGGAGTGACGAGGTGATGAAATACAGCCAATGTCTGTTGTCTGCACCGGCTCCCTCTGTAGAGGAAAGTTGAACAAAAAACAGGAACATTTGAAGGAAAACAGTGGAGCTGGAGGAATGTTATATGAAGAGAAAATGAGACAAAGGGAGTGTCTGGTCCTTCTCACAGAAATACAAGCGCACAAGCCCAATATTTACCTTATAATGGTATGTTATTGTATGTGTTCATCTTGGCGGGTCCCAGCATTTGTTAACTCTCCTGCATTTTTTTGCCAGGTACTTGGATCTAGACCTGGTGGTCAGAGACAAAGATGGTAACATTCTGGACCCAGAGCTCACCAGCACCATCAGTCTCTTCAGAGCACACGAGGCGGCTTCTAAACAAATTGAGGACCGGATCCAAGAGGAGAAGGTAAAGATGGGAGAAGAAATAGTGATCCCTACCTCTTAGACCAAATTTACACCTGCCAATAAACTCTAATCTTTATGCAGGTAATACATCAGTGATAAGTAAAGGAACATTAGTGTAAGGTGTGAATGGACATGTACACAGTGTGATCAGAATGTAAATGCTTCTTGAGCTCATCATTCTGGCTCATTGAATCCCAGCCGGAGTCAAACAGCTGCAGTTACAGTGTTTGCAGTAGGGAAAAAAAAACCACTGCAGGGTTATCACTGCTCTTCATACAAGATAATTGGTTGAGATGATATTTGTCTTCAGTTGAGACTGTTTCCTCTGCATATTAGTTATGTCAAAAGAAGTGGTATATTATTTTATTGTTACCTTTATCTGGTTTTATTCACATAATTGATGAAGTTACCCTCGTTTTAGTCATTTTCATGGGTGCATAAACTGAAGATTCCCCATAATAATCCTAAATGTGACCATCCAGTGAGCATTGTGCTGTTTTGCTTCCTAAAAAAGTAACTTGTTTTTTTAAGTAATCTGTCAAGTAACATAAGCACAGGGTTTAAGAATAGCAAACAAAACGGACAAACTGTATTTCAAGGTAAGAAAAATGAACCCCTGCAGTTTAATCTGGAATGGAGTTTTGGCACTGAAACAACTTTAGTGTAGAAGTGGGGAAAAACGGGGCCACTCCTTTGTACAAAAAGATGCTTGATTCTGCATTCAGAAAGTCAGGGACTCCAGCCAGATTTCCTTTCTATTTTACTTGGCGTATCAGTGGCATCCCTCACCTGAATGTCAGCTGGCAGTATGTAGGAGTGCCAGATGCTAAGTGCCCTGCATTTATGTGGTCTCATCTTACGTGACCTTTTCATCCAGGGGTCTTTATTGCATATGCATGGGCAATAAGAAAGTGTCCAGGTCAACGTGATAAATATTAATGATGTGGCCCCAGCATATTTTTTTTAAGGGCGTCCAGGGAATCATGCTGTCAGACCACCTTTTACTGTAGATGCAGTTGATCAAGCGGCTTTTTACTCCAGTGCGAAATACATTATAATAGTTTCTGATAGATTTATAGACATTATTAAATCTTACTTAACTTGTTTAATTTTCAGACAGACTCAGAGGCAGTGGCTGACATTTAATAATCTGCGGTGCACTTGCTAACCCCACCTACCCACAGAATATTTTAAACGTCGACATTTTCCTTGGATCTTCATCTAGAGCTCGTTGTTCAAACCACACAGTTCTGTGGCCTACTTGCATGTGACAGAAAGCTACGGACGAATGACCAATATTGAACGCGATACCTCTGTTTCCCTCCGACAGTCTCAGAAGCAGAATATCGATCTGACCAGGCAAGCAAAGTTTGCTTCCACGCCAGCGTTCGCCCTCTTCGTGACTCTAAAGAATGTGGTGTGCAAGATCGGCGAGGACGCGGAAGTGCTCATGTCACTCTACGACCCGGTGGAATCCAAGTTTATCAGGTAAACCCATGTGTGCATACTGTATACTCTGTCTTTCTTTCTTTCTTTCTTTCTTTCTTTCTTTCTTTTTATATAACTCACTCACTGTTATCCATTGAAAACTAAAAGATCAAAAAGTATACAAATTTGAAGGATGATTTACTCATGCAGTGTGCAGCAGTCAGCAGAACACTAATGTTCTCCTGTATTTAATTGTGCTCACACTGTGGTGATGCTTTTCATGTCTCAAACATCAAAAGCCAGACATATTATCAGGTGCATAAAAGGCGATTACATAGTATCTTGCATTGGTGAAGGTCAAATCTAAACTTATCATCTGTTAATTGTTAATTATCAGAAAGTGCAAACACTGACACAAACTTGTAAACACACACACACACACACACACACACACACAAAGAATGTGACCAGAACTAGCGCTGCCAGCTGTCCAGGGATTTTCTATTGTTTTAGGATTGTGACAGCAAATTATCACAAGTAGAGCAGCTCGGCTGTGGAATGCTTCTTTTGCATCCAGCATCAGTCCAACATTTTGTTTTCCTAACAGACCCAGAGCCTGAATTACCATCAAGGCTTCGGCAGCTTTGAAGAAAACTAGCGTTAATGCAACTCATCTGAATGCCATAACACACTGTAACATAGATTTTTCACCACAAATATGAGAAATTGCACATTATGATATTGCTATTCCTGTCATCTCTCCTTCACAGTGAAAACTACCTGGTGAAATGGTCAAGTTCAGGTCTGGTCAAAGACATAGACCAGCTTCATAATCTGCGAGCCGTCTTCACAGTGAGTGTGTCCTTGTGTGTATGTGTGTCCCTGTGTTTGTGTGTGTGTGTGTGTGTGTGTGTGCGCATACTCGCCTGTGGTAGTCCACTGTTTATTCAGCCATGTTATGAGGCATGTGGGAGCCTGTTTGCAGAGCCTGTATTTGTGAAGCTCTTTCAGAAAGAGCCCAGCTCGCTGTATATATTTACCAAGGCAGTCACCTCTATCTAATGGAAGCCCAAGGGCAGCAGGGTCAATGCGCACCCACAGGGAGCACTTTGCTAGTTTTGTGAGGTATTGCCCACACGAAATTTACTGGTGGATGCAATCACAGATATTTCTGAATCAATTTGTGGTGAAAAGTTCGCCCTTAACACAAACCGTCCTTCATAGAAGAATGCGCTCTTAATCGGACAGTTGTTGTTGTGCGCTCTGGCATTGTAGCTTAAAAAAAAGGCTGTTGTTAGATGTGGGTTTAAATCCAGATGCATCCTCCACTGAATTTTGATCTCAAATTGTACAATCTGATTGTAATAGTTTTGGTTTCTCTACCTTATCTATAAGTCAGCAGTTTTTCACAACCTTTTTTTCCCCTCCCCCAGGACTTGGGCAGTGAAGATTTGAAGAGAGAGAAGATCAGCTTCGTGTGTCAGATTGTCAGAGTGGGGCGAATGGAGCTACGAGACAACAACACTAAGAAGCTGACGTCGGGACTGAGAAGACCCTTCGGAGTGGCAGGTAAAGCAGACTACAGAGAGACTCGATGATAACTCCGTTGTTCCAAAAGGACTGCAAGGCACGAGTTGTAACGTCGTAGTCAGAGGTTACCTTTTTTAAAAACATCTCAGAACTGTGCAGCCCTCGCTACGCTTGAATATCCACTTGTGCTCAAGCCTTGAAAAATGATCCCTTGCCTCACAGTTCAAAGTAAGTATTGCGCCAAAGTCTTTGCCTGGATGAATAAATATATTTTGCTAAAATTTCAGAGATACCCAGCTAAAGTTGAAAGAAGAATTATCTCCTGTTGGCGAGCTGCCAAATTTATCGTAAACTAATTAGATTGGCGTTTTGCCCACAGTTCTCCAGCAGAGAAAATTATGCCCCTCTTTCAGTCTCTCTTTCCCAGTGCCACTTGAAGGGAAGGTAAATGACAGCCTGATTTATGACGGCTTATGTTTAGACATCATCATCGCCGCCGTACACAGGCACAGTGGAGAGCCTCATTTTTTTGCGATTTGCACAGTTATGAAGGGCTTTCTATGGCTGACCTCTGACCTATAGGATAACAGAGCAAAAGAGCTGTCACACAAGCACCAGTCACTGTGAATATTCTCATCCACTTTATCTGAAGCCAGCGCAACTGACAAATTCAAGATTGTGTTTCCTGAGCTCCGGCAGATCAAAGTTCATTTTCGCTCAACTTTGACCTCTGAATTAGCATAATCTGCAAACAGAAGAAAGTGTTCTCTTAATGCATCTTTCTGTAGCTCACACAAATCAGAGTTGGCTCGATTTCACCACCCTTTTCTCCATCCATAACTCCACCTTTGCCTTAATTAGTACTCATTGAAGAAGACCCAACGTTGTCTAGGTCTGCTTTCACCTGCTCCCGCTGGTGTGGACTCACCATGCAGTTATCTCTGTCACAGCCATGCTGCGCTCTGCAGGCTTTGAGAATATTTTAACCCTCTCTCCTTGTTTTCCCACAGTAATGGATGTCACCGACATCATAACGGGCAAAATGGATGATGAGGACAAGCAGCACTTTATCCCATTTCAGCCGTAAGTGCACAAAAAAATCTCATTCATACAGGGAGCATAGAGTTCCTTTAAGCTTTGGATGTTGCATAAACTGATATAGTCCTGCTCCTACACTTATTTTCATTATATTGAGTGTGTACAATATGTCAGAGACACCGTGGTTGTGTTTTTAAAAAATTTTTTTTAAAGACTTGAATCCTTGACACCTGATTAGCAAAGGTTTTAAGACAGTAACGCTCCCCTATTCCCGGCTGACACAATTAAGGCAATCTCATTAACTGCTGCCATTCTCGTAGGACAGCATACAGAGCCAGAGTAACCTTTTCCTTAACGTGATTTCCTGCATAATTAGAAATGCTTCAGATTCAGGCAGTTAGCTGGCAGATCACCTCACTTAACGGTTTTATCTCTGAGCATAAATCATGGAAATTAAAGCCTTCTGCTGTGAAGAGAAGAACAGGATCTACAAGGGGTTATTTATGTCTAGATGTGAATATTTGCCAGTCAATTTTTTAACTGATGAAATTTCGAAGTAGCTGTTCCACAACTTATCATCGTACGTGTGTTCAAGGCCGACAGAGGCAGGAAGTGAAGGAGCCATTTAGGGAGGGTTTGACATAGTGATGTAATTTTGATAGACTCCTGGCATCCAAAGAGAAATGGAAATGGCTTTCAGAAATGAACTAGATAGATCAAAATCTCGAAATAGCTTGTTGTTCTTGTTTTTCCACAGGCTACTTCAGTATAAGGCTGAGACTCAGTCAACTTCCTTCTGGGCACATTGTGTAGAATAATAATAAAGAAATCAACATATGTTTTGTATTTTCATCAAAACTTAAATAGTCCTACAATTTTCATAATTGATTCATTGTTTAAGACATTTATCAAGCACAAATGACAAATATTCACCTGCTTTTCTGTGTTTATATCATTTTAATCCCTAAGGTTTTGGAATGTTAGTAAGAGAAAATCATCAAATTAAAGACCTTCTGGGAAGTTCTGATGGACATTTTTCACTATTTGTTTATCTGTATGTCTGACACTTTTTGGACTTAATGATATCATGAATCTACAGTATAAATAATCAAGACAGTTGATAATGAAAGTAATCATTAAATCCGGCCCTATTTTAACTTTTTTCACTGTGTGTTAAATATCTATATCTGAATGAATGTCCCACTGTGTCCAACTCGGCTTTTTTTTTTTTTTTTTTTTTAAAAAAGAAGATTCAAATCCATTCAAAAAAGTATTATTGCAAATTTGATGGAAAACCTGTCTTACGCCTGCTGACTGACAATGTTTTGTCCCTTGAATGTACAAACCTTTGCTGCCTCTTATTCTGCTGCCTTGCTTGGATTGATTTTTTTTTTTTTTTTAATTCTGAGCTGAAGGCACTGAGGACAGTCTGACCGACAGAGATCCTTGAATGCTTCCTCCATGCTGATATCACCGCTGTCTTCTCTTCCATGCTCTTCCTCTGCTTGTTTAGAGTCCTGTACACTGCAGATGCCATCCCTGCCCACCGCACATATTTCTCTCACAGCTGCCACACATGTGGCGCTTCCTGGATCGCATCTGTTACTTTCTTATGCCTCTGTACGTCACTCGTCTCGATCAATCTGGTACTCTTTACACCTGAAGCCCTGTGGAGTACAGAACACGATATTATGTTTTTTTATTATTGCTTTCTTGCTAAAGCAGAGTGAGAATGCGTGTTTCAGATCGGGTGTATTCTAGAGCGTTGGATATTAAGTTTCACCCTCTGAAAACGTTTAAAAAAACAAGCAGTTCAAGCTTCCTACTGCGGCAGTCGCTCTATGAATGCTGACTCGGCATCATTTCCTAAACAATGATTTCTGTGTGTTTCTTTCATTACCCATCCTGCCTCACTGTTAACTGCTAACAAGTGGCTTTGTGTCTGTCATGGTATTCGCATCACTCTTCGGTGTGTCTCCCCTTTTTTTCTCTCTTTCATCCCTCTCCCCTCCTCACAACCATCACTTGTGGCTCTTCCTGCCCCGCTCCTTCTCTTCCTCCTCCTCCTCCTCCTCCTCCTCCGCCATCTCTTCTTCTCTGTGGTGTTCGCCTGTTGTGTGCATACTGCAGGCTAGCGTTGGATGACGCCATTCGCCACAAGCAGCTGAACATCTCCCGTTTTTCACCCAGGGTGGCAGGGGAGAACGACTTTCTCCAGACAGTCATCAACAAAGTCATCACCGCCAAAGAGGTCAATCACAAGGGCCAAGGTACTGTGCAAGGTTCAGACACAAGAGCCAGAGCCAAGAATGAAACTTACTACACTACTGCCAGATCTGTATCAATAAAATGTGTTTTATTGAGGTTATAAAAAGGTTATACTAAATCAAAACCTTAAAATCTTGACGAAACCAAATATCCAGAAGTGCTAGACGTTGGGATCAGGACATCTCTTCAAATGGTTAAATGACATTGTAGTTGGTGTGCAGGTGTTACCCTTGACATTAAAGGGAGGAAGTGGAAGCCACATACTCATAATGCTAATGCAGTCCTAATCAATGCTTTATTTAAATATGTGAGCATATATTGCTGGCAGGACACTTAAATGCTGTATATGAATTAATTCATATTGCCTTCTTCTGGAAACAGAGGAATGTAATGTGTGCCAAAAGATTAACAGAATTAAAAAAACAAAAAAAAAAAAGTTTGCATCAGAGTTACAAGTGTGCAGCCTTCACCTCCTTTCTTTGATGTCTACTGTACCTTCGAGCCAGCACCTCACTAGAATAAGTATGCACTTTCTCCCAGTTTTTCATCGGTTATGCACGGTACAGGCATAGATTTTTATGCCTCCATGGCCGCAGGAAGCATTATGTTTTCAGTCGTCTGGTCTGTCCATCCCATTCTTGTGAAGGCGATATCTCAAGAACACCTTGAGAGAATTTCTTCAAATTTGGCACAAACGTCCTCTTGGACTTAAAGATGAACTGATTTTTAGTTTCTCTGGCCATTATTCAACACCATAACTCAGGAACAGAAGGGAGATTGTGACCGTATTTCACATTTTGGTCGGATACTGAATTAGTGACACTAATCTCGGGTGCCAACTTTGAAACTGTGGTGATTTTATAGATCTTTTGCAGCTTCTTTTGCAGCATATCTGAGGCATTGTCTACTTTCATGGTCACAATCTCGTGTTCTATCAGAAACAGTTTTATTGGCCAAGCATGTGAACACATAAAAGAAAAAATATACTTAATACCTTTTTATTAAATTCCTTCAAAGTCTTAACTTTTGTAGAGGCATACAATCCTGAGGCTGTATTTCTAATTTTATTTTTATTTGATAGAATTGCACCTATTGTGAAGTGCTTTAAGGTATTTAGAAAAAGTTCTTCATATTCTCTACTAAATATTTTAAAAGTTACAAGGAAGACCCAAATTATAATAAGGTTGTAGGGTAATATTAAACATTTTACCTTACTATGCTCTTTTCTTTCATACTACATTTTAGATCTTTCATACGAGGTACCATTACCCCCTACTTACAGGCAGGGTGTTGAAACTGTCCATCTTACTAATAAGAACATAATTCTTTGTCAAGTGCTCACACTATAAATCACTGCTCATGCTAAAAATAGTTGCCCACATCACCATGACTACAGGATCCCAAGTAATCCAGCTGTTAATTAAGATAGTGAGTATTCTGCAAAGACTAGATCTTATCAGTGATTTGACATCTGTGGTTAGAAGAACAACATAAGCTGTCGAAGGGATTTGCGCTGGGAGGGAGGGAAACATCATGACAGCCTCCGTGGTATTGTTATGCCCTATGAAGATGTACTTGGATAAATGTCAGGACTGCTCCAGCCCACACTGGGAAGAACAGCGGTGCACCGAGAGCAGCCGTTTTGGTCACGCTCGCATATCAAAAGGCTTCCAGCTAGGCTACTGAGAGATATGTCATTCATAACAATATGGGGCCTGTAAAGGGAAAGTGAATAAAGCTTCACAGATCACAAGCATCACCAATTTTAGTAGCATGTGAAGGGGTGCACTATGGGATGACAGCTTCAATTTCAGCTTTTTTTTTTATTATTATTATTTTAAGTCATTTTCAGTCTTGTTCAAACGATGAATGATGTTTATCTATGCTGCTTTGTTTTTGTTTTTTTGTCAGAAAATATGAGCCATGAAAGTTCCCTGTAGGTTATTTATTTCAGAATTATTCAGAGCCAGTTTCCTCCCAATCTTCACAGTCTTAGGTCTTTTCAAGACCAATTATTTAAGTCTGGGGATTAATGCACAATTTAAATATTCTGCCATAAGTGTCACTCATTGAAAACAATATAATATAATAACAAAAAGTGCCCATGTAGGGTACCCGGTGTTGGTTTGTTATAGAGAAACATTCGCTTCTCTTTTTTTTTGCTCCTAGTAACAGTGCTTGAAGTAGCACTTTTATTTGAGCCAAAGTCTGTGTGACATCTTTGGAATTTCAGTACAGATTTGTTCTTTTTTATAACTCTTTTTTTTAAGAGAACGACAATAGTCCTGCAGATATGAAATGTAGCTCGCTCATAAAAACAAGGTAGAATGGTGGATGTCAAACAGGCAACACTCATTTGGGCTCGAGAGATGGATTAAATATTTTGTTCCATGGTTTTTCTTCTGTGTTAGCAATTGGATTTCATCAGGAGATTTTGTAGTTTTTCTCACTCCCACACACCCATTTAACAGAGCACAAGAAAAGCACTCACGCACTTGTTTTCTTTGTTATGTTTTCCTAATCACTTTCCCGAGGGTAGCCTCGATTTAGCATCTTAGCCCTAGAGCTGTTAGATATCACTCTGACAACTGACAGATGAAACGAAGAACACAAAATCTCTTTTTGGCTTTTTCCTAAAGCAGTTTGCTCTCACGCTGTCCTCTCCTAACATTATCTTGGTCCCTCCCTTTTTTGCCTTGAATGCATCACCAGGCCTTTGGGTGACTCTGAAGCTGCTTCCTGGAGACATCCATCAGATAAGGAAGGACTTCCCTCACCTGGTGGACCGATCGACAGCGGTGGCTCGCAAGATGGGCTTTCCTGAGATCATCATGCCAGGTTGAGTGTTTTTAAAAAGTTTCACCTTGGCTGCCAGTCTCTGGAAGTTTCCTTTTTAAATTTGACTTGCTGAACTTTTCATTCATTCAGAACATGATTTAGAATTAAGATCTACTATTTGACTAAATGTGAGTGAGGGGAAAAAGAGCATGTCACACTTTAATTAAGGTTTCATTAATATAATTGTCATGTAATGGACCAAAGGCAGCCATGAACTATGGTGTCAGATATACACCAATACCACCTTGCTGAGTAATGCTGTGATACAGTACTCATATATTTTTAAAAGTATGAACTCTTGAGCTCTACAAAGCCTGTGAGTAGTAAGAATGTCCTCACATCTGACCTACTTGTTTCTGTTTCCTAAAGGCGATGTGCGAAATGACATCTACCTGACTCTGGTTCAGGGGGACTTTGACAAGGGGAGCAAGACTGCACACAAAAACGTCGAGGTCACCATGTCTGTTTACGACGAGGACGGCAAGAAACTAGAGGTACGACTGAGGAATGTTAACTTAACCGCTGAGGTATTTTTCTTGGGTTCTGCTCATTCTCAGCATTCAGGACACAAGTGCTATAGCCAGTCGCTCTCTCAGACAGTCAGTGATTTACCAGGCTTTCTTTAATCTCACACAGCTCAGCACACCGCTTAACTGACCAGGACTCCTATAAAGCAGTGTGATACACAGGCCAGAGTGTACGCCTTTGCCACCTGTCAAAAATGACAGAATGCAACATTTGGCTCACCGCTGTGGTACTCAACCTTTATCATTGTCACAGTCAGTTGCAGAGTCAAGCATGTAGGCAGGAAATATGGAGCAGTATAGTTAGAAAGTTGCAAGTGACAAGAGATGTGAAATCAGCTTTTCCCCTCTGCTATAATTACCTTAGAAGGATGTTTTCTCTCCTGCCTATTTGTTTGTTGACAAGCTATCTCCAGATGGTGCGAATTTATTTGGATGAACTATGTAGCTCTTGGTAAAGACATCAGTTAATTGTGTTTGATTTTGGTGGTGGTCAGTAATTACTGCTTCCCAAGGACTCATAATACTGTAAATGCTCCTTTTTTGAAAAATGTGCGTTAATAAAAAGTACATCTGGGCTCTTCATCAGGTACAGATGCATCAAGAGGCATCAAAGTTTACGTGTGTTCTGCATACTGATGGTAGTGTTCAGTTTTAGGCAACCATAGGATAGTGTTACATCCAGGTTTTGCACCATGTATTGCATTAATCTCACAAACAATTCAACATAAATCATTATGTCACTTGCCAATTTGCAAGTCCTAGAATGTTTAATGGACTTTTTGCTTCTGAGTGCTGTCTACTTTTTAATCGTGTGCCAACCCGTCAGTGTCTAATGTCCTAATAAAGCTTTTGCTTCATCTAGAGTGTCTAGCCAGTGACCCCTTTCTCTGATGTTTAATTATTGTGACCGCTTGCTTGACATTACCTCTTGTTCTGCAGAGGCCACCAGTTAATGGGGGATATGAGTGTTTTAGAGCAGTCGGACAAAGAGGAGTACGTGGGAGGAACTGGGGCAGGGGGTGTGTGTCTGTGGGAGTGTGTGCTCATGTGTCTGTGAATATTCAGTTTTTTGTCGAGACTGTTGATTTAACAGAGTTGGTAGTGTTCTTGTATTTACATTATATTGTGAGGTATACCTAATATTTTGTTGCATGGCTGTTGCATCCATCACATTCTACAGGTATTAAGGACATTATGTCGACACTCAGTAGGCTTCTGTGTGTGAAGTAAGTGGAAGTTCAAGGGAGTGATGATGAAAGAGTGATTTAAAATGATAGATTCCCTGGTTTTGGGAAGGCCTCCCACAAACAGCAAATCAGAAGAGAGTGCTACTACCCACGGCTGCCTCAATTATACACATTAGTCTTTTAGATTTAGAGGCTTCATCAGTGATTTCACCCAGCACACCAAGGAAGTATAAGGATCAGTGGTAAATATACTGTAAATGCAGTTCTAAAGTAGCAGAAAGCAGTGATCTGGGCTTCTGTCAAACGGTACAGTATCTGACAATACAGACAATGCTTAGAAAGCCGGACAAGTAGCCTCATTGTAATTCAGATATCTGGATGTTGCAGTTGCACTGTCATTTGTAAATGCTGTATACAAACAGATCGTTTACATTTATTTAGCTGTCTTACAAACACAAGTGGAAAAACAAAAGATGGAACCCGAAGTTCTCTTTAAATACATTTGTGCATTTGTGCAATTTGATTTATACTGTAGAGCAGACATCAGGTTCAGAACCAGAATACCATATCTCCTTGTCAGTTTGAAGCATCTGCCAGTCAGTTTAATAGAAACTATATTGTATTTACTGTAGTACATATGTATGAATTGGCTGTTGCACTTACAATAGAACAAACAAGATTGACTGATTTGCTCTTTCAGCCAAGTGCCAGTTTTGGCACAGATACCAAAATGAATACTGATGAGTATAAACTAAAAATAGATGAATCAGTGTTCAATATCCGAATGCAAACAGGTGTAAAAATAACTTTGCCTAAAGAAAATCCTTCATGAAATTAACAAAATTTGTTTAAGTTTTGATACTTGGTAGCTAAACACAGATGAGTTGGTTTGGTGCTCAGCCCCACAGTTTACTGTGTGCCTGTCGTCAAGGCTGTCAGAGTCTGTTATAATGATGACAGCAGTTGACAGTGATCAAGTGACATTGATCATATCTAAAAGTGTCATAGCCGTGTTGTGTTTACAGCTGTGGAGCTCCCTTCAACATCTTGTCCTGCAACTTTTCACAGAAAGGCTCTGTCTCATCTCCTCAGTTCTCCAGGGATCAGTGCTAAGTGGTTAAATTCACTCTCTTCCTTCCTGGATTTCAATAGGCTGAAAGGAAGTTTGTGTTTCCGAGATGAGAGACGCTGTCACTTCCTGTCGGTCACTTTAATGTCTCTAGTTTTTTCTGTATGATCTTCGATAAAAGAAAATGTTCTTTTTTTTTTTTTTTTACCCTGAAACCAAACTTTGAGTCATAACTCCTACCACTTGAAAATGATTTACTTTCATCGAGACATTTGTGTAATAGGATAAAGAAGCCTCCATATACAAGGCACTTGAAAATAGGAAAATGTAATTACTCCCATAGATACTTTTTGGTTCTACGCTAGATTTAATTTGTAACTCTTACTTTTTTTCTTGCTTTCTTGATGTTTCTTTCTGCCTCAGCCTTCTTATCCCCTCCATTCTTCTATATCCTTTATCTTACTGTCTTTCTGGTCTCTGTCTGTTTCTGGATTTTGTCATCCTTTCTCTGGCTCCAAAAGGATTTGTATTGTTGTGTAGTGAGAGCCTGGACAGTGACTTCTTATCACCTTGACATCCCCACAACACCCCTCCACAAACCCCTCTCACCTGCGGCCAGACCTCGGCCACTTTCCTCTCTTCGTCTCTCCAAAAGCTGTAGCTGTCATGAATCCTGGCCACTTAGTGAAGGGGCATAGTTGCTAGAGCTAGCACCTGCCCCCCAGATCTGCTCAGCACGGCTGGGGGAGATGGGGCCTGTTATTCCACATAATTGCTGGTTGTCAGAAGCCATTAGTGTTGGAGTATTTCAGCAGCGGCACACAAGCAGGCCAGGGAGTCAGCTGGAGTAGTGGGAGGAAAGATGTTGGCTGGCTGAGCATGGATTGATAGAAAACAAAGCATGCGTGCCATCGACTGTCACTCCATCCCTCGTCCCAAATCCCCCAGGAGGAGCGTAGTATTTTACATACGCACCCTGACCTGTTGTTGAAACTCGGAAGATCCAATAGGAAGACCAATTTACATGGCTGGATCCATCAGCACCAGCTGCTCCTGTCCCCTGCGCCTGGCTTCCTTCCACTCTTCGCTGCATGGGAGCCACTGCCCCTCCTTCTTAAATAATTAATTTCTAATTTATTTCTTATTTCCACAAAGCTGTCATGAGATTGGCAGCCAACAGGCAGGTGCTCATGCATAAAGTGCATCCAGACTTTTTAAAGGCCATTCTGCTAGATTAAGGCTTTCTGCCCCAGAGACTATATTTTATGAAATAAGTGCGAGTCAATTTTCCACATGCTGCGAGTGTGCTAATGTTTTGACAGAGCGATAATAGCTGAACCATCAGGATTTTGCCACTTTGAATGTACTTACAGCTAAGTCAGCATAACCAGATAACCATTCCTATTGTTTGATTACTTGTTTTATGAGGTTTTCTCTCTCTTCATCTAGAACGTGATCTTTCCTGGAGCCGGAGATGAAGGGATCAATGAATACAAGTCTGTCATCTACTACCAAGTGAAGCAGCCACGTTGGTTTGAAACAATAAAGGTGTGTCTCCTTACTAATGTACTTCTACCTCCTTACTTTTTATACCTTTGTTGTCCTGAGTAATATAGTTCTTTAATTCCTAATATATTAATTTGTTTATAACGACATAGGTTTCCATCACTGGTGTGAAGATTGTTGTTGTTGCAGTGATGAATATTAAGGGTTCTATATGTAAGAATTAAGGTGGGGTCGGGGGCTGGGAGTGAGAGATGCTTTGCTGAAACACGGTGACACACACAATCTTTTATGTTATTATGAGAAGTGTAAGTGAGGGGAAAAATACATCACCTGCAATAGTCTTGTGCTGCCTCAGGGAGCATGAGTGCAAGCAACAGGATGTTGACTGCAGTTCACTTAATGGCCACCGGGGTCACTAATGAGAAGGAATTTCTGATTCTTACAAAGAGAACCTTTAAACTGTACAATAGATTAAATGGTTAATGTTGTTTCACATGAACTGTGAAAGAATACAAAGATACTGATCCCTGACACTTAAAAAGACCATACCAGTGCTGCTATCTTGTAGATATTTTTATGTATTTTGTATACCATTTCATGTTTCCATTGTTTCAAATGAATTTCTTTACAAAATCTAGAATTTGGGGTTAATTCTGCTCTTGCCTGTCCCTAAAAACCTGTGTTTTGATTATGTCTTACACTGTCCCTTTCTGTCCATTCTCCCAGGTTGCTATTCCTATTGAAGACGTGAACCGGAGCCACTTGCGGTTCACCTTTCGCCACCGCTCATCGCAGGACTGTGAGTACAAATGTCAGCTCGTGAATAATCAGTTTCTTGCTGATGACCAGCTGCACAATTGGCTGCTAATCTATCCACAGCAAAAGTAATGGAAGATATCCAATCCTAGCAGATGTGTTGCACAGTGATAAATACTTTGAAGCTCAACCTTAGCCACATTAATCAGAGGTATTAGTCTGCCCCAACACAAAGCAGCATTCATGGAGCGGCTTGTCAGAAACTACAGCTGAGATGTGAAAAATGCCTGAGGGGACTCGTTTGTTTATTGTCTACCTCAACGCAGCCAATTTTGCATGTCCTTCTGCTTTTTAACATCCTTTTTAATTTTGGGGGGTGTAGAGGGCAGGGAAGTCAGTCCTGGCAGCCTTACCATCCCATCTGCCTGCCACATGGTGTGGCTATCCTTCCAGCAGGAGGAGTGGTTCAGGGAAGAGGCTTTTGGAGGGGTAGTAGGAGTCATGACAGGTGTATATATATATACTGAACAATCAGTTCATGTGGCACGGAAGGCAAAGCAGAATTGGGAGGTATCAGCGTGGGAAAGTATACTTTTTTTCTGTAGTAATGTAATCTTCTGCTGTCGTCATCCTCTAGTTCCAAAATCCCCCAGCTCAATTTGCTTCTCACCTGCATGCAGGTGGCTTGGAGGAAATGGCCAGGTCTCAGAGCTCAGCGCTGGTTTATAATCCACTTGGAGAGCATTCTTGTCATGCTTGGCACCTTGCTTCTGCGGGGACTAATGCTGTTACGAGGCATGCCTTTGAAACTCTGTGACTTGCTGTTATCGCGCTGTAATGGTTGCTTTAGAAACCGGCTCACCTCAAGTGACTCCGAGACTGCAGAGGCACGCTGATGCTGCCAAACTTTAAGTTGTTACTGACAATTGACAATAGAGAAATATGATGAAAAGGTGTAATGGCTGGATTATATGGATTTATGCATGGTGTATGCCTTGTATTTCCTTGTCGGTGATTGTGTTTACATGCACGCTATCTCATCATAGAGTTTCTGATTGTCTGCCACTGTGCAAGCATGTCTCCTCAGCATCCTGCTACTTTCTGTCATTTCTGCAGTGTTATCTCAGCAGCTGAGGATGAACCCACTTTATTTCTGGCTGCCTGCAAACACTGTAAAAGCTGTTACATTTACCACTGTGCTTGGGTTTGGTGTCTCCCATTTGGTCACCAGTAATAGAGAACAAGAGCACCTACTGATATAATGTTTTTTCTCTTTATCAGTTTGTGTTTTAACTGTCATCTCAGTGTGCACAGTAGATAATTTTATCATAATATTTATTTATTTATAATAATGAGAACATGTTTATATGCAGGTTTCTATCAGAATACTCCAGCTAATATATTTGAGTTTCTGAAAAATGGTCATTTGTTACTGCATATTTTTGAAGAATATGATGTGCAAATGCATAACTTGGATACTCCAAACCCCGACCATACTTAGGATGCTTGTGTGCCTGTCAACACATTCATTACCAGTGCTGTAATCAGTTACTCCATGATATTAAGGCTTGTAAGGGAGAATGCTGATATCACAGTAGCTTAAAATGTACTGTCTACATTCTACTGGCAAAGCACTTTTCCAGGAAAATAGAGAAAAACCTCTCTACATATTCAGAGTTACTGAGTCCTTTTGGGTTTTCTGCCTCTGTCGTCATCCGCCTGTGTCCTTCCAGCTTCCTCCACCGCTCCTAGCTAGTGCTGAACTTTTAGTAGAAACACACAGTGACAGAGCTGCTTATCAAGGCCACTACTGGAGTTCACGTGCTCCATAGCTCAGCCCCCTGGTTCAGAATCAGGCCGGCTCCAACACAGTGCATCAAACTAGCACTCTAACATTGTCAGGCCTCATCAGACTGATGGCTGCTATCACAGATGCCGCCTTGGCTGTAAGAGATCCCCGCCATCTTTGCACTTCTATTTCATCTGTCATTATGCCACTACCTGGTGAGTGGGGTAGAGGCTTTAAAATGTGGCACAGTACACTCAACATAAATCTGGAGTGACAGCCCACCTTAGAGGTGGAAGTCTGCAAAACTTCCACACACACACACACACACACATATGATTTTGATGGGCTCGAAAAAAGTAGATCTGTCCTGAGAGTGAACTTTTTTCCCCCAAAAGCAGAGTTCTGAGCTTTCTGCTCTCTTTTTAGAAGTGAAGTTACTAGTACATTTTTGTCAGCTGGGTGGCATGCGTACAGTGTTTTCCCTCCAGTGGTTCCTCTCAAGCCAGCCCAGCAATTATTCACCGGCGAGGCTGCAGGCAGCAAACCAATGAGGGGATTTATGCAGATAGAATGTACGAGATACTTTGATGAATCACGTCTCCCCGCACATAAATTTGAGCTTGTTGATCCACAATGATGATATATGTGGCCCTATCCAAACGCTTGGTTACAGGACAAAGTCATAACTCTCTAGCTTGTTTATGGAGCGTCTTCCTTCAACACCCTCCCTCCCAAAACACAGTCACACACATGTGTGCGCACATACGTACAAGCGACGGGCATGTCTCCTGCACCTCGGCAGAATTATACAAACTGTTTACAGCTGCAGCCCCGAGATCAAGTGCAAGTGTTTATTCATATGCTAACAGGAAATGGACACACAAGATATCTTAATCCAAATCTTGGATCCATTATTGCTTACTTTTAAAACCGGCAAACAGGATTTTTTGAAAGTCAAATGACGTCATATATTATAATCAAGTCAATTTTAATATGCTATATATATATATTTAGATGCTGCATATATCAGTTTAGCACATGTTATACTGACAGCTCTTCGCCCGCCTCATTTAAGAAAAGAAATAAACAACTCATGCATAGATATAGGTGCAGCATTAATAAAGACATCAAAGGGGAATAGCACATTCTTCTTCACCAACAAATGTCAACTGAGGAGCTGAGACTTCAATCTGGGGCGACCCGTTTTATTAGTCTGTTAGCTTGTTAATGACTCGGCTGTGAAGTCAGCCATGCAGCGTGGTTTACCGCACCGGAGCCTGTCTCTTAACACTCTAAAATGTTGGGTTAGACTTCCTGAAGATGTATACAGTACATATATACTGTAATGTACATATGATTTAGTCTGTTAGTTTGCAAATATGTACAGAAAAGTACACATCTGTGCTGCAAAAATAGGAAAGTATAGCATTTGTAAAGACGCAGTCAGTCTCAAATGTAAACAACAAAAAAACGATCAACATCTCCTCCCGCCTGACTGTTCTCTATTTTCCTCACACGCTTCTTTTATCTCCACCCACAGCAAAAGACAAATCCGAGAAGATATTTGCCTTGTCTTTTGTGAAGCTGATGAGGTACGATGGGACGACCCTGAGGGACGGCGAGCATGATCTCATCGTCTACAAGGTAAACATTTAATATATAACACAGTTGGAAATCAGTCTGCGAGCGCCCGGGTTTTGTTTGTTACCGGCTGCCTACCTGCAGGGCCGGCCCACGCTCCTCATGACACGACCACAACAGAGATGAGTCGTAGGTGAAAAATTGGTCTTATTAGTAGCTGCCATAATAATAGTCTCATTGCTTTCTGTGGAGACTTGTGTAGTTGGTATGCATCAACCCCCACAGTGAAATGAAATTACTTTCCAATTAAAATCCCTTGTATAATGATACCTTTGCATTATGGCGGCCATTTATGTTAATTAAAGTTAATGTGTGAAAAATTCCCTCAATTTGATTTTTTTTTTTTTCCTCTTACTTTTTGCATTACTGTTGTCAGTCAAGTATGCAGTTCGGCAATGAGTTTTGTCAGTAGCGTGACTTACAGTGGTGGTGAGAAAACACCAATAAGAAAAAAAAAAAAAAGAAACCAAGTAATAGAACATGAAACTTCATTACAACAAAAAAACATTGATATGGATTTCAATTATACCGCAGAAATGAATGAGTTCCCTGAAACGCTTCAGCTGTAAATTGTAAATCTGCTGATAAATTGACTGAGTCTTTTTCCTGGAAAAAAACAGGCAGAAGCAAAGAAGCTGGAGGACTCGTCTCTGTACCTGAACCTACCTGCCACCAAGCTGGAGCTAGAAGAGAAGGGCTACTCCACCACTGGGAAAAGCACTCAGAACCTGGGCAACTGTACCATCAGCAAGGACTCCTTTCAGATCTCCACCCTGGTCTGCTCCACTAAGCTTACACAGAACGGTAACAGCTTCCATATATCCTACAACTTGCCCCCCTCTGATGCACTGTCTACTGTTACCAATCACATCTACTTGTAAGAAAAGCTCTCACTCTCAAGCTCTCATAAATACATTTTTCAATATATTTTTTAGCTAAGTAGGCTTTTGATTTTGAAACCTGCTCTGAATTTGAAAGACAGATTATCCATGCACAGTAACCATATATTAGGACTCCTTCCACATCCTTCCGTCTTTACATGTGTCCTCGTGTTGGACACTTGCCCTCGCTCGAGGGTTTTCCTTCAATCTCTGCTCCCTCTAACCTGCTTTCTCTTCCTTGACTCCCATCTGTCAGTCAGTCTCAGTCTGTGATTTCAGTCCATCTCCGCTGAATGGACTACAGCTCTGCTCTGTTTACTGCTGTCAGTCTGGCACAGGGTTTTTTTATTTTTTTTTATTTTATTTATTTCCCAAGGTGCTGAGAAGAGCTACACTTATTAAGCTAAGGAAATCCCAGTCTCTGTGCTGTGGCTTACGGATTAAGGATTTTGGCCTTTTGTATTCCCCCGAAGCCTCTGTACATGTTCATAGATCCCTACAGATATTACTGTAAACCCTCTTGGATGTGTTTGTATTTCCCGATCGTGTGAATAACATTGTGGTTGTCTTAGTGTGGATTGTGGGAAAAGCAGGTTGGAAAAGCAAACGCTCCTAGCTCCAGTTTTACAGTTTCTCTAAACAGGGCCATCATACATGTTCGCTAAGTAAGCTCTCTTCTGCGCTTGATGTATATTGCGTCTTTGTTTTTTTTTTTTTTTTTTACGTATGCAGGACTGAGTCACTATTTTAATGAGAAATTAAATGAAAGCTTCATCATTCCTCTGTTTTTTTGGCCACAGACTGAAAGAGAGTGAGAATGAAGGAGGGACAGCTCCACTGCAGGCTAACTTTGACTGCTATTCAAATTAATTGTTTTACTCGCCCAAAGGAACATGCTGCGTGAATAAGGAGTACATCACGCTCTTATGATTTTATTCATGGTAACACAAAGATCATTTCAAATAGTCAAGGGCAGAGTGAAAAAAAATACTTGGAGTCACCTGTTGAAGCAAATTGATGTATGTGTTGAATTCTTCCTGTGTAGACCACAGACTATGATGTCAACCTGTAAAATGTAGGTTTTTACCTCCTTCAGGTGCTAAATATAGCTTAAAACTTTAAGTCCTCCTTCCAAAAGAATGTGGTCTTAAGTAAAATAATACCAGCAGCTTGTGGACTGTTATATAAACCCAAATCTTTCCCAAATTTTTCATTTTATTAAACGATAATTACACTTTATTACAACATGGATATCATTTTTATAGTTTTATCCATACTTTCTATCAATTATAATAACAGTGCTCACCAAACTAATTGCTTCGACAAGGCAAGAAATGCAAACACTCAGACAATCACACAGGTTTTAAACAAGTCCACAGTTTAACTGGAGTATCTAAACTACTTCCCTTTACTGGTAAAAGTGAGCACATCTTAAATGTCAGTAATAATACGCCATCGCATATGAAACTGTGAGCGCACAAGTACAGCAGGAACTGTAGGTCAAACTAGCACCGGGACTGATTTTTACTGTTCACCTTCATTTCTCTGCCAAATAATTTTGGCTGACCCGGAGGTGCGTTTAAAACCTGTATGATTATCTGGCCGCTTGTGTTTCTCTTGCTCGGAGTTGATAGTTTTATGCCTCTTGCACTTATGGAACCACCTCAGCAACTTTTTGTGTGATTTAAAAAAAAAAAAAAAAAACAACAACACATGGCTGTTGATCTTTTGTACGCTGACATTTTGGAAATTTGCACCATCAGTGGCTTTGAAGAAGAGCAGCAGCTCTCTGTCCGCATTGATCTTCAGTAGTAATCTTCTCTCTACCAGCCGCCATACTAATTCAGAGCCTAATGTCGTCTCGTGGTAAATCTTTGCTGTCTTACAAAGACCTGCATGGGAGAGGAAAAAAGTTGTTTCTCTGCTGGATCTGGCTTCAGTAACATGCACAACAAACTTTCATGAAGCTTCAGTAATGAGGTCACAGCGGACCTCTGAACAGGCCTTTTGTTAGAGCTCTGGGATGAGAGAAGATTTTTGTTGTCAAAGTGCAGCTGCATATATTGTGTGATAGAAGGGGGCGTCGTGTTTTGTTACAGTAATGTTCCCTTTGAGGGTTATTAAGTTTAGTCTGCGGTATAAGTTGTCATTTAAATACAGTCATGTGTTCCTTCCTACTCTTGTTAGTGGGTGGTGATGTCAGCTGATGAGCGGTCTCAGTTACAGAAGCAGAACCAGCCCACACTGATTAGAAACTAGAAAGGGAAGTAATGTTAGTAACTCAGACTTTAGTAGATGTACAGTATATAATATAAAAAAAAGCAGTCAATAAGCAACATCCTCTCTCCCTATTTGTCCACCTTGCTTTCCCGTACTTCCCCTTTTTCCCCTCGTACGAGAGTGATGAGCGGCGGCGGCGTGTGTGTGCTGGGGTGTAGAGCGGCTCCTCTTCTGATATTTACCTGGCACTTTGTGGTGGTAATTTGCAAAGCACCAATAGACGCTTGGGAATCAGACTGCCTCGTCACCGCGCACTGGGTTTGATTAAACAGAGAGGTTTGTGTGTGTGTGTGTGTGTGCATGTGTGCAAGCATGTGTGTCCCCCAAGGATATGTCATCCCACGCTAAAGCTCTGGAAAAAGGTTTGAGTTCTTTTAATAAAACAACGCAGAGCCAATATATCTCCGTCTCAGCCCGAGTCTGCCGCCTTTATTAAAACCTAGAAGCTCTTTCGAACTCCCACCCAAACAACTCGCTCACTCATTCACTCGCTCAGTCAGTTTTGAAACACCTCCTCATCCTCAAAATCGACAAAAAAGCGATCCTGAGAATCAATAAATCACTTGAAGTCATTTATCAAGCTAAAACGTCACATTGGCCGGTTCCATTTTCTTAAAGATCAGCAATGCTTTTACTGTGTTTATTATTGTATATTGAATACATCATCGCCGTGATTCATACTCACTGCTGTCTAACTATTAGGTCACAAAAGGATTGTCCTGTAGACTTACTCAGGCAAAGGGGGGGAAGTAAGGAAAAAAAAAGGCACTGAATGCCCCCTCGCAACAGACTGCTTGCTTCATACACATGACACCTCATCCCTGATCCCCACATCTGAGATGAAACACTCTTTTTAATTAAGCTAGATTTATGCAGGCGGTCTCCCAGCGCTGGGAGCTTGTGTGAAGTGGCTGCTGGCTTTTCCCAGGGTGTTTTGCAGTGTGCTTCACTAAACGGAGGCTGGAGGAGAAGCAGGGATCTAATGACAGCAGTGCTGGGAGAGAGGACCTGGCCTGGTGAAAGATGTATTAACATTCTGTTCCTATCTCGACTGGAAGGAGAAAAAATATTTTATTTAGAGAAAAAAAAAAATGTTTTAAAGGTGGGAATTGAGCTTCATAGTGCATGCGGAGCTGCTCATTCATCACTGTGTGGAGAATAAACTGCACTTTTAACTTCATAACTACATACAAGGCTGTTACTATTAAGAAGAAGCTATGAAGACTACTTAGTGGTTATGTTTGCTTGTAAAAATGAAAAGAATTCTGTTTTTAGACATGATGTAGTACAAACAAAAAATTTTAATGTTAATGTGAAGTCTTTTGCATTTCACTTGTGCAGTGGCAACGTAACTTGTTCTCCCAGAATTAATTATTCCGCCACTTTCCATCTGTTTTGTAGCATCTTTTTAAATTTGTCCGCTTGCAAAGACATCCATCCTTGAGCAGATGTAATTTATAGAAGACACTGATTTCCTTGTTACTCCCAAGTGAACCAGGACCCCCCCCCCCCACCCCACCGCACCCTGGCATGTCCCATGTGCTATAGACAATGTGGCCTCTAACATCAGTGGCCCCTGTGGGACCAAACTGCCTGATGATTTATCCTCATTTCATTCCATTTGTCTCTCTGAGGTGCTAAACTGTCAATTTTTTAAATCTATATCTCCGTGGGGAGGGGCGATCCCTTTTTAGTTTAGACAGGATCTTGTGACCAAACCCTGATAGGATGTCAGGTTTGCAGATGATAGGCATCCATCACTGAGAGAGAATAGGCAAGAGAGAAGGTCCCAGAAAGGCTTGAGCTCCCAGAGGGATGCAGGTGAGTCAGTCAGTGCTCCTCAATCCTTGCAACTATTTTGATAAGGAATAAATTGTCTTTTTTTTTTTTTTTTTTTTAAAGCAAAATACCAAATAGTCCCTAGTTTCAGCTTCTCCAACATGATGATTTGCTGCTTTTCTCTGTTTTATATCATAATAAATTGGGTTTTGGACTGTTAGTAGGACAATTGAAGATGTCACCTTGAGCTCTGAGAATTTTTTTCAATATTTTCTCATGTTTTATAGACCAAATAATCAAGAAAATAATCAGCAGATAAGACTTGACTAATGTTTACGGATCAAATGTACAGTACATAAACCTACTGAGTTAACAGTGTACTCCAGAGATTTAGTATTAGACTTTCATAAAGTTGGGAGTCTAGTCAAATGGTCAAAATGAATGCAGCAGAGGCGCAGATATCCTGACTGTAAGCAGCTAGTAAGGGCCGAGCTCCGAAGCATCTGGATTCTACATTTTCCATAATGCAACTCAATAACATCTTTTCTTAGACGCCCCCCAGTTTGTAACACAGACACAGGCTGTGTAGTGTTTCCCAAAGTGATGTCAATGTCTAAAATCACCTCTTAACACTCTTGTCACTTCCTGGCTCGCACCTATTGAAAACCAAATGTCTAGAAATAATCTGACTGTCTCACACTGGGCTGGTATATACGATGCTTTTTTTAAAGTTCCAAGTTTGATCTTCCGCCAAAGGTGGTCTGAGCAAAGTGCATCCTTGAGCTTAATCACATTATGATTCAACCTCTTAAAACTAAATGTATTTTCCTTTAACCAAGGGGGAGGGGGAGGGGGGCGGCATCTTAAACAAATTTCTGACCCCAAGACATTAACTGCAAATGTTAAACCTTAATTGTCATCTCTCGCCGTCTCTCCATCTCTCCTTACACAGCATGTATTACGACCGGCAGGATGAACTTTACAGCGTTTTCTCTGTGGTAATAACTTTTTTTTTTTTCTTTCCAGTGGACTTACTTGGCCTGCTGAAGTGGCGCTCTAACACCAGCCTGCTGCAACAAAACCTCCGGCAGCTGATGAAGGTGGAGGGCGGCGAGGTTGTCAAGGTGAGAGCGTGAAAGTCACCCCGCACCGTGCTGCGGCTACACGGGCCTGTCGTCTTCTTTCTGATGCTGAGTGTGTTCAAAAGCCGGAGCACAAACTCTTTATCTTAACTCATATTTCTTTTAAATGTTGTATCCTTGAAAAAATGTACTTCATTCCTTGCTTGGATACACATTAACAAAAAAACAAAACAAAAGAGCTCAACAGTTGGTTACATAAACAATCCAGTCACAAACAAGCCTTAATGTTCTTGAAAGCTACAGCATCTTGGTAGTGATTTCGCAACAGATTTCACTGCCTCTCAGTGGGAACAGTTTGTTGTTTTTTTTTTTTGTTTTTGTGAAAGTCTACAGTGAGGAAGGAAGGCACATAGCACCACACAGTGTACAGAGAAAGAGGAGATGACCTGCTGTCAGAAGCACAGGCAGCTCAGTGTGGGGCAGATGAATAAACCGCTCTGAAGAAAGTTTTGCATGGACTGGTTGGGGGGGGGGCCTGGCACATCACAGCGTATCTGAGGAAGTCCTTCACCCAGACAGTTTTGATCAGGACAGATAGATGGATCAACCACAGCGGGACCAGTTTATTAAACCCACATGGGTGTGATTATTATTACCACCACATTAGCACTCAGTCTCTCCATGTGCTCAGAGGCTCACGGTGTGCAATTAGATGACATTTTCATTTTGGAATTTGCAAGCTATCAATAGGGTATAAATTATTATAGGTGTACACAATATATATACAAGATTCAAAGATTAAATCATGGATAAATCTTTTTTTTATTTTTTATCTCCCTAATGTGATGCTGTTTCTGATTGAACAGGACCGCGTGACTCTCTGTCATGCAGTCTGACCTTCATGAGATTGAATTGTTTCGTAGGGCGCACCATGTTTGTTTCTTGTTGAGAACGTGATGGATCTCATCCATCCTGAGATGACAGACCAAGCACAGTATAGAGCGATAGCTCTGTTTCTGACACTTTTACATCTGTTTTCACATTGCCTCAGAATTGGCTGAGTAAATTGAGCATGTTTCCCCAGAGAAGGAGGGGGTATGTACTTAGTGTTTCTTGAGGTAGTGCTGACAGGGAAATTATTACTGTCTTCATAGAACTATATTGGCTTATGTTAGCAGCTGTATGGGGTGCGTAATGGGTAGCAAATAGCGCTGTCAGAGCAGTTTTCCATTTAGTTACAATATATAGAGTCTATTAAACTATTCAAAATGGTTGCAAATATAATATTTGGACATACAGTGCCATGTTATTGTTGAAAAGAATATGTAAATTGCTAAATTGTCCAAATGTGTGAAGAATTTCTTCTTCTATTTATCTCATTGAACATCAGTTTTTGTTATTTTAACATAGTTTTGCTGTATCTTGATACAGCAGCACCATTGGATATATATTCATATCACTATTATGATAATGGTATGAACAGCTCTAATGGTGATGTATTTGGACACCAGATAGTTTCTATTTTCAGCTGTTCCTGCAGGAAATGTTTTCTTTCAACTCTGCCAAAAATAGTGTAAAGTCACTAAGATCCATAGTTTGACTGTTTTCATGCACTTTTGATTGTCTTATTACATCTCACTCTGTGATTGGGATTTTTATGTCTTGCTCTTCTAGAAGTGACAGATAAATGCGTTCGGTCTGAGGTCATTTATCACTTTAATGTCAGCAGCTGGATGTGAAACGTCCTTTCCGAAAGAAGGAAGTGATCTACAATTTGATTCAAAAGAGCAGTGAAAAAAGTTTTCCAGTGAGACTGAGAGTCTTTGTTTTGGTTCTTTATTTCTTTTTTTTGGTTTTTATGTTATTTTTCTTTTGAATGCCATTTTTTTATTGTTGGCCTGCCATAACGTGCTTTGCATCTGTCGTTCTAGTTCCTGCAAGACACTCTGGATGCTCTCTTCAACATCATGATGGAGAACTCCGACAGTGACACTTTTGATACTTTGGTGTTCGATGCCTTGGTAAGCAAAGACGCAAGACGGTAACAGCAGAGCAGAATTCCTCAGTGGGAATGAACACTTAGACGTATATTCACAGCTCAGTCGCAAGTATAATATGTTGTCAGATCTTTCATGTGCTAAAAGCCTTTGTTGATGGGTGTCTCTGCTCTGCTGTGTCGGCCCTTTTTGATTTGACAACAAAAATCTGTTTGCTTTTTTTTTTTGTTTGCACCACAAGTGTGCAACTACTGTCTTCTGTCCTTAGCTGTAGCTCTGAACTAAAAGGATAAACAATACATTTGTTTTCATTCCTTGGGACAACTGTAAACCATCAAAGTATCATAAGAATCCTTTCATAAATATTTCTTAGAGCAGGATTTGGTTTGTGCCTTGAAGAGCAATTTTTGACCACACAAGTTTCAAACAGAATCCATTTGCACTGTTATAAAGGACTAATTCACTTTGCACAAACATGTCTTGTAACAGAATGTGTGTTTTCTAGAAGTATGCAGAGCACACACCTTAACACCCACAAAAATGCTCAGTATGTGTCAGGGTCACACCTTAGAGGAACATCGCAGTGCATAAGTATGTGCAATTAATATTTTAGTTGTGCTGGTTCTGTACTCCAGCAGACTGGATTTATAATAAAACAACAACTATAGGGGTAAAGTGTTGACTTTCAGCTGTAATTCATTTATCTTTGGTCATGAATAGTTAGGATTTCTACAGTTTAAATTAACCGTATTGTTGTCAACTCCCTCAAACAGCAAAGTCAAAACTTCTCATCTTATTTTACAACCTGTGCTGGAGTACAGAGCTAAAACAATAGAATATTTGTCACTGTCCAGATACTTAGACACTGCACTATATATTGCGGCTCACAAACTGTCCCTTGTTGTTCGTAAATAAGAGCTGGGCTTTACAGAGGGAAGTTCAGACACGCTGCATCTCATGTAAAATCACTGCTGCTGCATTGAGCTGCATGAATTTGCACCGGCAGGGTATCGTTTTCATTAATATTCTTCGTCTAACGTTAAAGTTCTAATTTTCCTGCTAGACAGAGCACAAAGAAGATCCTGCAAAAGTCAAAAATAAATTAGCTTGCTGGAATCGTGATTACATAACTTTGTCATGTATTAATCAGGTGTTTGTAGCCAATGAGTTGACCTAGTATCCTATTAGAACGCTATCTTGCATGCCATCATCTAACATCATGGGGTACAATTCAAAAGAAGAGTTTTCTCTGTCAGAGAAAGGAGGTAGAAATCGTGTTGCCGGGTGTCCTAGATTTATCTGCAGGCTAGAGAATTGAGAGAAAATGGTTTTCTGCTCAAATGCAATCTTGTTTAATTTCCCAATCTGTTTCAGCATATTGAGTAAGACAGCCACTTTTCCCTGCTCTCCATTATGAGCCATGCGGTTTACATTTTAATGAATATGTCTTTGTTCTCTGACAGGTGTTCATAATTGGGCTTATTGCCGACCGAAAGTTCCAGCACTTTAACCCTGTTCTGGAGACCTACATTCGGAAGCATTTCAGCGCCACACTGGCATACACGTGAGTTAATTACCTTCTATACATATAGACCAAGCACTTTACATAACAAATTATATCCCGTTTTGTGACGAGTAGATGTGTCTGACTCATGTTTGTCGTGGTCGTGTTTGTAGGAAGCTGACCAAAGTCCTGAAGAACTATGTGGACAATGCCGAGAAGCTGACAGAACAACTGCTGAAGGCCATGAAGGCTCTAGAGTACATCTTCAAGTTCATCGTCCGCTCCAGGGTCCTCTTCAATCAGTACGTCCTGATGCACACATAATACACACATATTGCCATGCCGTGACAGAGGCCTGTGCATGGTTGACAACATGGATAAATATACAGTATATCCAGAGGGCAAAGTTTAGAGAGCACTTTGAAGATGGTGTCTCAGACTTCTGCAGTGGTGGTGGTTGTTGCAGTCTTTTGATTAAAAAAAAGTAGCAATACCACAGCATAACAATACTTCATTACAAGTATTAAAAAGATTACTTCAGTCAACATATAAAGGTATTAGTTGCAAAATTTACTTAAATTATTAAAAGTACTCAGCATGCAAAATGGCTTCTCTCAGTGTTATATTGGTTTATATATACTGTATACAGATATAGAGTGCCTGTAAAAAGTATATACCCTTGGAATTTGTCATTTTTTGTGCTCTTAAAACAATTAAGGATACAGGATTTCATGCGTTTTTTTGACACTGATCAACAGAAAAAGACCCTTTAATGTCAAAGTGCAAACTGATCCCTACAAAGTGATCTAAATATGAAACACATCATCTATTTTACATGTAAAATATTGATCTTAAAAGTAACCAGTAACTATAGCTGTGAAATAAATGCAGTGAAAAGTAAAAATTACAATATTTTCCTCCTGAAATGTAGTGGAGTAGAAGTATAAATTAGCATAAAATGAAGTTACTCAAGTACGCCTCAAAATTGTACTTAAGTACAGTACTTAGTTACATTCCACCACAAGACTTCTGACAACATCCAGCATCACTTGGTGTGGTCAAATATGGTCTGCTGTACTTGTGAAGATTTTTAGCTTGGGTGCGGTTACTAATTCGCACATAATATTTTTACACAGTGTAAAAAGTGCTCAGCTGAAAAGTGACGAGACAAATGTTTTTTTTTTTTTAGTCATTCAAAAATGTCTCACCAAAGCGTAAACAGTCTTTAAAGAGTTAAATACAAGATTGGACAAACACGTTCGTACTCGCACATATACAAGTATGCAGACATACTTTAACCATCTGTACTTTTTAGATACAGACACAATATTTTGATTGTAATATAAATATCTATAAGCACGTTACCTTTATACTAATAGATTTAATTTTGTTACTCCTTAAATAATACTCTGGTTTTAGCGTTATGTCATTCTAAAAATCAATACCGTATGCAGCATTGATTGTGTTCTCCACAGTTTGCTGCTGCTGCTGCTGTAGAATAAAGTTGAATTAGGTAAATGTGAACGGTCTTTGAGTGAGGTAATTTTTATGGACATACATGTATTTATAATAGGCTGCAGGGATGTTAAATAGGTGATAATGTTGTAAAGCCACGGAATGAAGCTGTTGGCGGCTGAGGGGCTGATGTATGATCCTGGTCTAATTGAGTGTGCAGAGTTTGATTGCTTTTCTGTCCGATGTCTAGAGGACGCTCCGTCCTTTACCTCACACACATTAGACCACGGCGACGTCACACATCACTCTCTCTTCCAGTGCCGTCCATGTTCGCAGCGTGTGCCAAGTTGTTTCTTTCAAGGATAACCAATAACAGCCTCCGACCTTAAAGCGGGCCCGTTGTCTGCGTCGAAGCACTTTCTTTGGTCGGCTGCCAGCGTCAGGCCATTGTCGCTGAATCAAATTCAGAGCCTGAAATTCCTCTAAACTCAAAAGTTTGGTTTGTGTGAGCCTTCCTTTGCGTGCAGCTCCGACTAGGAAGGTGCCAAGGCTACATCAGCAGGTGTCCAGCTTTTCATTATGGGTCAGCGGAACATTTCTATGAAATGATAGAGGAGACACTCTAATCACACAATCTACCCCCCCCACCCCCCACCCCTGACTTGAGACTGGTACGGCTGTCTGTAGCTCACTCTGCTCCTCGGTGCTGCAGGTGAGAAACAGCTTTAAGTAATTGTTGTTCTGGGAGCTCTGAGATGGATACCTCTAATCCCATGTTTTCTGTAAGCCCTCAACAGTGACTATCCTGGACCATGTAATACCCGTAGCCCCGTGAGAGATTGTGGCACCACAAAAACCCGCCGCTGTGGAAGAAAGCCAGTGAAATCTGATGCGGTGGGAGCAATCTGAACACTTCACCGCTCTCTGACCTGCCTCCCCTGCTTCAGGCTTCAAATTATTTTAATTTCTCTCGCAAATCCTGATTTTTTTTTTTTTTTTTTTTTTTTTTTAAGCGGTTGACACACTTAATTACTTTGCAGCAAGCACAACGTGGCTCATTTACAGTTAATACCCAGTTTGTGGAGATTTATGGGGCTCTGCAAGTGGGATGAAATGCATTTGCATTTTTTAGTGATTATGGAGGAAACCCTGCTTTATGTTCCCATGCACATGGATATTCAGGGAAGTGTTTTCTGCGATTGTTCAGTCATCATCGGCTTTTAGTCGCTCGCTGGGCAGCATTTGCTCCACAGAACCAAACAAGCAGAAGAGACATTAGCGATACTACATCCCAGACAGAATTGAAAGTAAAGTCACTGAACCCTTACATGACATTTGTTTTCTATTCGTCGTGTAGTATTCTAGGAGAGTCATTAACATAGATCATTAATTTTTCTGATTTTTTTGTTCCCACATGACAGCAGGCAGATGCTTCAGGGTCTTGTCATGTTGTTTTAAATGCTAATCTGGCTGGCAGCGAGAGCGATGTCTGTGGTTCGGATCCAAGAATATTTCCATTGATAACACACGCGGGCTATTCTACTGGCTGCTTTTAATGATTTAACAGGGAAGCATCAAACTCTTGTCATATCCAATGCGGGCGGGGCTGTTTACACAGGGATGAAACAAACAACAGCCTTGTGATCATCTGCCAATGTAATTCTCTACTTCATCTCCTCCCAGGCTCTATGAGAACAAAGGAGAGGCCGACTTCATGGAGTCCTTGAGGAACCTTTTCACATCCTTTAATGACATGATGAACAGTAATTCAGAGAACACTGGCATGGTGAAGGTAGGCTGACTATCGCACAAGTCCAACCGCCGCACACTATCGCTCAGACTCCTTGCCAAGATTTATCTGCTGCTGTGTGAATAGTAAATAACTGCTGCTGTGCGAATAGTAAATAAATCTGCTGTGATGTGCTTTGGATGACACGCTCTGTAATTGGAGATGCATGTGTCTTGTTAGATGTAAACTAGCAGCTTATTAGACATTTTTCTTGAAGTTCCTTCTGCTTGTTGATGATCTTTATGTGCTACAGTCTTTGTTTTCCTCACCTTTGTCAAGTCTCTGTTCAGAGTTTCCTAATATTTTTCCTTCTGTGTGAGGGCTGCACATGAAATTAAATGAGATATATTACAAAGAGAGCATATTTAACTAGTACTTAAAGGATTATTTTGTCATTTTGTGAAATATGTTCATTCACTTCCTCGCCGAGAGTCGAGAAGAACGATATCACTCTCATGTCTGTACGATAAATATGAAGCTGCAGCCAGTTAGCTTAGCTTAGCATGCTGACAAAATCCACCTATCAGCACCTTTAATGCTCGCTAATTATATCACATTATATCTTTTTTTTTACTTAAGCTGACTATAGAAAGTTAGAAAAAGCTTTGTTTTTTCATCAAAGTACAGGTCAAGGTGACATATTTGTAACTGATTAACTATGAGACGGAAATAGAGTTTTTTTTTCTTTTTTTTTGTGCAGTCCTAGCCTTTCAGATTTATCTTGCATCCTTGCATTATGTATGTTTGGCCTTTCTTTGTTTCTCTTGTCTGTCTGTACTTCTATATGTGTTTGTGTTTTTCCTCTCTCTCTGTGTCACTCTGACCTTGACTGTCCTGTGAACTGGGGCTCCTCTGGCCTTCTGCTCTTTAGCTGCTCCTTAAGGTATTTATTTCACTGCCTTGGTCCTTCCGCCTTTAAGCTCTCTCTATTGTGTTTGGATTTCATTAACCTTGACCCCTAACTCGGCCACTATCAACTTAAAACAAACAGATGTTTTTTTGTCATTTTGCACGTATACACTCATATACACGTTTGCACACATGCTCCTGTGCACACATCTATGCTTTATAGATAACATAATCACAAGGTACATGCACCTTGGCACACCTACAGTAGATCCATGTGCACGCTCAACCATAAGAGAAGCTCAGGAGTCAATTAGGAGTCAGTTGCTGTGTAATTGGGTGAGATATTAGCTTTACTGTCAGTAAATTAAAAACTGATCTTGAGGAACGGGCATGAAAGCGAGGAATCCCGGTCCCTTCCATATCCGCCCTCGTGAAAGCACTGTGACAGGTGGAAGCTAACGAGCAGTCCCATCATACCTCGAGTCTGAATCCCGATGAACATCTGGACAATTCCACACACACACACATGCAGGCGACAACTTTGATAAACAGACAAACGCATACACATCTGGTGACTGCGAGGCACACACAGGGAGCCGTACAGCAGCGTGAGACGCAGCTCTACCGAGACTGAGAGTGACACTTCACACAACACGTCCTCGCACAACAGGTGGGAGTTTAGTTGTTGTCGAGAACAAAGTGGAAAAAAGACATTCTGTTAAAATTGCTCCTTCATGGAGTAAACAGATGGAGTCGGCTTTTTATCATAAAGACAAAGGATTGCTAAACCGAATCAAAGTCGAACCGCATCTTTTGAAATCCAGGCTTCAGTCTCCTCGACTCTATTCCGTCTGTAGAGTGAGGTGAAGGTGTTCCGCATGTTAAAACTCTAAAAATATCTAATAAAATGAGAAGATTAAAGCAGGATTTTTATTTAGAGGTCATGACTATATCCTTGTTTGAAAAACAAGGTAAAGACACAGTGTTGCTCTGAATTAAACATCTGCCAGCGTGTGCTCAGATGTTCAGAAGCATGTTCTTCACACAAGATTTCTGAATTTTTCAGTTACATTTACTGAAGTCAGTAACAGTGTATTTCCCCTTTCCAACCCCATGTAAAACATCGGTAATTAGCTGTCACATATATTTAGAAATAATCTAGATACAGTAACAAACAGTGGGTTGTACTTGGTTATGTCCGGTGTGCTACATCTGTATGGGTAATCAACCTCTATGAGACAGACTGGCACTGCTGCTAATTTGCACAGATGCTGTATAAACACTCTAAACCCACCTTGGCCGGCATTTAGCAGCAGTCAGTTAGAGAAGAAAGTGTCATCTCTGTTAATCATTCCCATTATTAATGGATGGCTCTGTAATCAGCTCCCGGGAGCACACACTTGATTACTTTATTATAGTATTGACTTGCAAATGTATATCCTCTCTGGCTTTATCTATCAGCGTATCATCACAGAGAGGATCTTACTCAGTCCCATTTTATTTATTACAAGTCTTAACACCACCCGCTGCCCTCAGGTAGATTGAACAAGATATATTAAGACATAGAGATAGGAAGAGACTTCAAAGGAGCTGAGCTTTATTTATGAACAATAGCCACTGATCGTGTTGGCTTACACCGTATGAGTATGAGGAGGAGTTGAACTGGTATGAAGGTGTGACTTCATCTGATATTGATTGGTTTTAAATAAAAGTATAGCCACATAGTAGCTACATGACATATACTATTTATGCTTCATTTGTTTTAGTTTGTGTTCCACAAAAGGAAAAATGCGTCGACTGCAACAGAATAAAAGACACTCTGTTTTTATTCATATCAAAATCTTAGCAAGAGGACACAGAATCAAGCAACAAGACACATTTACACTTAACTACACACAATTCACAACTCACTTGTTGGTGTAAATGTACTTTTACACTTCATTACATAATATGGGATTGAGTTGCTTACTAAATATTAATCAATGACTAAACTAATTAACTTGGCCTTGTCATGTTTCTTTTGTTCTCCTGGTGAAGGGTGCCGCGCTGAAGTACATTCCCACCATCGTCAATGATGTCAAGCTGGTCTTTGATCCGAAGGAACTAAGGTAATTTTATGTGATACATTATATTTCCATGCTTTGGTGTTGTGACAATGATACCTAGAGTAGACGATTGTAGTCTGAGAGAAAATCATTCGATGTTAGAGATGTTAGAGGAGTTGTCATTGTAGCAGGTCGTACAGCTCTTTCTGAACTATTTCTGTATGTTTTCCTTCCTGTGAATTTCTCAAAAAGAAGGGGTGTTGCTGAAAAGCACCACAGCAGCTCATTAAAGCAAATGTATAGAAAATGTTGAAATTAGTCTACAAGTTCTTTTCGCTGAGGAATGAAAGCAGAAATCTCAGTTGCTTGAGTTTTTTTTGAGCCGTCCGCTTGAATTCAAGTGTCATTTCAGATGGATCCCTAACAAGCTGATGGGATATTGTACTGCTGTAAAGATGGAGAAGCACCATTTATTTATTTCTGGCTCTCTACCTTTGGCTGTTTTTATCCAACAACTCACCATTCACTAGCTGCACTTTGATGGGTATCGGCTAAACATGCTCAGGTTGCCTTGGAAACTCACTAGCTGCTCCACTCAAGTGTTCATTTCAGTAAATGTTGTCTGCTGTGATTGTCATCTATCGTAGCTTACTTATTGCTCGTCCTAATAATAAATTACTAATAATAAATTACTTTTGACATGTATCACATGATCATGTTACTGTAATAAACATAAAACCTTAGTGATCCATCATTATCTGAATTACATTTAGTTTATTTTGAAGATTCTCTATATTACAAAAGAGTTAACTATAATTCCCAAATGGCCTTCATAACCTTTAACCAAAACTTCAGTTTCATGTTTTTTTTGGGGGGGGGCAGTGTTCCAAAACTATTTTTGAGACCTGAGAGGACATTGCATTTGTGACAAATGCCTCTTGGGTGTGCCCTTGATTTTTCTGTCCCATTTGAAAGTCTTTAATCTCTTATGCTAAAAGGACACAGCACAAAAACAAAGAATGGCCTCATTTATGGAGCATTATACTTACAAATATGTGCAGAATATATTCAGTGAAATACTTCTCAGCTGCAAATCAGTCTTTTAAAGGCACACTTTTTTTTTTCATATTCTGGTCTAATGGTTTTATCATCTGTAAATAGTTCATACAAATATAGTCATGCAGGCGTTACACTTATTTTGCCCTGATTGTCTCGTGATATTGATATTGTCTCATGATAAAATATGAGCACACAGACAGTTAAATCAATAGAGAGGACATAATGGGAGATGAAATCAGCAGGCTAATGCTTGTGCTTGTAAAGACTGAATTACTCTTTTATTAATGATGAAATGTGAAGTCTATAAAAAAGTGGGTCTGTTAGGTTATATTAAAATAATTTCATCATTAATTAAAAGCTTTACATGCTGGATCAAAACAGGGTGTGTATTTTTATTTATTATTTTGCAATACTTTCCACAGCTGCTAAGAAATAAAACCTCTTGGCGAAAATGAGCAGAAGGGCAATTTCACAAAGCAAAGGCCATCACTATTTAATGAATGACGCCGTTGTTTTTACCATTAATAAAAAAAGATGAGACGAGATACTGACAGGATCTGTCTACTTCCACTAAATCAAATTTCTTAGAGGCAACCCTGTATCGTTGCATCAGAAACACTCTGTTTTATTTATCTTGTTTTTATGGCAGCACAAAGACTGGCACAAGTAGCAACTACTACATTTAGGTATTTTCCAGACCTCGAAATGTTCTTTGCCTGTTCATTTGCAAGCACTCAGCAAGGAGCCTCTTCCATTCGCCCCACATCCAGCACCTGGGCAGCTGCCATTTCCACAGCAGTTTCTGGGCCACACAGGATTGGAAATCCTCTGCCTCTGGACTCCACTCCACCACTATCACAGCCACAGTGAAGAGGGGGGGCGGGGGGGCGGGGGGTGGAGGCAGTTTCGGTCTGAGGTGAAAGACAGTCTGTCAGCTCATCCGTTCTGTCTACCATCCACCATCTCTCTGTTCAGCTTTCACAGCTACCTGGACTGATTTTTTATTTTTTTTTCTCCTTATACCGTCTCAATTTAATTCACCATTATTAGAGTATGTCCTTCTCAGAGCGTGACACAGATTCAAAATGTTCAAAGTGTTCGTTCTTAATTGAGTCATTCAGGATGAGGCATGAGAAAAATTTCAAGCAGAAACCGTATTTACATTTTTGGATCGACTCTTGACCTACCTCCATCCTCTGTGTGCTGTGCAGCCAAAGGAACCATATGCTATCCATCTGTATGGTGGAATATAGTGAAATACAAAAAAAACTGAAATGTTTGTGGGGTTGTAGAGACAGTTTGGCTATTGAGAAATGTTGATTTAATTGTTGGGTCACATCCTGGTCCTGGTTGACAGTTTCAATATAATTGCATTGACGTTACCTGGTCGTTAGATGACTTTTCATTCCAGTAATGATGAAGATAGATAACATACATAACAAGCGTGACACTAGAAGCTCTGCCATCTATTTTGGAGTTTGAAAAAAAAAAAAAAAATGCACATGGAAAGCTCTTGATTTCAACTTTAATTTTGAAAGCTGCGGTCCTTTTATGAACCATTCATTTAACCATAAACAACCAGCCAGGCTCTTTTTTTTTCCTGTTTGAGCAAAGGTGGCATCAGCTGTTCCCGTTGTTAGCACAAACCTGGCTGAGCGGCCGAGCTGGAGGCGACTAAATTGAAGCCTCGGGGGTGGGGGTGTTTCATCCTCTGCCAGAACCTTTTTTCTCCTCCTTGAGCCTCAACTTGCCAACATAATGAGCATCCGTCCTCTTCATTGAGGAGAAAACTGTCAGCTTTATGTTTGTGCATGAATGCGGTTTTAGCTTTAAGGCCCAGAACTGTTGAATGTTCATAGTTTGATCTTGCTGAGCCACATGTTGGTTGTGCTGATAAATGAAACACTAGTTGAAACATTTTTTTTTGTTGAATAGTGTGCATCGGCATACAAGACTGTATAGAAGTCATCCTTCAAGACGACAGCTTTGTGGAACGGAGAAGCAAGATTAAAGTCTGCTGAAGCCATTGGAGTTGAAACCGCACACACCCACACAGGTGTTTTCACTTATTTGGGCTGACGAGGCTCTTCTCGGCACTGTGTGGGTGTACAGACTGTGCTTGACTGACATTTCTCTGACTCTGCTGTCAGTTTTGTTGAACCTGTTAGACTGTTAGACTTATTTTTAAGTATATGGAGTTTAGTGTCCTTGGCGCAGCTCCATCTTTAAAAAAAAAAAAAAAAGAGGTTTAGGCTGCTAGAATTAGGGATGGACAATGTAGATAAAATATTTGACTATGTTTTATACTGTGTATATATATATATAGTGGTGTAGTACATTCTTAAAATATTCAAAGTAGCTATAATCAATATTTTTCATGATAACAATGTACTGTATGTTGTCAGAGGCGTCGCTCGATCAAACTACAGAGAATTATCATCTGACTGCAGCTCTCAGCTTTACGGAGCTTTATATTGAGTTTCAGCTCATTGTTTAGCTGTCTGACTGCAACTTTGGCTCTCGTAGCATTGTTTTCGGCCGCAGCGGGCTATTATCAGAGAAAAAACTCTAAAAACTGACTGTAAACTGCCTGCTCAGCTCCAAATGGCAAACCAACACACTTAGCAACTAGCTGGTGAACATAGTGGAGCATTTAGCAGCTACAAGGCCCAGATATTTCCCTCAGGAGTTGGTAGAGACTAAAAAAACAGAGCTAAAAGAGAGTGAATATTGGATTTTGCATTCAACCAGGTGGCCAGAAACATGACACCAAATACATGATAACGTTGCTCCATTGCTACTGGAGTGCATGAAAAAGCAACTGTTTGCTAACAAGGTCAACATATCAACTTAAACGGTGATGATATACCGCCTTTACAACTTGTGGCCAAAAAATCAGTAAATGCACATTTAAGAAACCTTTTTATACAGTAAATGGAAATGTTTGATGGTGGATAAACAAGTGAATTATATACAAATTGAGGTACTTGTAAATCCACTATTGCTATGAAGCAGCCCTGTTCTTTGATTTGCAACATTGTCTGTTATTGTCTGATACAACCAGAGAGAGTGAAATCTATATCTGGTAGGAGGATGTTTACAGAGTTCGCCTCATGTCAGTTCCTCTGGGTTGTTTGATAAATCTTTGCTGTCTTACACTATATGTATGTCATATTTTCCAACCCCAACCAGAATATCTGAACCTGAATCTGTACATGTGCAGGTGTGCCGGACCTTTAATTGCGTTTTGGATGATTGCTTGTGGTTTGGAAGCAGTCAACCAACTCAAGACGCCTGATCAGTTTGACCTTTTATCTTTTATTGTCCCCCCTTCTGCCTCCGCAGCAAGCTGTTCACCGAGTTCATCCTAAAGGTTCCTCCGGGTCGCCTGGTGAAACAGAAGCTAGACTGTCTGATTGACATCGTCCACAGTGATCTCTTCACTCATCACGGTGAGAGCACACACACACTTGCACGCATGCACACACACAGTACATGCACCTTCACTCATGGCGCAGTAATATACGCAATCACACACACCACCTGCCTCCCTCAGGCAGCCTTGTGTGAGCCCACAGTAAAGGTCATTGTCGAGGAGTGTGGAAATCCCTCTTGTTATTTACCAGAGTTAAGCATCCAAACTGCTAAAATCACCTGTACTTGTCTGTATCAGAACATTGGTGCTCCCATCTACCCACTCTTTCAATTCTCAGCCCCTACTTTCCTCTATGTTTTGATATTTTGATGTTTTTTCCTTAAGTGTATTTAGCAGTTTTTGTTTCTTTTTCATTCCTCGTCTTCAACAGATATTTTGGGCATTTTGTGCCAGTGTCAGATATGAGAGGCAGGGATTCAGCATTTCATACCCTTCATAAATGTAGAGATGGTTAATGAGAACCTAACTCTCCAGTCTCTGCGGTCAAACTAGCCTATAACAACCTGCCGCGTTGATGGTCCAGGACCAAGCATTTCGCTAGAGGCAGCGGTCGTCTGGGGGCCATGTTAGGTTAGGTCTCGATTTAGAAACAACCACTCGTATACTGTCCTGTGGTGGTAAATTAAATGCAAAGTTAATCCTAACCAAATAAAACAGCAACAGTGATTTAATGTGGCCGGCAGGGACAACATATGCCTCGGAGCAGTCGACAAACATAAAGGAAGTGGACAACAATTATCCACTTGCACGGCTGCTCTGTGCCTCCAGCAGATGTTCAGTTCAGCATGAATGTAAAGAAAACAAATGATGAGATGGAATTTGGACAAGGTGTGATGGGGAGTTTGTCCTATTGAATAATGCCTAGTATTGAACATAACAGTGTAAATGTCTCTGGTTTCTACTTAATGATCCAGTACTTTCATACTTTAGCACCATAAAATTGTCTGATTGGTGGTTCGGCCAGTTTAGTGAGTAACTATTGAAGGGCAGCGCGCAGTGCGTGGTCCTCTGGTCATTACTATCGATCAGTTGGTGTAATTGTGGACAGGCAAGACTCCCTGATGCCTGTGAATGGCCTGCTGATCAGCAGGAGGACTGTTGCTGTGATGTAGATACGGACTATCCCGCTGCTCAGGTCTCAAAAGAGCTCCACGCTCCGGTGCTTTCAACATCTCTAGTAGTCTTTTGAAAAGCGCACGAGTCCTTTCAAACGGCAAAACCAGTGATGGAGAAGGCTTAATTGCCAATTGAAATTACATCAGTACATCTACATCAGTATCAAGCTGAGTTCTACTTTGGAAATGCTTTATAACAGATAATGGTCACTGTGATGAGCAAATGAGTTAGCCAGACAGTTTATAAGGTGGTCTAATCAGCTGTAGTAAGTGCATAATGCTCCTGGGACTCACGTTAGTTGCAAACTCATCCCCAGGTGGTCCCTGAAAGGTTCCCTTGTCAGCCAGTCCGAGAGTGAAATGTACTGGAATGCTTTGAGTAAATCAACACCCAGCAACAAACTTCTACCTAGATGTGTTTTTCTTCCTGCAGGCTGCATAATGATTAAAATATTAAATGTTTCTGTGTAAAAGAATGTCTTAAATTAGTATTTTTCAGTCCCTGATGGGGTTATTTCTGTTTTAAAATGGCAACTTTAGACAATAAAATAACACCCCTTTCTCTGCGGCTTTCATCTGTATGTTTGAAATTGAAATGCTGTGTGATTGGTATGCAGACGCAAATCCCACTGCAGATGAAAACTTAATGAACTCAGAAAACTAAACTGGAAAGTTTTTTTGTTTACTTTTTTATATTTTTTATTTTAGAGGCACAATGTTGTGTCACCTTTCCTGTCGATAATGTAAAAGAGAGAGAGAGAGCGGGATGGGCGCATGAATCACTTGCAAATGATCTCATTGGAAGAGATCAAATATGTCAGCTGCTCTCCTGTACTGTGTTAAAGGGGAAAATCACTGTAGCGTCTACAATCTGTATGTGCTTTAAGTTTGAGGAGAGCACTCATGGTCTAGCTTGATAGTTCCAGTCTGCTTGTCCTCACTCCCACCCTGATATGTGTGTGTTTGTGTGCGTATATATATGTATATATGTATGTACGTATGCTCATATGTCTATTTATGTGTTTGTGTGTTACCACCTTTGTGTGTTTTGAATGTTGAGTAGGCGCAAATGGAATGCATATTGGAGCTCTGTAAAAAGAAGGTATTATACACTCAACACAATGTTAGACACCCTCAGACAGGAGATTTGCTTTTGTGTTAAAGCTCTGGAAGATTACTAAGCACGCACTCACACACATATAAAAACACACATTTTCCCTTTAAGCTTTATCAGGCTCGTAGCTTTGAGTTCTGTTTCGCAGCACCAAAAATATTTCAGCGCAGACATGGTTGTCACTTTGTGTCAGGGCTCTCTATCACAAGACAAGGCGAAACTCTAAACATCCGTAACATTTGTTTTCACGTATTTACCGGCGAAAGCTTTATGTGAATAATAGCTGTACTGTAGAGCAGTCTGTTGACAATACTGCCAACAGCCCCAGGAAGCTATTCACTCATAATTTGTGGAGCTTTTTTAGATGTTTAGACAGATAGCATTTATCCCTATTCCAAAGTCAAAATTTCGCAGTGGCAGGAAATCAGCACAGCTAAAAATGGAGTGTTTGGGTAGAGCCAGGAGGATTAGGGGTTATTGTTAATGGGGCTCTGGGGATGGCAGCACCAATCAATCCCAACACTTTGCTCCAAAGTGAAATATCTCGACAAACCGTTGGATCGATCGGGATAAATCCTAATGATGGTGATTCTGTGAGTTGGATATAGCCTCCAGATTTTGTGAGAATTAATGGCTGAATTTCCATGCGATTAATTTGCAGCGGATGCTTTCATGCTCATCAGAGGATAAACTCTTTTGATCGAAGAAACAACTCGGAGCAAATCGAAGTCATGTTACTACATATTTTCCCCTCAAATTGAAAGACGTTTTTTTTTTCCTGGGGATGTAATGAGCAATACAGCCACAAATGACTCATTTAGGCTATAGAGTCTTAGTCTTGTTTATTAATTCCTTACATTTCCTACTTGTTTTTGATCATTTGGACCCCATGTTGTTTACATACTTTATTCAAGCAGAAGCTTCTGCATAATTATTTGTCCAGGATTATTAAAAACCATTTGAAAGAAGTCCAACAGTTATGTGAGATTTGTTAGATTGCTATGAGGGGATTAATCGTTTAATTGATGCACTAATCAATATCTGAGTCATTAAAAATGAAACTTAAATTCTCCAGAAGTCTGTATTCATTAAATTGCTAATTACTACGTAAAGCATTCATTACCCTTTTATTACCTCATCATTGTCTGTGTGTGCAGCTCTCAGGCTTATGGTTACTACCAGTGATGCAGTGAAATGGAAACAGTTCACCTCAGTCAAAGACGCAGTCCTTTCTTTATCTGTCAGCATGGAATTGCTTCATATTCATGTTCAATTTTACATGTAGTTCTATCAGAAAGGAGTCAGATAATGTAAAAACACTTTGCATTCATGTTCAGTACCTCTGGGTATTGTTTATGAGGGTTCCCATAGTTCATGCTATTCATCATTTTTTTTTATATCCCGCTGTTAATCACATGGCCTTGAGCGGTATTGACAATTGGCGAAGCTTTATGTTTGTATGCTTTGATGAGTAATGGCGTCATTTTTTTTTTGTGCCAGTTGATTGGCTGTAACATTATCTATAAAGCAGAGACATTGTATTGATTTTGAATTGAAATCCATAGCCGGGTGGCCATTTAGAGCAGCAATGTCTCTCCACTTTGTTGTTAGAAAGATTGTTATTCAAAGAGTACTGTTGCTCCTGTAGTCTGCTACTGTATTGGTGATGAGTTCACTCAGTTTATCTGTATTTTGTTCTTGTTCTTTACTTTCTAGTGGACAAGATTTCAACTTCCCAAGGACTCACAACACCGATGAGTGGTCCTTTTTTATTTTCATTTAGGATTTTACATTTAGAAAAAGCATTCCTCATGGTACGGACAGATGTATGGATACTTCTGTACCTGATGAAGAGCTAATTTGGGCTTGAGATGGTTCTGCCTTTTGTAAACATAATATTTTTTTTAAGTTGAGCTCTCTACAGATCGAGATCAAGAAAGATGTGTGTGTGATTGCTTTTAAGATTACATTAATACTGTTAAATGCCTTTATGTTTGTGTGGAAGATTAGGTGTCAGTGCACTGCATGGGGGCATTGAGAGTTATAGGAAGCAGTGGACAGAACCCATCACTCCACTTCTCAGCTCTGTCCAGATACTGTCCAAATACAGCTTTTTATGATTGCTTTCTTTTCCTTAAATCAATAAAAAATATCCCCTTAACCCTCTAACCTATGCTCTTCTAATTGAACCAACCCAACTCCAGTATTTGTCCCAAGGCTTTAAATATAACCCACCCTGGGTGAACACACACATACACAAATGCCACCAAGATTGGAATCTGAAGGTTTAATAAAAAATATGATAATTTTGTGGCAGACCGCTGTAGGTTTTACCCTCCATGAGACTACTCTCATTTTCTGGCTTATCACCGCTGTCCTCCATGTCCAATTGCCAAACTCATTCTCTACCCTCTAAATATGGAAAAACCCTTTTTGATGTTTCTGTCAACATCAGCTGAACTCTTTGGTTTGGTTGCATATTCTGTAGAATTAATCAAAGCTTTGAAGTTGGGATTTTTACCTGTGAGTTTGTCAGAACTAGCAAGAAAGTTGTTGTTTTCCACTGTTTTATTTTGTGGTTTTAGGGGCAAAGAGGGACATAAATTATATAATACATTTTTGGTCCTGGAAAAAATAACTTTATTAACTATATTCATGCTTTTTCTTATCAAAATTACAATGCTTGACATTCACACTTTAAAGCTGACTTGTAAAACTGCAGCCTTTGTTGCCCTGTGGGGCAATAGGAGGTTGGGTACTTTGATTAAGGGTACCACAACAGCAGATGATATTAGAGCATGATCACTATGGCCAATCTGTCCACATTCTCCATGCTGATGTTGAGATCACTGGGTGAGATGTTGGGATGCTACAGTAGATTGTTTTTCCCCCCCTACCTGATATTTCAAGGGACCACTTTGCTTGCTTGTGCTCTGAGCATGTTTATGGCTCTAATTGGCTTTTGTTCTGACAGTTGTGCTGTTGTACTGTTACCAGTCCGAGGGATTTTGGGAGCTTTTGCCACAGTCATTTTAATTTATAAATTCATTGTGTACATTGTTTTAATTTAATCCTCTGAGCTGCGAGGAAGCCATTAACAAGCAGCGTGCGTCTGCATCTAGAGTGTGTCGAGAGCATATGCCGCACTGCCTTGTGGGATCTATCATCTGCTCCATGTGTTGAGCGGCATCGTGAATGTTTATATTCGGTGATGTCCCCGCAGATTGCCGTGAGATCCTCCTGCCGCTGATGACAGACCAACTAAAGTTCCACCTGGAGAAGCGGGAGGAGCCGAAGGCTTGCTGCCAGCTGCTTAGTGACATCCTGGAGGTGCTCTACAGGAAGGATGTGGTAAGGAACACACCTCTACAGCTTTATGTATTTTTATTTCTCTCTGGGATAAACAGCAGGATAACGAGGGGATCCAGGAGTGCCTCCATAAAAGAAGAAACACATTTCGACTGCGGTTACCGTTACTGAATAGCTGCTAATCAGTATGCTGTTCTTAATTTATTTTATTGCCCTGTGTGTCCTGAAAAGAGCACATTTTTACAGCACTCTTAATTTACTAACCTGTAGAGTTGGCTGTGCTCCATAATTCATTGCTCAGGGAGGCAAGAGGCCATCTTCAACACCAGGAATATACTCCAAGAACATGGTAATGAGCTCTTCTTAAGCCCTAGGTATTTTAAAAACCAGTCGTTGAAGTCAATCACAGAGCCAGTTATGTAGCCAGTCACAGCCATTAATATTTTCATCATTGATTAATCTCTTGATAGTTTTTCATTAATTAATTCATTGTTTTTTTTTATAAAACTGTTCAAACAAATCTAAAAAAACGCCCATGACAAGTTTCCAGATTCCAATGTGACATTTCCAAATTGCGTGTCTTGTCCGACCAACAGTCCAAAACCCAAAAAATGTTCAATGTGCACTTACAAAAACAGAGAAAAGCAGCAAATCTTCCATATGAAACACTAAACAGCAAATGTTTGGCAGTTTTCCTTGATAAACGCCTGAAACAATGAATTGATTATCAAAAAAATGCTCGTCAACCCTCCGTCAACAGCTTTTCAACTCGTTTTTATTACGGAAATTAATTTTTCACCGGTGCACACATCCCTCATACTCACATCATCAGTCTCAGACCTCACACACACGCGCACACGATAAACACACACACAGAAACATTCAGGAGCTTCATAAGTGTGTTTCATCCTCTTCCATGCCCAGACTCCTGATGTCCTCCCTCAGGCCCTCTCAGACTACCCTCACCATTGATCACCATGGCCTGGCCTCCCACACTCCACTCTGCTAGGGATTATCCACTATCTCCCACTCGCTCTTGCCTTTCACACTCTTTCTCTCTGCGTCTCTCTCTTGTTTCGCCGCTTCCTCTTTCTCTGCCTCTTTCGTATCCGCGCTGCACGTCAACACAAACGCATCCGCGAGCTTTCAAAGATTTCATTGTGTAAATAAGGCGAGGAAACTGTCGTGGATACCGTCCGTTTTGTGTTTCTAAGTCATCAAAGAATTAATTGTGTATTTCTGAATAGAGAGATTTTTCTTTGTGCTCTGGGTTTGTGTAGGACGTTAATACAAGCCTGGATTTTTCTCTTAAAAACAGTCCGGTAATCATGTGGGTTTTGAAGAAAGATGTGTGTCACGCTTGCTGGATTGGAAGGAAATATCAGAAATTCCCTCCTCAAATCCAGCACTCCTCTGTGTGATTGTGTTAATATTTGTGTGTGCACAGACTTGCATGCATGCATACTTCAACCGCAGAAGGAGCTGCGTAAATTATTGAAAGTTTAGCTTGATGCTGCAGAGCTCGTTCTGCTTAGAAGATTCCTCCCCACAGACAGGTGAAGACTGTAAAAAAAACAAAAAAAAAAAAAACAGCCCTATGTTCACTCAAACTCACTAATAGGCGAGTAAAGGGAAATTGTCCCACTTATGACAAGGGTACAGCTGCCCCCATGGGTGTTTTCCCCTTCGAAAAGCTAAGATTCACAAAGTATAAATCATATTTGTCAGGTCTCTTAGCACACAATGTCCTCAAAGTTTCCTCAGAATTTCAAGCTTGTGAAGTCTCTTTGTAGAATGGAAGAAGTATTAATATTTCACCGACCTATTCATGAGCAAAATCAGATTTTTTTTTCGTTTGTTGTAATTCCACAAAAGCAGTAAGAAAGGAAATGTTTTTTTTTTTTATACTACGTTGTTAGTTAGAAGGATACTTCAAAAACCTGTGAGTAGATTTCAATGTTTGATAGAAAGACCAAGGACTGGGGGAACAAGCAGTCAATTTTCACTGAATATCTGTCACTGTGTGTATTCCTTGAAACTGAAGGAGGAATCCCATCTAAACCACTTGAACATTGTCAGCAAATCCGCCTTTTTTGTAGCAGTTATTGACAATGTATAGAATGTTCTTACCATTATTCCCTGGTGATGTATTTTTCTTTCTTGTGCGGATAATCCAAATTAACATGACAAGCTATGACACTCATCCGTATCACCAAGAGCCTCTCAGAATCAAGGTTTCAGGGTTTTTTCTAGTTTCATCAGTTTGCGCTGACATTTGACATCATTCGCTGACAATCATTTCTAAAGGAGATGGAGCCAGCAATTTATACATTAGTAGTAGCCTCAACAGCACAGAACGCAGTGCAACAAAATGACTCTTTTGCAGCCAACGATAAAACCTCGCTCTCCTCTTTTTGTTTGCCTTTAATGCTTTTAATACAACCTGTGCACAGCATGTGCGGTATGACTCATGTAAATAATGTCTGTTCTGTCAGATGTGTTTATAGTCATTGTGAGAAATGTAGGATATTAATAATTTCATTATAATTTGAGTAGAAGAAGCAGGTTGCGGGGAAATAGACTAAAACGTGTCACTACAAAATAAGTCTTTGAATGTAATGGTCACATGACAACTTTTTGGACTTTTCTTTGAAATGTTTGTCATGTTAGTTGTGCCATCGCCTCCTCCCGTCCTTATGTTTGTGTGTGTTGATATATATGTATGTATTTTTGCAGGGTCCCACCCAGTGGCATGTTCAGATCATCATGGAGAAGCTGCTAAGGACAGTTAACAGGACAGTCATTTCCATGGGCCGCGATTCCCCTCACATCGTAAGTCTGTCTGATTCTCTGCAACTATCAGCGGAGTACCCACAACTTACAATCTTTCCATCACACACACACACACACACACACACACACACACACACACACACACACACACACCAATTTAGAGGCTTCTGTACCACAACCAGCTTAACTCCCACAGGCCCACTGCAACTCCAATTCCATTCCAAAGCCATCATTAAAGGTAAAGTCTACCTTGGCAGAATGCTGTCACGCAACCTCAGTCTAAGAGCAGCTTTGATCTGCTCGTATCCTTCTCCAGCCCAGTTGTTTGTGTGCCGATCTGTGTGTGTATGTGTGTGTGTCTTGCTTTTGCTGTTTTATGTTTTTTTTTATGTGTTTTCCTGTTTGTGTCACTTATTAGAACATTTCTGCCTCTCTATGCTGTAATCTAATCACTGTATCCCCCTCCACCCCCGTTAGCATCCTTCTCCCAATCAGAAACCTCAGCTAGAGCTCGGTTACAATTAATGCTCGTATCAGTCATCATATAAATACGCTGTCTGCCTGATGTGCGTGGCAAAGCCTTCATCTGTTTTCATGAGTCCAAAGGGTCCAATGAATGTCAATGTCTGTATTCTTTGACATATTCTATCGCATCCTGTGATGCCTGTATTCATTAGAGCTGAATGTAGCTCGTGATTTGACTTTGACGGTGAGAGCTGGGTAATAACCGTGTACTTTTTATGCAGATTTATATTGTAAATTCCTCTGAAGGCACTTAAAGGTACTTTTATGGCTCACTTAAATACAGCTAAGTGATGAGTGACCTTTTCTCTGGACATCAGTTATGTATAATGTAAAATCATATGTACAGACTCTTACTGGTTGCCGTAGCATCCTGTCCCGTCCTGTCTCGGCTTATTTATCATATGTGTGCATCCATCCGGGAAACGGCAGGAAACGGAATCACCTGTTTAAATGGAAGCTTATCTGCTTTTATTACCAGTCACTGAGCCACACCAACAAAGAGTGATTTAATAAAGGCAACAGAAGCCAGAGTTATCACACACTAATCGTCCTGTGCGTGTATGTGAGTGTGTGTGTGTGTGTTGTGTGTCATAGTGCTATAATATGTCCGCAGCACTCATCCTTCGTCCCCTGTGTCCTCTCTTACTCTCTATTCTTCTCTTTCTCTCTCTCTCTCACACATCCTCCCTTTCTCTCTAAGTTGCAGTAAAGTGATGTTGTATCGCAGAGATTCTGAAGCTGCTCTAACTCTCTCTCTGTTTCTCGCTCTCTCTCCCTCGCTCTTTCTCTATCTATCTATCTAAAGGTAATCTAGCAATGCATCAAGCTAATTGAATAGATGGCAAGCCCTTTGTTGTGTAACAATCGCCAGCGTGCATTGCACTGCATAATATAAGGCTAATGAAGCTGTGAGTTGAGCTTAGGCCTCCTTGCTGCCCCCTTTTCTCCCAGCCAGCTGCCTAGATGGGGTCTAGGACTCCCACTTACGTACCGTCCCTCTTCAGCTAGAGCCTGGGAAGTCAGATTTGGAGAAGAGATTGTACACTGGAAGATATGTTGCCAGAACTTGAACCAGCTGCCTTTGCCGCTCACCTTTTGCTTCTAACTCTGCTGCCATTTTTCTGTGTTTTTTTTTTTTTTTTTTTCTGCTGTGGGGTTCTTTTGATCATGCATTTCAGATACGGAGCTTGCCTACCTCTTTGTCTAAAAGGCTATCAACACTCATGAAGGCAGTGCACGCAGGTCTCCTCTCTGCTGTATTATACTAAGTGCATCCATTTCAGCATCTCCCCTGTGGTGTAGGTGAAATGGCGTTTCCTGCTTCCAGCAGTGGCTGCTGAATGGCGCTAAAGCAGACCAGACTCCTTTCTGGTTAATGAAACTGCTCTACCCATGACCTCCCGTGGCCCTTATTGAAACCATCTACTTTGTATACATGTGGTGCAGCCGCCCTCTACTACACCTTACCTCACTCCCCCTATAGACAACTTGCTTCTGTTGTCCCTACTGACCCCTACTTTTCATCAGCTGCTGCCTCTAGAGCTAGCGAGCCACTGTACTTGACTGCCTTGACATTTCTAAGTACCTGCATAATATTTAGCATTAGGGTGCAGCGTGTCCTTTTAACGCAGTCGGAGTTAGAGGTCACATTAAAGATTTGTCTATTTGAAAGCACTACGACTGTTTTATTCAAACACTGTGCATGATATAGTACTTGGGACAGAAGCAACATTTGAAGCCGGTCCCTGAATTATTATTTAATGATCAATTGGGTTTGGTGTGAATTTTTAAGAGCTATGAGGCATAGTTAGTGCTGCTAGAAGTGTCGTAGCTTTCTAATCAAAGGACTGTTGTTGCCGCCTCTGGGTACTGCTGCCTACTCTGCAGGCAGATTGCACACTGCTGCTCACACAACACCGCAGCCAACCACCGACCTTGTTCTTCTGAGTGGCAGCCTCTTACATTTAGATTTATGCATTAACGTTCTACTCTGTCTCCTGCCTTTCTCTCTCCCTCCTATTTCCTTTCTCCTCTCTCCTGGCGGTGGTGGACACAGAATGTTGATGAGAACGATCACAGCGACGGCTTGGGGGCGTCAGTCTTGTCGCGTGTTGTCACTGCAGCACTACGCCTGTTAGGGACTTAGACACAGCATCGGCACGCATTTGCATCGTTGGGACAACCTAGCGGGCTGTATCTTTATACTCCGTGTCCACCCTCACACAGGTTGAGTCCTTGTGAATATATTTACGTTAGGATAGTGGCAGAACCATTTTGGCTGTCCCTGCTGAAAGTTCTACCTTTATGCCCTTGAATTACATGTCCTCTGGTTTAAGCTTCTGGATGAGCGCCGCTGATACACACGGATAGGAAGCTGCCCACTGGGAAAAATCAGTGCCTAACAGACCTGAGGATACATTGTTAACATTGCTAGAGAGTTACTGTAGTCTAAATGACCTGATGAACTTTCTCAGATTTCGAGGACGAACCAACAACAGGTTGTGCTCGTCGTTAGCTGCAGTGCTTCCTCGGTTATCCTGCCGATTTTTTCCTGCAGTGTGCAGAATGAATGGAGTGGAAAGCTGCAGGGGGACGGACTGTGTTATTGATTGACAGTATGGGGCTGACCGGCTATAGGGGCTGGAGCTTGTTCTTTGCTGCATGCACCCGCTGACCGAATATATCGCTACACAGCCGTTTCAGTGACGTCTATTCAGATCAGAAACCTCTTTGTATCTTCGGCTCTCTGTATCACTCACTCTCTTTATCTCTCTGTCTTTATCTGTTTCTGTCTAAATATTTCTCTCAGGGTCTCCTTGCTTCCCTTTTTTCTGACTCCCCCCCCCCCCCCCCCTCCCTCTTTCTCTCTCCTGCTGGCCAGACTGCTGCAGAGCTCTTACAGAAAAAGAAGCATAGTGAGATATGGCACTGCATCATAATGCCTCAAACATACACTTATCACTCACTCGCCGCACCTCTCCTCTCCTGCGCTGAAACTTAAACTGAGCATCCTCTCGGGTTTATTGACCCTGCGACAACTCATGTCAGACGTGTGCTCACTGTCAACACTTTGTGAAAACCACCAGCACTCGCATGTTGGCGTTCGTCACCCTCAAACCACAGAAGGCTGCAGTGAAAGGATGTAAGAAAAGGAGATGTGAAGCTGCACTTTGTGTCTTGTTTGTACCTCAGCACTGTGCTGTAAACATCCACCTAAGGGGAATCCCTGTGGAAATGGCCTTGCTATGGGTGAGAGGAGGAGGGGGGGAGGGGGGGCGTTGCCCTCAAGCAGCACCAGTTCCTAGAGCTTCATGCATCCATGTGAGGGTGACTCGGCAGCTGTGGGGCATTTAGTCAGAGCCCTGTCCCCAGTTTAGCTCATGGTTTCACCTCATTGCTGGTCTGTGCCAATATCCGGCAGGTCAACGTATGCGCACAAGCACACAGACGTTCCCGAAAATCCCCCTAGACGACATTAAAGTAAGGATGGGAAGGGCAAGAACTGTGCTTTGGGTGTAAGCTGTGGCTCAGAAGCGTGTTCCAAGGCAGGCTGACTTTGTGCATCAGAAGCCTTTAGCTGCTCATCCCTCTGTTCTATTCTGCTCTCGTCTCGCGCCACACTACTGCATCAAAGAGATCCAGGGCTGATTTTAAGAGTAGTTTCAACTTCATCTCCTGCTTTACATCACATAAAAAGTAGCATTGTTTTTTTTTTTTTTGCATACAGAATTGTCAAACCTTATGCACTAAATAAAATCATAATCTTAATTTGTAAAGGATCTTTTCATCCAAATTCTCCCAAAAAAATCACATCTTCTCAATTACTTATTGTGGTATCTAGCCATTTGGAGAGTTTTTAGATATCAGACAATAAGATTTCTGCCTCCATCCCAATTAATTGGAGGTGAATGTGATTTTGTTGGTGGTGCTCAAAGCAAAACTTAACATTAAAACAATTCAACAATGGTGTGTCTTTCCACTGCCTTTTTGGCACAAAGGCTTTACATGGCCAGATACCACTAGACATAAGCGAGAAAATGTTTTCCAAAATTTGGGTAGACTGACCCTTTATCTGATATTTGCTTGATGATCAGCAAATGATACTCAGTTTACCTCAGACTCTGAGAGCTCTGTAGATGTCTGTTTTTATTTATTTTTTCTTTTTTTTTTAAGAAAAACAGTATAAAATACACAGTATTGCACATAATAAATCAATTGCACTTCTTTAAGGTACAGATAAACATCTAGTTCTCTCTTGATGCTACAGTATAACTACTGAAATAAACCAATCTGGCATGTACAAGAGTGGAGGTGTGAATCACATGTAGCCAACAGAAAGCAGCATGTGGGAGCTTGTGACAGTCAAACCAGTGATATCTTGTAGATTGTTGTGACAGAAGATAAAGATGTTTCTATCATGCCCTTGAAACCACTTTGGCGCATTTCCTCTTTTGGGGCAGTGTTTTTGGCTTTGAGAGTGATTTAGGTTTTATGCTCCTGCAGGCGCTATTAACTTAATGTTTTCTTTTAGATATTGGCTGCTTTCCCACTTATTAAAATGGCATTAGCCCTATTTTATGCTATATAACAAATATTTGTTTATAGTGAATGCAAATATTATTTTGGCTATACATAGTCTTTGAACCCTGTGTGGAGTTAACTACATGAGTTTTTACTGAAGTCCAATAGATGGGAAGAGATGAGCAGGAGCTCGTAATTTAAAAAAAAGGAAAAAAAGAACCAAAAGGTCATCGTTCTCTTTAAAAATTGTTTCTTGAAAAGCTAGAAAATATCCTGCAAAATCCGAGGGTTGTAAAAAGCATGCAAGGCTACACGCCTGCCACCCTGCACTGTAGAAGCCCTGGTTGTGATCAGAGGTGGCACATTCAGTCATTCTGGCTTGGTTTCAGTAGCTAATGTAGTAGCTGATGCAGGATACTGCAGCAATACAATCACAGCTATCTCCTGTTACCCCTCACATGTGCTGAGAACCAACATTGTTTATTATACTTGGTGTCATGGCTGAAACAATAGGAGGATCTTTTTTTGTGTGTGTGTTGAGCCACAACTTTCTATAGTTTTATACTGATGAAGTTTGACTGTATGGGTTCCTTTACTTCAGGGTATTGAGTTTTAATGACTGTATGCACTGTGAGATTAGTAAGAACTTAGTTTGATGCTTGAAAAGGAATCTGAAATAATTTAACCTTTTATGCACTGTAGTTTTTGAAATACACAGCCCCCTTTACTGCAGCTCAATAAATATATTCCACTAAACCTTAAGGTGAATGTATATAGATATATATTTATATAGAAAAAAGTACATTGACGTCTAACTTTGCAAATGTTATTAAGAAAATAAGTGTTATTTATTCATTCTTTACTTCAAAGTCAGTTGATTCAAGGAGACATTTTAGCGATGGATAGAAAGTTGATCATAGAACTCCAATAAACATCTCTGCTTTCTTTGTCCATTAGGTCTCTTCTTCAGATATTATGAAAGTCTTCATTCTGGTATGTTAATAGGTGATCTACACATGTGAGTTAATACTCAAAATAGTTTCTTTTCCATTATTCTGGAGAAAATGTATCCTGAACAGTGTTAATTGTGCTTTGCAGTACGGTGATATGCTGTTGATGTAGACCTCAGGGCATCGTGGTTGAATTGCCAACCTCTCCTGGAGGCTGGGAAGATAGACAAAGTCCCAACTGGTGAATAGAAATGTGACGGTCACTGAACCATTATCATAGAATAGGACCCCGTAGACGTCTGCTAGAAAAATATATGCAAATAGATAGAGGAAAATGAAATTTCGTCTTCTCACCTTGCTGATTTCCAAATATGTTGCCCTGGTGTAATTTCACACCCTGTTTGAAGAAATATGTTCAAAATAACTCTGAATCCATTTTGGTAAGCTTGACATTTTAAATTTTCCATGGAATCCACACTCGTGTCCCACATTACACATCCTGTCATCTCTGAGAAGGGGGTTCCAGTGGTGGAGCTCTCCATAACTACAGGTTACCGGGTCTACAAAAAGCCAAAGAGATGTGACTCGGAAAAAAAAAAACCAAACAAAGAAAACGATGAACCAAAATTTTGACGACAAGATGGACGCATTAAATCCTGTGCATCGGTAGACGAGGAGGAGACAGTCCTGTGTTTTTTCACAGAAACCAAAGTTTCCAGCGAGCGTGCTTCTTGGAGTCAGGTTTGGACTTGCGTTTCGGGGTGGAGGTGAAGGCCTCCTGGGGGAAAGACAAGGGGGCGAAGTGGGCGTCCTCCGTAGGGCAAAGCCTCTTCATTAGCGGCTGCAGCTTGTCCTCCTGCTGCTTGAAGTCTAGCTCCACACTGCAAAGGGACACAGATATTTTTATCATATATTTTATAGTATTATAGTTGGAAGCATTCCTATTTTCTGATCTGCTTCTGCTTGTAGCTGAAGCCCAACCACTACCTTCATGTGTGTCACATCAAAAACCCTTCCAGAAAACCTCAACAAGTGTAATACTTGTCCTTCAAAGGAACACTTTTATTGTAAAACATTTGCAGATTCCATCAGAATGAATGAAATAGTGAGTAATTTCTTTTAAAAAGAGAAGGTCAAGGCAGTAGAATGGTGATTATAGCACGACTATGTTATTGTACTTATGGATTAATACTATGGAAATGTGAATTATTCCTCCCTTATGTTGAGCCAGTCTGCAGTACCTGCTTTTACTTGATAAATCTTACCGTGTATATTTTCCCTTCATCAACACCGAAACCGCTCAGGTTTCTTTTCTCCTTCATGCTTCTTTTAATCTTGACATGTTTTGACTGCCACACTCGCCCGTCTAACCATATTAAGTATCTTCGTCGTGGCCTGTTCTCACTTGACCCCTGCACAGGCATCTGTCACAGCACTGCTCAGCCTGGCAGAGTGACCTACATTTCTCTCTTTTTTTACTTCATCCTTATTTCCCATCCTTTATTTTCGATTGTATCTGGCTGCCCACTTTGGCTGCCGCTGTCGTTTTTGTTATTTGCATTCTTATCGTGATTCATTAAGCTAGAGGGAAGCCCATTAGTATTTTACCCAGTGAGGAGTGCTGGGTCACTGGAGGGGGGTGTTGAACCAAAGATCATTTGCTTTACTAAAACTGAGATCAGAGCATGGGTATTGATGCGAGCCTTTTAGGATTTTAGTTTATATCATGTTGCTTTGATCCCTGCATAATATTAAAACATCAGCAAAAGGTAGCAGGAATAATTTGTTGGATTTTTTTTTATATATACACACAAACAGAGTCTTTTGCTTCTCAGTTTACTCCACATTCCCTTGGGGTGTTAGGGGATTTATCTCTACCAGCCATCATTGTAATCCCACACCCGCGCACATCTGACTACTAGGTTCTGCTAAGTGAAACTCAGATTACAGCCTCAGCTGTGGTAAGTGTAGAGGGACTTTAATCTGCTAAAGCTTCCTCGCACTTTGGACCTTGTCAGTCTTTAACCTCTCTCCCCCATTCTTGCTTTGTCTCTCTTTTTTTTACTTATTCACACTCTTTTTCTGTAAATGTTCCTGCTCAGGAGAAGTGTGCATACAAGGGGGAAAAAAAAAGAAAGAAACTTGTCTATTCGCTGTCCCACGCCCCAACCTCTTGCTTCACCTCATTCATTGCCATGAACACCTCTCACCTTCCCTTTCGCTGCACTTTTAAAACATCTGAGCCTTTATCATCGTCTCCTTCATCCTCTCTCCGTCTCTCCCTGTTTCACATTCTCACCCTGCCTTCCTTTTTGTTCCCTTATCATCCCCGGGTGTGAATGTGCTCTTCCTGACTGTCCTCACTGTCCCTTCACAGTGTCTGTCCTACCAAGGATCACTCTTGTAGCTATGGTAACCAGCTTGCCACCATGTTGGAAAACATCCTTATGCTTGTACAAAAAGAGATATCTTCCCCCAGCAGAGTCATGCAGTAGGACAGCCTTGCTGCTCAGTAATTTCCATATGTTATAATGTAATCAGCTCTTCAGCCTCTGGCAATGCTTAATTGATTTTTATAGCCTCGCACAATAGATAGGAAATTTTTTCCTCCCTTTAAATACCCATTCTTTTGTTGATTATTTTTTTTTACTATCTATTTGCACTGCACATTGTTATTCAAAGAATGTTTTACCATGAGATAGTTAGTTTAATGATCAGCTGCACTTACCCTTTTCTGAATTAATTGGAAGACATGCAAGCTAATGACAAAATTGAACTGATGGGACATAACTGTCATCCATTGTGAACAATGGTACCCAGTAGTGGGGACCTCCCTAATCAACTTCCGTAATCACAGCCACTTAAATCCATCTCCCTGTTTTATCAGCATATTAGCCCATATGAATGCAATGTGAGGAAAATGAGATTACAGGCTTTCCGCGTCAAGACGTATCACGACCCAATGCCTGTGGTCTTGAAATAAGTGGAATGCATTTCAAATCAGCTTTTCTGCACCATCCTGTCTGTCTCATTTTCTTTCAGTCCAGCCTTTTGCTTTGTTTGTCTCTCATGCTTGCTGGCTGACTTTTTTTTTTTCTCATCCCTCCCCTCTCCCCACCTTTCTCAGCAACAGATATTACATCACCTGGCAAGATAGAATGAATTGCAATAATCTTTTCATCCCTTTCTCTCCTATTCTGTTTCAATGTCATGCACATTGTATTAAGCACCGAGTCCCCAAGTTCATTTGAACACACACTGTTAGCTGTTAGTAGGAGATAACACATTCTGAAGAATCAGTGAGACAGAGAGAAAGTTACTGACAGAGGATGAAAGAAAGACACACTGTTTTCAAGATGGTTCAGAATGAGGAAAGTGAGACCAGACAATGACAAGAGACTATAGCAGTTTGTGTATTCTGTTTGAAGTCCATGTCCATAGATTGACTACAGCACTGTATTGATCTGGTACTGTTGTTATGCAAAGGATGGACTTTGAGATGATGCCATGTATTCTTGAATAAATTGATTATACTGAAGAGCGCATGGCTGGCTCCTTACTGGGTTGTGTTGAAATGATTTATGGATCCATATGTCCACTCTGGTGATAAGACCAACCACATTGCAAACTTAAGAGTTCAGCCCCAGGCACAAAGACACAAACATACTCCCAAAAAAATCCTAATAGAGATCACAGACAGTTATTCTTCCTACGTATACTGTGTGTTCCTTCGTGGTTCTGCTTTCTATCCTGTGTTCCTCCACCTCCAGAGAGGTTGTTTTCATGGAGATCTAAGTAATTAGATTGCTATTTAATCCTCCTGCCTGTGTGAATACTACTGCTATATTTGATTCTGTGTCCAATCAACACGATTTACCATGCCAAGCGAGTCTCTTCAAGGAGAACTCATGTCAATTTAACAATCAATTTAACCCTTTTATCAAGTTGAAACCCTGCCAGACCCGGCAAGGTTCGTCACAAAAAAAACCAGACTCCTATTTTGTATTGAGTTTCTGTTTTCTGCACTTCCTCCGCAGATGAAGCGTTTCAATTGATTGTGGCACTTCTAGGAAGCCAAAATGTGGGGTTTTCATATTAATATAATGCCTGTTTGGAGACAGCTGTCATTGTGCGTGCATGATCAGCCCCGACGACCAAGTCAAAGAACAAATCTGACCTGACTTTGTCTGTGATAGTTTTATGTAATATTCAATCAGTTTCTTTTTTCTGGGGGATTTTCAAATAAGAAAAATCTAGATAAGACAGATATGTTGGACATCTCGCTGACACATACGCATAATTGGCTCGTATTCAAACGGGCGCACTTGATGATAGTTTTTATTGCAGTCTGTATTTTACATATTTTAAACCTTCATTGAGAATTCAGGTCATGGTGATATATAAATGAAACACCTTTTTCCAGCACACCAGTAATCAGTATAGGTACCCTCTGAGCTGCCAGGAATATCCTGACAAAAAGAGCCTTAAAATGGAATTGCTCATATGTTTTCAAATTTAGACTTGTTATCACACTGCAGTTTGTCCTCACATATTCGGAGGCACGGTTAGCGAATGTCTCCAGAGTTTTGCGGAGGCTGGCACAGCAGGGCAAGCACAGTTGGTCTTTACTCATGCAGGCACCGCAGAGATATAGGATAGGTAGACCAGAGGGAGCTGGGCCTTCTCTTCCCCAGGGCCAAATCACACAGAGTTAGCATTAAGCATGGTGCTGACTAATTTATAATACCAGGCGAGCTCCCATCTCAGCAGTCTGTCCTATTTCATCCATCCTTTATTCATACACCCAACCCATTGTCCCTTAATCCCCCCATACGGTGTTGTGCTCTTCCAGTGTCCTTCACATCATGTGTCATAACTCACTTCGTCTTGCTGTCATTGAATGGTTGTCGAAGCGTCCATACTTGTTGTCGACCCTGCAGCTACGGGGTGGTGGTGGTGGGGGGTTGCTGTCACGATTTAAACGCACTCTTAGCACTTTACGAGATGATGTACCTCCCTCAAACATCAGAGGGAACACAGCAGTGGCCCTGCTCCTTCGTTTTTAGGAGACGAATGAAGTTTGGCCAGAGGCTTATCAGTTATTGAGAGCAGTAGATGGAAAATGATTTAAATGGCTCTTCAGAGGTGAAATGCTGACTGAGTGGAACAGCAGTGTCCACTAAAAACAGTTTTATTGATCACCTCTCACCCTCCTACTCTTTAAATCTCTTTTCTTTCTCGTCTTTCTCCTGTCCTGTCCTTTTTTGACTGTTGGAATCATCAAGTACCGAACAGAAAAAACAGCCAGACACACATATGCACATACAGCAACACAGGCCTGAATTAGAGCTGTAATGATTACTCGATCAGTCAATCAACAGAAAATTAATCACCAACTAGTTTGTTAATTGATTAATTGTTTTAAGTGATTTTTTAAAGATCCCCTCCAGACATGTTTTAAGATGTGTTAAAATACTCTACTTTGAATAATAATTTGTGTCTGACATGGTTTTTACAGAAAAAAAAGTCTACTCTTTCTCCCTCATTAAAAATTCCAGAATCTATGAATATGCAAATATTGTTCACTTCAATAATTTAACTGCTGGACACAAGATGTCTTCACTGAAAAGTCCATTCTCAGTATATGTGCACTGGAGGCTTCAAGTTCCCACATCTTACATCATACTGGGCCATGATTGGCTTCCAAACTAGTTGTGATGACAGAAATCACGGTTATAGGTACACACTTTAAGCTCTCGACTTAAGGTGAAGAGAAACGTTCTCCCTCTTAACAGATGAATGTGAAAATAGCCTTCTGGTGTCAGACTCAGCACATACATTATTCTGCACAGTGAAGCTCAAAAGTGCAACTCAAGTGACAAGAAGAAAAACACATTTTTTAGTGGAGGAGGACTGTTAAGAAAAAAATACTAAAATTCTCTCATTCCAGCTTCTTAAATGTCAGTGTGTTCTCTTTTCTTTAGTCTTCTGTGATAATAGACTGAATACCTTTAGGTTAAGGACTGTGGGCTTTGGGAAACAGTGATGATGATTTTTCACCGTTTTCGGACATTTTATAGACCAAGCAACTAATAGATTTATGGAGAAAATAATTAACAGATTAATTAACAATGAAAATAGTTGTTAGTTGCAGCCCTAGCCTTTACTAATTATTTTTGTTATATGATTTAAACTACGGATTTTAGCCATGCTAGCATTGTTGCTTCCGAGATGACAATATCATTCTGTAGGTTGGTCCATCGCTTTGGTCAACACTGAAATATCTCAACAACTATTGCAGGGATTGCTGTGAAATTTGCTGCAGAGATTCAAGGTCCCTAGGGAATAAATTCTACTAACTTTCATCTAGTGCCACCATCAGGTCAAAATTTTATATTGTCCAATTCTTTGATTTATGACCACAGACCTGCAAAACTAATAACATTAGTTGTCATTAATGGGATTCAATTACAGCAATGTAAAACGGAAGAAAGCAGCAAATCCTCACATTGTTTTTGTCGCTTTTTTGCTTGATAAGCTACTGAAACTGTTATCAGTTATCAAAATTAATGCAAGTTAATTTTCTGTCGATCAACCAATCGATTAATCAACTACTTGTTACAGCGTCTTTTCTCATTCATAAACACACAAAGAAACCTCAGCAGTAAAGTACATACACATAAGCCGTTATGAACTCCGGACCATTCACACACGCAGCACATAGCAGGAGATTGTCTGCGTCAGACATGTTCTCACCTACTGGAAATACTCCGTTTGGTTTAGCGAGGGATGAAGGCAGGACATGACGCAAAAAGTATGCTACGGTTGTAATTCAGCATTTTTAAGCTTTTAATCAGAAATAAAACAGCTTTTATTGTACGAGAAATCACAGGAAGTCCTCTCTCTCGTTAGCGTTAGCTTCACAGCGGAGCGTTTAGGCCAGCACCAGTCACATGTGTAAAATAGCAGCTGTGGATGAAAGGGGAGTTGACTGCAGGAAGTCAAAGACATATTTAAGTTTATGTTCTGCTTGTTAAGCGTCTGTTTGATAAATTGCTTGTACCGTCTCCCTTACTGCCAGATTTTGTTGCTCTTATAGCAGCGAGAAGTTGGAGGTCGCTCGCTTTGAATTCTCTGGAGAATATATTGACACATGGGCTCAATCGGACATTACACGGACTTTGTGCTACAGCACCGGCAGGGTAAAGTCCATTTAATGTCCCGTTCAACTGATTTGGATATTTGTGTTCACATATGCAGCTTCTCTGGATAATGTCCAGAAAATTTCAGGGTTGCAGTGCATGTGTGAAAAGGGCTATAGTTACACACACACACACACACACACACACAGAGACACACACCGTCATAAGAAGATAACTATTCACCCTGGTAGACTAATGACTTAAGACTCACGTCTGCTGGTTGTCACATAAATTGAACTGAATTTGAAAGTATGCAGAGGCTCAGTTGGCTTGGCAACAGCACACAGTGATGATATTTCGTGATGTTTGGACGGTAATTAATTTCACCTTTCGTGTCCCTGTGCTCACTCATTTTACATAGTGTATCCTCTCTACTTTTCAGCTGTGTGCCCTTTGTCTCTAAATCTAGCTAACCCTACACCTGCTAAGCACCCTTCAGTGAATAAAGGGATGTGAAGGGACAACGGGGGAGCCAGACAAGATGTATAGATTCAGAGAGAGAGAGAGAGAGAGAGAGAGTGGTGTGTAAATGTCACACGTCCCCATGTTCTCATTAACAGCATCCACATTAGTCTTGCATCCCCTATCCCTTCCCCTCCACTCTCCTGTCCCCTTTCCACCTGTTCACTTTCCCTCAAGGAGAAAGGACAGGGCACATTTGGATCATCATGTCTTTGAAGAGAAATGACCACTAACCTGTAAATAATGCATGCGCTGTTCCGGCATGTGTCACAGTTAGCCGTGTCCTGTCCGGTTCGATAGGAGAGTCTGTGGGGAAGATAAGAGTCGTGAATGAGTAATTACAGGACTTGTTAAGCTGCTCCCTCACACCTTCCTTTCTCATCTTGTTTGTCATCCCTCGTTAGCAGGACTGAAGTAAATGAGGGTGATGAGGAGTCACGCTGCCCTCCTGAGTGGCCTGTGTCCGGCAGCCGGAGCAGAAAGAGCACGGTGTCAGCCATTAGCTGTGGTTGACTGATTGGAGGTCAGATAAGGCAAAGTGGTGTGTAGGATGAGTTTATGGGCTGCGCTGAAAGGTAGTTTTATCAAGGACTTATGTCAGGATTGTTAACATAACTTTAGAATTACATAAAGTTCCTTGGGCTGATTATTTTCAGTACCAATTAATCTCTTGATTATTTTTTTTATACAAAAGTGAGAAAATTGAGAATGACAATTTCCTAGAGCCTAATGTAATGTCTTAAAATGGCTTATTTTATCCGAACAAGAGTGCAAAACCCCAAAGCATTCAGTTTACAATTATATAAAATGTGGAAAAGCAGCGAATCCTTTAACCAGTGAAGGTTCGGCATTTTTGCTTAAATGTACTAAATGATTAATTTCTTATCAGAACAGTTCTTGATACATTTCCTCAACTAATCAAGTAATTGACTAATTGTTTAAACACTATTTGTTTTTCCACTGTTAGTCTTAATTTATTCTTTCATTGTTGGTATGAGCAACTCCCAACTTTTCCCTAATATCAAACCTATTTTCTCACACTTGAGATTCCCACCATTGATTAATCCATTCTGTACAGGATAGTTTTATACAGCGTCGATATGAGTTATCTTCAGTATGAACATGTTTATAACCTGGAAAAATTGAGAATCATTGGAAAAAAATAAATGGGTCCTGTAAGCAAATAAAATTTTACAGTTTTGTTTAGGACAGCAGCCCTTCGGCTTTATACTGTGAGTCCCTCTTCATTCCATTGTGATATTGATTCACCAAATTCACATTCAAACCCATCAATATCCTATTATATCATATCCTGTGTGTCCTCATATTGTTCCATCATCAGTTGTCTCTGGGATGAAATATTGTCATAACGGCTCTCAAGGGGCATCTTAAGACCAGGTGTTGACCCTGAATGGAACTATTTGGCTACATGCTTCAAAGGCTCAATGGCTTTTTTTATTGGATTAGCATGTGGAAATGTGCGTATTGATTGACAGTAAGTGTTTCTTCTTGTAATTAATGACATTATTACAATGGACACATTGTAGACTCGCTTCACCCATGACATGGACAAGAAGGAAATCCTTTGCTGGTTGGTTTTTATGGTTATGAACTGCGCTGGTGCACTAACAGAAAGTGATCTCGTAAACCCAGTACAAAATGTCAAGCTTCTTGCAGCTGATATTTTCCCAGGTATCGTCCTACATCAACCACTCTCTTTTGCAATCAGACGGGGTCACACCGAACTACCTAATATAACCAATTTCCTACTGGAGCAGTTTTAGTCAGATGGAGGCATTTGTAGTCATCACAAGCATTATTACTCCTTCCACAATCAATTTCTCAACCTCTTGTGTTAATATCACCTTGGTAGACAGGTATGAACCCGTGTAATTGACTTAGTGAAGAGTACACTGTGGGGTCAATTCAACCAAAATACAAAGGGCATATTCTCACTAACCACAGTGGTACCCAGCCATGGAGATAGTTATAGTTTTATTTGGATAATCTATAGATCCCACTGTGAACAGCTTTATTCAAAGTACTCGCTACCAAACACATTTTTAATGTAATTTTCAATGCACCACAAAGGAAATTCAACTCATCTCCACTGTACTGGGTAGGCAGCAGAAGTTTCAGAGATAGATATCCAAAAACCTTAGCAAGTAAAACAAAAACTATCCTCATCGCTTTTTTGTAAGGTGATTAAACACTGTCATCGGGTTTCTGAAGATTGTATGCAACACTCCTCCTAAAGCCAGTGGATATTTCTCCTAATTAGGGGTCTAAGCAGCGAAGCTGATGGAACCCTATTGTTTTTTTTCTCATTATTATTATTCTTTCTCCACTAAAAGTGTTTGTGCAACAAAAAATGTGAGACCTAGAAACACCAAAATTGGCAGGTGGGTTGCAAATTCCACCCAATACTCAGGCACATAAAATGACACTCATTGACCTTAAGGTGGTGCTATAATAATGAAGTTTATGTTTTCGCAATTATCTCAAACAGCTTAGCCATAAAAGTTAAAATTCTTTTATCATTTTAATCACAAGTGATCTACATCTTTGCTCCACTGGTCTTCTGCTCAAAATGTCAACTTTTTCTCAATTTTCTCAAATCATCCCAAAACTTAGTCAGGATCATCTGCAGACTTCACTGATCTTAAGTTGTTAAAGAAATTCCGATATTTCAGTCTGTTTTGAAATTATACATTTTTAAACCTGTGTCTTTAAGCTCAATTTTACATAAATGCTCAAAATTGAAATCGCCTTAAGCTATTGTAACCAAACTTGGTGGTCTTAGCTTTATGTCGCAGTACTGGGATATTCTGCCACTAGGGGGCACCAAAACTTTTTGTAAAACTTTTTATCTCTCATAATTGACTGCCCATTTTTTCCTGAAATTCTCAATATATGATCCAATGTCATGTCCCAGTCAGCAGGTGTCACTCCTCCTCTCTCAAGCTCTCTCAACCTCTGGGAGTTAAAGGCATAAGGGACCGCTTTTTATTAAAAAAAATGTACAAAATCGCTTTGATATACTGATCACTGGCAAAATATTTCACCATGGTTAAGTGTTACAGATCATTAAGTCATTCAATCTCTTTGACTTCAATGCAGTACTTTACTAACTGTATGCTGAACTAAGTTAATGTTTAGTGTCAACTGCTAGCAGCAAGACCTGTCTTGTCCTGATGGTCTAGTGGTCTAAACAAATTCCCTGTAACTGTAAGGTCACCTATTCAAATCCAGGCACCAAGGTGTTTGCATCGTAGTGTTTCTGCCCATCTGTTGTGAACTCTTGTGGTTCAAAAGTTGTATAATACCTGTATATCACATTATGTGCCTGGACCCCACTTACCGCCACTTGCAGCAATATTTGTGGTTAATATGCAAACTTCCACATTTACTTCTTGTCTCTGATCTTTGCAGTAGCAGAAACACTTTTCTGTTCTTCCTCAGGGATTCTTGTCACGCTGCCCATAAGGTGCGGCACCAATAAAAATTAAACCGCTATCATAAATTTACCCTCCTTATCTACTCCTTTCTGTCCTACATGTTCTGACAGGTATATTAGAGGTGTTGATACCAATATTGTTATTTAAGGCTGTAGCAGAATGAGGTAATGGGGAGAGTCTGAGAAGACGATGGGTGAAGTGATAAGGGGAAGTTTACTGGAAGTTTGCAGCTTGGATTAATTGTAATCCAAAGGGGGTTGCCAGTGGAGAGGAGTTGACAGTGCAGTGCAGTCAGGAAGGTCAAGGCCTCCCTCACTTTCCAAACAGATGAGCCAATTGATAAGCAGCCGATGGGGTGCATGGGCAACTGGATGACGTCCTTGGAACAACTCACCCTTATTCTCCCTATCTCTCACCCTCATGCTGTCTAGATCTCTTTCTCCTTCCATCTCTGGTCCCTCCCCGCCCCTCTTTCACACTGAGTTGATAAGAAAAAATAGGAGAGCAGAGCTCATTTCGGCTGGCCTCCCTTGGGAGAGTGAAGCCAAAAGTGCCATTAACATTATATTTATACACCCCCCCCCTCCTTTGTGCTCCTAGGTGCGCCCTCCCAAAGGTCATTGAGTGGGTGGGAGTCCAAAGACATAAAAACATGCACACATACACAGTGTTAATAGACAGGCTAGCAACAAGTTCCCATGAGTGTGATTAATTGGGTCTGGCTTGCCAACACTGGCTGATGATACAGCAAATTTATTCCAGGGCTTTGTGCTGTTGGATGCAACCAATAATATACTCTAGGACTGCATCGCACCCTTCACACTATGTTATATGCCCTGGGCAGAGCTGAACTCAAGGGATATACATTATGTGTGCGTGTGCTTGCATGCATATAGGAAACATCCAATCAGATTCAGCAGTTTTAATCAGTTCATTTTCAGATTCAGGGTCAATTTTTGATTAATTCAGCAACTGTGTTGTGATGGTTTGCTTTCAGTTGAAATGTTGATACGCTTGTCATTTCATGTAACTCTGGTTCACACATCTGACTGGTTTCTTTTCCATAGAAACACTGACTGAGGCTCGTAGTTTCTATGTTGAGGGTCAATGAACATGACATCTGACACAACGACTAGTCTCTGGTTGAAATAGTTATTTGAGCTTGGCAAATTTGAACTGTGGTTCTACAGTTTGTTTTAGCCAATGAAAGATTCCACCATTTTTTACAAAGTACCAAAGCCTTTTTTCTCATTTCCTATGTCTTTTTTTTTTCTTGGATATTGTTTCACACAAGGCTCGGCACATTAGCCTCAGGATTTTTAATGTTTGACTGAGCAGCGTGTCATGAACATGTGTAGTGATGAATGCTCACAGTGTTGCATTTCCTTCCATGAAAAATGAATGTCATACAGCATAAGCAGTTATATATCAGATGTAATTGTACTCTCAATTCACCTATAGCCCATGGGCACTCCTATTTGTTGTGTCAGTGACATTTATGTAAGGGGAGTATGGAACTAATGTAGTGCGACTAAAGCAGAATTTTTGCTTGGCTTGCTAAAAATCCAACTTTGGAAATTGGAAATATGAAAAAAAAAATATGGAAAAGATGACTGTGCTTATATAGAAAAGCAGAGGTTCAGGTGGGCTCATGTGGATTACAAGAGGCTTATACTGTTCAGTGACTTTCACTAAATGTAGGCCTTTGTAATTAAAGTATAGAACACAATGTAGTTGTTTCTTTATGTATGTGACCAGATGGCCCCATTAAACACTAGTCACTAATTTTTATCTACAAATTAAGCCTCTAATCGGCTCTTCTTTCTCCTTGTCTCTCTCCCTTGCTCTCCTCTCCTCCCCTCTCCTCCCACACCTGCCACTTAAGACACATCTGATAAACCAGGTGCTCGGCACCACATAGAAGATGGCTCCCCATGCCGCACCACATGTCCGCTTACTTTTTCACTTACAGAACACTTCTATGAGTTTGGTGATAAGGAGATTAAGGGTGTAAGATTGAAGGGGGATAACTGCCTTTTCAGATGCTGTAAACTCAGACAGTTGTGAGATCTGTTCCTTGCTCAAGCCTTGTTGAAATGGAGTTTTACCCTATACTTCAGTCAAGTTGATATTGAGAGTTGCTTTCATAGACTTTGAAGCGTTTGTGGTTGTATACTCCTTGCTTATAAGCTTGACAGGCATGTGTATGTGTGTGTGTGTGTGTAAGTCCCACAGGTTTTTGGACTCTAGGTTTGTATGATGTTGATTATATGGATTTTCTCGCTCCGTACCTCGACACAGTGCTGGTCAAAAGAGATAGGAATCTGATTGCTGAGCCCCAGCAATTCACTCAACAAATTGGCCATTTTGTTTGCCTCTTCCCTTTGGATAGACAATCCTCTATTTCAGCAAGCTAGATGCTATCTGCAACCCTTTTGTATATACTCGGTATCCATTGGACAGTAAATGGCTTTTTCACAGGCCATGGCTTTTTCAAAGGCCTTGGACTTACTAGATAAACATCGTGGTGTATAGCTTGGTAAGGCCAATTGTTAAATGTCTGGTTTAATATATTGCTTAAGCAGTAAAATAAGTAAAGTGTCACTCAATAATGTGTTGTCCTCCTTATAATGATATTCATTTTTTCAGCATCATCATAATTCATTTCCCCACACCCACATATTCAAAATGTTTTAGCATAATTATTTCTAAACAAAAATACTGGTTGTACAGGCTTCATTACTGATAATATTGATCTCACACATATGGTTTTTAAGTAGCACATCCACAGTGGCAGTGACTTATATGACAGGTCATCTAACCACTTGGGCCAAATAGAGTGAGATGATTGGTCTGCACATTAGCTCTGCATCTCCACCATATCTGGAGGAAAGTCATCACAGGAGGATATTGTGCTATAATAGCACTCTAGGGCACATCCAGGTGGAAGCCGCATTATTCCAGCTACATGCCACTGTGATCTCTTTTCAACACTCTTTGGGTGGTTCAGTCAAGGCTCTGTCAAGTAGCTGTCACACATGCAAGCTTGTCCCTATGATCGAGAAATAATGTGACACATCAAGAGGGTACTTGCTGAATCATGAATGTGTTCTCTGTCTCTGATGTTTCCTTGGCTTAACCCCATGAGTACCAGGGCCTTTTCTTTTCTCAGTGAGGTATACACATTTTAAATTTGGGAAAAAGAGAGCACTGGTATCTGATCGATTCTCTGTATTATCAGGTACCGTGAGTTGAAGTATTGGGAGAAATAAAGCAGTGTATCCCTAGTATAAAGCACAAGCTATAAGTGAGATGTCTTACCCTTCTCTGTGGGCTTCCCCCTTCTCCAGTTCCTGTATGACCCCCAGAAGCACCTTGATGGTCTCTTGGCTGGAGCTGATGAGGTTTTCCATGGCCTGGAGCTGTGCTTTAACATCCCCGTCCTGATTCATAGGCACTATTTGCTTGCAGGCCTCCTGTGTTGGGTCAGGCTGTGCCCCCCTAGCCTCACCACCTCCGCAGGGTGACAGAGGCTCCTCCATGCCTCGCAGAGGCCGGGCAGATAATTGTCCTGTGTGGCACTGTGCCTGTGTTGTACAGCCTCCGCCGGCACGTGGCAACGTCTCACTCTGCAGCCCGTTGAGCTGAAGGCTTTTCTTCCGCTTGCTCCGCACAGACGGACTGTCCAGGCACTCCACCTGTGTAAGGGAGTTCCAGGCGATGGGGCCCGTAACCTTGGAGGCCCTGTCCGGCAGGGTTCGGGACGAGCCCTCCTCCAGATTGAGCAGCTGCCTCTTGGCCGAGCGATCTGTATCCACCTCCCTGTGTTGTAATCCTGTCCTGGCTTTGGACGGGACACTGCAGAGCTGGTACTCTGCCTGTGCTCCAGCTCCACTTCCTCTCGGTGTGTCTGCAAGGCAGTCTGTGTCTGCAGAGCAACTGAGCAGCAGAGCGTCAGAGCACAGGCCATCAGGTGCAGTGTGCTGCTCCACTGTGGCAATGCACTCATTAGTATGGAGCAGAGCCCTGGTCCTCCGGACTCCACTCCCCCCGCAGGCTCCCTCCTCCTCCTCCTCATCTAAACCCTGCTCAGCAGCCTTGGACTGCTTCACCTCCATGACAAAACCGTTATTCTGACCTTTATAAGTTTCCACGGCCGCCACGTGTTTAAAGGTGTGGCCTTTCTTGCGCTCAAAGGGGAAGGTCTGATAACGTTTCTTCAGGTCAGGGGACGTCTGCACGCCTGTGCTCCTCGTGACATTTGGGATGGATCTGCGGGCAGGGACGGTCATGTACTTGCGGTATGCCACCTTGTATGAGATCGGCTTGCCACCCTTCCCCACTGCCTGCAACTCCGCCTCCCTTTGCTCGTTCTGTGCCTCACAGATATCCTTGAAACGCACTTGCAGGGCTTTATTTCTCTTCCTCACCTGTCGACTGGCTTCCAGGGAATACTTCACCTCCAGTGCCAGTGACGTGGAGGGCAAGGGTGCTGCCTCCGAGTCAGACTCTGAGTTGGTGAGCATGCATTTGCCACCCTCCTTGCTCACCATTTTTCCTGAGAGGCATGGAAAAAGACGTTATATTAATCACCGGTAATGAATGGCTTAGACATAGACCCTTGCCTGACTATTACATCCCACTCGACAGAACACACACGCTCTCTAAGCTTAGGATGAAAGGAGGAACCTGTGTAGTTATTTAATGATTATTAACACAATGAATATTAATGACACTTGTCCATTATGCATTCTAAAAATCATAGCAAATAGATATTTTGAAGGAGCCAATTTTTCAGATATTCACTTCCCTTGATAATTAAGGATAACAGGAATAATTTAGTTTGACATTTAATGAAGTTTCTTTATATTAGAGATATATCTGAAGGTGTAGTGTAGGTGTAGCACGAGGTCTTATGTTTCCATATGCCTGCACAGTGTATTTACTGTACCCTTGAAAGAAAACCCTTGAATCTCTCTTTTATTGCCAGTTTGCTCAGGGCTTTTATATGTTTGCCAATCCTTCTGTGTTTATTTACTGAAAAACTGCAAGGGTTATGGTTTTAGCACGCCCTAAAAATAATCCTAACAGATTTCCATGATGCATTTAATCTTCTTCTCTGTGAAACCAGTGACTCCAATTTAGGCATAATTTTCATTCGTTTATCATTGCCAGTTAAGGCATCTTTCACAACCCGTTCCTTCACCTCCTCCTCTCCCACTTTCTAATTTGATGAGTATTTGCGTATCAGTTTATAAGGGAGCTTTTTCGGTCACTGGACTTACAGTCATACACACTCTCACACACACAAGTACATTTAGTTAACAGTAGCGATATACTGTTGACTATTCTGAAGATAATGCCTGAGATCCGCAGTTTATTTCCACGGTTCATTAGGCTCAGCATGACTTGTCACTGTCTGACCTTTCCATTTAACAGCTTGTAATTAAGTAAAATTAGGATTTTGTGCTGATTTGTGAGTGTATTTGCACTCCTTCAACATGTGCAAGTGTGTCGTCTGTTCATTTTCTGAATTAACAGACAAGAAAAACTCTGGAAAAAAAATGGGACGATACCTGCAAACAGACAAACTTTTGTCAGAGACATCTTTAATAACCCCTTAAGGGGTAACATCCTAAGCAGAGATAATGAATTATCTTATCCCACTACCACAGGTATGGAAGAGACATGATGCTGAATCAGATAGGACAATTATCCATCTCAGCTTATCTGCCATGACTGCTCTCTGTCAACAGGGAATAACTTCCTCTTTTCAAACCTGTCTGTTTACTTACCTGCGAGCTATAGAATGGACATTTTGTCTCACTGCCTTCTCCATCACAGTATTTGCTTGGCTCTGTATTAAATTAAATGATAGCATGCTTAGCCTCCTGCTCTATTGAGAGAGAGAGAGAGAGGCAGCCACCCTTTTTTCCTATCTTAACAGTCTTATCTAAAATCCTTAATAGTCCCTTTTAGACATTCAATATCAATCAATATCAATATCTTTTCTACACAGTTTAAGTGTGAATAAAAGCTGTCACAGTGCCAGTAAAGTATGACCAAGATTATGATGTTTTAAGCGCGCATTATTCACACTTAAGTTCTCCAAAATTAGAGAGCTGCTTTCCCACATTAAACATGAGAAATCAAGACAGTCTTGCAGTGAATATTATGTTCGCCTGGTGCATTATACCTAACTTTCAGTGTTGCTTGTCTTGTATGCCAGATGCCAAATATCTCATGGGCATCGGGACACTATTCTGTGAAACTCTATCCAGTCATGTTTGAACAGAGTCAACATTTTTCATAAATGTAACCTAAGTTTGAAACTTGAAAAGCCATTACAGAGAGTTGAACCGAGCAATGTTACAGATTGACAGTCCTCCCCTGAAACCATCCAAACATTGCTCAGTAATGTCACTGAAAACAGAGAGCTGTGTGTAGCTGAGAGCTACACAGCATGCCCATATAGACAGGTTAGAGTTGGCAGCGTTCTGCTGTGCAGGCAGATGTCTGTTTGATTCTCAACAGACAGGTAATTACAGATGGGACAAAATGGCCAGGGAGTACAGTGCAATGCAATTTCTGTGGAAACTGGTTGAGAAAGCCTACACGGAAGGCATTAGGGAACCACAGAGTAACCGAAGATACAACACTATTAAGATATTCTGCCCAAAGTAACAAGAGTGTCACAGTAAAGGCGATTCTTCAAGACAATACAGTATTTACAAGTTTATCAATAAGGTATCACAAAAGGAAAAAATCTCATTATTGGTTATTATGTTGCCTCACTCCTACAAAACATACTGCCCCAGTATCAGCCCCAGTCAGTGCAGTTATGCGCTCAGAATGACCAGGGACATTTGAAGGAAAAGAAAGCGCACAGTAGTTATTAGTGAAAACACAAAGGAACTGCGTTGGAAATAAAGATTTCCACCTTGTATTGTCTGCATATAATCACTTAATGACTCCTGACCCTCTTGCCATTAGGTTGATTGAGTTGTGAAAGCAGAGGGACGTACAGTGATATTAAGGGGAAGAATCAGGGCTGCATATAGCACAATCCAATACATTAATTTTACAATTATTACTTCGCCTGTGAGTCCATTTTTTTTTTTTTTAATCTCAGCTTCTGACTGTTTGACCATGTGACGTTTTATTCCCAGACTATTATCTATTCACTAGCATGGCTGTGCTCTCCTGCTCCATCAGTGTCAGTGTCGTCTCTACGTTTGTTCAACGGATGACATTTTGAATAAGAGATTAAACTGTTACCTTAGATCACCTCTCCAAAATGAGGTCAGTGTTGACCAGTGTTATGATTACTTCTATGTTACAAGTAAGGCAGAAATTAAACATTATATTCAGTATGTGCAAAAGTATATCTGATGACAATTTGAAATGCCACCCTGTTCTAAATAATCAGATATTAAAAAATTAACTCAGTACAGCAGTGTACTTTCTACTCTCCCTTCCCTACACACAGGCTCCGCAATGCATACAGAGTCATAGTATTGTATCATATCCTCATTTAAATTTTATTTATTAATTTTTTTTTTTTGACATGCCAGCACTGCAGGCTGAATGATTTGTCCCTGGCTCTACATATCTCATTTGTTACCCATTGGGTTCGGGTTCAGGCCAGGACGAATTCAGCCTCACTTGTATTTCAATTCAGGTTGGAACACCACCCCCTGGCCTCTTGCATAAACAGCATGACTCATCATGCAAGGCTGTGACAACTGACCCTTTTTAGGGTGGCCCTGATCCCTTTTTTTTTTAAATTTAGGGGCAAGTTAGTGAAGTGGACTGACCCACTATTATCTACCCAGTAGGACAAACCAAAAACAGACCTCATAGAGTCATCTGCGCATGGCTAAAACACATCAGACATGTTCACATCTGACCTTGTTTTGGCAGCAGAGCTCACACAGCAGTCATGCTTGCACTATGGGTCACTATTTGGGTTTCCGTCTATTTGGTATATCTAGGGACACAAGTGCATTTTGGCTATTTTGAGAGCCTGTTAGCACGACTGGTTATTGGAAAGATTATCTCTGCTAATTCAGCCATTCTTTGAAGCTTTGGAGTGCTACAAGGACAATCCAGATTACCGCAGTAATATAATCCATTATTCTTAAATGGAAATGTTTTTTTGTGCTTGGAGAACGTGCTCATTTAATGCAACGCACCTTGAATTTAAAAATGGGTCCCCATTACTTGAATTATTTTAAACAGCATATGAGTCAGCAGTATTGTGAATGGCAGTTGCCTAATTGAACTTTTCATTGCCGGGGGTAAAATCTTAAAAGGTTGAATTTTCCGTGTCCTGATTCAGCCTGGGGATTGAATGTTTACCGTAAGTTTGTGCCTTACTAATTTTGTTTTATCACTTCTGCTCCACCGAAGGGAAAATTCATTAATATAGTATGCATCACAAAACCATTGAATTGATTAAATGCTGGAAATATGGCTATACATGTCAATTAGCAACAGCAGCCATAACAACTTTTCTTGTTTAAGCATTTAACAGGCAGTTTCATTGAGTTTCTCCATTATCCTCTTCATTTCTTTTACATTACTTAAAATCTTTTCATGATTTTTGCTCAATTTATGTTTTATTAGCAGCTTAGAACAAATAGTACAACAGTAAGCTGTTTACTTATACACTATATGGCCACATATATTTGTGTACTTTAGGTCTGGCCCTGTTTTTCATGGTTTGGGTGAGGCTCCTCACTTCCACTTGAGGGAAATCTTAAAGGACCACTTTGCCAATTTTCAACCTTTTCTCTAGTTATCCGAATTACAGATATAGTGTGAAAAACAACAACAGTTGTTGTTAATGTAACTCTGTGTCTCTGGGGCGCAGCTGCAAAATCTGTCATTTGACGTGTACAGTGATGTAGTTGGGGGCAAATAAGGACTACAGCAGCACTATTCTCTATAGTGGTACCTTCAAAGATGGTCAACTGTGGGTCTCCCAAAACATTTCGCCTACCATGTTATGCTTGCAGCAGGAAAAAACAGACACTAAAATATCATACTACTAAATAGTTAAAAAAAAAAAAATCTGCATATTTGGAAGAAGACCAGTTTCATGATTTGCATCTGAATATCGCACTGTGGAATCAGATAAAACAGAGTGCGGAGGAGGAAGCGATCACGGGAGCTTTAACAGCAGCAGCTGAAAGAGAAATGCTGCATTCAGAGAGGCTTTGCATCATGGAGCAGTGACCAGCGAGGATAGTCTGAAAGTATGAAAACAGACTGAAAAATCTGTGCTTCAACAAACTTTGCAGTGCTTTGGTAAACCTCACTTTGTTTTCTGACAGAATATTATATCAGACTTTAACTCTGAATATTGAACAGCAAACAGAGACTGTGTTACCTGTAACTTATGCGGCTGCATCCAGCTTTAAGCACAATCCAGTCTCGACTCCTCATCATCCAAAACAATAAAAGAAACTGTGTTTGGTTGCAGTTTTTCAACCCTTCATCCACTATTGTTTCCCAAACCATGCTGAAATGGATATAGCAGAGGTTTTTTTGACTGTCCACCGGCACCAGCAGCTCTGGCATCCTTCCGGCTTGTGTAACGTTACAGCTCTCTATTTAGTTTACGTTGATCCAGGTAACTAACTCCATCGTTGCACACTCGTACGACACAACTAGAGTCTATGAGGAAAAACATTTTGTAAATGAAAATAAACTTCAGTGAAGTAAAGTACTCGTACTTTACTGTATTCGTCAGCTGTGTTCCATAAACACACCGTCGGTAACAGATTAGATGGGACATGCAATGCATTCTGGTTGTTGTAGGATTCCCACTTAAAAGCGATATGTGGAATCTACAGCCTTTCTCTCAGTTTTCTCTAGTCATAGGACATCAAAAATAATTACATATTTCTACTACATAGGTGACCTGCTGTTAAATCATCATATTCACAGTCGTGAATTTTCCCTTTAATGCAACAGCATACAATGAGATTTTATACAAAAGTCTGCCTCTAACTTTGTGGCAATAGTTTGCTTTAACATAACAATGCCCCATGCTCAAAGCAAGGTCCATAGAAAATGTTTGATGAGCCCCGACCTCAGTTACATACAACACCTTTGAATGAACTGGAAGGTCAGCTGCGGGCCAGAGCTTGTCACTTAACATCAGTGGCTTATGCTCTTGTGGTTAAATGGGAGCAAATCCTGGCAGCCAGGTTCCAATATATTTTGGAAAGCCTTCCCAGAAGAGTGGATGCGGTTTATAGGAACATATTAATGCCCTTGGATTTGGATGAATAAGATGTTCAGCGATCACATGTGGGAGTAATTTTTGGCAATGTAGTCTACATAGCCTGCAATATTAGGCAATATTTTCCTTCTCAAACTCACAAACAATGGCTCAGCTGTAGTTTTTACAGAAAAAAAAACTCACTGTGAAATGTATGCAGCCTGCATTGCATTTCTGAATTAGACACAAAGTGGGCTTTAAGTCCACCCTTGCGCTACAAGATCAACTGAAAAATTCCCGCTCTCCTATTGCTACAGTGTTTACATTATTACAGCTCAGCATGGTCTCAGATGCTGCCAGAACAAATGAGTGCGCAAGTATCATCACAGACATGGAAGTTCCAAACTGTACTGTAATCCCGCTTTATCTACTCTTGTTTTGTTTTCCTCTTTTCTCTCCTCTGTCAGCTTCCGCTCATAATTACACAGGGCTTAGTAGTGTTTTGAAAAGTCTTTGATCTGTCTCTTAAGAGCACACTGATTATGCAGTAAAAAAAAAAAGATATGCAGGCTCATAGTTTACTTTAGATTCTTCTGGTAAGGTCATTTGACAGTTTGGGGGTTTATTGCTGTGTTTTTTTGTTTTGTTTTCTGTGTGAGTCTGTGCTACAGAATTGTTAGCAAGCTTGTGTTCACCCATGCTCTCAGGGTGTGATGTGAGGGTATATATATAGCTGAATGATTGACTGTACAGGTTAGTGTGAGGGATAACAGCAGTACAGTGCATTAGGCCGACACCAAACGCAGCAAATCCTTTGTCAGTTAATGGTAGCTTAATGCCGTAAGATGGAAGGGCACTGGAAATCACAGGATTTTAAGGGATTGTCTTTCTAGTAATTGTTGCTCTGTCATCATGGACCACTGCACCGTTGCCAAGCACCATTTTAAAGATTTTTCTCAGAATCATCATGTTTTAGTGTCGCGCTAATGACTAAATAACACCAGCAACATATTGTTTGGTCAGAGTGCAGCACAAAACTACAAAAGTAGGAGTGGGCAACAAAGTAAGGTAACGCAATTATATCTCAGTCCATGATAAGTGAAATTTCATCGCCATTGTGATTCTACAGCAGCCTGTTGAAAAACTAGAAATGTGTAAAATGTCAGTATGTTCAGCATACTAAAAGTAGGAGTCAGATAAATTTATAATCAGATAAAGATACTGAATGTCATTATCACCAATCAGCCAAACGTGGCTTGAATTGAAACCGGATCTTGCTCAACTGCTTGACAAACCTGATGGATGGGGCCAAACATGGATTACAAAACCGCCAAAGAGAAAACACCAACCTAACTTGGCCAATTCCTTATGCAGAAGTGGCTGTAAAGATTAAAAATAAAGCACAATAGTTGTTTAGCATTTCACCTCCATTGACGTTGTTTAAAGTGGTCTCATAGTTACTTTGTGTGCTACTTCTGCACCACAGTTGGTCCTTGGTAGCCTGATGAATTTATATGAAGCAGGTGGTCCGTACGTCAGTGAACATATAGGCTAGATGGTGATCAGACCTCAGGAAAGGATGTACGCTGCAGAGGCTGCCTGCTCTAATCAGAATGCATCAGATCACACTCTTCCTTCCTCTGCTCTTCGTCTTTCTACAGAACATTATCTCTTTCTCCTTTCTGTAGCTCATTTTTTTTCATTCTCATCTTCTTATTCTCGTCCCCTTTGTTGCTTCCTCTTTGTGTCCTTCCGTCTCTCTCTGTCCTTTCTAGACACGCTGAGGTTTCAAAGCTGATGGGTAACTAGAGAACTCCCCTGCTGCTCTCAGATACCTCCTAGTCATCCCTAGCAAAGAAAAAAAAGACACACACACACAACCGCACACAAGGATAGAAGAGGAAAGGACTAGAATAAACAGGTGCAAAGAGCAAGAACGTAGAGTTCTCACGGTCTTTGGATGGAACAGAATTGAATGCGAGTAAAATAGACGGGGATAGAGATGGAGAGGGAAGATGAAGACGTGGAGAAGGATCCATGAGCAAGAACAGGCAGAGACCAGGGAGAGAGAGATGGCCAAAGTCATCCTGTCGTGTCGGTAAGATGTATCATTTTGTCAGTTTAACTGAATCTTATGAAAACCATATAGCAGAGAGGAGGGCTGTACAGAATTTGTACAAAAAAACAATTCTGTTACTTAATTTAAAGATTTTTTTATTATCAGCTGTTTTATAAAGACCTTCCTTAAACCTTCACTAAACATGGACATGCCAGTCTTCTGCAGTAACTCTTTGCAGGACTCATAAGTGTTGAGATAATCACTGAGCCGCCTTCCTCAAAAAAAAAAGAGAAGATCCACCAGATGTTTCATCTCATGTTTGCATCCATGCTTATTTTTCTGAACACTACACAAAGCAGAGAGTTAATGGTTTCAATTCACATTTAGCCTACCGACTCGCTTGACAGTTGACCCTGCCCTCTGCCCTCCACCTGCAGTGATCAATAATTTCTATTAGAAAGTGACAATAATGTTCACAATGTTATTTGTGCAAGAACCTCAAGACACAGGCAATTAGTGCTGAAACGATTTGTCTATCCACAGAAGCAATCTTGATAATCAATAAAGCATAATTTATCAAGCAAAACAAAAAACAAAAAAGTTTTCTTGTTACAGACTCTCAAATGTAAGAATTAGCTGCTTTTCTCTGTTTTACATAATTGGAAATTAAATTGGGTTGTTAGTTGGAACAACACAAGTAATTTAAAGTTAGTAAGCAGATTATGATCTATTGAAAATGAAAAGAACTGTTAGATGTAGCTCTTAAAGTCATAAAACAATAGGCGCATAGATATGTAGACTCTTTTTTCCCTTTACCACAGTAAACTCTGCCTCTGGGCCTGTCTGCGACAGACTGGGCCCCTACTGCAAAGCAGTGGGGGACACATGCTTTACACACACTCACACCAGGAGCACACTGGTTACAACACCCTGGTGGGATCAGGTATGAAATGCCTCCTTCTGTAGGCAACAGACATACGAAGTCTCTCACACACACATGCACACACTCCTTCTGCAATTCACGTCGTGACGTTGTTGTGGCGTTCCCAGGGAAAAAAAAATCTGATTCTTAATGAATAATCTTATTAGCACATGAAAGGTAACATCTGGCTTGCTCCAAAAGCAGTCATTCTTTTGTAGGAGAGCAATTTGTTTTCTGGATGAATGAGTACCCCTCCCAGCAAGGAGGGGCCACCTGAGGCGAATGCACACTTCAACACTGGTTTAGAATACGTGCACTTTCCCCTCACTCCTTCCCACCCTCACCCACACATGCCATATTTGCTTGAGAGGCAGGTTGCCTTGCACAAAAAAAAAAAAAAAGTTCAGTCTGCAGTTTTGTGCAGGCCAACACCATTACATCTCTTCTTGCCAGTTCTGTGCACAACATCTGTGTATAAAAGCTTTTTTTTTTTAATATAGGCTAGTTTTGTTCTACTTTTCCATCTTCATGTGCCACCACATTTGGGGTGGCATGCACACACTCGCTCGTATGTGGCAGAGGAGTCAGTCTTCCTCTCGGTTCTCTCTGGAGCATTACTGGCTGAGGTGCAGGCTGATATCACTGATTCCTAAAAATAAAAATTAGCTTTGAAGCTTTGGGCCATCGCACCCATCACTCCTGGACCGCTGTGCCCAGTTCTCACAGAGGCAGCATGAAGGTTAAAGGAAGACACGCAATGATGGATAAATGGGAACATGTAATTTCTTTTTTTTTTTTCTTGAGCGACAACCTGCTTTCATCCCCACCCTATAATTTTGTATAATTGTGTTTACATTACATAAATAAGGCTGTGACAGCAGGTATGCACTTTTCATGTCACTCTTGAGTGTCAGCATGTATTACCCTCCAATTGTATTAAAAAAAAAAATCAATATCCTTTCCTGACTTACTCAGTCTGCTCCCTCTTTCTGCCTTGCTCTCCATCTATTTCCCCTCTCTTAATCTATCTTCATCTCTTTCCCTGGGTCCTTTTTTTTCAGTGTGTGCGGAAAGTGAAATGGAGCAAAGGGGAGTGTTGATGTGAGATAGGGTTGAAGGGGGGAGACAGAGAGTGATGGCTGGAGGTTTGTGGGGATGAGTGGGAGTGACATGCGTTTTGTGTGGCAATTGAAGGACAGTTAAGATGCTCTCTCTTTCTCTTTTTTTTTTCTCTCCATCCCCCTCACACACACACACATCTGCACACACACACACACCCAAGCTCCAATAATCTGTAAGGAGATGGTGAGTTCACCCAGTCCATTAATCTAGATTAGTCTTTAGTTAAGGTCCTTCATCAGATGCAGCCAACTGATGCCCAGCTCTCATTACCTCTGTGCTGCAGGCTGTCTGCCTTCACAACACTGCTGCCTCCATACATGGGACAACAGCTTCATGCAACAATTATTTTTCCTTTTGGTTTAGACGTGAGCGTGTTTTGATGTAATGCTCGTTCAGCTGCAAAACTGAGAGGAAATGCAGCATCATGCAAGCCTTTGTACGCAAGCACTGTTTTGCTATGTATGCCGATCGAGTCAGGTTACATCTGGATCAAAATCTTCTCAGAAACAGAAAACTGACCTGCCAGATCTGATAAATGTCAGCTAGCAGTGGCTGTGGTTTTTTTTTTTCTTCTTCTTCTTCTCATCTTCACATGAGATATAAACATGTTATCATATTTAAACTTTTCCTAAACTGACCAAATGGTCTCTAAAAGTCATCACTAGCGCATTCCACAACCGCTGACTGAAACCTTCCTTAACCACTTCACCCCAGCAGAGGCAACTAAGCATAAAACGAGTCTGAGATTTACCTCCTTTCATCTGCCATACATATTTGATATTTGATCAGCCGATTGAAAGGGACAATCTTCAATGAAAACATTCCCTGGTGGCTTATCCCAGGCTCAGTCCCATAGAGCGAGCAGATCCCTTGGATTTCCCCCTCCAGAGGTTTTTTTAAACAGACTTTCCCCCCCCTTCACTGAGAGGTGATACAGAGGAGAGGACAAGAGCAGAGAGGAGCGACTCACCTCAGACTGTGAATTACTGACGTAAAGGATGCGATAGCCTAGATCTCTGGTTGTGCCCATGCATGCCCGTTTCCTTAGTGGATTAGAGGCGAACTGGAAGAGGAGGCTATGCCATGGCAGAAGTTACAAGGACAGGCAGGCAGCAGCACACAGGCAGAGCAGCAGCGACAGTAGTTGGAATAGTTGTTGCACATTGGCGTCCTCTGATCCAGTGGTGCGAGGTTCCTCTAAGTCCCAGTCAGAGTCAACACTCCCCCTCTTTTCCCTCCTCTTCACCCGCTCTCCTGTTCCCCCTTTTTTCCTTCCTCCGCACGGCGTCGGCAGGGTCTCTCACTCACTCACTCACACACGCATACACACACACTCACACACGCGCAGACACACACACACACGCACACACACACACCCCTTGGCTGAACTCCGGACGCCTCAGCGACAGAGCCCACGCAGACAGAATATCCCCATCGTGCCGCCACAGTTCTCCTCTCCGGCTTTCTCCTCTTTTCTGCGTGTGTGCATTTGAGTGTGTGTACGGGTGTGAGAGAGAGAGACAGAGAGAGAATGAGTGAGAGAGGGTGGGGGTGGATTAAGAGAAGAGGGGGAGGGAGCATTGGAGAGAGAGAGAGAGACAGAGAGAGAGGGGGGGGAGGGAGGAGGGAAGGATGCAGTGGAGAAAGTACAGCTCTAGTTTTGGCTACATCTGGCAGGTTCATGCATCATCCTTTTATCTCTTCATCAGTTAAAACAGTTTTGTCAGTGACCTCACTTCCATGGAGACCATATGCACATCTGAACTTGCTTTTCTACCTCTGTCGGGAGCTGAAGAATTAAATTCACTGCACTTCACAGTGCACTTGTCCTTCCAGCTCTGCAGACCGACGTGCAAAGTGTTTGTTTTGAGAATGACAACAATGGATGTGTGAATGAGTAAGACTTGCCAATCCTTGCATGCACACCTGTGTTTTTTCACTTTGTTTGTGTGTGTGTTTCCTGACATCTCTGTGAGTGATTCTTGTATTGCATTAGCAACCTTTAGAGTTTCATTACAAGTCCATTCACCTTCTGTCATCTCAATTTCCCCGAGCCCTCGCAACTCTTTTCTCTGTGTGGGAAGAAGATTCCATCTGCTTGTCCGAACCTCCTCTCAGCTTTTTATCCATCTGTCACCGGCAAGTTAGTAGTTAACACATTTTGTGCAGGAGAAGCCCTGTTTTTCATACGGGAACGTGCACTTTCCTCTTAGACTTAATTGGATTTGCGGTGTACGATTGTAGTGTTTAATGGACAAAGTGAGGAGGGAGGGAAATAACACACTCGGTGAAACCTTGATCGTGTAAAAATGGAGCTGTGTATGCCTGGTTGGGTGTTTTTGGAGCCATAGCTTACCCTCATTCTCTCACAGGGAAACCCCTCGTTCTGCTCTAAGCCTCAGGTACCATGGTAATGAGCTGCAGCTCTCCAGACAGCAGCTGCCGCCACTGTGAGTGTTCTAGCATATGTGGACTTTTTTATATGCCTTATATTTACTAGCAAATGTCCAGGTAAACAACACACAGCTGCCTATAACACATATAAGACTGGATTCATCGTTCCTCAGTTGAAATGTATTGTTGAAGAGTTGTGCGTAGTATAATTCAATAACTTGCAGCTGAGGGGACTTAATTGGCATTTTGGGTGAAAAGAAGGTCCTTTTTTTTTTTTATGGTTATGTCAGAGAAAAAAAATACAGAATAAATTAAAAATTAAATACAAAACCTAACAATCTCGAATAATAAACAGCATTCATCTTTTTTTAATAAAAGCAAGATTTCTTGTAATAACTGTTTCCTCATTCTGAGCATCCTTCTTCTTAATATGACACTTCTAATTATTACATCTCATTTATGACACCTTTTATTATTATGATGTCTCTCACTAAGTTATTTCCCCAGATTTATTATGAATATATATTATATAATTTAGTATGAAGATTATTTTTCTCTATTGGGTGATTCTTTATCATTGGATTTTTTTTATTGTCATTAACATTTCTTCTCAACATTTCTTTTCGTTAAATGTTGATTGTTGTTATAATGTCTTGTTAATGGTTTCGTAAAGTAGCTATTTTCAACAGGTATTTAACAAATTTATGATACAATATGATTTATTTTTTTATGTGGCTGGGAGCTAGTTGTCAGGCTTCTTGCTGATCAGCTGTGTCCTTTGTACCACAGGACTAATGACTTGCTTGCACTCCATGTCCCTCATGTTCATACAGAGCTTGGAAGAATTGCTTTTGGCCTCTTTGCACCATCCATCTGGAACACACTACAAAGCACTTTAAAAATTACTTCATTGGTAGTTCTTGTTCATTTTAAATCCACAATCTCAAACCTTTTAACTTCTGTTTGTACCCGTTTTTGGTGTTACTTTATTTATTAATTGTATTTATATGTTTGTTTTAATTGTCTTCTTTCTCGTTCGGCGTCATTGTAAATGAGGGCTTCACCCTCAATGATTTTTGAGTTTAAATAGAAGACAAATAAAATAAAATAAATAAATATGTCACATTGGTGGCCTAAAAGGATTCAGCCCTGAATATGAAAACTTTCCAACAAGTTTGTTGGTACGATATAACTCTAATTGTTTATTAGAAGAGTAGATGTTTTCAATTGTTGAGATTTGATGGAAACAAAATGAGCAAAACATATTCCATACACTGTATTATATTTAATTCAACTGATGATAGAAATACTTAATGTGTTGGACCTCTATTTCTGTCTGAATACTAGATATACTGTACTAGATGCCTTGAAAAAATATGAGCTAGTAGTCTCATCTTTTGACAACAAAAATAAATCAGTTTGTCAGAATAATTTGTGCCTTGAAAATTGTAAACAGAACGCACAGCTGAGATTATTGTGACCATGTTAGTCTGATAACTGATGAAATGTAACCACTTCAGTCCCCATGCATATTTGGCAGGTCCATCTGTGAGTCCTTTGGAAGCAAAGGTTCATCTTTACACACATAGATAAACACTGTTCAAGCTCACACATTGTTATTTTAAATTCTAGATGAGATTTTAAGTTTTTATTGATTAAATCACACTGAAGTATATGGAACTGTGTAGAAAATGGTCATCTAGAATTTTCTATTTGATGTAATTGTGTGTGATGTACTGCAGCTTCAGTAAATCACTGGAAGCAAAAAAGAAGAGAATAAATGTAGATTTTTATGAGGTAATTCCGAAACCGCATAAAAGAGTCAAACTCCACTTATGATTTTTATGCTTCTCATGAAAAAGTAGAAGAAATGAAGCAATAGAAAAACGGTTAAGTAACTTCAAAGGGAAATGATAACTTTAACATTGTTTCTTATCTAAGTCTAAATCTAAATACTAAAAAATGTCAGTATCCTCAAGATACTGGTCAAAAACATATATTGTTCAAATACTAATACACAATTCAGTTGCAGCAAGCTGGAAAGCTGATCCAGCTGTGGAAGAAAGTGCCAAAAGATTTTGAGTGAATGAAAGGTTAGACATGACTGACTCACAGCTGAGGCTACAACCACATTAATACCTTTTCGTTTTAAAACGCATAACTTATGCTACGTTTATGCCTAGCGTCCAAACTACTCCGGCATTTTTTGAACCCCTAAAACAGAGGCTTGAAAATGCTGCTGACCCTGTTTTAGTTTAAAAACCCCAGGATTGCGTTTTAGTCTGGATAAGCGGAAACGGAGACTTTTGAAAACAATCACAGAGACATCCACATTCGCTTCCCTATTGGGTCTAAGCAGTCACGATGTGTCCTTCCAGGATTCTTCACGCCCCTGTCACATGACCGCTTTCCAGAAGAAAACAAACATCAGCCTTGACTACCTGTGGTTAATTCAACACAGATAATGAGTTACAGGCATTGCTGACCTTGTTGTCTATGCTAGCAGCTGTTGTGTAGTTAAATTCTGCATTTTATCATGCTACTACTGCCTACAACCGCAGAGTAGACAATCTGCTTCCTGTTTACACTGGCACGCACATGCCCAGTGTATGTGAATGGTCATGTGATATGCATTTCAAGGCATCTTAGTATGGACAGAGATTCTAGTGTGTGGACAAAGTCTGAGTCATTTCACACTTAAACAAGAGAGGGAGGTCAAATTAATTTCTCACTTTCACTGCATCACCGCTCTCCCAGCAGAGCCCTTTATGACCCTTATGAATAACAGAAAGTTTTGTTATTCTTTGTTCACCTCCTTGCCTCATCTTGCCTCTCTACAACATGACATAAAATACGCCTCGTTCTTGACTGACTGCACCTTCAAGGTGTTGAGCACTGCACTCACACTCACAACAAAGTTTTATGAGGCTGGCTTCCTGTTTTGGAGTGACAGTAACACATCTGCTTCACAGCCTTTTTATTGCTCTGCCAGGCAATGACAAGCTGCACATTTGACACAGGAGAAACCAGAATAATGTTTGCAAAGATTTGACCTTGGAACATCTCTGTGCATGGCAAGTGTTGAACTTGATTTGAACCCAGGGTTAATGGCATTTGTCTAATGGGTAGATCACCCCTGGGAGGTGATGTCCACTGTGTGTGGGGTTGGAAAAGGCTTTGCCATATTCTTTTATTGGAATCTGCTCAGTGATCTGCTTGTGTAAGCAAACAGTCTCAGATGAATAAACCGGTGGCAGTGGACAAGTCACTGGAGTGACTTCTCTCTCCTATTGATTTCATTACCTTGAAGCCAAGCCCTCAGGGGACTCCTGTTTGATGTCCTTGTCCCCTGCATGTACAGCAGAGGGGAACCCTCTAAGCCTTCAAGGTATTCAGTGAAGGGCTAAGAAAAAATAGTGAAAGAATTTTTAAATTATTTTTATTCACTGAAATAATAATATTGATTTCTAGATCATCATTGTAAACTTGGACTAGTATGTCTCAGCAAACAGTGGGTTAATATAATGGAATGGGAAATGGACCAATCAGTTTTTCTTCTGATGGTATCTGGGTGAATCCATAGACTGTAAAAATAAATAAATAAATAAATATTGGAGGTGGCCATCATGATGTCGCCCATTGCTTTGTGGACACCTGTTATTAAGCCTTGAGTTTTCATTTTGACCGTCATCATCTTGGATTTTTGGAGCCAGAAGTGATCATATTTGGATGAGATGCTAGCTGCTAGTTTAGCACAGTGCATTTGCTGCCTGTGGTTAACTGTGATAATGCTAATGCTAACAAAATGGGGAAAAAAATCAAAATGTTACAATTAACTTTCATGAACAAAAAATACATTGTGAAATAGCGGCAGCCATGCCTATACTATACTATACACAATATTGTTGCCATGGTAGCGACATGTCAATCACAACGTGGCCACACCCTAAAGCATACCCTGCTTTGTCTATTTTACTCTAAATGGGACCATAATTTACAAAATGAACATCATTCTGTATTGAAGAAGACTAGAAACTAGTGATCGAGACCATGAATTCATTAGGAAACTGTTTACTGAGGTAATAAATCAAGTGAGAAGTAGGGTCATTTTCTCATTGACTTCCATGTAATTGGACTTCTTTTTGGAGCCAGTGGAGTCGCCCCCTGCTGGCCATTAGAGAGAATGCAGGTTTCCTTGCCATAAGCAATTGTTGATTGCTTCATGGGCACAAGTTGTTGGTTGTTAACTGGTCTCATTGTGAGTATTGTCAATCTGTGGGAATTTGTATAGTTATATATGTGATTTGACAATCACAGATTTCTATTCAAGTTGTAAGAATTATACTATAAACCTACAATTTTCATTTCTAGTTTTATTGCCACGGAGATGAAATGGCAATAAATGGCTCAGTTAAGGCCAGTGAACTGGTGGAACAGTGGACTGAGCATAGCTTACAAACAGCTTGTGCCTTTTCCCATTTCACCTCAGGAGGTATTGGCTGGTCAGTATGAGACATCTGATATCTACCTTTAACTTGTTTGTATGGTATTGCTGCCTTTACTTCTGGCAGAGAGATATTATATCTACATTGAAATTCAAATATGTCTAAGCTCAAATATATACAAAAACATTGGATTAGCATTGGATCCATCTTTAGTTATTGAACAGTAGCTAATGATTATTCTATATATTTTACTTTCATTCCAGCTAAACAAATATATGAAAAAGTCATTGTGATTTGCTTGTTTCATTTATTTTCACCAAATAATAAAGGCCTAGTTGTTTACAGTCATATTTAAATATAGTGATGTTATGATAGCCAGCTTGGTGTGACTAGTTTTCCCGGAATCACCTTTGTGTATTATGAAGCCAGTTAGGGCAAAAAACCCTTTGATATGCTGAACTTCCATGTGACAGGACTCTGACTATTATTTTTATTGCTATGTTTGATTTTTTTTTTTGGTCACGTGTTCCTATTCAAGGCTCAGGGTCCAGGGCCACAGTTTGCCACTAATGTACAGCATACACAGTGCTGTGGTCAAAGGAAGAGTCACACTCAGTTTGTTTTCTATCTTTGCTACTCCGCCTGTTGAGATTGTAAATTGATTTATAGCTTGTGTGCTTTGTAATTTACAGAGTTGCTATTATTTATGGCTGCATTATCATCGTCGTCATTATGTACATTTCTGTTGTGTTTGTATTGTTGTACTTGTTTTCAAGTGCATTTTCAATTTGTGATTTAAAAAAACTGAATATGGGATTCCTGGTGGCCTAGTGGTCATAGTCATAATCAAATAAATGCAAAATACCCAAAATACCCCATATTGCCAAAAAAAGTGAGGCAGAAACATAAACATATAGCAAAGGAGAAGATACAAAACACAGTTTTTGAATACATTTTAACATCGCAATACCTGCTTCTGCTTCCTCTACTACAGCATAACATAGTGCAACTCACCGTGACATGCCTCCACTCTACCAGAAAACGCCCCAAAAAATGAAAAAGAGCAGAGGCATCGGTGCACATGTCTGGAACTGCAGTGTCTCCAGTTTAAGTCCATCCCTGTTACTACCAGTATAGTGGCTGATATTAACATCAGAGGTGACGGATTTGTTCCATTAAAAAAAAAACCCTACAAATGTCATCTTAGATGGGAAGCGGCAGTTAAATGCAATGAGATATCAGAGTTACTGGTGCTTGATTAATTACGTAATCTTTTCACATTCTCTTGAATATATTCCTATAAAGGTATTTGATTGATGTTTTATTTTCTTATAAACTTTAGAAGTTCGCTTAACTTTTAAATGGACACATTCCCTCTGTGATTTGAGTAGATTGCTAATTCGACAGCAGTGGCATGTTATTTTGATAAACTGGCTGCATATTGAGAATCTAAATGGTTACTTTCTCGCCTGAAAAAATATTAAAACTTAACAAAGGGATATATTAGCAGTCCTACAGCGATTGTAAATGACCGCTAGCTTATTTTTATTCATGGTCAGTCACTCATGTAGGTGTATTGTTTTGATGTGCGCCCAGGAACCTGTATAGCTAAATATATGTCTGAATTTTCACTTTCCCCCCAGATGTCTGTATAACATGTAAGTTAGCATCATACAATGCAGAAGTGTAAAGTTAGTTACTCATTAACACTGCATGTGTATATGTTTACATTTGTAGTAACTTTTTGAAACTTGTGTAACACAGTGTTACATTTTGTTGCATCTTTGTGCTATTTTTAGCTCAGAGAACGTGTATCCATCAAGCTAGCAGCACTAGACATGAGGGCAGCCGAGCATTTTGCTCTGTGTATAAATGGTCGCTAATTGAGTAATTGAGTTGCACTGTATTGGTCATTGTCAATACATGTGTTCTCTTACATGTCATCTAATGTGTGGTGTATGAAAGTGTCTAAATAATAATGGCACTGTTAAAATTTATGTAATTGTGTACAAGTTATTGTACTCGTCTGATGGAAAGGTTCAATGAGCAGAAATTTTATAATGGGGGGAAAAATAAAACTTCAATTGGGAACAATGGTTGTTAAGTCTGGGACAGTTGAAAGTAGAATCCGGGACAGTTGTGGGACACTGCAGAAAAAGGTTCGTTTCAAGCCCTGCTCCACACTCTTTCCAAGCTCATACTGCTGTCATACCACTAACTGATGTATTATGTGTTAGCATTATCTAGTGGAATAGGAAGATACCTGTTTTTTTCTGCCCTTCCTATTCTGATTTTCCATGTGTTGTTCTCGTTTTGTTGAGAGCATATCTGTTTTGACTCCCACCTAAACTGTTCTTAAGCTGCTGTTCCCAACTTTCATTTTAGTAGCCTCACTGTCGCCACTCAGCTTCATATCAAATCTGCCCTCTGAGAACCTGAGTGCATTCATCCACACAGAGTACATTAGAGTGTTGAGTGTCATATCTGGATGGAACGGAATTACTAGATGGAGGAGAGAGCTGTCAATTTATTGTAGCTTAGATCTCTCAGCAATCGTGAAAAAGAGAGGGAAAGCTTTGTGTGTGCATGCTTGAGGTGTGTGTGTGTGTGTGTGTGTGTGTGTGTGTGTGTGTGTGTGTGTGTGTGTGTGTGTATCTCAGCTGACAGGCTGATATGGAGTGTCTGCTGTGCAGCAGCACTGCCCCAGCAAGTCTCAGAGTGAGGAGCAAAGCTGAAATAGTGCCTAGCAGATACGTCAGCGAGAGTTTGTCCCCATCTGCTGCAGTCTTTTGGTCTTTTCATCAAATGTGTGTACAAAGCTTGCTCGAAGCCTGTCCAAAAAAAAAAAAAAAAAGGCAGCCAGAGTAAAACAAAGCATTAATTTAAAGTTCAGCATGCATGTATCAACCATGCTTGTCATCCAAGTCACATGATGGGAAAATTATGTTAAAATTTGATCTTATTATAGGTTCAAGTAAACAGAAATATCACGTCGGGGTTCATGCAGTTTGTTTGGAGCAATTTTGGTATTACACTTCTAACTCTTTCTAGGAATGTCAAAAATGGTCTCCCTCAGGTCCAGTTACTGCCACGGGCTAATTCAAAGTGTGGACTGTCTCCCACCACAATATTTAAAGCTGGTTTTGACCTTTCGTAACAAATAGTCTGGTCAATCTGGACAGTGTGTTATGGCTTCAAGACATGACAACACATTGTTGACCCACACATTCACCCTCATGCTCCAGTCCATCTGTGTAATCCGTCACATTGACCGGGCAATGATCACTAACATTTAGGCTATTTTCCTCTCCAGCATGCGATGTATTCTTGGCATTAGATGTGAAAGTAAGCGGCCTTGGTCCAATGAAGTTTCCTGTGTAAATTAAGGTGTCCGTTCAAGGAAGTATAATTCTTTGATGTATTAGAGTGTGAAAGTGTTTCCTCAAGCCTGTCTAAGTTGGATGCTGTCTGATTGAATGGCATAACGGGTCACTTTCATGGCTGGCTGCCCAGGTTTTTCGTGGTTATTATTTATCCTTATGTATTCTGAAGTGTTTATCTGGATGTCACAATGCATTACGCCAAAAGCTGCTGAAGAAGAAAATGAAGTGTGAACGGTTTCAGCTGGCCTCTAACAGGTCCTCGTCCTTCACTCGTTTTTCCGTAGGCTGACCCGTCCGCCTGCCACCTCGTTGGCCTGATGTTGGAGCCAAGTGGGCTCGTCGTTGAATCCTGTAGCAGTGGCCAAATACCTAGCATGTGTCAGCTCTGCCTCCCTTTGACAGGCCGGTGTGAAAAGCGCTCGAGTGCTGCTGCCTATCCAATCTCTCTGTTCTTCGCCTGCGCTGTTTGTGTGTGTTTGGCGGTGGTGTGAGGAGAATAAGGAGGTGGACAGATAGATTTACTACTCTAGTACAGAAGCAAAAAGACACAATACACTGTACAGTGACTTTAGAGCAGCTGTATTAAGTTATTTTTCCTTCTATAAAATAACAACAGCATATAATTCAGCCTATAGACATTTTTTAACTTATAATAATTATTATAAATAGATGGAAAACCATCATGACACAATAATTATATTGTTCAGTTTTTCAAATGAATGAAAATGAGTTATTGAGGTTCTGGTTTTTATGTAAATATAAGGAGAATTTTGTCATTTAACACGTAACAGCAGTTTTGAGTCAGGTTTGGCTAGGAAATTGTTATTTAAAGTTGCCCTCCAGACATGTTGAAAGATATATAATATTACTCTGGAATAATAATAGGTGTCTAAAAACCTTAAAATTCCATGTATTCCTTCTTCCTCACTGAAAAATCCAGAATTAATGAAGGCAAATAATGTTCATTTCAAAAGTTTAACTGCTGGATAAAATACGTTTCCTATTTCACTGCAAAGTCCATTCTCAGTGTTTGTGCACTGGAGGCTTCAAGTTTCCACATCACACTTGTGTCGCATACTGGACCACGATTAGCCTCCAAACTAGTTGTGATGTCACAAATCATACTCATGGGGCCCGCCCCTTAAACTCAAAGTTTTAATGAACACAGAGAAACTTTGGCCCTTCAGCAGATGGATATGAAAACAGCCTTCCAGTTTCATCACACATACATCATTCTGCACAGCAAAGCTCAAACACTCAGCTGCAGTCACAATAAGCAAAACACGTTTTTGAGTGGAGAGGGACTTTAAATTGATTGTTATCAAAGAATAACACAACAAACGAAGAGACTCACCCTTAGGCATTTTAAAGGTTGATGACCTGCAGCTACTTTATGCATTTTTATATATTTTTGTATTTATTCCTCCCTTTTTTTTCCTCTGTCAAGGGCTATTGATCTCATTTCCCCTTTTCATTTGAATTGTCTTCAGAAACTCATTTCAGTGGAAATTTCTGAAACTCGGCTTCAACAATGCTTTCTGCTTTCTCTGAAGAAGCAAATTGAAAGCAATACAAATTGAGATCTTATTGTGTGCCGCTAGTTGCCTCTTCCAGTTTATTATTCTTTACAACCAAAGCCTCCATGACTTAGCAGTTCAGGTCACTTTTGTCTGAATAGGAGGAGTGTCTTCATACCTCTTTGATTAAACAGCATAGTGTCCATGTGAGGTTTTTTGTGTGCTTGAGTAATTTCTGTTGTAATGAGCCAGCAAATTCATATATCTGCATCGGGCCTGGAGCTAATAGAGAGGAAGACGGGGGAGAGGGAATCATTTTGGTCATAACCCCCTCTTCCTCATCTTTCTCTCTGCTCCTGTGTCAGTTTTCTCTCCTCAGGAGATGGGCTGAGGCTCAGTCTATGTCTGTCTAGAGACCCAAGCGCCATTTCCCCACCGGCTTAATTAAAGGCTTAAAACAATGCTCTGTTTATGGGGCAACCTTTCACTACTAGAGCAAACATCAATTTTTGCTTCTCTGCTGTCAGGCGCTAAAGTGAGATGAATTATCAGAGAGATGTGAGGTAGAGAGCGGCATGTAATGGATCTGGCCCTGCCCTCTAATCGCCACTTTTTCATTTCTGCTAAGATTCTGCCTCATTTGCCCTCAAGCATAAGATGGATATGGAGGCAGGGTTTTAGAAATGTGCAGCCTCCGGACACTGTGATAGATATCAGTAGTAAGTTTTGGGTTATTGTTGTTTAGCTTGAGAAATTGTTTCAGTAGATAAATGCTTGAGATCGATGACGGCTCAATTGGTGGCTGTTAAATGATTGACTTCTGTGAGCATCTTGAGCTTATTTGTCTCATCCTTCATCTCTAGTGAAATCTTAGTTATCAATCTCATAATTCTGGTTTCTTGATTTACTAATGACCTTTATATTCGGGGTCTGAAATCGCTCCCTTCATTTATTCATTCCATGTTCCCTTCATGGGACAGGATAGTCTGTTGTACTTACAAAATTGCAATTTAGGACAGTTATTAATCATCATCATTTTGCAAAATGTGCCAAATGTAGTGTTTCCTGAATGTTATTGACATGTCTGTCATCTCAGAAGCGAGCCTCACATAGCTGTTAGCGTGGTTCTAGATTTTCTCGTCTTGTTGATTTCTCACTTTAGTGTTTAACAGGTGTACGGTGTCACGTTCTCTGTCTGAAAGCGGGATTTTCATCGCTGATGAAGGAGCTCCTTTTATGTCGGGGATTTAAGCAGTAAAAGGAGTTGTGACACGATTTCTCAACCTTTCAACTTCTGTTCCTTGAGTCTTTTGTTTTGTTTTTTGCCAGGCGTGCAGTTTAAGGAGTATATTCTAGTTCTTCCTTATCGACTACCACTGCTCGGTGTGTCACATACCTCTGTCACTCACACCAAAATCAAAACCGATAGGTCTGCTTGTGACTAGTGAGGGAGAGACTTCTTCCCCCCCCCAAAAAAAACCTCCTTTTCTTAGCCTGCTTTATTTGATTTCCTTCCACCCTGTCTCTCTCGGTAAAAAAAAATAAATAAGAGCGTTGTCATGGTAACGGTACCAGGTTCATCCCAGTGATAAAAGTGGAGAGATGAGCCATGAGAGGACAGGCTGGCCTTTTGAGTTCTTCTGGCTCACTCTGATAGACCTGTTGCGTCAGCTAGATGACAGCGAAGACTATCACACCACGCTGCTCTGCACCCGTCAAGTTAGAGCCGGAGATCTCAGAGTAGCATACCTGAACTTTTCCATTTGCCGTCATGCCCCACATCTCCATTTCTCACATTGCGCCTCAACAGCTGGTGCGGCATGTGGTCCTGTTCCACATTTAGATCTTAATTGTTGCACAGTGAAAGGTCTGAATTTTTTTTTTTTTTTTTTTCCGGGAGAGATTCTCTATCTGTTTCTTCCGCTCTGAAACCATATCAAGCTGGGATTATGGTAGCTAGATCCCTTACCTATATTTAATTTGTCATCAGGCTTTGCCAGCTGATCTCGGCGCCTCAAGTACCAATTACGCTTGTTTGGAAACTTAAGATTCAGTCATGAGCAACACATTACAGGAATAAAATCAATAGTAACGTCGCCGTATGTGTGCCTGTGCTGTTGGCAGTCTTGATCGAACGTTGGGCGTAAGCTTAAGGGGCTTATGCTACTGTATGCAGCAACGGAGCCTTATGGCAAGTCCCACACTGAGGCTTACAGCGTGTTAAGTTTGCTCCGAAGGATCTTTATCAAGGGGATTCATTCACAGCTGAAGAGAGAACGGAAGAACGAATGAATGAACGTGGGATACCCTCCAGCTGATCCAGCCTCTCCAGTGTGCATGGCGAGGGGAGTTGCTGCAACAGGCACCAATGACTTCTAAAGACTGCTGTCTGCTTTGAAGCCCTCGCTCCATTTATTAAAGGCAGAAAGAGTAGGATTTGTCAGTCGCGTTTCGAAAAGACTATATTCAAAGTTGACCCCTCCTCCCCGGCTCAACGACACCCGAAGCGCTACACTGCAGTGCAGCACTATGTCGCTACATTTATCGAGTCCCGCCCCAACACCCTGCACGCTTTCTGTCATTGGCTGGGGGGGGGGCTACACATGCACAGAAACATCCCGAACACAGCAAAATAAGAAAATACAGGCAGAGGGCAGGGTCTCTGCAGATAGAGACACCGCCACACACTTCTAGTAGGTCATAAGTGATTATTGAGAGGGATTATTTTACAAGTCTATACATTATTTTTTTAGGAAAATCCTGATCATTCTGCGTTTAATTAAGCGACTGCCCAATGTGAGGAGAATTGCAGCAACCAGTGCCTGTCCCTCATGACAGCTAGACTCCTGGATCTGGGATATTAGAATTAAAATGAAGAAAGATTAGCTAAACATCATCAAACAAGTCTTGGAATACTTTTGTTCAAACCAGAGAGACCAATGCCACGAAGATCACATGTCATCATAAAGTGATAAAAAATATGTGATTAAGTATGTGATAAAGTATCTGCATCCTTTTGTTCTCTAGTAAGTAGAATAACAAGATACAGAAGTATGAGAGAACTGTCTCTTTATGTACTTTACACACTTGTCTCTTTGGTACTTCCTAATCAGGATCTGTCTAAATGGGGATCTCCATCTTTAATGCTGAAGAAGTGAGGGTAACTGAGGCTTACATGCCCTTACAGATGAAAGAGTCTTGTCCTCTGTGCTCTAGAAGAATGTTTCCATATTAATATAACATGAGTCACGCTGGTTTTTGTAGAGCATTACAGAGAGGGAAGCGAAGCAGTCATCAGCTCTGCGTACCATAAGAAAGAAAAAGTGAAGGAAACATGAATAATAGATGTTAGTGATTGTTTTGTTCTTTGCATGATTATCTTACAGTTAGTGTTGCTATGGCAAGCGTAGTTACCATACATATGATGATAATGATAATTTGTCTGATGCTATAACAGAGTGCTATGCAGAAAGCAAAGCAAACAATGACTGTAAAAAAAACATCAACAGAAAGCAAGGAAAAAATAAAGAGAGTGGGGTCGGTTAAGGTAAGAGCGAGTTTGAGTGTTCAGCATCGTTTCTGCTCTGCTGTGTTTGGTAGGTCGGGCCTAATTACAGCTCAAGGAGAATTTCTCCGGTGATACAGAATGCCTTGTGATGATTAACTAGCATGGAGGGGGGGGTGGGGTTTAGATTAGAAAACATCTTAAAATACGTTTTTAAAAAAAAAATTCCCAATGCTTAGGTCCAGCAGGGGGTCAACTCATGCCTGGCGGGCCGCTGGTCTTGCGACATACTGGCGGAAACCCAAAATACTGTATATGCACACTCTAATTCATTCTATTTTACACATTACATGAATGAAAATAAACCTTACAACTTTACAAAAATGTTGAAGCCATGTCATGCATCTGTCAGAGGTTGTCACATTGGAAATATTCATTTTGGCCTTATTCTTTCTTCCTTTTGATCAGTTTTTCTTCGCCGTTTGTTAATGATGAACGCTACGGGTCATGGAAAACCATCAGTCTCACTCCAGCAATATGATGCTTAGTTCAGTAGTTTTGAGTTGGGAGATAGACAGTCACCTGTACTGCTTGTGCATCTTAACACTTATCACACCTTAGACTTATTAATCTGGATGTGCTTTCATGCATTCTGTGACAAAGCAGTTTTAATTACTTTCTCTTATCTTTGGTGCATTTCCTTTTGATGAGCTAGTTGAGGTAAGACTGTGTGGGAGCAGCAATGAAAGTTTTCCAATAATAGTGTATGCTCTCACTCTTCAAAAGTATTTATGCAAATTCGGATTCTTATTGTTTAGATTTATTTTTAATTAGAGCCACATCTTTTGTTTGCTTAATAACAGCCTAATTAATACACTTACAACATCATCTCTTTGTCATCTATGTCTTTCTACTTTGCTTTTGTTATCGTACCAGTCTTCTGATAGCTGATTATTATGAATCTCTGTAGAAATCCCTTGCTTAATTCATCTATTGCTGTGAATTTCAATCCAGTCACACTAATCATGAAGAAGGGTCCCTCTAAAATATGTCCTCGTTGTGTTCATTCCTCTCCATGATAACTCTCAATATACATTTGCAGTCCCTCTCCCAGTCTTTTCCTCCAGTATGTCTCTACCTTTGTCCAGACACATCACTGGCATGACAGTTGACTGCTAGCGGTAACCTCCCTCCGCCCAGCCACCACACATTTACCTTCCGTTATCTGCTCTTCGCAGCACATGTACAGCGTACTAACCAGAGCCAGGATAGCGCACTGCGAAGTAAAGACAGCACTTTAGGGACCTCACAGGCATTATAATCAGTGGAGACAAAGAGTTGGGGAGTGGAGGTCAGTAGGTTAATGAGATCAGCCACTGAGTGATGGCGTCTACCTTTTCAAACCTGGGAGGTCAGGCCTGCTTCAGTACTCAGATCCAATCATCTTAGCTAGTCAGTATCCATCAAAATCAGAGGCACAGAGTCATTCTATCCTCAGCCTTCAATTTGAACTTGATTGTCTATTGAATGCACTTCTTTCTCTTCTCCAGGGGAGCTTCGTGGCCAGCATGACTGCCACACTGAGGCAGATGGACGACTATCATTACGCTCATCTGATCAGCACCTTTGGCAAGATAAGGAGTGATGTGGTGGTGAGTACACCTTATCAGTGTGGCGATGTCCAGTAGATGAGACACTTCAGGCTACATTGTTGTGTAATACTTAAAACATAGGCCCGTAGTTCAATATCATTGTATTCTGTCTTTTCTAGAAATCAAAAGTTAGATTAGATCTGTTAGGATTTCTTTTTACCCTCTACAATAAAGTATGAAATTGAATTTCTGTTAGTTATTGCTCCCAGGCTGCTACATGTACAGCATGCTCTTGATGATAGTAACTCCTAAGGGAAGCAGATCACTCATTGCAGCCAACAAGTTGTGGAGGAGGGATAAATCTCATTGATGTTATGGATTTCAGCTCTGAATAATTCCTCCCTCAAAGCGGTATTTCTCAAGTATCTGCTGCCAGATTAGTATTACGTTCCTCCATTCTTACCAATGAGAAAGTCCCACTCTTTGCTTTTACCCCAACAAATGACTTTTGAGCATCATAGGAAGGACGTGAATCTGATGTATATTACTGGTAAAGCTTTATAAAGTCCAAGTAGGCGGAGAACTTTCCTTCACTTACAGAACATATTGTTTTTATCTGGTATTACATGAATAAATGGAAATTGATAGAATTACTACTTATTTGTGCTTATTGTTGTTTGACTGAGCATGTGTATACTAACATCCTGCACAGTCTGAAAAGCTGTATTTATTTATCTACGTATCTTTATTGAGGCGTGAATGATATTTTTCAGGTGATTGTGAAAAGAAATAAACACGAATAGAACTCATTGACCTTCATGATTGTACACAGTTTTTGTATGAGGCTGCCTGCCTGGTTCCCATAGCAGGATAAACAATCACTGTGATGAAGTTGGATCTTTTCACAGATTTATTGTTCCTGTTGCTGGCGTGGGCCATATCCACATTTCAGAACTGGCTGCAGCCCAGAGGACTTTGTTGTTTTGCAATGTTTCTCTAAACACGACACCACAAAACCCAGGGATTCATCCAGGAGTGAACATCTGCAGCCAGAAATAGATTTGCATGCATATTAGGTTTTAGGTATAAAGCTGCTACTGATATTAAGAGCAGGCTATTGTGGGTGTGACATTATCATTATCTTAAAGATGGAACGATTCAAGCAAGAAAGAACTTCAAGGGTTAAAGCAAAACCGTGTTGAGAAAAGAAGTAAAATATACCTTTGTGTCCCTTGAAAATATGTGTGTACATATATCTATGTATAGAGAGAGAGAGAGAGAAAGAAAGATAGAGAGAGGATTGAAGAATAAATAGAGGAATAAGTCAAAGAAAAAAAAAAAGATACCAGAGCTTTAACATCAGAAAAAAGTTGATTTGACTTTGTAGCCCTGAGGTATGAAGATAAGACGGGTTTGAAGCGATGTTGCTGCAGAGAAGGTAGATCTGAGAATTCATTCTTATTATAACTGCACCTAGTTATCAAGTTGTTTTGATGTCTTTAATAGTGGATAATTATATGTCCTGCTTATGTTATCTAAATACCGCATGAATCGTTTTCCTGTGAGAAGACAGTTGTAATCTCATTGTACTAAGACATGCGAACATATTGGTCTCACGTTCCATCTGCAAAAGGGAAATATATATAAGTCACCCTGACCTTACAAACTAATCTAAAAGCTGTTTCTGCCTGAAAGCCACAAACTCGTAACAGTTCATTTCAGATTGCTCTTATCTTGGAGGTGGGAAGAATTACAGTTTTTATTTTGAAAACTTTCTCTCTCTCTGTCTTGCAGGATTTCCTAATGGAAACATTCATCATGTTTAAAGATCTCATTGGGAAAAACGTCTACCCCTCGGACTGGGTCATAATGAACATGATGCAAAATAAGTAAGTACAACACCGCTAAGACACACATGCACAAACATACACACACATAAACCATGCTGCTTTAAACTCCCTACAATGTTGTTGCTAAGGAACAGCAGTCAGAAGTGGGTTAGGATATTTTCTAATGTTTTTCTCTCCATGCAAATATCGGCACAAGGCCTCAGCAGTGCAGCAATCAGATGAGCGGTAAGCGCAGCCGCAAACAATCACATGAATTATAGATGCTCAGGTGTATGCTGCCTGCTAATCTCCAAACTTAGTCTCAGCATCTCTCTACTTTGTTGCTTGTTGTGCTGCCGCAGCCTTCTGTTTTATTAATGTGAAACTTGCCTGATTCCATTTTTGTTGAAAATATAAAAAGAGACGGAATGTGCTTTGCAGTTCAGGAGTTTAGTCAACAGCTGTGTTTTTTGTGCACTTGTCAGATGAAGTTAGAAAAAAAAGTTAAAGGATTTCTTTGATTTTTTTAAAAAAAAATTTTTTATCCTTCCATTTGTATCTTTTCAGAAGAGACGTGTACCAGAATATACTGTTGTGCTCTATTGTATAAGGGCATAGTAACAGCTGTCAGATAAAAACCTTAAGTCAGTTTTTTGACAACTGAGAAAGAAAATTCCCTTTTCCCCACCAGCATCCATGCATTATTAAAAATGCTGGATGTTTTTTGCACTGTGGTCAAAGATCACTGTTAAGGTCACAGTGAAATTTACATGCCAGTTTATGGAACATTAACTGGAGTAAACAATGAAAAGTACTAAAACTATAATGACATGGCTTCTCACATAACAACAACAGCAGAGTACCTGAGCTCTGTTGGAGCGCAGCTTTAAAGTGGCCATTTATAGCAGGTGCAAAGCTCATGGAGGCAGCCCCTAGATGATTATGAGCAATTTGACTACCTGCCCACTGTTTCCAAAACCATTCCAACATCATCATCAGCTAGGATATTTATCTAGAGGTTGCACCGCTTCTCAGTTTTAGTTCTATTACTTTCATCTGTCCGTTTAATTACTACAAGCCAAATTCCTTTTGGAATTCACACAGTCCCTCCTAAAAAACATTATCAGCCACCTGGGTCACGATTGCAGAGAACGACTGTGTAACTTGGTGATGATGCTCCCCTGTGCCCTGAAAGTGTGCAAATCACATCTGTTCAGCTGTGGACTGAGATGCAATGTCAGGGAATAAAAACACGCAGTCCTGACCCTCCTCAGCCACACATACACACACACACGGGAGACATCAACAAGGCACGCTCCCACATGCATGCACTGGACTAACAAGCTTGTTCACTCCATATCCACTGTGATCCTGTACTTTATAGAGAAACTTTGGGGATGTGATAAGCATCACTGATCTCCCGGCAGTTCATTCTCAGATCATGCTTTGTAGGGTGTGCAATGTTTTGTTTTTTTGACTCTCAGATTGGAGGCCAATGTGTCATCTCCCGTGCCTCAGCAGAATCTTCCCCAATTGAACCTTTTGTCTACTCGCACTTGTTTGTGACAGCCGAGAGATTAATTCTGCATTCTAGTCAGTGCATTCAGCCATTTGCTGGAGTTAAATCATTGTTCAACTTGATGAAAAATAAGCCTGTCAAAGTCTGACTCATCTCACAGTCTTTATACTTGAGCCCGTTTGAATACTGCAGGTGTCGGCTTTGCGACAAATTAGCAAAACTCTTCCATTTATCGCGATCCGTCAGTGTGTGTTTGATCGGTTGTTTCCCCGCTGCTCCCCACAGAACGAACCCAAGGTGACACATCCATTCATCCCATGAGAGAGCTATAAATGTTTTGCATTTACAATCTAAAAGCATAAGAAACTGTTTGAGTGCATCATGCTCTTCTGCTGTGCACTCTTTGATTCCCAAAGCGCTGGAGACTGATGCCAGTCTGCAAATTTCAAAGTGTCAGGTCTCTGAGGCTGCAACATTAAACTAGGACTACCACTTCATTATAAAGTTCATTTTCGAGTTCATTGTGTATTTTTAAAGCAATGTTAAGAAGAAAAATGCCTCTCAAAAAAACATACTATTGTACAAAATTGGTTAAACTAAAAGGGCTGTGATTGGATGTTGTCTATTTACACATCCAGAAGACATTGAGCGACATAAATCAATATAAGTCATCTGATATTAATTCTCCTTTTAGCTCTGTTTTGGTCTCCACCGCCTCATGAGCAAATATGAGTCTTTAGCTGCCAGGTGTTTGACTGTCTTCACCAGCTAATTTGTAATTTTGTCTGCTGGATAGTCAGTGTACATTGGGTTTATCAGAGATTGTTTGCTGCTAACAGCTGCCCGCTGCTTGAAAAATTAGAGCGTTGAGAGCGAACCATAGCATAAATGTGTCGTAAATCCAAAACAATTGTTAGCCAAAAGAGGCTAAACAGCGCTATAGAGCTGAGAGGAAGTAAAGATTTGGGTTTCTCTACTATAAGCACTATAAGCAACATAGTGGTGAACCCCCACAGTCTGTTTTTGTCAAGTGGTTTGTAACTGATTTTTCTAGTAATGTCAAAACATTTTTAGGACTTTAAAAAATACATTTAAAAGCCTCATGAAGAACATTTGAATATCCCTCAGTCCTTCCCCACAGTGTCTCGTTTCTGGGCAATCCGCACATGCCACATTCAGCACACAGATTTCCACCCACAGCACCAGCAGACGGTTCTTTCATGTCGACACATTATGATAGCACCACTAATGAGACGGGCATCGGCAGTAGCAGCAGTCGTTTCCTCCCACTCCTCCTCCTCCACCCATCGCCTCTTACTTCCTCCAGGTTGTAAACTGATTTATGGGCTCTAATTGCCCCGGGGACAGCAGCATCAGGTTGGTTAGCCACTGACTGCCATTTGCCCAATGCCAACTGGCCATTGCTTAATAGCGACAATTAATTGGCAGCCAAGATGGACTCACACTTGTTCTCCAAAAATTCCAGGGAACAAGTTTGCTTGCTGAGGTCATGGTTGGCTGTGAACTTGATTACATGTTCCCTGACACAAATATTTCAGTGGTCATATGTTTATTTAGTGCACAGAACTTACAAAATTGCACATTATTTTCTTTATACAAACAAGTCAAGACTTCTGTGTATCAGGCTCTGAGGATATCAAACAATTAAAGCTCCTTTTTGAATGTGACAATATTGCAAAAGCTTCTGGAGTGCAGATATGACACTTGATTTGAATTTACTTTTTTTTTTTACTGTATTCACTGTCTATTTTCTCCCAGGGATGGAAAACCTTGTTTCACATTTTTTTCTTTACAAGACAACAGCTGCTGGCTGCTTTGTTCAGTCAGCTAAATGTGCTCTCGTACAGATTTGCATAGTAAACTTTTCAAGAGCTCTGCGCTTTTCAACCTTATAGCCCAAGATGTGCTGAATCACTGCATACTAAGTGCAGCCATCATCATCAATCTGAACAATGTTCATTGGTAATGTTTTTTTTTTTCGTCTAGTCGTGAGGGTAAGCAATTGAACAGCTGTGGATGTTGCAGCAACCAAAAGACTTAATTAACAGACTGAGGTAAAATTATGTTAGATAATGAACTGTAATTAGTGATATTAAACAAATTGATAAAGTGTTGAGTGTTTTTTTTTTCTCCCACTATGGAAGCTTAACAGTTTTAATAACAAAAAGACGTCAACAGCAAAATATTTTTTGATAATCTTTGCTATTAATTTTAGCAAATAAAGTTTTAAAGGTCTTGAAGATAATATCCACACAGTGTGTGGACCTAAACTTATCTTTAAGTCATTGCATTATTTTCTCTCTTTATTTGGCATACAAAAGAATAAATGAATAATTTTTTTCATGCCTAACAGCCTTACTGGGACATGTAATAAAACTCCTAATGCATTAGATTTGAGTTAACATCAGATGGCCTTCTCAAAATCAGTTCATTTCCCCAAATGACACCCAAAGTTTCTTGCAGAGCTGTTAATTATGTGTAAGAATAGTGGATTGAGAGATGAATGGGGAGTTCTCAGAGAGCCCTGCGTGGCAGATGAAAAGATGAAAGCCCAGGCGAGCTGAAGAAGCAGCTCTTTAACTCGGTAACCCGTGCCATCAGTCCCGCACAGACTCATTAGGAGAGGGTTTCTGAAGCTGGATGGCTGCCGTTTGGAGTTCTCTCGATGATTAATCCAGGACCTGAAGGGCAGGTCTGGAAGGAAGGGAGGACTCAGAGAGTGAAAAGACTGCCAGTGATGTTGTGATCCTGTTTGCCCTTGTACAACCCACCACCCACCAAGATAAAAAACAGTGTCTGTAGACATATGGGTATCTGATTTGACATACCCCCTTCTTAAAGAGAAGGCTATTGACAGAGCATTAAACGATAACTCTCTACTCCAGTTGTGGTCACTTTCAGTTTTGTGGCCCTGTGGGTCTCAAAAAACTGAAAGATTATTTAAATTCTTTCAATCTCCCCTTTCAACATACTATCATTGAGACAATCATTGCTGACATAAGGATAAGGAAGATTTTTTTATATATATATAAATACCTGAAATGTTTTGGAAATACAATTTAATTTCCAAAATATCATATCATATCTACATCAACAATTTTACATTTGTTTAAAACCCATGAAAGAATTAGCATTTTCTACAAAATATTAACCTTTTTTTGTTTGTGTCGTAAATATTTATGAAAAGCTTAACCATGAACTTGCAGTAAAATTTTAAACCTGCATTAACTGTGTTGATATGGCAAAATCGGTAGCAAACAGTTGCATATTTACACATCCAGCAGATCCAGAGCAACATTAGCATTAATTTAAAGTTCAATATTCACATTCCTTTTTGCTCTGTTTTGATCTTCATCCACTCCTGAGGGAATTATCTGACTTCAGCAGCTAAATATTACACTATGTTTACCTGTGCAGATGGTGTGCCGTGGCTTTTTAGAGATTTTTTAGCTGAAAATAGCTGACTGTTGCAACTGGAAATGACACTAAAAGCATAGGGAGTGAACCAAAACTGCAAAGCCGTGGGCTGAAAACCAAAACAATGTGCTGAAATATGCTACAAAGCTCTGTAGAGCTGAGGGAAACTACTACATGGTCAAGTGATAACTCTGTGTTGGTTTGTCACTAGTCTCGCGATACCAGACAATCGGAGATCTCCGCCTACAGAAGTCTGGGGATTTCTAAACGCACAGTAGTTGCTTGAACGGTGGTGAGAACAGCCGCTAACAAACCTACAGCCCTTACATTTTGTCAAAGACACACCTTTCCAGAAATTATGCCCCCCCCCCATTCTCCTCCGTAGTGAACTGCTTGTCACCACCCCAATATGAAGGGCCACCTTAAAGACTTTGGATTGGTTCTGCAATGCAAAGGTTTTTTTTAAAACTCTCAACTTGTTCTACACCCCTTTCACATTACATGTAGTAATCGGACCCATTATTATTATAATAAAATGGAATATAGTGGCTTTAAGAAGGAATACTATTTGTTGCTATGCTATGACATTTACCAATAAACCTTCCAAATGATCTGTTTATCTCCTTTTTATGCACATTACCAGAGCTTCTCAAGAATGATGTTTTTTTTGTATTGTGAGCTGAGAAGAAAAGCCTGACCTTCACATGGCTTTCCTGCAACACTGCTTTGTTAATGCGGTGACAGTTATTTACTTTCTCTCTTGTGTCCTCATTCTCGAGCCGTGGTTGGTAATTTTTGCAATCTCGAGATTTATAGATGAACCATGAGAGAGCCATGAAACATGGTTTGTGATGTACTGTTGCATACTGCACTGCATTACCAGGTGCTGCTGTATGTATCGGTATTTGTTTGCCACAATGCCAGTGTAGGTTAGCTTTACATTAATCTTACATTTTCATTGTACTCAGATAGCTCTGATGTAAATGCCAGGCACACAGCCTTCACAGAATGTGCTCGGAGTTTACCACTTGGAGTTTGTGTTCATGTCTGTCAGTATGTGTGTATCTGCTTGTTGATAAGCCTTTGCCCAGACAGGTAATATTGTTTTTCCCATGGACTGCAGTGCATTTGAGTGGCTGTGATCTTACCTTGTCAGTCGGTTTTAAATTGTTCCCCCTTAAGAACGATAACATCCGATGTGCTTTCTCTCTACGTGGTTTTATCAAAGTCATTATTAAGAAACAGCAGGTTGCTTACTGTGTAGAAAAACTATCTTGTGACCTAGACCTACCACATTAGAGCCTTGAGTGGAAGATCATTACAGTAGCTGCGCCACCATGTAAAAATACTCCAGTAAAGGTGAAAGTCCTTCATTCAAAATGTTATTTTATGCTTATACTGTACAGAAGCATCATCAGCAAATTGTACCATAATAAAAACAATTTTACAGAATGCCACCATCAGCCTTTCAGTGTGTATTATTATTCTATTAACATGTAAGCAGCATTTTTTTTTTAAATTAGTGTTCAAGGCTGAGCTAAAGTACTTGTAGGAGCTCCCACACACTGTTACTTTATTCAAACTAAATGTATTCAGTTGCTACATTTTGGTCAAATGAACTTCATCAGACATTTCACACATCAAATGACGATCCAGTCCTAGGGACCAAGTAATCAACAATCTCATAAGAAGCCACACCTGCACATTAGGAGTTTAATTTATAATAGTGCATTGTTATTTATAAGATTACAGCATGTTTTGTATTTAAATTTCTAATCTGCAATGTAACTAATAACTATGGCTCTCAGATGACTGATGCGGAATAAACAAGAAAATAATTCTCTATAAAATGCAGTCGAGTAGTAGAAAATATGGTATAAAGTAGCATAAAATGCAGTAAATTTTAAGTTCCTCAAATTTGTGCAGTAATTTACTTTCCACCCATGTTCTCTAGATGACGCTGACTTCTAAATTTTCTTGTTTGGAAAGACAAGGGAATGACATTTTTTCTGTCAGGTATAAAATTAGGATCCATTACTACACTGAGGCAAACGCCTCACTGGAGACCCAGTGAATATGCTGTAGCTCATTTCTTTCTTCCCTCTCTCAACGTAACTGACATGTTTGCAGTACACTTGATGAATGCTCCTTTCACTTTGGTAATCCAATTACTTCTGTCTTTAGACTAACAGTATGTCAAACCAAATGGCCCCATTTCTTGACTGCATATCTGATGTGTATTTAATTTGGCATTCAAACCAGCAGTGATGCACACTGCAATCAACATTGACTAAAAGGGCACATGTGGCATGAGTGTCAGTTTGCTAATATGCCAAGGCTCTATATAATCATCTCTAATACACTGATTGTGTTATAACTGCTGCCGAGAGTTTGAATCCAATTAAACACTATCACTGTATGAAACATTGCTGTTCGTGCATCAAAAAGTGCCAGAGAGAGTGCAAAAATTCGCTTATAGATGTTTTGGGTACAAAAAGTTCTTCTGTACTTTTCTACAGGCATATCTTTTGTCTTTAAAAGAAATTGTGAAGAAAGACACTGCGTTAAAGGTTTAGACTGTTAGAATCTGTTTTAATTGCTTCGTGATTCATCTGATAACTTTGAATATGCCTCATTATCTTATTCACTGCTAAACATGAACCTCGCCAACACCATGACTCCAGTACAGAAAGTGGGAGTTTTCTTGGCTTACTTGTATTTGGAGTTTTGACTAAAATCAGACTGTGTTGTCTCATTAGTAATCCATTCACCTCGTCACAAACTTTTTGTCTGGATGAAAAGCACCTCTGCTGTCATTGTTACATCTCAGATCTCTGTGTTTATACAGTAGGCTGGCAGTAGCTAGCGCGCTTTAGCTCTGATGCTGGCATCACAATGGCTGGTGCCGCCAAGTCAAAGGGACTGCAGCTTTTTTTTTTCCACAGTATTCACATGACTGACAGGCCTTCACTGATCTGTGGGGTCAGTCAGAAATCATGTCTTTTTCGCTTTCATTGCATATAGGGTCAAATACACATTATGTGCGTGTCAACTCTCTCACACACACACAAACTCATATCGAAAGTGATCTTGTACTTGGCCTCTGTCATCAGTTCGGTCTTGTACAGAGAAATGCAGCAAAGGTCTTCTGAGGGTCTTCTGGTTCTCTCAGTAAGATGAAATGAACTATTCCTGCAGAGCTTTCCTTTATAGTCATTGCATGCTTACAGTGTGTGAATGCCTGTATATCCATATACACTCACCAAGCACTTTATTGGGAACACCTGTGCAATCTAATGCATGTCAGTCAAAACTCATGTATGTTAATGCAGTGTACAAAACATTAGGAACACTTTTTAGTATAATGTACTCCAGTACAACACCACCACCTGCTATGACCTCAATAATAAACAAAACTTAGAATTATCGCCTTTCTGACAGTGTCAATGAGAACTGAAAATTTAAAAGCTTCATAAAAGAAGAATTTATGGCAGAGCTTGGATTGCATTAGATTGCAAAGGTGTTCCTAATAAAGTGCCTGGTGAGTATATATCAATAATATACATTGTTTTATATTACCTAGATTAAAAATAATGCTTTACTGTATGCCATTTATTATATAAATATAATTGAAACTAAAACAATATCTAATTTACCATCATGATTTAAAGAATGTTATTAAGGTGACCAACATTTAATGTCTGCTTACCAGTTTTTGCTTACCAATGTCTGCTTACCAATGTCTGCTTACCAATGTCTACTTACCATGCTGCTGGGTTCTGGGGATGGCAATGTCAGTCAGTCCACCACTTTGAATCCAACTCAGATATCTCAGCAACTATTTGATAGATTACGATTAAATTTTGTTCAGATGTTCATGGTACCAAGAGGATGAAGCCTTCTGACTTCTCCTCTAACACCACCAGCAAGTTGACATTTTTGGTTTTGGGTGATATGTCTTTACAGCTTTTGGATGGATTGCCATGAATTTGGTACATATCTCAATGGTACAGAGAGGATTATGCCTAATGACTTTGGTGACCCCTGACTTTTTTATCTAGCCACACCAGCAGGTCAAAGTTTTCACTTCTCCTGTGAAATATCAGGCATTCATGTTCCCCTGAGGATGATTTGCAGCCACTTTGGTGATCTGTACATTTGCATGCTAACACACTAAACTAAGATCACATGGTAAACATTATACCTACTAACATTGGCATCTTAGCTTTGTCATGGCGAGCATGTTGCTGTGCTAGCGTACCTTAGTGCAGCCTCACAGAGATTGATACCATGTATGATCCGTAAATTACATAATGCCAGTCTTTTGATTAACTAATAGAGGATGTTCAAACTATAGAAATATTTGGTGGATAGAACAAATCTCTTTGACTAGCCAAGTGAGCTAATCTTGAATATATTATTTAGTAAAAATTATAAAAATGTATCAGCACTGGCATTGTCAGCCAGCAGATGTGACCCGACAAACTCAATAAATATGTCAAGTTAATGCTATGTTTTTTTTAGTGTTTTGGCACACCCCACCATTCACCGCTCCAGATTTTTAATTAAAAGGCGTTAATTAAAGGACATAATTGACATCAGCTTTAAGATAAAAGACCAATTTTGTATTTGGCACAAAAATTTTACTTTGGCGCTATCATCCCGGCTCGTTCTTCATTGCTCAAAGTGTACTTTAAATGTTAAAGTGGAGTAAGAAAGTTCTTTTTCTCTGTTTAAATGGACGGGTCTAACAGATGAGAGCAGTATTTTGACTCACTCCAGTGATTCTTTAGCTTCCCTGAGTTGTGCTGCTTGGTGTAAATTCCTACAGTCTAGTCTATCTGAAAAGCCATGATAAACTTTAACAAGACCCAGATATACTGTATTTAAGATGCACAGGAGGAAATTTGTCACACTGGAGTGGGAATTGGGTTGAAAATATGTTGACAGATACATTGATCTAATATTAGATCAGGTGTCTGAAATAAAGGTAATCTAATTTAATAAACTGGTCTGATAATGAAGGTTTTTGACCTTGCCTTATCTCGTAGCACAGGCAGATACGCCAGCTATTCAGCAGGCTAGTATGCAAATACTGGGATCATTATCTGGGATGCTCTCTGAACTCAATTAGCAAGTATGATCTGCTGATAACTTTTCATTAGCATATGCGCTAGGTGTCTGCGGTGCAGATCATCTGCAGGAAGTCAGCTGATGAAAAATATGCAACAAGGGTGCAAAAAGCAAACCCTCTGTTGTGTGTGCCGAAATGTAAATGCACAAGCACACTCATCAATCAGCAGTAATGGGGTGATTTTTCTGACACTGACAGTTTGATGGAGCATATTTATCATAATGATGTCAGATGTATATAGTATCGGAGTAACGCTAATACATAGGAGGTGCTATGCTGCTCTTGCACTGCCTAATTAAAAAGTTAACAGATCTCCAAGTTATGTTTTTGTCTTCCTAAGCAGAAAATAGGGAAGCCCGTGATTTCTGGAGATGATTAGAGCTACCTTGATTTCCCTGCTGAACTTTGGATGAAAAAACAGAAAGCAGCATGAGGGCAGGCTGTTTATAGGCGTTACAAATTTCTAGGGTGTCCCCAGAAATGCACGATGTCTTAGCTGAAGGCATAAAGCAAACACTGAGTCCGTTTGATAAGTCTTTGATTACATTTATAGCAGCAGCTTAAATTTCCCAGTTAACATTTTGCTTGTAGTTGTAATGACGTTATAAAGAACTGCTTTGTCATTGTCTCTCCATCTCCCTCTACATCTAAGCATCTTATTTTCCCTCTGCTGCATAATGACTGGCCGTCACAGATGTTGCAAGGCAGTTGAGCATCTTCCCCCTGGCATTTGGCTTTGTTAATAATGTAAGCTTGAAAGAGCAGTGGCAGTACAGAGTGGCTAGTGAGCTATTAACTGTATATTATACAAACAGTCTTGAATTACACTCATTGTGCGTGATTCCTCTCTGTACAAAGACTTCTCCCTAAAATCAATATGGTAATTAATTTTTAACTGTAGAGTAGTTACATATTTTTATGAATAATTCCTCTTGGACTAAATCAAATACAGACAGTTAGAGTAGAGTGTTTCTTAGTATATCACATTTATATAAGGAACACATTTTTAAAATGTCATACTTTTAAGTCCACAATTAAAAAATCTATTCCAAAGTTGAAGAAATTAGCTCTGAATGCCTTTAATCTTGTTTGAAATGGCCTTTTTGGAGTGTCTTAGTCAGAGCCCACTGTGAGGGAGAGTATATTCTATTTTCATCCGCCTCATTAAGTTTTTCACTTTAATTAATGGCAGGATGTGCTCACAGAGGAACTGTCCTGTCTGTTCGTTAAAGCCCATTATATTTCTGCGCTCAGGCAGATTGCCTGGCTTCAAATAGGCTTTTAGGTAGTGGAGTTTACATTACTGTGTGAGCCGCAACATGAGAGAGAGACTCTAATAAAACATGTTTATGAAAAGCATCTCCCATTAGACGGATACTATACGTAGATCAGTCATGTAGAGAGCAAAGGAGATTTCATTTGCTCGGATCATCAAACAATAGTAGTGGAACCATGAAGAGGTGCGTTTACCGGAAAGAGAGATCAAGAAGAAATGGTTGATTGCAGCTGTATTTTGCCTGTTGAGTCATATTTAGTGAGAAGCTGCGAATAGTATTGATCTTGCTCATATTCCTTACTGTGTGACCCAGCAACGAGAGCTCTGTGCTACCTTGATGTTTGTAGAAATTACAGCTTTTGGTAATTTGAAATGATCAGTCAAGTTGAGTCATGTTGAACCAGTTATATTTTTCACTTATAAATAAACAGGTTTTTCTATGCATGTTTAAGTTCTGTAGGTCAGTCATTGTGCCTATGCTTATCCAGGTAAACACACCATATAGACAAAGCTCATTGGGTTTTTTTGCTTTGTTTTTTTACAGATTATTGACTACGACACCTGGATTTTTTAAAATAAGCAAACTGATTTGCATCTATTTCTGTCTTCCAAGTCAATATTAGTTGTATAGCTCAATATCACAAATCACAGACCTGCCTCAGGGGGTTTTACAATTTGTACAGCAATACAACATCCTCTATACTTAGATCCTCAAAAAAGGAAAAACTCCTCTCATCAAAAAAAACCTTTTAACAGGGAAAAAATGGAAGAAAATTCAGGAAGAGAAACAGAGGAGGGATCCCTCTTACGGGATGGACAAACACACAATAGATGTTGGTTTACAGAATAGACCAGATGGCAAATTACAGAAAAACAAGATGACAAAATTACATATGAACACAACCATAAAGTTGTTGTGTTGGATGATCACCATAGCTTATAGTAAACCAAATATTCAAATTGCAGTGTTTGGGCTGCAGTGATTTTTTTACCTTGATTTTTGTAGTATTGATTTTCTAAAACATTTATAATCAACCTTTTGTTTTTTTCTTTACTTGTAAACAGAAAATAATGAGCCCTAGGTATTGAGCAGTAATATTTCTCAACCCACAGGTGCTGTGGATGGAAACACATTTTAGCATTAGTCCAGTGTTAAGCGTATCAACTATATTGGCATGTTCACAGCTGCAGAAAATTGAGTGAGGTGTACAGAGAGGGAGCCTGTGCTCGTGCAGACAGGATGGTGGTAATAGGCTGTCTGAGTGCACGGGAGATGGGTGTGTTTGGGGGGCAGGGAGGGCTTTCCAACTCTAAAGCCAGAGAGACATAGAAATGGACTTCTAATGGCTTATCCAAAGGTGTTCAATGACAGTTAACCTTTCCAACTAATGATTAAGGTGACTCTTAATATGTATCACACATCGGCCCCAGATAGCATTTAGTCAGCAATGGAGATAAATGTGGTACATGAATATTGTATAGCTTTAAAATACCCCAGATCCCACAGCATTGCCGTCTCAACAGTGCCGGTTATTCTTGTTCAAGGTCAGTTCAACGGGGCGGTGAGGGAAACCCTCAGCTCCCTCTCTACGGCAATAAAATTTAGACCTTCCAGTAAGCTCAGGTGGCATTGACCCTTATTGCCAAGCAACTGAAACATAAAGTAAGAGATTCCAAGATGATATGTGAGATGACTGATTGCCACGATGAGACCGAGCTTCGGTAAGGGTTTAACTTGGGCTATGACAAAGGCAGAAGGATCTCTTTGAGCTCCAGGTGTACCAGATGGCAGCTCACCCGCCAGTGTCGGTTACATGAGCGTTACATCTTAATGCCGTTTTATTGCCTGCTCATGAAACCCTGATGCAATCCGCTCAAGTGGCATCACAGTTGTCCTTGTTTCACCTTGCCATTTTTTTTATCGCACATTCATGTTACCTCGGGCAATCATTCGTCGGAGTTCACAGGGACCAAGATTGAGAACAGAAGCCACAAAAACCTGGGGTGATTTTTTTCTTAAATAAAATAAGCCAGGTTATTGAATATGCTGTGCTGGACTTTTTTTTTCTCCTACGCTCATGATAAGAGTTTTTTTCTTTCTTTGGGTAATTCTTAGAGATTAGTACACACATTGTTGTATGGCTGGTTCCGCCAGGGAGTGAAGTTAAATAGCGAATGGGCCTCTGACTCTGTAAGTAGCAATCATAATTCCCCTCTAAAAGCTTCATGCCACTTAAGTTATTAACATTTAATTCTGCAACATCAGAGTGGATTAACCCATCAGACAGTGTTTTCATTAAGATGCACTCATTGCATCTTTTTTCAGGAGAGCCTCCAGCCCTTCTTTACCTCAGTCTGCCAAAGATGAAGAACAATGATTCAACCTGTATGTCACCTCTTCATATGGGCAAACTTTTATTCTTCATGGAAGTATAAACCACTAATGTCTGGCTACAGATTTAAAACAGTTCACCTCAATGAATGAGTTCATATTGGGTAATTCTGCTCTACTAAATTCAGTGACAACATTGAGTGCCAGTGCAGGAAGTAGTGCCCTTATTTAGCTTGGTGAACGTTGATATGAAATGTGTTTGACTTTTGACATCAAAAACTAGAGTTCTCATTCATAACCGAACTCTTTAACTAACCATAACAAAGTTCTTCTTGTTGCCTAACACTAGCCATACCTAAGAAAATATTTTCTGTTGGTATTTGTTCCTCTTTGTTAAGAAATTATAGTCAACATGAATGAATGTTCCCCATCAACTGGAACCATGAAAAATGATTAAAAAAAAACTGGCCTCTGAAAACAAAAACTTAATAAAAGAAAGAAGGCATGAATAAAAAAGTTTGTCCTCTGTTGTAACAATGATAAACATTGTGTACAGTTGGGTATATGATTGGAACAAAGATATGGCGGTCACTGTATATTGTAGTATTTGTTGTATCATGTAGTGTTTATTTACCTGCCCAGGTACGCCAGATTGAAAGTAAAGTACAAAGTTTCTCTTCTCTTTCTCTAAGAAATAAATGTAATTAAATAAAATAAGAATAAAAAACAGCACTTGTGTCCCAGAGGTGGTGTACTGTATACATTATATATGAAGTAGAAGCAGCAATATGTAATAGTTTGAGCCATTGTGTGGTGTTGATGTAGGTAAATGTAATCCATGAATTGCCTTTTATAGTGTAATTGCAATGCAGTAAAGTTCAGTAATCAAACATCTGTACTGTAACTGAACTGTATGTTTAAACATGGGTTGTTTAGCGTTTCCTCTGTGGGTTGTAACATGACATTTTGCTGTGAGTTCAAGTGTTTTGTACAGTGGTGCTTGCATGATGTGTGAATATGAATCCCTGGGGGCTACTTTATTAACAAGTGAAATGGTTGCAGTAGAGACTGCACACATGTTGCCGGAAAGTGACCTTTAAGGCCATGTAATTAGAAACTATACAAGGTTAATACCTTTGTTTTAAGGTGTAAAAAAAAAAACTTATTTCAGAGACTAGATCTGAACACTTTCCTCTTATCTTTCCAGAGTGTTCCTACGGGCCATTAATCAGTATGCAGCAGTGCTGAACAAGAAATTTCTGGATCAGACCAACTTTGAGCTACAGGTAAGAGCTGAACTGATGTAAGCCTTTAAAACAACCTTTATACCAGTCCTCCACAAGCCAATGTTCTTTCAGTCACGGCAACATTGGATTATCATTTTAAGTACTATTAACAGCAGTTTGGAAAAGGTTTGGATGGTATTTTTGAAATCATCGCTCACTTTAGTTTCACACTGAGGCTGTTTTTAATGTTCCAGATGCAGCATTGTCGGGCCTTCTGAATAGAAAAAATGATCACTGAAGGCAGCTGACAAAAAAATTGTGGAGAGGGAACATCAATTACCCTGTAATGGCTGGCAATTTGATGTGCATTTCTGAATATTTTAACCTGCTCCCCCATAATAGAGCAACTTTTTCTGTTTGCTTGTAATGTCTGGTATATGGAAGAATGTTAATGTAGCCAACAACGAAACTGCTCTGAGCTTTTAAAGCCTTTATGGATTTATTATTTTAACTGTGTTTTGGTGTGACAGATAGCACTTGAAAGTCTCTTTATGGTGTATGAATAAAGCTGTTGTTTCTTCCTTTATTTTAAGCCATAGCTCAACAGTGTAGAGATTATTTATCTGGATGGAATCACACTGTCTTTCATAGCCATTTGTATCATTTTAGCTTAAACAACCATGTATTTTGTCTTATGAGTATTCTCATAGGAAGGTGTGTACTCTATATGCTTTGAAAACTCATCATAAATAGACTTGCACGGACACAGCTATGAAAAACGGTGGCTACAGTAGCACTCCTTTTAGTTGCTGTCATTGTCTGATTGAGAGTGTGCTCTGGAGGCCAGTGGCCTAAATCACCAACCTCTCCCTTCACTGGGAGGGCTTCCAGACACACAAGTATACCCATCTCATCTAAACCTTTTGATATAATGAAACTATAAAGCATTCCAGCCCAAGTCATGCGATGGTGGTACTGAATTATATTGTATAGCTGAGTTTGGATGGTGAGCTAAATACTCTTTTATTCTTTCCCCCACCACACTCTCTGTCAATCTCTCTGTCTTTATCGGGAATAGCTGTGGAACAACTACTTTCACCTGGCTGTAGCCTTCCTTACCCAGGAGTCATTGCAGCTGGAGAACTTCTCAAGCGACAAAAGAGCCAAGATCTTCCAGAGGTGAGTACGAGGCTCCTTCCCCAGCTTGAGCAGGCTTTAGGCTTTATATAATTCATCACAGGGATACCCAACACCCTGTGGTTCCAGTAGAATCTGCACTAGTTGTTCACCTTTTTGAACAAAACAGAGCAGTCTCATAGTAACTAAGGGCTGGTGGACAGCACATCTCGTACTCATATCCCAGGTATCAGGCGAAGCTAGGAATCCTCTTCTGGATATAAGACCTGGTCTTTGGTTTCTCCTCAAAGCATCCCTTTTTTTTCTCCTTCATATTCCCTCAACAGATACAGGGGAGAAATTTTGATATCACCTTGCACAAAGTTTAGACATTTACTGCTTCTGAAACCCCCACCTTTCAGCTATAAGTTCAGAGAGTGGTTTCATTTCCCGTTCATCCTCTGCCTGTATCTATAAAAGGCCATTCATCTACATTAGTATTTCTTATGGAGTCTGGTAATGCAGCCAAACGTGTAAATGCTTTCTGGGCAGAAGTGGTGCATATTGGAGGAGCTTTTGTCACTGGAGCATATATCACACTGGCCCACACTTGACGGCGAGACTCTTCATTGGTCAGTGCTTTATTATCGGCCGTGATACACTCACACCCACACACACACACACACACACACACAGCCGAACACAGTAAACAAGATGTTCCGAGCCACCCTCACCCTGCCTTTCAAGACTTGTCAGCCCTCCCCAAAAAGAAAGAGCTATTTGATTCACATACACGAGAACTGCCATTCCTGGCGTAAGCACGGAAAAAGGGGCTGATCTCTGCCTCGCTATTTCAAGGCTGCTTATTTGACATTCCCAGATATGTCATTCAAACACAACCAGGTGGCTTCCAGAGCAAGCAAAGGGGATATTATTCACTGTTTGTCAATTTCTCTTTCACCCACTCTTCCTACCTCTATCCGCCCACTCTCCCTCTCTGTCTGTGTGTCTGTCTCCGTCTCCCTCCACCTACCACTCACCTTCTCTCTTTTACCTCTCCCTCTCTGTATCCTGTGTCTGTGTGTGTGTGTGTGTGTGCGTGTGCTGGCGCATGAACTCTCAGTCCTGCCTGCAATACCAATTATTGCGCCTTGCTCGCAAGCAGAGAACAGACGTTTAGCTCTCTGTGTCGGCTTTTCTCTTGCGTCACACATCTCCCAGTGCTGCGCGTGAAGTTCTGGTCCATTACTCGTGTCTTTGCGATGCTAATTTCCTTCTCACATATTAGACCACCAGGACAAAGTGATAAAGGCCTGAATAGGAGAATTAGTACATCTTTGTGTGTCCCTTTTGTTGTTGTTTTTATTTTTGTAATTTGGGCCATCATTCCCTTAGTAATAAAAACATTTTACTTCCCAATTAATTCCCTTTATCCGGGAACAAACTTGAAAGAAATCAAGTAACACAAGCAGTCAGGCGATCATACAAGTTTTATACAAACACCCAGGTTAGCCTAATTTATTTGGAAAGTGAACAGTAAAATTGTTACCCAAGCTGTCTGCTGTCAACATCCATTGCAGTTTACGGATTTCTTGGTTCAACTCTCCCGTGCAATATGGGATTATTTCTGACATGTTTTGTGCTTACTTTGGTTTTACTTCCACATAAAGTCGTTACATAATTTGGCTGAACTCTTCGCTTATTTACAACCGGTCTGAACGCTTTCTTTCTTTCTCCTATCACACTTCATCGTGTCACCACGTTTCCCCCGTTTTCAGCAATTAGTTTGATGAGTACAATGAAATCATAACCAATAGAAATGATAACAATTACAAAAATAACATCAGAGTCGTGATGAACAGGAGTCTGGCCAGAGACCGTGCAAACGCAGCTACACATTACAGAGCTGGATAAATGAGCATGCAGCAATCTCATTGTTATGATATGTGCATATGAGTGATGAGGAGAGGGAGTGTCATATTGTCAGGTTTTGTGAATATCTCACACTCCCTTGGCTTCAGGCTTTGATCATCTCATCTGTTCTTACAGGCTTCTTTTTGTCAATCACTTGTATTTTTCTCTCTTTGCTGTATCCTCCTCTCTCTATTTTTTCTCTCCATCTCCTCTGTTTCCATCACTCCATGCCTCCACATCCATTTCCTCCGTCCTCCCCTCAGTCTCGCCCTTTACCCCCTGACCCACTTGCAATACACAGCACAAGCTGCCAAGAGCCCCAGATCCACTCACTGCTCACCGCTGTCCCTCTGTAGACATATTATTCTTAGTTAACCTCTCCAAGAGCTTTTTTGCCCTGTGGTTGACAGGTATATGTTGTAGGCCCTGACAGCCGACAGTCATAGCTGCCTGTCTCGCTGCCTACAGGAGTGTGACAGAACAGCAACCTGTATCTGTCTTGGCTCAGATGAGGACATGACGCCTCTAGAGTAGTCATCTGCACGCCCATACGTGGAGACACACAGCCACACGCTTCCACAGGCACACATGCACATATGTATAGAATAAATTACTAGACAAGCACAAAGGTTGCACAATAAAGTGTGGATGAGAGGCAAAAAGAGAAGATGTAATACATAATGCATTACCGTTTTTACAGCTTTACAGTAATTTGTAGAGGCTGGCATCTATTTATATTTTATCATGTTGTCAATAATTTGCCTTAAGATCAATCCTTGGGCTCTGCATCCCCCCTTCCTTTTGACAGTTAAATATGGTGAAGTGTTTTGACCTGGCCAGGCTGTAAAGTGGTGATGCAGCCTCTTCATTAAGGATTCTTGAAATGCTCCTCTCCTCTGTCAAAATACATTAGCATGTCTTTGTAAAATATTGGCAAAACAATCAATTTGGTTTTAGAATTCCATCAGAGCTACAGGGTGCACTGAAATGTCACCGTGTGAAAGAACGGATATTAATTAGAGGTCAGGAGAGGTGTCATGCTTGCACCTCACACGGTGCATCTTTTTTTTCATCTCTACAATGCGATGCCAAGGTGTCATGGCGTCAGTGTGCTAGGAAGAAGAGACAGAGGTGTCACTGTGCCTCCATCAGTCACTCAGTTTGATAGTCTGGTCTGATTAGGCGTTTGTGAATACTTGCAGTTGCCTGCGGTGCCACCAGCTATAGAGGGCATGAGACTGGAGGGAGGTAAAAGTAATTGATGACTCTGACACCACATCTGATTTTAGATGCCCCTCAAAGTGATATTTGATTTATAGTCAGGCTAGCAGCATTGCTCCAGGGATGGCAGTGTCGATGGTCGTTCAGTCCTGACTGAAATATCTCAACACCTCGATGGATTGCCAACAAATTTTTACTGACATTCGTGGTTCCAAGACAATGAATCCTCAAGACTTTGGTTATCACCTGGCTTTTTCCTCTAGGGCCACCATGAGGTTAGCATGTTGTTTTAAGTTAAATTTCTCAAGAACTGTTTGATGGATTGCCATGAAATTTGGTACACACATTCATCCCCCCCCTTAGGATACATTTTAATCATTTTGGTGATCCCCTGACTGTTTTCTCCAGTGACATTATCAGGTCAAAATTTCAAATTGTCCAACACTTTGGTTTATGACATCACTTGAGAAATTTATCAGATTTTATGCAGTTCTATTTGGAGCCACAAAAATCTACTGTATATGCAAGTTTTTTGACATATGGAGTTGTAGGCTACTGCTCATTACCTATAAACAGACTTTGTTGTGTACAATCAATGGAGTTCCCCTAAAAAAGAGACATAGTTTTGCATATGACATCATTTTAATTCATGCAAAGTTTGCAAGGTAGTTTCAACCAGCACAATGGTGCAGCTTAAATTATGCTATACCAGGCCGGTGGAAATAGGGTAAAAACAGTCAGAAATGACTCTCTCAGGGCTGTTATCTTCATTGTGCCTTCTATATTCTTCATCTTAAAACAATTTCAGGCTTGAACTTACTCTCTTCTCTCACCAAATGTTCAATCTGTTTTGAAAGAACTAAAGCCATTATTTTTGTTTCATTTGATCGGTTTCACAGAGCTGGCCTCACTTTCTGCCCCTCTGCTCACCATGTCCTCGCCTGTTAGTCTCTCCATCATTCACTGTCTTCACTTTCCCTCTCTGTCCTTTGTCCTGTCTTTGACGTGGGTATGTGTGCCGGGCAGGAAGACCGGCTCCGAGCTGCTGTGGAGATTGGTTCATGACCTAGACATGGCATAGCTGATCAGTTTATAAGCCTTCATTCATAAAAAGCTAGACAACGAGTTGGGAAGGGAGCAGTCCTTTCAGGTTTTCTTTGTTTTGTATAAGGGCTCTTGACACACCAAGTCGACCTCAAAGGTCTAGTACCAACAAAGACTATGTGATCAAACGCTTTGTCTCATGTCTTCTGTCTTCTGTGCGTTCAGAACACAGACCGTAGCTGACGGCCAGCTGACTGCCAGCATTCACATATGCTCTTCACAGTGTGTATGATAAGTGTGTATTTGTATTCCAAAGAACATCATGGAAAGACAAAACAAACTAACTTACTATGGTCAGGGCATTGTGAATCTGTCTCATTATATGCTTGTGTAATGGGTGTCAGTCAGGCAAAAATGAGAAAGACTCAAGGAACTACTTTCTATCATTTATTTAGCTTTTTACAGGAAGACAACAGGAAGCACACAGATTGTATATTGTCTCAAGGGTGGTCAGAGCACATACGGGCCTCCATTAAAGGAAAAGTCAAGGGTTATAAAATACATTTGTAACTCCGACACCTGGAATAGTTATTGAAAATATGTCTGATAAAAAAGTAGCAACTGTTGTTTTGGATTGCATCAAATGAAGAAGCACCTTAACCCCATCAAATGTATGCTGGTGCATCCTGTTGCATCCCATTTCTTTAAGCTGCATCCACTGTTTTCTCTCTTTCCCTACAACTGGAATCTTCATATTACAAGCAACAGGGATAATACTGACACCGGCAGCCACGGCACGATCATATCATAATAACAACCTTGTCCGGTCAACATTAGGGGTCCCGGTCTTCATGGATGTTATATTGCGTTAGGCAACTGAAATACACTTGTTAGTGTTTTCATGGTATTCACTGAGTTCACCCATCAGCCCTTCTTTAAATCCACTGAGCCCCAAGTCATGTTAATCTTCTATGCCATGATTTGACTTAAGCTTCTGTAACATTTTTATCCTGTTTATGTTTCAGGTACCAGGACATGAGAAGGCAAATTGGCTTTGAAATCAGGGATATGTGGTACAATCTAGGTAATTTTACCAACTCATTTTGTCAATGTCAAGGATCAGTCATACCAAACAAACAATATACATTATAATAACAGCAACTGACACATGTTTAAAGTGTTATTGAGTAAAGTGTGTTTATGATTATCTGCCAACTAAGTGCTCTCACAGTTATCACAAGTCAACCCAACCATGAACAGCAGCTAAATATAGAAAATGTTAATTGGCTTTATGATCTGTGATGAGAGAATCAACAGTCAAGTCTCAATGGAATATGACTGTAGCACAGGGATCGGGGTGTTAGATTTGGCCACCTGTGCTTCCCTTTAAGTCCACTCATTGTAATCTACACCATCTGATCCTTTAATTGGACTTTTCCACCAGATAAGATCGAGTAATTTACAGGGTTTTTAATGAGTGACTTATTATTTTTTGACTTAAGGTGTTTGGTATGAAGTTATTTACTGCATGATTGTCATGGGTAATTCTGATCAGAGGAGACTTGCTAAACGTGGAGAGCCAGACTTTCTTCATATTTGTCTACTATGTTTGCAGCAGCTACTTTTATGTCTGCAGCACAGTAAGGATTTATGCCCCGTTAGCATCAACATTTTGTATGTTTGTCTAAATAAAAGTCCACAAATTAGCATAGCATACTGTGCATTTATTTGTACATTTTGATTTTTTTTTCCTCACAAGGGCCCCACAAGATAAAATTCATTCCCGAGATGGTGGGTCCTATCCTGGAGATGACACTAGTTCCCGAGATTGAGCTGCGAAAGGCCACCATCCCCATCTTCTTCGACATGATGCAGTGCGAGTTCCACTTCACATGCAGTTTCCAGCGGGTGCGTCCTCTGAAACACGAAATAATAGTAACAGAACAATACATACAGAAAATAGAACAATAGCAGATGAGCGGTAACAAAAGGACTATATGGAAAGCAGTGGGTGGGTGCTGGTGTGGTAAACTGGGCATGTGAGGAGGAGTAAATGTTGCTGAGGGACAGTCCATATGAGAAAAAAAGTTTTACAGCCACAAGCTTACTTGTAATTCAGCAAATCTCATTTTGTTGTGCTGCGATCATCAACAGCCTCGGTAAGTGGAACTTAATGTTATGCCTCGTTACAATGTAAAATGAAGCCTTTCTGCATGAGGAAACCTATTTGGCTACAGCTGTTCTGCCATAAGATGTCGCAGGGAGTTTTTAACTTTGCAATGTTTATGCGGGCTCCCAAAGTACACAATGCTTATCGTACTATTTTAAAGCAGCACTGTGGCTTCCAAATGTGTCCATCGGTCCTTGCAGTCTTGCGAAGACAGTGACAGTTTAACCAACATCCCTCTCGCAGTTCACCTCTGCAAAGAGTGCAGTCTGTTTGGAGTTGGAATGAAGGGAGCCCTGCTAATTAAATCAATGTGTCATTCAGTACCTGGCTCATTGGAGGGAATGACCCCCTTTGTTATTCTTTTCCTGTAGTTAAATGTGATCAGTTTCACATTGGCCTGACCCCTTTTTATACTGTAAGACAGTAATATTCCCTTTTGTGGGAATATTACGTGTGTGTTGTAAATTCTTTGTTTAACAAGAGAGTAGCATAGTAGTATTTGTGCTTGCCTAATACACGAGCACATCGAGAAGTCGGTGGAAATTGGTTTCCTTCAGCACAATAAAGACTGTTTTTAATACAGCTGCTACATCCAGTACAAACATCAGAGATATGAGGTCCATACATCACTGTCAGAAGGTACAGCAACAAGCGAGCAGAAGTAAGGCGGATGTGTCTCATGATGCAGCCTTTTTCTGTGTTCTAACCAAGTTTGTACACATAAAGAAAGGCTGTACCAACAGCGAGTAGTAATAAAAAGCAGCTCACAGCCAGCTGGGCTGCAGAAGAGAGACGATTAAAGTCAAAGCACAGATCCCCTCAGCCAAGCCTTGATGCCCAGAGAGTGAGACAGGGAGATGGCGTTAATGAATTGAAAAATTAGCTACACTGATTATTTACGCCTGCTCTGTCTAATTGCAGTTTGAGAACGAGATCATCACCAAGCTGGATCACGAGGTGGAGGGGGGCCGCGGAGACGAGCAGTACAAAGTTCTCTTTCAGAAAATGTAAGTGCTGATTAATGGGCAGGATTACGCCTGAGCCTCTCACAAGTTAGATAATGCTAATTGCAACATAGCACTCCTCAAAATAATCACAGTGTTCTGATGATCACACGACTTCTCATCACAGCTTGCAACTGTGATATTTGCTTTCAGCACAGTTGGATGCTAACCCTGCTTTAGTGGGCAAAAAAAAAAAAAATGGTTTCTCAAATCCTAAGTGGCAAAAGTTTGACATTTTAAACTGTTGATGAACCTCTCTATACATGCTTCACGTTTTGTTTTCCTCTCTTTTCCCCCCCCGCTTCACATCCACAAACACGTGCACACACACACGAACCATCACCGCACCCCACCACTTCAAACAAACACAAAAAAACACGCAGTTTACTGGAGCACTGCAGGAAGCACAAGTACTTGGCCAAAACTGGCGAGAACTTTGTCACCCTGGTGGTGCGTCTGCTGGAGAGGTTGCTGGACTACAGGACCATCATGCACGACGAGAACAAGGAAAACCGCATGAGCTGCACTGTCAATGTGCTCGTAAGATGGCTTCTTTTCTGAGTTCTTGAATACACACAGACAGATCCACTGTATGAATGTCAAAGTATAAAACTGCTCTAACAGTAGTTCTCAACAATATCTATAATATCAACACTGGCGTTGTTTATTGGTTGTCATTAAAGTGACAATAATGACACGTGACTACCCATAGACAATAAAACAATAACAGTCACCTTCACATGTCACAATGGATTAAGATGTTATCACAGAGCAGCTCACCTGAAACACCTCTTCTCTGTGAAGTGACATTTCATCTGGGGGCACCCAAATGTCAATTTTGACTCATATGACTAACCGCCATTGAAAAGATTAGCGACCTATATGACCTATATTCAGCATTTATCTGAGTCATGCTCACCCTGTGCCAGGTTGTGTAAGTTTTCTGTTTTAGCTGGGATAACAGTGTCACAACCTGCCATTGTGATTCAAATGTCTGCCAACTTACTTGTCTTTTGTAGCTGCGTAGTTAATGTTTGCATGCCGCAAGCCAGAACTTCATTTATCCAGATTTTAGAAAATTAATTTGTCACGATGCCAAAATATTGTTCTTTTAGAGATATTAAAAAAAAGAATCCACAGTCCATTTACTTCTGAAGGTTATGCAATGTAAACATACACTGAAGCTTTGTAAGCAGTATACTGTAATGGCATTGTTGTCAGTGAAAATCTATGAACCCTTTCAAACCCACTTTAATGGCCTGTCTCTTTTTTTCTGTAGAACTTTTACAAGGAGATAGACAGAGAAGAGATGTACATCAGGTAAGACCCATTCATATCCAGCCTTGTGCTTGTCAAGTATGTTCATATTTCTGAACATTCAGTCCTCTCGAGGCATTTATTCACACTGCTAAGGTACATTACATTGAGTACATATGGAGATTTGGTGCTGTGACATTAAGATGAGCTAAATTTGCCTGCCACAGACTAAATGCTGTACATTTGGGGTCCTTTCTTCCTAGCTGTATGTCCCTGGAGATCCATGATGAAATATTAGATTTTGTTAAAATATGTTGGATCTCATCAGAGTTTTTCATCTGTCTGTCAAGCATCATTTGAGGTTAAAAAAAGGCTATCAGTCTAGCAAAGTTAACTCTTTGTTTGTTGTTAAAGTGTCAAATACCCACCCAGATAAATCATTCCTATTTTCCTCCAGGTACCTGTACAAGCTGTGTGACCTCCACAAAGAGTGCGACAACTATACTGAGGCTGCCTACACTCTGCTGCTACACGCCAAACTTCTCAAGGTACACAGACACAACAAACAAGAGAACACAAACAAACAACAAATAAAAGGTACTCATGCAGTCTCTGAAATGACACACATTCCTCTTCAAACAGCGTATTGTACTGTAGATGGAAAAAAACAAAAACTACTGTTAAGCTATGGGGATGGCATCTAACCTCAGACATTAAACAGTGTGTATCTGTGAATGTGAATGTTTACAGGGCTTAGAGAGATAGGTCTGTGTTTATGTATTCCCACTGTGGCATGAGATGGCTGCTGAGAGGGCAGTCTTGCTGAGCAGCAACTAGTTCACCTTGCATAGCCAATGCAAATCATGCTCAGTATCTGATCTTTCCTGCAAAGACATAGTTTAAAGCAGAGTAAAAAAAAGCATTTGCAGCTACCTGAGGTGCTTCAAGATTAAGGTATACCTTTACTGTCCTCCTTGTCAGCTGGAAAAGGAAGAATCCCCTTCTGTAAATCACATGGTTCAGTGAATGGCACCTCTGATTTAAGGTGAAAAAGGGGCAGGTTTGTACTGCACTTTTAGCGCAATGATATCTTGAATTAGATACATAAATATGTATAAGCAATCATGAAGCATTTCTTTTAAGATTACATCTTTTTTTAAAATAAATGCCTACTCTAGGCCTGGAAAGTTTCTGTCTTTATCAAAAATATACCACATCCACATATAGAACTCCTCACATAAAGCACTGCAGTGTCTATTCCCAGTTGGGGTTTGCTATACCCTGAATTTGGAGTTGTTCCTTTCTGCCTTTTATCCAAAATGGTTACACCCAACAACTCATCTGTATTTGCATAAATAGCTGGCTGCTTCAGCCTTTGTACAGGTCCCGACAGGGGAGAGCAGGCTGTGACTGAATCAAATTTTCCTCGCTGAGCAGCCACAGTTGCATTTGCAGGAGTTGTTTTGATTATTATTATTTTAATTCCGCTCATCTCCCAGCAGCTGTGGTATTCCTGATCATTGCTTGCTCTCAAAGAGGGATTCGGTGTTATAATGTGAAATTTAGTTAATTTTGTTTCACCAGAGTCTGGATAAATCTTTTCTTCTCCAATAAGCTGTCCAATATAATCTTTGAAGACACTGTTCTTTTGTATTCACACACAGGCACATGTAAAAGAGCCTGGGGGTGAGTGATGGATATATAATTCTGCATCTGCCAGCAGTGATAGAGTAAAAGTGGCTGCTGTAATAACAATTAGTCCTCCAGTAGAGTACCTGCAGCAGTATAAAATGGTTGATGAATTAACAGCACTTTGTTTACTGTCAGATATGCATCAGCAATGTAGTTCTGTCGATTCAGGGTCACTGGCCATCCATGAATAAACAGAGACCCTTTTTACCATGTAAATGCTGCAGTCCAGCTGTAAAGGAATCAATAACCAGTGCCAAAGCCTCCCAGCATCCCTCTTCATGCCACAGCAACAATGTGCAGAGCAATTACTTTTTTTTTACCCATCTCCAGTGCGGAGTATGCAAATTTCTTGGCTTTGCTATTCAAATGTGGCCCTCACACTATACTTGGTCAGATTTTTTTTCAGAGATCTTAACTCTTCAGGTTACTCACAACACTAGAGAATGGCAATTAAAATCGGCTAGTTATGAATCAGTCCTGGCAGGCCGTACAGGATTATACTCGACACAGAGGCCAATCAGATTGTCCATCTCCCCATTAGACAAGCTGCTCTAGCCTGTCAGAAACCTCATTATTCTCCATGCTGAGTGAAGAAAAGGCATCATGGAGTACAAGGTTAGCACAAAAGGATACCACCGCAGTCTTATTGTTTCTTTTTTTTTAATCATCCTTCCTCGCTTGTCCTGGTTTACAAAATCAAGCAAAAAATTTGTAAATGAATAAGATTATGCTGCTGCATGACTCAACTGTATCTGATGATTATTGTTAACACAAACATAAATGATGCCCCTCCCTGCTTCCCTAGCTTCTCTTCACTTTACTTCACTGGGTTGGCTTCCAGTGGGCTAGCCTACCAGAGCACTTTTTTGGGGTTGTGGGGATTCTCGCGCTTAATGCTGTACAAGCAGATATTAGCCACAGAAAGCTATGTGTACTGCATTGATGCATTTTCTGAGCCATTCAATATGTATCGATGCCTGTTTCATTGCCCGTGCCTCAAGTTTCCATCTCGCCCTGCCAGAGCGCAGGGCAGGTTTAAATAGAATTACACATCAATCTTACCCATTTGCATTGGCTATAACTCAGTGATTGATTTCTTGCCACCTGTTCCCCTTTTGCTCCGTTCTGTATCGCACAGTGTTGACCTCAATGCTTACTTGTTCTCTCCGCAGTGGTCGGACGAGCAATGTGCAGCCCACCTGACCCAGAGAGACGGCTACCAGGCCACCACTCAAGGGCAGCTTAAGGACCAGCTCTACCAGCAGATTATCAATTACTTCGACAAGGGCAAGGTTAGAGACACACACACACACACACGTTCCGCCGCACACAGAAGAGTGGTCTTAATCTTGATAAATCCTGGACTGTGAGGATGCTATTTTTAGATGTTGTCATCTCTGTTAAATACCTCCTCTGGCATCAGGAGGCAGGTTTCGAAGAAGAGCCGCTGAACAGAAGTTCTATGTTCCTTTTTTACAGAACGGGGATTGTAAATAATCCCTTTCTTTTTGCTGATGCTCTTATATCAGACCACACAAACATTAATGTGGTTTTTTTGTGTTGTCCTCTACCTTCCATAAAACCTTTTCTCCTGCTCTTCCCTCCTGCTGTCCCTCTTTCTCTTTTTCCCCTCATACCACTTCAGTGATATATTTGAACGCCATTTCTGTATGACGCCAGCCTATTGTGACGTGATCAGCAGACACATTCATATGCGCCTCAGATTAAGAAAATGTTCTAGTTGCGTAGGATCAGGTTGCTTTGCTATTCTTCTACACAGATAAGACATTTCAGCCAGTAAGCTAAGCCTGGAATCGGTCTGTAGGACTGCAGCCAGAGCTTCTCAGAGATGATGTCCCAAGGCTTTGCATGTATCATCAGTGCCGGGGTGCAGCCGCCACTCTTGGTTCTCCAGCCAACTGTCACTCAGCAGGATATGGCCAGGGAGAAATTGAGAGAGCCTCGGATTAACATGCACACACAAACGGAGTGATCAAGAAGTGTTACAGCGGCTGTATGAATGCATTAAGACTCCAGATAAGGGGATACTATCAAGCAAGGACAGAGTGGCGAAGAGAGTCATCCAGAAAGCAGTCCCAGATGGTGTTGCCACCACCACTCTCACTGATGGCAGGCTGATCTGAGTAGCAGTCTGGACTCAGTCCACCTCCAGTGTGGCCCAGATCAGTTCAGTCCCATCTAGTCTGTCAAGAAGTCACTTAGAAGTGTTTCAACTTGTTTGAGTGGCTCCCATCTATCTGTGACACTACTGCACTGGATGAGTCTCAAGGGGAAATGCATCACTATAATAAATGTGCTTCTCTCAAGGGGTTGGCATTTGAGTTTTAGTGTTTTAGATCAAAGAAAAAAACAAATAATATTGACAAAATAAGAAGAAATTGCCTTTATTTATATGCAAAAAGGCTTAAATTGAACACCATTGCCTGGTAGAGATAATTTGTGTTATTCAGATGACTGAAAAGGAGTGCTTTATCTCAGCTTGAATTTTGATTATTAATTCATTTACTAACTGTCTCTGTTTATGTGCCCAATAGATGTGGGAGGAGGCAATCATTTTGGGAAAGGAACTGGCAGAACAGTACGAGAATGAAATGTTTGACTTTGAACAGCTTAGCGCATCCTTGGTAAGTAATATTGTTTTTTTTGTTGAACCACATTAAAGTTATAAATTGAATCATTTCAGTATACGGAGGATTTCTTCTCTAAAATGAGAAATATTGAGAACGTGACCTGCACTTTTAAGAGTGAGAAAGTAGACCGTGGTTGGTTATTTCTGTTTGTTTAACCGGAAAAGTCTCAATGAGATTAAATCCCTTTTTTTTTTTTGCAATAGCATGAAACCAACAACACAGAACCCGTCACATTTCTAAAATTAAAAATAAAATTGCCAATAATACTCATGTAAAAGGAAAAAGTGTAAATGTTTTCTATGCCACTGAAGCTTATCGTTTTATCCCCCAACAGCGGAAGCAAGCCCAGTTCTATGAGAACATAGTGAAGGTCATCCGGCCCAAACCAGACTACTTTGCCGTAGGTTATTACGGCATGGGGTTCCCCTCCTTCCTACGTGTGAGTACATCCCTGCCATGCAACTCTCTACACTCTGCACATGTTTAATAGCACAGCGTGGGCGAACCACTTGTCAAAACAGATGATCAATAGGTTGCCGGTGCTTACTTGGTTCTTAGCTCCGTCAATACCTGTGTGTTTCATACATCTTGCTTCCATAGGTTTTGGATGTTGTGGTGGGACTCACTTGTTCAACATCATCCCACCAAAACAAACTCATAAGCAGCTGTTCCATGTGTGGTCTGTAGAATAAATGCAGAATAACGTGCTGGACAGATGCCCCTCATTGTGGGAAAAGTAGAATGTGTCTCCTGAAAAAAGGCAGAGAGCCGTGAAAGATGTGAACGCAGTGTGAAAAAGTGAATCTTTTTCTCTCTCATTCACTGTCTAGCTCTCTCTTCCTGCCCCCTCAGCCTTTTTTCTCCTTATCTGAGGTTTGCCTGTTTTAAGCATTTACTGAATAAATTACTCTGTGTGCTGGTCAGACCCAATTTTTGGCTGGACAGCAACAGTGGAGCCAGCCCTGCACACAATAATGTCTGTCCGTCACTGATTGACTGACTGAGTGATGAAGTTAGACCATTGGTTAGCCGGCCACGTTTTGGAGTTTCCCCTTTGGCTGTTGCTCTTTCAAAATGAATTGGCGCAAACAGTTTTCTAGGAAGTCCTCAGGGGGCGTGTACACGGTTCCACTGACTGCAGCTCGTTCCAAATTTATCGCACGCTAAGAGCGCCCTGCAGCTGTGTCTGCAGATGCCCTACCTTGGTCTGCACCTGGACTCCCACAACATGATTGCACGACTGTCGGAGGAGCGTGTGGAGGCGTTGTAGCGGCTGACCTGAACTGCCTTCACCAGGCTGACAGACAGCAGAAATTTACTCAACCAAAATAGTTTGCACGTCAGCTCCATGGGAAGAATTCGACAGTGTTTGTATTTGTTGATTCATTGATACAATTAATAAGTTCAAAACATACATACAGCAGGTTACTTATGTGATTTAAACAGCTGCCTGCTCAGATTACGCTTCAATACACGAGACAGAAACGGATTCCGAGTGTTAAAAAACGTTGGGATTCTTGGATTCAGTGTGGATTGATACTTCTAATAAAATGGAAGAGCATCTGTTCCATGACAAAAAACTCTCTATGTGAATTGGTCACGGCCTTTCTCTCCCACAATCCAACGGGTGCTGGAGACAGAAGACTGTCATGTCCTCACACTGACAGCTGCTCTAATGACTTCCCCTTGTTTTGTGAACGAGCACGATTACAAACACCCCCTGTTGCTGATTGGCTGGAAAAGTGTTGTGTAGCTCGGTCCAAGCCACAGAGCCGGTGTTGTGTATGAACATCAGATTTTTTTCAGCGCACACACAGAACGGACAGCTAGTGGACCGTGAGGAGACTTTTGCTGAATTTGACAAAAAGTTTATTGAACAATTTTTCTCCAGAATCGCTGACTCTACCTTTTTAAAGAGCCCCAAAAAAACACTCAATCTGACAAAACACTCAATACAGAGTGAGTCTTAAAAAAAACAAGAGACATCCGCAGATAGAAACAGATGAAAGAGCAGGGGGATTTAACAGATAATTAGAACAGTTATAATTAGAATTAAAATAAGTTCTCTTTCAAATCAAACATCCAAAGATATGAGTGGAAAGTATTGTTCTTGCAACTGCATTTATAACCTTTTTTTTTACTCAGACGTAGCTTGAAATGCTACTTCAGTACACTTTAACAACAAACATTACTGGGAGCACTACAGAAAATTGCAGATAAACATTTAACATCCAGGAATTCACCTTATAGACACTACCACTGACTATCCCTGTAACAAATTGGCCACAGTTTTGCACATTGACCATACACGGTCCAGCCATATACTAGATTTTGACCTAGTCTTGTGTTTTTTTTAAATCTATGGAGACAAATGACCACAAGAACCAACCAAATCTTGTTTGTCTAGTCTGATCACGCTTCAAATGGTGCTTTTAATTCCATTTCCCTGAACTTCAGCTGAACACCCCTTTTCTCCACACTGTGAGCGTGGTCCGCATCACAAGGTGTCCCACCGCCGCCTGCCAGCACAACAAAATCCTGCACCCAATACAAAGTGAAAAGCCATGGCCACAGTTGCTTTCGGTGACTGCTGAGTCATGGGTTATAATTCCAAAATGTCCTATGTGTGTGTTTAAATACAGTAGTTGGAGCTTAACTCTAAAATGTTTTTGCTAATGGTGGCACTGAACACAAAAGACATTGATTTCTAAAATAACCACCACATGTTGACTACTGATTATTATGAAAATAGACACTTGATTAAACTGAAAAATCACCCCAAGTGTAATTATACCCCCTACCGAGAATACTTGGCCGCTAAAACTGAAGTGATCTATATTTCCTCTCCGAACGTCCTGTCTGGCCTTGTGCCAATCTGATCACAGCTTATCACAAATTAAGTACGTGTTGAACAGCCGTTTGATTTCTTCTCACCGTCCTTATTCCATGTATGAGGTGCTATTGTGTGCATATCAGACCTCTTCGGCTTTCTGTCTGTGAGGGGTGTCTGGTTCCGCCCACAGTTTATATTTGAAAAGAAATTTAATTGATGCAGTAATTTCTCTGTGATGCTGTCTCGGTGAGTTTAATATTAGATTAGAACTTCTTTACACATCTTAGTCATGAGTTGGGGGGGGAGAAAAGCAGTGCTGCCTGCTTATAATATATTCCTTGTTACAGCTGTTTTTAGACTGTTATCACACATGCTACTGAAGGTGTTGCTTTCCTCTCTGAGAGGAATTCCAGCCATTTTTTTTTGTCACACAAGCAACACTCCAGATGGCTCCAAAAGTCCTCAAAGAATAAGATAATGTGAAAGTCCAGTTTCAAGACCAGCGATCCCCCTGACCGTACCCTTTTCATTCTATTATGAATAACAGCCATTTCACCAGGGTCTTTTGCCACTTTCCGATCTCCATGTGCTCCTCCTAACCCCTTTCATCTGGCAGGGCAGAAACTCCATTACAGACAGGGCAAGCTGCACTGGCCTAATCTAACTGGCTATTTAAACAGCCTTTGAGGAGAGCTTTGAGTTCTCTTTTTTCCCCTCCTTTTTATTCTTTCAGCAGCAGCTTGACCTTAACCAGTGTAGGTGCATGCCAGGTTGTCTTTGACAACACAAATCTGCTCTTAATTTACCTGTTTATTTGTTGGTTATGCTACAGTAGATACAAGGTAGTTTACAAGCTGGTCTTGTAGGTTTATTTGTATATCACTTCTCAAAACCAATGTTAAAAAGTGCTTATTTGTGAGGCTTTTTTCACCTCCTTGTATGCCCTCTAGATATATTTTATAATTGAAAGATTTCTGTGTGAGTACATAGGGAAGTATTCATGTTTGAGTTACTAATTAAGATAAATATAGTTAGGAGGGTTTTTGTTTCACACTCCATATTGCTTTGTGTGTTCCAGCATCACAGTGTCCTCAGGGAATAGTCAATTATGTGAGAAAATCAATACTCTGATAAAGACGTTTTGTATCCACCCCCTTAAGAATTGATTTTATGCAAGAGTGCTTAATTCAGCTGCTTATGATTTATTAGTTGTTAATGTGGTTAGACACTAGGGTACTTGCTAATTGTAAAATGCTCTACAACATGTCATTTCCTGAGATCTGCAGACGCAAGGAAGTCTCAGCCTCGGTTATCTTAATTTTTGTGTAGTTCTGTGTGTAATTCCAGTAGCTGTTGGTTGTTTCCATCGGTGGATACTTTCAGAGACTGTTTAAAATTTTCTGTCGCTTGCAAAACAATCATTTTAAAGATAGGCACAGAAAATTTATCTTAAGTCATCATTTCCACCTTGAAAGTCACAACACCTTGTCAAGAAGGTTTAAAGCATGACTGAAAGCTTCTATTATATTTGTTTGCTCTATAAAAAATAAAAAAAACTCTAAGTTGCTTTCAGACACTTTAAGGGTATTCTCAGTTTTTCAAAGACAGATTTCCACTACAATTGTTTCTCTCACTTTATATCCTGTCAGCATATTTCTCCTCCTCTCCCTTGTCTTCCTATCAGTTCTAAACTTTACTTAATCCCTGTATTGAGTTTCCCGAGCACTCAGTTTAAAGAGCAGTTGAGGGTCTGTGAAAGTTGGTTTGAAATATGTATCCTAACACCACATTCAGAAACAACCGGGTATGAGCTGTCATGTTCTATCATTCAAAGTGTTTCTCAGACAGACCAATGAACACACTCCGGGAGATGAATGAACGTTTCTAGCTCATACATTTTTTGGAGAACACTGTGTGCTATTTTTGTTTTGGAATAATACAAGATGACCTTTTTATCAGTCACTGTGTCAGTTAGCTTATTCTTCAGTACATTGAAAGGATGTATTCATACACTTTAGAAACTTTTTCTGGGAAACTGTCACTGCCAAGAGGGTGAGGTATGGATATCCCAATGGTTTTTACTGTAGCCGTCTATACGTCACAAATCTTCCAGTATTTTTACAAGCATGTCTGAGGAGTTTAAATCCTGATTGTCTGTGTTTTCATTTGAACTTGATAACATTACAGCTATATGAACTGTTGCTGCTTTGTCTCATGGCTGTGTGAAATTGCCTTTTTTACCCACCAGCCAAGAAAGAAAAGACCATCTTAACATGAATTATTATCTCAATGACAGTGATTTTCATTGCCAGAACTAGCCAGTCTAGTTTTGAGGGTAATGAAAATGAGAATCGTGACATTGAGATGACTGTACACACCACCAGAATGCTCAACAACATAATGTGAATCTGTTGTCGTCTTATGAATAAGCATACAATGTGCAGCGATGGAAAAAGATTAGGTGTCCCCAATCAGATTTAAATGATTTAGAGAGAAAAAAATAGAAGGCAAATATCACAGCTGTTCGCCAGCTGGAAATTGTAGCATTGTATTGTCAGGCTGGTTTAGCGGATTCTCCTGCGGCTTGAAGGGATGACTCTGGAAATCAGCATGCTTTTGTCAACCTATCTGTCAAAGCAAATTTGAAAATGGCCCCAGGCATATTTCATGGCTGCAATTCCTTTAATTAATTGGGGAATTGAGATGTGTGCTGTGCATGAGCATAGTGCTTGCTGCGTATGCAGTATTGTGCAGCAAAGGTCTATGAAACAAAGAAGAAAACTATGGCTATTCTCCCTGGATAAGATCCTGTCCAATAGTCTAACGTTCATGTTAAGCTAATGAATGAAGCCAGGAATTCACAGTGAGCCGTCTGAGATGTAAATGAATGGTTTCCAGAAGAGATCAAGCTGCTCAGACTTGATGATAGTGTGAAGAGAGCCCATCCTCACCTGCCATGATCCTACAGTCCTGATTTGAAATCGGCAGGAAAAGATGTCTGGACCGTTACTGGTCTGAAGGCAACTCTGTCAGTAGCTGTAGTTAGCAGCAGCTGATTGTGTTAGAGCCCTCAGCAAAGTGGTAGTGGCCATTTTCAGTCTGTCAGATCGCTAAAACAGAAGTCCTCCCCAAGCAAGCTCGCTCTGAACTCAGCTGGGATTGACTCATCACTGAATTGGTGCCAAGAACTTTCTGTCACCCTCATTTTCAAGTATTTAATATGGAGATTATGATAATGTATTTTAACCAAGCCACAGTATCGGGTCAAGTTGATGTACAAAGCAAAGCTGCTCTCATCCATTAGACTTTCTTTTAATATTACAATTTTGTCATTGTCCAATGTCTGTCCTTACTACCATCACTGAATGGATTTCAGCCACTGAATCTAATCTTCTTGTGAAATGGTCTACGAAATGACACCACATGCTTACTGTCAATGCTGCCATATTCGTGTGCCTCATGACCTCACTGTACGTCCAAAATTAGCACCAATTTGCATGATTTTACACATGCCTCCATGTCCAAGGTCTCACTGTTTTCTTTATTGTCTTCCAGAACAAAATGTTCATCTACCGTGGGAAAGAGTACGAGCGCAGGGAGGACTTCGAAGCACGTCTCCTCACACAGTTTCCCAACGCAGAGAAGATGAAGACGACTACAGCACCCAGCGAGGACACAAAGAGTTCCTCCGGACAGTGTATCCTCAGCACAGATCATGGAATCAGTTTTAACAGAAGGGTTTTTTTTAATTGAGTTTTGAATGCATTCATTACACAAAATGAAAAGAGTATTTTTATATGCTGTGATGAAATACTTGCAGAGTAATTGTGTTGCTGACAATGTTTATATCATTATTAATACAAAATAATAACTCTTTGTTCGTTTTTAATTACCATTTTCTGAGAATCATTGATTTGGACAACAGAATTTTGTGAAATGATAAGGCAGATCATATTTTTATTATTTGATTTGCTTGAATGTCAGTGAACAATGCTGAGTTGTGACTCAAGTCTAAGTCATTTTATTTCATTCTTTTGAGCTCACCTGTTCCATTTATTTCCTTAATGTTTCTGCTGAAGACATCCAGTGTTTCACTGTGAAACCCATTCTAGACCTGCCTGCCAAGTTCCAAAACAAGCCTGTCTCTGAACAAATAGTGAGGTAAGCAGGATATCCCTACTCTGCACACATTCATTTCTCTACAATTTCAGAGTGTGTTTTTCAAAGTCAGACAGCGTGCATTTCAATCCACGTAGCCCAATTTACTTTCCCCAGTCAGTTGAAAACAATTTAGCGAGCTTGCAATGACATGCAAAAGTGCATTAGCATTTTTTTAGTGTGTAGTTTGTCTAGGACCACAGTGGGGAAGGTGATTAAATCTTGATGTAAATGTGTGTCTGTGTAGAATAAACAGCGGTTGACCTTCTTGTCGTTCTCGAGGTTATTAACTCGCACCAGCCATCTGCTATTAGTCATTGTGCCAAGTACAACATTGTTTTTCTGACATCATTAATACCTTTGTGTCGTGCCTTCCCCCTTGTTTGCCCAATCTGTACGCCAGCCATGCACTGCATCACTCAGCTGTGCAAATTCACTTTGATATGCCACCCAATGCATCAATGGACATAATTAAAAGAAGACATTTACTCGGAAAAACCTTTAGGCAAATATACCTGGGCACTGATTTTATCACAAGCCTGCAGCATTGGTCACATCCCCCTGCATTGATCCCTACAGCTGCCTGTTGGCTTGTTTGCCAACTGTGTCTGATTGGAATATGTAACTCTGTTAATAGCCTCAATTAGACAGCCGTGTTTAGAGAGTGATAGAGGACTTTTCCACACCACCCGTCTGTCTTTCTGTCTCCCTTCTCTGCCATCTCTGGTCTCTCCATTTCTTTCTCTAGCTCTTACCGTGCTGTCCCCAAATGTCTCTTTCTGTCTGTATCTGTCTATTTTTCTCTCATTTATTCCCTTTCATTTGATGCAAAACATGAACGGTGCATAGCAATGAGACTGAGCTGTTTGAGCCAAAGAGTCAAACAGCAGCAGGCAGAGCACACCCCCCTTCTGACCTTGCTTTGTCCAGACCATGATACTGCATCATCTCTAGCCCGCCAGCTAATGACATGTTAAAGGCTTAATTGGGGTAGCACAGCTGATTTAAAGCTGCTTTATTAATCTGTTTATTAGATCAGAAGCTCTTTTTTTTTTTTTCTTTTTTTTTTTTTTAGGCTAATGCCACGCTCTCGCAGCTAATTTGGAATAGGTCTTATCACGCTCATTAAATAGTGTGTTGACCTTTTTTGCCCCGTTGCCCCTTTCACATTGTACATGAATAACCTGGGCTCATTGATTAGTAACAGCTCTATTCATTATTATGCTGACGACACAGTAATTTACTCATCGGCACCCTCTATTGACAAAGCTTTGTTTAATTTAAAGGCAGATTTTTTGACTTTTCAAAAGGCCCTGATTTACTAAATCCAGATAAAACTAATTACATGCTCTTCACCAGATCCCAAAGGAAAAATCCACTAAGTTTTACTATTGGTACAAGATATTGGGCTCATATTAAAAAAGTTCCATGTTTTAAGTATCTGGGTATCTGGTTAGATGAAAAATTATCTTTTAAAACTCAGGTTGTGGAACTGACAAAGAAGCTTAAATTGGGTTTCGTTTTTTAGAAATAAGCAGGGCCTCTCTTTTAGCAATAGGTTGCAGATTATACAGGCAGCATTTTAATCAGTGTTTGACTATGCAGATGTAATTTACATGCATGCCACTGCCCATACCCTCAAGCCCCTTGATGCTGTGTATTACGGTTTTCTTAGATTTATTACAAGTGACAGTTTTAGAACCTATCATTGTATCCCCTGTGAGAAGGTGGGGTGGACATCACTAACCACTCGAAGGGAGTAACAGTGTCTCATTTGTATTTATGAAGCCATCTTAAATAAGCTACCATTTTATTTATCATCACTTTTAAGACTTCCAAGTATGGGATACCATACCCGTTCACAAGAATGCATTACCTTTGATATCCCTTATATAAATATAGAACCAGGGAGAAACTGCTTTCACCTACTGTGCTCCTCTTAGGTGGGATAAGATTCAGGACTCCAAGTTAGAAATGTTAACCCTATAACATTTTAAGATTCTGTTGGACAATGTTTTATATAATGAATACTCCTGTTTTTCTTAATGTGTCTGTTTTATACCTGTGTAGTTGTACTTATATTAGTCTTAAACTTTGTGTTCTTTTTGTAATTTATAAGTTATTTGTCTTGTGTTTGTGTTGTATTTATGTTTGGTATAAGATTGTTGGTTTTACACTTTTTACACTTCTGTTATATGACCTATTTTGGTTGTGTATTTGCAGGGCAAATAAAGGTTATCTATATATCTATCTTTGTGACCAAGCACAGAAGGGGAAATCTGATTTGGGATATAACATAAAACCTGAGCCCAATATTTTTGTGTAGTTAGTCACAACAGATTTGTTTGCTCTGTTAATTAACAAAACATTAAGTCTGTAGTAGTAAAAGAAAAAACTTGTAGTATCCCGTCTGCACACACTTATTTCTACTACTACAAAGTTAAAAGGGCAGTGGCTTTGAAACAGCACTGATTTGTTCCGTATTTTGTTTATAATTGTTTGCTAATAAAGTCAAACCTTGCTCTTTGAACCATATGGCAAGGTTTTAGGAAGGGGAAATGCTCTATGAGGATAATAGATCTGTGCTCATTTGCCCAGGAGAGTGTCGATGTGGCTTCTGTTGGCAAGAGAGACAGATAGAAAGATGGAAAAAAGAGCAAATAATGTGTCTACGTGGGGGGACCATGAATGTGCCCAGACAGCTGCTCCCACAGACACTATGCAACACCATCATTTTCCTAGTGTGAAAAGTCTATTAACCTGATTTGGCAAAGTTCACCCCCTCTAGTCATGTGCCTCTGTCACATATGCTGCATCCTTTCAACATGTCTGACATGTCAGACTAACAAGGGGGCTTCCAGTGACGTGTGCGACCCAAAAATGAATTTTATTTTCCATGTAGATGAGACCATGCCTTATACAGCTAGTCAAAACCAACATGGTAAATGCCAAAGTTCCTGGCAGAGCAAGTCTTAGGGGGGGGGACCTGTCCTGTGTGTGACCTGAAGCAAAGCAATCAACCTTTGAATCAAGTTGTAGATTTCCCATAACCCTTTTAATTTACTCAGGTGCTGATTTTCTCCCTCCCCAGCTTCTACACAGTAAATGAAGTCCATAAATTCCAGTATTCCAGGCCAGTGAGGAAGGGAGAGAAGGACCCTGACAACGAGTTCGCGGTAATTGTTGTCTTTTTTTTTTCAACTTGACTTAGCTTGTCCCTATTCTCTTAAGGGTTTTATGTATTATTTATTTAAATGAATAATCAATTAAGTCAGTTTGTATTTCTAAAATTAACATGAAGGCTACTTGATATTTAACTATAATGTGGTACAGTTAAGCTCTACAGTACATGTATGTATGTGTTATCAGGGCCCAACAGTAGGTTTGAGAAATGGGTACCAGGAAGTTGCCATCCTACTTTTGTTTCCTAAAGTTGACAAAATACTTTTAATCATTTATATTTGGAGTGATAATGGTCCTGCATATTTATATCCAATATTATCTTAATAGAAAAATATTACCTAGATGGGTTAAACATATTATATAATATGGATTACATTTCTTTATTGTCTCGCAAGCATACACACTCACAGATTAACCACAAACACAGACTCACAGTTATACTCACATCACAAAAAATGTACATTTGCAAGGTGACGTAGTTAGTGGAGTAAATTAAAATAGGTAGAATAATGATCTCCAAGTCTGATTAAATGGTCTGTCATTCGTCTCTGATGTTGAGTTGCATCAAGTAAAGTAAAATTGAAAAGAGGTTTTCATTTTTAATTTAGTTTAGCCTTTTTTTTTTGTTCAGGTTAAGCCATCTCTAACACTCTCTGTCTTGTAATTTAATATATGACACAGCTGGTTTATTGTTTAGTTTATACTCCACACGTACTTTTAGTTGTGTCTAGCAGAGAAAAAAACAGTTGCCAACAAGGACAACCAGACTAATTTAAATGGTTGACAGTCGCCCAAATCTAGCTCGGATTCTAATGAATATATTTTCTGCACAATATCCAGGCTGAAAATGACAGGGGCAACAGTTTAAACCCGTTCACGCTTTTCCTCAATGCGTTTACTTTGGCATCACCTCAGCAGAGCAAGATGATGTATTTAACTCATCTTAGACTTACTCTGTAATGTTGACAGACTGACTGGACTCAGACAGGGGTGATGGATACCTATTGCTGGACATATTTTTTTGTCAAATCTATCAAACATGTCAATATGCTAATATTTCCTCCTAAAAGTGCCACAGTAAGTGAGTAGAAAGTATGCTCTAAAGCTGATGCACTTAATCATTCAATATGATTTTCTTTTCTCTTGACACACCGTTAGAAACTGTTTAAATGTTGAAACCCTCTTGCATGGGAAATCATCATCTCCTTTGGTGTAAAGGCTTAGAGTCATTATTTCAGCCCCTGTGATGTATTAGAAGAGATTCCAGATTATTTGGGTGAGTGGGCCTTAATGAGCTGCCATTCAGACAGGGAGGTAGTTGACACCTCCTTCCCACCAAACCACCTTCATTACATCATCTCACTCTCATCCATGCAACAGCAGTCTTAAAGCTGGTTTAAATGTCATTTGGCACAAAAACAGCTGCAAATTGATCAGTTTAAAGTGCCCTGTCATGTCTTTAGTTTTCTGCACCGTTTTCCTTTTTTCAGAGTTCCAATTTATTTTATTTGTCATTTTGTTTACAGAACATGTGGATTGAGAGGACCACTTACTCAACAGCATACAAACTTCCTGGCATCCTGCGCTGGTTTGAAGTCAAGTCTGTTTCCACAGTGAGTATGAATCCAAAATATCCAGACTTCACAGCACTTGCAGACTTTGTGGGCACCTTTGAGGAAAGTGTGCGAGTGCAGAGGGCTGTCCAAATCCACAATTCATCAAGTCCACAAGGGGCCCTGATGCAGGCATGGGGTGCAGATTTCACCAGTCTTTGCTTGGAAAATTACCCATAATCCTGTAGCAATAGGCTATAAATTGATGATGTAAGGAATACTACTAATTATTATTATCAATAATAAAAAAAACAACAACAATGATGATGATAATTAGATTTTTTTTTTTTCATTTTTGTTTTCACTTTTGTTGTGATTGTGATGTAGTGAGGTATAAACTACACACGGTCCTATAGGCTTAATAATGTAGATTTGTTTGTTATAATCTGCTACAGTCGATGGCCAAATGTTGTCTGTCTACAATGTGAAGGTCATCAGTTGAGGATTCAATGTGAATATAATATTAGCAGTGTTTAGCAGTTCTTTTAAAAGGAAAATCTCCTTGAGCGTTTTGACCTTATTTGTTGAGTGTTAAGCTGCAGAGCTGCACATAACAGAACCATAAAGAACCGTTCAGAAAAACACTTTGAAATGAGTTACAGAGTCAGGAATTTTAATTTATATCTGTGGAAGTACTTGAGGTCTTCATTCCCGTCTCACAGTTCATTTTTATCAACTTGCGGCCCAGAACCCTCACAGACTTGGTGTGATGACAGTGAATATGTCAGGGTACCTACGACTGAAGTCCGCAAGGACTCCGTCCTCAAACCCAGAGGTTGGACATTTGGATTCAGTGTATGAAGAGCCTGTGTTCCAAGCAGGCCTCCTAATCAGTTGAGAATCTGCAGCCTTGCTTAGAGGCAATCGATATGATTTGTCCACTTAAGTGGTATAGACAGCCGTGTGGACACAGGCGTGCCACTCCCCGGACTAACGACAGGGCACGTTCGCTCTCTGCCAGAGGGCCCACATTGATTCACCAAGCACTCGTTAAAACCTGTTTCCACTGAAAATAGCTACACAGCACAAATACAACTAGATGAGAGTTCAGAACTCACTCGCTGTTGATTGATTTGACTACTGTTGATTAGAGGATGGTCTGTCTGCAACAAATTACTTCAGCGTTTACTGCTGCACTTGAAATGGGCACATTTCTCCTCTATCCCACTGAAACTGCATTAAATTTTACTATTTTAGCTCTATTGTTTTCAATTAATTAAGATGCTGGTCCTGTGTCCTCATTTTAGGCTGAGATTTTGTCTGGTGGAAGGAGTAGGGCCGCAACTAACGATTGTTTTCATTATCGATTAATCTGCCAGTCATTTTCTCGATTAATCGATTCGTTGTTTTGTCTATGAAATGTCAGAAAATGGTGAAAATACCAAATGCTAGTCAAAAGTTATGTCTTAAAATGTCATACTTTGTCCAAACAACCCTCCAAAACCCAAAGATATTCAGATAACTATCATGTATGGCAAAGAAAAGCATTAATTGATTATCAAAATAGTTGCAGATTTATTTTCTGTCGATCCACTAATCGAATGATCGACTAATCGTTACAGCTCTAGTGTGGAGTACAGTAATGTAAGTTAGAGCACAAGAGCAGCTTACAGTATCAGTACACCTAAGACACCTGCCTCATCCTTTGTGTCATTAGTTTGTCCCAAACAAATGCACTACTCTGCATAATTAGCCTGGTTAAGTATTCTGCGATCAATTACTGTTTGTTTGTCACTTTGATTAGTCACTTTCATGTCTGTGCTAGTGAAAAGTTTCAGAAAGGGGCGCTTTTCCCAGAGGTTATCTTCAGCCAGAGTGTTTTCCTACATTGTGCTCTCCCCTCATTCATGGCTGCCAAATAGCACCACATAACACCCACACACCAGGCTGCTTGGGCATTTAGCTCACCATAATTGTCCTTCTGGTTGCTACATCCGTAGCACAATTATTTCACTACAAAGACCTGATCCCCCTAACTCCCGAGTCCATGTAGTGAAGTGTTATTCTCCATCGGCACACTAATTCAGAGCAGAGGCCTCTTCCTTCAGGCAGGGTTGGAACATACTGTCAGGAGCAGCTTGCCCTCCAGATGAGCCAGGGAGAGGCCAGGTCCCCCAGGTCAGACTCTCTATTTAAAGCTTAATGACTGGGCTGAGATTCACCAAGCTAAAGCCTTCCATCTGACAATGCTTTTTATCAAGCTGGCCTGAGACATACCGGCACAGATTGGAGATTTGTCTCCCTGGCACAACATCTTAATTTTTTTTGGCAGGGGCCTAAATCTGACATTTACGCAACAATCCACTCATCTTTCTTCTAAATTCTTACTAGCAAGCTGCAAGGAGGTGATTTTTTTTCATCCAAAGTAATGAGATTGCCCCCATGTGGAGTTTCCCAGATTGGGTTAGAATTTGCTTTCACACCGGTAGTGGATCTAATGACAGCATTTCCAAGTATTATATTCATCCTTCTCAGAATTGCCATCATATTTTGTTGACGTGGGAATTAAAATTCCCCTGCACCAACACACTATCCATCTTCATTTGACAGCTGCATGTTCATGTATGGGCACAGTGGAAAATGATTCATTGCTGCTCTATTCTACATGATTTATGTGTGTAGTTAAGGGTTGCTAAGCGCATCTTCAAATAACCTATCCTTAGTCGATGTACACAAAATGTTTCCACTTGATTGTTGGGATTATTACCGGAGACAGTAGTGATGTATGTGCATATATTGTATATACTGAAACAGGTGAATAAGTGCTGCGAATACTTGATGACACCTTCACTTCACAGGAGGAGATCAGTCCGCTGGAGAACGCCATGGAAACGATGCAGCTGGCCAACGAGAAGATCAGCAGCATGGTGCAGAAGCATCTTAACGACCCCAACCTTCCCATCAATCCTCTCTCCATGTTGCTGAACGGGATTGTGGACCCAGCTGTCATGGGAGGTTTTGCCAACTATGAGAAGGTAGTCAACTAGTTTTTTTATTATTTATTCTCTTCCTATATTGTCTTAGCCTTTATACCTTATATATACTTCTATAACTCCATTTTATGCTCAACTTTACTTCCATAGAAACTTTAAATTACAGTTCAAAATTTTGGGAAGGTTTTCAATTTCTTGCTGAGAGTTATATGAGAAGATTGATACCACTCTCATGTCTGTCCGCTAAATAAGAAGGGAAATTCACAGACAGTTAGCTTAGCTTAGCTCAGCTTAGTGTAAAGACGAGGAGTAGGAAACAGCTAGCCTGTACGGAAGCCAAGTACGGCCGTGCTTGCAATCGTTTTTTTTTTTTTAAAGCCGTTATCTCAAGATCACAAGTTAATTGTCTTGTTATAAGCTTGTTTTTCCCGGGATAATGGGATTATCTTGTTATATCTGACAAAACAAAAGGCATATTTCCCGAGTTAACGATTTTTACTTTCTCAAGATCAGGGGATAGTTATGGAGAACTCGAAAATGAGTGTCTGGTTCATTTGACCACACCTGATGTCAGCCTTCAAGATCACTGTCATCACTGTTGGAGGGGATTCATCCCTAATTGTTTATAAAAGTAGTAAAGGGTCTCTATAAGCCTTATTAAAAATGACTAATTATCTCCATATATATTTGTACATCCATGCACTGAGACAGTTTTTGGTAAATAACCTTAATTGAATAAAATATGACAGAAAACATCAAACAGATGACAGTGATGACAGTGGTGAGTTTACATATGTTTTCCCTGTTTCATGATGTCTTGCCCCAAATCCTCACATATAAAAACAATGTCAAAGTTTCCCAGCAGATGTCGCCATTCTGACTACATCATTCGAAACAATGAACTATTTTCAACACAATCGCTTCATATGATTCACTGCTTCAGAATGCTTCGTTCCATCACTAATGCTGGCATGGCACTCCTGAATCTGATCTCTGATAAAACATTATAAGTAATAAGAGGAAACGACCTTTTGTTTTCTCATGATAAAGGGTTGATTATCTTGTTATCTCGAGATAACGAAATAATTAACTTGTGATCTCGAGATAACGGCGTTAAAAAAATGCATGACTCTCTGGAGCCTTGACGTCACTTCGAGGTTGCCAAGCAACCAGCGGAGACCAAGAAATAGTCCGACACATAACACCCTGTAAAATGACAACCTGCCACTTTTACACTTGAGTTTTTGTATGGATTAAACAAACAAAGTATGTCAAATCGAGAGCTTTAGAGTTGCCAGCAGAAGGAATTTTGTTACGTTTGAACAGAGCCAGGCTAGCTGTTTCCTCCTGCTTCCAGTCTTTGTGCTAAGCTTGGGTAGCCATCTGCTGGCTTCAGCTTCATATTTAGCATACATACATGACAGTGGTGTCAATCTTCTCATCTCACTCTCTGAAAGAAAGTAAAAAAAGCTTTTCCAAAATATCAAACTATTCTATTTTATATTCCTGAAAATGAAACATGAACATGTGCTTGTGGTATTTAGTTTTGCACATGTCCTGCACATATTAAAGCTGATAAGGTAATAATATGCTTCAGCAGCAATTTCTAATATATCAAACTATATTCAAAAATAATTCAGATGAACCATATTTTTGTCAGGTTTGATTTCATGCTGTGAAATAATCTTGAATCCAATCATAATCTCATGCATATTTCATATCAGAGAAGCTCTCATACCATCAGCCTTTTATCACTACACTTGTGACTACTCACTCATATATTGTTTTTCTCTTAACATCCTAGGTAATCATGAATCTGGTTTTGTTTGTTGTGACCCAGGCCTTTTTTTTTTCTTTTTAAAACATCAACATAATCTTCTTTGTATCCTGTTTTTCATCATTTCTTCAGTGATCTTACTGGTTTATGTGCTGCACGCTCTATTCACTGCAACACCATAGCGACTCATGTGGAAAAGGAAACTCTTTTTTTACCTTGTGCTTGATGATTAAAAAAAGTGATAGTCTGCTGGTTTCCCAGAATATATCACTACGTGGAATGGATTCATATTGGTCTGTGGAAACGGTGCAGTGTGAGTCAGAGGAGGAGCGACGTGAATTCTTTGCCCTCAGGTCACTCCTTCATCTCAGTGAAATAGTTCAGGTGGTGGAGCAGAGACGGATGTCTTGACTAAATTTTTCTCATCTCATCAGCCTCTCCCGATGCGTTACTCCTTGACTCGTCAATTTTTTTTCTCCCCTGTTTCAACTTTTTCTATATCAAAAAACTTCTCGACATTTCAGATCACTCCTTCCTTCTTCCCCTGTACTTACTCCTCCTCTTCTTCCCTGCATACAAACATACGGTACTCACTCTATAATCTCCTCTCACTCCTCTGCAGGCCTTCTTCAATGACAAGTACATGCAGGAACACCCAGAGGACCTTGAAAAGATAGAGAAACTGAAGGACCTTATTGCCTGGCAGGTGAGAATGGTCAAATGTATTGACTGTATGTGTCGATAAACTGTGCGTGCGATCTTAAAGCATCTGTCTGTCTCACCAAAGATGTCACGGTTCAAGAAAAATTAACCAGCTCATCACAAATGTCATGTCATATCCCATGGTATATTTTTTTCCATAGCACATGTAAAGAGCAGAAGGAGTTATCGCCCGCAGGCAGCCAAAATACTAAGCATGGATTAGATGGTATAGAGGAAATATGAGAATGTGAATTCATGCCACTTGGCCTTTCAACATAATTGAGCTTTCTTAAAGTGTATAAATTACGTTCAGGCTATCCATTTAGCCTTTCAGGTGCTGGAATAGCGGCCTGTGTTTAAATGATTAGAGTCAAGTTATTTATTGGAATCAGCATCAGAAATTATGGAGTTATGGACCCTGCAGACACCAGGCAGTGTGTTTTGTCACCTGAAAGTCATTTATATACACAGTGGATCGTTTAAATGCTGGACAATACTTGTTCTGCTCTATATATTCTGACATTTATGTCTGAAATGTTGTCACTTTACTAAAGCACTGCTACTGCAAAAAAAAAAAAAAAAAAAAAAAAAAAAAAAGTCACTCTGAAAGGTTACAGCTGAAAATATAATATCGTTTGAAGAACTTGTGAGTGCACTGCCAAGAGTGTCCAATGACAGTAACTGAAGTGAGCAGGGGAGAAATGTGTTAGAGTTCAGTGGAGATAATAGCGAGGGAAAGTGCTGAACCAAACATTCTGAAGTTAAGGAGGATGCTCCACTGCGTGAAGAGACAGCGAGAGATCAGCATTGGCGGTTTTGCGAGCTCTGCACCCTCACTGAGCCTGAAGGAAGTGCACACACAGCAGACAAGAAATCGACACACATTGTTGGAATACATCACAACACACAGCTTACTATGAAACTCAACAGATCTTTAGCTCATTTGCAGCTCATCTTTGATTAATAAACTCCCGGCTATCTGTGCTTTCGAGAGGAATAAAGAGAACTTCCTCCCTTTGGGATTTTAGAAAGCTGCACTGTAGGTTTTCTGTTTTGTTTTGCTTTTTTTTATTATTACGCTCTCTCAACTCTTTAGCTCTTAACTACAGTTCATGTTAAAGGTAAAGTCAGTGATTCTAATCCAATACACTTTTTGTCAAATTTAGTGAATATATCCTCACGGTCCACTAGCTGTCCATTCTGTGTGTGCGCTGAAAAAAAAAAAAAAAAATCCTGTGCTTATACGCAGCACTGGCTCTGTAAATTGGCTTGTAAACACAGTGGCTCAGAGCGAGCCACACAACGCTACTTCAGCCAACAGCAGGGGACGTTCATGCTTGTGCACAGGACAGGGAGAAGTCATCAGAGCAGCTGTCCGTGTGAGGACATGACAGTCTTCCGTCTCCAGCACCGGTTGGTGGGGGAGGGCTTGTCATTGGAGAGAGAGAGGCCTCGGCCAATTCTCATAGGAAGCGTGTTCTCACAGTACAGATACGCTTCCATTTTACTAAATGTATCATTCCACACTGAATCTGAGACAGTCTCACGGAGACCCCCATGTCTTTTTAACGCTCCGAGTCTGTTTTTGTTGTGTTTAGTGAAGCATAATCTGAGCAGTCAGCTGTTTAAATCACGCAAATAGCAGTTTGTCCGGCCGCTGTCCTCTCAGCTTCCCAGCTGACTATAGCTGACCCATCACTCTGAATTCCGCCATATTTCTCTTTTGGTCGTTGCCTTGGCAAGGCCTATACATGAATTTGAGGGGTGGAGCTTCTGAAGGAGCACGAAGGGAGGGGTGTATTTGTTTGGGCGTTTAGTTCAAATAACATCAATCTTTATCCAGAATGACTGATTCTACCTTTAATACTTAGGAAGTCATGGTTTCCTGCCTTATGATTCACCTAGGAATCGAGCATAGATACAAGCAGTTTTTTCTTCCTACTTCCTATCACTGGTTGCAAGGAAAAAGGAAGTTAATTGAATTTGCAATAGTTGTTCCCCTCCCCGTTGTTGGAAAATAGGTCATCTTTATGCTCTGCATCTCTGGTGGAACTCCTGAATCTAAAAACTTTTCTCCTTTTTTGTTTGTGAAACCTTTTGTCTTTATAAGGCACAGTGACTCACACAGAAATATGCATGTCTTATATTGGTTTTGACATTGAAGTCATAAAGTTTGATGTCATTCAAGATTTTGCACACATAGCTTAGCAGAAAGTAAAGCTTTTTTTTGCAAAAGTAAGACATTTTTTTATAATTAATATTTTCCATATGAGTTGTGACACCAGTTTTTTCATATTCATTTTTTGAAGATATCCAAATAGCGAGTGGAAATGTTATAAATCACTGATTGAAGTAGAAGTTGACAAAGCAGATGAGGGTAACCTAAAAATAAATGTGTTTCTACTTCATCACTCCTGGAAAGAAGTGAATATAAAAAAAATACATATCTGACAAGGTTGGAGTGTGCAACTGGATTTGGACCTATCAGTTATTTTTATATCCATCTTGAAGCAAAGGCACCAAACAATAACGTGTGTAGGTCGCTCTTTGTTCAGAGCTTTGTGTCAGTGGCAATGTAATACTCAGAATTCCATTTCAGCATCAATTTGAGATTTCAGTTGAATAAGATTGTGTCAGATATCACACTGCAAGTTTGAAATGATCCCCCACCCACAATCCACAGTTCTAATTAGTGAGAACTCTGTTGTACATCCCAGTCATACCAGTATGAGATAAACGAAATGCTTTAGCTTGGCAACTGTGTCAGGTTAAAAATGTCCATCATGGCCTATTGACAAAGTGTTTGAAATCAAGGACACATGTATCTCCAGGCTACAAGACAATACTGAAGTTGTTGTTTGGTGTTGTTTTTTTTATTTTTTTTTATCACAGAGACATGTCAGAAAAAGCAGAAATGTGTTTTCTGAGCCCACGCCAAACATATACACAGGGAACTTTTTAAAGAGATGACTGAGGCAGAGCTGTTGATTTGAAATGGTATCATCTGTCTCCTTGCCAGAACCAGCATGCTTGTTTATCTCACGTCTTGAATCTGTCTAAATGAGACAAATGAAGGCAAGCCCGCTCCAATGAACAAACTAAATGGGAAGAAATGAGCCAGCGTACACTGTTATTCTGAAATACTCATTGTCCGCATTTAGTAGGATAGGAAATGAGCGACTAGAAATCAGGAAATTAGGTATTGTAAAAAAGTTCCAGTTAGTAAGTACAAGGTCTTTTACTGTGATGTCTCTGGTTATAATTAGCAAATATCCCAGACAGATGCCTAAATTAGTACCTAAAACTTCTCACTGCAGCATTATCCACTGTGGCTTAGCGATCAATAAATTGAATCACAGACCTTTTCACCAGGGCATCAATGGCATTTTCACATACATATAAACAGTAAGTCTTTTGATTAAGATTTTTGCTTGGGCTTTTGGTGCCTTCATCTCATATAGAGTAGAGTCTGTCTGCTTACAAGTCTGTCAGACTCACCACCGGCTGTGTACATCTCCAAGACCTTTATGACCTTCATGAAAGGTCTTAATATGTCATCATAGCCTTAATACCAGGCATCTCAAAGGCAATGTGGCTGTCCCATCACCCCAGGGTGTGGCTCAGAAGTCTGCTCACTGTGCATTAGAGAGGGATAGAGTGACAAGGTTCAGCTAAGAACAGTGGGCTCTGAGCGGCACTGCTGATATTAAACAGTATGCTATTTTGTTAAAACTGTTTAATATCAGCAGTGTCTCTGAGAGAGAGAGAGAGAGAGAGAGGGTAATTTGGTGTTAATGGTTAAATTTTAGGACATTTTACAGAAAAAGTGGTGCAATTTTGTACAAATTATAAGGCAGTTGGTTTAGTCGTTAAGTGCACACTCATTTATATTTGGGCTCTTACATAGTCGATCATTTGCAAGAATTCTTAGTTTAAACTCTTTAACAGTTCTTTAACTGACAGAAAATACTTCGTTTGCAATAGTAGTTTTGTACGTCAAACCACATATTAGATATTAGATTATTTCTTAAAAACTCTGTAATGAGCTCATTTCCTAAAAATTAACCTTTAAATACCTGCAAATTACCCCAGGAAATTAGTATAAAATTAAAGGACCTCTAAAATAAAGCGTTGCCAACTTTTTTATGGGTTCATAATGTCCCAATTACTTACTCCACATTTAAAGCTGCATTAAATGGTTTCTGACCACTATGGGACTTAAAGACTTCAAAATGAACTGAAGAACTGAAGAAACCCAAGTCTGAGATGTTAGAAGCTTATCAAGTGTTTATAGATATTTTGTAAGGTCTCTGACACACAAGCGGACTGTCAGCTGTCAGGTGCCATAGGGCAACTCGCCAAGAATTTTTGCACAGAGTCTGGTGGCAGTGTTGGAACTAGTCAGTGGCTCTAATTGTCCCTTTTCGGTGGCCAGCTGATTGAGCATTTTGAATTGATAGCAGAGGCAGCTGGTGAGGGAGAGCTTGGTGTATCAGCACCCTTGGAAAATAATTTTCTATTTACACAACAAGCAGACACAGAACAACATGAGCATCCTGTTGTAGTCTTGTTTCTGGCCACCTGACCGATATCTAATCACTTTTGTTGCTCTGATTTGGTCCACCAACTCTTGAGAAAAATATCTGGTACTTCAGCTTTTGCATGCTCGACTCTAACAGCCAGGGAAGTTAAATTCGGGTGCACTCAGTTTGTCAGACCTGGTTTGCTAGATGTCTACAGTTTTAGATTAAAGAGCTCAACCATAGATTTTGCCTGTGTGTCTTTTTTCATTATGCCTGCAAAAGAACTTGACCTTTTTAATTCACTGTATCAGGCTGTTTATTCTAATATTAGTTTTTATTAAGAGTCCACCTTTTAAAGCTGGCACTGTAACGGTCACTGTGACATGACGCCTCGATAAAAGCTTTTTTAGTTGATGACGACTAAACAGAAACTCTGGCCTTGTCTCACCATCCCTGCTAGCATTTCAGTAGCTCACACCACACAAAAATTTCTATCTGGCACTCCAACTTTATGCTTTTCCCCTATAAAAAGAATAAAAAATTAGCTATTTCCCAATCCATGCTACATACACGCAGTCTATACAGCGTACATAATGTTTTGCAGTGTGCATTGTCACTCTTTTGTAAGTTAAACTTTTAGATATTTCATCTATGCTGGGGTTCTTAAAATCAGCCCCAGGGCTCCAGTGTCTAATTAGCTCATTTTAATATCTCTTACTCATATCCCAATCATAAACCAACCCTCTGCTGGAAAGCAAAAAAGTTGTAATTAAACTATTGAATATCGTGTGTGTGTGTGTGTTAGCAACCTAAGTGTCTCCCACAATTAGCTTATCTCCGTGCAGCCACCAAGCAGAATTCTGTTGCCATGCCGCCACTCAGTCGCACTCAATCATCCTAAGGTCTATAAAAAGATGTGGGTATCCTGGGAGACGTGAATCTTGCCTCAGCTTTTACTCTCACTATTTTTTTTTTCTCCCCATTTCTATCATTTTGTCCTTCTCACTCCTCTCTCTCTCTCTCCCCTTATTCTTACTCCTTACCCCCTTCCCCATCTGTTTTTCTTTTCCTTTGCTTTACCTCCTCTTTCTCAGCCTCCTTCTCCCCTCTCCTCTCCTCTCTTCTCTCTCTTCCAAGAGGTCCCAGCGGTGATGATGAAGGTGCTCAGTATCAGGGGAAATCCTTGCAGGGTGCCTGTAGCCTTCTCTCATTTATCTTCTTGTGCCATAGCTCTGGTTTTGTAGAACACAGCACAGTAACTAACATTCAGTGAGTGAAATACCCTAGATTTTTAGACACTATGATCCAATCTACAGTATCTCTTTTCACGCTGCTCTGCACACTGTGTGCTTCTCTTATATTAGTATGCTGTTTAATGTGTTAGTGCAGTGTATTGCGCATGGCTGAGACCCTATATAGATGTGTATTTCTGCATTAGTTATGTTTTGTTCCCCTGTTAATAAGCCCACCATGTGTTGAAATGTGTGTAAATAAAACATGCACCGAGATTATTACAAAAGGTTGCATCATGAAACTGAATTGGTGTTGTGTGTCAGCTGAGTGAAATAAATTCTCGCTGTTGTCTGCTGTGGAGGGGCAGTTTACCCTGAGTGCAAAGGAAGAAAGGCTTGCAGGCTCTATAGGGAATCAGAGGTTAACACACACACACATACACACACACACACACACACAGTCTTCTCTGTACTTGCCCACCTATGCAAGATACTTCACACATTTCTTTGTACTCAGAGCAGATTCTTTGTTCCATTTGCTCAGGGCTTAGGTGAATTTGTTAGCTGTAAAAGCCCCTGTTTTTTAAGATGAGGCACAAGATGCACTCTGCTGTTTAGTGTTTCCTTGTTTTTCATGTGTGCAAATGCACCACTCTGACAGGGACCGATTAATATAAACGTTTGAATTAAATCCCCTCTAATGTGGTTTATTTTTTTTTGTTTTTTACTTATTCTTAAATGTAAAAAGCAGAAGCTGCTCTCCTTTCACCATTTAACAGTATTTCTCACTTATAGCAGGGAGACAGTCAGGGAATATTTTTTTTCAGTTGCCATGGGAAAGAAAATGGTCTGCTATTACCACAGCTGACTGTACCATCTTTACTGGTTTCTGGTGAGTTATTGTGCAATTCCTCGCTGCCTTACCACTTTCAAAGATGGTATGTTGCACTGCAACAGCAGGCGTTGGAAGAAATAATAATAACTTTACCTGTGATTTCAACCAGCACTGGTGGAAAAATAATCACTCAAACGCTCGGTCCCTAAGGGATGACACTTCCTCCTCTTGCCAGATTTAGTCAGCAGAGCTTGCTGACACTGACTGTGGCACTGGGGTTTCCTAATTACTAGTTTTCAGCAGTTTCAGTCTCTCCCTCCTCCTTGCTCTCTCTGTCTCCCTCTCTATCCTTCTACCTGAGCTGCCTCAGTTATGTGTTTAGATTTTGTTATTCACCGGCTGCCTACAGTGTGAGAAGCAGCAGTGTGCCAGAAAAGATGCATTGCGTATTTATTTGCGTCAGAGGAGGGGGTGGAAAAACATCCACCACATACAGTACCTGCGTATACATGTAGTCTGTCTGTGTCATTGCCATGTTCATGTGTACATGTGTTGATGTCGGTGGTGGGAGTAAGGGGTGGGGATGTCATGGCAACAGCCTTCTCTAGTTGAATCAACTACCACCTGGATAAGGTTGCAGTGATATTCTCTCTCTTGTGCACACACACTTTCTCACTGATGTACAATCACTGGTTATGCTGAGTATGCACAGCCAAGCCGCTGAAGGTCGGGTGTGTGTTTAATTAGATGTATTTGGTGGGACAGTAGCATATCCCTCTGATGAATGAAGAACCGACATGTAGCTAACCTCTCAAGTCTCCAGGGTATATTGGATGAAGGTTTCTTACACCACTGTTTTCTTTTCTCCAGATCCCGCACCTTGCCGAAGGTGTTCGCATCCATGGAGAGAAGGTCACGGAGGCGCTGAGGCCTTTCCATGACCGCATGGAGGCCTGCTTCAAGCAACTGCGGGAGAAGGTGGAGAAACAATATGGGGTAAAGACCCTGGTAAGAGCTTTTATCAATTTGTGACCTTTCTTTTACAGGAAAAGTGCTTTGTAGTGAGCGAGATACATTTTCAGCAGGCTCTAATGGGAGCCATTTCTTTTATTTTGTTTTGCTGACAATTTTAGGAATTTTTTTTTTTTTTTTTTTTTTGATGTGATGTTTCATAACATGTTATTATCATACCTTTTAAGATTTTTTTTTTCAACCTCAGCAGAGATTACTTTGTGTTATCTGAAAATATTCATTCTTCAGTATTTTGAATGGTCGGTGTGTGGGCACAGGACGACATGAGACATTCCAGAGAGAAACAACTTCTGTCATTTCAAATAATTTATAAGAAAAATTATAATTCTTGGTTTGTTATTGGAAACTTGATTTCGAATCGCCTTTTTTCCATATCTATATGTAGAATGTGATTTACTATGCAAAGCTTTTATAATTACAGAAAACTTCTAATAACATCTAAAAAGCACTCTAGTCTTTTCTGACTTTCTCACCAGTTTAGACAGCAGGAAGGTATGGCTGTTAGAATAAGATGCAGATAAAATCGAGACGACCACTAGAACAATAAAACCACGTGGAGGAGGTGTCCATGGTGACATTTAAACTTCTTTTCTTCGTCGTACACCTTCAAAGTAGGTGAAATTGTGCCAGAAATCCCTATTCTGCTAACACACAAACATGGCACACAATATAAAGATATCAGAAAGGAGCTGTGTTCTCTATTTGGATCTATTTTTCTGTGTGACAAAGCGCTGCCAAACTGTTTTAAAACTCAGTGTCTGAACCAGGTATTAAGATGATAAAATCTAGGCAAAGAAACAACATGATTAAACAAATACAAACAAACAACAACAAGGTCATGTTCCACTCAGAACATGTATGTCTGACTTGCGTTTTAGTTTTAGCTGAAGTCAGCTCGTGTGCAGCGGGATGCTGCTGGGGACTACCCTCCCATCTCTCTCCTCCTTTACGGATTTAATTGTTGCTTGGCCATGCTTTTCCCTCAATCTTGCCTGAGGTAATGGGACCCTCGCTCAATTTAAAGGGAGAGGGTGGTGACCTTTCAAACGAGAGAAAAGCCATCACTTTCCAGGGTGTGATAATAAGGTTATCCTATCAGATGTGTGATAGCCCCTTTCTTCGCTTGAAAAGACTCTTTAAATGCAGAGGGGTTCATTGTTAGAGCTACTGTTACCAGATTTTTCTTTCAGCAGGGTCTTTTTATAGAAGCACTGAAAATAATAGTACCACCAGAGTTCTTTATTTTCCCCTCAATTAATGTTGCTGTGTGTGGAGCTCTATATTGTACATAGGCTTAGGGCAAACTGTGGATGACCTTCACTCTTACAGTTTATCTGTCCCTCATAAAATACCAGAGTGCTGAATCATATCCTGACCTGAATATATGTGAGTCTCCTGTAGGATCCCCCCCTTTTGACACATAATAAAATGAGCACTTTTTCAAGTATCATGGTATTGGCAATTCACACTGCTAGAGGACATATACAGTATATATGATGAATAAGGTCTGAAAGCCTTTCCCAAGGACAGAATAGGTTGTGCTGTACTGCTCACCAAAGAAAATATCATTCCTATATTAAATTATTTGTAGAGGTAAAAATGAACTTTGACTATATACTGTGACTATGTTATGATGAATGTAAGCAGCCAAAACCATGGCCCGGAGCTGTTGAAGCCGAAGCAGAAGTGTCTAAAACTTATGCACTACTAAAAATCTCTACATGCTGACTAAAAAATGACTGTATTTATTTTTGAAAGCCCCAAATTCCTTCTCATAGAACAAAATGTTTTTTTTTTTAATTTTATGTCTGAGTAGTTTCAATTTGACCTCTTAATATGTATCTTTGTAGCAATTTTAGACATGCTAATTGCATGGCTCGAAAGATGGAAATGTCAGTCCGCAAGCTTGGTCCAGAAATATATCTGAACTTTTGGATAGAATGCCATAAAATTTGGTACAGGCGTTCATGGTTCCCAGAGAATGGAGCATGATTTTGGCAATCTGGTGCCACCACCAAGTCCCAGTTTGTTTGCATCTGGGTTCAATTGTTAACAAATCGCTCCAAATACTTAACACCGCAAAAGTAGCTAATGTAGGTTATTTAAACAGTTTGACTACAAGGGTAGCAGTGGGGGCAACCATGTGTGAACACTCCCAAGTTAGAATAACAGGAGGTTTCCTTGTTCTTCTTCTGCCAACATTATGTGAATACAAGATACTTTGCGAATGTTAGCATGCTAACAAGCTAAACTCAGATGGTAACACTGGTTATTGGTTAAACATTACTACTGCCTGTAGACTTAGTTGTTTAAAAAATCATTCTTCCATTTAGGAGATATCCAAGCTTAAAGAGAAGTATTTTGAAGGGCGTGTTTGCTTGATTGACAGGAACCTCAGCCTATTATAATGCACTGCCCATCCATCTTCAGCCTCACCGTGGCCTCAATCAATTCAAGTACTTATGAGTGATGTGACAGGGGGCTGCAGTCTATGAATAAAGTATATATGAGAATGTGTACTCTGTGATTGTTTTTCACAGTACTCTGAGCACAAGTACCTGAACCTTAAGTAAAAATTCAAGAGATTTTCAAAGCATCAGAGTGTCTTAAGCTGAACTCTTTTTTTTTTTTTTTTTTTTTTTGAATGTTTCTGTTTTTCTTTCAGCCGGCAGCAGATGAACGGCGGGGGCCTCGTCCTCACTCTATGGTGCGCTCCTTTACCATGCCTTCCTCCCAGAGGCCGCTGTCAGTGGCTTCAGTCACCTCCATTTCCTCTGACAACTCCCCCTCCAGGCCTGGCTCAGATGGGTAACATGTGGTTCACAATTCTTCAGGGCATAAAATGTCATACGTCTTCCTTGGCTTTTAGTTATTATATATGAGCAGTTTAGAAAAAAAAATTGGATTATTGTCTCCATTGTCTCCCTAATGATCCCTGTTGTTAGATAAGTTGGTAGATGCTAGGTGCTTATGGAGGGATACCTCAGCATCTTCTTTGGCGTGAGTCAGTATGTAACACCACATTCAAGGCTTATTTAAGGCTGCATTAAAATTAAGTAAGTATATAAGTGTGAGAGTGCAGTCCAACATTGTCCTGCGTACTACTAAGCCTGTAAATGATTGATAAAGCTCCTTCAGGGTCAGAGACTAGGAAGGAGAAGAACATAGTTTGATTGGCTATTATCATACTATCTTTTATTCAGTTTTGCCCTGGAGCCCCTCCTGCCAAAGAAGCTGCACACCAAGTCTCAGGACAAGCTGGACCGGGATGAGCCCGAGAGGGAGCGCAAAGAGAAAAAGAAAGAGAAGAGGAACAGTAAGCACCAGGAGATCTTTGACAAAGAGATGAAGACTACGGAGATCCCGCTGCAGCCCGCTGAAGCTGTTATACTTTCAGAGACGGTATTGAAAAAGTGACCTCTTTAAGGAAATTGTTCTCTTATGTTTTACTCTTCTTTTCTCCGTCCAATAGTAACTCTGCACTCTTCCTTTCCTTTCATTTATTTAATTAATTGATTAAACTTATTTTCCTGTGACATTCTGTACTCTCCTTTCTTCTCTCTCTCATACTTTATCCTACACAAGTCCAATGGAATTTGTTGTGAACATTCATGATTCACAGAGAGGAAATTAGAGGAGATGTTAAATGCAGAAAAGTGAGACAATGTAATTTGTGCACAAATACAGTATTGCAACAGGTTTCAAGTTTGGTGCTCTCCCTCAGGCAGCATCATGATGCTGCTTGCATCTTGGTGTTATCACTGATATGTTAAGGAAACCTTTTTCCACTGTTTCACGTGGATTCCTGGATATTCATGGTTCCTCAGGATGTTGGTGACCACTGACCACCAGCACATTTATGCTCTCAAAAAGCTAAATCCTCTCTATTTCTGACCTTCCAAGAGCCTCTCTGTTGCATGTCACAGTGAAGTTTTTAAGTTTGTAGACAAAATAACTAACAGCAAGATTACTGAGGAATCTGTTGTGCATATTCATGATCCTCAGAGGATACACACTGTTGAGCAAAGGAAGACCTCTGTTGAATTTGGTGCTTTGTAGTGACTAGCTGAAATCAGATTTTGACTTTTTAAGTCCCCATAGCATCAAGTCTCTAAGAAAAGTTAGGAACATTGTATCTCAAGCATAGTCTTTAGAATTTCAGTCTTTCACTTTGTCTTTATTTATTTTCTTCTACTTCCTCCTCTATATTTCACACGGCTCACATTTCTACCACTCCACAGCTCCCCCCAGTTGTCTTCCAACATTTTGTTTTATCTTCCCCCGTCTCTCTGCTGTGCTCATGTACCTCTTCACCACACTGTGTCCATTACAGCGGGGAGGTGTCACTGTGTTCTGCATGCCCAGTGGGAGTGCTCTCTGACTTTACATCATTAAAGATAAGGGTAGGAATGGGATCCAAAGGAAGCCCCTGGCAGTGGTGGAGCCGTCTGGCTTGTGATTGGGGAGCCTCCTGCCTCAGGGGTCAAGGATAGGGCACCAAGGGGTCCCTGGTAGTTGCCAAGCAGTGGAAGGATATAGTAGTTTCAGCTGAGGTTTTAATCAGGAGCACCAAAATAAAGAAATAGCTTTTTCACTCACTATACAAATTGCAGCTTTCTGTTTTTATGTCCGGGAAAAAAAACATCCCTGAATGAAGTGTGCTGTTATTTTCAGTGTTTCCCTCGTGGCTGAATGTTTGAGTTTGGCCAATTACAAAGTTGTTTGTTAATGTAGTCTACAGTGTGGAATAGCCCTGAGGACATATCTTTTCATATTCAAATTCCAGCCATAATAAAGCTTGGAGAATGCAGTCTTGCATGCAAACAATTATTTGTAACCACAAATAAGATATTGCAACCCAACGAGCACATTTATCTAAATGGTGTCTCCTTCAGGAATACAAATAGCCAACTTAATATGCATGTAGATACACACGCAACAGTCCCGAAGGAGATGTGAAACTAATTTTCTCCTTTAAATGATCTTTTATTGATCTTCTGTTATATTTCATCATAGACTCAACTCATTTGCCACATAGTAAACTCTGTTCTCAGTACTCTTTTTATTGACTTGGTTTTAATTTGGCACTCGGTAATGACTCAATCCCTGAAAGCAGTTTTTGTTTGCTTGTTTGTTCACGACAGATCAGTCCCCTGCGGCCTCAGAGACCGAGGAGTCAAGTTCTCAACCAGCTGGGCGGAGACCGTCGGCTCTCCGTGTCCCCCGGGCCCCCTTCCTCTTCTTCCAACTCCTCTTCCTCACCGGGACCTCCACCCATCACACCCAGGAGCAAACCCTCCTTTAGCCTGCACACTGTTTCCAGTGAGAGCAATCTTATTTTACTCTCACTCCAATTCAAACACTTCAAACACACTCAAAGGATCTTTGGATTGGAGCTTCCACAATCTCTTAAGGCCCTCTCTGCCTCCCTCTGACTTTGTTTTACTTCTTGCATCACTGTTACCACATTCATTGGTACATGTGATGACGCCCAGTTAAATCTAAATCAGAGCACTATGTGTTTTATTAGCTTCACCTCTTTAAATGGCCATGCAAACATAACTGTCAGCACCCCGGATTTACTTCTAAATTTGTCTCTTTGTCACTTTGCTAGCTGCTAACACCAAGATCACACATCACGGGCTCAATGTGTTAACTCGCTCATCCAGGGTCTGCTATGGCTGCTTCAAAAATTTGAATCTTTGCGTCGTGATGTACAGTAGCACTATTTTAAATTCATATGCAACGCTTGTTCTATTAAAAGTAAAACATTTCCCAAACGTGAGATGCAGAGATGCAATTAATTACTCAGCTGTTTCACTGCAGTATCTTTAAGTCACAGGATTCTTGTATAACATCTGCAGTTTGTAGCAACTCAATGCACTATGGATTAAAGGAGCACTCCATCAACTTAGAATTGCCCTTCTATAAAGTTGTAGAACTTGCGAGAGACGTGTGTTTAAAAAAAAAAAAAAAGGAATGGTCACATCAATGTAGCAGAGGCAGATATAACCTGACTTTTAGATGATTGTATTGGCCAAGCTCCAAAAACAGCGGATGCTACGCTTCCTATAGTAAAACTCTAAAATCAGTGCAACTAAAGCTTCTTTTCATTAGATCCTCCCTGTCTCCAAGCCAAGATAACCCTAATGACATCATCAGGGTTGAGCATAAAAGTTCATGCTTGATCTTGAAAATAATAATTTTGTCTTAAGATCCACTTAATAGCTTTTTGGTAGGTTCGCCAGAGCACCAGATTTTATTATACAACTAAGTAGTAACCCCCAAGACTGCTGAACTTATCTTGATGTGAAATCAGTGAAGTTCCCCCTAAGTGTGCGTAGGAGTTTTTCTCTCTTATATTTTTCTTTTACCTATTGTTTTTGTTGTTTTGTTTCTTTAAAACATACAACTAGTCTTAATGATTGAGATTTCCCAGAAAAAGTGCATGTGATGGGTCCCTAGCCATACTGTTTAAGAAACACTTATGTAGTTTGATGATGAATGTGAGCTGATGAGCGCCCTCTTGCACAGATCTGGAGCTGAACGGGATGGGATGCTCTGACAAAGGTGAAACCCCTCCTCCGCTGCCTGTGAAAGGCAGCACGGCTGATTACGGCAACCTGCTAGATAATCAAGACTTGACGAGTCCCTCGACGCCTCCACCACCCCCGCCACATCAAAGGGTAAGTGTTTTAATTAGGGCTGAGAGGAGCTCCTTAATGATGCATGGCACTTATAATGAAACGAGAGGCCACTACACACACTTGACATTCGGGTCAACCTCCACTATCCCTTAACCCTGTTCGAGCTGCGCTAATGTGCGTACATTCATGTCTGTGCATGCGCACGCGTGTTTTACACTGCATTTATGCGTCATTTTTGTAATGTGTGTCACAGAAGAGTGTAGGCATCAGTCAGTTAGCAGCAAGGGCCTACACCCGCCTGTCCACCCCGCTGTTATTTATACTCGTTCCCCTCAGCCGGCCCGGCACTCAGACGTGATTGATTGGATGATTACTTTACCTCTCACATCCATCAGGAGCTCTCCCGCTGTTAATCAGTGGCTCGCCTCTCCACACTGACCGACGTCTATGCTAGCCATCCTCTCGCCTCGCCACTCCGTTAACTAATCTTATTTATCCTCTGTCACGGCGCGTGGACAGGTAGTAAAACGGAGCCTCTGCACACAGTGTGGCAGCAGGCTGACAGTAATGTAGTGAGAGCAGCTGTTCAGAGGCTGAGTGACAGCCACTCTTCATTTACAGTCCTTGATGGAGGCAGAGGTGAGGTCATTCACAAGCATTACTCCTTGTCTGTTGTCTTTGTGGTGAGAGATTTAGGTAGGGCATGCAGGTGGATGAAAAACCTCATGTTAGACATTTTCTATCTGGATTGAATAATTACTTAAGTCAAGATACTAGAATCCTCATTTTCCTTCTACCTGTGATAACAAGATGTTCAGCTAATATTGTCTATAGGCCCCATAGTTCCTTAACTGATCATGATCAAATACAACATGTTTCCCTGCGGTATAACTGATGTAAACAGTATTAGAGGACATGAATAAGTTAAATTCATGTGTCTAGTGTTCAGGCCAGGATCAGGCCAGAACGTGGCCAGTGTGTCACCAAGTTTCGCGTCAGACTTCTAATGAGGGCCAGACAGAAAGACAAGCCAGTCAGAATTGCTTAGTTTGACAATGCTCGCAGCGTTGCTCCATGAAGCCATTGTTGTTGATATTCTTCATTCAAAAGGTCTGTCTCTGGTCCTTCCTGCCCAGTCCACTCTGCACACATATGCAGATTTCAAGTTCTTGGCTGTGTCACAGCAGGAATTTAAGGCACCATGGTCCCCTTATGTGACAGAATAACCATCTGAAAAGACACAAATGTTGTGTTGTATTAAAAAACCCGCCATTTGAAATTGAATTTTGGTGATAGGGCAACCCTTATGTTGACATTTTGACTTGCGATAAAGTTGTCTTTACTTGTCAAAACTGAGATTTCAAGGTGACTGTTTTGTTTGCAGCACGTACCACCTCCCTTGCCTAGCAAGACCCCTCCTCCACCTCCTCCCAAGACCACCAGGAAACAGGCCTCCATCGATTCAGGAATTGTACAGTGAACAAAGACGCTGACAGTAGGACCAAACAACACACTGACAACGCAACAAAAACGACATCAACAGTAACCACTTTCCCCTGAAAAGTGGTTGTTTTTACCCACACATTCCTCGCTCCCTGTCCCAGCTTGACAAGATGAATACCTCACTGCGGCCCGCCCCCTCTTATCATCTTTTTTTTTTTTTTTTTTTTTTTTTTTTTTTTTCCATTTTTGTTTTGCCTTCAGTTTGAAGATGATGCAGTCTGCAACAGGGAGCATGTTGCACAGATGAGTAGTCACTGAATTTGTAGATGCTGTCTATGACAGACCATGCCACTTCAAGACTTGACATGACATGAGATTGTGTTCAGACAGATAAGCTTGGACCAACAGCTTTCCAATATTCACCCACTCTTCAAGTATATGACAGCATATAGCTCATTAAAACATAAATCCTCTCTCTTTTATTCATACTCCCACTATGTACAGAGGTTTGTATATATGATTTTATTTTATTTCGTTTCAGGTTTTTGTATGTGATTTGATCATGACTCTTTTTGTATTAACGTATCATTAGATTAAGTGGCATTTATATGAAACAAAAAAGGGCTTGTAGGTTTTGAATTGACAGGGACTTTAAAGAGTTGGTATGTAAAAGCCTATCGTGGATTTTATTGGTAAAAGTTTGGAGTGCACATACAACTAACTCCTACCACATTATCATTGTTCAGACCTTGTCCTAGATTGCTGTAACCTTGGATTTCAATAATATTGACTGTTCCCAATTCACTACTGACATGACTTCTGAATAAACTTTCAAATGTATGTATTTTTAAAAAAAAAAAAAAAAAAAGAAAAAAGATGTCTGCCTCATTATTTTGTCTACAGCGAGAGGTGCTGAAAATAGATGTGAGTGTTTTGCACAGTTCTGAAATCCAAAACAAACAGGCAATCTGTACGTATTTCCTCGTTTCAACTAAACACCGAGCAACAAAGCTTTCTTGCCTGCTTGATTGACAGCCATCACAACACTGCCACTTCATTATCAACACACACAAGAGCTTTATACGTGTTGGGACATGTTGCGCTACGAAATGACTTCTATATAGGCTAATGCAATATAATTTACATAATGTGTTCGCTCACCAAGTGATCATTTCTGTTTTCAAAGCTGAAACTGGAATGTGTCCCATATTTGACAAACAGTCGAACAGCGTACATGAACCAACAAACCTCAGGTGCCAGCTTTGTCATTCAATCCTGAATTCTTTGATGGAAACTGCTGAAGGTCATACTAAAATTTGTTCAAAACTGCTGCAGTGTAATAACTCACCATGCGAATATATTTGATCAATTTTTTTTTCATGTTTCTTTGTTGCTGTTTGAAAAATTACAGATTGGGCATCATGGGACTCCCATCCCAGACAGACAGCAGGCCAATGAGATTTCCTCAACAACCTCCTATGCTTGATGGATTTAATGTATTTTGACAAATTAGTGATTGGAGTTGAACCCTTAATGATCAGTCTATAATTATCTGTTGTGCAGCAGCTTTAAACTGAATTACACTTTAATTAGTTTGTGCATCACTTTGGGTGTCAGAGGAATAACTTGACTAAAGCCCAGTGACTGTAATCATTTTGGCATAGACAGCATTTTAAGCATACAACTTTTAGGAAATATAGTCTTTAATAATGTAATGTCCTTCTATACTGTATTTTGAAAGTGGTTGTTATACATATATATACTTATGAGTTGTATTATTTGGGATAAAATCTTGTGCTTTTCACCAGTCTTCTTCCTGCACATATTAAGACAATGGTCAGTTGACCTTCTCACACTGTATTTCATAAAGTCTCACAGTTTATCATGATCAGTTGATCATATATTTAATTTTTCCCAGGTTCCAGCTGTGCTCCGGTAGCTCAGAGCTATTTTACAATTGTTCAGTTTAACCTTTAACTAGTTCTGTCATTTCATCACAGCCTACACATTTCGTTAATGTATTTACAGACCCCCCTTGTCTGTACCATAAAACTAGCTTGTGGGGCCTTTTTGAAGTGTTTGCCCCAGGTGGCTCATATTCCTCTGCTCTGCTATTCTGCTGACACTTTGTGAGTGGGTGTCTGCCTGAGGAGAAATCCTCAAACTGTAGCATCTGTTGTTTGAAGGTTCTTTTTTTTAAAAAAAAAAAAAAAAACATCTAAAGAAAGTTGAGGTTTATAAAGCTCTCATCCCAATTAAAAACACTCAATGACATCTTTTTCCCTTGGAGTTTTATTTGGGAAAAGCAATTATAAGAGAGCATTTATAATATCTCATGGGTGGTTTTAACTTATTTGGTAAGGCTATAGAATATCCAATTGGTACACTGATAATACACTCACTATCAAACGCATTAAAAACATGCTGCAGAACCAATGTTCCTAGGGACTCAAATTCATCAGAAAGGTGGTACGGCTTTAAAAAGTAATTCTATAGATTATAAAATGATACTCATCTGTGATACTCTACTTCCCTTCATGCTTCCCGTACCAGTCACCCAAGCTCCCTCTTTCCTCATGTGTAGATAGTCAAATTGTAAAATCCATTATAATCCCGGTGAGACCCCGATCATTGTTGCACACATGGTACCACTGCTGGAAACAAGGTGCGGTACATGCACTATAGGACTTTGATTTGACCATGTAGTATCTGTCTAGATGATAAATTGCTCTCTAAACACAGAATGAAATGGAGTAAGTAATATTCAATAAAAATGCAAGTTATACTATCATACCAATGTTGTTTTCTCTCATGTTTTCCTTCTTTCCTCGTTCCTTTCTTCCAGTTCCTCTCAAGACAAAGCTATCCGCCTCTCTCTAAGGACCATTACCCTTGCTTCAGTGCAGTACCATATAGTGCTTACAATAATAAAAACATGATGGTGTTCATTAAGGCCTTTTGTTCGGTGCTAATGCATGTTCGACCCACTACATAGTAACTTGAATGTCAAACTGTTGGAATTTATGTCTTTGACTGATTCTAAGTAAAAAGCTAAAGCTAGTGCATTAGCTGCTGCATGAGGGAAATGAATAATGGCCACTAATTTAACAACTATTCACAAACACTGATCAGTGGCCACAAGCCAATGTAGAGTCTTTTAGTTTTCGCTGCTAAACAACTGATTAAAATGATTAAAGTATATATTTTCTACATGTTGTGGCTATAAAAAGTATTCACCTTCCCTTTTGACCTTTTGTTGACTATTATGCGATATTGAATCGTATCAGATGTAAGTAGGATTTTATTTTTTGGCACTAACTAAATGGAAAACATTAATGTCAAAATATAACCAAATCTCTATAAAATGATCTCCAATATAGCAAATTGAAACTGAGTACAAATAGAAAAACCCAAAAATAATTGATTGACCTTTTTCACAAGAGACATTTTGACTTGGAACCTGCAAGACAAGTGGTATGTAGGAGAAGATTTATTTTCCAGCAAGACAAGGACCCCAAACAAAAAGCCAAAGCTATACAGGAATGGCTCCAAAGCATAAACTTAATTTGTCTAGCACTTTCCCCTCAGGAAAAAGACTGAGATTCATAAAAACTTCCACCAGCAGACACAGGGACAGTGTCTTCTTTCCAGAAGCTGTTGCCTTATTAAATAGCTGAACTGTGCTGTTATCAAACTGGACTTTACATTGTACATTGCATTCAACCTCCACTGTTACATAATTTAATTACTTATTGCACATGTCACATTTAATTTTTGCACTTGTCACCTCCATATATTTCATTCACTTCATTTAATTGTCCATAGCACAGTCCATATTTCCTTTGTGCAGTCGATATTTCATTTCAAGTTTTATAGCCCATTTTAAAACTATTATTCCATTCTGTAAGCAGATTGTAAACTTTAAATTCAATTTTAGTACTACTTGGTTTATTTCATTATTATTATTACCTTACTCTTGTTCTATTTCTATCATTTTATGTTGCATTTATGGGAGCAAATGCCAAGACACATTCTTTGTTTGCTTGCATAATTGGCTGATAAATAGATTCACATTCTTCTCAGTTTAGTCGCAGTAAAGTAGAGATAAACTGTAAATTATGCTAAAATAACGGGACAAGACAATAAAATATAAACATAGAAAAAACACCATAAAATAGAAAAATTTCTTAAAATCAGGGTACAACAGAGTTTAAAATTATAACTTAACAGAGTTTGACTAGTTTTGTAAAAAAAAAAAAAAAAAAAAAAAAAAAAAAAGAGTGGGGGATAAATTGCAGCATCCAGATGTACAAAGCTGATATAGATCTACAATATATACACAGACTCAAGGCAGCAGTTGCTGCCAAATGTACTATTACTAAATATTGACTTCAGAGTGGTGAATACTTATCAGTTGCTTAGCCTTTTGTATTTGTGCTTAATTTAGATTTTTTTTACAGATTTGTTTTCATGCGGGCATTAAAAAGTTTTTGGGTGATGAGCATCAAAGCTTCATTACATCTACTCTGATTTAAAGTTGTAAAACAATCAAACTTGAAGAAGTCCAGAGGGGAGGTGAAGACTTTTTTTTTTTTTTTTATAGTCACCATTACCTGCTTATTGCATTGCGATGATAAGTTCATTCTCTCCAAACTGTGAGGTGGGAATAAAAAGTTTCACCAATGTCGTAATTCACTTATCAAGAATACCCAGTGCACACTCAATATCTAGCCTCGCAATTGAAAAGGGATAAAGGGTGAAGCATTTCAGCACTGGTAATATTACATAGTTAACTGGCAGCTATTTCAATAGGCTCTGTGATTTGTGCGCAGGCATTATACTTCACCCTCTCTCTCCTCAAAGCATAGGGAAATGCATCACTTAATTGAGAGGATTTCCAGAGGCTTTGTGGGGTGGGGTGGGCGGTTGAGGGGGAGGGTGGGGGGGTGGGAGGCGACTGTGAACTAGCTGCTCTCTCCAGGAGAAATGTATTTACAATGCACTCTATCCCCATCTCATTTGTCATTTCAGCCTGGAATAATGTGTATATTTTCCTTCTCTCTTGACACACTTTAATTTACTGGGAGGCTGCAAATGTGCATGCTTCTCTTTAAATGTCTCCTTCACATAATGAAAGAGGACAATATTTCCATATATCAACAGCTGTGCATAAACTCAATCACAACTGACTGTGGGTTTTATGGCTTTTTTTTTTTTTTTCCAAATGAAGACTCGCTACAAGTACGCAGTAATGGATGTGGTTAGAGGTTGCTATTATACTGTTAATATGGCCAAAACTGTCATAAAATGTATAGATTTTCAGGACTTATGTTAGCTGTTCTGGAGCTGGGGTTATTGTCTGTTGGTTATTGTCTGCTCACAGTCATTTCTGAAGACTAAAGAGTCATGCTCAAGGCTCTGTGAGGCTGTACTCAGGCACAGTGGTGCTTTGAACTGAATGCTAACATGCTAATGTGAAGAAGGTATAATGTTTACTATGTTCATGATCTTAGTTTAGCATGCTAGCATGTTGACAATCAGCTCTAAACACAAAATCCAGCTGAGGCTGATGGGAATGTCATTAGTTTTGCAGGTATTTGGTCATAAACAACGGACAAATTGAAATTTTGATCTGTGTGATGGCCCTTGATGAAAAATTAAAGAATCACTAAAGTGATTGAGTGAGTGAGAACCAGATTTCATGGCAATCCGTCCGATTATTGTTGAGAAATTTCACTCAAAACCCACAAATGTCAACCTTCTGGTGGCACAAGAGAAAGTGGGGGGATCAACAAACACAGTAAGATATATACTTTGAGGATCATGAATGTCTGTACAAAATCTCATGACAATCCATTCAATTGTTGAAATGTTTCAGTCTTGACCAAAGACCAAAGAAAGACTGACATTGCCATCCATAAAGCCATGCAGCTACCATGGCTAAAAATTTCAGGGTGGATAGAGGTCTGGTATGATGAAGGCAGCAGCTGTTTGATGCAAATTTTAAACTTTCTGGTGGCATAAATCACTCACCATGTAAATATAATGTCCTGCATTCCAGTCCAGCTTAAAAAAACATTATATGCCACCCCCTTCTCCTCACCCTCTTATTTGTTGATGCAACAACAACAATCTAAAAGGAAGACAATGCCTAATATTATTATTAGTAATCTAATATAAATTATATTAAGCTTAAAAGTAACATTTCCATCCTAAACCTGAATAGAAATGAAAAAAAATTGCATATACATCACCGGTTATCATCTAAATGTACAGCTGCCTGTAGCTTCTTGTAAACAAACACGTAGCTTCACCAGCAGTCAATAAATGTCAACATGACAGTGGAGTGTTGTGTGTAGCTGTCACTGATAGTGTCATGCAGGAACCATAAGGCCCCTTTCTATCTCATCAGAGTTGTCACTGAATGGTTCAGTAAACTGACTGAATGAATTGTGCTCAATGACAGAGTAAACATCACTTGTGCGGAGAGAACAAGGCTCGTGTTATTTTACTCTTTTGTGTGAGCATCTGCAATGCTCTCTGCAAAAATGAAACTAAACATTGTCATCGGGTCAATTCAACTGCTCGTCTTAGTTTACTAAAGAGTGTTTATTGAATTTCTTTAAAAAAACATAATAGTAGATGAATCACTGAGGACATGACACTGTAGAATGATTTTAATTTTGGTCTCAAAAGCAAGGCGAAGCTCGTAGTAATGGTACAAGTAGTTGCATTTCTCTGCTATGAGAGCTAAATTAGTCTATCAATAGAAAATCATCAGCTTTGATAATCATTTTGAGAATTCATTAATCATATAAATACTTTTTCAAGTAAAAATGCCAAACGTGATGCTCCCAGATTCTCAAATGTGAAATTAGATACTTTTCCTTGTCTTACATTATAATCAATTGATTGATAAATTGATTTGTGTTTTATCTTCTGGTTTTAGACCCTTGATCAGGCAACACAATCAATTTGAATGTTACTGGGTTTGGGGGAATTGTGGTGGGCATTTTCTACTCTAATGATTAATTGATAAATAAAGTAATATTCATCAGACTATTCAACAAGACCCTAAAAGACCAAGGCCCCAAGATTAGATGACCCATCGTAGCTGATATTGCACTTCAGTGGTGCAAATTCATAATAAAATTTGCAATCAACCAAATTATTTAGAACTGGTTATTGGTATGGAGTGAACTTTGGGCTTCAGGGGTTCTGGGCCCGGGGGAAGTCTCCCGCTTTGCCTGGTTGGCAGCCCAGTCTTGCATTTGATGACATCATCCTGGACTTTAGGAAATTCTCCACTGTTTTGTGGTAAAAACATTCTTTAGCTGCAGCCCTACACTAATCCTAAATGTGTTTCAGTAATTAGTGAGTGAAATTTCAAATATGTCTTTTCACTGTTACAGCAAACTGCCCTTTGCACTTGTTTTTAATGTGTGGACAGAGCTTAGAGTAAACACCTGCACCGGTAGTTGTGAGCCAAGCTTTTTGATTGAACACTTTAATGCTGTTTTTCTGTACTGCCTCCAACTTTACGCACTCCAGACAGACACTCCATCACTCTCTTATCAAGAGCGGCTGTCACAAGCGGCTCTTATAAGCACAGTCAACACTACACTACAAACCACAAGAGAACTGTTAGCATTTTTAAATCTGAATCTGTTACTGTGGATGTTACTTTCTGCTGCATTCAGCACTAAATACAAAATGTACATTCTGTACACAAGCTCATTATGTTGAGGGAGAGAGCCAAGTGGTGGTGATCTATATTAGCTGAGGCTATTATGAAGCACTGGGTTTTCCCAGGCAGTCAGTGAGACGTGTTGCTAGGAAACATACCTAGAGATCGGGGGTGGAGAACTGGTTTGATGAGGAAGCAGAGTTCCCTGCTACTTTCAGCCTCACATGGAAATAACTAAAAAAAAAAGTGCCATAGGCATGCTGTCCTAGTAAAAGAATATTGATTTAAACCAGTTAATTAAATCTTTGTAATTTGGTCTTTTTGATCTCATGTCCACATTTTTAACCCCTTCATAAGGATTTCTAGTGTATGTATAGAGCAAACTAAGAGTCTACTGAGAGCAAGAGGCTGTTATCACAACTGTTAAACTGCAAATTATGATTAATTATAATACAAATCCCTGCTTGCATTTGACATATAATCCACTAGCTTTTAGTTGACCTGTTCAGAGCAGAATATGTTTAGTATTATAATAACATTGGGCACAATGCTAAAGCAGTGAGGTAAACAATGAAGAAAATTGTTTTGGTTTTTTTGTATAATTGTAAAGGTATTAAAGGCCCAAAATGGTGCGCGTTCAGACTGCTAGCTTCCAGCCAGTGGTACATTTTTTTTTAAATCACTTTCACTTTAAATCCTAAACCTTCTGTATTTCTCAAATTCTGTGTGATTAAAATCAATACACTGATCAGATTCTGATATATTTACCTCTCAGAAAGCTGCACAGCGTGGTTGATAGATGGATGTTGTAAAGATATTGGTTTATTGAGTAATGCTGAAAGTAAATGTCTAAAGCAATGCTGCCCTCATCTGGGTAATAATGTTAGTGCAGCCTGTCTGCCACATCACACTGCCTAAGTAATTACCAAAGTGAACTAAACCTTTGGCTTGTGTGTACATGAGGTCAAATTAAGTCTTGACACCAGCAGCACCCTACTACATCAAATCATGTCCACCGTGTCTTTACACTAATGAGTGGAAGCAGCAGATATTTGATGGGCAATAGATCTTATTTCAGGACTTCCCCTCTGCCAACGTTCTGTATTTTAAAGACCACAGTAGGAAACAGAGTATATTTAACCTCTCTGCAGCTGATGGTAAGCCCAGCACAGTGTGATTTTGGCTCTAACAGACCAGTAACATCTGATCTCTCCAAGGATGTAATCAGGAGCAGAGGTGTAAATCTGCCCAGAAGAGCAGAGAATTAAGTTAATGCAACCAGCAGCGGTGAAGCAGAAGGCCCGGCCGGTTGTATTTCTCCCTCAATCAGTCAGTGTGCTGTCTGCTGGGCTGGCTCCTTCGCTCCTGGAGATGGACTGTCAGGGCCAAACTGTAATTGGTCAGAAGGGACCACACAGAGAAGAACATATAATTACCAAGAAGCAGGTTCTCCACCTTGGGCCTTGCAGGTAGACAAATACCTTAAGATATTTATGTCCTGACGATATTTGAGACTTCTGAGCCAAACACTCTCAAAGGAAGCTTAATTTAAAAATCTTTCTGTGATTCAATCACTCTGTTACTCTTCTAAAATTGCATTTGTTGAATATAAATAAATCCTTGTACTTTCAAATGGACTTCTTTATACAGGGATCTTTCATTATACACTTAAAGGTGGGTTTAAAATGTTGTAAATGACTTGCTTAACATTCATTTAAATCATAGAAAGTTTAATAAGAAAAGCAAGTTTTTCAAAAAAACCCTTTCAACTCCTGAAATAGAGGTATGAAAACATGCCAAATAGAGATCCTTTTATAAATGTTTCTTGTAGTTGATATACCTTTGCCATTGAGTCTAGAAATAAAGGATGCTCCAAGGCCAGACAGCGACTCTGTCTGACAAGTTTTAGATCACAACACTTCAAGTGTTTTTAATCTCCTACACAGTCAGAGCTGCTGAGGAGTTAAGTTTCTGCAAAGCATTCAACAGGACCAGCTTTTTTTTTTTTTTTTACACATCACCTTGCATAAAGGCTATATTTTAATTAGCACTCAAAGTGTGTTCTGCTTTGTTCCTCCACTTGGGGGGAGACTCAGAGAGGGGACAAGCCCCTGGCTACACTAAGGGATCATTTTGTTTACACAGTCAAAATTAATGACTTTATCTGGGCTCTCTCATGATTTTATTGGCCTTAAGTGCATCTAATAGTCTGGTAATTACTTCAAAGCAATAAACAGTTAACAGATGTCTAACTTACATGGCCACATGGTTAAAGCCAAGGATGTTTGCAGAAAACAAGCCTTGTTAACTCTCAGGGTCTTTGTTGATTCCAGAGGGTGTGAGCTGTAATCCCAGCAGTAAAATGTGCTGACACATACTGAATGGAGAAGTAGCAGAGTGGTTGATTCTCCCATCACCTGCAGCAGGCAGAGGTTTCTCTGCCTGAAGGAGCCGGCGATGGCTCTGCTCTGTCTTCCTGACCCCGCCGTGATTGACTTGATCTCCCAAAGAAAAGCTCCCGTGACCTCAAAAAGCTGGAGGAAACGGGATGAAGACAGACATGGCAGAGCAACAATAGGCACTAACCCGCCTCCTGCACACACACACACACACACACACATACACACATACACAGCATGTTTGAATTATTACTTTACAATGACACGGGGGCTTGAGGTTGCCATGTCTGGCCACATTTGACATCTCTTAACTTAATCTGAGAGGAAAATAGATGCTGAAACTTGTGATTGATGGCTGCTTCAACACAGCCAGTATTTGTTGGTGGAAGACACTTTGTTTTCTGTCATTTCTGTTTATTTGTAATTGATCCCAGTGCGAAAAAAGTGGGGTAAGAATGAATGAAAATGGAAAAAGCAAAATGTGCAGCCTACAGAGATAGATAACATATTAAATTTAAAAGTTATAATGGATCTCAGAAACACAGTATTTATAAATATTAGAGTTACAGTCTGTGGGGGATCATTGTAGGCTTTGCTTGCATTGTTCCAGACTAAGATGTCCAGCCAGCAGTCAGCAGTAATTAGCTGTGCTGGGTGTTAGACACCTAACAGGTTGTGTTGTTTTCATGTGGGGGTTAAATGCCACTTCCCCCCGCGGAGTCCACTGCTTGCCACTGCTGTACAGCCTGTGGTCGGGACAACACCTAGGAGCCAAACAATTACATCAAGGTCATGGAGAGGAGGAATGTTCTGCCGATTAGCGCAGGAGTGCAGCAGCAGCCTGCAGAGCGCACTCCTCACATGGATGACAACAGACGGAGGCAACTTTAATCATAGATCCCCCCAAAAAATGCACCTTTTGGGTTTGCTTGTGAATTTTGATTGTTTAAGTGAGCCCTAAATACACCATAGAAATTGTTTTAAGCCTATTCATGGAGGGAGGAACAAAGTCTTAGACATGTAGTAGCCATAACAGCATATTTGAAATGGTTGATCACATAATACAGTAGTTCACAGCCATGGGCCTACTGAAATAACTTCCAGACGTGTTGTGACATATAACAAAATGTCAGATGATTACTGCGGAATCACTTCTCGGTACTACAGAGGAGGAAGTGTGTAGTGTTGTGTTGTGAGGTGTGTGTGTACCAGTTAAATTAGAAAAAAACCATTAAAAGCATCTTACAGGGCGCCTCAAAGTATCGATGGGCTGCCTTCCACTTTCAATCGAAACTGGGACCATTTACCTGGTGAATTAGAAACCATTAGCCATGTTGCCCCCCCTCTGACTAAATAAATTAAATTACAATTGAAATAAATCTGTTGGGGCAGATTCTTCATTTATGTGCTAAATCTCCAGCCCTTAAGACTCGATTAATGACAGACCACTAATGTATCCCTATCAGTCCAGTCTACCTACTGTAGTTGTACTATTACTTCTAATTTAACTGTAAACTGAAGCAACACGTTTACATTATTCTAATCTTTCACAGTTATCATAAGATACAATAAAGTTTTATCATTTATCAGGGCAATTAAATTCACTTTTTTCAGAAGTTAAAGGGAGATTAAAAAAAACCTGTTGAACGCGATTGATTTCCTCATTTTTAACACTAGTAAAATCTTCAGTGATCAGTGTGACCGAGTGACATAATTAAAACCTGTTTTTATTAAAAACGCATATTCAGCCTGTTTACGTCGAGAGCCTGCTGCTGCTGCTGCTGGGGGTGTTTTATCCACGAGTCACCTGTTGACACTAAACTTGCGGCGCTTGTGAAGTGTTTATTACAAACGAATTTCTTTTAAGACATGGTGGCTTTTTTACAAACACACGCAGCTCGTCGTTGTTTGGGTTTGACACTGTCCTGCAGAAAGTTCAGCGGGTTCAAACATGCAGACAGGAGCTGTCAAATCCTTGTTTATTGTTCATCGCTGCGCTGACGAAGTTTATTTTTAGGCATAAATCTGTCTGATTTGGATCATGGTTTGTTAAAGTCGAAAAAAAATGGGAAATCTGTTCAACCTTTAAATTTTGATCACTATATTTCAACAACAAAGAACAAAGATCAAGAAAAAAAATCAGCCGACATATATTTGAAAACTATAAAGCGGTCAAATATTTATTCTGACTTCTATAATTTATCAGATTTACATAATCAGTTCTTGTCATACAGTTTTACCTCCACTTTGTACTCCACTTAGTTCTTTTCGGGTTTTGTTTTAAAAGAAATCTAAATATAAGGACTTCGCCACAGCCAACATGAGCCTCAGTGCGTAATTACGCACGAGTAATGATAATCTAGTTATAAATCACTAACGTGCCTTAATGAGAATATACTTTAAACGTGACATGGATTTCAGCTTTGGAGTCAAAGGCAATATCGGTGCTCATTGATAGGGAGATTGGGTCAATACAAATGGGCTGCAGCAAGTCAGAAAAGAGGGGTGTGACCATCCTAAAAGTTTTCTTCAATGGGCTACCTGTAGAGGCTCCGGGCGCTGCGCATAAATACTCCTCCCTCTGAGGATGAGTTCAGTCCTGAGGGAGAGACACAGAGACTAAATTAGGTTTTGGGAATCTGGTTAGGGCGGATTATGAACGCTTTTGGACACCAACCATCTAACCAGCAGACCAGTCCTATTCAGCACCACAGCGCTCAGGAGCTCCTGGACATGGCCGTGTACTGCGACAACTACGGTGTTTACCAGCAGAACCTCCACCACCATCACCCTCAGAGGCCGCCGACGCACCCTTCAAGCTACGGCCTAGGCGAGTACACCTCCCCGTCCACGAACCCCTACCTATGGCTGAACGGACCCAGCATCAATTCCTCTCCATATCTCCCGGGGAATAACGGCACGTCCTACATACAGTCTGGATACGGGTCAAACCAGAGGCAGTTCTTACCACCTCCCACAGGGTTTGGTGGAGCAGATCTGGGATGGTTGTCCATATCCAGCCAGCAGGAGCTCTTCAAGATGGTCAGGCCACCTTACTCCTACTCAGCACTGATAGCGATGGCCATACAGAACGCCCAAGACAAAAAGTTGACGCTCAGTCAGATCTATCAGTATGTTGCTGACAACTTCCCTTTCTACAAGAAGAGCAAAGCTGGATGGCAGAATTCAATCCGCCACAATTTGTCACTGAACGACTGCTTCAAAAAAGTGGCACGGGACGAGGATGACCCTGGTGAGTCTTTGGATTATTTTGCCAAAAAGTTCTGAGTAGAGATAAGTGCTGAATATATATTTTTATTGAATCTGGTTCAAGAATCTGTTATAGGATACTGTTTTGATAAAACTGCTCCTGAGACAAGTTGAATCATTGCAACTCATATTGTCAATTTTAACTCTTTAAGGGGGAAATTGGATTTTAAACATAAAAACTTAAGGAGATGGAGGGAAAAAAACTGAGCTGAAAGTTTGTCATCCATATATTTAATCATTCTTATGTTTCTCATCCAGGTAAGGGGAACTACTGGACGCTGGACCCCAACTGTGAGAAGATGTTCGACAACGGCAACTTCAGGCGGAAGAGAAAAAGGAGAGCTGACATAAACGGAGCTGACAGTACCGCTCTCCCCGTCAAGTCAGAGGACGGTGCGCACAAGCTCTCAGACACCGCCAGCCTGCTGAGCTCCTCCCCGCCTAGCCTGCACGGATCCCCGGCCTCCACGGAGCCAAAGTCGTCGCCGTCTCCTTCCGCGGAGCACAGCCCGTGTTTCAGCAGCTTCGTGTCCAGCGTGAACTCGCTGCTGGCGGGCACTGACGGCTCCAGGGGCGCGGAGCGGGACTTCGGCTCCGGGCATCTCGGGGGATTGTCACAGACCAGAGAGGGCATGTCTGGACTGGGCTCCTACTCGCCCACTTTAATCTCTCCTCTGAACTCTGACACCAACAGAATGAACTATTACACATCTGTACAGAGCCTCTCCAACCATTTTAGTGTTAATAACCTCATATACAGCCGGGAAGGAACAGAGGTGTAGACTGTCTTATCTTTGTCTGTGTTGGGCTGGTTGCAGAAAAAAATAATAATTTATCACTCATTGTTAGCCTTCACAATTCTTAAGTAGCCAACTGTTGTTAGGTATTATTCACTGTCTGGTTTGGTAGCCCTCATTGTAAAACTGTCACTGGAACTGAGCTGCTATTTTTCCCCACAATAATCCTAGAAAGCAGTCCGTGTATTAGAAAATGAATATTCCTGACACTGCTCCATTATGCGCAACAAACATGTTCATTTGTAGAAAATATTACAATTGAAAAAAAAAAAAAACTGCCCACAGAGATCCTTGAACTGATACTTTACTTATTTTTTTGATTTGTTTGGGCCGACTCTCTGTATAAAGGAGGAAGACATCTGTACAGAAATTATTTTCATAAGAAGAAACGTGTCATGTATTTTTTAGAACGAATTGTTTTTTGTGTGTTTTATTTAAACTCACGTCGATGTTTGAATAAAAGTCATTTATTTGAACTCCATGATTATGTGTTATTCTTGTCACTATATGTGGATGAATTCATCATTAACAAAAGTTGATCTACTTTACATTATTTTAGGCTGTTTATCTCCTATCTAGTTCTTGGATGTCAGGTCTATTCTTGATTTTCCTACTTAGTTATGGCTCAACTTTATTTGGTTATGTAGTTATTTTATCATCACTGAATGATATCCCTTCTAAGAGGTTATTTGTAGCTGATAAGAGGGTTTTATAAGCCTCCCTTTAGTGCAAGTTTTCGAGTTAAATCGGCCGTTTCAAGAATTGTAGAGGCCCTGCTGTGCTCTCTGTTTCTCAGCAGCCTTCCAAAAAAATCAGATTAACTTCTCAAACGTTTTGGTATTACAAGAAAGTACCAAATAAACCAGTATAAACGCTTTCGAGCCTGTCAGGAAATCTGAAGTCAAGTGGCTGTAAGCTGTAAAGTGTGTAAGACAGAGACATTTTCCGCTTGTCACTTCCAATAGCCCCATTTCAACAAGCAATCAGACCTTTAACTTCCACGAGGTTCAGAAGTTCAGCTTTTTGTCTGGGCTGGATTTGACTCAGACTGTGCCCGTTTGATGTTGACCTGTTTGCTGGATATTCCACCTGTCTCCATCTATTCCCAAAGTCTGGTCACGCAAAACGCTCGCTGTTTCGTGTGTGTCTGTGTGAATCCCGTTAATGGGATTTGTTTTTTTGTTGTTGTTTTTTTGTATTGGGAACCACTGTGGAAGAGCATCCGCTGAACAATTGACGAGTTGAGAGTTCAACGGCATGTAATGTGCTTTTGTTGTGCTTGTGACCCAGGGGGACGCAACAGAAAGCCTGCTATTTGGCGAGAATATTAAATAGCCCATGCAGTGGAAATGTTCAAGTGATTTAACACCCTGCTCCTGTCTTATTTTCAAACAATATGGATACGCACGGCATCCCGCTCTGTGGTCTGGAATAAAAGAGAAATTAATTGACAAGACGTTCGTGTCCCTTGTTGGAACACAATGGAGGCTGGCAATTCAAGAGATCCCCTCCTGGGCTCAAATGAAAATATTGCCATCTGAAGATCTGGGAACAAATTATCTCCCTCAGGCCACATTTTGAGCTATTATCTATGGAGCAGGGCCACGGATCAGACAAAGAGGATTTTTGTCATACAGGAGCAGGTTCTCACAGTAACACGTTTTCTGTTGAAATCCTCATCACATTCAGTGAACAGAGTATAAAGCCTTTCATAATCAGAGGCCTTTTGGCTCTTATGACTGTCATTTCGTCATACATCAACACAGTTTTAACTATGTATAGTTATATTAACTGTAATTCAATTCAAAGAAATGTTAAACTATTATATTAAGATACTACAGAGGACATCCCCTTGCTTTCCAAGTTCGATTCAGCCCTCTCAGTTCTCAGACTCGTAATGCTCCAGTGCCCTGTGCCTGAAGGGCACATTTACCCGGCCCACATGAATATCAGTCAGGCTACTATGTCTCTGCTCTACCTGCTTGAGGGCCCCTGGCTCCAGGGCTATAGGCCCAGGCCCAGCAGAATACCTGAGCATAAGGATGGCCCCGGTCCACATACATGCCTTGTGGGCTAAACCCATAATGATGGGTTTCAGCCTCAAAGGGTCATCCCTCCAAAGGCGAGGTTGTCTCATAATTGAAGGAGCTGGTTCAGAACTAGATTATTTTAATCCTCTTTCTCTACGGGACTAGATACACCAGCAAGTCATCCGATGCCAACTGTGGAGAGCAGGGATGGGTATTTCTTGAAGGGTGCAACGTCTGCTCCACCTGAAGTGAGTTTTACTGAGATAAAACAGATATATAAAGATAACAGATAACTGAATACATAAATGGAGATGTTGATCTGTTTTTATTAAAAAGAGCAATTCAATATGTCACAGTTAAGAGAGCACAACATTGAAGATGAGCTGTCTGCCGTTCGGATCCTGGAGGCTTGTGTACGGCAGCCAGTGAGTGACATGAGCTGGAGTGATGAATCACTGGTGGATAAAGTTGCACTCAGCAAAGTGAGAAACTTAACTCCCATTAGCTGTTAAGCGAGATCTCCTCAACTGATAAATAAGCAACTAGAACGAAGACTTGCAACCCTTCCTTGCTTTTAAAATGTACTGTGCAGGGGTTTTTTTTTTCTTTACCACATGTTGCAGATTTATTTCTGATGATGCAGAGATGTACAGGTAACTTTAAGATGTGCTTTTTATGACTATTTGTTGGTTTGTAAAGCATTCAGGATTTCAAATAAAAAGATGTATCCAGAGCCTAATAATTTTCCACAGCCCATATAACACTACCTTACAGACGAATCTGAGGGGTAATATGAAAAGGGAGGCTGTCCGTTTGACCCCAGTGAAGAACATGATAGCTTGGCAATAGGGGGGCTGAATCCAGTCTGGATCTACCCTGAAATTTCACATCTGTTTGTAGCAGTCAGTGGGCATTATAGGGATAATTTCTTATATTACAGCTCAATCTCTTGAGGAAGTTAAATATTTAAGAGAACAATATGATGACAGCTTCTGGGGAACCCACTGTATGGCTGGAAGGAGGGGGGCCATCGCTCCTCGCTGCACTTTAAAAGGATTGTGTGTGCAAATGATAGCTGAGGATAATGTCTATCAATTGGCATGACCTGATTCGGTTTCATCATACCCCATCCGAGGCCCATAAAGAGACTAACGTATGGGCCGATAACGGCATGGGATCTTCACTCTGAAGAAGCGGCCATATGGATTATTTTATACAGAACAAGAGCCATCTCAGTGCAAACTGCTCGGTTGTTGAGAGCATGTGAAAAATGTGGAGACACCTCTTACCTCACCACTTGTCACCCTCTTCACTTTGTTTTTTTTTCTTTTATTTGTATTTTAGATTCATTTTATTCAAATAAAGATTCAACTTTGGGTGTTATATGTCAAGAACGTTATATACTTACAAATCAAATCCAGTTTTCTTACCAATCGATTTCTTGTTTTTGTTGTACATACAGTATACTTTTCTTTTTCCATTTTAGCAGGGGAAACAGGTTGTAAACCAGAACCAGGAATTATTGGTGAGCACAGGAAGGGCAGCCACTTCAGAGCCCGTAAGGCTTGCCAGCCGAGGAACCTGCTGAAAGAGTCAAAGAGATACAAGGATTAACGGACTAGAACGAGCCCCAGTAAATCCACAGCCAGGACCTGTCTTCACATCACTCTGTCTGGAAAACCTATCCTCAAAACAATGTAACTTATCCCCACCGCTCACTCTATTGCTGGAATATATTTTGACAAAGTCTTTGTTCTCACATTAGGGAACTGTAGGCAGATCATCCTTTATCCGTGACCTTTGTCATAACAAACCATGGCAGTGGTTTTACACACTGCTGAGAGGCCAGAAAAGAAAGTTCACATCAACCAGGCTGAGGTTTCTAACAAGTTATGGGTCATTCTGATTCATGAGAAGCCAACCTTCTGTGATAAAAAGAAAAGCAAACATCTGAAGAAGATACTGTTAATTCTTTATAAAGGTGATTTTCTCTAATAATCTCAATACACTGACTTAGTCATAAGCTCCTCAAAAAATCCTCAGCCATTCATCACTTACATGAAATTCCAAACCATGACCTTATGAGAACAATATCCAAGGGTTCATGGAACATCAATTTCTATGTGCAGTGCAGCAGAACAAATATCTGAGTAACAGCCAATATGTAATCATTTTAGCTCGGTTCAGAGACCACTTTAAGTCTTGCACATGATAATGGTGCATCTGACCTGTTGGCGCACAATAGAACTCACTACAGTGATTGCTGCAATATGTTGGAGCAGTACTGTAAAAAACAAACTGAAAAAAACAAATCAACACTAAATTTTGAAATGAAAGCAACTGCACGAAATGTTCAGGGAAAAATAGCATGTTTTGTGTGCTGCTGGACGCCTCGGAGTGATACCACCCTGCTAGCAACACCTGTGTGCTGTCATTACCTGCTCTTCACAGACAGGAAGTGGTGACAGATGACAGAGGAAGTAGCTACCCAGAGGGAATCCACTTTACCCGGCGCTGCCTGGACTCTTGGTGGCCAGACGGAAGTGAGGAGATTATTCTGTACTCAGGGGGATCCTCAAAATAGCTACCTCCGTGCCACTTGTCACTCATTGTCAGTAGTTCTAAAGGAAGCTATCTCTCAGTGTGAATGTTACGTGGGATGAAGTTCCTGTTGTCAAAAGACGCAGCCCACCTGGAGCACTTTTGTACTCTTAGACACGTCTTGATCATGTCTTCAGACTTGTAACTGCAGCACAGAAGCAAACAAGAAGGTATTTATGAGTTTCACCTGCTCTCATGAAACATTACTCAGCTTCAGTCCTGTGTGATACTGGTGCATCTGCCCTGAGGAATTCATCGGTTGCCCCCCCCTCACCCCCCCAAAACAACACTCCCCCAGCCTCTAATGAGACCCCCTACCTCCTGCCTCTATTATGAGGGATGCATACCAATAGAGAGACAGGAGAGGGGAGACAGACAGAGCCTCAGAGACCTCTGGAGCCCTCCCTGGCCTAAACCATCAAACGCACCCCTCACAGAGAGTCAAATAATGGGCCTGATCAAGATTTAAGCAAGTTTTCCCCATGTAAGCTGCAGATGATCTATGGCTGAAGGCTCTAAATGATAGCCTTTCAAAAGGGACAGGCATGCCCCCTCCAAATGCTCCTTTTGTGTTTGCCACTAATCCTAGCCTGCACTTCAAGGCCCCAGCTCACTTCTGAGGCAGCTGCTATCATCTTAAAGAGGAGGGAAAGAAAGGCTGCACTTTTAAACTGCTTTAATCAAGAAGATGTAATACTACGATAAGCTGATCACCCCCTTAAGTATTTAATTATGCCTCAGTGTGCTATTAATATTATTATAATTCACTCCTTTCATTCTTCTTTGCAGAGACACATTAACATGCAGACATTTCTACGCAGTATAAAAATAAAAACGAGGCATTGTTCCACCTTTTTTAAATACTTGTTTTTTAAAACTGTGGTTTGATGCATTCATCTCCTAGTGGAACACCAGAACTATTTTAGGAATAGAGAGATATCAGGCTTTGCTTATGCAGCAGCAGCAGCCCAGGAAACAGAAAGGAGATGCTTATTTGCCAGACAAGTGTTCAAACAAACATCAGCGCACAGCAAGTGCTATGTGTTGACTCTGGTATTGGAGTCTATCAACCCCAAACAGCTTGTGTGTCAACTATAAACACAAGACATGCACCCTGTCTAGAGAAGCAGGCTTCCAGGCTCACTGCTGCCGGGAAAGCTCCTCTGAGTCGTGTTCAGTCTGCCGTTGTTGCTCGTGCTGTGTTTCGTGATAAAAAAAACAAGCAAGTGGCGTGTCGCTCTAACTCATTTAACGCAGTCTGTTCCCCTTTGTCATGTGATGGCATTCCAGTGCTGTGACATAATCCAGGATACACATGCACACGTGCACCCGTGCAGGTTTTCATATGTGTGTGTGTGTGTGTGTGTGTGTGTGTGTGTATCCATTCCGCACTGATGCTGACAGCACCGCTGAGAGGCCAACATCATCCGCAGAAGTGTGTTGACATGCCCCCACTTGACAAAGAAGCCTTTTTTTTTATTCGTCATGAGGGAAAATATGTTTTTACAAGCCTTGCCTCATTTTGAATCACAAAGGATAGAGTGAGGAGTCACATCTAAATAATGATGTGGTCCACTAATGTTAGGTCTTGTATGGAGAAATGATGCCTTACCTCTGATTAAAAAAAAAACTTGGTGTTAGTTCAGTTAAATGTTTGAAAAACCAATTTAGACTGGTAGTTTTCTCTATATCTCACACTGTCCCTCTCAGCTGTCTTCTGTTACTAACCAGGCTGTGATTTAAAGAGTCTTGTTTTTCAAACCCCTACTGTTCCCAGCATGAAGCACCTTTTTAAACCCTTGTCACTACGACAAGAAACTTGTGAATAGCTTATGAATAAAGGTCCGTGGAGGTGTAATGAAGTTTTCTTTAGATTTCTGTCACACCAGAAAAAGTTGTTTAACTTTTTTCTATAAAACATCTCCATATTCATCCACTCTAAAATCCTAAATGGACTGTGCAAAGAATTGTTTGGAGACACACTTTTTTATTTACTTTAAGCTGCCAAGGTCCAACACGCTGACAGGGACATCAAGATTGATGGGACACTGTCTTAATTAGGTGGGTCAGTCCTTGGCCAGATAGCTTTGTGCAACTGTCAGCGCCCCTCCCTATATAAATTGTGTAATTATCCCTTTCATTACACTCAGCTTTCAGGCTACCTGATAGAATTCAAAGGGAGGTGTCACTATCTCTTATCATTATGCTAATGGGGCTTGTGACCAGCAGTTAAATCACAATAGAGGGGGGTGAACAGCAGCTATCAAGCTAGTCTGCCAGTCTAGCGGACGACCCAAGCCTGAGACTTGTCTGTCTGTCTGCAGGGTGATGGGCCATGACTTGTCCGCAGGCCCACAGGGGATTCAAACCAGGAGGGGACAGCCGCCTTGGGACATGTCCTGGAGGGCAAGTCTCCCTGACCTCCATCTGCATACTGCTCAGATGCCTCTTCAAGACTGATTCGAATATGATTAGACATTAATGACCTTCACAAATGAGCGCACAGAAGATGCTTTGTTTGGGTCTATCTCAGGACCTACTGTATGGGCATGTGTGGTCGGATTGTGTAAATCCCCCTTTTGTCTAGTACCTGCGCTAAGAGGCAGTAGAATTTGCAGTTAGCATTCAGGAGTGCCAAATGTGGAGCCGTAGCACTATAGAAAGAATTTGATAAAGGGGGAGTGACAAGTGGTTAATTTCCATTCTGTTAAATAAGCCAGGCACACTGCCCTCTGCGTACATGTCAACACTGGGAGCTTGTATGGGTCACACACTAATGACTGAGTTTACAGCTTAGTACTTTCCTTGCACTGACTGAACAATAGAAATACTATATAGGTTGCCTCATCCTCTATCAATCCTTTCACTTGTGAGAAAGTTGAAATACTCCAGGAAAACCCATAATCAGATGTTCCTTTATCTCAAATATAGTGAATTTATCAATCCCTCATATGCTGTATTTATTATTCAATAACAGAGAATGCCTGCTGAGAGGCTACAAAACGATGACACATGTTGAACTATGCAGGGGTTGGACTGCTTCTACAATTAGATCAGGCCATCTATCCAATAAATATAATGAGGATGAATCAGAGAGTTGTGCTGTTTTTAATGGTGTGTGATGGTACGAGCGCTGACAGCGTAATAGCCCCGGCTCTATTGACTTTTCTCATTACGTAGCGGCAGAGGCCTTGTCCAACCACTATATTTAACCACCGCAGGGGCAATCATCTCAGGCCCATATTACTGGACAGCCTTTAATGAAGAGCACAATCATCAAGCGTTTAGGTTTAATGAAAAGAGCCACCTGCTAAAGTGCACGGACTGACCACAGAGACAAGTGATCGTTTAAAGATGAATCATGGTAGTCATGGACGCCATGGATGCAATAATCAAATGTGTTTTTAACTGCAGATGCATGAAAGCCCAATGTGTGTGTGTGTGTGTGTCCCACAGTTTTATTTCTAGCAGAAAATCTCAGAGTTTGTCATGAGTCCATCAAATATCTACAGTCAACAAGTATTTCTTGTAAGAAAGTAGGTGGTAAGAGGTATTTCTGAGATAAAGGCGTCATTGTAACAGCATGAAGCCACTCTAGCTCAGGTGTGAACAGAATGATCAGGTGTACGATGTTGTTTCTGATTAAAAGCCAAGCTCATGCCAGAGCCGGAGAAGCTGTCAGGGCAGTCACAAGCGTTTTCGTAAGACAGCGAAAAGCCTGCTCTTACAGACAATGCATCCTTCATTAGACTACTCTGCCAAAGTCCATATCATATAACCCAACATTTTCCAACAAAGCCCAATCTGCTCACTGACACTAAAGCAAGAGGCCATTTAATAGGCTGACATGAAGGAGGAAGTAAATGCCTGATGTAAATGGAAGATCGGATTGTGAGGATAAATTGAAGTGTTGGCACAGGCTTGATAAGCTTTTATGTTTTATCTGATATTTCACATTTGCCTAAAATCAAATTGCCTTTCTCATGTTGTGAAGATGAAAACGTCCCACCGTCTTTCAAGTTGGTCGTGTTCTTGTCTCACTTTTCCTCAGCGACTGTTGGAGAGAAGAGCACCTGCAGGTCAGGTTGGATTCTTATTTACAGTCAACAGCACTTGAAATCCACATGTGGGATGTATCAAGAGTTTTAAATAGTAATCACCTTCCTAGCTTATGGTCACCTTTGCACCAAATGTACAATATATTAGGGAAGTTCTGTTTGGTTACTGGGTCCCAGCACATGTTCAGTTTTCTCAAATATTAAGAACATAAGTTTATTTCATTATCTACTCTCCGTTTTTTATGATTGCATAGATTTATTAAGGGAAAACAATACAGCTTTGGCCAGTATTCCACATCATCTCTGTACTTCCTGAATAGAGCAAGTTCCCATATTTTTTGTGCAATGACTGACTATGCCGGATACATTATGGCAGGCACTATTATGGCATTTTGTTATATGGCTCGCACAGATGCCAAATACTGGCGCTCGGTTCTTAAAGAGTATAACTGCAAAAGACAAATTTATTCTAAGTTACTAAATGGAAAAAGATCCGAGTTTGCTTGCAAAACTGCTCACATGTGACCTTCATCTGTCAGATCTGTCTCACATTTTACATTTTGTAAAACACTTTATATAAAATGGTATTTAAAAAAAATAAATGAGAAAGAATGGTCAGAAATTAATAATAAAGTAAAATACGAAATAGGATTTTTAAAAAGTAAGGTTAAAAAAGGTAACCCCCAAAGTGATGACTCCCATAATTAGGGCTTCAATAACGGTTATTTTGTCTATTCATTGATTAATGTCAAAAAAATAGTGGAAAATACCCATCATAATTTCCTAAAGTGCAAGTTGATGATATAAAATGTCTTGTTTTGTCCGACCAACACTTCAAAACATTAATATAATCAGCTTACTATAACATAAGACAAAGAAAAGCAGCTAATCCGCACAGTTTAGAAGCTGGATCATAATGATTATGATGATGCTACCGTAGGAAAAAGATGTCGGAGTCTATCCATGTTTATTTCATATTTCAACCTATAATAACTATGCTGCAGCACACTGTCACTCCATTAACTCCCCTGCAGTAACAAGTCAGAAAGGATAGAGAGGAAAATGAAGCCCAGTATGAGTCAGCTTGGCCCAGTTTTTTATTCGCTGAAATGAGGTGACCCTACTTCTAAAGTCAAGTGTGAGTACACATCATGATAACTGAGGATTTTGCTGAAGAAAAGGGGCATACAGTACTGATTTGTAAAAAATTAAAAAAGCTTATTTTTTGTGTTGTCAATAGGTCATTATATCATTGTGTTTTCTGTCACTGTTGGTCCACTGAACTCACAGACACGGTCTTGTTTTCCACTGCGTCCGGAGTGCGGACTCTGGCTTTGTCATACACGATGGCCGGCCTTTTGAAGCTGTGCCAGCTTCTGAACTCTCTGAGCTGATTATTTTGACATCTTATGGCAAGTAGAGCTCTCCTCTCAGCGGGTTGCGCTTAAGCACAGTGAAGAAGCATTCCTTTGTTAAGTGTTTGTGTCACACTTAAGGGATTAGAAAGCTTTTGAAAAGCACAAGGAATAATGTTTGGAATCACCTACTGAATAGTTTTACTGCTCAGGTTGTACAGGCAATGAACCTCAAATTTGTATACGAGGTAAAATTAGCAACTTTGCCAGAATAAAGGGAGCAAAGTAGTCCCAGAATCCAAGTTTGGGCACTGTTCCAGGAGCTGGCAGGGGTTCACTGTATGGTAGAGTTTGTGTTACCCATATGATATTTTACCCATTTGACAGTATGTACATTTATGTTCCCATATTTCATAGTTTCTGTCAGGGTAATTTTAAATCCCTTCACCTGTATCTCACATTTAAATCTTCACATATAGGCATGTCTGAGTCTAACCTGGGAAAGGGGTGCTGGGATAAATCACTGCACACATTTCTACCTCGATGGTTCCCATACATCTCCGATTTTATTGTGTCTTAGGATCCTCTGTCTTGGTATGGCTTTGGTATGGTGACAGAGGTTTTTGGTTTCTGGCTGGAGGGAGGAGAGGGAACGAGGGCCTCTGCTGGGCAGGTTGTGGCGCTGATTAATTCAGCATAAATACTGTATATTAAAAAATACATTCAGTAGAGTAAAATATTTAAATTAATGTTTTTTCCACAAAGAAGCTTGAATTTTTATTTCTAGCTTTTCTGATGGTGTTCCTAAACATCCAATAAATCTATTTCATTTTGAGAATGTAATGACAGTCACAGTTTCCAGGGAATCTGAATTTAGAGAGTCAGTTCATTCAAATTATAATTTTTTAAAAATTGAAACAACAACAACAACAAAACATATTTTCTCACTTCCCTAGAGGTATCTTGGCATACTGATAGATTTAGTTTTAATTTGGCCAGCTTATGAAATATCTGTCTGAAATTTTGGCTACAAAGGAGGTGAATGGAATTTTGTTTGTTTGCATAGCAATGAAAAGTGACATTTAAAAAATTTCAAAAGCAACATGGAAAGTGTTCTTGTTTCTGTAAATGATCTAGACTGTTTTCAATTAAAGTACTTTTTACATGAGCTGCAACAACTGATAATTTTCACAATATATTAATCTGTAGATTATGTGCTTGATTAATTAATTAGTCTATTAGTGTGATCTATTAAATGTTAGAATATGATGTAAAATTTCGATCACACTTTCCAACGTGCAACCTCAAATGTGTTGTTTTGTCCCCACCAAAAGTCTACAACCCAAAGATATTTAGTTAACTATCATAGAAGACTAAAGAAACCATATTCACATTTAAGAAGCTGGAATAGGAGAATTTTTGTATTTTTTTCTTTAAAAAAAGATAGATAGTTGCCAAATAATTTCAATCAGTCAATCGACTAATCAATTAATTGACCAATTGTTGCAGCTCTACCTTCTACCCCCAAAAGAATCTCTATAAAAGCCTTAAAAAACTTGGCTGTGTGTTCTGCAGTGACAAATCCTCTTTTTCTGCATATGGACGTTGCTATTTAATATTTTTTTAAATACATTTATTCAGCGCTTTGAGCACCACAAATTCAACTGAATTCAGAACTTTCATTGTCAGATATTTCAAATCTCCTTTAAATAAATCTGAAAATATCTGCATGGAACATGAGTGAACCAACCCTTTAAACATACTGGATTCTAATAAATAGATTGCTGAAAAGATCCTGAGTGAGACAACTCAAAGTGTCAGTCATGATCTCCAGTTTCAGCTGAGGGGAGATGGACATCACTTAGGGATCCCCAGGGGAAGAAATTCCTCCAAGACTTAGTGTTTTTCTCACTGTTCCTCACAAATGAGTTCCCAAGCCATTTCCATTAAGAGACTTGGGACAGGCTTTCTGTGGGCTTCACAAATGTATAACCAGCCAAAGGGCAGAGTTTTGTCGGACAAACCTCTGAAGGTGTAATCCATAGTGTTAAAAGCACAGTCGCTGACCTCTGGTTTGAACTATCTGATGTCTATCTTCCTCACTGTGAACTATAAATGTATCTAAAAGCTCAAATAAATCTGCACCTCTGCTGGAGCTTTAAGTCATATTTTTTTCTATACATGGCTGCTGACAAGCAGAATGTCAAGTTTTGTTATAAATCACCAGAGGAGAAATGAGTGACACTTCTCAAATGTTTACATGCAGCCCCTATTCTTCTGCTCAGGATCTGAGAGGCTGGTTGGCAGTGCAGCATTTCCCCCCTATGTCTTCTCAGAGGTTGTGTTACTGCGTCCATACATCACCCTGACATGGGTGCACTCATTGAAACGGCCTGGCTAGACCCTGTCTCAGGATGATGACATATTTGCCATTCCACTCAGTGAGGTGTGCTAGCATCTTATCACCCTCTAATCACTGTCATAGATCCAGTAGCTCAAACCATACACATCCTCTGTCAAACTTTATTCAAAGGACATATGTAAGATGATTTCTCTTCTTTATGGCTTATTGTGCTTGATAGATGATCTAATTAGTGGCAAGACCCCAACATTTAGGCTCCGACATCGATACTCTCCTGACCCTGCCTGGGAGTCCCCTTCAGCACAACTTCCCCTGCTCCTCCTGGGGGTAATGGTGGGAGGAAGAATGCGGAGGGAGGAAGTAAGTTTCCTTCAGGCAGATTGCTGGATGGAGAGGCTGAGAGACGGACAGATGACAATGGCAAGGAGGCCGGGGCCTGAGTGTCGCCTCAGGGAGACCTACACTCTGCTACGTGTTGGCTCCAGCCGCTACGCTAAGTGCACTGAGCAGAGGTCTTCACAGCGGATTTGGCAAGGTGATCCCTTCACCCACCCCCCATCCATCTCCTTCCAGCCGCTCCCCTCTCTCCTCTTCCTCTCGTCGTTGACACCCAACCAGGAGGTGATGAGATGACACACAGGGTGAAGACAGGACTGGGGTTGTTATCTTTACCATTACTGCTTTTCTATCTTTTTTAGCGTATTTTCTTTGTCATGGCTTTTTACAGGATGTAGTTTATTACAAACTAGGTCATATTTTTGTAGCTTTGTCCATCATTTCTATCAATACTGATAATATTGTAATGACAAAGTGGGAATGCTGCAACATCCCTTTACAGAAAAGTAAGTCAGGGAGAGAAACACATGGACTCAGAAAAAGGTTTTCAACAAATCGCCAAGTTAGCCAAACTTATCCTGTGCAATGAGGGATTATAACCAACATTTCAGATGTGCTCACTTACAGTTAAAAATAAGGTGGCTAAATTGTCTTGTAATTGTGTTTCTTGCCCCATCGAACTTTGCTGTGATGTCACAATGTTCCCAAATCTAAGCTATTACAGTGTTGTCATAACCAACAGAAAATAATACCAAAACTACAAAAGTAAGACCTAAGTTGTAATAAAGCATCTTTTAATGGAAGGAGGTCAGGCTTGGGGTCAGCTGGCTATACAGTCTGACAAATTGTTTCATACACATGCAAACAGGCCTCAAGCACTTCCGATCCCTCCAGCAGTCAGACACCGTGTCTCCACATAGATGGTAAATGACACTGAACATCATCTCCTGTAGAGAGGCTGCATTGTTTCTTATGCAGGATTTAGAAAGCCGCTATCAAATTCAGCTCCATTCAAAGAACCTCTGTTTTATTAAAAGGACAGACAGGTGATTGCAGCTTTCAAGACTTTGCATTGCAGGATGAAATGCCACAGCGACACAGCTCAGGGGAGAGGTGGAAAACTTGGTGATGAATGGAATAGAGGTGTAGAAGTATTGAATTGCAGCAGCATTCCTAAAGGTAAACTTCAAGTATTGAGATGCTGTGGTAATTTGTAGTGTCTTGTGTCATGGTTCCAATCTCTTTTTTATTTTCCATTGCTCAAGGTGTTGATCTTGAGATGAATGACTTGACAGATGAAGTTATACTCTTTATGACAACAGCCTCAAGGCTTTTTCTGCGGTCAGCGTTGTAAATTTCACGCGGGTGTGACAATGATTGACGGCCTTATGACAGAGCTTTGCAAATCCTTTAATCCGTTCATAAAGCTCAACAGGGGGCACTTGATGCACTTTATTCCAGCACCTCTCTCCATCTGGCTTCTGTAAAAGACACTCAGTGCCGTCAGATGCTCTGAGAGCCTTGACAGGAGCTGATGACATGCAGCGTTGAGAGCTTTTATGAGACATGACGTTTCACTGCACAGTATTAATGGAACATAGAAATGCAAGAAAACATTGTTTAACCTTCACATTGCCACAATTTATCATATTTATCTTAACATTTACATTCTTGCTTAGTGTAACTTCTTCGCCCAGAAAAGTTTTTTTTCCAGACAAGGAAATACTGCAGAAGGCAGACTAGAATTTATATATGCTGTCCATGGGTGCAGACTGCTGGAATCTCTGTAGTTTTATGGCCATATGGATTGGAGAACAGCTTGCAGTCTGTGACTGAGTGTCTCAGTTACAGTCGAGTGTCTGTGATCTATGGATTTGTGTCCCGCTCCAGTGACAGTCTGAGCTCCTCCTTCACACAGGAGCTTTTTATCTCATGCAGACACAGATGACCCTGAAAAAACATCTAAGACCTACAAACTCACACATAAAAAAGAATAATTAAATGAGCAGGTTATTAAGCTGTGAGTGTGATTTTATGTTGTTGATGTTATATTATAAGCTTATATGACTTAGACAATAACTGCAGTTATTGCTGTACTACCAGTTTCAGATGGGGATTTGTTTGATTCGGTTATTGAATGCTGCCACCTTGTGCAAAGCAAAGAAATTTATTTTGATTTTGATTTTAAAAATCAAGTAGATGTTTTTGATCATGATAAAATAAAAATAAAAATCTTGTGGGTTTGATAATCAATTAAAAACTATAAAAAACAAGAACTGCAAGCAGGTATAGAGCTTGAACAGGTGGTTTAACAGCCATTTGCTCGTACACTTGGGCAGGCTCAGATGCCTTGCTGAAGATCACACACATAAGATCTGCTCCAAGACCGAAGTGTCCATGTCTAAAACTATTTTCAATAAATCATTTTGGAGTGTTGAAGTGTCTTCAAGGTTAGATATGTTCTCTGCAACAGCCTATACTTTTAACTGAAAGGGCAAAAATTGAATTGTATGTACTACGTTTTTCTTTTTCCCATTCACACATTTGTTATACACCGTAGAAAGAAACACCTAAACCAATCAAAGCATGACATGATTATTTAAGTATATTTATTATCTACAAAGTTCAAAACCATTTTAAAAATGTTGAAGATAATTTCTCTGCAGGAAATCACAGTAAAAGTTTGTTTATGTGTGCTGGAGGATAAGCAATGTCGGCATTTCAGTTAAAACAAGGAAAAGATTCATCTTTTAGGCGTCCTATTTAGACAGAAATGATTCACAAACAGTTCAATGAAAGATAAGAAAGAAGTTCAATAGCTCAAGATCATCCCAGCATAACTCTAATGACACAAACGTGTCTGCATATTCATGAAAACATTTTTCTCTTCCAAAAGGACCTGTAAATATCATTTTTCAAACACTCTCTCTTTTATCTTATCTTTTTTCCCTCTTTGTCTTTTATCATTTTCTTTTATGGACGACCTGTATGAAATATATGGATTTAAATTAATATACAACAGACAAATCTATTAAATTCCCTGCAGAGTTTCTTTCCTACAGCTTTCTAAGATTTACTGATGTTGATGTTAACTGTTTGTTTCTGTATACGGGTCAAATGGTACCAATTCAGTTGAACAGTGTGCTGTGTCAGTAGGTTAACTGTGTGTCCCTACGTGTTGCACCCACTGATATCTATCACACCTGCCAATCAGGGGCACATTAATCAACAATGGTGTCAAGCGGCATGGGGCAGAGAAAGTGCTCGGCCCTCCCTCCATCCATCACTCTGGCTGTAAACTGTCATACGGCATCAGATGTTGATTTTTTTTACCACACAGACAGATTGGTCAGTAAGATTCTGAACAGATTGATGAGTTCAGTTTGTCTCCATCATACTTGTGAGACCAGGCTAGATACCCTCTCTTTCTTTTCCTCTGTCTCTCTGTCCCAGCCAGGTAAAGTGGAGAATTGGCTTCAGGTGATTTGGAGAAGATCTTATCTTATGTTAACAGAGGAATGACACCATAATGGAGCAGCAGGGGTGCAATTACCTTTTAGCCCTTCTCCTCCTCCTCTCCTTCCCTCCGCCTTCACCTCAGCCCTCAGTGACAAATTAAGATTAATGACAGAGATAAGTAAGGAACCTGCCTACCTTCTTTCCAATATCACATGGTCAGGTTGAGTGTGAGGGCATGTCACGAGTGTACAGCTCGTCACTTGGTGTTATTCTCCTGCAATAACTGTTCCTGGTAAACCTTCCCTCTTGAAATGTAAAGTTGAAAATGCAAATTGTCATATACATATACAAATGTCATATACTGTATACAATCATACCAGCACAATGTGCAGTGAAATGCTAAGTTGCCTTCTATGTTTACTGTGCAAAGCATGCAAAAAAGATAAGTATTGAATACAAGGTCACAATATAAAGGAATAAATGTCAAATTTAGACATTTAAATGTCTTTCAATTGTTTTGCAATTATCTGTTAGTTGTATGAACGTATAGCTTGTTCTATTCTGTGTGAATGGAGTGAAAAAACAATAAAAAGTTTTCCTGAAAAACAATAGACAGCATAGAGACTAAAATATGCACAAAAGTCTGAATCTCAACCGTTGCTAAGGTGTGATGTCAAGACAGGGCAGTGGCACTGCCATAAATGTTCATTACATCATACAAAAATGCAACACGGACGCACAAACACACACGCCTTAAGAGACACACCCTTCTTACTGCCACTATGTGGAGGGAGAAGGTCACTCAGTGGTGATAAGGACATCAAATAAAAAGCCTGTGGGGCATGATTGGACTTTTCAGGGTGATAGGCTCAACTCTTCTGAATGTTTCTGTTGTCTTATGGCCTGTGTATATTGCCACATTATTATTTTTTTCATTTATAGCGGTGGAACAATTTGTTTATAGGTAAGCAGCCTTTTGAGGTGTTTGCAAAAGTGTTAAAACAAGTGTTATAGACCCCCCACATATATACACCTATCAGTTGTCCATGAGAAATTAACTCCTGAAGGTAGAGAGAGAGACCAAACCCCCTTCCCCCAAACTCTCTGTGCCCCACCAAAATGGACTCTACGTGGCCAAATGTGTGCCCCCCCTGCCCTGCAGCTGGAGGTGTCTGTTTCACAGGCCTCTGTAATGCGGGACCTGGGAGGATAAGGTTTCACAGGTACAAAAGTTTTTGCTTTAATCCTATCACACAGAGTGAGTGGTCAGGGCTCAGGGCTCCTGCATAATCCCAGGTTTATCCATTCTGGCGAGGCAAACAGACAGAAAGTATGCAGAGAGGAAGAGATTACTGCCCATCTCTGATTTTATTCAATCGATGTTTGCACAGCAAACGGCGAGAGGGATCTCTCAAAATAGCAATTCAGCTATTCCACACCTCAGCGCACACAGGAGGAGATCGGTAATAGATATAGTTAAATATCTCCTCTGGCAGCTGTTAAACAGGTTGATGTTAAGCATTAAGGGATCCAACAAATGCCATTATTCCTTTCCACAAAGAGTCTTTTATTTCTTATCATGGCGTGGGAAATCAAGTGAGAAAAGTAAAGATATGTGCTGCATATATGTGCAAACTGACTGGAAAGAAATATTGTGTGTGTGAGAAAGCAAGTCGAGGAAAGGTTTTAGTGTTTTGTTCCTTCATGTCTTTTAGTTCAGCTGCGCTCTGTCAGAGGTCAGAATGGGTCAGCGGCGAATTTCAGAGGGTGAAAAATATAATAAGAGGGACTCTAATGGCTGACAGATCTGTGCTGTGTTGTGAAAAGCTTATCAGTTTCACAGCAGGCCATTTTGCACCGAAGCCGGATTTAACGTGGCCTCCTCTGGAGAACACAACCTGCCCCAGCATCACACTGGGTCCCAGTCACAGCTGCAGGGTTGCATCAGGATGTGTCATTCTACATTGTGGAAATTTTGGCAAAACTTTGGTGGTTAGAAACTAAATGAGTACATTCAATTTTGATCACTGTAATTCAATGCTTCTAATAGACTAAAAACTGAAATTTATTGGACTAATGAATACAACTTGACTCTGAAGGTTCAACTTGCATGATACTCTTGTACCTCAGAAGGCGTGGTGGATTTCCTACTCAACTGACAGACTTTCTATTGGGCCTGAATTGCTTCTGATTCATTGTCGAGAGCGTGCATTCTCCGAAATTTAATACATATTCACGCTGACAAGCACAAAGCAGATTGCTGCATCCTTCCACAGGTCCCTTGAAGTGTGAGACTTGAAGGAAGAGTGGTTGCTTTGAAGGCAGGTAGAAGGCGTTGCAGGGCTGAGAGGTGCTGGAAAGGGCATGTCCAAACAGACTTGGGCCCTGAGTGATGGGACACGGGAAACGGTAACAGGACACCTCGAGCCCCTGCTCTCATGTCAACACAGTCATGTGAATCACAGCTGTGAGAACGACTAAAGATCCGGGAGACAATAGACGCCAGCTCTGAGTGAGATCTCAGCTTCTACAGAATCAGCATGCTTTGTTTCGATCATTATTTGTCTGCATTGCTTGTTTTTTAAATCCTTTGAAGGGATTGAGCAGATCTGTAATAAATCTTTGTCTCTCATTGAAGCTTTTCCAAACTGATCCCACATGGAAGTGGATACAGTCAAAATGCAATGCATCACTGGAGTTTAAAGGGCTCAACCAAAGCACTGCTTCTATCATGAGCCATGAATTGATGAAGGTAAGTAAAGTAATCCATGCGGTCTATGTTATTCCCACGTCTGGAGTTTTCCAGTTGTGGGAACACTTGTGAGAATCCAAGCGTGTGTGTCCTGTGTCACTGCTCCCTCTTGGAGATTATAAGATCAAGGACAGCTTTGTGTTCTGTCTTTCTTTAGTAAGATCATTTGACAGAAATATCCCATGATTAAAAAAAAAAGAAAAAAGAAAAACACCAACAATTACCAGCCCTCGAATTATTTTTCCAATAATCTAAAAGGAGTGATGAAAGACTGATTACTCTTGCTCAGGTATAGGACTTGAAATTTGGACTGAGACATCTCTTTGTATTTACATCATCTCAGAGATAGAGGGCAGCAGAGATCAATCAATCCTCTTTGTCACTTCCCATCCGGTAATACTTCAGATTTCCTGGATTTTTCTTTTTTCTCTCCTTTTATATGAATTTCAGCTTTAGATTTTTCCCATAAATATATCAACTATTATTATATGGTTTGTGCCTGTTCCTTGGCCTGTGTTCTATTTTTTTAGTAACCCTGAAACATTAAATGACAAGAATACAAATAGCCTATAGGTAAACTGTAATTTGGAGGAATCCATCCTCTGAAATAAAAAGAAGATCCAACCTATCTCATCTGTTTATTATTCACAGAAAACACACAAAAAAGGCCATTGAGTTATTTGTGTAGCTGTTCATTTCTAACACATATTGATGTCTTGCAGTTAAAGATACACTAAAGATGAAGATAAAGATTTTTCTATATGAAAAATAAATTTTTAAACAAGCAACTATTCAATCATTCTACAAAAAAACTATTAAGATTTTTAATGTGATAGCTGGGTATGAAATCAGATGAAAACACTGAGATTATAATGTGATGCTCATGATGTGATGACATTAAATACATCTACTGACATGTTGCGTTTAGTACATGTCAGCACTGAATGCTACAAATCTATTCCCGCTCTCTGTACATTGAACAAGCTGTACATTCATATTTTACAGTACATACCTACAATCTCTTTCTGTAATTTCCCATTGCACTAAGTTACTCCAGGAAGTCTTGATGAGCAATTTGTCAGAGTCACTGAAAACTGACTCCATTGCCACTAATACATCATTATCTCCTTGGGTGCATCTTCAGTAGGCCTCTGCTGTTCTTTCCTCTGTGTGTAGGCTGCATGGTCATACATGTAGATTAAGACGAGGGCGAGTAGAGAGAGCACTGTGTAAGGGATGACCAGGTAGTATCCGACGCTCATCTCTGTAGTCTTGTTCCTCAGGTCCACTGGAGTGTCCTCGGTGAACTTCCCCACCAAATCCTCTGCCATGCTGGTCACGTTGACGTTCAGCACATATATGATGAGGACCAGAACAGACAAACATGCTGCAGGAGAAAGAGTATAGTGCTGTTACAAATGAAAGACTGGCATAAAATTATACCCCAACCACCACTTAAATGTATACAGCGGTGATTTTCATCATTGCAAGTGCAAATATATGTTTCTTTTATTTCCCCCAGATGCTTAGTGCTCTAACATTTGTGTCACTTACTGCTGATTGAGCTGGAGGTGTAGATGCCAATAGGCCCCATGTAGGTTTCATAAGGGTTACTGACGCTGTTGTAGAGGGAGATAAGGATGCTGCCGGCAGAAAACAGCAGACACAGGCACAGCAGGCACACAACCAAAGCATGTAGGACTAGAGGGACAGTTCCTGTTTCTATCAGCTGAGGAAACACTACACATACACAGACAGAGAGAGAGAGAGTATGAGAACATTATGGTTATATAGTTCAGTACAACTTGCTTGCATTACACTATATTATAGTCTGGTGGCTGCCTGAAAATGTGAACCTGTGTGAGAAGGCGTTAGCTTTGTGATAGTCTAGTGATAATGTGCAATATTGTGAATGTACACAGTAAAAACCCTCCAAAACACACAACCCCAGAAAACAACCATAACAGCAAGAGAGGCAGAAACCACCATATTCCTTCATTTAACTCGGGTTGAGACTTCTTTGTGAATAGTTTTCACTGGCGCTACCTTCAGCAGAAGAAGTTGTGCCCTATACAAAAACTGCTGCTGGTGTGTATGTAGATTATCAAGATTAACAGGGACACTGACTCTGGAAAACATACTGCTGTTGAATTATTTAAATCAAAATTGTCAGTGCCATTTGGTGGAGGCACCTCAGAGATGATATCTTCAAAAAAATAAAAACCAAAACATCTACATCAGCATAGTTACAGTAAGGTAGTAAGGAGGTACATTAAGGCAATAAGTTGTCTGTTAATTTGGATGAACTGGCCCTTTCAAGTTACCTTGGAAATCATCATCAGCTCCAAATGAAGGACAAAAGGCTCTGTCCAAATTTCCATCAAAAAGATCCAACCTGATCTCAGCAGTTCCATTGAAGAAGCCGCTTTCACTTCTTGCGCACTCCATGGTCATTGTAACCCATTGTGTTGACATGCTAAACCCCAGTAGCCCAACTGATATGGCCGAAACCAGTGCACTGGACATGAAAAATAAAGTCTTCTTAGTGGAAGGCATTTTTGCTATATTCCTGTTGTTAAATCTAAATACCAGTGTCTCTTCTCCAAAGTGTTGACGACGTCTCAGAAGCAGTTTAGGACCCTGTGGTCCTCTTAAGATTCTGTGTATGAGTTACCTTCAAGGGTGGAGTGAAACGTGGACTGCTGGTCATAAAATTACTTGATTATGACTGTGACCTTTGGTTAGAGAGGAGAAGACATAACTGGTTGTCATGGTAATGACACTAGTTTCCTCAACAGTTTAAATATGATAATTAGCTGTACCACAACAAGAAATCATATCTGTGTTGTGGTGTGAGCTGAATCCATCTAAATAAAGTCATTTTTTAAAAAGACACACTTTATAAATGTAGTTCCCTTTGTCTGCATGTGTCTTGTAGCTGTTCACAGCTTTGGAATCAAAGTCCTGTCCTTGTAATTGTGGGACCATAAAACATGATACAGATTAATTATTTACATGTACCTCTCCCTCTGATCACACATGTATCGTCAATGGAACACTAAAGCCATGATTGGGATTGGTATCATCTCACAAAAATGACATACAGACATTTTTTTTGCCTTAAGGAAGACCTGCAGTTGTTTGAAATATCACTGATAAAATTAAAGAGAGCTCGGAAGGGTAGATGTGGATGTTCACACAACTACTCTGACTTCATTTCAGTGATTTCACATAAAGACATGACGATATGTTTCAAGAATGACACAAACACGTGGTTTGACAAATGCTACTAACGATAATCATGCACCATAAATCAATAAGAGCATAACAGAGAAAAGTGAGATTGATTTATGGCACAAAATTCTTTACAGCTTAACAGAACAAGACTTGATGAGAACACTATTTTTTCATCATAAATGGAGCTGTAAAGCTTCAGGAGCTCCTGATAAAGCAGGTGAGACATGACGATGATCAAGATCTGTTTATGCTTTTGTACAATCTTTAAATACCTCTGGGTGCAATTAAATTGAGCTAAAAGCTTAAAAGTTTTTATTTAAATTCAGCAACAAATATAATATTTTTATTATTATGGTTATAATACAGATTATTATTATTATTATTATTATATTCATTGCAACACATTTTTATGATGCTATATTACATTGTAAAGGTAAATTTGAAATAAGATTGAGGTCTTAAACTATGAAACAATTTCCCTGAAAGTCCTGAAGAACATGGTAAAACACAATTAAGCCTTTGTTTTGCATATATATTATAATCTCACAACCTTTGAGATTGTGAATAATATTTTATATTATTTAGGTTTAGGTCATAAATAAGCACTTTGGGGGCTTTTTTTTTCTCTCCTGCACATTATTTTCCCTAAAAAATCCTCTTATATAGAAGTTATTAAATCCCAAACTCATTATAAGAACACGCTAACCCATTAAAATCACAATTATCAATTAGGTTTTTGTCCAATAAGAACCCAAAGTTTTATTCCAACATGAATGACATAAAATTATGATAAAACCGAACCATTTCTAAACACACTTTGGCACAAACTGGAGATCCTCGTGGCTTCATAATGACTGACACATGTTGTAATAAAGTGTGTGGCCAGACTGTGGCTCCCTTTCTTCGCCAAACAGACAGAGGATCCGTTTGGTCACTGACAGCCAGTTCTGTTATGTTGGAGTAAACACAAACTCCTCCTTCCCAGTGACAGGCGGCAACGCTGAAGCATCGCCTCGCCTTTTCCAAGACAATCTGCGCTCAGGACTACGTGTTTAGGCCATCAAGGTGAGTGTTAAGATCACTTAATTTCACCTAGTCGTCTTTTGCCTCTTGACACTTATTTGGCGATTGGAAAATGTCTGTTTTTCAGTCCTTTTTTTACATTCAAACACAACGCCGTGATACCTGTCCGTTACGCACAGCAGCGCACGGTGAAATTCCACATGTACCGCTTCACTGAAACGCTAATTTCTGGAGGGAATTCAGCTTTAATGAGGCAGTGAATACATTCCTTGTTAAACTCGCCGTGTTTACCGTACATATGGTTCAATTCTGGGAGCTCTCCGTTTGACAACCTGCAGTCAACCCGGTGCGTCAATGTGGGTTAATGGTACAAGCGTATGGAGTTTTGTCCTGATCTCCCCTCTTGGTCTTTATTTTTTTCCTCGCTTATCTATTCAGTTTATCTTTGGCATTCATCACAATCAAGAATCATTCTTTTCTTCATATTCGCTTGTTGACTGCTTCTCTATGTGGGCTGCAGTTAAGCCAGTTTCAACATGTCCGTAAAGAGGCTATATTGGTACTTAAGAAATCGTGGATGGAGCTGCTAAGACTTGTTACTTTATGAGGAGGACTCTTCTCCAGGTTTTTGAGTTATGTCTTGATATTTGGCTCTTGTTTAATGTTGGCTGCAAAAAAAAGAGAAAATCTAATTTTGTCATAATCACTGGACATAATATTAAACCCCATAGGGAAAGTCTCTCCTCAGGGAGGTCAGGGGTCAGGGTCAGGGACAGATCAGCATCCCTGGAGCAGATTTTCTTCAGCAGGGTGCTGAGTAAAGGGAAGGGGAGATTAACCGCTACACTTGAGACCTTTTGTCAAGTCTGACATTTGTCTAATCAGACCATGGAAATGAAAAGTTAAATGAACCAAGACATCATTGAAGTGGTGCTTCACTGCCCATTAACAAGGGAAAGAACTATGACAGCCTAAAAAGACCTCAATTTAGACATAATTCTGAAATAGAAGATTTGTAATCAAAGAATTTTACTTCTGTTGTCATGTTTTGGGTTTTTTTTTAAAGCTTGGTTCTTTCAGGATTTTAGGATGTGCTGTTACTGTATTTCGGGTTGTCTGGCACCAAGGCTGGACAGGCAGTTAAATGAATTAATGTCTAAGAGACCCTGATAAACCTTCTAATAAGTCATGTGACAAATTAGAAAAGAGGGCATATTTTGAATGTCGATTGTTGAAATTGAGTCACTCTTGACAATAAGAAATAAGTCATCGATTCATTACTGGTCTCATCTCATCTTCAGTACTGCTGACAAAAAGGATCTTAAATAATTGGACCGCTAGATCAGCCTTCCACAGTACCATGATCACAAAAATGGGCTATGATCTCTAGTTTTTTTCTAAATAACGATCAATTATGTTTCATTACATTAAAAATGCCGCATTCATGAAAAATGCGACTTCTCTTCAGTTGAACTTGAATAATCGGGTCAAACCTGCCGAGTGAACAGAGGTCAGCTGTCTCTTCCTGAACCCAAGATCAACCTCTTGAAACACAGAGATACATGGTGCTTGTATTTAATGGACTCAGCTACTTGACTTTAGAAGACAATCAACCATCAATTGCACATCTCCCTATTGCTGTATTTTCCTGTTTCATCATGTCTGACTTCATTTAAACCAGTCTTTTACTTTCATATTCACATTGCAGCCACATGATGTATCCTTCACCTCGATTTTAACTTTCTTTACCTTCTCCTTTTTTTTTTTCTTTTATGTGCGTCGACAGTCTGCTCTGACTGTCTCTGTGGTATTTCGTCATGAATTCCATTTCAGTTGTACTGCGAGGACTCCGTGAAGACTGGAATTTGCTGTCGAAGAAGCTAATGAGGATGCAATGAAATAAACAAATAGTCAGTGCTTGCCTCGACAAATGAGATTGTGTAAGGATGCCGGAAGAAATAACATTTGACTGCTGAGTCTTGTTGGCAGATGGATTTGGCTTTCATCTCGGTGATTCCAGTTAAATTCTGTTCCCTCAGGGTAGTTCGTACTTGCTGGAAACAAAAGAAACCTGAACTGACCGCATAATTTTGATCTCAGTCATAATCAACTTGAGCTACACTTGTGTAGACCGGCCTTCCTCTGGTTTGCTACTTTTTTTGGGAAGTCTCAGGAGTGAGAATATTAACTGAATATATTACGTACAATGATGTATTTCAATGGGAAAACTAATTTATCGAAGAAATAAGGGTCAGAAGGGAGGCTGTTTGTACAAGTGGCTAATTCTCTTAATAAAATGGTGCAGTAGCTATTTCCAACCTACATTTAATTGCTGTTTAATAAACTGCCAAGATGTTCTTTTCTAGTTTTTCGGCTATAGTTAGAACTGTAAAATGCCATATTGGAATGCTTGTGAGGTGCGTGTTATTTGAGTGTGGGTGTGCTGTGCGAAACCAACGGATGTGGTGATTAATGAAACCCATAGTGAGGAGGAGAGAAATGAATTGTGCATACCTGGAGTTTCTAACAGCTTGCTGGGTATAAACCTCAAATTACCAGCACATAGTTAATCCCTGCAGCTCGCCCACCCTCTATCTGCAACCTCTCTCTAAAGTGTTGGAAACACTAACTTTGAGCTACCACAGGAAGACTACATGCTGTGTGGTGCTCCCTCTGAGGCTGCAACCACATTAACTACACTCTGCTTTTTCCTCAAATAGGCGGAGAAGGAACTAATTGGAATAAAGTCTCGACAATTAGGAGCAAGCCTGGTCTGACCTAGAACTTGTCAGATATTTGCCGGGAGAAACGGTAGTAGCAAGCCTGTAAGAAAGGCTCATGAATTAGGCATGGGAGTTGTCATAGTAAAATCTTCCTTTTGATATAAACAGCATTTGTATCCCACCTGTTATTTTTCTGCTTGCCTTAGTGGAGGCTTGCTAAAACACATTAGACTGCAGTGTGTTGCAACCGTAGGCTTGTTTGTGCTTGCGGCTAATGCTTCAGAATGCAAACCCTGCAGTCTGCCTTTGGATTTTGGCATCATGCTTAAATGATTTAGTAATGATAAAGCATATTACAAGTCATGCAGAATGAGGAGATAAAAATAAATAAATAAATAGAGTGGGCCAATCCATAGTGATGACCGGGGGTAGTTGTACAGCTTAGATGTGACATTGCGTTAGAATAAAAGTATGAACTGTGATTGAAAACAGTCCCAGATCAACAGCAACTACAGCAAAACCAGAGAAATTAGAAACAGAGCATGTGAGTGGTGTTTTGCTTCCTGCCTGGAGGACTTTGGTAGGAACTGGAAAGCCCCGTATGCTCATAGTGAGGTAGGACTTCAGTGACACAGGGAGGGTGAGTCTCCATCATAGGAGGCCCTATTAAAACACAGTGGCTGCTGCGAGGACAGTCTGCAGCTGTGCAAACCGCTACCTGCAGCCCTCCCTCTCCATCTGATGATCTGCGTTACAAGCATTCACACTCTGCTGTTGCTGTTGCCGTTGCTGCTGGCTTGTGATTGAGATAAGTACAAACTGAAGCTGTGGAGATTTGTGTTTGTTTACTATCAGCTGTGTTTAAGAATCAGCTAGGTCACTGCCGCAGCATTGAAACAGCTGGACAGAGATCAAGGTTCTCCCTTTTCAGATGCGTCAGATCCCACCAGCCATCTGTTCAAAGGAGGCATTGTAAGTTTGTCCTCTGAGATAACACCACGACCAAGCACGAGGCACAAGGAAAAGAGAGAGAGAGAGATCATCTTTTTTAGGAGAGGTTCAAATTAAATCAGTCTGTCATTTGGAAATCAGTGGTACGACCCCAAAAAACTGTCTGTCGGTCTCGCTTAGCACATGTCTTTTCTAATTTTTATTTATTATGTTGTTTTTCTGTGTGCTGCGGATTCAACTTTTCATAATTGTGGTAATATTTAAATTCCGCTGTATCCCTCGTTAGTTGCTGTGGTGAATGTAAATCCAGGAGTTGACAAGGAAATGTTAAGCCAGTGGTTCCCTACTTTTTTGGCTTGTGACCACTCACCACAAGTTATGGCCTTAGCGTGATTTTTTTCTGTTTGAGAAAGTGTCACTTAAAGGATTTTTAGAGCTGAAGAGCAGAGGAAGTATCCAGTGTTTTAGAAATGAGAGAAAATGAAACATAATTTTGTGCAACAGGAAACGTTTCTTCCTTGTCTGTGTATTCATCTTACCTTCGGACCCCTTGGAGTCCCCGATCCACAGGTTGGAAACCATTGGGTCCAGCCCTTCTGTTTTGAATAAGAGAACATAGCAGAGGGAAGTACTGAATGATGTCACTACACCACAGCTGCCCAGTAGTAATATGGGTGTATTCCCTCCTTCAGGCAACACATGGTTTCTCTATTGTATTTCTGTCAGTCACTACATGAGTGCATAACAAAGCATACCACAAAGCTCTTTTTTATGACAAGTTTTCAGAGATTGAGTTGGTGACCTTGCAGTTGCTTTTATGTGTCTCCAAAGAGAGAGAGAGAAAAAAAAAAAAACACATTGCTGGAAACTGACCCGAAAAGATCTGAATGTTTTTGTTTGTGTTTAAGCTCATAGAAATGGAAAACAACAGCTGACTGCCAAAACTTGTTTGTCATAATCATACATTCCCATACTTAACATCAGCTGCTTTAGCGGGGGTGGCATGTTGACAGGATTCAATTTAACATAAGAACTCTTATTGAACTGAGGTATGTTTTTTTATGGCCAAAATATGGAAACCTAATTTGGTGACCTGCTCAGGGAAAACAGGGTGGAGCCCAAAAGAGATTAAGTCCCTGCACTATGTGGCCTGATTTAACTGTAGTGAAAGCAAACATCTCCAGATCCGGCTTGAAACATGTTTCAGTCCTCTTTATTTTATCTGAATGAACGACTGCAAAAACAAATATTAGGTTTTCTGCGGAAAACGAAGGACAAAGCCGAGAACATGGTTAATAACACCCAGGAAGACAAAGGTTTGGCTGATGTGGATTTCCTTGAAGGCTGTTTGTTTGATCTTAGTATGATTCTGAGAAGCCATTTTATATAATTACGCACATAAGATGTCACACCCACACATTCCTAGATAGCTCGATGTATATGATAATGTATATTGTCTCTGGAGGTAAAAGATGATGCAAATAGTGTGAAACTGAAGCTTACTACTATACATGTGAGTATACAGTAGTGGAATTATTGATGTTTCTTTACAGTGTTGAGTATTTATTTTGTTGTGTATTGCTCTAAAACAGTATTGAACTCTTAATATTCATGCTTGCATGCGAACATGTAAAGTGGCTTTTAATTGATTCCAAAAGCAGCGGGCATGTGGCTGTCTCACATGGCGATGGTGCATATAGAAAGAGTGATTATCTTCCCTCATTTCTGCAGCACCATAAACTGTAAAGCCTGGCTGCAGATGCAATCGGTCTTAGCCGGTCTCGTGACTAATGTTATCACCCTCTGCATGTAACGTTGGATAGTTTTTTCTTTGCAATATATCAACAAATGCAATGATGTTTCTTTTGCACCTCATAAAGTGCCACGAAAAGCAGTCGCGGTGGCTCCTGTCTATATTGAAACGTTAAATGTGGGATCATATTTTTTTCTTACATCAAACACATTTGGCTCATTAAGTGTTTTATTGGATGTTTTGGAGTTTACAGGCTCTTAAGCTTTTGGCTGCTGATCGTGTAGAGATGAAATGAAGCTGGGTGTGAGAGTTAAGAGAAAAAAGTGTGAAGTAAAGAGTGAGTGTAAGAAAGAATGGTTTGGCTGTGTCACTACAGAGGTTGTTGACATGGAAGAGTACAGTGCTTAATGAATAATGGATGCTTACTAAAGCAGCCCATTTCTTATTCATTCTTTCAAGGCTGCTACACAGTGAGTTGTGTGTGATCATCATGTCAGCCTTTCAATATTTTCATTGTGCTTTCAGTAACATGATGCGGTTCGAATGCCCTGGAATAACTCCAGTAAACATTGCCACACAAGCAAATGCAAAGCACGATTGGCTAATTCAAGAGGACTGCTTATTTTATTGTATCATCACGTCAAATAAATAAAGAATAGAAATGGTAACACACCACCCATTATTTGTAGATTCTCTGTATAAAGAAAGCAATCAATCCTATTCATTTTTTTATTGTATTCATTCATCTCATCCACTAAGAGGGTCCTTTTAACATCAGTATTCCTGAGACTTGTAATAATTACAAGTGTGCTGATCACATCAAAAAGGCCTGCAGTGACAGCGACAAGCATTAATTCAATGTCTGGCGTCACTTTTTGTGTTGAGCTGAAAAGGATGTGGTGTGGGGAGCCAGGTCAGATCTCTTTCATTAAAAGCACCTTTTAACTTGTGGCTCTTATTGTATTGAAGCCTCTTTTTTTGACTGTGATGAATGTGTCTAAATGAGCGCAGTATGCAGCAACGAGCCCACAGTCACGGGTGAGCTGACATGCCCTGCATGCTGATAGGCATGTTGGGCTCAGGCGAGCAACAGTAAACGCTAATGTATGGGATGATAATCAGGGCTGTCTTGGATGATATAAGTGACCAAGGTTAAAGGCAGTCTGGAACATGCAGTATGTTGGAAATAAAATGAGAGGAAGCACCATTGAACATGTTTCATCTTATTGAATTCCTGTCAAGTGTTTAAGGATGTAATTTCAGTTGCTGTTATGTGATGGTATTGCACAACTATCTCTGTATGTAAAAAGAGCAAGAGGATATGGTTTTAAAAAAAAAACCCCAAAACACCTAGACTTATAGAGATGGAGGGATAAGCAGGAAAATCACGTTTATGAATGTTAGCTCACAGTGATGCAAGCCTTGTCAAATTTTACATGTAGTATTTGGCTTTCTCAGGTTTCTGACAGGCTGCAAACATGAAGGAAGTGATGGTGGTGAAGGCTAACCACTTTGCACCAGACTGAAATATCTCAACAACCGTTGGACAGATTTAATTTTCGTCAGGGGATCATTCGTGGTCCCCTGATGAAAATGATGAATGATGATGAATCCCAATGAATTTAGGGATCTTCTGACTATTCCTCTAGCGCCACCAGTAGGTCTAAGATTTCATTTATCCAGTGAAATATCTCAACATATTAGAAATTGCAAAAAAAAAAAACAAACTCTAATTCTAACTTTGCCATCTAATCTGAGGACCAAAATATCCCATTTTCAATTATGAACCTTTGTCTGTAATTGGCTTCCATGGCAGCTATTTGTCCATTCATTTTGTAGCGGGCTGGTTTTTATGGCTACTGGAGTGACACTGTGATTAATAAGGTATTCTGTTTTTTATAATACTGATCAAACATATTGTCATATGTCAACTCTCCAATAAATTCTCAGCTGAGAAGACCTTGGCGTTTGATTAACATTATTATGCTCTTTAAATAGTTAGATGGCTGCTTCTGCCATGTTTATGGCATCATCACGTAATCCATTTTCCTTTAGAAAATAAATCACCAGTGTGTGAAGTCATTCAATAATGATTTTGAGTATAGAATATAATAGGCCTGGTCCTCTTGGGGAAGATTGGATTGATTCATCTATGTAAGAAAATACATGCTACACCGTGACTTTGTCACGCTGACCTTCAGCTCCACAGATCTAATCCTTGAGTGCTGTGAAACATTTTCACTTTGTAAGAGGGTGTTATGTATGAAAAAAATGTGCAAGGTTTCTATGCTAATCAACAAAACCATGCTGTATGTTGCTAATCATCGCAGCTTTTGGTCAAAAAATATGTCTTCCCACTGGCAAAGCCCACTGTTGACGAAAACACTCTTCCAAACACAGCCAAAGCCTCTATGTGCTTAGCCAGAGACAATGCCGGACTCACACTGTTCACTGACAATGATGGGACATTTGTTTCATAATCACTCTGCTTTGATGTTCACAGTGATGCAACCATGACAAGCTAGTTTGTGTTTTTTTTACAGAAGAGAAAACCAGTAATTTAATGACAATGCCATATATGTTGGACTCATTTTTATTTATTGAACATTAAAGCTAAATCTATCAGTAATACAAAAAAACCATGGGAAAATTCCTCTGTAGTTTAATCATTTGTCATTTTCCTTCAAGGGACTCTGGTGCATAATCACTAGCTTGTTTTCATTCTCCTTCCATTTTACTCTTCACTTTCTTTCACCTAATCATTTCCTGTTTACAGAAAGAGGACATTGTTTACTGCAGATTATTGTGGTCAGCGTTGTCTTGCAGCAGGATACACACTTATTTTTGCCAGGGTGAAAACAAGTTTAATCCAATCTCCTGCTTTGAGGAAATGCAGGTCTTTTTGTACTGGGAAAATCACTAAAACACTGAAACGAGCCTTTTATGAGGAGTTTTACAACCTGTTGATGTGAATCTATGTAGCTCACAGTCTATCATACCAAAGCTCTTATACACAGCAGTATTAATGCATAACTCAGTTTTCACTTCAATTTTAATGAGCTTGCTCTTTGCTGATCGAGTGTAACAAAAGGGACATGTGGTAGACAAACACACACAAAAAATACATACATACAAACTTGGATGTGAAGGAAGTGGGTCTCATTTACTCTGGAGCTGTTAAAATACTTTTTCATTAAGTCTTGGAGGTATAGTGCTAGCTACAGTTGGTGATGATAATTGAGCAACATGTGTTAACAGCCTAGTTTCTCCTTTATCCACCCACTCTTTCCTCTGGGCCTCCCTGTTTCATAGCACCTCGTACCGTGAGACCGCTGTGTTTCGGATAACAAGGAGCAGGGATCACAGGCAGTCATCACAGAACCCTGAGTGTTTTCTCTGCTGCTCTAGAGAACCAAGACGTGGCAGCAAATAAGGGTAGAGATCATGGTAATCATAGTAATGATGTGTCCCAGGGCTGAATATCACACAGTGTTTCTTTTTGGGCCAGCTAGTGAGTGGTTCTTCACAAAATTCTATTTTACAGATTGTTCAGACCCTTTTCCTCCATGCTTTCAGAATCTCTCTGCATCTGGAGTTCACACAGAAGACAAATATACATTATGGGATATGTATTTTTAACGATGGGAGACTGCGTCCCCTGTGGGGCTCCTCCATGTGGTGTGTGTCTTTGAACAATGACTAATTTGTTACCCTGCTAGAGAAATTACACGGGCGCTTTAGAAAACAACCACACTGGATGGCCTCATTTGTGTATTGTTGGTGTTGTTTTTATTTATAAATCATACGCCACTTCCTGCTTTTCTGACATATCTTTGCAGTTCAAGCGCTAATTCAGAGAAGTGAAAAATGTTCAACCTTAAATCATCCGGTTATGGTGTACTACTCTTTAAGTTGATTGGCATTGCTTCATCAAATTAGGTTTCCTAAATTGTATGCTTGGATTGGGCTTTGCACATATGGAATTTGGCAGTAATTAGATCCACGTTTCCTTGTTTACCTTTCACAAGTGCAATCTCTCTGAGCTGTACATATTTAGGCCTTTTATCAAAACTGGTGGGCAGTGGAGTGTGACACATGGCTGACATGAGAGACTGAGAAATACACCCGCTGTTTGCTGTGGAGAGGGGCTCAACGAGGAGACAGGAAAGGATTTGATCATCAGATCTATCCTCCCTGGAGAGGGAAAACGCCTTGCCCTCTGAACACACTAAGACACTCCCTCATTTGCAGTCTTTTATGCCTGTGTGGGATGAACTAGTGTAAGATGAGGAGGCACAGTAGATACTTGGACTGTTGGCTTTATTAGAAGCAGCATACTGGGATTTTGTCCCTGTGTCGGGGTTGCTGTGGTGTTCATTTGAGGCAAATGTTCAGTCTGTCCTGTTGTTTCCTTGGCAGCATTTTCAACTAAATCCAACACGTGGACACAGCGCTCTGAGCCATCAGTGATGCTTGTCCAACTTGGCCTGAACTACAACAGGAAATAAACAAAAGACTCTGTCCTGCTACCAATTCATTACTGTACTATCACATCCAGCAGCTGGGCCACAGCAGGGGACTAGTTAGCCGCTTAGTTAGCCAGAGAGATGCCTTCAGTCTCATGGCAAAAACTCATTAGCGCAGACTAGTTGGAGTCCATTTTTTATCATGTTCAGCTCAAGGTACACAATGTTTCTCATGTGTGGCTGCACCAGTGAGCAGTTGGTCCTTCAGTGCTGTGCACTTTTTGTCCCGCAAACAGCCCGCACTCCTGTGGCTCTGCTTGATTGTTTTCATTAGTCTGCCGGCGGTAGCTTGATACTACTACTCACTACCATGGCTGTCATTTTCCATGAGCTGACCAAAAATATGGGAGAGGTGAAGCAGAGGCTTGTTTTTATAGCTTCCCCACCCTTGTTGTTGCTATCACATCAGTGTGGATTCTGGTATAAAATCCTACATGCTCCAGGCCACACATTTCACCCTGCATTCCTGTGCCTGTAATTGGTTATTGTCGAAATACGTAGGTGGGTAAACTGAGGAGGGGGTGGGTTGGGTGTGGAGGGGAAATGAAGAGAAAGCGGGAAGAGAGAGAGAGGGAGAAAATAGGGGGTGGGTGTATATTTCTGTTCAAACCACTACCACGAGCACAACTGCGAAAGATGAAACACAGGCAGCTATGTGCCAAAATGCATCCCCCCATGATGAAGAGGAATTTTTAACACATCTTTCATTTGCATGTGTCCAATTAAGTGTCCTTCAGATCCTGCTGGGGTGATGGTGGCAGGGGACGATTGCTTTTGGGATCTCTTCTCTTAAGGCACACAGTGTTCGCCACAAACAACGTGTGTGTATCAGCATGGTTACATTTGGGTCCTGAACTAATTTGTTTGGGTTTATTTTTTGGAAAAGGAAAAAAATATATATTGAAAAGAAATTGTCAGATTAACCAATAATAAAAGTAATCATTACTTTATATGCTACTTAAAGATTTTATTACCCTTAAACATTTCTATAATATTTAATATAATACTTTGTTTAACACTTATTTTAGCAGTTTTTTATCCTGCTGCCTCCCAGATAAAACTTTAACTCCCTAAAGTGATCTGCTGCAATACTTTTGTGTGCATGTTCCTAGTTAATATACAGCTCAGCATTTCATGGTATAGGCCCTCATTGCAAAACTTTCCTGCAAGGATTTGTCACATCTCTGTAGATTGTAATCGTAGAAAAACCTTATCTATCTCAAACACACTGGACGTCATTAGAGAATGCTTCCCCTTTGATGACAGCATGCTCGCTCACTGATCTGTCACAAAACTTGCTGAACATTTCCTAGTAGCCTGGAGATCAGCAGGAAATCTGCACTTTGCATTGAAACAGCTGGTGTCCACTGCTGCCATTTTATGCATTTAATATTTTATTTCTAGTGAAGGACATTTGATAATATAGCGCTGAATCAGGGAAAGCAACCTTTAACAGCCTATTTCAGTGCCAGTGTATCTCTTAAGGCCCTTGTCTATGTTTTGTCATTAACGTCAGTATCTTTCCACTTTGTGACATAAAAATAGGTTATTAAACGCAGCGTTCAGATCGTCGTTCTGGAACAGTAGGTGGGTTGATTAGCAGAAGCACACAATGCTTTTGACCTTTGGAAGCTCACCAGATTTGTAATGATTTTCTGTCATCACTCTCCAGTGTGTAATGCCCTGAGAAGAAGTGCCTCTCCTGTTTTCAAAAGCAAAACAATACAAAAAGTGGAGTTTGTTCAACAGATAAAAATTTGTTCATTCATATAAAACAACATTAAAATTTGAAACTTTGAAAACACACATTGGTAGTAATCCAGGGTAGAGCTGCAGCAATTAGTCAATTGATTAGTCGCTTGCAAGAATCAGGAACTATTGTGATACATTACATTATAGTACATTAGTAAGTTGTGTATTTTGGAGTTTTTGACTTGGTCATTCCTTACACTTCTCTTTTTGCTATTTTGGTTTTTGGCAAGACAAACAAATGGTAACACCCTCCAAACTCTTCAACATGTGAAGGATTCCAAAATTCGACAGGCCGGCCATGCTTATCCATGATTAGACAATCACTGTTTGTTTAGCCGACAGTCGATTTGAATCCAGTTTGATTCCTCACATTTTATTTATAGAAGTTCTGTCTATACATTTATAACAGTGATTCCACTCAATAAGGGCATGATGAGATTGTTGGCTTTGAAATCGGCAGTCAATGCGCCTGTAGCTCTGCTGTTTGTAATGGTTTATGCCTCGTCACCAAAGCTGCATCCAATTAAGTTCCTCGGAGCCACCCATATATAAACCACTGTAATTGCTTTAAATTTTTCCACTCTAAATTGATTCCTTTTAATATGACTGGAATTGAATTAGAGCGAGGTGTCTTGTAGAATCACTTTACTGAGGGGAGATTTGTACATGAAGAATAATAAGCTGTGCTTGTTTACTTATTCAGACCAACTGCATCAGTCATCATTGTAGGAGGCAATGAAGAATGTTTTTGTAAGCTCTGTATTAAAACATGATGTTAGCTTTGTGAGATTTCTCTAATCCATGGTGTGAGTCTTTGATATAGTTATGGCAGAGTTTCAGAGAGAAGCTGGAGTGAATTACAGCCTCTCTCTGAGTCACGTCAGCTGATTGGCAGCTACTCTGATGTCATTTGTTTTTGTGGGGCAAGGACAGGTCACGCAGGCTGATCTGTATTCCCTCTCTCTCTCTCTTTCTCTCTTCCTCTCTTTCTTTTAGTTTCTCTTCCCTCCCCTCCACCCCCTCAATCTTCAGATTTCCTGTCTTCACATCTTGTGTATAGTAAATCCCACTGATCCCCTCTCTCTGGTTTGTGTCTTTCTTGTGACTTTCTTCAGTTTCTTCCTTTAAAATAACAATAACATATGTTACTGTGAATGAAAGAATGCTAACAAAACCCAAGATACTAGTAGTATCTACCTCTTAAATCCCATAAAATGAATATTAATGTCTATACCCTACTGCTCATATTTCTGTTTGAAGCCATAAGAAAGGATAGGTACTTGTGTTTTAATAAATTATTATCTTTCCTGAAAATGATAGCTTAGATTTCAGGAGACCGTCATGCCATCTTGTATTTTTTTAAGCGCAGGCTTGAGCTTGCAGCCAAATAAGTTGTGATGATGAAGCACTTCACCTTTGCTGCAAACAACATTGATGCCAATACAACACTTTTAACTGCTTCATGCTTACATTTGGTTTCTGTTTTAAATCCTCTTTGTGGCTGACACAATAGATTGGCTACCATCACAAGATATGAGAAGATGTCTAGACAGTTGGGTGCCATTTTTTTTTATCACAGTTTAGTGCTACTCTGATGCATCCTGCAAAGACATTTTCTGTTAACAAAGGATCCGTTTTTTACCACAGGCCCACATTATAATGGAGTATCTTTTAAAAGTTGTTGCCATTTTAATTTATTTCACAACAGCTAGCTGCTACACTAATAGGTTAATTGGAGTTGGTGAGGTCGTAATCTGACAAATCCGGTCTGATTCCGGGGGATTCTGGGGGATCTTGGGCCTCTCTATGGGCTGCCAGGGCTGCCGCTTGTCTAATCACTCCTGACCCTATTAGAAATGAGTCCCCCTTTGTTACTGTGCAGCACTGTCAGTTCTGGGGGAACAAAAAGTGCCATTGTCTTTCATTACTGTGGCTGCGATAGAAGTAATCTGTAGCTGTAGAGCTGCCTCAGGATTGCTATAATCCAGATTCAGTATTAATGACAGTCTAATCCGCACATTTTTGACCCTCTGGAGAAGCTGACATGGCATCTCTGTTGTTATTTGCTTGTGTAATGTCACTGATTCTAAAAATGAATGGGGTTGCTTACGGCTTATGTCATGAGGGATGCAATATCCTGTTCAAATTGTGTGAGTGCTGCGTAGCCAAGATGCTGCACTTGTCTGATACCAGCGCAGACAATGCAAGGCTGTCATGTCGCTGGATGTGTCAAATATATCCATGAATTCACTTTGAATTCAATCAGCTTCCCCGATGGCCAATAACAATTGTTTTTTTTGTATGTTTTCTACCCATTCCTGAAAATATTCAAGCCTGAGACCAGAGTGGCTGACAAACACAATAATTGCGTGCCTGCGTTGAGCATGCCAAAGGACCATGGGGGTGTGTTTGTTCACCGGAGCACAACATGCAGTGAGGGCAAATGACATGAATGGCAAAATGGTGGTTCTCTACTGTGTGCGCTAGAAGGGGCTCTTTTGCTCTTTGTTTGACACAAAGAGATGCAGAGATAGACGAGTAGATGTGTGTGAAATCCATCACACAGCTGCTAGCTTGGCACAATGATCAGTAACCCCCCCTCCTCCTCTTCATCAGAACCCCTCCTACACTTTCTTATCTCCTCTTCTCAGAGCTGTGCACGTGGGCCTTTTGTTTACAGCTCTTTCCAATGATCTACACCAGTGATCCCACTGACAGGTAGCATGACTCTCTGACAAGCCCCAACCTTTCATCCCTTTAGTGATGGCCAAGACCGATACAAGCTAGGCTAGAGCTAGCACTCACTCTTTAGCAACGGCTAAATCTGGAAGCACAGTTGTCTTGTTGCAGGTGCAATAAGTCAGAGAATTTATTATTTTATGCTTTTAGTGTTTTATTTCTAGTGAAGAACATTTGATAATGTAAACAGAGAAGGAACGTTTAACAGCCTATTTCGGTTCCAGTGTATTTCTCAAGGCCCTTGTCTATGTTTTGTCATAAAAGTCAGTATCTTTCCACTTTGTGACATAAAAATAGGTTATTAAATACAGGTTAAATGATAGCACTACTGTGTGATATAGTATTGACATTTAAAATTAGTGATTGCAGAAGTGGCAAAAAGTTCTTCTCAACTTTACTACCACAAGGCCTAGATCATATCAAGGAGACATGCATCACTGTTTTTCCCATCTGCACTAAAATGTAAAACAGGTGTTTTTTAAAATGTATTCAGGAATTTATAAGAAGCTGTTTTACAGGTGTGAAAATTGCCGGGTTAATGTGGACAAAAGCCCAAATTGGAGAAAAAAGATGCATTTTTAGCTGACTTAGTGTGGATGTGGCCTAAACTTTAGACAGCCATGTAGACAGTAAAAAGATAGTGTAACAGAATATCACCTTAGCTGAGCACAGTGATATTTACTATGGTTCTTGTTTGATTTACAGACAAGGGTGAGAAGAGTGTTTTGGATCAATGGAGGCTAACAACAGAAACACAAAGTGCTTCAGTTTATGTCATCATGATGAACTATGATGTGGTAAATACTGTTGTGAAATGTCGTTAAATGACAGTGTGGTTAACCGGAAGACAGAGGACAACATTTAATTTAAATAATTAAATGTTACATGATGGCTGAATTTTTGCAGTCTTTGTCTCTTAAAGCCCAATACTGCACCAGAAATGAAATGAACTAACAGGAAACAATAAATAATGTACATAACCAGACAAATAAATCAATGCGGTAAAAATAAATCTCACCTGTCAATGTTGCCTGTACTCATTTATCAGTTTCAGGGGCTGAATTTATCACCACAATATCACAGCAGAGCCTTTAAAAATGTAACATTATCTTGAATCAGCAGTCTTGGGTTGTATGAGAAGAAAATCAATGGTGTCGCAGCTCGAGTGTAACTTGCCATCTATCAGTCCGTTGGCTGACTGGAGTAGGTACTGTAGATGATGTGCTGAATGGCCAATTTCCTGTTACCTGTTAAAGATAGAGTACCACAGCAGAGCCTCTCTTTCAGCTCCCTGGATCGTGCTTTCCCTCTGGGTCGCTAACACTGCTAGGAAATAGATTAAAATAACCCGCCATGGTATTTGCATCTGTAATCTCAGCCCCTGGATAGTTTGAGATCCAAGAAATCCTGTTTTGATTGTTTGAAGCGTGACAGACAGTAATGCTGTGCTCTTAAGAATAAGGCTGAATTTTCTCAGGCCTGTTCATCAAATGCACGTCATGTCTACAAAAACAGATGTAATTCCATCATAACTTTCATTTTTAGAAATATCGAAAATGTGGTCAATGCATCTGCCGCCCTGCAAATCTGATCCTTTTGCCCTCCAAGCTGCAGCCAGTGGCCTCCGGTATGTTTTACGTTACATGTCAGACAATTATACAGCAGAATATTTACATGACTGCTTCCTGGAAGGAGGGTAAGGTGGGGGTAGGGGTGGGTGCAAGTTCCCCTCTGTCTGATGACTAGATTACAGTATTTACTTGTGTGCACAGCCCGGCCTGTATATCAGCTGAAGTGATGCCTTTGAAGAGAAAGACACAAAAAGGTTTGAGAACTTTACTTCAGGCGCGGTTGGTCACTGATCCTGAGTGCAGTGGATGTTACACTGTAAATCACCCATATCCTGTTGATTTAAGTTTACAGAGCATTCTTCCTATGAGCTCTTACTTCCTGTCGCGGGATTACTTTCCTTGGGACAGCGTGGGGTTGTCTAGCTGTGGCTGTGGTTGCTGCTGTGATAAATCTAAAATTAATTAGATGTGTGTGGAAGGTAATAAATAAGTCCGTTAGACAAGTTTTGGATTTTTCTCAACTTAAACTTTAGTGAAATCAACTACCAGTCACGTAACTACTGAGTGACCTGAGCAGACCAGACTACACTGATCTCATGCTGAATAATTGTTTATGTCTCAATCCACAATATGAAATGACTGTTAAATGCCGAGACATTCTCATCTCATGGTGAATAAACGTCTGAGGGTCCATGTTTCTGCGGCTGGGGCAATCGCAGGCACCCGTTGCCTTTGCCCCTCTTACTGCAGACTGATTGTCCGACATGAGTGAAACACTTTACAGTTACTTACCATGAGATTAGAATTTCTCGCCTGCAGTGTTAGACTGACTCATAGGTAACGACAACAATAATCAACAGTCAATTCAAATCATACAAATGATGGTAACAGTTACATCAGAATTGGGATGAAATCAGGATTTTATGTGGAATTATCTTACACCTAGGTGGATTGTCTTGCTATGGACCTCCATTTTAATTATAAAGTATTAGGAGATTTTGACTTTCCATTCAATATGTTCCACCTGTGCAACACTTGACATGACAGGATAATGACTGGTCAGCCCCAGCTGTGAATTGAGAGCTAACCAGCTATGCTAACATGGTAACGATCATTGCTTTCTTTACAACCTGCGAAAAATCACCATCCCAAGAGAAGGTTGTTCAGACAGACTAGACATGGAGCCAGATAATACAATCATTAGTTTTAGAAATCCACAGGGTGTTTCTGTGTGTGGGTGTACATATTTCTTACATGTCCAGTGCTGTCAGTCTATCTGCAGCTGTAAATAGAGTTTCAAAGTGGGAGAGTTCCTCTTGTTCTTGTGTTTTTTCCCCGTTCTGTATTATCATTTCAAATTTCTTTTAATGATATCCTCAGTCTTATAGAAACACCAGACTCACCTAGATTGTGTTACAATCCTATGAGTGTGTGTTAAGACCGCCAGTTTTAATTATTTTAGCTTCATCTCTGAGAATAATTTTACTTTTCCGTCAGTTTGACAGCGGATGGCTAATACTACAATACCCATGAGAGCTGCTATTGCTAGAAAGAAGCCACTCAGAGGCAAATTCATAGCATTTCCTTGTAGTTAAGAACAAAAGAAACTGCTGAATTCATCTAAAATTGACCCAGAATTAAAAAGTTTCATTTTTCGGAGCACCATAATCTTCAGCTTCCATCCATCATTTGTAGCACATCTCACGTTTCTTGCTGAAATTTACCTTGGGAGTCGTAGTTAACTTCTCGCTTTAAGTTTTTGTGAACATAGTCTTGTACCTTTTGAACAAGATATTTTCTTATACAGTTGTTTATCTTTTGCACTGATGAAAGTTTTTAAAAATTATCTAAGGAGAAGATGAATAGGACTTGTACTTCCAAAACCAGGGTCACCGGAAATAGCTCCTCCCCCTTTCATGCTCTATTGAGAGCAAACAAAAAAAAAGCTTTAAATTTGCCTCAGTAGTGCTAAGGACCTAAAAATGGCAAACTTCTCTCTCCATATTTCATCTATCTTTTTTTTTTTTGCTTTGTAATGAGCTCATGGTGTGGCCACAGATAGTTCTTATTGTTTAATTTACCACCACTGGTAAGCACTGTCAGCTGTGGTCTGGTATTCCTCAATGTTTATTAAGTATGAGTCATTTTCAAAAACTAATACTTGGCTTATGCGTGTGAGACACACCCACAATAAATGTTCTAGGTCATAGCTCGTAAATATGCAGTTTTAGTGTGCCATTTCCTTCTCTAATCTGGCTTAATATGCCACACAACTGAGCCAGCGTTGAGCAAACGCTGTCATCTGTGTTAATGTAGTCAGAGTTGTCACACATGACGGGAAGGCTATGCACCCAGAGCTGTTCCAAATACGGCTCCAACTCTTTCCCTCGTCTGTGTCCTTTTGTCTTTCTTTCTTATGTCCGTCGGGGTGTTGTCCCCACTCTCTCTGTCTCAACCCTCTCTCTTTCTAGTTCTCACAGTCCAGCTAATTTTATACCCCCAGTGTTTGGCTGTAAACTGCAGTTCCACACACAGGATATGATCTAAACTGTTCCTCTTCCTGCTTGTAGACAGCGAGTCTTCTGAGTCAGCTTCATACAATGACAAAGACGTGGAGCTGAGAGAAATACTTCCCTTGACCGTCAGCCAAAGGTGTTAGATTTAGGGAGACAGTGGGGTTGTTTTCTGTTGTGATATCCATAAAAGTTTGGAGCAGGAATGTATCTTTCAGAGCTTAAAACACTGCAGATCAATGTCTTTTTGTTGATGTATGTGCTAATCATCCAATAGACATCCTGACCTTTCTGTAGCAATGATCTGAAGAGGATAAATAAACCCATTCCGAAATAGAGCATCGCAACATATTTCTTCACAGCTACATTTTTGTTTTGATTTCTCATTCTGGTTCCTACTTTTAGAAATTCTTTGTGAAAGAGGAGGAGGTGTTTATGGCTCTCGCTCACGCCAACGTGCAAAACATCTCCGTTCCCAGACAAGGTTGTGCAGACAGACAAGACATGTAGCCCTGGGCTGTAGCCAGATATACACACAGATAGCTTGAGAAATCCACAGGGCTTTTTTTCCCCCTTTGTGTGGGTGTACATGTTTCTTACATGCCCATTAATGTCAGTCTGTATGTGTGTTTGTGTCTCCTTATGTGTATCAGAAAATGGTTTGTAACTGCCTGCGTGTTGAGATATATTTGTTTCTCCTCCTGTTGTCCTGGAATACCATTGTTTCTTCATCATGAATATTTACCAGGTGGGGTTCATGGAGTTTAAGTGTTGCAGGGAATCCTCGGCTGGGGACTTGTTTAATCCTAACCCCGTTCTGTCTGAGCTGCTCCCAGGCGCCTAGGAGAAGCTTTGGGAAAGGATGTGAGAGGAGGAAGGGAAGAGAGACACCACCACTGAGGGGGGATGTGTATCGGATTGTGGGATGGCAGGCTGAATAATGTCTGTTTTTACATGCTGCAGTTATAATGAACTAAGGATTTTTTTTGCAGGCCTCTGGCCAGCTGTAAGTCATGTCTGGGTCTTTGGACTGCATGAGAACTGAATTGGTAGGTTGTTCAGACTGATCTTCTTTAGTTTTTAGCCAAAATGGTATATAATCTAATGTAAACCTGCAAGTTGGTTCATAAGAAAACGGAGCAAAATGATAAAGTGGTGGCATAAAATGTCCTAAAGAAGCTATGTTCTTAGCCTGGTTAGACCTCTGAATCACTGCCCACATGTCAGATTTGTTCATTGCTTCAAATAAGTCTAGCATTGTGCTAACTGACCACTGTTTCTGTGAGTTGAAGAGAAAGTCGACCAATCAGAGCTTAGTTGACAGGATTAAGAATGTCGTCTTCCTACATAGCTAGTTATGTAGCTACATTCAAGAGAAATAGTAATAAGCTGTGTCAAGTCCATGCACAGAAATAACTTTAAAATCTTTTTTTTTTTTTTTTATCAATGTGAAATACATAAATTTAAATGTTTCTAGCAACCACTATCACAGCTTCTGTTAACTGAAAATAATGTTGGCATCCTGCCAACCTGCCATCCTGGATATATCACTCGCTAGTGATTGGTCAGGGGAAACATGACATTGTCTAACTTAGATATGATGTCAAATGAAAGTAAAATAAAGTACAAAATGTCAAATTTGTCTGATTATCCAACTATGTTTCATTCGTAGACCTTTTACCACAAACACTTCAATATGCAACACCTTAATACTGTTGTTACAGGCTCCAGCAACCAATAACAAAAGGGGTCAAATCATAAGAATACCTGAGACAGTTAGACATTTACTCAGTTAAGCCAAATACATAAAAAGACCAGTCAACACATCTCCTGATAAGCAAGATGCAGTGAAAACTTCAGATGAGGAAGGGAAAAAGGAAAAAAAGGAAATGTTTGAAGAAAAGGAAAGGGGTTGTGCAAGTCTGCTATCATAACAATACATGAGAAATAAGATATAATCTCACACTAACCTCGAGAGCTTTTTTTTTTTTTTTACCAGCTAGAAGTCACTCTGTCTGGCCTTAGCAGCATTTCTTTCCTATATTCTTGATGGATTCTGGACATTTCTTACATTGCAGAGGCTTATTCCATCACTCTATTGATTATTGATCTGAGTGAGCCACAGGTGAGTATTAAATCGTGGTTCTCGTTTATCCACCCACTAAATAAATAACACTATTTATGACACAATCTCTCTGTAAATGATATAGTGCTGTTTGGGCCCTTAAGGAAATTTCCTGATATTTGATTATAACAGCAACTGCCAAGTTTAGAAGAGCAGCTATATGATATTATCACACTCACATCCTGCTTGCTTTGGCAAAGGGCCACTCGCTCAAACCTGGATGCCAAGATACACCGGTGAGTTTGGAAGTGAGGCGGACAGGCGAGGGAGTCTCATGGAAGAGAAAGCGTTTCAGCTAACAAAATCACACTCCTTGTTACCATTTGTCCTCTCACTCTGGAACATTAGGCACACAATGTGCGGACAGCTCATCAGAGACACGGCTCTATTCACATTTGATCATAGAGGCATTAAGTTCACACGCGTGCATGTGTTTCCTGCAGTGCCATTTATTATAATCTCTGCTGCTGCGATTTTCATCTAGGGGCTGATTGTGTCCTTTTCAGGTTTGGCTGTAAACACCATAAATCACAATGAGCCTTGTCACTTCTTTTATTTTTACATCTTTCTAACACTGATTTGGCAAAGTGCTAGACTGCTGCTTCTGCTGCAGCTCTATTCTAATTAAAACCGTATCATTAAAAATTTAACACTGCCTTATTGCTGTAGATCTTATTATTTTCCATTACGCAGCATTTAGAAAATAGCCATGTTCTCATATTTTCTCTATTGCCTATGAATTAATCTTTCTACATTAGTAATTCTGAATCTTTTTGACTTGTGACCCTTTAAAGGGGGACATATACTTTGTGAATTTCTGTTATTTTTATAGTCTATTTTAAAGACGGTCACCAAAACATGAGGTGAATGTGTGTAAAAATGCTCCCTGAAAACCAAAATCAGCCTACTCTGAACGCTCCATTTGCAATGTTATCTCTACTTCCTCCTTGTGATGACATCAGATTGTTTGCGCATGCCCACAAATGGCCGTCCATTCTGCAGCCTTTGTTGCTAGGGTTGTTCTATGGGTTGCTTATGTTGTCTCACATATTTTGGACCGGATTCAGGCTTCGAACATGTACGGATGTATTAGAGAAGTTGACATTTCAAGTAAAGACTGAGAAAAATAAGTGAAATCCCACTACCGCTTTTTGTTTATGTAGCGTCTGGAGCCACCGAAAGTCTGTTTAGGGACAGCTTCCAGAAGCTGGCCAATAAGAACAGAGCGGGCTCATCGGGAGGGGGGCCTTAAAGAGGCAGGAGCTAAAACGGCCTGTTTCAGACAGGCTGAACTGAGGGGCTGCATACATTTTTGAACTGTAAATCATGCAAAGATATACCAATGTAGCCCCAGAATATAAATATAGACCTGGGAATGTAAATGTGTCCCCTGTACAACAGAGCAATTAATGAATTGCAGCCACTCATCGTGGATAGAGTGTGTCAGCCACATAGTAATTTTGTCTTCTCAGATTGATCTTTTTGAATAATTGTCAGAGCCCTGAGAAAGTAAAAACATCCAGCATAGCCAGAAAAGAAATTAAATATATTTTTTCTGCTTTCCCCTTACACGACCCCTCAGATTTATCTCATGACCCCTTGTGGGGGTCTTGCACTGTTCATGGAGGCATTATGTTTTTGGAAGTGGCACACAGTGGTAGGTCAGAGAGGACTTCTATAAACACAGTGTTTGTGCTGGACCCATGCAGGCGCCCGATAGTGACTCGGATGGCTCCTCAGTGGGGTGAAGTGACATCTCTCCCTCTTTTTCTCCAGCTGTGTGTATCTGTGTGTGCCAGTGGTTGCCCTCAAAGCTTATCTCTATAAATGGATTTGTGTTGGAGCACTCGCAGATCTCGGTATGATGCTGTAATCTGATTGACCACAACCCTGGAGAGGTGGAAGAGTCCAAGAGCCAAATGTGTGTGTCTGTGTTTGTGTGTGTGTGTGTGCGTATACATGTGTTCACAGGTGTCTGTCTATCTTTGAGCTGGTATTTGTCACCTTGGTTCTATGTATTTTCAGCTGAGAGCAGGGAAATAACAGCTGTATGATAGTTTTCGTGAAACTGTGTTTTCGACTCTGCAGCTGTAAATCCAACACCTGCTGTCCACATGTTGTACTTGGACGATCCATTACACCTACAGGTGAAGCTCAGAGAGGTTACACACCCAAATACAACATTAGTTTTATGAACACTAGGTTGCTACATACACACACACACACACACACACACACACACCTAGATCTGGCTCGCTAGGGAGCAGTGATCAGATACAGTGCCAGAGATGATTTATCATTTCTCTGTGCTGCCTGTATGTTATGTTGCTGTGAAAACCCTTAATGTCTGTTTTCACCTCCTGTTATTAATGCAAATTTGAATGCAGGGTTGTTTTTTTGCACTCCATGTTTGTTAGTCACAAACAGTGCTCTGACTACAGATGTGAAGATTTATATATTTATAATATTTTCCTCCTGTTTCCCTCCTTTTTCCTTGTCTCTGTATGTTCAAGCCTACTCTGAACGCTTCATTTTCAAAGTTATCTCTACTTCCATTGTTCACGCATGGCCACAAACAGCTGTCTGATGTGGTTGCCTTTGTTGCTGAGGTTGTTCCACAGGTTATTCACGTTGTCCGCTTGCATACTACGGAAATCAAAATACTACTGTTTGTTAACGTAGCCTCCCGAGCCACATCTGCCAAGAGGCTCATTAGGAAGGGGGCCTTAAAGAGACAGGAGCTAAAATGACCTGTTTCAGACAGAGGCTGAACAGAAGGGCTGCCAGTTTAAGATAAATAAGTTTAAATGGTTAAGCTTAAATAGTTTTTTGAACTGTAACTCATGCAGAGGTATTCCAGTAGAGCACCAGAATAAAAATATAGACCAGGAAATGTGCATGATATGCCACCTTTAAACGATTTTCTTTTGTCATGCCCACAGTTACACTTGTCGTGTAACATGAGTCTTGTCTCAGTAACACCTTTATTTACAGTATGTAGTGTTTATCACATGCACTGTGGTACTGGGTGTTGACTGTGAGGAAGTGATATAGTGATAGCACAGTCATCATGAGCTGTCTAGTTATGTCTGTGTCATTGCTCTAGCTTTCCCTTAAATAACCTCTGAAAAGAACACATTAATGGTTATTTTATTGTAGTTAATTGTGATAAGGAATAATTGTTTTCAATAAAGATAAGAAAGTAAGAAATAGTGTTGAGGTGGCAGTGGTTGTTTTAATGAGTTAGTTCGCCTTTGGTGCAACCTGGGGAAGTTAAGATGGCAACTAAAAGCCCCTTTTTTCTCTTATACTCACTCCCGCCTATCTTTAACTACCTTTTTCAAGTGTCCAGTGCCTGCTGGTTGGGTGGGACTGCCCAGTCGAAGCTGTGAGAGGGCATGAACAGTGACCCTTTTTAGATGGACTACAGCTTGTTTCACACACACAGGGATTTTACACACAAGTCTGCATTTGGCGGCTTCCATGAGTTGCAGTGTTTTCTTCTGATGTTGTCAAGCATGATGCTCTGCATCCGATTGCATTACAGGAAGGTTCTTCTATTATTTAACAGTTAGCTTGATCTGATTCCACACTGTCAGACCTCATATTATTTATTCATGAACTTTGACATGATATGTGATTTGAAATACCCCCTCACGGTGCTTTCCAGGAGCTTAGGTGTAATTGACAGAAGGAATAAAAATTTAAATTACAATAATAATGATGTGATCTTTTTTTTTTTAACTTTTTTTTATTAAGTCTCCCATCTCCATTCCACTCTCTCCTGCCTTCTGAGCACTCTTTAGCTTGTGCCATTATTTGGCTGTCATGGAAAACCTCAAGCATGACACCTCATTTTCCAGGATGTCATAGAGCAAATGTTGGCTGCCTGTTTTCATTGAGCTCCAGTGGGGAAGGGGTGGAAACGGGGAGGGCTGCAGGAGATGTGTCCATTCATTTATCCTTACAGCCTAGAAAGAGAGAAACGTGGAGAGAGATCCCCCTCCGCACCTCCCTTCTGCACGGCTAGACGAGAGCGTCGCCATAGCAACCACTCGGCATGCTCCCTTGCCGCTGGCAGGTGAAAACCTTGTATCTCCAAAATGTCAGTTGCAAGGGCTGAGAAAGGCTGTAAAAGATATTTTATTTCTGAGCATGCAATGTTGAGTTTTCTCAGTTTTGGAAACTGTTTCATAGTTTAAAGGATTCAATCAGTCCATCAAAGTTTAGACCCCTTCAGCTGAAGGTAAAGCTGCACTTATGAGGTTTTCACATCAAAACACTGCTTCCAGATTCTTTGGCTGCTTAGTGTTCCCAGGTAGATAAATTGTGCTCCTTGTCCCCTTTTTCACACACCCGCCTCCTCCCCCCCTTACCCTCCTTTTAGGCCTCCCGTGGGTAATAGCAAGGATTATATATTAGGTGGTACCAACCTGCAATCTCTACTACAGTGTGCAGTATTTACCAGTATTTTCTAATACAAACAGACAGAAATAGTGAAAAAAAATGTTCAGTGACATATATAACTCTTCAGGGATCAAAATAAATATGTTGGTTACGAGACGGAAAGAGGCTTTTTGTAAATCTAGGGTACAAATCTTGGATGATATGCATATTTTTACCGTCAGTAGATTTAAAAATCAGATGAAAATACATTTTTTTTTGTTTTTAATTGGGGTTAGCCTGAATATAAAGTGAGGTTCACTATCAGTGTCTGCTAAATTTGGAAGCCTAATTTGCATTGTAGGCGCTCAGTAAAATGTTACCCCAAAAAATGAACTCAATAAACTCTCCTGATTAATTTAAATGTCTTTTCCTCACCATGGTGACTTTTTGTGATCATTTTCACCATTCCGTTGCATATGAGGAAAATGTCGATACTTATACAAACTTATGAATTTCCCTTAAAGCTAAATATTATTATGCATAAAGGCTAACCTATAGAGGGTGTACATATATATATATATATATGCTGTTACAATGCCCCAGAGTCCCCTCATTATTTCACAGCCTCCTCCTTTGGGGAAGCAGTCCTCTACTCTTAACTGTACTTGCTTCTTCTTGCTACATACCATTTCTACATTTCTGTTTCTACCATTTCTTCTCTGTTCCGACATCTTGCAGCTTTTCCTCTTGCATTACTCTCTCTCTCTGTCATATTTTAGCTGTGTTAATAGCTGTCTAATATGCTCTCTGTCCTTCTCGTTCTCTGTTAAACTAAAGGTGGTGAACATCCCTTTAAGACTTGCAGAGCTGCTCTACAAAAATCCAGGCTGGCTGCTTCTGCTTGGTGAGCTGCTGGAAGTGAAGCACTGAGACCCACATCTCACTGCCACTTGGATCCGGGGATCATCTGTCCTCGTTGGCTGTGAGAGCAGACCTCACTCACCCCGCCTCCAGCTTCTGTCCAACCTCACACCGAAGACATCAACAACAATGTGACCACTGGACTCGGTCAGCACCATGTGACCTGCTATTATGGATTTGAGTATCAGCATACTTTGAATCAACACTCATCTAGGTAATTTAGCACACTGTGGCCTACATCTACATCCTAAGCATATTTAATGTATAGCAACGGCTGATATTCACTTTTTATACACTTATACACTTGAGTTCAGTCTTTGGGGATCTTTTTGAGGATTTCACTTGGACACACAACTCCCTTTCATTTGCACAAGGCTATGTATTTTCTGCGTATATAGATACAGTTTTTATCACAAGTTTCTGGCACACTTGCGGCCATACTGTCACTTCCTCAATCTGGGGATTCACAGCAATAGCGTGTTGTCTATCAGCTATTAAAAAAATGATCAGGAAACAGGAAGTAGCATGGTGATGTGCAATGGGGGTAAAAACATAGTGTAATGTACATTAGTAAAAATGTTAACTTGACTGTGCAAGTTGACGATTATTCAAAATCTCCAGTATTGTTTAGAACATTAAATGTATTTACATTGTGCTAATATGAGTCTGTGAGATAGGGTTGCTTTTGGTTTTGTACTGAGATTTGGATTCATTCATTGGTTACATTTTATTGTCTTACTGTTTGGCATGGTTGGAGACGGAAAACAGACAGATATGAAAGTGAATCCTTCTCAAGAGACATAAAGCAATGAGTGTTTTTTTTGTTAAGTCAAGATTAATCTTTCTTTATATGTAGTGTCCACCATGAACTGAGGTCACTGGGGCTGTCCCAGTTAGATGCATCTGCAGATTCATTTTCCTGTTATTACACCCATGTTCTGATACGTTGATAGAAGTTTTGCTGTATTGATGTCATTATTAGGGGTTTCGCAACTGCAAAAGGTCCCTAACACCCATAATGCTGACTTTTCCTGTATTTGAATTCCTCCTCATTGTTGTGCAACTCAAATATTTTAGTCCCCACCAAGCTGTTTAATGACTTGTGGAGGTGTGTGACCATGATAAAATAAGGGAACACGCAGTAGATGGGGGGAATGGAAAACAAAGCTGAAAGTCTAAGAAGGAAGGAAAGAGAAAAGAGAGGAGACTATCTGTGTGCATGTTTGTGTTTAAAATGTGTGGTTAAGTCATTGTCTGTCCGATTGTCTCTGCATGTGTACGTATCTTATCCAGGTTTTTTTGTCAGGAGCGTGTGGTAGTCTTGCTCCCATTTCCCCTCTGGAGCAGAACGGTACAGGAAGGCTGGCTGGCTGGCTGGTTGGCTGGCTGCAAAGGAAAGGAAACAGTCTCTATCAAACAGCAGATGGAGGACAGCATGTGCTTACACTGCAGAAACACACACACACACACACACACACATTCACAGGCTTGCACGCATGCAGCCTTACACAGACGAGCAACTATGTTCAAATACAGTAGCTTTTATTAGGAATGTGACCCAGATCGCACATCGCAAATGTCAGCCTCGGAGAATCATAAGGTTTCGTAGAGTTCTAGTCGAATGAGAAGGATAGAGGACACTTTGACTTTTCAAGTGAACTTTTGAAATGTTTTCATATTAGCAAGGACATTTTTTTTTTCTTGCTGGAAGGTTGATTTGCCCTCTCGACCTTTCTGTTTTTCTTCCCTCGTAGTATTTATGCTATATAGTGCTGCAGTCCCCTGTAACTCTTAAACCTTCAGATTTCAATTTGCCAGTAAAAAAACAGACCAGGGTCAAAAAGTATTTTGTTTTCCCTTGCATTGGAGTGTCGTCAGGGTTTTGTTCAACAAACAGAAGAAAGTCTGATTATGTAAGGTATGGAAATGACTTTCAAATACTGTCTGAACTTTTTTTCCAGTAAGCCCAATCTGTCATGTCCTCGGGGCAAAGACAGGCAAGTACTTCAGTTGAGCTCTACAATTTAGCTTTTTCCTATCTCATTGGTAAACAGAGCTGAGATTTTCGACCCCTTCTGTTACCTCTGTGGCCTGCAGGTCAAATGCATTGTCTGTTGTTGAGATTTATGGGTACCCAATGTGTCATCACCTCCTCCTGCACCCTGTCTGGTGTGTATATCCATGATTTCTGATGGCCTGTCATGCCTCCATGCCTCTGTCAAGAGCTGTTAGTGGCGGGGCCAGGTCTCCCCCAGTATGCCGGCCTGTCTAGCAGAGCTTTTGTCATCAGTGTGTGAGGACTGGATGTTGAACTTCCTTTTTCCAAGAGGGCAGCGAGTTCTCCAAGAGGCCTTCGACTGAGAATAGTCATTTGCGCTCCGTATGGTGTATGTGTGTTTGTGTCCTTTCTCATTCGTGTAACAAGCCGGCTTAGGAGGGAGGACAATGAGGCTCACTATGGTGCCCAAGGCCTCACTGAATGACTCATATTTCTATAGAATTCAGGCAGAGAGCAAACAACAGGGTTACACAATCTTAATCAACAAAGTGCTGCTCATAATGTGCTCTGCAGGGGCCGTGATCCTGCAAAAGAGGATTGTGAAAAATGTGTGAGGTTTAGGTTTAGGTAACATAATTACTATGCTTCCACTTCCAGTTTCTCCTAAAAGGCAGGTTGTTGTTCGAATCAGCACTTACTGCACCTACTCTGTGAATCTGGACTGTGCTGTTTTCTACTTGTTTGTCAAACCTGTTGTCATCAAGTGTGTTTCTGTGATGCATGAAGCATGAAGGGGCAGTTATTCTGAAAGATGAAGTGTGATAGCGCGGTTCGCTATGGCAACCGAAACTGTTCGGCAGTGCAGACATGCTGACAGTCTGGGGACGTCGTGTGAAGAACTATAAGACACAGTCCTCATATGCCTTTTTAAAGGCTCACAGGAGGGTTTTACAGTCTGCGTCTGCGCTGAGCAGACAGGTCTGCTCTATCTCTGCAGAGCAGCGGAGGCAGGCCCCTCATCCTCGCCGCGTGGGCCGTTTACTTATCCCCTCTGGTTCCACATCTCCTCTCCTCCTCCTCTCTCTTTTCCTC